>NC_090930.1:697916638-699134063 GCF_040938575.1 Ambystoma mexicanum
TCAGGGAGGCGGAGCTGCTGAAGATCACTTGACACTGTCACGTGACATCGCCGGACACTTTAAATCTCCCGCACAGCCACCCTTGCGGCGTAAGCCCTGGTGGAAAAAGGGCTAGTGCTGTTTGGATGTTTGGTGTGGACGGCTTCCGGATGCTGGATTAGAGTAAGCATTAAGTACCAACCATTGACTAACCCGGTTATTGCTGGCCATATATGTAAACATTATGAATTGCTTCTTATATCTATTCTGACTATCCTGCCATTTTACTGACTTCGACCTTCTACTCGCTGTGTGATCCTGTTCTCAATAAGCACCTCTGTCTGTCCACACCTCTCATACCAGAGACTGCGGGGTTTGCATAGACGCCATCATCAATGCAAACACTTTGACTTGGTAACACCCATCCATCTTCTAACAATTCCTGCGCCTAATGAAATAACCTTGGGCTTGTTCACATTTATACGTTAACCTACTCCAGAGACTATGGTGCTCATATTTCATTTCTGATTTATTGCGAGCCCTTTGATCTGGTGGCTTTTGCTTTATGCTTGTTTCTATTGACTGTTCCCAGGTTTACCTAATACTTTTATTTTTTAACATGAGGTCTGGCTTACGAAGCCAAAAAGGATCTTCAATTTTTCCGGATGCCATTCTGTCGGATCCGGCTGGTAGTAGCCAGCCACTCTCAGCAGGGACTAAGTGTTGGTCACATTCCATTGGCCAATTAACATCTTCTACTTCTCTTTGTGGTCCGCCACTGCCTGTGCAAATTCCTTTGATTCAAAAAGAGGGTTTGTCTTCTACCTTTTCTACAGCCAAGCATATATCACCAATCTATAATGAGAACTGTCCCATGCCGCCTACTCAAAAAATACTGATTCACAACTTTGAGAGTTTAGGTGCATTTGCAATTCCTGCCACACTCAATGGGAAATTGCACCAAAAAACAACCAAACAACAAAAATCAATTCAGCCTATCTCGGGACAACCTATATGGATAACTATATTCTGAAAGCAACCTCTACAAGTACTGAAATTAAACTACCTAAAGCCTTTAGAGGTAATGCTATGCTGGACCATTCAGCTATGACTACCCAGACTTTTTTTGGTGGCAACAATCATATTACTGATATTAGTATTATTGAATGCGCAGACAAAGCCATGGACTTGCCTTTGCTGGTGAAACTCTTATAAATTTGATCCCACAGACCAGAGGTAGCTCGTCCCAAAATAATCAAGCTGCTCTAACGAACATCATCGAAGGAATAGATGCAAATAAAGTAAATTCTGCGGGGGAGGCAAGTTCATGGGATGAAAATCAGCAGCATGCAAATTCTCCAAGACTACATCATACTCTGAAAGACCTGGATGAACATATTCGTCTCACCTATCCGACAGTTGCCGCCCTGAATGTGGAGCTCAGGTCATTTGTTAACTTGTATGACAACATCTGGGCAGAACTTAAGAATTCTCAAAGATTAATCCCGGAACATAACTCGAAAATTGATTGCATCGGTACCAAAATCCTTGTAAACCTAACAAACAAAGTGGATTGGATTCAAACTGAATTATCCCAGAAACTGGCTGTGCAGGGCCAGTTACCAGTACCACAGGGTGATATTACCTCCATCATAGTCATTCAATTACTCCCAGCAACACCTGAGATGATAGAAATCTCGAATAATGTACCCAGTCTGGAAGCTCCTACTATTGTCTTACTACAAGCGCCACCTAAGGCTACTCCCCCTCATTGTTCTATCATCAGGACTACTCCCCTTCCATCCACAGTTAATTCTCTACAGAATATCTCTAATTCACACTCTACAGCTAGCCAAGCTTCAATTGTTGTGACTGCCTCTACTCAGGGAGGCACTTCTGAGATCAGTGCCCCTAAAAAGACCTCAGCACCACGCAAACCATGTTCAATTAAGCAGAAAATGGCTACAAAACACCCTAACTTATTGTTCGCTAAAATTCCTGCACTCTCCCTACCTAAATAAAAGTTAGGGCATATTACCGAGGGGCAGGGGATTTCTGTAGCCAGTACATTCAAACCTAAACAGGTTGATTCTACCATCCAAACCGACACTTTTATTTCAGCCAACTTACATATGCCTGGCTCGCCGCAAAGGTGCTATTCACAGAATCTTTCGGATCCTTCAAAAAAAGCTGGGCCAGATGCTCTACCAGCCCCCTCCCCCCCGGATTGCATCACTGTCATCCATCTCAGCCTTGCATCAGGGATGTGGCCCCGGCAAATCCAGGACCTTTGAAGAAGTCCCTGTCCCACCTATTGTGGTCCAGGCTAAAAACTCTATAAATGTTCTATTAGCAAGTGATTTAAACTGTGAGTGCGTATTTGAGAAATCCCCATGGTAAATTTGTGAGATGAACATGATGAATCTATGTCGCTCAAAGAAAAGACAAGTAGGTTATATATGGTATGCCGGGTTGGGTAACATAGGCCTACATGCCCCGGTAGGCTATTCACAATCTCAACCTGACAATACCACATGGCACACCTGGCTGCGTGGACATTCTACTTCGATGCTAGTTTACATATTTGTCGATGACTACCTAATCAAAAGATGTTCGATGTTTGAAATGTATATGAATAACTGGAGTGACCATGGTATCCTAACAGCAATCTTTAAGATAAGCCATCTCCAGGGGACCCAAAAGTCCCAGCTTAAGGTTATACCTAACTCAGCTGGTCCCGCTGTCTGTAGGACACCAAAATATTGACACCCTGAAACTCAATTTGAGGGCTAGGCTTAACCAGACTACGTATGACTGGAAAATGGCAACTTTCAGTACTGCAACTGTCATGTCCCTGGTAAGGGATGCGGTAGAGGAATTGGAGAAACGATTTGTATGTTCTGCCCCTGTTGATAGGCATACTCATTGCTATAATCCAAACCTAGCGTTGGCAAAACTCACAAGGAATAAAGCCCTTAGGAGCCTCAAACTATCGAATCTCGATACGACCACACAATACAGCCTCATTAGAAAGAACAAACAAGGGTATAAAAACTTCTGAAAATCAATTAAGCATCAGATTTTACAACTGGATTCCGAATGAATGCTTCAGGTCCTTATGAAGGTGAATGTGGGTGCATTTTGGACCATCATTATTGGACAAGACACTTATCTGACTATTGCCTTACTAAATCTGATTTTGGAACAAGGCTGGCTGGATTTTTATTCCAACAGATTTGCCTTAAACCGCTGCAGGGAGATGATAATGTTGTGAACTGTATACCCATAGGCCCCTTCCTTAAATGGGAACCCCCCCATTGAGATCAACACTGTCTTGGATCTAATTAAAAAATGCAAAAGATCAAGAGCACCAGTCCCAAATGGCTTAACCAACAACACATTCAAGGCTGACCCTAATCTATGGGCCAATATTTTATGCCTTGAGTTTAGAGACATCCTTCAATCTGGAATCTGCCCAAACTCATGGTCACTAGCAAATGTCATCCCGTTTTTAAATGTGGCAGCAGATCAGAAGCAAAAAATGATCAGCCCATTACGCTGATAGACACAGATTGTAAAATCTTTTCTGCTCTACTCCTTTTGCACCTCAAGGACTGGGAAAAAACCTGTCACCCTCTGAGTCCGTTCCAAACTGGTTTGTGGTCAAGTGCATTCAGGATGCTGCCTGGAGCTGTGACAGGGGCCCTACCTTTATGGCCTCTGTGGACCTCTCGGCAGCCTTTGACTGCGTTAACCGAGATAGGCAGTGGCACAAGCTAGCATTCTGGGGTCTACCAAGAGGACTACTGAGTCTTTTGGAGGGGGTTAACAATAACACATCCTAGCCCCTTGGGTGTTCAACCAATATGTTTCTGACACAGCTGAACACCTACATAAGGAGGGTCTATTAGCACCAAGACTTGGCTGTGGGAAGATCATATGGTTGGCCTACACAGACGATTTCCTGTTATTTGATTCAACTAAGGTGGGGGTCCAGCATCTTTTAGATGTCTTCGCCAACTATGCCAAGATAAATGGTTTGCCCATCAACCCCAACAATACTAAAGGATTCCATAGGAAGAAAAAAACAATTCCTGGAATTTGGGGGGTAAGGATAACTACTTCCAACAGCTTTACCTATCTTGGCTAATATGTTGGGGCTAGTAGGGGCTCGAGAGGACAGATAAATAGGTTTTTGAATAAAGTTAAGGCACTGGAAAACCAGATACTTAAAATTGATGGTAAATCGGCAGATTTTTCACCAAACCAGCCCTCCTCTTCTTTGAAGGGAAAATATCCCCTAAATTGACATATGGCTTGGAGCTATGTATGGGGTTAACCATCTCTAAACTCAATGTGATCGAAGGCGCCATTTGGAGATGGGTTCTTCTGCTACCAAATGCGGTCCCTTTGGCTGCAATTCAATACGAACTAGGCTATGTCTCTTTAAAATCCCGGGTTCATTTGAGGATGCTTACGCTTTATGCCAAACTTAAGGTCCCATTATCTAATACCTTATACAAACTTGTTGGAAACAATATTGAATGTTCTGGTTTTCTAATTCATTTCTGCAATGCGTGCGAAACAATTCTTTGCAACTTTGACCCTGACTTAAAACTAATCCAATGAAAACTAAAAAGAAACTGCAGGATTATGATCGGTATCTTACCACTGACTGCTTTCACTCATATAAATCTATGCTCCATCTAGCACACAAACACAAGAAATGAGGGTCTCTCTCTCCAATACTTACCATCTTTCCAAAGAGAAACCATTGACATGCACTGTTAATATTGCGCTGGAATATTCTTCCAACATTGGACATTAAACTGCGGCAGAAACAAACTATAGTGGAAGATAGCCTTTGTAGATTCTGTCAGTTAGTCCCTGAAATGGCTAAACATCTCATTTTGTTTTGTGCTCAAGTTAACACTCTTAGAGACTCTTATTTGAGTGCACTGAAGCTTTTGTATTTGGGTTTACCTACTGAGTTGGTATGGCAACGTTGCCTATGAATTCAAAGTATGTGAGTGGGATTGGCATTGTCTGGCTTTATATGTAACCTTCGTTTGGATCACTCCAGATGAATTGCTTGATGATGTATATACATAGGCCTTCCTGTTATTAGTTGCCATTATCCTAACTCTATATGACAATTGTTATATAGCTGATAATTATATCGCTTTGCTGTATATTTTATTGCGTATGAAATATCTGTATGTATTGGTAAAATGCCTATTATCTTTTATAAAGGTTTAATAAAACCATATACAATAATAACACGTTTTTAAAAGGACGTTATGGTTAAGTTGCACTAATAAAACCTATGAAATTCTGTGAAGAAACATTGTTAGAGGGATGTTATAGTTACAATTAAAACCAAAACCCACCAGAAATGTGCCACTTCACTGATGACATCACATATGAAATTAATTTTGATGAATAGTACTTGCAAGGGGATGTGCTTACAATGCTGGTAGCAAGATGTTAGGGGTGATTGGGAGACCTCTTATGAAGAACTTCATGTATTAAAAGATGTGCTCTTCTTAACAAAATAGTATATTGGAATGCTATTGTCAATATAGGAAGCTAACAATACATACACAAAGGCAATGGGTGCCTCATGTACCATAGAAGTACAGTATTTTTAATCTGGTAATATTGGCCAGTAAAATAATAAATGCAAACCTATACGGAATCTTGACTAACATTAAACTTGGAATTAATAGCTAGAAAAACAAGACTCACTACACACTTGTGTTAGTATAAACAATACCTATGCAGAGCCACATACAGGGAAACTCCAGTAAGGAGGAAAGAAACAAAATCTCCAGAACATGACAATAACTTTAAAGTTGATCATCATGTACACAAATAAATTGTGTTTGAGGCTTATTGGCCCATGTATGTGCACCATGAGCTCAGATCAAACTCTGTAAGGAAAGTTCTTTAAGAACATATGATAAGTTTGATGTCTAGATATACAGCACCTTTTCAATTTTTGAAATTGCAACTGTTAGTGAACCAAAGCAACTAGTCTTGCTATGACAGTGAACAAAAAAAGACTTCATATTCCCTTCCTCACCGGCCATTTCTTTTACATTTTCTTTTCTGTTCTGAAATGCTGCAGCGTTTTAGAACAGAAATAAAAATGCTTTTAGTACCCGGGTCTTATCGGCCAGGGTACTAATAGCAATATGCCCCTCGCATGGGGGACATTACCACTTCAGGTAATGCCCAGGGGCCTTCGGTAACTGGAACTATGGGCCCTGGGGCATTACCTAAAGTGGTAATGCCCCCACTGCCGGGGGCCTATTCCTTAAATAGTATTTTGTTCAGTGTGTCTGATTGAATTGGTTTGTTATTTTTTTTATGCCACCTATTGTAGATCGTGAGCAGCTCAATTGTTCGTAAGTTCATCATAGTTCATTTTGTTTATGGCTTCTGATACATTTCAGAAAATGTCCTGCTGAAATAGAATCGATGCACAATTGATTGTATGTTAGCGATCACGTTCTATAAAATGCTATGCTAAGTTCAGCACTGAGTCATCATTGTTTGTGATGTGGAACATATCCATACGTTGACATATGCATTTTAACACATTTTTGCTGGATAACAGTATTTGATTGATTTCCTACGTTTGAGAATGATAACCTTTCCATTTATAATGATATGGGTTTGTGCGCTGTTATACAGATTTACAGTGCCTGTCTGTTTCACCTTTTAAAGTACAAAGAATAACTGCTTATCACATCGCTGGTGCTAGCATGCCTTGGTGTATTGATCCTGTACTGCATACTTGATCTGTGGAGCTAATTTTGTGTGACAACATATAATTGGAAATCAATTTGTCCTTGGTGTGTTTTGCAGATTCATGGGCTTTGGACCTGATTCCAATAGCTTTGTCATGAGGTAATCAAGTAGGTTACTTAGCTGCAGTAGATACGTGTGCTCTAAGGAACAGACCCATGCGAGGAACAGATAAAGAATGACTACAAGATTCTTGCCATGGGTCGTTTCGTTCTGATTGTACTCCTGTGGCATTTGTACTCTGTTTATCCTTTTCGATTTTTAGTCACTGTAGCCTATGCTGAATCTTGCCCACTGTGCCACTGGGTAATTTAACCTTGGCAGCCCATTGTGTTGATGCTACATGAACTTTACTCATTACAACTTACTAGGCCTATGCTACTTGAACCCTAGTCACTGTAGCCCTCGCCGCCCATGCCACTTTCTGATTAGGGTGCCCATTTGAAGTTCCCTATCCAGTCTGCTGCGCCTATTGGAATCTGCTTCCATATCATGAGTAGCATACATCGCAGCCTGCTATTGTACTCATTCCTCCTAATTATCCTCCAACAGAGAGAGGACGGTAGCTCCCCTACACCGAGAGCCCTAAACAACTTTTCCATGACCTCCCTAGCTACCGGTACTAGTATGGAACTCCCGGACCTGAGACCCTCTACTGAGTTCCCTAGTAACCCATGTAACCTACTCTGTAGAAATTCCAAGTTAAGAGCTAGATTCTCGAGACTTCATGAGCCCCTGACTAGAACCCTACCACCCAAAAACAATAGGTCTATCATCCAGAAGGTAAATACTGTCCACCGCAACAGCCGGAGACCTCTCCCCACCCTCACAAAAACTGAACCGCTTCATCTGATGGCCCCCCCTCAAAGGAGGACTAATAAATGCCAGATCCCTGACAGCATATGCCACAGACATTTGCGACTTGATTGTGCTTGACAACTTGAACTTCATCGCTATCACAGAGTCTTGGCTGCACAATGCAACAGGACCCCTACTCTCCTTAGCAATCCCGGAAGACTATACAATACTCAGGCAAGACAGAACTAATATGTGCGGTGGCAGCATTGCTATCATCACAAAGACTAACCTAGGTATGAGAATTACGCCTACCATAGCATCCGAGTCATGCGAAACGCTCACCATTAAAATTCCATTAGCTAGCTCCCAAACACTGACTATCCACCTCACCACCTCATTTATAGACCACCTGGTTCCTTAGGGACATTTGAGGAGGACATCCAAAACTTACTCTCTAACAATCTTAAAACCTCCTCCCAACTACTTGTCCTAGGAGACTTCAACTTGGGTTTCAATGACCCGCTAGATAAAAATGCCACCATCATTGCCAATTCACTTTCCAACATGGGTATAACGCAAAAAATTCTTGAACCCACTCACAACAAAGGAAGAATCCTTGATTGGCTAGCAAACTACTATTGCACCGCCAACATCAAAGCCATTGTCCCTCAACCCTGGACAGACCATTTCTTTGTGTCATTTGATTTATCTACCTTCAGACCACTTCCACCAGTATCTATTACAGCACCGCCATGCCTTACAAGAAATAAAAAGAGCATCACCAGAGATAAAGTGATCCCGGTGATTCTACCCATCCTTAACGGTTTAGAGGATCACTTAGACCCAGAAACATTAGTCAACGAGTATAACAAAATCATGTTAACCACCCTCGAAAACATCGCACCTCTGAAACTTAGACCAAGCAAACCTAAATCTCCCCTAAATAAATGGTTTACCCCAGAACTAAAGGATCTGCGACTACTTAAGAGGAGTTGTGAAACAGCATGGAGGCTTATCCCCTCAGATGATCATAAAATGAAATTAACAGAAATCTCCTCCCAATACAAAAAAGAAATACATTTGGCCAAACAAAACTCATTCAACAAGTGTATTTCCAATGCTAATGAGGTAACTGTTCACTATCCTCAAGGAACTTGAGTCACCCACCGCCATTCCGGATTTATGCTCCAAAGATAAAACTTGGTGCTCTGATATTCAACAAGCCTTATCAAATAAAATCTCCATACTCCAAACGAAAATAGCCAAAAAGAAAGCCTCCCTCACACAACCATCTAAGACTCACAACTCAATCATAGACCTTGTTCCAAAGGCTCAAGGCCCAATTGCACGATTTTCGTTCTCCAAAACTTCTATCCTTGAGGTGGAGAAAGTCATCCTCTCTCTCAAGCCATCAAATTGTCAGGGTGATACCTGCCCTGCCCAGCTCATAAAAGATGCTGCTAGGGATCTTTCCCCGTTTATTGCAAAACTTGTCAACTCCTCATTCATGTCCGGCATTGTGCCCACTAATCTAAAACAATCCTGGGTACTACCGTTGCTCAAAAAGCAAATGCTAGACCCTCTTATACCCACTAACTACCTCCCCATCACAACAGTCCCCTTTCTGCTGAAAATCCTGGATAAGATTGCCTACCATCAAATCCAACGTTTTCTTGAACAACACAAACTTTTAAGAGAGCGCCAATCAGGATTTCATCCCCAATATGGCACTGAGACTGCCCTCATTGATCTGAAGGCACAAATAGACGAACTAAGAGATAAAGGAAAAATGTCCCTCCTTTTGCTATTAGACCTTTCGACGGCATTCGATCTCGTGGATCATGGGGTACTCTGCAGCCATTTAGACTCTGCCGCACATTTCTCCAGAGGGGCCATAACTTGGATTGTATCCTTTCTTAGTGATAGGACCATGAGGGTGTTCTCCCCATTGGCTGCGGCTGACCCAATCCCCATCTTGTATGGAGTTCCTCAGGGCTCCTGTGTCTCCCCGACTCTATACAACATATTTACTAAGCCCCATTTTTGATGATGTGGACCTTCTTGGTATCACCTACACTAACTATGCAGGTGATACCCAGATTCTCCTCCCATTTTCCGGGGATTATAATAAGGATTTGGCCTTGGTAAATAGGGTGTACATCATCGTCCAGGCATGGATGGCTACCCACGGTCTATGCCTGAACGATGATAAAACAGAGCTTGTCATCCTAGGGACTCACTCTAACCACAAAAAACTAAGTCAGGACTATACCTCATTTGAAATTGATGGTTATATCATCAAGGTGTCCAAAGAGGTGAAGACACTTGGCTTCTACCTGGATGCCACCCTCTCTTTTGACAAACAGGTGAAGTCTTTGGCATCCGCCAACGCTTACAACTGTAAGCTCATTAGAGCGGGTAAACACTTTCTCTCTGACAACAACTGCCTTATCTTAGCGAAAGCATTAATACTCTTGAGGCTTGACTACTGTAATGCCCTCTACATTGGAGCCAATAAATCCATCACCCATCGGATTCAAATTCTACAAAATAACGCCCTGCGAGCAGCCCTCGGGGTGTCCAAAAGATTGCATATCTCAAAGATCAGGTGCCAAAACAACTTGCTGTCCACCCAAAATAAAATGTACTTAAAAGTTGCGTCTCTTGTTCACAAAGCCTTGAACAATGTTGCACCGAGCTATCTCACCAATAAACTCACCAAAAGAAACCACATG
The DNA here is from genome assembly GCF_040938575.1 of Ambystoma mexicanum. Lineage (NCBI taxonomy): Eukaryota > Metazoa > Chordata > Amphibia > Caudata > Ambystomatidae > Ambystoma > Ambystoma mexicanum. Next base: position 697,926,964 of record NC_090930.1, read on the forward strand.
CGTCCAGCCAGAACCTCAAATGCTAATAGCCTCATCATACCAAGATTTAGGCTAACTAAGGCAGGGGGGTAATAGCTTCCAGGTTCGAGCAGCCCAATGATGGAACTCACTGCCCCACCCTCTACGCAAGGAGCAGCCCTTTCCAAAATTCAGATCCAACTACATAAATCTGCTGAGGTCTGCCAATGACTAGCCCTCTTCCCCTCAGGCACCAACCCCTGCCCACGAGACCCGAGCATAGATATATCACTATCCTGCTCTCTATTACCTCACAACCTCCTCATTCTGCCCACCTGGCCGACGAGCTAATGTCCATTGAATACCTATAAATAGAATGTCTGTGTGGTACTTTGTACCCATTTTGCCTGTTTTGTAAACTGCAATTATAATATATTGTTGTATATGTTTTGTAAACCACCTACCTGTAATATATTGTATTTTGTATTTAGTATTCTGTATGTAACCCATGACCCTTTCCTTGTAACTTAAGCTTTGCATTTTCTGTACTGCTGCGCCCGGCTACCTTCGGGTCTGGTGCGCATTATAAGTGAATAAAACAAACAAACAAACAAACAAACAAACAAACAAGGGCCAGGTTCTTAAAATTGGCAGATACTACCCTACCAGCTTAAACACTTAATTGTAAAAGCAGTAAAGTTATAGCACGCACAGTCAAGTGATGCACATCGTTCACCTTTTGTGGTACGATGGGCCAAGGAAAGGCTATTCTCTCGGAAAGAGCGTGCATATTAAACACTAGCAACCCAAACATCCATACTAAACAAGGTCCAAAAAATCGAATGTCCAATGAAGGTTCTATATGTTGAAATCGGGCAAAAGTTTCATTTGAAAACTGGAAAATACCAATAATTAAACCAAACAATCATACAACTAAGTATTAAAAACACTATCAAACGAGTACAAAAGATTCAGAACAGAGCTTACTAAGCCCTCTGGATTCTTTAGAAAGGAAGAAGAAGGCAAGAATTGCAACAATGTCCATTTTAAAAGGATATAACTTTGCGAAAAAGGTGTCACAAATGTGGACCCGGGGACAGGGCCTCTCTATCGATCTTTAAAATGGTTCTTGGGTGGTTCGACAGTTTCGAATTAGGCTTTCTTGCAGGTCAAACCAGTTGGAAGGTTGAAAGCACTGGTTCGAAGATACTAACAACTGAGTACAAAGGCAGCACCCCAGGTCCTGTGACGTTTTGATTTGGCGTCAATTGTGGTTTGAATGCAGTTCAAAGCTGTGCAAACAAAGGTCCTATGTTACTTCAAAAGGCATTGAGTGCAGTTGTAATACAATTTGAAGCTGTGAAAACAGGATTCCATTTGCTGGGTGTTTGTGTCCCAAGCCAAGGGGCCAGGGACAAGATAGGTCCTTTTCCTGCCCACTCCCAATCTGTGGAGGCTAGCTTGTACCTGCAGTAGTCCTTTACCTCAAGTGAATACCCTGGGTACCAGTGCCGATTGTGGAAAGTGCATGTCTTGATCCAACAGCAGTCACCCCCAATATTCCCTGGGAATGATCAGGGGACAGAGCTCTTCTTTGCTTTGCAATGCCTGTCTTCATCTTTGGAAGATGGTTTTGGCAAGGACTGTTCTCCCAATAGGGTGCATATCAATTATTCCTGATGTCCATAAAGGCCCAAAAGACGTCAATCCAACCTCTGCATTGTTGTTACTTCGCTGTCACAGGAGCTGTAAAACATGCCACCTATGACCTCTGAACATGCTCTGCTCAATCGGAGAGCAGGTTCTGCAGATCAGTGAAACTAATGCAGCACAGCATATGTATACTATGGATTTGGTATGGAGCTTCCTGAAAGTGGAGTCAGATCACCAGACCACACTTTCTGTGATGGCATTACCCACATCATTTTATTATTTCACAAACATAAAAAATGAAGCATGACAGTGTGACGACACAGTATAACTCAAACATTGAGAGATCATATGTAATGAAGTGCAAATTGCACAAAATGGGAATGTCAATGTGTGTACCTAGGTGCACTTTATTCCCCTCAATGCAATTGTGGTTGCTTATACAAAGAAGTGAAATACATCAATGCAAATCAAGGAGGACACAGGTGTATGTTCATCATATAGAGTTCAAAATGCCATTTGGCCATGCACAGTATGTGGGGTCACTTAACATGTATGTGCATGGAATCTGCCAGTATAACAAAGTGATAAAAGCTGTCAGATTCGGTAAGAGTCCTGTGCATGCATGCCAGAATGAAATCCAAACTGTATTAGAAGGCCATGTGCATGAGGGAGGCGGAAATCATAATTATGCATCCAACCTCTGCCTCTTCCTCCGCAAAAAAATGTAAATCCCTGAGAGCGCTAAAACAGGACTAACTCCAGGCCAAATACCTTTATGTAGCATTTGGAAACCTGCTCTAGCTAGTACTAACTCTTTGGAATTGGAATATACCCCCCCTAAGTGTCCAGAATCTTCATTTAATTTAGTAGAAGCATGAAAAGAAGTCTGTCTGTAATGTGTTAGCAGTCTTCAGTGAGGTCTACAGCCAAGCGTTTCATGGCTTTCGAAACTTTTATTGTGTGGCTGTTTGGAGAAACAGAGGCTACGCCTCCAACTATTTCAAAACTCTTGGGCTCTGTGAAGTGGAGCGCAAAGTGTGTATATAAAGCTTTAGCAGTCTGCAGTCTGCGGGCTGACGGCAGAAGTGGAAGTTAAATTATTGATTTGAGAAGCCAGACTTGAGAACCCGTGAGTACCAGCACTTGTATGTGGTCTTGCATAAGACATATTCAAGTATAGACTGAGGCAGTTAGGCAAACCTTCAGTTACTGTAGGAATATCCCTTTGAGCTGATTGTCTTCTCTGTGCAGTCTGAGTTCTTGGAGCACCTAGAGACATAACTTTAGTTGTACACTTGAGGGCTGCAGGTTTTAAAATGAGGTCACACTAGCAGGGAAAGCCAGTGCAGACTTCTGTTTATCAAGCTTTCTATTTTGGCTCCTTGTTATCGATAGTGAACTGGTGTAAGTAAAATGCAGGGCAAACAAAGTACAACCTGAGAAGCGCCGAACCCACACCACTCGACAATTAAATGGTACAAAACCTTAGGACAGAAACAATGAATTCTAAATGCAGTGACCAAGAGAAGATCACTACATTCATTTCCACAAGTACAAACAAAAACATATAGTCAAGTTTTTCATCTATACAGTCAATTTCAGACTCACAGATGGTAGGTTCAGGAAGCGATTTCAATGATGTCATTGACATTTTGGGCCTGTTTTAAGAGATGTTGAAAGATGTGCAAGCACTTTCTTAATGGAAGTTTGTCTGAGCTTAGGAAATAAAATAAACACTTTAGAGATTCTGTCTTCGAGGCTCAGCATGTCCCCTACATTGTTTGATTCGCCAGTGGGACTTGTATACAAGGAAAAACACAATTGTCTAGAGGAGACAAGCCGTGAACACATGAGTGTTGGCGATCGCTACTCTCTTCCGCTTCAAGGAGAGGACACTCTTATAAATGACCCCTCAGAATGTGATAGTAGTCCTCTGATAGCCTAGAATCTAGTGCTACAGTCCTATATCAGACTTTATGATACAGTAGTACTGGAAGTGAGAGCCGATTCCAGCATTTTACATGAACTGAGAGTACACCTTTTAACTGGTGATCATGTGTCTAATTACAGAAGGAATGAGGTTTAGGGGAGTCAGTGAGCAGGGCAATGTCTGAAATTATGAGAGGAGCTATAAATAACAGAAACCCACTGGAAGATGGGCACATCACCCCTGAAGATACGGCCACGATGCTAAGGAAACTTAACAGTGGTAGGAAAGTTAAGAAATCCAAAAACGTCAAAGGCCAAGTTAAATCTACAAATAAAGGGTCTAAAAAAATTATAAAGAATCATCTTAAGTGCCTCCAAAAGGATAGAAGGTGATGACCTCATGCCGGAAATTACAGTTAGCTCAGTCAAATTTGATAACTAAATTTGATGTAGTACCAAGCCTCAGACAGGAACTTCGCAACAATGCAAGACAAACCACTATGTGCGAGACCCTGCATGAGCACCAATACAGTCTACAATTAAGAAAAAGAAGTGTACTAAAAAGAAAGGGAGCAGAAGATGTTTTAGTGCATCAAAAGGGAATCATGAAAATATTATCGAAGGAGAAGAGACTGACATTGTAAACAAAGACTTCAAGTGTACACCAGGGTCTGTTAATAACATGACTGTAGAAAGAAATGTGTCACCCTCGAATAAGGACTTTGGGAAAACAGCCAAGTCCGGATTAATGGGGTTCAATAGGGTGGTTGACAGAAGCAGAATAAGAACAACAACTGTGGCAGTATTCAAAAGTCTTATCATGTAAGACAATGGTACTAACATGTGGTCAGCAGGGGTTGGCCATAATGAATCTCTTCCGATAATATTCAAATCAGTGATTCAGGGTGAGGGGAACATCCCTCTCAGTAGGGCAATATTAATGTTGATAATTGCCATCATACCTGGCCATACTATACCTGGCCATATCTTCCTCTCGTATACAATTTGTTCACTTGTTTGTGTTGGGAAATGTGCGGTGCACTTTTACTTGCAATTGATCAATAATTTAGTGTATGAAAGACATAATGACATTTTGAAAAGAGATTTTGAAAGTTATCCATCCAGGGACGAGAAGGAAAGGCAGGTAGTGGGGTTAAACTCACCTGGAACTGTCAAAGATAAACGGAACATAAAATGCACAGTAGACAATGATGGTCATAGGCAGGTTTGCTTTGACCAAAAGCCAACGAGTTTTGGTTGGCTGGAAACCTCTTTCGCAACATCCATTAGCAACAGACCAGGATTTGGAAAAAAGGGAATGTAAGGTACTGAGTTGGAACTCACGTGGGCACAACAAGCTTGATTTTAAACAGATCAAACTTAATGAAGCTACTGCATAATGTGCCACAACTGAGAGTCTCTGAATCAAAGGACATCAGAATTGTGGCTTTTCCGAAAGAAGACAAAATGGATAGAATTTGTATTCATCTAAATTCAAAGGCAGTAATGAATTTAGTATGGTCTGTCGCGGACAAACTTTGAGTATTGGGCTTTGGTATTAAAATAGAAAGATCACAAAAGAACGAACTGGAAACAAAAGAGAATGCACTAAAGAACAAATAAAGTACTCTTTTGCAGAGCAAAACGAGGAGGAAACAGACTACAGACCCATAAGGTTTTCTCCAACAGTGTTACGGGGACCAACTGCACTTCACATGAGAATTAAAGGCAATGAGGAGACGACTTTAGACATTCAAAAAAACATGTATTAGAAACAAAAATTGATATGGAAAAACCTTGGGGTTGGCTAGCAGAAACGTTGGCCACAAAGAAAAAATGCTAGATCGAAGGGTGAGAGCCACCATAAACAACTCAATTTGCATCTTGGAACACACGAGGATTTCATCATCTGATTGAAAAGTTAAACAATGAAGTATTAACAGCTGATATTATTTGTATCCAAGAGGGTTGGCTACAAGAACAGCCATATACACATGGGGCTACATGTTTTTTGAATAAAGCCTATATGGGGGAAAAAGGCACACCCTCTGCAGGCCTTCTAACTATTATAAAGAACAGCTACAGCGGAAACATAGTACGTGTGATACAATCATCTCCATTGATACAAATAATAATCATGCAACAAGAAGCAGATGGAAGAAACAAACAAAAGGAACAAAAAACCCAAATAATAATCATTTTATATTGGAATATAAAGGCCAAGGACAGAGAAGCATTATTGGAAACAGTCACTACATATATAGATCTGCTGAGATCCGAATATCAAATCCGGCCCTAATCTTGTGTGGAGATCTAAATATAGACTGTAGTAACAACAAAAATGCACAGGTAAATACCACAAGTCACAATTGATAAAAACAATCAAGATCGCGAAAATGGCAGATTGAAATGGAGAATCGTGATCTCCTACATGTAAACGGCAATGTAAAGGGAGATCTAGAGGAAAACCGACATGGGCATCACATAATGCAAGTGCAACATTGGATTATTTCTTTGTCGATCGTGAAACCTTTGGCGAAATAAACTCCCTAAAAATTGTACCGACAACAAGTAGTGACCATAGAATCCTAATTCTCACATGCTCAGTCCCAAACACACATCAAAAAGTAACAAGGAACTAAGAAAAACCTGGACAACTGAAGTTAATGCGAATAATGGTCTAAACAGACTGAGATTGTCAACAAAAGTGATTCCAGCACTAGTAAAATCAATAGAAAAATGGGAAATAATAACAGGAAATGACGTGGATTATGAAACCTGCCTCACAATCTTCAGAGAAGCTAATGGAACAAGTAGAAGGAATACAAAAACCATGGCGCACAAATTTAATGCCGAAATAGCGTAAAAGAAATCAGGTAGCTAGAGATTTGAGAGTTTTTAAAAAAGTGAATATCGACTGGATGAAAACAAAAACAAAGGCACTTAAAAAAGTATATCACAAATGGGCCAAATCACACAGAGCACTATTATTCCAAAAGGATTCAGAAAATATGCTGGTGGTGATCCCCAACAAAAATGCCAAATATCTGTGGACCCTGTTAAACCAAAAAGGAAAGCATCAGGGTGAATACCTACTTAATCTCATACATGAAGAAAAATGGGAGCAATACTTTCAAGAGAAATACAACTATGAGGTTGTGGAAGACTCTCTAATACAAGAAACAACTTATGAAATGGGATGGGATATAAAATTCAAGAAAATCGAAATCCTGTCACTGATCACAAAAGCGAGTAGCTCAAGATCACCAGGGCCTGACGGCCTGACAAATGAAATTCTAAAGCAGGCCCCAGAAGTATGGCCAGATATGTGTCTAGTACTCTTTACAAGAATAGAAAAAAGAGGACGGATACCTGAATCCTGGACAACATCGATCATTATTCCCATACATAAAAAAGGAGACAGGGCATGTCCTGAGAATTACCACCCAATATCCCTGGTGGATGTGATTGTCAAGCATTTTGCTGGCCTACTCCTAAAAAGACTAAAAGAATGGTTAAAAAGCTCTGGAAACTTCGATCACAGGCAAACAGGTTTTGTAGAAAATGTAGATTGCAGTTTAAAGCTACTAATTCTCAACCTACTAAAAGCAAAGACCATACAAGAAAATCAAACATTGTTTATCACTGCAATAGATATGGCTGCAGCCTTTAACAGGGTAGATTGGCAATCCCTCTGGTCAAAAATGAAAGAAAAAGGCTGTCCGCCAGACCTGATAAAAGCCATTAGAGCTCTACATACAAACACATCGATGCAAGTGAGATTGGACCAAAAGGGAAACCTAACCAGTGAAATTGTAATAAAGAGAGGGATAAAACAAGGTTGCCTGTTAGCGTCCATACTTTATAACTTCTACATTTTAGAAGTAAAAGAGTGTCTTTAACCTTCGAGAGCATGCTCACCAAAAATAGTCGAAACAAAAATAGGTCATCTACTATATGCAGATGACCTAATAGTGAAGGATAAAACTCCAATCGGTTTACAGAAAAAAACTGGAAGCACTAAACACATATGTAAAAGAAATCAAACAAACTATTAACATGGAAAAAATAAGCAATAATGATAATTAAAAAGGCAGGTCCTACGGCAAGAAGAGCTTTCAAATGGCACATAGAAAATAAAGCAATAACAATAGTGAAAAGTACAAAATATCTGGGAGCAATTATAAGCGCCAACTGGAGCAACCAGCCTTGGATTGACCATCTCCAGCAGAAAACAGATCAATTAACTTCTCAGGCGCTAATATTGAAAAGAACGTTTTGCAAATTCTCAATATGACAGATTATGGAATTCTACAATGCGAAAGTAATTCGATCTATAACATACGTGGGCGAAACTGCCCTGAGGATCCCGTGGGAAACTTGGGACAGACTTGAGGCCAGATTTTGGTGCAAAATCTTAAAATCCTGTCTTGTGTTCCAATAAGCATAATACAACACAAATTGGGACTACATTGAATGCAAGCCCGAATTGTCTGGAAAGAACACGCCACCTTCAGAAAGGCAGTTTTGTTCAACTGTCCACCGCAATACTTAATACTGAAATGAGAACCAACAAAAAATGCCTTTTTGGCCACTAGCCGATTGGAAGTCGAAATGCAAGGAAATACTGCAAAACATGAATGTAACAACTGAAGCTCTGTGCAAACAGCCAAAGAAAGTAAACATACCCTTGTTGTCAGTCGATTGGGCGGAAACAGAACGCACACGAGCAGCTTCAAATGTTCACACCTTATCTACTAAGATGACCAGACTGCCACAGACCTTGCCAGGATACCTAGAAAAAAGGTCTAACAAGAACTATAGAGATCTTGTAATGCACTTTTGTTTAAATATTATAAAAACGAAGATCAATCTGGTTAGATATGGCCTGGTAAAAGAAAAAGGATGTCGACTATGCAAAAAGACGAGGAATCAGCACAACATCTAATTCTGTTTTGTCTTATCTGAACTAGATCCAGATTTATGGTGGTCAGCGGTGTATGATGAGCCGAATAGAAAAACTACAAGAGGCTTATGAATGTTTCTGGAAACAATGTTAAAGAGACTGGATCAAGCATAAAGAATAATTGAACAATGGACCTGTAAAATATGAGGCAACATTAAAACACATAGCCAAATCAGAAGTGAAACTGATGTAGGCACAGAAAAAAGAGGAATGGTTTGGCTTGTGTTTGTGGAAGTGGAAACATTTCTGCACAAGCAAAAGTTTGTATTTTTTTACACTGAATGCTTTAATAAAATTAAAAAAAATAAAAAATAGTTTTCTTAACACCCACCCTAGTAATGTTTTTTTTCTCTGTGTGATATTGTGTTGATTCCAGACACATGGCTGAGTGAACACCGGTACTGGATGGATTCATTATTGGCGCCAAGTATGCAAAGAAAGGGACTAAGCGTAGGTCATTTGGAGTGATCATTAAAAAGATTAGGTTGGTGTCTCAGGCAGTGTTGGCCACAGTAATAGTCAACCAGTTAGGTGGGAAGGAAACTAGTCTATTGGTAATGAATATCTACTTCAACCCTCCTCGTTCTAAGATAGACAAGGTTATTGACTGGTTGAGTAATGACGTGAAAATACGATAATCATTGGTGGGGTTTTAACTGTGTATGTCCTAAAATGGAACTGGGGTTTAATGAACTAAATGAGGTAACTTGTGATGTATGGGTTTCAGAAACTACATCACAGGGGAAAAGACAGAGACATGGATGGATTTGGGCAAGTTTTTTAGCCAGATGGAATATCTGCAAACATAACTCTCTCTTAAGCATTTGGGCCTAATCCAAAACTGACGTGGTTTGGTTTTTCCTCATTATCTGTCATAGCTTATATTTTCTTGGCAAACATCGATCAGAATGACATAAGTAGCTTCCAGGTAGTGAAGACGTACACCAGTGATCATGCAACGCTGACATCATTTTTTCTAATAAGAGGAGGTGGTAACGAAGCACCGAAGTAAAGATGTACCAAAATGGTGACCTATGCATCAGGGAATAGGGTGGCTCAGTTTAGAAAAAAAAATGAGAAAGTGAATCATCACTTAGCAAAATGGTGGGGCACTATAAAAGAAAAAGAGAAGAATCTACACTGCTCAACATCAGAATTCTCGAATACATAGACCATGTTCAAAGCTCAACAATGGAATAAACATTATTTTTGCAGAGGATAAAGGCAATAATTTTGAGAAATGTGTATACCTAAAGAAATGTGAATGAGAACTAACATCAGTAGAGTAATTAAATGTATCTGTCTTAACTCGGAGGATAACAAAGCCGAAATATGCACCCTTAAGTTGACCTTTAAATATTGGTTAAAAAACCACAGAGTTCAGAAACAGATAAGAGAGAACCGACACTTTTTAGCAGACATAGAAACAAAGCACACCAGATCCATCTGGTGGAAATTGAATAAGAAGAACAAGGTTCAAACGAAATTGCAGTCCTCATGTGTAGCAGAAGCGGACTGGGTGAATCATTTTTGGCAGTAAAGAAGCAGAATCTGTTGACGGCCTACTTCACAATTGCAAATCAAGGATGGTCACAATAACTGTTCTGATTTTTTAAAAAGATCAGAGGGAAGCACCCACGAGCAATAGACCTATTTCATTGGTAGACACTTCCTCAAAAATATTGGCAAACATGGTATTAAAAGATCTGACTAAGCGGGCAGAGACTATACAGAGGTTCAGTCTGCTTCAGACAGGATAATAGAAGGGAACAGGCACAGCACTTAGTGGGTTGGCACTCTTCTCTTTTATGGCACAGGCTGGGGTTGGCACAGGGGGAACGGTCTACGTTGCAGCCCTGGACCTCTCCTCAGCCTTTGACAATGTTGACCACTCTATATTGTGGGGAAAAATTGTTAAGGTGGGGAATAGAACCAGGACTTCTATGTATGCTGCAATTACTCTATTCCAATAATAACGTGAAGGTGATATTGAATGTTGAGGATGATCTGTCGAGTGCAATAGTTATGGGGAAGGGGGTGCAACAGGGTTGTGCTATTGCACCAACACTTTTTAACTTGTACATAGCCGACCTTTGGGGAAAAAGCACTGGGTAAACTGGAAATCAGCCTAAATGTGGAAGAATGTGGCCAACTGCATTGCATATGACGATGATCTGAACTTTCTGGACACTGGCAGGAATTAATTCAGAACAAACTGATTATCAATCCAGTGAAATATCTGATTGTGTTCAATACTGTTAAGAGAAAGTGGAAAAAGTATGTCTGGGTAATTACCAAAGTAAGAGTTATGGAGGTTGACTCATTGTGTTACCCGGGTTACCTGTTTTCCACCTAAAATTTGCTAAATTAAGATCTTGTACCTCACTGAGTAAATCAATAACCCATAGGCTTTCTTTGTTTCTCTAAAATAATGTTATTGTATTAGGAGTCAGTAATGGTTCTCTATGGGATAGAATTGGTCGCCCTCACAAACAGAACATTTTTGGACTGCCTGGAAGAATTCCTAGGTTTGCCCAAATCATTACCCATCGGTATTATTGTATTGCTGACAAGACCTGTTTGAAATGCACTCCAACATATTCCTTCGAAATTTTAAGAAACATTGCGTTGGTTTTATGAAAAGTGTTTATCTTACCTGTCTAGATTCTCAGTGGGTTATGAAAAACAAATTAGTACCCGGCGAGGGTCAAGCAGAATGCAACATGCATTCTGATTGGCTCTCATCGGGTCCTTACCCGGCCGAGAATCCTTCGATTCTCGGCCGGGACTTCAGCTGCCTTGTCCTCGACAGGGGGGGGGTGGCAGCCCCTCAGCCAATGAGGAGACTCGAAGCAGGGCCATCCCCGCTCTGAGCCACCCCATGGCTGAGAAGCTGCCTCCGCCCCCCGCTGGGGACTCGGGTAAGCTTTTATTTTTCTTTTTTTTTCCCTTCCCTCACTCCTCCCTACCCCACCACACTTACCTTCTTGGTCCTGCTTCCCTGGTGGGGGACGATGGCAGCCTCCAACAGTGTGGAGACTCCGCGCCTACACTATGCTGGAGGCTTCCATCATCCCCTGGCAGGGACGAAGGTACGTTTTTTTTGGTTTTTTTCTCCCCCCTTTCCCTCCTTCCCGACCCTCCCAACCCCACTTACCTTCTGCTTCCTTTTTTTTTGGGAGCGTACGCGCTGGGAACACTTGTGTTCCCAGCGCGTCCGCTCCCGAAGGCCGCCATGGAAAGAGAAAACGGACTCCCGTTTTCCCTTTTCCGGCGGCCATTTTCTTGGTAATTTTTTTTTTTTCTGTCCCGAAACGCTGCAGCGTTTCGGATAGAAAAAAATGCTTTTTGTGCCCCGGTCACGCATATAATGTGGGCCGGGGTACTAATAGCAATATGACCCTCGCAGCGGGGGCATTACCGTCTCAGGTAATGCCCCGGGGCCTTCGTTAACTATGGGCCTCGGGGCATTACCTGAGTCCGTAATGCCCCTGCCGCTCGGGTCATATTGCTTAAATAAAAACGTGTGATAAAATCTCAGGCACAGAGGATCTAGAAAGGTTGAAACTGTACCGGCATGGAGGCCTTTTATATGTACCAAAGCCTGATCTAAGACTGTATTTTAGGAAATTTCCATCTAAGCAGTTTCGTGTTTGGTACTTAAGGTTTAGATTCAATTGTCTCCTCACTTTAGAGGTCATCAGCCCAAAACTGAAAATCCATAAGGAACTGAGAGCGTGTGGTGATGGAACGCATTAATTCTCTGTTAACATTCATGTGACCTTATGTACATTTAAAATCAGCAGTAATGGCAACTAGTCTATGGAAGAGTCTAATGACAGGTGTGCAAGTGTCTCTTTTATTGGTGCAGGTAACATTTTGAATGCAAATCTTTGAGGAACTGCAAAAGGTTGTTGATCAAGGAGATGATTTTTTATAGGATTTTACAGAGTAAGGAAATGTTTAATGAATTATGATAATGACTTGGTTTTCGCCAATGCTTGCAACCATTTCCCGCTGTTGATGCCTCGGTGACGCCCGCACCAGTTAACTTCACCTCCACGAATTGGGACCCATACAGGCCCTCTTCCAGCCGTGACCCGGAGACAACTCTACTTTTCAGGTGCCAACGGTTACCCGAAAGTGCAATACGCACCTACAATCCAGAAACCAATAAAGGATTTTCCACAAACAGCATCACCACTGCTTTACTAGCAGGAGATATAACGGACACTACCACATCTTGCGTCCATCCTGATGAAAGCCAACACTATGACGGGCTTGAATTCAGCCCTCCATGGCTGAAACACTCCTGTGTCGATCACCTGTGACACAACTGTATAAACCCCATTGTGTATGTTCTGTAAAAAGTGTTCTGTACACTCTTGTGTTTGTCTTTCTAGTTTACATTCAAGTTTATTAGCTGTCAATTTCTCACTTCTGGTAGTTTGTTGGGACGGTGTTATTGAGATGATGTTAGTTTGGAAAACCGGTTGGTTTTAGGGGAAGAGCCAGGTTTTCAGTAGTTTGCGGAAGGGCGTTAAATCCTCAGTTAGGCGCATGTGGGGTTGGAGCGAGTTCCACAGGGTTGGGGCCAGGGCTGAGAATGATGATCCGCCTAACCTGACTGAGTTTGTCTTAGGAATTACTAGGAGGCCGGCTGAGCGTGATCTTAGGGTGCGAGTGGGATGATAAGGTATTAGCTTGTCTCGAAGATATTGAGGTCCAGTTTTATGCAGTGCTCGATGGGAGAGGCATAGGGTTTTGAAAGCCACCCTACGGGCTACTGGAAACCGGTGCAGTTTCTTAATGGCTGGGGATACGTGGTCTCTTGGACCGAGCGCAAGTAGCAATTTGGCCGCCACATTTTGTGCCCTTTGGAGTTTATTCAGTTGTTAGGCATGGATTCCGAGGTATAGGGGGTTTGCGTAGTCCGGTCTTGATATAACGATTGATTGGACCGAGGAGAGTCTGTTGGTAAATGAGAGATATGGAAAGATGTGCATAAGGGTTTTTAGCTGGTGGTGGCAGGACTTTGAGACATTGTTGACTTGGCACGAGAGTGTTAGGTCAGAGTCCAGGGTGCATCCAAGATTTTTCACTGTGTTGGAGGGTGTCGGTGAGTTGCCCATGGCGGGTGGCCAGGGAAGTGGGTGTGGAAGAAGATCAGAGTTGCCGCAAACCATGATTTCTGTTTTGGAGGGGTTTAACAAGAGGTGGCTTTGGGTCATCCAGAGTTATTTGGTGCCTGTCTTTGAGGAATGAAGCTATCCATTTAAGAGCGGTTCCACGAATTCCTAGGGAGTGGAGGCGGTCTGGGAGGATTGAGTGATTGATCGTGTCAAAGGCGGCCGATAGGTGGAGAAGGATTAGTGTGGCGCATCCGGCGGAGTCTTCTGTCATTTTAAGGTCATCCCAGATCACGGTTAGGGTGGTTTCGGTTCCATGATGTGATCTGAAACCTGATTGGGTGGGGTCTAGGAGATTGTTGGCTTCGACAAAGGCATTTGGTTGAGAGTAGGCGGTTCGGTCAATGAGTTTGGCAAGGAACCTGGTGTTTCAGAAGGGGCGGTAGTTTTTGGGCTCGAGAGGGTCGAGTGAAGGTTTTTTAATTAGAGGTTTGACGTGCACCATTTTGAATACGTCGGGAAAGATACCGGAAGAAAGGGAGGCATTTATGATAGATCTTGTGTGTTCTCCTGCGCAGGTGGAAGCAAACATTTCTTTAAGGGTTGTGGCTGGGCAAGGGTCCAGTGGTGATCCAGAAGGTTTGCGGGCAGATAGAAATTTGAGAAATTGTTCTGGTGATATTGGAATGAAGGATTTGATCGTTGGTTGCGTAGAGGTCGCGGCTGATGGGCTGGCCGGTACGGGCGGAGGATTGCCTGGTGGCTGTAAGAGAGCCAGTTTGGTGGTTAGAGTTTTTGTCCTTTCGAAAGCCGTGGTGTAAAAGTGGAGGGAGAGTGATTCACACAGTGATTGTGACGGGATCGGGACGGTTGTGTTACAAGCCGGATTGGTGAATTCGGAGATCATTTTGTGGAGTTCTTTGCTTGGGTTTTTGCAGGTTAGGATTCGGGTGTTGTAGTGGGCTTTTTTTGCTTTCTGGATTTCGGCCTTGTACCGGTACAGGTGTCGGGCCAAGGTGGTCCTGCTCTAGTGGGTTTTCTCTTTCTGCCATTTGCGTTCTAGGTATTTGTATTGTCGTTTAGTGGTCTTCAACTCAGGAGTGAACCATTTGGGGAAAAGGCCACGGCGGGTAGATGGTTTGCAAGGGGGAGGTGAGCCGCATCAGAGATGCGTTGAGCCGTGAATCAAAGGCCTCAGGGGTTAGTTGGTTGTTGAGATGGCAGGTAGGTGGTGGAGACTGGAGGAGTGCCTCGGCTAGGTCGGGGTGATTATTAGTTTTTTCCAGCATTTGCATAGATTCAGAGGTTCAGATAGGAGTACGGGAAGGGGGTCGGGTGAGTGGATGGTGAACGAGAGGATGAAGTGATCGGACCAGATGATAGGGGTTGGGGGCTTTAAATGAATCAGGGTGTTGGAGCTAAAGATGGCATCAAGAGTGTGTCCTTTATAGTGAGTCGGGCCGATTATGTGGGTTTGGAGATTAATTGCATCTAAGCCATCAACCAGGGCGTGTGTCATAGGGTTGGTGGGGATGTCGAGCCATATGTTGAAGTCTCCAAGAAGGGTGAGGTCGGGATGGTTTAGTTGGAGGGTGGCGATAGAATCGCAAAGGTTGTTTGCGAATTGTCTATCGTAGCCAGGGGGCCTGTAGATTATTAGGAAGCTGTGTGAGAGCGACGGGTAGAGGGATAGTTTAAAAAGGAAAGATTTGCAGGATGGAATGAAGGGTTGGTTGTCGATGATTGAGGCGCGGAGGAGAGATTTGAAGATGAATGCTACCCCCCTCCTCTGGAGGGACGGTTCAGTGAGATGAGGGAGTAGTCAGGGGGAAAGGCTTCATTGGCGATTGGGCCGAAGTCTTCTGAGAACCAGGTTTCAGTGATGAAAACTAGGTCTGGTTTGACAGAGGTGAGGAGGTCAAAGATGCAGTGTCTGTTTTTTGCTACAGATCGGGCGTTAAGTAGGATACAGTTCACATCGGCAGGCAAGGTTGGTCTCGGTGCTGGAGAGGGATGGGGCGGTGGCGGAGAGAGTGGAGGGAGAGGGGTAGGGTGGTTGATACTGGATGGGAATAGTGGGCGAGCAGAACATTTGGCAGGCTTCGGGCGGGGTTGGGTGGCTGCGTGTGATAGGATGATTGGGTTTGGGATGGGGGATTTGAAGGTGGGGTGTGGGCGGTTCGGAGTTTCCGTTGCAGTTGATGAGAAATCGAGGGAGATGGGTTTCGGGAAGGGGGAAGCTGCAGTGGACGGAGGAGATTGCGGGAGAGAGGTGGTGGGTCGAGACAGGGGAGTCGTGGAGTGCTGAGAGATTGAGGGGGACCAGGGACGTTTCCTCTTTAGTTTCTTTGCTGCGATTGGTGTGTGAGAGAGGGTAGGGGGTTAGAGGGGGAGAGGGAAGCAGCTTCGGTTCTTGCTAGGGCTAGGCGTGCAGTTTGTAGGGAGGGGAAAGGGTGCAGTCAGTGGGGGAAGGTGGCTGGGGTATGAGGGCAAGGCGGGGGGTGGGTGATTGCATGGTGGGGTGTGCCAGGTATGATAGTGAGGGGAGCGGGTATGGTTAACGCTGGCGGGTCAGGGGTGGGGATCAGGGGATGAGTGGTCTTAGGGTGAGTGGCTCGCCATCGTGCCCCCCTGGCTTGGTGTTTGGAGAGGGGAAAGGCGGGGAGTGCGAAGGAGGGTGGGGTGATTTGGGAGGGGGGACGGGAGGGAAGGAACATTGGAGAGTGGGGGTGGTCCACA
This sequence comes from Ambystoma mexicanum, assembly GCF_040938575.1. Classification (NCBI taxonomy): domain Eukaryota; kingdom Metazoa; phylum Chordata; class Amphibia; order Caudata; family Ambystomatidae; genus Ambystoma; species Ambystoma mexicanum. The sequence goes on from NC_090930.1 coordinate 697,943,338, forward strand.
GGGGTCATTTCTGACAGACTCTGGTGGAGTGGGTGCGCTCATGATTGGTGCAAGCTTTTTGGCTGATTTAGGAGGGCTTTCTGATTGTAGTTCTAAGATCGGAGGTGGCACGCTTTTAGGCAGACTCCAGGTTCAACTGCTCAAAGACGATACTAGACTATTTGGTGCTTTCTAGATACAATTGTAGACAGAGATGATATTAGTTTATTAGGTACACTTCTAAGTTCACCTGTACACAGAGAAGATATTCGGTCAGTCTCTAGATTCAGTTTGCTTAGAGGGGGTATTAGATTATTAGTTACCGTTATAGATTCTACATTACACAGCTATACTGTTAGTTATACTAATAGGATTGAATAGGGCACGGTAGTGGTGGACTTCTTTCAATTCACCTTTATACAGGGAGGGTATTAGGCATGAATCTAAATCAACTTTGTATTAGATTATTAGTCACCGTTTCAGATTCTACATTACACAGCTATACTGTTAGTTATATTAATATGATTATTTAGGGCACGCTAGTAGGTGCACTTCTTTCAATTCGACTTTATACAGGGAGGGTATTAGGGACTTTGTACCGAGAGGTTATTAGGGAGATTGATCGGTTCGGTCCAGCATGGTATTACACTATTGCAATTTCACAGAGAGGCTATTGTGGTCACTTCAATTTGTAACTTTCCACAGAAATGCTAAATTCACAGAGAGGCTATTGGTCACAACTTCTAACGCAACTGGGTACACTTTTAAATGCAACATTTCTCAGAGGGACTATTGGGCACAACTTCTAAATGCAATTGGGTACACGTCTAAATACAGCTTTTCTCAGAGAGGCTATTGGTCATAACTTCTAAATGCAATTGGGGACACTTCTAAATGCAGCTTTCCTCAGAGAGTCTATTGGTATAACTTCTGAGTGCAGTTGGGTACACTTCTAAAAGCAATTGGGCACACTTCTAAATGCAACTTTTCTCAGAGAGGCTATTAGGCACAACTTCTAAATGTGATTGGGTTAACTTCTAAATGTCATTGGGTACACTTCTAAATGTAATTGGGCACACTTCTAAATGCACCTTTTCTCAGAGAGGCTATTGGGCACAACTTCTAAATGTGATTGGGCACAACTTCTAAATGCAATTGGGTACACTTCTAAATACAACTTTCCTCAGAGAGGCAGTTGGTCATAACTTCTAAATCCAATTGGGGACACTTCTAAATGCAGCTTTCCTCAGAGGGACTATTGGGTATGACTTCTGCGTGCAGTTGGGTACACTTCTAAATACAATTGGGCACACTTCTAAATGCAACTTTCTCAGAGAGGCTATTGGGCACAACTTCTAAATGCGATTGGGTACACTTCTAAATGCGATTGGGTACACTTCTAAATGCAATTGGGCACACTTCTAAATGCAACTTTTCTCAGAGAGGCTATTGGGCACAACTTCTAAATGTGATTGGGCACACTTCTAAATGCAATTGGGCACAACTCCCAAATGGAACGTTTCTCAGAGAGGCTATTGGTCACAACTTCTAAATGCAACATTTGTCAGAGAGACTATTGGGCACACTTCTAAATGCAATTTTCCTCAAATGGGCTATTGGGCGCAATTTCTAAATGCAATTGGGTACACTTCTAGATGCAATTGGGCAACTTCTAAATGCAACCTTTCTCAGAGAGACTATTGGGCACACTTCTAAATGCAATTTTTCTCAGAGAGGCTATTGGTCACAACTTCTAAATGCAATTGGGTACACTACTAAATGCAATTGGGTACACTTCTAAATGCAATTGGGCACACTTCTAAATGCAATTGAGCACAACTGCTAAATGCAACTTTTCTCAGAGAGACTATTGGTCACAACTTCTAAATGCAATTGGGTACACTTCTAAATGCAATTGGGCACACTTCTTAATGCAACTTTTCTCAGAGAGGCTATTGAGCACAACTTCTAAATGCAATTGGGTACACTTTTAAATGCAACTTTTCTCATAGAGGCTATTGAGCACAACTTCTAAATGCAACTTTTCTCAGAGAAACTATTGAGCACAACTTCTAAATGCAACTTTCTCATAGAGGCTATTGGGCACAACTTCTAAATGCAATTGGGTACACTTCTAAATGCAATTGGGAACACTTCTAAATGCAACTTTTCTCAGAGAGGCTATTGAGCACAACTTCTAAATGCAACTTTCTCAGAGAGACTATTGAACACAACTTCTAAATGCAACTTTCTCATAGAGACTATTGGGCACAACTTCTAAATGCAATTGGGTACACTTCTAAATGCAATTGGGTACACTTCTAAATGCAACTTTTCTCAGAGAGGCTATTGAGCACAACTTCTAAATGCAACTTTCTCAGAGAGACGATTGGGCACAACTTCTAAATGCAATTGGGTACACTTCTAAATGCAATTTGGCACACTTCTAAATGCAATTTTCTCAGAGAGGCTATTGGGCACAACTTCTAAATACAATTGGGTACACTTTTAAATGCAACTTTTCTCAGAGGGACTATTGGGCACGACTTCGAATGCAATTGGGTACACTTCTAAATGCAATTGGGCACACTTCTAAATGCAATTGGGCACAACTTCTAAATGCAACTTTTCTCAGAGAGGCCATTGGTCACAACTTCTAAATGTGATTGGGTACACTTCTAAATGTGATTGGGTACACTTCTAAATGAAATTGGGTACACTTCTAAATGCAACTTTCTCAGAGAGACTATTGGGCACAACTTCTAATTACAACTTTTCTCAGAGAGACTATTGGGCACAACTTCTAAATGCAATTGGGTACACTTCTAAATGCAACTTATCTCAGAGGGACTATTGGGCACAACTTCTAAATGCAATTGGGCACACTTCTAAATGCCATTTATCTCAGAGGGACTATTGGGCACTACTTCTAAATGCAATTGGGCACAATTCTAAATGCAACTTTTCTCAGAGAGGCTATTGGGCACAGCTTCTAAATGCAATCGGGTACACTTCTAAATGCCATTGGGTACACTTCTAAATGCAACTTTTCTCAGAAAGGCTATTGAGCACAACTTCTACATGCAATTGGGTACACTTCTAAATGCAATTGGGCACACTTCTAAATGCAATTTTCTCAGAGGGGCTATTGGGCACAACTTCTAAATACAATTGGGTACACTGTCGAATGCAACTTTTCTCAGAGGGACTATTGGGCACAACTTTGAATGCAATTGGGTACACTTCTAAATGCAATTGGGCACACTTCTAAATGCAATTGGGCACAACTTCTAAATGCAACTTTTCTCAGAGAGGCTATTGGTCACAACTTCTAAATGCAATTTTCTCAGAGGGGCTATTGGGCACAACTTCTAAATGCGATTGGGTACACTTCTAAATGCGATTGGGTACACTTCTAAATGCAATTGGGTACACTTCTAAATGCAACTTTTTCAGATTGGCTATTGAGCACAACTTTTAAATGCAACTTTCTCAGAGAGACTGTTGGGTACAACTTCTAAATTCAACGTTTCTCAGAGAGACTATTGGGCACAACTTCTAAATGCAATTGGGTACACTTCTAAATGCAACTTATTGCAGAGGGACTATTGGGCACAACTTCTAAATGCAATTGGGCACACTTCTGAATGCAATTTATCTCAGAGGGACTATTGGGCACAACTTCTAAATGCAATTGGGCACACTTCTAAATGCAACTTTTCTCAGAGAGGCTATTGGGCACAGCTTCTAAATGCAATCGGGTACACTTCTAAATGCCATTGGGTACACTTCTAGATGCAACTTTTCTCAGAAAGACTATTGAGCACAACTTCTAAATGCAATTGGGTACACTTCTAAATGCAATTGAGCACACTTCTAAATGCAATTTTCTCAGAGAGGCTATTGGGCACAACTTCTAAATACAATTGGGTACACTTTTAAATGCAACTTTTCTCAGAGGGACTATTGGGCACGACTTCGAATGCAATTGGGTACACTTCTAAATGCAATTGGGCACACTTCTAAATGCAATTGGGCACAATTTCTAAATGCAACTTTTCTCAGAGAGGCTATTGGTCACAACTTCTAAATGCAATTTTCTCAGAGGGGCTATTGGGCACAAAATCTAAATGCGATTGGGTACACTTCTAAGTACGATTGGGTACACTTCTAAATGCAATTGGGTACACTTCTAAATGCAACTTTCTCAGATTGGCTATTGAGCACAACTTTTAAATGCAACTTTCCCAGAGAGACTATTGGGCACAACTTCTAAATGCAACTTTTCTCAGAGAGACTATTGGGCACAACTTCTAAATGCAATTGGGTACACTTCTAAATGCAACTTATCTCAGAGGGACTATTGGGCACAACTTCTAAATGCAATTGGGCACACTTCTAAATACAATTTATCTCAGAGGGTCTATTGGGCACAACTTCTAAATGCAATTGGGCACACTTCTAAATGCAAATTTTCTCAGAGAGGCTATTGGGCACAGCTTCTAAATGCAATCGGGTACACTTCTAAATGCCATTGGGTACACTTCTAAATGCAATTTATCTCAGAGGGACTATTGGGCACAACTTCTAAATGCAATTGGGCACACTTCTAAATGCAACTTTTCTCAGAGAGGCTAGTGGGCACAACTTCTAAATGCAACTTTCCACTCAGAGGCTTTCTTAGTTGCGTGGGGCGGTGATTGCCCAGTCCAAACTTACTTATTGTTGGCTTCTTGCTTCTCCTGCGGATACCTGCAGATATGATCTGGAGTCATCACTGAGGGAGTCGTCCTTTGCCTCAGGTCCTTAACCGATGGGCTGCCGGGCAGAGGGCTGCCCTGGGAGAGCTGGTAATGGAGGAGAATCTTTCGTCTCAACCAATCGGATCGGGGTGGGCAGGATGGTAGGCGGGGTGGAGGGAGGGAGAGAGGGAGGGAGGGAAGGTCGGCGTAGCCGGAAGAGGAATAGGGAATAATAGGGGCAGAGGGGGACCCTGGACACAAAATACACTAAATGCCCGCAAGAAGTTAAGTTTAAAATAAGCGCAGCTGCGCCACTCACCTCGCTCGGGTTGGATAGAGCCGAGGGTGGGAGGTGCAGCTGACTAGGTTCGGGAGAGTTTGCAGGAGAGCCTATCAGATCGGGGTGGGCGGGATGGTAGGCGGGGTGGGGCGAGGGAGGGAGGGAGGGAAGGTCTGTGTAGCCGGAAGAGGAATAGGCAATACTAGGGGCATGGGGGGACCCTGGACACAAAATACACTAAATGCCCGCAAGAAGTTAAGTTTAAAATAAGCACAGCTGCGCCACTCACCTCGCTCGCGTTGGAAAGAGCCGAGGGTGGGAGGTGCAGCTGACTAGGTTCGGGAGGGTTTGCAGGAGAGCCTATCGGATCGGGGTGGGCGGGATGGTAGGCGGGGTGGAGGGAGGGAGGGAAGGTCGGTGTGATGCTGGAAATGCATCGGAGGGACGGGGCCTCCGTATCCTTGTCCTTTACTCCTTTTCATCGTGTGTTTTGTCGTGTTTCCCGCGCAGGAGTTCATGTGGGACTCCTGGCTGTGCAGCTCTCTTTCTTTTGGTTTGGTGAACGGACCCGTGGGATACCCTTATGGCACCCATGGGTGGAGGTACAACCCTGTGCCCCTATTGTATGTTTTTGGGCACCTGTGGGTGGCCCACAGAGCAGGGTATGGGCTGGTGGCAGCTCCATGCTGAATTTGACAGGTGTGCGGAGTATCCTCCATTTTGGAATACCCCGGCCCTGCCATTGGGATCAGTTGATTCCTGACGGAAAACAGGATGGCCCCGGTGGCCTCTTGCTTTCTATTACCCATTACCTTGTTTTCCCAAAGTCCTGGGAAGCCATAACTCTGTCCCTTCCCCCTGACTGGCTGTTGGACGGAAGTGCTATATATGGTGTTGTTGTGATGGCCCAGTCAGACTAGCTGGAGCCTTCCCGGTGATGTATGTTGTGGGTACCGCCTGTGGGTGGGACCTGGGTGAATAGAGTGTGTGACGAATATGCATTCTGTGTTGTGGGTGTCTAATATCTGGTGGTTGACACAATGACCGAGACAACCCTGCCTGAAACTGGTATGAATGCAGCTTGGAGTGTTGAATGGCTCGGTACTTGTACCAATACACATAACTTGTTGTGAGTGTCTGGAGAGAAGTGAATGGCCTGAATACCTCATGTGCCTGATTGGCTGCCTGCCCCCATGAATGCCCGTAGTCATGATTGGATGCTTGAGTGTGACCCAGCGGAATGAATGGGAGATCAACAGTATATCTGGGGACCTCTCACTGCTAGGATCATGTTCAGAAGCTGAAGTCCACTACGACGAGTAACTGGATTAACTGACGCCTGACCTTGAAGCCCTGCTGGACGAGAAGAATTGCTGTTGCTCTACTTCACAATCTGAAACCTGTTGTGCCCCCAAAGACTGACCCAGAGAGGACCTGATAAGGAGCCCTCTTCCCGAGCGACGAGGGACCATCGTGCACCACTGATCTTTGACAACGCTCCCTGGTAGACAGACCTTCGACAGGCTGCCGACCCGATATGGGGACTGCTGCGGAACTCCAAGGAGAAGCACTCGGACTGTTGTCCTCCACTGTCGACGACCGCCATCGCCGACCGGAGCCACCGTGCTCCTGTTTGCCTAACAATTTTCATTGATCATCGGACGCTCTCATCTGCATCAGCATCCGCTTGTCTCCGGCTGGAGAAGGCCCGACCGTCGACGCGCCGAGGAGCATCCACCGGTGGGTTTCCTGCCACCTACAGACCGCAGAGACGCCGACAACTTGACGCCCTTGCTGGGCCACCGTTCTTCATCATCTCTTTGTGGTCCAGAACTATTGTCACCGAGGTGCCCCGCACGCCTCTTCCTTGCAGGACGCCAACGCTCTGTCGTCGACGAGTACCGCTAGGAACGAAGCTGCCACTTCCATGCCATAGTTCGCCCTGTTCACCGTTGGACGTTCGACGACCTGTGACTCCTGCCTTAAAGGGAGGGCACTCAAGAAGGGCCGTCGATTCCCCGACACCAAATGCCAAGTTCCCCGACACCTCTCGACGATCTGTGGCTCCCGCCTGAAAGGGAGGCACTCAAGAAGGATTGGTCGGTCCATTGTCGGAGAACTCTACTCCACCAGGTACATTGGGGTGGTAAAACCTTAATAGGAAGAAGTAAAACTATCAAACAATATATGGACTGGGCTTGTGCTATATATCTTTATCTACAGGTTGCCCAGGTGGGGGGATCTCCACACAGAATTGTGCCTAGTGGTAGGGGTCAGCATTCTGCCTATTGTTTCAACCATCTTACATTCCTGCCTATCTCTATTGCTGGTTTACTCGTTATTGATCTGTGTGACATTTTAACCGTGCAGTTTACACACTTTAATGAGATTTGATAACATTAGTGGTACCACTCTAGACATGTATATATTTATCATTATTGACTTCCAAGTACAAAGTGCGCTATTGTGATCGTGTACATACCTTTGAATATTAATTATAGAAAGACTGTGTTTTCAGTAATACAGTGTGTGGACATTCCTTTGTGGGGGTTCGGGGACTACACTGTACTTAAGAACCAGCCTGCATCACCTCCTGAGAAGCTAGGCCTTTATTGCTCGACTACGTTACCAATAATAGAGAATCTTGTCTGGGGTCCTCTGTGCCTCTCCTCTACCATGTATAGAGCGGAAGTACAGAAACCCCCTACCGATCTTAAGAGTCGGTGTAGCTGGAAGCGGAATAGGAAATGCTAGGGCACGGAGGGACCCTGGACACAAAATACACTAAATGCCCGCAAGAAGTTAAGTTTAAAATAAGCGCAGCTGTGCCACTCACCTCGCTCATAAATCTCCAGCCCACAACACAACAGAGAAACACCAGGCTGCTTGTAAAACTGTGCTGGAAAAGAGGGACGGGCTTGGAGGGATTTTTCAAGACTCTCAGCTTTGTAGCTCTCCTCCTTTGGAAAAGGCAGGAATTGATTGGTGGAGAAGATCAGGTGAGCACTGCGACCAATGGAGGGGGGTGAAAGGCACTGCATGAACAGCCCTGCAGTACAAGAACAGGCATTGGAAGAAGCAGAGTGTCGGTTGGATGGGTGAAGTCACAAGTGGAATAAGAGAGGGACCAAGAGACTAGGCAGAGGAACGACAGCTGGGCGGAGTGTTAAATAAGTGGAACTTGAAAAGGTGAGGTGTTTGAGAGAGAGTGGCATCAGATATGTGCAGTGTAGTTTATTGTAGTGCAGGGAGTGGGGGAGGGGGCGTTTAGGTGGTGAGATTCAGAGAGAAAGACAGGAGCTAGTGTGGGGATAGTGGTAGAGTGGTAGATTAGTGACTGTAATAGTTGGTGTGAGAGGGAGTTAATTTTAGGAGAGAGTTGAGTTAGCAGAGAGAGGTGTAGAAGTGGGTTGCAAGGGGTAGGGTGTATTAGAGAAGTGGGCAAAGTGTGAGTGTATGATATGATATGATATGATATGATATGATATGGCATTTGTAACGCGCCTATACACAAGTGTTTCAAGGCACGAAAGTGAGAGTGGGTATAGTGACAGGGGGAGCATCGCACCATATCCCTAGGATTTGTTACTAGTGGGAAGAACACTAGCATTGGCGAGGAGTATCAGTAGTAGCGAGAGAGAGAGCATAGAAGTAATAGAGAAAGTGGTAGTAGTAGCGAGAACATAGAAAAAGTCAGAAGATCAGTATAGAGTTTTCTAGTAGAGGGACAGTCGAAGTAGAGATGGTGGTCATAGTAGCGAGAGGGGGAAAAGGTATGGATATCTAAGAGAGTTGTGAGGAGAAGAGAAGGTGGATGGAGTTTGTAGGACGGATGAGTGGGGGAAGAAGGAGAGTAGTGGGGAGGTACGATTAGGAGGCACACATACACCAACCTCTAGAACTAACATATTGGTAGTGTACAGTTAGATAGGAAATCCCTGAGGGAGATAGATAGCCAGCGTCACAGGGTCTCCTGCTTAGAGATAGGTAGCCAAGATACAGTAGTGGTTACTGTGCTGTAGCGCTAAGTTGGGGTTACAAACGCCTGGGATAGGGTACGAATCCCACAGGAGGTGAGAGAGAGAGAGCAACAGCTCTATCGCCACCTTACCAAACCCCTTTTTCGAGCCAGTACACCCCTTAGTTACGAAATGCCTGCCTGTTCTGCAATCCTAATGAAACTGTAAAGGACCACACCGTAGCTATATGGTGTGTTTTAATTATAAAAACCGTTGAAGTAGGAACAAGACACTGTGCTTCATTCAAGCCACCTGTCACATTGCAGATAATGTGTGGTCCCAAGATATATTTGAAACCTTTGGTTATGATTCAACAGGAGCTTCATGGATTTCAAATATATTCTGGCATGTCTTTCAAGTGTAATACAAATGCAGATGTCCCTGGTTTATTAGCAGATAGCAATTGTAACTCCTACAGGAAACAACATCTTCAGCCTCATTTGTTTCAGGGGTAAACACATAATGTTGCATTTTAAGCAACACAAGCGTAACGCTTTTAAAGGCATTCACATTTGATTTAGCAAAATTAACATGGCAAACATGTAGATTTGCAGCCAAATAAGTCAGCTCTCATGCTTTTGACTTTGATTTAGTCCATTTCATCTCCCATGTATCTATTTCTAAAAAGGCTTCTATTGTATTAATTGTCCATTAAAATCATAAATGAATCTTATTAACATAATTCTGGTTTTAGATCTTTTATCTTTTGTGGAACACATGTATCATATCCTTCATGTACAGAAAAGATAACATACATGTGTGTAGATGCAAAACATACTGTACATGTGTAACCAAAGCTGATGCCAATATGCCTGCATGTTTCAGTGTGTGCAGCATTTCATTCATTTGCATGGCTTATGTAAATCGTGTCTGTACAAGTACAAATAGATGCAATACATGCAGTAACATGACAGAGATGCAACACTGCATTCACTATAGTAAATAACAGATCCAAACTAGCCAATTGCAGAGATGCATCCGAATGTAGAAAAAATGCCAAACTGGCTGGTGGTGCTTCTGCGCAGGTATCTCTACTGCCAAGTCACTGGCATCTGATGGGGAAACCCAATCCAAAATGGTATGCCAGAGAAAGAGTTGCATAAAACTAAAATGCACATCATATAATAATATACCCCTCAGCTAAATATATCTCAAAATATATGTTAGTTATATTGTATTTGTGCTAACATACTTTCATGTTCCATCATTGTGGGTTCCAGTGCATGTGGGTGGAGTCTCTGGGAGTGAGCTTCTAGGGTGTTGAATTGAGTTCTAGAGGATGAGGCAATTGAGGAAAGAGTCTGAGCTGGAAGGGAGAGCTGACATGTGACTATTTCCACGCAGACTACCTGCAACCAAGAATAAATAAAGATTGAAGAAAATGACTTGTCATCCAGCTGTCCTTGTGGGGTCTATTTAACAACGAGGATGAACTGCAGGGGCCCCCAACATGCTTCAGGAGTGGAGTGTGAACAGCAATGACTGGGATTTCCATAGAGGCATCAGACAAACGGCTACTTTAGTGGGGAAAAGAATCATTTCAAGTGAGGGCCAACAAGGTAATTAAAAGGAGTTTGCTCTGTGGTGAAGTATAGGGCTGGAGGCTTACATGGGAGGCAAGTGACATGTGTGAGGTGTGGCGCACCGAAAGCTGTACCGCGAATGCTCTGGATTATATACGACTAATGCGGATGGTCATGCAGCTGTGAGACATGTCGGTTGAGCAGTTGAGCAGAGACAGCCACACCTAAGAACAAGGATAACTGCTGCATTCAGGGTGCATGTCGTGGTCTGTTGGCTAAAAGAGCCATGTTCGCAAGACCTGACAAGTGGACACCTGAAATGTGAGTGTGCACTGGAAGGAGTTGAGCCAAGCAAGCACGATGAGTGGGAATTCCGTAACGCTGTTTTATCTGGCTTCCCATACAAGACAGGATTACATTTAGAATCGTAATTATCAAACACAAATTCCTCTCAAATTCTGCCCCTAAATATTTAGTTGACACATTTTCCAGAAAACAGTCATCTAGACCCACCAGACCTAACTACGTACACTGCCTCACCATTCCTAAATTGAAACTTCACAAAGCTGGTGGGACCAGCCTCCCAGTATTGGCAGCTAAGACCTGGAACTCTCTGCCCCTCTCACTAAGAGCTGAACCTTCATTCCAGTCCTTCAGACATAAGGCAAAATCTTGGCTCTTCTCCTTGCATAAATAATCTTCGACATGTGCCATTAAGGACCCTCGCCCTGATTGTAAGGATTATTGACTTAACCGTATAGTATACTGTATACAACTGTATCTCACACTCCTGCTAGGCTAACCATGAATTGATTTGTAACACAAGTCAGTTGCCGAGATGATCTCTTTGCCATTGTATTTTATTATTGTGTGTAATATGTATGCTTTCACCTCATGTAACAATTTGTTGTAAGCCTAAGCAAAATCGCCCAGATAGATTTGGGTTAGGTGCACTATATATGAAAATAAACTGAACTAAACTTATAACTCAGAAAAGGGGACACATTAAGTTACTTCTAGAATCTTACTCATACACCTGGATTCGTATTTTATAAAACTCAACTTTTTAAACACAGGAAGCAATGCTTATACTTCCTGTCTAATAGGGATATTGGTAGATTCCAAGAATACCAGTTTGATGTATTTCACCTTTTTAAGTGACCTCAGCATTCTTGAAAATGTAAAACCACTTTACTACTCTACATATCTTACTATTTGACATACCCTATGAATTCAAAGGGAGTGTGTGTTTATACCCTCTGAGTTTTGTCAAAATGTATTCCTAAGTGGTGGACTGGTTTCAGTAAATGTTCTATTCCACACTTCAGGCTACAAGTATTATGCAAGAGACATCTGTCATCAACCGAATTTCATTGTTGTTTATTATCTGTAGTTGGACTTAGAAAGTAGAGAACCTTCTCTTTTTCACTCCCCTACATAACGGTCTCATGACTACGTCTTTGACAGTATCTTTCCAAATGTGTGTTACTCATCTCATTGGTCACAGGCATGTTGTGCTATTCTCCCATTTTCCTAATTTATTACTAGCCGGTACCTTCAGACCTCCTCATCTAGGGTTGAGGCACCTTGATTGTGTCTGTGAATGTCTGTCAGTTTTTGGAGGCTTTTAGGATGCTTAGAACAATACCTGGGAAGGTGACCCAGGCCCTGTGTGTGTGGTGATTAGAGGAGCGAGAGTCCAAATGCGCCTCAGTGAAGCACACCCAACAATGTCCTTTGGAGGCCTTGTCGGAGGTGCAAGTACCCGAGACCCAAGATGGGCCCAGGAGGCATCCAAAGATTGGAGAAACCAGTGGTTGCAGGGTACATTAGGAGATTGTTTGCTGAGCAGTGGTGCCTCGGGCCACCAAAGAGAAGGGGTATAGAGCAACCAGCAGAGCAATCATCAGGGGAGCCTCGTCAGAGGGGTGGAGGCCACTGGTGCAGGTGAGTCAGGAGGGAGAAAAGTGTCCCAGTGGGCAGAGGCTGAGAGGAGTGCACAGGGCAAGAGAAGCACTGGACCAGGGGACATAAAGATACTGTCCTTCTACGAGACCCCTGGATGAGTCGGAAAGCCCTGAGTGGTGTGGAGCTGGTGGAGGAAAACCTGGGCTTGGAAGAGGATATGCAGAGAGAGAGGTTCCTGCTCTGCAATAATAATGGCACCTTTCAGAGGCTAAGCACAACCCTGAGACACAGAGAATTAAACCAACATGAGAAGGGAAATTTTCATTAAACCGGATCCATTGGATCGGGGCCTGGGGGACCTACACAGCATTGCCTGAGAGGGGACAACTTGATGTAGGGGTGTCCAGGAAGCCCATTCACAAGAGAAGACTAGAACAGCGGAAAACAGAAATGTGGAACCATCCAACCACAGTGAGCTTGAGGGGCCCACAAAGCTGGACATTTGGAATATCTTTCAGTAGATCAGAACACTGGGGAACGATCTCCAGACCTTGCTCACGTCCCTCCAGACAAAAGTGGACAAGATGGAGGATAAGCTGCAAGCCCTCAAGAGCAACCAGATGTCAGATGATATTGTGGAAATGACCCTGGAATCGAGGATCAAGGACCTGACGATGAAAGATAAGGACATTATCCTTAGGGTGAACAACATGGAAGAGAAAGGCACAGTAACAGAAGGGTATGGGGCATTCCACACAAAGATAGAGAGACCGGAGATGGCCGGTCCCGCGAGGTGAAGGAGGTCATGCAACTCCTTTTGGGGATATGGAATACAAGTCAGTCCTTATTGATTGAGTGTACAGAGCTGGGGGAGTAGGCAATGGCCCAAGAACTTTCAGGCAAACTATCACTATAATGGAGACATACTGGACATATTGCAAAGAGCACAACAGATAGAAGTGGTGGAATATGGTGGCATCAGGATTAACATTCTTCAATATTTGTCACACTATGGCTGGCTGAGAGGGATATACAGTATATATGGGCTTTCACTTCTCGCTAAATTATAAGATCAAATGGGCTCCTTGCAGGATCACAGCGGTGATGAAGTTTCCTCAGATCCTTTCAGAGCTTACCAATAAGTCGGATCTGGCAGCCACCATGAGTTACAAGGAAAAGCAAGACCATTTTCTAAAGGCCTTTTCGGGAAAGGGAACCAGAGTGAAAATGTTGGGAATCCACAAGTTCAGAAATGTAGCTGCTCCTCCGCATTATTCCCCCAAAAACCTCTCCCTCCTAGCTGGGGAAGTGATAGTCTTACAGTTCTTACAGATCTTGGAGCGGTGGTACATGGCGGATAACTTTTTCAGAAGCAGATGTGACTATATCTTGGGGGTTCTTATCGTGCAACACGTTGAATAAGTGAATGTGTTTCTGATGTGGGGAGAGCCGAAGGGGGTCCATGACCAAGGTGGCCTGGTAGTACCCAGGCATCTGAATATAAGGGAGGAGACCAACTCCCCAACCAAATCTATGTTGTATTGGTTTTGCTGTTGTTTAGACCTTTCAGTTACATATTTTGCTTATACTTAGGTGAAACAGGTGAGGGCGGGGGAGGGGATTTGAGCTACTGTGGCTCAGAGTCAACATTATTTTGAGCTGTGTTGAAAGGGAAGGCGGGGGATAGCACTCTGCCACATTGGGTGGACTTCTGGATCTATGGATCGATATTGGCAAAGGAAGTACGGAGGAATAACTTTCTATTCTTACAGGAAACTCATTTGTAAAGTAAACATGTGGGACAATGCTTCCGGTCCGCGACACCCATAAAAAGCGTGGAGTCGAAATGATGCTCGTGGCAAACCTCACCCTGAAAGATGTAAGGGTTAAGAACGATGTGGAGGGACGACTCTTGATGGTTAAATCTACTCTGAAGGGGATGCAAATAATGATAATCACTTTAAACACCCAAAATAAGCAACAGGGGATGTTTGTTGAGAGGGCATTCACTCAGGTGGTCAAGTGGGTGGAGGGGACTAGCATCTTTTGAGGAGACTTCAGAATTATGAAAGATCTGAGGCTGGACTGGATCTTAGGCGTGGGCAGGGTAAGGGAGCAACAGGAGGCAAAAGAGTGGATGTTTGAAGGGTACCTGCATGGATATGGTTTAAGAGATGCCTGGAGGATAATCCACCCGGCACTGGGAGAGTACACTTTCTTCTCAAACCCCCATTGGTCCTTTACCTGAATCAATTATATACTGGTGGACAAAGACAGGTTTTATCTGGTAAAGGGAGCACAAGTGCAGACAATAGGATGGTCGGATCACAACATGGTACTGGTGACTCTGCAATAGAGAAAGGAAGGCATGTCTCGAGGACAGTGTATAAACACATTGTTGTGCAACCAATGACCCAGGGGAGGCAGGCCTATAATAGTGTGAGAGGCTGCCAAAAGTCACACTTGGGGTGCTCCTTACAGCTGAAGGGGTGAAGAAGAAGAGGGAAAGAGACCTACTGGAAGCTAAACTGAGGGAGGAAATCAGTGGTTTGTGAAGAAAACTGGCCTAAGAGGTGAAATATACGGGGAAACTGATGCAAGGGATCCAGTCCAAAAGAGGACAGTTGGACAACCTGAGCCTAGTGGGGGTGTATTGCTCCCTCAGAAGACCTAAACACACTTCTTATAAGAAGAGCAACAATGCAGGGACAATGCTAGCAAATGGCATATCAGAACAGACTGACGAAAAGGAGAGTAAAACTAATCGGAGATGGTAATGCCAACTGCTGATTACTCGCGTTGAGATCTCAGTTGGGCTTGCCTAATACTATCGTAGATTATACCAGAAAGGGGAACACCCGGAAAGCTCAGCCATGGCTGAATATTGGAAATCTTTGACACTCTCCAGACTGATGGAAGAACAGTCCCAGAACCTTGATCGCACCATGACGCAGGAGGAGGTGGCATTGGCTATCCGAGGCCTGAAGACCACGAAATCACCAGGAGAGAATGGCTTTACGGCTGTCTTCTTAAAGATGTTTGCTTTGCTCCTGCTGCCTGTCTTGGCCAAGCTTTACAATAATTTCTTGACAGCCCCAACTATCACACCCTCATACTTGAAAGCCCTTGTAGTTGTCATACACACAGAGGGTAAATATCCCATATCTTGTACGTCCTACCGACCAAGTTACCTCCTGAACGTAGATGCAAACATTTTTACAAGGGCCTTGACCTCTAATGTGGAATGATACTTGCTGGCATTGGTACACTCAAACCAGGTGGATTCTTTTGCGGGGAGACAAGATATGATATGCTGTGATAAGTCATTTACAATGTGTGACAACACAAGGGAGGGTATGGAGGGAGGACAAGACAAACAATCTTACTAGGCCTTGTGTCATTTAGATCATTAAAGTGCGGAACGGAAAGTAAAGGGGAGGGGGATGAGGAAAGTACAAGGGGGGAGGGGAAAGTGCAATCAGGGTGGCATTGCTCTGAATAAGTGGAGGCAGGACAGCTCGGCTCTGGGTAAATGCAAGAAGGTGGGGGACTGTAAAGGTTACAAGGGATGGATAATTTACAGAAGACCCTCAATCTGTTGCCACTTCTATAGAATGCCCTGGAAGACTCCCTGTTGCTGGCTGTCAGTGTGGAAAAGGCATTTGACAGGGCAGACTGAGTATTCCTGCAAAAGATAATGGGGAAATTCAAGTTTGGTGGGTGGTGGATGAATTGGGTGGGCAAACTATATTCAGACCCCGAGGCGAAGATGATGGTCAATGGTGGTGCATACCATTGCAGAAGGGTACCAGGCAGGGATGACTTTTGTTGCCACTCCCTGGTGATGAAACCCCTAGCAGTACGACTGAGGGAGGGGGAGGTGCTACGGGGGATCCAGATTGAGTCAACTAGTAACAAATTGGCCCTTTTTGCTGATGACTTGATGATGTAAGTCAAGGATCTCAGGTCAAGCTTACCTCTGATAATAGAGATTTTGCAAGAATATGGATCACATTTCAGCTTCAAGGTGAGCATTACAAAATTGTTGCTCTTATCTATGGGGTGTGTCCCAACCTAAATGAATGAGCTTTTGAAGAAATCCCCATTCAGTCTTTCTACGAACAACCTTACATGCCTAGGAATCACAACGACAAACCCAATAATAGACATGCACAGAGAACAATGTCCCCTTGTAGGAAAGTATCAGGAAATATCTGGTGGAATAGCACAGATTGACTCTCTCTTGGATTGCAGGATTTAACATAATCAAGATGAACATTTTGCCGAGGTGTTTGTATTTGTTGCAGATGCTCCCCATAAGGGTCTCAAAGGAATTCTTTAAAATCCTTAAGTTGACTCTTCTACACTTTCTATAGGTAGGAAATAAGCTTTAAGCCTCCAGAAAGAAGAAGAGGGAATGTTTTTTCTTGATTTCTGGGAGTGCTACCAAGCTGCTCAGATGAGGGTGAGTGTTGATCACCTCGATCGGGGCACCCCAAACAGTGGGTGCCTCTAAAAAATCCAGTCCTTAAGCCAAAAGCCATAAGTACACAGCTGTGGCTCCTGATAAAGAAGATACCTCAGACAATGTGGTGCCAATTCAGTACTTGAGATACTTTGGGATCTCTGGCAGGTGAAGGTGAAAACCAAATGGGTGTTGACCTTGCCCTCCCCCTTGAGTGATATTTGGGCTCCCTGATCAGGGACACATTCCCAGATCCAAGCCTATTTCACCTATGGTATGAAGGGGGACTGGAGAGGGCAAGCCAGCTGTGGGAAATGGGGGGAATTCCACCTGATACAGAAGTTACAGGAACTCCTGTAAGCAGGTCCCCTATCAGTGTTTTCATACCTGCAATTGAACAGCGTTATGACAGATAACGGCTAGGCGACAACTTAGCTAGAGCGTTCACCTAATTTTAGCAACTAATAACTAATAACCAGACAAAATTCAGGGAAAGGCTTGATCTCTATGCTCTATCAGACACATATTACAGCAGAGCCTCCTGAATCACTCCGAGTCAGGAATCAATGGGAGGCATACCTGGGAGGATAGCTTAATTGCGGGGGTTGGCCAAAAATGTGCAGGTCAGTTTGAGGGATATCAGTGGCACCCCAATATAAGCTCTATGCCTTCAAGTTGTTACATAGGTGGCAACATTCCCCAACAAGACTAGCCAGGATGTATGCAGGTAATGACCCAAACTGTTGGAGGGGGTGTGGCCCCTTAAGAACATATTTGCATATCTGGTGGTCGTACCAAAAGACCCATGCATACTGGAGGGAGGTTCTTTCATGAATCTATGAGTTGGAAGGGATAGTAAGGCTGTGCCTGCCGCTTCTGTTACTGATTGGCTTGCTGAAGGAGGAGGAAGGGCTATGCAGACAAAGATATATGATGTATAGCCTATTGCTGTCAGCTAGGGTCTCACTGGTCAGAGCCTGGAAAAGAGACTCAGCACCAACAAGGCAAGAATGGGAGAACGGTAGGAAATCTATTTTTGTGATGGTCTTCATGACCCACATGATCAACTAGACAGGCGGTGGCATTCAACAGGAGTGGCTGCCCTTCACATCCAAATATATGCCTGAAAGGGTTTTGGATGCTGGAAGATGGAACTGGGGTTAGACCTGACACAGAGTGGAGCGGACAATACCAGCTCAGATGAATGACTTAAGATTATGGGGGTGAAGGTGCAAGCTTGATGGGGGGTAGGTGAGGGTGGGAAGGGTTAATTTGGAATAGTTATGGTTTTAGGACTAAGGCCAAGGGCTCACTCATCATGGGGGTGATGTTGATTTATCAAAGTAATATAGATATTTTGGGCCTCACTACATGGAAGGCGGTGGACCAAGGTGCTACTAGCACCTTGGTCAATGCCAGTAAAATACGGGCACCGCCTTGGAGGAAAGGGGAATTACCGCCCTATTCCAAGTTTGGCGGGGCCGTAATTCCCCCTTCCCCCATTGCCCTTCCCCATTCCCATTTTTGCCCCATAGGGCACTATGGGAATGAGGAAGGCGCTAATTACAGTGCCGCAAATTGTGGTACCGTAATTAGCACCCTGGTCCCTTTGCGGGTTGGTTTTTAATGCCTTCTAAAAAGCAGGCGTTAAAGTACCAACCCGCAAAGGGACCTCGTAGTAAGGCGGTAAGGGTTTACCGGTACCGGTGCCAGTAAACCCTTACCACACTACGTGTAATGAGGCCCTCTGTAAAGTCAACTGTTATTGATCTGTGTCTATGAGTCTGTGATCGATGTGACGTCTTCGGAAAATCTAATAAAAGACATTTTCAAAAAAAAGGATATACGAAGTCACCTCAGAGTAGATTGAGGCACTCGTTCTAGAGGCATGCTCTTCTATATGGCCATAGATCTCCTTGGTGAGATGTAATATCCTTTAAATGTATCTTGTGATACATACAATGCAAAAATATAAAAATACCATCATGTTTATATTTAACAAGTATTGTTACTTGATTTCCTTCAAACATACCTCAGAAACATTAAAAGTATAACAAAACATAAAGTGCTTTCACCTGTTAAGTACAAGTGTATTGTAAGCCACATTGGATTCTGTCAAAATATACAGGTAATCAGTGTATAACCTTGTGGCTCTCCTCTACTTGGTTACAGAACTGCTTAATAGCCTTCTGATTTACAATGGTGTATACTTTATCCCATATATAATTTACATTTTATATATATTTAAGCAATAAACCTAGAAGGGTGGGGGATTTAATGGGCCAGGTAAAGTTCTGGGGACCAATTTAGAATCCCAAGCGAAGCAAAGGGCTTTGAGGTTAAACCAAGGACACTGCCTGCCCCGGGAAAGTCCCTGACACAGAGGGGTTTGTTGCTATTAGGATCCCGGCACGTTTACAAGGATGCTAATAGTTCTTTAAATTGAGAAACGGTACGGAAATTGGGGTTGGGGTTGGTGGGAAGGAAGTCAAAGGGATAGCTGGGGTCAGACCTACCTGATTCCCAAGAGGGAAAATGGTGGCCTCCCGCTTCTGAGGAGGCTCGGAGGGCAGATTTTACCATGTGGCAAAGCACCAATTCTGTGCCTCCTGATTGGCTGGGAGTATTCTAAACCACCCTCCCCCACCGCTGCTGGGTACTAATGTTCTATATGTTGGAGAGTATTAACATTGTTACTAACATATTACATGACTGATTGCTACACACCTTAGAAATCTGTCCACGCAGTAATTTTCCCACATTTTGCTCATACTAAACACTAAACATAGTCATATTTTTCTAACTTTCCTTCTTCTCTTGTCCCTCATTTTTCTGTATTGGCTCACCAACATCTATGCTAAGCTTCCTTCACCATTAGCTCTCTTCAATTTTTATTTCATCTTATTATGGTTTGAAGCTTTTATCTGTGTGTTTTCATGATAGTGACATTAGGTAGCGTTCATTGTAGAGTTTTGCATTCTGCGGCACATTTGAACTGTAAGGAACCTGAAGGAAGTTTTCTTCCCTTGTTACTGTGTTACAAGGAGGAGTGTCTGAAACACAGTTCAAAAACACTTTGGGCCTCATTAGGACCCTGGCGGAGTGGGTTTCCGCCAGCGCTAATCGCGGCGGACCCGTCCGCCGTACTACGAGTTCCCTTAGCGCCATGGAGGTTTTCTCCGCCTGGTTTTACCAGGCGGAGAAAACCATGGCGCTACGGGACCTCGTTGTTAATTACGCCACCGTATTTTACGGTGGCGTAATTAACTCCTTCCCCACTCCCATTATACCCTATGGGGCAAGAATGGGAATGGGGAAGGGCAGAATGGGGATTGGGGATTTACCGCTCCGCCAAGGTCGGAATGGGGCGGTAAATCCGCCAACCCCCATGGCGCTATCGACGGCTTTCCGCCATGCTTCGCGGTGCATTTAGCACCGCGAAATCCGCCAGGGTCCTAATGAGGCCCTTTGAAGCGTGGAGCACATTGCAGAGTTCATTGCAGAGTTTGGCAGTCTGCGGCAGTCCGTGGTAGGAGGCGGTTGGGAAGTTAGCAGTGTCGGATCATGCCTGCAGAGAGTGTCTCCTTCCTGCCAGTAAGTCAATTGCCACTTATCCCCTGTTGTTATGCGTGAATATCGAAAGGAAATTAAAGGAATTTAACTGTTGTCCTATCCCTGGGGTGCATTGCACGTGGCGTCTGCTGCCTATACATGACTACACTGTCTGTCGCAATATCAAGTACCAAGATGAGAAGGGGCTGCAACCTCGATAGTTCTGACAACGGTCATATGCCCCCCTCTACTTCTTCTGTGACTGTGGAACTGATGGGTGTTGGTTTGACCAACAAGGTAAGGAAGCAAGTAACCACGTAGAATGTGGGGACCACATTGTCATCAGTACAGCCTCTTCTCTGTCTCACATAGCCACCATTTTGAGAAACAAGAGTCAGCCCCTGATGTTTTGTTATATGGGGTCTGATACTCAAATAGGCTATTTGACAATATGAAATGTCAGATAGAGTATGCAGCTGCCCCTCCCTATGTGTGCAGGCCTTGTGGTACCTCTCAGCAAAATGCAGATGTAGTAAATACCTCACTGTGCAAAACTCACCCTTCTGAGTTAAAAAACAAAATCATTTATTAGACAATGTTCCTTTATGGGTGCAACATATACAAAATACATTCATACATAGGAACACTTAAACAGTGTTGGGGTAGCAAGGATATATTCTTATCATCTGGAGAACGTGTTTAGATAGGTTGTACATAGTCGATCTGGGTGGGTTTGCTTATAGGAATGTCCGAGATAGCCCACAGCCAGGTGAAACTCTTATCAGGGGGTCAGCAGAGAGGGCTGGTCTATGAGAGGGTTGGGCGAATTTGTCTAAGGACAAATAAGATGCTGGAAATTTGATACTTATGCCGTGAGGTTCAGAACCTCAACTAGTCCACTTTTGTTGGACGCAGAACCCCGGAACGAAATACTGTTTTTTCTGTTGAAAAGAGTGAAGAGAGGGTTTGTGAGGCTGATGGTGAAATGGCCATTTTAAACAAATCTTCTCAAGACTCAATGATGCTGGATGCATCTTTTCTTAGACTCTGCAGACATATGGGAGATCATGGAAATTAAGGGGAAGCTTTGAGGGCCATGCAAGGCAGGCTACTACAGACAAGTCTATACTATGGGAGAACGTGAGCTTACTGGATCAATCTATGTGCCACGTGCTACCTACAGATTACTTTTCTAAATCAATCTTGAAACCAGCCTCCATTTTTGATTATCACACCCCAAAAACACTCAAGGCTGGTGTGATCCAAGTATTTTACCAAACATTAACTCTTTGGGTCCTACCTCTATCTCAGCTTTACATCTTGTGCTTCAGTCAATCATGCATATGTATGAAAATATCATAGATGGTGTGTGGGATAATATTGAGAAATTGATTTCAATAGGTGGAAGTGGGAACTTCTTGAAGGACATTGTGGCTAACCTCAAAAAACAACTTAGGGGTAGGGGTGTGGGCAGGGGCATGGGCGGTGGCAGTACTGTGAAGCCTGCATATGAAGATCATGAGGAGGTTCTGCTGAACAATGGTTTGTTGATATCAGTGGATGTTTCTACAGATACCTATCCACCAAACCGTCCCTCTGCCCTGCTGGACTGTATATCAGTCTTACATTTCTCTCCTACTCTGTCAAATGTCAATGACGTTCAGCTGGAGACAAATCTGTCTGCTTAGAACTGGAGTTGCTTAGAAATGAATCTAATGCTGAGAGCTCAACTCTACAATAACAAAGGAAGGCTGCTAAAGGGAGAAAAAAGAAGGGCAGTGAATCCCAATCACCTCTAAATGCTTCCCTTGCTACTCCCGATTCTACTGAAGTTCAGCTGGAAATAATGCTGAATCACCAAGGGCAGGAGGTGTCTTCCACTCTAGCTATTATTGAGGTCTCAAGCCCTCAGCAACAGTCGGAGATGTATAGAGGGAGAAATAAAAGTAGTCACAAAGCAAATCATTACCAAGAACACAAAAAATCAACAAATGATGAATCACAACAGGAGTAAGTTGTCTAGAAAATTCTTGAACGACTCATCAGATGTTGATGAAATTATAGATATGACCCAGGGGGATATTATGTCGGGCCTGGAAGGGGCACATAAATCAAACATGACAAATCCGCTTTAAGCAGGGCCTGGGCCGAGTATAGAAGTAAACTTAAACATAATTCCCAAAGCAACATTTAAAAAAACAAAACACTCAATGTAAAATCACTGCATTCCTAATTCCTGCAATTGTAAAACAGCAACACAGGGGTGTGCAATATTTGGGCGATGAAGCTTTGGTAGAAGATTTTGAGGAACGTGAGTATTCTGGAGTCAGTCAGGCTTGCGACAAGGGAGTTTCACAATTGCAGCCTCCTCAGATTCAGCCTCATGAAGGCTGCCCAATGTCGACTGTTTTATATTCACCGAATCCTGCCTCAGCTGCACCTACTCTAAGTGTACCCACTGTGGGAGTATCCAAACCTCTGGATTCTTTGGTTATTTCTTTGGGGTGGGCATCTATCCAAGATATCTATGGAGAAACCGAATAGAGGATAACTTTTGGAGATCTGCTCCTTCATACCACTCTCTGCTTGTTAAATACATGCAACAGATTGGGTGGCTTTTCCAGACTTTGGACCTAATCGTCTAGTGAGCCACTTTCATTCAAATCTAGTTGCATGCCTGGTTTGATAAGAGAGAAACGCTCTGCATTCTTTGGGCTATGAGTTGTTTGAACTTATTGGTCTGGCGAAGTTTGAAGTGATCTTAAAGGTTCCTAAGAAAAATGGCTCAGGAACTGTCACAGACCTATTTAACAAATCTAGGGAAGTGGTGGCCAGTTCGACAGCAGTGGTTAACGCCCATGAACAGGACTGGTCATGGCAGGAGGCAGCAATTAATATGTTCAACAAAGAAAGAGTACTGCCTAAGCGCCTTTAACTCTGTCTCGGAGCTGTCTATTTCTTCACGGAACGTGTTTGGATTTAAGAACATTCTAAAGGCAATGTATTATGAGATCTCCCTTTTTAATAAACACATACTAATGTTGCAGGAAACAATGTCTACTAAACACCTGGACATGATGGGATTTGCAACTTGCTCAAAAATGGCAAAGAAGAGAAGGAGAGTAGACCAATTGGAGCTTTGCTTATTGCTGTGGACTTGAGTTTGAATGTGGAATGTTTAATGATAACTACTGTACCTGATGTAATACTGGCAATTTGTGTGTGAATATGCGGATGTGTGTGGGGATTTTTCTATTTATCAACTTGTACTGGAATCTGGCCTCCACCGAATGTTCTGTAATTTTAGAGGAGGTAGCGATTGTTATAGCAGAGTGATTGGAGGCAGGGAACGCTCACACCTAGTTGGGGGGACTTCAACTCGAAATGCTTTTCCGGGGAAAGTATGGGAGATTGCCCTGTAGTTGAGGATTCTGTGAGGTTGAATGAACTTCATCCTGGTGGTATGTGGCATTCCTTTTTCACCCAATGGGGGTTGTACATGTGTGTCCCTGAGGGTTTACGGACAGGGAGGTTACCTACAGTTGGTGCAGCGGCAGAGCACAGTCAAGGATCAACCACATACACGAATTGGAGGTTTTTTGTACACCTATCAAACTGGTAGACTTATTTCTAAGTGATCATTTGATCCTAAGTCTTGTTATCAAACTCCCAGTAAATCTTCACACATTTCACTGTTTTTCTGCATTTTTGGATGTTGATTGTGCGGGTCTGACAATTAAATGGAATGTTCCCTTCTGTTCTAACTTTGTTAGGGTTTTGCAAAGGGTAATTGACACTGGAAGGACCATTGAAGGGCCAAAGTCTATTGAAGCTTTGTTGCGGTGCTTGAGGGCGGTTTGTGGTAGGAAAAAGCTATACCAATCTGGGACTCCATCTCACATCTCAGATTGTAGGATTACTCTTGCTAAACAACAAAAAAGAACAACAATTGAAGGCTCTAAACAATGAACACCCTACTGTTGAATCTTACTAGAGGGTCAAGAAAGCATGTCAATATTTCTTTAAGAGCTATCTTACTTCTATCAAGCTAAGCAGGCTCAACAACAATAGTTCTGTGATGCTGAAAATAAATAAGTCAGGTCACTGCAAATTTTTGGGCTACTATTAATGAAAGGTCTGCGACTTCTATGTCTGAGATGGTTTGTATGATATCTGAAGAAACATGGGTTAAATATTTCTAATGGGCACACTTCTAATATCAACTTTCACTTAGAAGCTATTGGGCACACTTCTAAATGCAACTTTCACAGAGAGTCTATTGGGCACACTTCTAAATGCAAATTTCACAGAGAGTCTAATGGGCACACTTCTAAATGCAACTTTCACAGAGAGTCTATTGGGTACAATTCTAAAATCAACTTTCACAGAGAGTCTATTGGGCACACTTCTAAATGCATCTTACACAGAGAGTCTATTGGGCACACTTCTAAAATCAAATTTCACAGAGCGTCTATTGGGCACACTTCTAAAATCAACTTTCACATAGAGTCTATTGGGCACACTTCTAAAATCAACTTTCACAGAGAGTCTATTGGGCACAATTCTAAATGCAACTTTCACAGAACTTTGCTTCTGTCTCCGCCCTTGCCACACTTACCTTATTGTTGTCTTCTTGCTTCTCCTGTTGATACCTGCAGATACGACCTGGCATCACCTCTGTAGAAGCCGCCCTTTGCCTTGGGCCCTTAGCCGCTGGGCTGCTGGGCAGTGGCTGCCCTCGAGAAGTCAGTTAAGACTAGTGCAGCTAATGAGTCTAATGGGCACAATTCTAAATGCAACTTTCACTTAGAAGCTATTGGGCACACTTCTAAATGCAACTTTCACAGAGAGTCTAATGGGCACACTTCTAAAATCAACTTTCACTTAGAAGCTATTGGGCACAATTCTAAATGCAACTTTCACTTAGAAGCTATTGGGCACACTTCTAAATGCAACTTTCACAGAGAGTCTAATGGGCACACTTCTAAAATCAACTTTCACTTAGAAGCTATTGGGCACACCTCTAAATGCAACTTTCACAGAGAGTCATTAGACTAAATCCCCTCGGAATACGCATATCCCGCTCGCACTGCCCAAATTGCGTGAAAAGCGCCCTTGCGTTCCCCGGAATACACATACCCCGCTCACGCCAGCCAAATCGCGTGAAAAAGTCAGTGTGTTCTTGGTATACCCGCGAACGCACCTCGCAAGCAGCCCACACCACAATGGAGCCCCCCATCACCAGTGAGCATGCCATCAGGCAGCCCACACCACAACAGAGCCCCCCATCACCAGTGAGCATGCCAACAGGCATCCCACACCACAAAGAAGCCCCCATCACCAGTGAGCATGCCATCAGGCACCCCACACCACAACAGAGCACCCCAACAACAGCAACCTGCCAGCAGGCCCCAACTCATGTCCCCCTACCGCAACCACTGACGGCAACCTGCCAGCAGGCCCGACTCATGTCCCCCACCCCCACCAATGATGGCAACCTGCCAGCAGGCCCCGGCTCATGTCACCCCACCAGTCTTGGCAACCTGCCAGCAGGCCGTGACTCATGTACCCCCACTAGTCACGGCAACCTGCCAGCAGGCCCCAACCCATGTCCCCCACCAGTCACGGCAACCTACCAGCAGGCCCCGACTAATGTCCCCCCATCAGTGACAGCAACCTGCCAGCAGGCCCTGACTCATGTCCCTCCACCAGTGACGGCAACCTGCCAGCAGGCCCCGACTCATGTCCCCCCACCCCACCAGTGACGGCAACCTGCCAGCAGGCCCCGACACATGTCCCCCCACCAGTCACGGCAACCTGCCAGCACGCCCTGACTCATGTCCCCTCACCAGTCACGGCAACCTGCCAGCAGGCCCTGACTCATATCCCCTCACCAGTCACACGAACCTTCCAGCAGGCCCCGACTCATGTCCTCCCACCCCCACCAATGACGGCAACATGCCAGCAGGCCCTGGCTCATGTCTCCCCAACCCCACCAGTGACGGCAACCTGCCAGCAAGCCCCAACTCATGTACCCCTACGAGTGAAGGCAACCTGTCATCAGGCCCCGACTCATGTCCCCCCACCCCGCTGATGGCAACACAGACCCCAGCATTGTATGCACATCCAAATGTAACCCCATATCAACCCCCCACAATGCAAATCCACGTCCAACCATTGTTGCCACTCTCCAGCACATGCCCCATCCAACATCAATCACAGAGGCACACGTGCATGCACCCCTAGACATGTGCAACATAGGCACACAGCAGTGACACATGACTGAGCCAATGACAACTGACACATGCATCAAGCAAATAATAGCAGACCACCACAACACTGGACATGAATGAAATGTATTCAAAATAAAATAAATATGACAAAATGAAAAGGAACCATGACTATGAATAACCAAATAATGAAAATGTAAATGAAAACAAAATCCAA
Organism: Ambystoma mexicanum; assembly: GCF_040938575.1. NCBI lineage: Eukaryota > Metazoa > Chordata > Amphibia > Caudata > Ambystomatidae > Ambystoma > Ambystoma mexicanum. Next base: position 697,970,253 of record NC_090930.1, read on the forward strand.
AAGTGAAAAGAAATGCATGAAAAACATGACAATGAAAAATATGGTCCATTGTCCCTCAGCAATACTGCATATCCACAATGAAAACAAATGAAAAAAATAAACCATTACCTCATGGAGAAAAAAAAAATCAAATCCGCAGAACATCCAACTATTTAGAAGAAATGTCCACAAGGATACATGATCCCAAAAAAAAAAAAAAAGAAACAATCCAAGGTCCATGAAAAATCCAACTATTTACAAAAAGTGGAGCAATGTCAAATACCTCCCAAATAAAAAAAATAAAACATAAAGGAAACTTATACCTAAAGAACTATTTACAACGGCGGCAGGCTAGTCCTACAGCTCACTCCTGTTGTTGATGTCTCTGGCCAGGGCATCATCGAACTCCATGTTGATGTCCCGGAGGCCGGCCTGGGCACTGTCCTCGAGGGCTCACAGGGATGTCACCATGGCCTCCTCCAACTCCCTGCAAGTCTCCTCAAGGAACGCTGCCCGCCTCAATGCCTGGCTCATGGAGTTCTCCGCCCTGACCATCGAGAGCCGTGCCCTTTCCACCTGCCACTGCTCTGCATCTATCTGCTGGCCCAACTGCTGCCACACAGAAGACACACGTAGTCCAGGGTCCTCCTGCCCATCAGCCGATGCCTGCCCCCGTGATGTAGATGGCCCCAAGGCCTGATGCCTCCCACGTTGAGCCTGCCCCCGCCTCAATGCCAACTGCCTCTGCAACCACGACTGCCCCCGACAAGTTGGAAACACCCTGGGCCATGGTGCATGCACCCTAATTGATGGTGCCTGCACATCCTCCACTGGCTGGGGTCCAGTTGTGGGGGTGACCACCTCTGCTGGACCTCCGACTCCCGACTGTGGCAGGGATGGGATCGCCACCAGCGTGGCCATAGTGGCTTGGGCAGGTCCACAGGGGGCCGTCGTGGCATGTGGGCCAGAACATGGCATAGAGGACGACTGGCGCATAGTGAGTAAAGAGGAGGAGAGGGTCGCAAGAGCGCCCTGCACATGGAGGAAACGCGCGACCATGAGCCCTGCCAGCCAGCTCACGTTGGCACACATCTATTTGTGATGACGTGCGTGGTCCCTCCAGGAAGCACGCATATTATCACGAATGTCATGTGTGCGCAACGCGACACCGATTAGGACGGGCTCAACCCTGTCAAGGATTGCCACGTCAGCAGGTAGAGGAGTGCCAGTTGATGTGGGCCTCCCCCCTACCTGCAGACGGGCCTGGGACGGGGCATCCCTGCTGGTGCATGGTGATGCAGACTCAGTAACAGGGACAGGAACATGCACAGGCCCCTGCGCGGAGACCTGTGCTGCCTCATGGACTGCACCACTTGTACCACTTGCACCAGTGGAACCACCCCCACCAGACACAGGCATGCAAATATGTGTGAATTTTCACATACTGCTGCCCATTATGCATTGCAGCACATACACCATCCATGTAGAACATGCCTGACTGGACTCACAATGAGCACCATCATGTCCCTGCACACACACATCCATACATGGCCCATGTCACACATAGAGCCAAGTTGCTAACTCCTCCCACACTGCAACATACACTGCGTTGTATGAGAATGCATTGGCACTTACCGCTTGACTCCAGGCAGATCTGCATCTCGAGGACCTGGTGGTGAAGCACTGGGCGAATGCACTCCAGGACCATCATCTGCAGGATGGTAAACTGACCCCAGTGCCCCACTGCATCCTCTGCATCCAAGAGACGCCGGGCCTTCTTGAGGGTCCTGGACTTGTAGTCCTCCCAGCGCTTCAGGACATGTTTCAAGTTGTGGGGTGCCACCCCCTACACGTAGATGGCACCCACAATATCCTTCAAGATCCTCCTATGTCCTTCCTTGTCGGCACGCGATGGTGTGAAAAGGGCATCATAATGCCCCAGGACCTGCTCCACAAGGATGCCCAGTTCATTTGCACTGAAGATGGCAGCCCTCTGCCTCTCTGCTGGGGGGTTGCCACTGGTGCCAGATGGTGTTGTGTCAGACATGGCAACCCCTGAGGCAGGTGTGGGTGGGCAACTGGGTCCTGGGGCTGGGCTGTGGAATGATGGAACACCAGTTGGGAGTCTTCTGTTCCAGCAGGGGTGGTCACAGCAACTGGACCCCTGGCGATGGCTGATGTGCAGGCACCAAATAGCAGGGCACGTTGACAGCAGGCAGGCAGGCAGGCAGGCAGCAGCAGATGGCTCGTAAGAGGCTCCCCAGGGCTCTGGGGGGCAGGTAAATGACATTCTGAGCAGGAGCATGGTCTTCCATGTGTTGTCACATGGCCAGGTTGATGCAGAGTGAATCCACAAGTGCAAAAACAGCACGTCAGCAAGAGATTGTGTGAAATCCAAGGAAAGGCCATTAGCGCATAAGCGCGCAAGTGATGTTATGAGCATGGGCGTTTTCCTCTGCACGGGTTAAAGGTGAGCGCGTGCCAATAGTTCGCTGTATGTGCTTTTCATGGAGACAGACAGTGTCTGTTTCTTATTCTTGTGGGTTCACACGATTACTTCACAGTGCTTAAAGTTTGTACTTCTTGTTTTGGCGGGGGAGTTGCCTACGCGCACACGCATGTGTGTTTTTCTTTTCCACGCAAGGCAGACGGTGAGTTGCACATGATTATTTTTCCCACTGTGGTGGCTCCTGTGTGTCGCGCACCCATTTTCGAGGTCAGAGTAGCCTGCGTGTTCCACGTGTACGTGTTTTTTGTGTCCCTTGGTGCCACAGTATACTGCAGGAAGTTTATTCCATGCACGTGGGCGTTAGGCAGAATCATATGCAGTACCCTTTGGGAACACCACACACAATTAAGACTACAATTGACAGTACAAATTCACCTTTGGTACAAGCTTGTACTACACAGTAAAGTGGTAGTGATGGCTAAGCAGCCAGTCTTATCTCAAGAGTAAAGTGAGCAGTATCAATAGTTACACAACGGACAGCACTTACTATGGTTCAAACAAACACTGACTCAAGGTTTCTGAGTAAAGGAATATACATTTATTTACACATCAGTTGCAATATATTACATCCCACCCAATAGATTCCGGACAAGTTAAGCTCAAAATGAAGTGTGAGCAAAATGGCACTCAAGCAATTTAAAAAGGAGGAAAAGACAAGGTTAGACAAAAACCCAGCAGCACCAACAAGTAAGTAAGCAGGGCAATCTAGAAAAGGCTATTTCAGTGAGGAAATCAACCAAGAGGCCTGAGACAAAGTCAATGGACTAGAGTCTTTGCAGAGGACCACACAGTTCAGAGTAGTTTGTGGTTAAGTCTTTGCCAAGAGTACGGAAAAAAGTTGGTCGGAAGAAAAGTTACTTTAAAGAATAGAGAAGGACAAGCCCTCAGATTGGCAAAAGATTTCAAACACTTTCACTGCGGTCAGACGGAATGAACAAGCGGGTTAGAACAGTACCTTAAATGAAGAAGAATGCTGTAGCTGAGGCAGAAGTTCCTGGCAGGTCCTGTTGGCTCACGGTTCCTGAAGCATCTGTCAGACTAACACAAAGTAGGAAGACTGTAGGGTCCTGTACTGCCCAGGGAAGATACCAGCAGCAGGGAAAAGCAACAAATAAAAGGTGCACTCCTTAAATCCCAAGCAGGGTCTGGTCCTTCTGGTTATCCGGTTCACTGTACCTGTGCACAGTAAATTCGACCATGGGAGGGAGGCCTAGCCTGCAGTTTGGCGAACTGGTTGGTCCCACCAGCTCAAGGAGAGAAGATTCCTTGCAGATTTTCCCTGTCATCGAAGTTTGGAGATTTGGACCCGCACCAGGGCTTCACCAGGAGGTTCAGTCGTGGTAGAGGTCCTCTTCTGTCAGCTTCTCTTCAGTTCTCTCGATCCAGTGGCGACTCTGCCTTCCTAGTCCCAGAGACCTGCTTTTTATGCAGTTTTCCCCCATTCACACACCTGCCTGTTAATCACACAGCAGGGGGCCTGACCTGGCAGGACACTCACCACAGCCAATCATACAGAGTGCGACAAGGGTCTCCAAGGAGACCCTGTGCAGGGAGTCTCAAACCTCTCCCTCACATCCTGTCCACCTCAGACATTCAGGTGTCTGAGGAGGGCTTCTGTGCAGAAGCCAGCCAAAGGACGGTGAACAAAGGAACCAAACCTGGTTTGGCGCACAGAGTAAAACATGAGAAAGACCTTTACAAAAAGAAATGGCGAATAAACCCAGCCAGAACCAAATAAAAGTAAATGGGGTCCAGCACATTTAAATTTGAGCCTACTAACTTAGCCTAAAACAGTACCAAGGCTATTTAAAGAGACTGCAGTAGGAAAAATAGAGTGGATACCACTGCCACCAGCCAAATCTTAAAGGAAGGGGAACGAAATAATGTTCCATGAGAAACAGACAAAAAGGGATAACTATTAACCCTTTCCAGAACTCTATGTAAGATAGTTTGTACTGGGTCTGTGAATTTAAAAAGACTTATAAAGTCAATGGCAACTTTACATGTTCTGGGAGACAGTAGTCAGTCAGAGAAAATGGTGTTTAAAGTGGGAAGTCTGAAAAAGAAAACCCTGTGTCACTGCACTAAAGGTGCTGTGTAACACACAGTAAACAGATGCTGCCTATTGAGTAGGTGATGCTCCACAGTCTATGAACACAAAAAGTGATAAACACACGCAGCAAAAGACATGTAAGAGTGGGAGAAAAGGCTCACACTCTTAACAAGTGAAAACAATAAATACTCGAAATCCAGCAAAGCTGCTGAGGGACTCAATATGTTAGGGAAATTAGCCATTCTGGAGAATTCTCCCTAACACAATCCCCCCGGCCCCCAGATTAAGTGACAGGAGGATTTAATCCACTCCTGGAGGATTCTCTTCACTCTACTCGGTTATAAACATCCTAGAGAGACCATCAGCATTTTGGTGGAGACATCCTGACCTGTGCTCAAAGGTGAAATTAAACTCTTGCAGGCAGATTGACCATTTTAGAGGTTTTGGGTTCTCCCCTTTCATTTGCATTAACCATCTCAAGGGTTGGTGGTCTGTCTGAATCACAAAAGTAGATCCATACAAGTATGGTCTAAACTTCTTTAGAGACTACACAATTTTAAAACATTCACGCTCTATGGTTGCCCACCTTGTTTCTGGATTCTTCAGTTTCCTACTGATGAAGCAAATGGGGTACTCCCTACCTTTCTCATCCAGTCGACTAAGGATTGCTCCTATATCTGTATTGGATTCATCTGTCTGCAAAATGAAGGGTTGGTGGTAATCAGGAGTTCATAGGACTGGAACTTGACAAAGGGCTTTCTTCAGGTTTTCAAAGGCTTGTGTGTACTCCTCATTCCATCTAACCTTTTTAGGGAATTTTGAAGAGGATATTACATTCAAAGGAGAAGCTATGGACCCATAGTTCTCAATGAAATTCCTATAGTACCCAGTGAGACCTAGGAAGTCCCTCACTTGGGTTTGAGTAGTAGCGGTGGCCCAGTTTTGTACAGCTTGTACTTTGCTTGGCAAAGGCCTTATTTCATCTCCTCCTACCTCATGACCAAGGTAGACCGCTTTGCTCTGACCAATTTGACATTTGCTTGCCTTTATAGTCAGATGGTCCTGCTCAAGAGCATGAAAAACATATCCCAAGTGATCAACATGTTCTTTTCAAGTAGGGCTGCACACTGCAATGTCATCCAAGTATGCCATGCAGAAGTCCGCCATCCCATTCAGAACTTGATTGACCATCCTTTGGAATGTAGCAGGTGCATTCTTTAATCCTAAAGGCATGACTGTAAACTGGTAGAGGCCTGCTGAGGTTGAGAATGCCGTTATTTCCTTGGCATGGTCTGTCAGGGGTATTTGCCAATAGCCTGACGTCAGATCAAATGCACTGAGGTACTTGGGTGCAAAAAGTTTATCAACTAGTTCATCTGTCCTTGGCAAATGATGAGCATCAGTCTCGGTGACTGCAGTTAGAGCTCTATAGTCCACACAGAACATCAACTCCTTGGATCCCGCCTTTGGTACTAGAACAACTGGACTAGACCATGGACTTGTAGAGGGCTCTATAACCCTGAGATCAAGCATCTTGTTGACATCTCCTTTGATGTGGGATCTCAGATGTTCTGACATTCTGTAACCTATGCTTTTCACAGGTAAACAGACACCAGTGAGAATATCATGTTGGCCCCAAGGGGTCAAGCATGGTGAAAGTGAAAACAGGGAGACAAAATGATTTAACATAACCTTGCACTCCTCCTGCTGTTCAGATGTCAGATTAGAAGAGAGATTGACTCCTTCTATGTTCTTATCCAAAGGTTGGACTCTGAGTAGGTCAGGTAGAGGTTCACTCTCCTCCTCCTCCTCTTGAGCTGAATCAAGAAGCAAAGCTCCCACTTCTGCTCTCGAGACATATGCCTTCAAACGGTTGGTGTGAAAAACTCTGGGAGCCTCCTTAGGTCTGCCTAAGTCCACCAAATAGTTCATCTCTCCAAGTTTGCCCACAACATTGGGGGGTCCTATCCATTTGTCCTGCAAGGCCCTCTGCCTTGTTGGCACCATAACTAGTACAAGCTGGTCTTGAGTAAACTCAACCATGCTGGCCTTCTGGTCATGCCAATGTTTGACCAGAGCCTGACCTGTTTTTAAGTTATAACTAGCTTCTGCCATCATGTGTGACATTCTTCTCCGGAGACCTATCACATAGTCAGTCACTCTGTCACAGGTATCTTGACAGTCATGTCATTGCACTGGATGAGAGCTGGTAACTGGGGAAGCATTTGCACAGGGCCTCCAGCTCACTTGGTTAGGTATTTTGGTGCCTTAGCAACATCCTCCACTTTCAAAAATGATTAATCAACCACAGTTGTGCTGGCTCCAGTGTCTCTGATGGCAGGAGTCTCCGGCCAGTCATAAGAACACTATCTTTATAATACTCGTTATTATTATCTGGGATGGAATTAAAGACATCTACATTCTGTTGTTCCCACAAACCCAGGGACACTAAAGAAACACTAGCTGAGACTCTCATGAGTTCATAAGTTAGTAGTTGAATATTTCCACTTGCCATAGCTACTTCTTCCTCTGGGGAGAAGGCTAAGGAGAAAGTGTTGACCGCTGAAGGCTTACCCTTACATCTGGGATCCCCTTTCACATGGTCAGTTGACCCACAACCATAAAATTTCCCAAATGTTTTGAAGAATGGGTGCTTGTTCTGACCTCCATCCGGTTTGGGTCCAGATGGTACACTAGCCTGATTCGGTTTCCCTTGTGGCTTACCTTTATTGTTTTGTTTGGGGCCCTCTTTTGGAGTGGCGGTATTAGAATTGTCCTTGTTATCTTTCTTTGGCTGCTTTCCCTCATCCTTCTTCTGAGTTCCCCCAGAATCCTTGTGAGTAGCCCTGTTGACAACCCACAAGTCAGCAGCCTTAGCTAACTTCTTTAAATCTATCTCCTTAGAGTCAGCCAATTGCTGTCTGAGCTCAGGAGAGCAGGCATCATCAATTGACTCCAACATAACAAGATTTCTCATACCTTCATAAGTGTTTACTCTGTAACCCTTAACCCAACCATCTAACTTGTTCAAACATTCACACACCCAGATAGCCCAAGGGGTACCATAATGCTTTTTCAGGGTCGTAAACCTCTTAAGGTACTGGGAAGGAGTCTTCCCAAATCTAGCAATTAAAGCTAGCTTCACACACTCATAATCCTTCCTATCCACCTCCCCAACTTCATCACAACATCAGATGCAACAGTGGGTAGCCTAGAGACGAGCAAAGGAAGCAACTGATTCCCTGTAATGTCTTGAATCCCATAGTTATATTCAAACATTGCCAACCTATCCAAAATATCAAGCTTAGCCTCATACATACCAACAATTTCTTTAGGCGTACAGGGTCTCTTAGGACTGGAAGACCTGGAGGACTCTGGGAGGGAAGCATTTTCCAAAGACAACATTTTCATTTCTATGGCATGATTCAACTCCATTTCTCTGAGCTTAAGTTCTTGATGCTTTTGTTCAGTTTGAGCATTTATACGTTTAAATTTCAATCCAAGCCTCATCTTTTCTAGAGCAATGAATTCAGGACTGAGTGTAGGACCTGTAGGGGTCCCAGTGGACAAAGGTTGAGGTTGCTGAGTAGGCAGAGGAGCAGTGAGCCCTATATTGTGAGAGACATCAGCCTCATCTAACTTATCAATTGATACATTATCATCCTTATCATTTTCCACATTTGCTGAGGGGTTAGGTATTTCAGACCCACCCTCCAGACAACCTTTCAATCAATTCTGACTTGTTGCCTATAAAAGAGAGATTCCTAGCTCTACACAGATTTTTCAGATAATCCACAGTGTAACTAAGGAGGGTCTCCTGACTGTAGCTTTCCATATCAGACATGATTAATATTGTTTTTTTGGTGATGTTTAGCCTTGTGGTTAGTTGATCCAAGGTAATAGCAGCACTCTAAGTGTAATCACTATACTTGATCCCACTCTGCCACCAGTGTTAGGTAGAATCATATGCAGTACCCTTTGGGAACAACACACACAATTAAGAATACATGTGACAGTACAAATTCACCTTTGGTACATGCCTGTACAACACAGTAAAGTGGTAGCAATGGCTGAGCAGCAAGACTTATCTCACGAGTAAAGTGAGCAGTATCAATAGTTACATAATGGACAGCAATTACTATGGTTCAAACAAACACTGACTCGAGGTTTCTGAGTAAAAGAATATACATTTATTTACACATCAGTTGTAAAACAATTCACTAAAGTAAAGCAGTAGAAAAATCACACTCTTAATATACTACACCCCACCCAATAGATTCTGGAAAAGTTAAGCTCAAAATGAACTGTTAGCAAAATGGCACTCCAGCAATTTAAAAGGGAGGGAAAGACAAGGTTAGACAAAAATCAAGCAGCACCAACAAGTAAGTAAGCAGGGCAATCTAGAAAATGCTACTACGGTGAGGAAATCAACCAAGAGGCCTGAGCCAAAGTCAATGGACTAGAGTCTTTGCAGAAGATTACACTGTTCAGAGTAGTTTGCGGTTAAGTCTTTGCCAAGAGTTCGGAACGAAGTTGGTCGGAAGAAAAGTTACTTTAAAGAATAGAGAAGGACAAGCCCTTGGATTGGCAAAAGATTTCAAACACTTTCACTGCGGTCGGACGGAACCAACAACTGGGTTAGAACAGTACCTTAAATGAAGAAGAATGCTGTAGCTGAGGCAGAAGTTCCTGGCAGGTCCTGCAGGCTCATGGTTCCTGAAGCGACTGCCGGACTGACACAAAGAAGGAAAACTGGAGGGTCCTGCACTGCCCAGGGAAGAAACCAGCAGCAGAGCACAGCAAATAATAAAAAGTGCACGCCTTAAAACCCAAGCAGGGTACGGTCCTTCTGGCTATCCGGTTCAATCTAGCTGTGTATAGTAAATTGGACAAGAGGAGGGAGGCCTGACTTGCAGTTTGGCGAACTGGTTGGTCCCACCAGCTCAAGTGGAGATGATTAGTTGCAGATCTTCCCTGGCGTCAAAGTTTGGAGATTCGGACCCGCAGCAGGGCTTCACCAGGAGGTTCAGTCATGGTAGAGGTCCTCTTCTGTCAGCTTCTCCTCGGTTCTCTCGATCCAGTGGCGACTCTGCCTTCCTAGTCCCAGAGACCTGCTTTTTATGCAGTCTTCCCCCATTCACACAGCCTGGCTGTCAATCACAAAGCAGGGTGGCTGTACCGGCGGGACAGTCACCACAGCCATTTGTACAGAGTGTGACATGGGTCTCCATGGAGACCCTGTGCAGGGAGTCTCAAACCCCTCCCTCACATCCTGCCCCCCTCAGACATTCAGTCGCCTAAGGAGGGCTTCTGTGCAGAAGCCTGCCAAAGGACGGCAAACAAAGGAACCAAACCTGGTTTGGCGTGCAGAGTAAACACGAGAAAGACCTTTACAAAAAGAAATGGCGAATAAACAAAGCTGGAACCAAATAAAAGTAAATGGGTTCCAGCGGATTGAATTTCGAGTCTACTAACTGAGCCTAAAACAGTACCAAGGCTATTTAAATAGACCGCGGTAGGAAAAATAGGGTAGATACCACTGCCACCAGCCACATCTTAAACAAAGGGGAACAAAATATTTTTCCATGAGAAACAGACAAAAAGGGATAACTATTAACCCTTTCCAGAACTCTACGTAAGATAGTTTATACTGTGTCTGTGAATTTAAAAATACTAATACAGTCAATGGCAACTTTACATGTTCTGGGAGACAGTAGCCAGTCCCAGAAAATGTAGTTCAAAGTGGGAAGTCTGAAAAAAGACAACCCTTTGTCACTGCACTAAAGGTGCTGTGTAACACACAGTAAGAAGATGATGACTATGGAGTAGGTGAAGCTCCACAGTATTTGAACACAAACAATTTTAAACACACACAGCAATACACATGTAGGAGTGGGGAAAAAGGCTGACACTCTTACCAGGTGAAAAAAGTAAATCCTAGAAATCCAGCAAAGCTGCTGAGGGACTCAGTAGGTCAGGGAAATTAGCCATTCTGGAGACTTCTCCCTAACACTGGGCTACCGGGGGTTGCATGCACATTTATTATAATTTTTTGGGGTGCCTGAGCGTTGCGCGACCCATCTTTTATCGCCAGGGGTCACAGACAGCCTTGCAGGAGCACAGGGGTGTGTCTAACATCACATACCCTGCCCCCTTCACCCCAATTGCCCAGGACATTTGTTGTGTGCACCTCCCATTGGCTACATACCATCTGTGCCATGGTTGGGAGGACACCAAAGGGGATGGGTGGCAAAGATGGGCGACCTCCAAGGCTGGGCGTGGTGGGAAAAGTTTTCCAGTGTGGCCAGGGAGTCCAGGGAGGCAAAGGTGGACGTGGAGGGGTCGTGCCAGTGTGTACCACTGGGGCAACTTGCTGGGACAGCCATGCCACCACCCCCAGCACCTCAGGGAGATGCTGCTGCTGCAGTCATCCCAAGCACACATCTGACCCCACAGGCAATGCCATCTGCTGGCATGGGCAACCAGGTGGTGGAACCTGCAGGTGCAACTGTGGCCACCACCACCCAGGCTTGGGGTCAGCCAGTGCAGGCTGCCTTGCCACAGGACTCCCAGGCAGATTTTCAGGACAGGTAGGCCAAGCCACATGTGTCCAAGGTAACTGTGACCAAGGAACATGCTCCTGGGGCAGTTTTGACATCTGCTGCCCCAAGCAGCCAGGTGGTGGGAGCTGTATGGGCAGATGCAGTCAACACCACCCCAGCAGTCTGCCAGCCAGGACTGTTTTGGTCACTGCCCTTGGCACTGAGGCAGTTGTGCTGCTGGGTCCTGGCAACAGCTCCCAGCAGCCAATATCACTATCCAGGCCTTCTGTCATCATGCCAATTCCTACTCCCATTGGCCAGTCCACCATCACCAATGCCCCAACTGATCAGAGTGGCATTTGCCCCTCAGGGTCCACACAACTGGCCAAGAGGAGGAAATGTGCTTCTGCGCATGAGGCTAGGATCCCAGACACGGCATCGGCTTCCGGCACAGCAAGGAAAAAGCCCTTCAATAAGGAGGAACTGGACTATGCTGGTAGGTGCAGGTTGCCATTCTACACCTGCCCAGCGTCATATCCACTGGCAGTTCATTGCAGACGGTGTGAGTGCAAAGGGATATGAGAGGCGCACAGCTCAGGAATGCTACAAGCGTTGGACTGACCTCTGACGCTGTGCAAAACAAAAGCGGGCCTCTAATTACTCCCTGACTCTGGTGACTGGCAGTGGGCCTCCATCAGAGCAGGATGAACACAATCCGCATGAGGAAATCGCTGCAGAGTTCATCAATCAGGGACTTATTCATGGCGTGGGAGGGATGCAGGATTATGACACAATGTCCGGTGAGTCTTGATGTGTGTGTGTCCAGCCCATGTGTGTTTTGCTTGTGTGATGTATTGTGATTGAGTGCCAGTTCAGGCTATGTATTAATGAGTGGCATGTGTGACACATGCAATGTTTTAGTGATGCGTGCTTGTCATCATGCAGTCTGCATGCATGATGTCTGAGGCTTACTGGGGCAGTCTTCATCACCACACATGCACCCTACTTACATTCAAGTCACTCGTCAGCCTCTCCTGTCCATGTACAGGCTCACTGACATGTTTGCATATAGCCTGTGGTGTAGTTCCACCCAACACTCAGCCTATATTGTAACATGACTGACGGCTATGTGAGGTCACCCTGCAATCTGCTCCTCCTCACGGGCATGCATCATTGCCTCTCCACCACCCTGAAGTTCACTGTCACCATGGTACTGGCGATTTCCGTGTTGGACTACTGCTATTGGCTGTTCCCCTTTCCTGTGTACACGCACACTTCCCTGTGCAACCCTGCCATACCTGTGCTGTGAGGTACATCCTTTGTCCTTGATGCAGGGTGTCTCACTTGGACCATGCAGATGGCACAGGCTCAGAGTGCACATGAGTGATCATTCATGAACCATTGCATTCCTGCAAGCTCCTATGGGTCAGTGGAAGGCTACTCATTGTACCACATTTCCAGTATTTTATCCGTCTCACGGTATTTGCTCATCCATGTCATGCTCACTCAGGGTCACTTCATCATCATACACATGTTTATGGTTCCCTTGTCTGTGTCGGGCACAGGCCTCCCTCTGTCACAGCCACCCTGCTTCCAGGCGACTGGTGTTGTGTCTTCTGCCTGCATAGATGTACTTGTGATGGTTCCTCATGTGTCCTGCTTTCTGTCCACTTCTCATCTGCTGTAGTCTCAGATGATGCAATTGACACCTGCATACACTGTCTGCTACTTCACAGTACTGTGGTCAGCCATTCAGAGCCATGCACTGTCTCTCTGCTAGTCCCCAGGGGGCTGTAGGGGTGTAGTGCATCCCTACAACCCAGTGCAAACCTTTTGCACATGATGACTGCACTTGCCCTTGCAGTGCCATCATGTCACAAGATTGACATCACTACATTTTGGGTTCTATTGATGGTTGAGGACTTACACGTGTGCTGCACTGCACCCATGCACCTCTGAGCCATGTTTCACCCTTCAACATGTCTTTTCGCTGGTGTGCTGTCAAAGTGATCTTCCATGTATGTATCCATTTTCCTCCCTTCCCTGTATTGCAAGGCACTTGCGTTGTTGCATCCTGTGACACGTGTGCTTTTATTGATATTAATGTTCTTGTAGTGCAAGTTGACATGCATTTTGCATTTTGCATGTGTCATGGACACTTCTATTTGACATACTGCTGTGGCTATTTGGAAATTGTGCCATGGCTATGCTACCCGCCACCTCTTAGTTCACATCTGTAAATTCTGCAGAGATTCATGCCTGCCAGAAGGTTGTGTCTGATGCAGTTGATATGCAACATGCAGTACATGTGTGGGTTTTGCTTTTGACATGCATCCATGTCTGCTTTCAGGATGCCCTTCTATTTCATTTCCACTGCATGCATGCCAGAGTTTGTGTCATGTGTGACATGGCTGCTTCATGTGTTGGCCCTCAATATTGTGCTGTGTATGCGTGTGGTATGTGCTGCTGATGGTGTACTAATGTTTATTTTAATTTCTTTACAGGGGATGATGCACCAGAAGCAGTGGAGGAGCAGATTGCAGACAGGATGGAGGGTTCAGGTCACCATCCCAGCACCAGTGGTGATCGAGGGGTATTAGGCCACAAACATCCCTCGGTGCTCCAGGCCATCCTGTCCAGGCCTGCCTCTGGGTATAGCTCTGAGGATCTCTCTGACTTTGATGTTTAGTCGGATGCTCATGAATCCTTGCCGTCAACGGTGGGTGATTCTGCTATGGATTCGGTTCTGTCCGCCACACCTGCAGTGGTGGTAGACCCCTCAAGGGGCTGGTCAGTGTTGGTATGTTGGCCTGTGGTGGTTACGGGTGCAGAGTCACACTCCACACCAGTTGCTCCTGTACCTGGGGCAGCAGATCGACAGAGGACTGCTGTCCTGCAGCTGCAGGCTCTGCCAGCACAGCAAGGTCCACGTCTCCTTGGGCCCTGCAGGTGTGGTGCCCAGCAACACGGTGGTTGTGCGCCATCGGGGAACACTGGGTGAGAGCAATCCATGTATGCCATTGCACAGCAAAAGGGGGAGCAATTGAGGTGTTGGCTCAAGACATGGAATGTGTGGCTGATTCCATTCTCCCCCCTGATAGGCAGGTGGAGCTCCAGCAGCCGGCAACGCAGTCCACGTGCCACTCACTCTGGCTGGACATGGCGGCATCCAACAGGGCCCTCTGGGCAGAACTGGTGCCTCTGCACTCAGCTATTGCTGCTGAGGGAGAGGCCCAAGGAAGCCCTGAGGGAAGATTACTCCTCCTTCAGAAGTACTCTGGGTGCTCTCATTATGGACCAGGATTTACGGGCAGACCAGAGGATGGCGCAGCTTGAACACACACTCTCGGCTGAGCTCCGTGCAAGCCGAGAGGAGGTCCATCTGGCACGTGAGGCCTCCCTGGCAGAACTCTGTGTTATACGTGAGGTGGTGCATGGGGACCTCTGTGCCATATTCATTCAGAACCAGGCTCACCAGGCTCGCATGCTTGCTGCCGTGGAGGGGCTTGCTGGGGCTAAGCATGGTCAGGCACCTGTGCCACGCACACCTCCTGATGTACAACTAGGGGGTGACAACAAAGATGACCTATCTCTCACTCAGGTCATGCCATGAAGATCATGAGCCCATGGAGGATTATTTTTATTAGTCTCAGCATCGACACATGTGGGTGTTGAGGTGCACCCTGAACCTCCCCACTCCTGGGTGGCCCCATAACCCACCGGGTCCACTGTGGCCATTTTTATTTTTTGTCTATTGTGCATTTATGTTGCATCCACTGTGTATTACGGCTGGGCCCATACAGGCTTGTCTTGTGTTTGTGTTTGTGGCTTGTGGCCGGACACATATGCCACTCCTGCTTCCCCTCTCCATGGGCTCGCAAGGATGGCACCGTATGACAGTAATTTACACAGATGCATTGGACTTCCGTCATATCTGTGGCCAGTCTGAAGTCCAACCTGTGTATACACCCCTAGTGCGGATTCATGATGGTTTCCCCAGTGCATGGTTGGACTGCATTTTGGTGAGTATATTGTTGAATGTGCATGATTTCATTCTGCTAATTCATATATTGCCTTGTCTGTATACATTGTTAATGCACTTCATGCTGTATGCGGTTCCATGCCCACTTTAGCTGTCGAGGCCACTCTCATGATGGTAGGGGGACGTGTGTTGGCAATGTCACATTGAGGTACTTGTGCTATGTTGTTTACTCACTGTCCAACATTGTGACTGTTGGGTCCTGTGTTCATGATGTGTTATGCCGGTAAATTGATAATCCTGTGTTCCCTTTGCTTATGATGTGTCACAGGATCAGCAATATGTTTCTGTTGCAGATGTGTCCGCAACAGAGTGGTTAACATGGAAAATGCATGTTCCACTGTGTGTTCATGAAATTCCCATGCTAACATGCATTCAATTGCACTGCAAACACCCCCCACAACACACACTACACACCCCCAAGCCCAGCCCCACCCCAACATCCACCCACTCACTACTTGCCTTCTGAGACATGCTGTGCCCCTGCTGCACATGTTCACATTGACTTCCGGCATCGTGGACTGGCGCAGCTGGGTAATTTTTTTTTCCTTTTTTTTATGCAGCTGCAGGGGTTTCCAGGCCACTGACACCACTCACTGTACTGTGTGGTGTAGTGAGCAGGGTGTTGCGGGAGACAACCCTGCAGCACCCGCATATTATTTTATTTTTTGTGATTCCCTGAAATGCATTTCACCAAATGTTCAAGGTTTTGGTGTTCAGGCCTTTGGTGGCATGCATTTACGTACTTTTAGTATAAGTTGGATGTTTTTGCTCACTCTTTTCTTCAGAGTGCATGTCCGAGGGGATTGTCTGTGCCCTGTTTCCATTTGGAACAGTGCGCTTTGTGACAGCTGTGTCATGTGTGTTGATATTTTTCTTGAGGTTTTCACATTGCATGCCATGCCATGGTGTGTGGGGATGGGTGACCTGGGGTTGAGGGAAGTTTAGGTGACATACCAGCATTTGGATGTGCTATTTTGCATGAGGCTTTGCAATCTGTGGCTTGCATGTGTGCCTTTTGGTCACACGGGATTGTGTTTTGTTTAAGTGGCTAGGGATGCACACAATGCTGCAATTCCAAGGACACATTCTCAGGGGGTTTAGGTTGTGATAGTTGACTGTCCCTTTGTCATCATTGATTGTCACCTGGAATGTGGCAGGCCTGTGTGCACTCCACAGCGGGGGAGAGTAGGTGTAAAATGTGGCCACGAGCTTGGTACGGGCTGCCTCGCCATGTGCCCTTTCCTCTCCCATGCGCAGCGGGCGTGCTTGTGGTTGGGAATGTGGGGGCACCACCATGTCCAACGGTACGCCCCGCCGGGTTGCAAAGTTGTGCAGGACACATGCTGCCACAATGATCCTGCAAACTACTGGGGGCACTTATAGTAACTGCCCACCAGAGCAGTCAATGGAGCGGAAACGTGATTTGAGCACTCCGAATATGCGCTCCACTATTCCCCGGGTTGCAATATGGGCTGAGTTGTATCTTACCTGGGGTGGTGTGGTCGGGTTCCTTATTGGCTTCATCATATGAGTGCTCAGAGGGTAGGCACTGTCCCCTGGGAGGTGATAATGGTTGTCATTAGTTGGGTCTGTTTATTTGTCTGTGTGTGACATGCATGCATGTGGGCAGGCATTTGTACTCACTAATGAGCCATGTGTTGCAATGCCTCACAGCTTTCAGGTCCCAGTGTAGGGCTAACATTCTGTATATGAAACTGTCATGGGTGGGCCTGGGATAGTTTGCATAGACAGAGATGATGATTCCCTTGGCATCGCATACAACCTGCACGTTGATGCAATGCCAGTGCTTGCGGTTGCAATATATGTGCTCATTGGCCATAGATAAACGTAGACCACATGGGTGCAATCAATGGCACCGAGCAGTCTGGGGAAGTGTGCCACCCCATAAAAGTCCTGGACCATGGCCTGGCTGTCTGCGGGTGTTCTGGGCATATATATGTGCGTGCGGACTGAGGGGTGTGTAGTCATGATTGCCAACACCTGGTGTAGGCAGCGTGACTACGTGGGCTGTGAGACACCCCTGACTATGGCAGTTGTCTGCTGAAATGACCCAGTGGGCAGAAAATGCAGGATATTGAGCACCTTTTCCAAGGGGCTTAGTGCTTGGGAGCACTAGGTGGGTGATGTGAGGTCATCCTCCCACTCAGTGACCACGTCTAGGACGATATGAGGTGAAAACCTATACCTGCCATAGACCTAGTCATTAGGCATCCCAAAAAGGCTGGTCCTGGGCAAAAAAATGCGGGCTTGGCTATTCTCCTCCTCCTGCGGTGTCCCATGATCACTGCTGTGAGAAATTAGACATTCATCGTAGCTGTATATGCTTGTTTGTTTGCGTTCACTTTTATACTACTCGGGGCACTTCCGCCTGCTTTTGTGTGGCGTATGTATTTACCCATGTGCGTGTCTTTTGGCGTGCGCAGGTTTTCCCTCTTCCATTCCATGAATACGTGTTTTTTGCAAGTGTGAGTGCGTTGCATGTATTTCCCAGCGGTACTTCCCGCATTACACCCACGTTTTCACGCATTGTTCCCCATTTGGCGTGTTCCGCCCCCTTTTTAGGTGTGTGCGCTAGAAGTTGTGCGCTTTTGCTGTGCGTGTCGTGCACAGTGTTTGGAAAGTTGCAGTGACGTGTAAGGTAAGCGTGGATTTGTCGCCGCTCTCAGAAAAGCCACATGCAGGGCCTTCCATGAATTGCTTGCGTGTGAACGGCACGTGTGCACTGGCTTTTTCACGCTTGCGCCACACATTTCGTCGCACAATCATCCCATGAATTGCCCCGTTAGTCTGTTCTTAAACACCTCAAATTCACAATGCAGACAAAAACGTACAAAAAACATTTAGAGTACAATACGCATCCATTTCAGAATATGTATTTTGCTTTTTGCAGGTTGCAATTATAGCATGTTTTTTTCTGCCGCTGTCTCTGTTACAATCATCACAAGACATTCCATCTCAGTGTCCTTGCTCACTTTACAAAATCCTTGTGCCTAAAAGCTTGCGTACAGTGTCGAAATGTTTGACCACAGCACATAAAGTGGCTCTTGATTTCATTGTGCCGCAATGAATGCTTTGTTGTAATATGTCAAGCTTTCCTATCTCCCTGGCATGCTGTTCAGGATGTTTGTTTGCATGTATCAGGTAAAGAGTGCCCAGAGTACGGGATGCTGTGTGAGTGTGCTGCATTCGTTGCGCTAATATAATTCTTCAATACAGTGTTATCAACCCTCTCCTTAGTATGTATTTGCCAACCTCTGAAGCCTGAAAAGTAGGTCCACACAGGCTTGACATGTGGCCAACTTTGCACCAGACCTGCAGATGCACTGAAATGGTGTTAAATCTCAGTTACCAGTTTAATGGTATCCGCTACAGAGTGTAATTTGCTTTCTGACTTTGAGAACATTCATACGTATAATTGCTCATTTTACTATAGCCAGTAATATAGCTATAGCCAATAAGATAGCTCAGTGGGTTGAGCGCTCGCTGATGCGAGGTGTGTGTGATCTGCAGGGTGCAGGTTTGAATCCCGGCAAGGCCAAATCAGCTTTTCATCCTTCTGAGGTCGATAAATGTGTACCAACACAGGCTGGGTGATATTTTATGAATATTTGTTCTATATAAAGCACTTAATCAGAAGTGCTATATTATAACACATTATTATCATTTGGCTTTGGATGTTTGCTTGTATTCACAGTAATTTGGTAATATAGGTCTATGCACACTGACATTAACAATACATATGGTGATCCATTTTTGTATGAAATGTATATCACATTAAAGTGATATTGTAACCATATTTTTCATAGTGTACTTAGGAACAATGCTATGTGATGCCACTTCCTGTTTTGGGAAAGGTTGTGTACCATCGCTTCCCATGATACCACTTCAGGGTGTGGTCAAATTACATCAATTCCTGTGATGTCATCAGAGGCCAAGGGTTGTGTAATAACACTTCCTCTACTCCTACCGTTTTGGTGAAATGACGTACCTGGGAAAGATTTTCTTTTTGCTCCTTTACTCCCATAAACTTCCAGGGACACCCTTTCTTGTTAGTTTGTTTGAACTCCTCATCTGACTTTTTGGAGGTTGATAAAGCCTTTTGCATTACTTCCTGTTAGGAAAGATTTCTCATTTTGGCAACTTTAACTCCATGTTATATGGACCCCCAAAAGTGTGTCTTTTGTTTTTGACCTGTCCTGACTTTTTACAGAGAAGTGAAGCCTTCAGTTTCACTTTGCTAGCCTTTTTGCTCCTTTTGTCATTTAAAAACTGAGCAGTCCTTCAGACTGTCAGTACTGGGAAAATATGTTTCCCTTTTGTCTTTTACTTTTTACCTGTTTTAGTATGTTTCTTACAGTGAACACATGTTATTGTTATATGTGCCTAGAGAGAAGCTGGTGGCAGCAGTTAAATTGTTATCATCTTTGCAGTACATTTAGTGTGCATGTGCGTATTTACAGAGTATGGCTACTAAATATGGCAAATTCCCTAAAATGGCCATGCCACATGGTTTTTCGCTTTTCCTTTGGACACATTGTTACTTGGCCATCTTTCTGCCAAAGCTGCTGCTTTTGCAGGCTAGTAAGTACATGCCATTTGTACGTGGAACCAGGAAGTGGGTTGGGACTGTGCAGTCCCAATCCACAAACTGGTGTTAGTACGTCTGGTGTGCATGCATGAGAGACAGCCACTGTGGTCTCTGGTTGGACCATTGCTAGTTGAGTGAATGGTGGAGATTCTTGCTATTGGAGGGCTGAGTTTGATCATTCACCTGAACTTAGGATAAGAAGAGGAGTTCTGTAGCCATTCCAGTAGATCAGCAACTGAGCCAAGTGTTATGTGTCAACATGGAGTCGACTGAACACCCGTAACAACTCCTGAAGAGGCCTGGCAACCTTTTCTTGCAACTGTCCGTGGGAAGGCCCTGCTGCACTACCTAATTTGAGAAGGCTCTCATTGATGCTTCCACCCTTGGACTGGTGGAACCAACCAGTCTCAATGTCTTCTCGTGCTCCTTTAGCTTTGAGCCTTCAGAATTGTTCCTGGACCATCCAATGGATCAACCATCTCTGAATTGGGCTAACACGCCAGAAGTGATGACATTATGCTTTTTCATCCGTAAACTTTGGTGGTCATCGGTTAGTCCTACAAGTCACCTTCCTGCCTAGTTTCAGCTTCCCAGCATCAAGGGATCCTGTCCTGGAAGGTGGTCTTCGTTTGCGACTGGAAAAACGTCTGCTGTCGCCCATGTCCGGTGACTGTCACTGTAACCAGATCCCCTCCATCTTGTAGAGTGTTCTAAAGAGGCCTTCATTGGTACATGCTGCATTTCTTCTTCAAAAAGGAATGCACTCAGCTCCTGGACCCGACCAGAATCTTCCTTGCACACGCAGCTCCTGGTCTTCTCCTGGATCAAACGGTGGGAAAACCTACTGTTGCTTCAAACTCCCAGGTAGGTTCGAGGGCTACTAGGAGCTCACGGACTCACAACTCATGGAATGCCCAACACCTTCTGCCAAAAGGACGCAGGCCCAGTAAGACAGCAAGTTCAAACTGTGGTTTATTACAGCCAAAACCAACACGGATCATTACAAGCACAGAAGAAATCTGTGGAAATCTCAAAGCTCCCTACTTTTTGGGCACATTGTGTCACACTGACCTAACAACCTGGGCCCCTTTCCAGCAAACCTATCATGCGACAGGATTGGGCGTTGGGTGGTAGTCCACGTATAGTTGACCCTATACATGTTAATTTACTGGCTCTGGTATATCAGATGGCTGGACAAGTCCATCCCCAATTATCTAACTCCACACAATGATGCAGTGCAAGGGTCTTGCCGATGGTCTGTGTCCTGCTGTGATTTCCTAAGCCAAGTCATGGCTTCTACATTTTGCACTATTCTATATCCTCCTTATGTTAGTCATGCATGGCTCTGTCCTCTCCCATAGGTGCTCCTGCAGCTGCATAGGGTTATAAGCATCCACAAGCTCGGTCACGATTTCTTGCTTCTTGCGGTTTCTGCATTGCTGTGTTTAAGCCAGTGACAAAATAATAAAGCAATGGCAGTATGTCTTACCATTGGTCTTGCCCGTTGCTACCCACCCCTAGGTTCCAGAACTGTGATTGGCTAGAGCTGCTCTTCCCCAAGCCTGGGATCTGCAATGGTTCTGAGCTCTTGGTGTACCTTCTCAAGGTAATAAGATAGACTATGTGTCAGTATTGTATCTTGTGTTCACCACCTTAGACTATGAGAGTGCCCGTTCCTATCATGCAACATCCGTCTTCACTGTAACATCTATGTTGCAAGCTTCTGTCTTGCGGCATGAGATCCCCCTTCTTTCCAAGCACCGGGTTTGATTAATCATCCAAGTCTGCTGACTCACGTGTCTAGAGACAGTGTTTGGGCTCTTCTTAGCTCTGAATTACTCTTAATATTGAAGAATTATTCATTTTTACTGCAGCTGTTGTTACTGTTGTTCAGGGAATGGAATGCTATCTGTATCTAGTGGCCTTGGCAGCAGATCCTGTCTCACACGTTTGCTTCTCTGTGCAGCCTGAATTTGCTCAACTCAGCTCCCACTGAGGGTCTGTGGCCTGCTGTAATTTCCTAAGCCATGTCATGGCTTCTACATATTTGCACTATTCTATATCCTCCTTATGTTAGTTGTACATGGCTCTGTCAGGTCCCATAGGTGCTCCTGCAGCTCCATTGTTTAATTGCATATAAGCATCTGCAAGATTGGTCAGGATCTCTTGCTTCTTGCTGTTTCTGCATTGCTGCGTTTAAGCTAGTGACAAAATAATAAAGCAATGGCAGTATGTATGTGTGTCTTTCCTCTAACTATAGAGCTGTGCATCCGTGTTCTTCGTGTAATCGAGTGTTGTGTGTTTGTTTCATTGTGCGGATGGCACGTGTGCTCCTGTCTAATGCTGCTAAGTCGTGGTGTCTCTAACAACATCAGTAACATGGCTTCTTGGCACTTTAGTTGCATCCTGAGGCTCCTTTTCCAATCTGGGTAGCGTTTTAACTGCTCCTGGGCTGTAGGGTTTGTTGACTGGATACCTTTTGACATACTTGTCTATCCTTGGAGCATTAGGAATTGGTCTGAAATGTGAGGGGCGATCACGGTATCTCCTTTTCTTCTTCCGGGCCATGCATTTTATGGGAGGGAGAGCAGGTGGTGGATTTGTCTATCCCTCTTCGCTACCTCAAGCTACTCCTTGTTGACCTGCCAAGTCACTGGGAAAATCGGAATAAGGACGGTGAGTAATCGCAATACTTAAAGCTGCCCCTATATGCTCCATTTGAAAAGTTTGTGGAGAACTTTGATTTATTCCATTCCTTCACTTTTTAACTGTTTACTTAAAAAGCTGTTCTAAAAGATAGAAAAAAGTACATGACTTAACTGAAAGAACCTTGAGAAGTATTCTGGAATATTTTTCACCACCACAGGAACATTTCCTAACTGTGTCCCCTCTCCACAAGGCCCCATTCAACTTAGCAGTAGGACGTATAAAGTTAGGTTTTCTATTCTTGTCAACTGCCTTTTCCATTGCATAACTACTTACCATCCTTTCAGCTGTTTAGGTGAATTGTGTGCATTTCTATAACCAAAGGTGACTGTATATATGAACACAACCAGACCTGAACTATTCACTGGGACTCATTATGAGATGCGCAGAATGGGTTTAACGGCGCCGGTAATGGTGCCGGCGCCGTTAAACCCACTCCGTACTATTACGAGGTTCCCTCGCGGGACCAGCTGTGGACGTCTGGTTTATCCAGATGTCCATAGCGGGTTCCTCGAGGGAACCAGGGAGCTAACAATGGGCTCATTATGAGTGGGCCTGTTTTTAGCTCCCTCCCCATTCCCATTGAGCCCTATGGGGGCTCAAATGGGATGGGGACGGACTGCGCCCGGGTTCCCTGAAGGAGGAATTACCGGGCCCTCCATTCAGGGAACCTGGACACGATTTTGGAGGCAGCCATGGCGCCAATAGCGCCATGGCTACCTCCAAAGTCGTAATGAGGCCCACTGTATTAAATCAGGTCAAGAGTATGATATCCAAATAAAACTCAAACGCATCCGTTCACAACTTTTCATAACCATTTTTATCAAGCATTTCTTCATGGGTAGTTAAGAAGATATTAACTATGTTTAACTCACAGTTAAGAAAGGATTCAATTGACCAAAATGAATTATATTTGTAGTGCAATGAAACACATAAGTGAAAATAATGAACTGTAGATGTGATTAACAATTCTGAAGAAATGCTTGACAAAAATTGTTATGAAAAGTTTTGATTGAATGTGTTTGAGGTATTTTTGGACGTCATATTCTTCACTTGATTTAATATAGTGTGCAATTGAGTTCTGGTTATGTTCATCCAGACTATTGCATTCTGTATTGTTACAGGTACTAGGGTGTACCTGCTTCAATTTAGCACTTGGTAAAACAGCACAAGTGAAGTCTTTTACAATGTGTTAGTTTTTGCCTGAATATTTCCAACTGTTGTGTGCAGTCTCTGTTTTTGTTTGCTCATTATAGGTTTGCCAGTATAAAGTAAAAGTGCCAGTAATACAGTTCACCAGCACTTTTACCAGTCCAGCCAAGTATGAGTTTGCCAAACAAAGTTACCAGAATTAGCGGTGCCGGAATCACCTCCTCTGGAATTACTGGCACTGGTTACAGGGGAAATGAAAATAACAGCTGGGCCAGAAACCTGTGCCGGTAATGGTATCACCTGCATATTACAAGATTGGATTTGCTGGTAATTCCAGCTGATATTTGCCGGTAATACCTGCAAACCTAAGGCAGAGATAACAATACCTCAGAGCAGCCGGTAAATGGACACAGGTGAAGGAAATAAGGCCACATGTGCACCGAGTCCACCCAGGTGCATCCTATGCACACATGTAAAGTACAAAAGGGCCACACCTATGCACACCAAAAACACTTCCCAACACAACCATGCTATCAGTCATTGCTGCAAACATGGAGCTGGAGGTGCTGCATGCCAATCTACAGCTGTAGGGGCTGAAGTACCAGCAGAGACAACAGGAGGACTGCGAGCAAAGGAAGGGAAGAATGAGGATGATGGGGATGCAGGTGGTGAGGGGGTGCATGCAGTGATTCCTTGCACAAGAGCCACACCTTTGGCCCTCACTGACAGGCATATACTAACCCTGTACCACCTAAACAGGGATACCATACTGACCCACATCCAGAAGGCTATTGACAGCAGGATCTGCATCACGTCAGCCATACCACCGCTGGTAAAGCTGGCGTTGGTCCTGCACTTCCTGGGCAGTGGCACGTTCCAGCACTATGTGAACCAGCTGCACAGCATTTCGCAGGATGCCTTCTCCAGAGTGCTGGTGCAGGTGCTGGAGGCCCTCGTGCATCATGTGGCCCAGCACATCACCCTCCCCACCAACCAAGCATAGTTCAATGCCACCAAGTCCACTTCTACGCAATTGCGGGCAGGCCCAAAGTGGTGGCAGTATTGTACTGCACGCATGTTGAGCTGGTGCCCCCTAATGCCTCATAGGACTTCTTCAGGTACGGGAAGCAGTCCCATTACCTGAATGTCCAGGTTCCCTGTGACACCGACCTTACCATCATGCACTGCTCTGCCCGATTCCCAGGATAAACCCACTATGCAATGGTCCTGCAGAACAGCATGCTGCCGGCCTACATGGAGTGTCAGAAAGGACAAAGGATGTTGGGTCAGTACATGTACAATACCATCTACCTTGCAGCATATGTGACAGGCAAAAGGGGTCAGGGGTGTCACAAATGAATGTTTGGAAAGCACCCTGCACATGCAGGACTCACCAGGGCACCCCTCAATTGGCAGGCCACAACATACAGGAGTAGCACATGACTAGAGATGTATCAGTCAATAAACTGGCCTTATCAAATCCAACAGAACATCCATACGCAATGCACTATAGGTACCAGAATGCAATACGCCCCCACATGCTATGGCAGTGTATTGGTAGACATGGCCACCTAGGGCCATCAAATATATGCCCTGTGGTACCCCAAAAGCCTGGAGGCAAGCCTGCAAATGACATGCATCAACAACGAGGACCAAGGCAGAGGAACAATCACAGGAAACAACACAGTCCAGTGATGCACAATTTGCTGTGCCTATAGAATGACACATCCATAACCAGAACAGGTGGCCCAGGCCCACAAACGCTTAGTGTAAGCCGTGGGGGTGGGGCTAAGGCAAGGTACAGGGCCCACAAACAACAATGTTGCCAATGGCATTGCCATTGGATGAGGCACCCAAACACACCCCAATACATAGGATGAGAGACTGCCAAACAATTACTGATCGACACTACAATGCCTTAAGATCTGACATGCACTCCGTCCTCAAGTAATGACAGTAATGGAAGCCACACAGACCGTCTGCACATGCAATTCAGACTCCCATCAGGTACGATGCATGGTGGCAAATGCATAGGCCCAGACCCCTCCCCTCATGGCATGCCACCCTCACAGTCAGATACCAAATTGCAATGAGCCATGTGCAGGTGTTGCCTCATCAGACTGCACTCCCCCCTGAGCAGTGCACTATGTATGCATGCATGGACTGGAACATGAAGCAGTGTGTCACATCGAGACATGACACATGCATGCACAGACTGACCACTGAGATGCTGCCATCACAGTCAACACCACTGACGAGCATCATCACTCACACCTGTGTCATTACCCTTTGTAGGTGACTCTACAGTGTGGATACCCACTGTTTCCATGGCTGATGACCGCTCTGAGGAATCACCAGACGCCACTGAAAGAGACATAGAACAGTGCCCATGTGAGGACTAGGATGACCACTGAGCGGGCCTTTGGGCTCCTGAAGACACGTTTCAGATGCCTACAATGGTCTGTGGGTGTTCTCATGTACAGGCCAGAGAAGGTGGGGCAGATAGTCCTGGCCTATGCAATATTTGCACAACATCTGCATCAGGCGCAACATACTCATGCCCCCAGTTCTGGACATTCCTCCATCAGAGTATGATAATGATGCAGCACCAGATGGGACCATGCACGTGCACATGGAGGCCAGGGATGGACTAATGGCCCAAAGAGAACGGATTGAGAACTTTTTTTGAGTTTCCCCTCCACTTTGCACACCCCTTGCACCTTAGTAGTTATTATGAGCCATCAAAGTAAACACTTGATTAGGAAAAAGGAATGTCCTGTCAGTGCTTCAAGTGAAAAGGTTGTATTAATTACTAACAAGAATGCACACAATATCTATACCCCAACCACCTTCTAAACCCTCCCCCCTGTTAGGAAAATATATGCAGCAAACATTGATGCAGGGAATTCTTTCCTTCCCCAATCCAAAGCGCCACATTAATATTCCTTTTAAGTTCAACATAGTCCTGTGTGTGCCTCAAAAACCGCCACTTTGATCCCTCTCCTCTGTGCCACGGATAAGCCAAGAAGCAGGCTAGTGTACAGAAAGAATATATATTTATTAAGGAATATGAACATTTAGATTCATACAAAATCCCATATCATGCCGACTTACTCCATGGTCCAAATGCTTTTCTTTCCTGACAATTCAAGTTTCCCAAAATAAAATCAGCAGTGGTTCAAATCACATACTCTTTAACACCACAACATGTACAGTCAAAACACTTTGCCTGTGGTTCACTTTTAATAGCAGGTAGCAACATGAAATATGACAAGATCCTATTTTATATGACGTTTAATTTAAATAGTATGCAGTGCTGGCCAATTGGCAATAGCAATTTCACATATGCAATGCTTCATATATTTTAATTCCCCTTCACACTTGAAAATACCAGCAGTTTTGGTTAACTTAGTCACGGTGCTGTGCTCTTTGCAATGTTGGAAGTTTATAACACGAGAAGCTTTTCAGAACAAATACTTTGGCTTTCTATTTGCAACCCTTTTTCTTTCACCACTGTGCAAGGCAAAATCTCCCTTCTCTTCGGAGCACTTTAACAATAACAGGTGTGGCTTTAAATCATTGACTCCTCTTGAATTAAGTTTGGGAAGACAGCATACAAACCCAGGTATTCAGCTGATTATTTGGAACTCCTCTGCTTTAAGGCAGGTTTCAGGGGAATGGAAAGCAGTAGTGAATTTTGTTTTTAATGCACCCCTCCCTTTAGGGAATTTTGGGGTTGACAAAAATAAATAGGAGTACCCAATTACTATACAGACAATTAAATAATCGTTTAATAAAAATACAAAGGATCTACTTTGTGTGCCCACCCAATCAATAATGGAAAAATTAGATCCCCACCAAGCTTGGTGTGGATGGACATGTTTACTCATAAATATCACTGCGTTGCACTCAGGAAAAAGGAAATCAAGGCTCAGGTCATCCACAGGTACAGGACAGCTACCATCAGAATCCACCATCATTCATGGATATTCTCCTAGCTAAATCCCTCTATCTTGCCTCTCCTTGATCATAGATCTCAGCCTCTGTCCCCTCTATGGGTTTCCTCCAGCAATAACATCGGCACTTCTAACCCAGGCAATTTCAGGCAGTCCCCCTGATTGTCATTGTGTGTCCCCTTATAAATCTTAAGCCAAACCCACAAAATGTCTAAATGATGACATGCCAGCTCATTGGTCATACGTTTTGACTGGATGACTCTCTTCCATTCTCTTCTCTTCTCTTTTGATTGGTCCCTTCAGTTGCCAAAAACACATTTAGGGAGGGATAAGGCCAGGCACTGGAATCCACCTTTTTACACATTTAATTTATTGTTTCCATTAAAAACTCTAACATCACTAAAAAATGTATTTTAACAAATAAGCACTAAACGATATATATATATATATATATATATATATATATATATATATATATATATATATGTATATATATATATATATATAAAAAACCGTGGCCATGTAGTTATGTTTTCAGACATTTGGCGCGTTCACTGATTGGATGTTCAACAGCGTGAAGTGCGTCAGATTCTGTCTCTGCGCCCACCATCTTTCATTTGTGTTTTGGTGCACGTGGACATCGCTGCTAACACATATAAAACAACACACCATTGCACTTGTTAACCGAGGCAGGCACCTGCACTGTTTGATGGAAACAACGGTTCTGCAAGTGTATGGGAGTAGCAGTTCTCATGCATGCATTCAGATATGTTGTTGCAAAGTCAGAATGTATTTTCATTCTGAGTGAAGGTCACTTGGTTTGCTTTTTTGGTTGCGAGCTCAGTAGGCCTACGCATCCGACTGAACCCATAAGAGTCAATTGTTTTTTTTACCTTGAGCCAAAGGGAAAATTCAGTAAGAATGCAGGGAGTGCAAGTTTGGAAAAAATACCATTTGATAAGGTTATGTATTCAAAACATTTGTAAGACACATGTAATATCAGTTGAAGAAGATCCTTTGCTGCAAGTACATCGCTGTCTGGGTTTAACAAAGACAATGGAGACAGTAAAAATTGTGTAAGTTTACTTTTGATGACTCTACACTGGAACGAGTTTTCATTTTTTATTACCAGAACAATAATTTTGGCATTGTAACTGAGGTACTATCTTTCTGTGTAGTTGTCATTTTTTTTAAACTTATGCAGATTACAGATTCTCGCCGTTTGTAGGCTATCATTAGGTTCACCCATGTTCAACGCTATTATTTCTTTAAAATGTCATGTATGACCACATCGATTTGTGTATCATTTGCCATGTTCTTTTTGTCTTTTTTTGAAATTGTTTGGTAAAGGTTGGTTATTGATACGTATTTTCTGTTACGTTTTCCAAACAGCTACATTCTGCTGTACTACGATTGCCATGGATTCCAGATGCCAAGTGATGGATTCTTTGGACGCCAGATGCGTGTACTCGTGACCGGCTGCCTAACCGTCACTGTATTGTGGGACGACAGGGCCTGCCCTATATGTCCATACGCTGGAGTGGCCATTAGGAGTAACATAACATATTTTATGGTGGTGTAGGCCAAAGTTCATGCCGACGTCTTGGAAATCACTGTGTGACCGAAGCGGTTGCTTTATAGAAAGCGAGTATATTGCATATGCGAAACGATCAACGTGTGCCTCACGATTAACATTTTCGATGACGACCAAACAAACAAAGTTACTATTTGATTGAAAATGGGAATAGTCCGATGGTCCTAGATGGTTTATTGTGAAATTAAAGTACTTTACAAATTCTAAAATTGTTAATGTTTTCCTTTAAAAAACACTTTATTATTTCACAATGTAACGTGCTACGTTGTACGTTGCTGTGTGTTCATTTGCACGTTCTGCGTCATGGCACGTAGGTGCTTATGGGCGCATTTGGCTATGCTGGAGAGGAACGTCATCCAAAAAAGTGTACAATATCATTAGGGTTGGTTATGTGACAAGATGTGGGAGTGTTTTCGTATTACACAAGTGTCGTAATGTAGTTAAAAATCATAGCGCTATATGTTTATTGACTGAGGGGTAGGCTGCAGCCATGGGGAGTGGGCAGAATTTCAGGGTCATGGTATAAGGTCATGATCCGCACAATGTGGCTACTGGCCATGACCAGAAGGGAGAAAAGATAGGATAACACAGGCCATGTCCACCTGGGACTGGCTTTGTGGTAAAGTTGTTCGACATTACGATACATTTGAAAGGGTGGGAAAAAGTGCTGGTGGTAATATGTTAATAGCGTTTCCTTTTTGCTTTTTGTAGGCTGCCATGGAAAGCGAAGAGGGGCCATGTATGGCACAACCGCCTTCCCTTTCTATGGTGGCCATCTTGGAAAAAGATTTTGTTTTCTAATTCGGGGCGCCACAGGCGTCTCGTGTTAGAACGACAAATCCTCTTTTTCAGTAGCACACGTTACTGCTTTGCAAATGTAGATTGTTAATGGCAAATGTGCACTCGTGCTGTTTCTTGGGTAGGAGGGATGACCTTAGCTCATGTTGTTTTCAGATAACTAGTACTTTTGCTAAAAGTATGTACTGTGTACTACATTGTTAATAGCTGACTATGAATAAGAGTTCGAGCTGTGCAAGGGAAATGTTGAAGGTGGAAATTCCTACATCAGTAAAAGATGTATTTCCACACTGTCCACGAGGCATACATCTTATTGTTAAGTGTGTACGGATTCTCAGACATGTCACCGTGCTGTGCACCAGCATATGGTCATGTGGCATTCTCCGCAAGGTGTGCAATGAAGTCAGATGTTACTTTACATTATGGTTATGTGCTACTACTACAAACCGATCAACTTTAGCAAAAAAACGTTGTTCAAGGGATGTTATGATTAAGTTGCGCTACTAAATAACTATGAAATTCCGTAAAACAACTGTGTTAAAGGGACGTTATGGTTAAGTTGCCCTACTAAAAACCTGTGAAATTCAGTAAAAACAACTTTGTTAAAGGGGCGTTATGGTTCGAAGTAAAACCAAAAACCCTTGAAATTTGCCAGTTATGGTAAGCTAAGCAACCATAACTCATGCCACCACTGTGCACTGCTAACATTAACACCAAGGACATCAAAGATGACATCAGAAAATACCGGATAAAAAAAAAAAAAAACGTTCTAAGTTGTGGAATAATATATTTATTTCATTGATTTCAGTAAGAGGAATTGAATAGGTGTATGGTTTTTTAGTTGGAAGTGGTGGTAGTATTGTTGTAATTAGATAGCAGTTGGTGTATTCTATTTGTTTATTTATTTTTCTATTTTAGTGATATTCATTTATCTGTTGGCTTGTTGCAGATATTTGGGGCAGTTAGATACCTGTTGGCGTAGTCTAACTGTTTATTTTTTGTTTTATTTTAGTGGTATTCATTTATCTGTTTGCTTGTTGAATAATCTTGCGGCAGTTAGATACCTGTTGGCGTATTCTAACTGTACATAGTTTTGAAGTTGAAGTTTTGTTTATGTTGATACATGGATTAATTATTACATTTTGGTTTTAAGAATATTAAGTAAGCATTTACACGTTTTGCTGGTAATCTCTGTTTTACAGTACTGGTAGTATCATTACATTCGAACCATCCACAATTCTATATGCAGTGTAGTGACCTGCTTTGGTTGTGGCTCCTGCGTGGTAGATTTTACCTATTGCTGTGAAGTTTTCTTACCATGTGATACTTGACCATGTGTTTATCCAGCCAGCTTACAGTTGTTTTTGGTACCATCTGCATTGTAACGTAAAAGCATTACTATTAAGTATTTACTATGTGCCTGTATTTGTAAGGTGGAGCGATTATCTGAATTGCAGGTATAACATAATCTGCTATGGATTGCATTTTGTACAAGTTGCTGAAATGGAATGGATTCACAGTTAGGTATGGATACATATACGAAACGGTCATTAGGAACTTCTTCTTGTGGGACATGGCTGCAAAGAGTGCATGTATGTTTCCACATGTATGAAATCTGGAAGATTTCATTTAAATGTACGTTTTTGTTTTCTAGTACTTGCAGTAAGTACAGTAGACATTCTTGTAGATCTTCTTGTCTGTTTATAGTGAATTTGACCATTCCAGCACAGTAGTCAAATTCCAGCCTTATTCCAGAAACACTGCAAGTGTTGTCAGGATTGTTGGTTGCATTTCTATGAAGGACTAACATTTGCAAACACAATTGGTCATTTCCGCGTAAGTAAATGTTGTCAATAATTGGTGGCAATTGGAATCGAACATTGATTGCTACATTTGTAAAGCAATTTACACCGGCTGTATTTGAAAATTTGAATTGACCTGACAGTTCTGTGTCCAAGTCAATTGTTCAGAGTGCACATTGTTTCTTTGAAGAGGTAGTTGACTTTGTTTGTGCAATACATTCTTCTTTGGTTGTGGTTCTTGATGAAGTAGTAGCTTCTTTTAATTTCTTAAGAGGAATTGCTGTGAGATCCTGCATAATTTGAGTGGGAAGTAGTTTTCTTTTACAAAGTTTTGCTCTTTGTGGAACAGGATAGGTTTTTAGATCGGGGTGTAGAGTGAACGCAGTCTATTGTATTCTAGAATGCAAGGAATATCAGCATTTACTTTACTTACATTAAAGTTGATTAGAAATAGTCTGTCAAGTGTACGTAAGCGTGATAGTGCTACATAGCTCATGCCTTCTTTAAACACTGTGCTACCAATATCTATCAATGCTTTAACTAGGGTAAGACCTCGTGATTTGTGAATGGTGACTGCGTATGCTAGAGTTAGATAAAATTGTGCTCTGCGTACATACATATCTTTGAAAAGACAGAAGCAGCCTGTTGAGTGTCCAATCCTTTTAACTTCTAATAGTTTGTCAAAGAGAATATTGACAAACTGAATGTTGTTGTCACGTGTGTATGTTTGAAAGCCAACAACTGTAGCAAGTGCTCCATTAACTAGTCCTTGGTCCAAGTCAAGATTATGATTAAGCATTACTCTACAGTTTAAAGATATTTTTTATATTTTCTCCAAACCAGGTGTGTTAGAGATGTTCTCTAACGTATTTAGCTTTGTTGTGGCTTGTTGGCAGATGGGTAGTGTCATGCCATGTACGTTCCATTTGTCTGTGGAGCAATTTTCAAGTATTGGTTGCATTTCTTTTTTTAACATTGTTTCACTACATTTTGAACACGTTGCAAGAGTTGGCATCAAGAACAAGCAGTTTACATGTCTGTGTGCTAATTGTTCCATGACATCAGTACATCAGTACATCAGTAGCACATGAGTTTTGGCCATAAAGTGCATGGATATAAGTGGTTTTCAATAAAGATTGTGCTTCTGAGATAGTACACCAACTCTAATACTTTTCAAAATGTTGGCGTATGTGAGGTCTGAAGACTGACTCATGTTTTCAGATAATTCTCTGTATTGGAAATGCTGTCAAAGGTTGCCATTTCCTATGCTGCCAAGAGTTTTACGGCATAGTTTGTGCCCTAAGGTTTTAAAAATAGGTTCACCTTTAACCTGTGTTAATTGAAGAAGATCTCCGAAAACTATAATGTGTTTTCCTCCAAAGAGTTCTTCATAGTCTGTTTTCAGGACCTCTTGTAATCTGAGGTGAATGAAGGCTAACATTAGATTGGAATCCATGCTTACTTCATCTATTAGCAGCATTTTCATTTGTTTGAATACTGCGTAGTTCCATTGCAGCTTCTGGAGAAAGTTTGTAATAGTCTAATTTGTTTTGGTGTTCTATTGGAAGGAGTAGTAATCAGTGTAAAGTGACGCTGCCTATGTTGTAGGCAGCTAACCCTGAGAGGGCAGTTACAACAGCTGACCATTTTTTGTTTGTCATTTGTTGGAGGAACTTGCTTATGATTTTGATTAAGAATGTTTTGCCTGAACCAGCTTGACCACTCATGTATAGCAGTATAGGTTTGTAGTCTTGGCAGGTACACTTTTTAGTTTCATGCTGCACACCATGTTCAATTTGTTTTGTTATTTCTTGGAAAATGCTACAATGCTCATTGTTTAGTTGTGATTTTAATAGAGCAAAGTCTTCTATAGATTGCTCATACTGACACATGGTGCCTCATTACACGGTACTCGGTAAAAAACAGCATTTACCGGCATGGCACTATTAACATGTCCGCCTAGGCAAGAGGCCGCTAATTGCGTACCATTACTAGTACGTGGACACAAGCATAGCGCCATGAGGGTAATGACCCTACCGCCATGCCGTTAAAGACCCCAAAAAACCCTTAGCGGCACCGACGAAAGCACTGATAGCACTTCCGACCTCCTGCAGCATGCAAATAGCGGTCACCGCTATTAGCGGTCACCGTTAAATAGTGGAACCGGAAATAGCGTCATCGCACAGGAACGGGAAAGAGCACGGCGGCCATCTTTAAAAACACAATCCATTGCCATCCTCTGCCCCCTGGACCTTTATCGACAACTGTGCCATCCCAAAGCCACAAGGATGCCCTCACCATGCCAAAGGCCACAAAAAAAAACACCGACCGCCAGCGTAAAGAGAAGTTTACAAACGAGGAACTCATAATGCTGACAGAGACCCTTGCAGCAAACTCTGATGTGGTATTTGCCAATGACATGCGGTGGGAAACCCTGATCCAGAAAAAGGCCATCTGGTCAGAGGTCGCCCTGAAAGTGAGTGCGGTGGGCACCACCACCCGCACCGTCAGGGAGTGCAGGAAGCGGTGGGATGATCTCCGCCTCCGGGTCCGCAGCATACTGTCTGCGAACCGCCAGCTGGCCGTGGCCACAGGAGGTGGCACTGATTCACCAATTAAATTGAAGGAGTGGGAGGAGACCTGCGCCAGCACGATTGGAGTTGAATCAATCGAGGGAGTCAGGAGCATGGAGCATGGTGTGGCCACTACATCAGATGGAGGTGAGTGTGCACATGACACAATGCACTGTGAATGTTGAGGCACCCCCCAAATGTGAGCCCAGATTCACCTCATGGATGCAGCCACAATCATACATGCACACAACCCTGCCCATGTGAGTGTCACACCCCAACACACACACATGCACTCATCACCACAGACAAGTGCCACACAGACCCATGCATGGATGACCCACTCAACAGCCCCATCACCTGAATTCCCACCAATGAAGTCCCAATGCACAGAACAGCATGATGAACTGAATCTGCATGAAGCATGTTGAACCATCACCAATGCCATCCCCCTATTTGTCCCCCACAGGCTCGCATACAGACAGTGAAGAACCTGCCACTGCAACTCAGGCTCCCCTGCCAAGAAAAAATCCAGGGCACAGGAGACAGTGGACACCCCCACCACATCAAGGGGCACAGAGAGGAGTGAGCCCCTGCAGAGGGGCAAACATCGCAAGTGCGCCACTGCACCAATACCGCAGTCTACACCAGCAACAATTGCCAAACCCACTGATGTGAACCCTCCACCACAGGTTACCACCCACGGAGGCACACATGGGGTCATTGAGGGGGGGGGGGTGTTTCGGGAGTGTTGTGGGGGGAGGGAGGAAAGGGTGTTTCGGGAGTGTTGTGGGGGGAGGGAGGAAAGGGTGTTTCGGGAGTATTGTGGGTGGAGGGGTGGGTGAAAGGGTGGTGGGATAGTTGGGGAGATGCACTTTTTCATCCTATTATACCATAATACACTGGTGACTAGTTAAAACACAGGCTTGGACTTCATCATTGTGTATGTGTACTTTATTGGTGAAAGGGTCCATTGTGCACTTCACCACAGACACCAGTGCACTAATACCCATATCCATCCTACAGAATTAAACCATGTGTCTCAGAATATTTGGTTGATCAGATGCTGTCGCACATTGCGTCCCTCCTGGGCATCGCCT
Organism: Ambystoma mexicanum; assembly: GCF_040938575.1. Classification (NCBI taxonomy): domain Eukaryota; kingdom Metazoa; phylum Chordata; class Amphibia; order Caudata; family Ambystomatidae; genus Ambystoma; species Ambystoma mexicanum. Next base: position 698,005,665 of record NC_090930.1, read on the forward strand.
CTTGCATGACCAGCATCCATGTCACCTCCGTCCTCATCACCATCGTCATCTTCATCAGGTGGTTGCATTTCAACGTCAGGGGGCAGTGGCACATTCCGTCTGATACACATATTGTGCAGCATGACACATGCCATGGTGATCTTGGCCACCTTCTCATGGCCGTACTGGAAAGCCCCACCTGACCTGCTTAAGCACCTGAACCGTGTCTTCAAAAGGCCAAATGTCTGCTCAATCACGACGTGGGTACGGGTTTGTGCACGATTGTAGTCCTCTTTGTGCCTGTTCTGTGGGTTCCGTACAGGGGAAAGGAGCCACCTCTTCAGGGGATAGCCAGCATCACCTGTATGGGGGGAAGAATGGGGACCTGTTACTGTTCACCTCAAGTGCGGCCTGTAGATATCACACAAATCGACTTTGCATTGTGATTGAAATCCACGATTACCAGCATGCATGCAGACGATCTGTGTGACTGCAATGTGCAAATGTGATCTCGACGCTGCAAGTGGACATGCCCGATTCATGCCTCTGACAGTAATTGCCATGTCCTGGGTGAGGCAAGGTTTTAGGTGTCCCTGGGGCCAGGCAAATTTGGTACCACACTGCTAGTGTACTGCCATTCTGACATCGATGATGCCATGCTGTGAAGCATTACTTCAGTGGTGCTATAGGTGTATGGTTCAGTGCTATGGCTTGGGGTGATCCCTTTGCACGCATTCAAGGGCGCATTGCAGTATTGATGTTGTGCTGCGCTAAGTCTGTATTACTATCTTGACGCCATGTTGCTGATTTGTGTACTATGTGGTATGGCATGATGTGCAATGTGGATGTAGATGGATGTGTAATATTTGGAAACCTGGATTGTTCTCAATGTTGTGTAGCTTCAAATTGCATTGATTAATAAAGCTGTGTTTAGTAAGTTTCACTAAGCTTCCTTCGCAATTTGCTACTCTGTATCTACCTTTCTTTTGATCTGGTTTAGTATTATTTTTGTATGTGATGTTTTGGGCTATGTGGTACTCCTTTTTGGGTAGTATTTGTCAAGTAAATTGTTTTTCAAAATGCCTAGGATGTTGGGATCATTTTTGGCTATTGTTTCTATGTCTTCACATGATTTGAGAACTCTTTTACGAGATTTAGCAGGACCAAGATTTAGCCATACTATATTGTTTGATTTTCCATACAAGGTAGTACCGGTTAAATGGTCTGCAGCTTCATAGCAGCCACATTCTCTATGAGAGAGCATTTTTATGCCTAAACTGTACAATTTCTTTGATAGTGTTTTGTCAGATGATATGCCATCTCAGAGGTCCTGAAGCTCTGTTTTCTCTGCTTTGGTTAAGTAGGCTGTGACATATTGTGCAACTGCAGTGGAATTGTCTGCAATGTACTGCACATCTATGTTTGCATTTCATAGGAGGGCAATGATTGCATTGTAATCATTGATGTATTTTGATTCTTCTGTTCTTTTTATGTAATATGTGTTCTTAGGTGATTTATCTTTGACACTATGTCTAGCTGAAGACATGGAGTTGTTTACTTGACCTGTTGTTGAAAATGGTCTAGGGAAACCAAAGCAGCATTTGGTGTAGTATTTCCTTTTGTTTTTATATTTGCGACAACAATACGTCCCACATTTGTGTCTTTGAAATTGTAAAATTTGTGCATGAAGGTCACCATGTGTCATTTGTGAAGGGATTTCAGAAGTGACATATTTTTGGATGAACTGCAAAACAGTGGCATCACTGTCCTCAACAAGCATCTTTAATCCACAAAAGCATGTGAATGTGTGGTGCTCCTCTGGCTTGGTATTCTTTTCTCCAAACAAAGTGTTGCACTTCTCTGAGGGGAGGAACAGTTTTATTACAAATGAAGTGTAGCATTGCAATGAAGCCATGATGGAAATATCTTGATACATTTACAGGATCTAGAGAGCAGAGTTCTCCTGGTGTTTTTATGTTTATATTTGTTTTGTTTTTGTTTGCTATGCCTAGGAAATTGTGTAAATCTTCCCATGCATATTCTGCACAACTTAATGTCTCAAACCAAGTGGGTGGGCCAAGGTTTCTTATCATACAGCGTATATCTCTGTGACATTGTAACCAGTATTCTAGTGTACCACACATGTTTGCTAAAAGATTTGTAATGCTTGACTGTAAAACCTCATCTTTTTCTTGAACTTTTTTTTAGTAATTGCGCAGCTGACATATTTTTAAAATTGGTACCTGATTTCAATGTTTATGCAAGTCCATAGCATAGAGTTGCAAGTTCACTTTCAAAGAGAAGGTGGAATATGTATTCCACGTTTTGCATGAATCAGGGGTCTTCAGAATACATTTGTAAAGAGCAGTATTCTGATGCTGTTATTTGTGGGTTATACATAGCTCTCAACCCACCCTCTTTTGGCAGGTGTTACCTGCCTTGCAAGCAGCTGAATCACCCACCAAGTCCCTCATACGCCCATTCACTTCTATGGCCTCTCACCCGCCAAAAAGAAAATTGGGTGTTTTCACCCAAAAGGTTGGGAGCTATGGGTTATACAGGGTAAGTGGCAGTTACCCTGTTTATATGCATTTATACAAAAGATGTACATGTACTGTGCAGAAAATATTTATACCTGTAGTTTGTGTTCATTCATGTGGGTGTGGATGAATCTGGAAGCACACATCTAGGAGAGTTTTGCAGCAGTTGTTTATGTACATGCTTTGCAATCACAGCCCAATTGTACTCAGAGTCATCAACAGTACATCTTACGTGCTGAACTGTGATGATGGAATTTGATGTAGAGTTCTTGGATGTGATTGGTGGATGATTGTGTGACTGCTTAACAGTAGCCAATAAGGGAATAGTGCAGAGAGTGAAGCGGAAAGCGTAGAAGGGCTGCCCCAGTGTTACTTACATGCTCCGCGGACACCCCAGTTGTTCGCGGACAGGGCGTGCCATATCCGGGGCTACTGAGCCTGAAATGGGAGTGCATTTTGGGGATTAGCCAATCAGGTGTTGAGGTTCTGCTTCATATTGATAGAGACTGTGTGTAATGAAGATGGCTGAGGTGGAGAAAGTCAGGGTGTTGGTGGTTGGAGGTATGTTTGTGAATTGTTTGGAGCAGTATGCTAAATCTAGGAATGTGGCTAACAATTTTGACGTAAAAGGAGTGGAGGTGTTGTGGAGCACTGTGCCTGGTTTCAATTTGCAGGCAATACCAGAAGTTTGTCAGGATATTGCTAGGTTTATTAGTCCACATGTAGTTGTCCTACACTGTGGTGCTTTGCATTTGGGCTATGTCAGTGCCTCTACTTTGTTGCAAGATCTGGAAAACTTGGTTCGAGCAGTCATGAAAGTACTTCCAAATGGCAAGGTTATTTTTTATGCTTTGGTACCTAGAGCAGTATGGGAGAATAGTTCTGTTTGTGTCCTCATCAAAATGCTGCTAGGTGTTTAATTAACCAAGGCATTTTCGTTTTTATGATTAGAGCTGGCATGTTCTTTTGCAATAATGACAACATTGATCCTGGTAATGTTGTTTACTTTAAAGAAGATGGCATGTCTTTATCTTTTATGGGAAATGCCATGTTGTTTTGGAACATAAGGATGGCTTTGGAGAAGCTAAAGTGAAGATATTTGGAAGACAATAAGGAAAAATAAACAAAACATTTTACAAAATAAAAGGTATTTCTGAAGCATCTTCAAAAAACAAAAAAAGGCTCTTTTCAGAGCCAACCTCAAAGGGGAAATGGGTCACAAGATTAACATTTTAATTCCCCACTCTCAGATTTTACTATTTGTCCGCGGACATTGCGCTTGTCAGCGGACAGTGCGTATTGCATATGGGGATTTTGAGGCTGAGAGGCATGCAAATTAGACTTAGCAGGGCAAGGGATTGGTCAATAAGGTTTACTGGGTGTGATGTGTAAGGAGAGACTTTGTCAAAAAGTCTTTTTCCTGAGAGGAGAGCAGATAGCTATTGCTGTGTCTTTCAGAAGGCAGATTGTCTGGATTTTGGATGACTCATGGATAAATTGGTTGGAGGTGCATGCAGATCGCTTTGGAGTGGCTGCACATCTTGGGTTCCCTCATGTGGAAGTGCACTGGCATGGAGCGTGTGGAATGAAGTGGCTAGATTTGGAACCTCTTTGTGCTACTTTGGTGACAGAGCGTCATCCAGACATTATTATTATTCATTGTGGAGGGAACAGTTTAGGACATGTCTCTGGAATCTCTTTGCAATTTGCAATAAAAGAAGGATTTGGGAAAGTCATGGACATGTTTCCAAAGTCCTGAATAATTTTGTCTCGTATCACGCAGAGACAAATGTGGCTGCATTCTTCTTCATTTGGTCCACAAATGGAGCAAGCGAGGCGCAATGTCAACAAGGCTGTTTCTGCCTTTTTGAGAGATGTTGGCATGTCCTCTTTTCAAAATGAAAATATTACGTTTCATAGTACACACATTTTTCGCAGAGATGGAGTACATCTTACTCATGATGGCAATCATATTTTTCTGCGAAATATACAAAATACATTGCAACCCTTTTTGGATTTATAGCAAACCTTTTTCCAGTAGGTGTTGACCATTTGAAGTTTTTAAACACAAAAACACTCCAAAAAAGGCTCTTTTCAGAGCCACAACCTCCTCCAGGAGAAGAGTACAATAGTTTTGATAGGGTAGCCCCCCAAAAATGTCAATGTCCACGGACTTCTAAAAATGTGCAGGGCCCTGCAGCATTTAATTGGCACTTATATTTTTGAACTGTGAAAGGCGGCTCTGAAAACAACCTTTTTTTGTTTTTTGTTGTTTTGTATTCTTTTTTGATCCTTCAGACATGACACATAAGGAAATGAAGGGAAGAAAGGGTAAAAGAAGGGGAAACAACCATGGGGATAAGAAAGGGCAGGTGGAGAGAGGAAGATGTAGGGTGGGCCTTACTCAGGTAGTTGGCAGTCCTACTCATGCTCCCGGACCGCAGTATCGAAAGCACTTCGAAGGGTCTCCCCCTGCAGAGTACTGCGTCGCAGTACATACATAATACGGTGACCCTCAAAAGGTACGGGTCTACAGAATCACGTATGACCTACGAGGCAGCTGGAGGGATGCTCTGCCCCACAGGAGTGTCTCTTGTGGTGGAAGCAGCAGAAACAGAGGATGCTGCAGAGGAACTAAACCTACTACATTTATCGCAAGGTACAACTTTACGAATAGCCCCACTGTGGAATTACTTTAGGTGTTGCTTCATTGAGGTAGTACCGTAGCTGTACAAACCTGGTTTGCCACGACTCAGCACCAACTGGCACTGAGTGCAGCGCACCTTGTTTGCTCGACCTTTGTGTACTCCATCAAGAGTGGTGAACAACCTCCACACGCAAGACTCATGGTGAGTGCTAGCAGTAGGGACTTCCACTACCACATCCTCATCTTCCTCTTCAGCCTCCTCTGTATCCTCATGCCTGTTCCCCTCTGAAGGCCCTTGGGGAGGTGGTGGAGGGGTTGGGGCTGGTACTGAGACAGAAGTAGCACCAGCAGCAGCCATGGATGCCTTTAGGACAGCTGGCAGGAATTTTCCAAAAGAAATTAATGCAGTAGCAAAAGCAGGTCCACCAAGGATCAATGTCCAGCAATGCAAAAGCAGAATGAGGATCAGCTCTGGGGTGTGGCCTTTTAAAGGCGTGCTGGGGCACGCTTCGCAAACACCTGCGCTGTCCGTGAACACTTCAAACACCAAAAAGGGCTCAAAAAGTTCCAGAAAGTATGTAGATCGTTAGGGACATTGTCTGGGACATGTGCAAGGGTGAATTTTTCCAGGAAAATACTTTTGATTGCTCAAAGAAGCACTTTTTTAATGTCCGGGGGCCCAGACTGTGTTAGCAAAAAAGGACCCATGCTTAGCGTGGGCGCGGTCACATGATGGTGTCGTGGACACGTTCGCGAATGGGACGGTGTCCGCAAGACACCAAATTTACGGTGTCGGGTGTACGCATGCGTGCAGGAGTGCTAGGGATAGTGTTTGTGTCCCCAAACTAATTAAAAGTGCGACACACGTGCATCAGACAGTTACGGACAGGCGCGATGTTCGTAGGACCAAAGGGTGTAATACGCATGCGTGCAGGTGTTCTACGGACAGAGTTCAGGTCACAGACCAAATCAAATGTGCATCTCAACTTTACGGACAGGTGGACGGGCTTTGTGTTCTACGGACATATTCATTGTGGTTGCGGACAATGCAAACAGAGGGTATGTTCTAAGGACACCTCATTGTGAATATTTGCGGACATGTAGACAAATATAGTGTCCTGCGGACACCTCCATATTGATTGCAAACAGGTATAGTGTCCTTAGGACAACCCCATTTTGGTTAATTGTGGACAGGCGGACATCTTGTGTGTCCTAAGGACACCTCCATTTTGATTGTGAACAGTGCGAACAGGCATAGTGTCCTTATACACCCCCATTTTGGTTAATTGCGGACATCCCAGACACCTGCGCTGTCTGCGGACATCCTAACTGTATTTTTAAAAAAAAATAAGACACATAGGAATATAGTAACAGCACACATAATATTTAATTGTTGCATAAAAATATAAAAATTATGAAAGAGAGGGGGAATCAGAAACTGATACAAATACAGGGGAATTAGGGAGGTGTACCATCAATGACATTTGCGATGTCATCTTTAATGTCCTGAGTGTTACTCTTAGCAGTGCACGGTGGTGGTGCAGGTTATGGGTGCTTAGCTTACCATAACTGGCGAATTTCTGGGGTTTTTCGGTTTTACTTGTAACCATAACATCCCTTTAACAAAGTTTTTTCACTGAATTTCATAGGTTTTTAGTAGCTCAACTTAACCATAACATCCCTTTAACAACATTTTTTTTCACTGAATCTCAAATGTTTTAGTAGCGAAACTTAACCATAATGTCCTCTTAAGTTTTTTTCACTGAATATATATATATATTCACTAACAAAAAACATTGTTAAAGGGACGTTATGGTTAAATTGCACTAGCAAAAACCTATGAAATTCAATGGAAAAAAGTGGTTACAGGGAAGTTATGGTTACGTGTAAAACCGAAAAACCCCAGGAATTCGCCAGTTATGGTAAGCTTTGCAACCATAACTCGCGCTCCCACTGTGCACTGCAAGGACTAACACCCATGACATCAAATATGACATCACAAATGTCATTGATGACATGACTGATGACATCACATGTGTGGCTCCCTCTTTTTTTTTGTTCAGTGTCATATGTACACTGTGTGCTATACTTCACTGGGAGTCAGGAACTAAAAATTGAAAAGGTACTATATTTGCTGACCATACCCTTCTCGTATGGTTTTACACTACTTTCCTTAGGGTTCAGGCACATGATATGATACATATACATGGGGGAGGAAATAAGCCTGAAACACAGCAAGCATTTCTGTGCATGAAGATAATCAGTTAGGTTATGCACGCTTTCTGGTAGTAGTGCTACTGTGTTGCTAACTGTACTGTCCTTGGAGATGTTAATATTTGTATACATTGTTGTCTCTTTATATTTTGTGTATAGTAGTACCATTTTGCAGTAAGTTAGGCATTCTTAGCTATTTAGTACATGTTCCACAGTACACAAAACTTTGAAACAAAATCATTCATCATTTCACTATCCAACATGGGAAGAATATGAATAGTGCAGCTTTATGATACATGCTGCAGACAGTGCCTACGTTTGTACATGAGTTGGTTCATGTATTTAAACGAACTCTGTAATGCAATGCTGTTTATAGAAATACATTGGTTAATGAACTGTTTATGTCATAATAGTTCTTCCAATTATCTCTGATAGTTTTCTTCCAACCGTACAATGCCAATCCCATGTAGAGGCTTTTCATGAAAACTAAATACACATGTGATGTAATCAGTCATGTCATCAATGACATTTGTTATGTCATCTTTGACGTCATGGGTGTTAGTCCTTGCAGTGCACAGTGCACAGTGGTAGCGCGAATTATGGTCGCTTAGCTTACCATAACTGGCAAATTTCTGGGGGTTTTCGGTTTTCCCTGTAACCATAACGTCCCTGTAACAACGTTTTTCCATTGAATTTCATAGCTTTTTGCTAGTGCAACTTAACCATAACGTCCCTTTTAAGAAGGTTTTTTGTTAGTGAATTTCATAGATTTTTATTAGGGCACTATAAACATAACGTTGCTTTAGCATAGTGCATTTAACAATGATGCTATGTTTGTAGTACCACGCCTTCCCCATAATGTCCCTTTAGCAATATTTTGTGTGGTTAATTATGATATAAAGCTCCTTTCAGAGTGTCACTATGTAAGTGCCAATGAAGGGAGGCAGTGCAACACTCATTGTATACCCACCACACAATTGTATGCTAAATGGAAAGAACTGTGATTATGTGGAAAACTCTGCAATGGAAACAGGTAGAAATGTGTTGCTGTTGAAATAGATGGTTCTGCGTATTGCAGTGCATTTTCAAGAGCACATGTGCGCAACAGCAAGCACAAACATTATTCCTATAATTCCAAAAAGGGCAGCAAGGCAATGTGTGTAGAGCTTGCACAAATCAAAAATGCAGTAATATCAACAGGAATGCTATTTGTGGGGAAAACTGTTTGTGCAGTGAAACGATAGATTACTGTTTGTACAGTACGGCAATGGCACAAGTTGTAAAAAGACATAAATAAACTTCTTACCAATGTACTGCGCTTTCTCCACTTCCGAACCAAATTAAAAAGAACGCGCCTACATGGGTGTCTGCATAATGGGATAGACAATTATGCAGGAGATTGGATATTACCTCACCTACTGCCTCCCTCAGCAAAAAAAACACTGAAAATCGTGTTACATGGGGTCATTTGTCCCTCCACTGTCAACAACAATAATATCATTGTGATAGAGTTTCACCAAAGTCTCACACAGACAAACCAACAGCAATCACTTCAGTGTAGCTGCTCCATACACGTACAAACCCACATGATACATTCCACATATAACTTCCACCAGACTGTGGTTTCCATGTACTGTCAAGTAATGTATGTACAATTCATCCACATAGCATACGCTGTGGCTCGTACAACACACAGCCATAAGCTCACCCTCTGCATTTAGGTCAACAAATATACCGGATACCACAGTCTGTGCATGCACTCCACACCCAGAAAGCTTATTGCACAATCTCGTTTTCTCCACAGTCCCAAATGTAAGTTGGCCATGTGCAAAAGGGGTGTATATTACATGTACAACCCTGAAACTGATGCAATTTGCTCAGACCTTTCCAGTTGTGTGCGCGTGGGAGTAGGGGAATAAATGTCAACCAGGGTAGGGGATGTCCTTTGCAGTGGTGGCTCTGAAAAAAAGCTGATTTGTTTTTAAGTTTTTAAACAACTTCTACATTAATAACTCGTTTTAAGGCTTTTATAATTGTTTTTATTAGTTGCACTTCGCCTCACATTCTAACAATACCGTCTTCAGTGCAGCCTGTAAATTGGAAAACCAAATGTCATTTCCACTGGAGTACCTCTGAGCAGCACGCAAAAAGTTACACATGCTTCTGTTGATAAGACGCCTTCCCACCTCGGGCTGCCGACAACATTCAGTGGGATAGTTATATACTGGACTTGGTGGTATACATGAGAAAAGAACCTTAGCAGTGGCAAAAATGCGCTGCACTTCTTTCATCATCTTTTTGAGTTGATGGTACACACTTGCACAAGGTATGGAAGCCAAAAGCAATGCTCCATAATGCACTACCACAACATGTACAGTACCGAAACTGGCCACTTGTCAACACTTTGAAAGCAAATGGTTGAAAGTACGGAGAGTGGGGGGCGCTGTTGCGCACTGACAAGATGGCCACCTGAACTGCGAGCTCCCGCTCCGCCATAAAATCCTATGAATAATTGATCCTTTTCGGAGCCGCCGCCGAACTCTAAAACTCAGGTGCAGAAGCGCTATAAACCCGTCCATGGGCCCTACAAATCCTGATCTGCTGCGGGGTGGAATACTGGAGTTGTGGAGACCAGAGGTTTTGCCGGCCGCTGCTTTGCCGGTTTTGCCGGCGCGATCTGCCTGAGAGCTCCGTGTGGTAACCACTGAGGCCCGAGGTCGCGGCCTGCTGCTTGGTCAAAGGGGGCAGGGCCTGTGGATCTAGCCCGCGCTTTGAGGCAGGGCACAGCGTACTGGAAGGCGCCCCCGCGGTGTGGAAAGATCAGTGCTGATACTCCCCAGCGTTGCTACTGAAGAATGCCAGCGGCCTGACCGCCCTGCAGCGCCCCGGTTGAGAGAGACACAGCGGCAACCCCGTGCAGAGCGCTGGGACTGGGCGGATTGGAGGGCGGCCCTCGGCGCACCCAAGGACAGGGGATTCTGACACCGTCATCTGGTAAGAAGGCCCGGTGACTCGCCGCCCGGATAACACGGCTTGCCCGTGCTGCTTCGGGGAGGCGCTCACTGAGATCCTTGTTGGGGTTGTGCCCCCGCCCGTCCTAGATGCCGGTGCTCCGAACCTCCCCCGCACACCTGAATCGCTGGTGAGACAATAGAGGTGGTACCCGGGGTCTGCGGCTGCGGGCGACCCGGCTGCCAATCCATCAGCCCGGAACATCGCACAACTGGGCACTCCTCAACAAACACTGAGCAGGTGTTGAGCCCGTGCCTGGGACCTTCGGCCGGCACCCAGTCTCCATACGACGCAGGGAAGAGACTGTGCTCCCTCTTAACTAGATTGTTGCCCGCTAACCTAACTATGATTGGGGTGCGGGCTGTCGGCCCTCCCCTACTTGCATGCCCTACGCACATCTGTTGATTTCTCGAAGGGTACCCCCTGGTCAGAACACAGCTCTGCAGACAAGGGCAAGACAGACAAAGATCCTCCTCTGGCAAAGTAGCTGCACTGGATGCTGGTAACACTCGAGCGCTCCTTAGAACCAGACTACTGAGAGTTTCATTTGGTAATACGTGGAAGAACACAGTCCATCATGGTTTACATGCCAAGAGCCAGATGATAAGGCAAAGTGCTGGGCTCAAGCTTGTACAGAGTGGACACGTGCTAAGGCCAGGGAAAAGATATCTTAGCACAGCAAACCACGGACAGAATTATAGGGAACCTCAAAAAACTGGTAAGACGGCCAAGACCACCAGCAACAAAAAGAAAGGCCCTATGGACATATACACGGCCAGTCAAACACAATCTGTTGTGGCGGACATATCCATCAATAACACAAAGGCCCTGAATCCAGAGAACATTGAGAAAGAGGACAGACTAACAACAATATTGCAAGATGGATTCTGGGCAGTCAACACAAAGCTGGATGACATCGTGTCCACCATCAGTTCCCTGAAGGCCAGGGTGGACAAAGAGGGTATACGTGTAACTGAAGCAGAACACAGAATAAGCACCAACGAAGATGCGATTGCACACCATAGTCAAGACATCAGCCAACTAAAAGAAGCTATGTCCAAAATGCAAAATAAGTGTGAAGACCTCGAATCCAGATCCAGACGCAATAACATCCGGTTGGTGGGTGTTGCAGAAACATTCAGGAGAGGCCAAATGGAAAAACAATTTGAACTGCTCCTCAAAACGATATTCGGCCAGGATGCATTTTCTGAACACTTCTTGATCGAGAGGGCGCATCGCACACTAGCCCTGATCCCTAAACCAGGAGCTAAGCCACGCACAATAATTGCCAGGCCCCTTAATTATAGGGATAGAGATCTGATCCTGCGTATGGCTAGGGAGGCTGGAACACTACAACACGATGGAAACCAGATTCATATATACCCAGACTTTTCGGCTGGAGTCCAGGCGAGTAGAAGATCCTACGAACCAGTCAAGAGACTCCTAAGGGATCGGCAGATACCATATGCTCTAATGTTCCCCGCCAAGATGAGGATTCAGCATGTGGGCAGGACAAATTGTTTCGAATCTCCAGCTGAGACCACGCATTACATTGAGTCTTCTATACCCCTCCCACATAGAGGGGGCAGGACGGCCCAAAACAACAGGCCCAGACCAGATGATTAAGGTACTTTTATAGCTGTGCACTGTCTGTACTGTCATACTAACAGGGCCATAGCCCTGGCAGTTCCTTGATTATGGCGGCTCCACTCTACATGATCGACAGAGTCGTGGAACGATTGGGCGGCCATGTGATGCAACACGGCTACCCCTGGAATGATCCAATAGTTATTTTGGGCGTATCGTCGAGTAGGGGTTGACGATGAGGGTGGGTGGGCAAAGGGAGGAAGGGGGTATTGGTTATTCTTTGAGGGCCTGGCAAAGAGTGCCCCAGGCTATGGTTTTACTATTGTTATCAAGTTGTTTAATGTTAAAAAAAAGTGGATGCATTGGGAGCGGCGCAGGTCAGCTGGCTCATACGACACGATATAAAGGGTCATGGAATCGGAAAGATTTGTCACTACCTAGTGCCGTTGACGGGTTAATAATAAAACAGTTTACTTGGAATGTGAGGGGTCTGAACAACCAGATTAAGGTCAGAAAAATTGCTAATTATGTTACCAGGCATGGCCCTCGGATACTAATGCTGCAAGAGACACACATGATGGGGACCAGCAACTTACACATACTGCCTAAATGGGGACTTCAACGTTTCTACACAGACTACTCCATTCAGGCCAGGGGTTTAATCACCCTGATTCATCCAGGCTTGGGGTTCTGCCCAGCGGGGCATAAGGTGGACCAGCAGGGTTGATATGTTGTTGAATGGGGCAGGCTCGCTGGCCAGCAAATGCTTCTAGTTAATACATATGGGCCCAATATAGACAACCCTGCATTTTATGTAAACATGTATCAACTGATTGCTGCCAATGGACTGTCTAATGTGATATGGGGTGGGGTCTTCAATGTGGTAATTGACCCTGTATTAGATAGGTCCTCCAAGGTCACCAGAACTCCCAGTAAAACAACCTCCACCCTAGGGGGCATCCTTACACAGCTGTTTATGGTAGATGCCTGGCGTATGATGCACCCTGGAGACAAGAAGTACACTTACTACTCCTTGGTGCACAACTCTGAGTCCAGGATAGACTACTGGTTTGTCACATCGAACATGTCCTCTGCGCTGCAGAATTGTGAAATCTTGCCCCGTATGTTCTCTGAACACTCCCCAGTGATGAAAGAATTTAAAATCCAGGACACCCCTTGTCCCGTTTGCAGATGGAGGATGCCGAGTCGTATGCTGGGTGACCCCGGAATGGTGGTGAAAACACTACGGCCCTCATTACGACCCTGGCGGAAAGTAACTGACCTGACCACCATAGCGTAAATAGCGTTTCCGCCATTGCACGATGGAGGAAAGTGCGGCTAATTCCGACCCATCGGGCACGAGCATTACGCCATGGCGGAAGTGCAAAATCCGCGATGGCGGAAATGTCCCCAAAACGCCCCTCACCGCCGTCGTACGGCGCCCTAGGTGCAATTCCGCCACCCATCATAGCGGTCACCGTAATGAGCGGTAATCGCAAAATATGGTGACCGTAAATATACGGAAACGGAAGTAAAAACATGGGGCCGGAACGGGAAACAGCACGCCGTACACCTATAAAATCAGAATCCCAACACAACCATTAAAAATCCGACCCTGAGACACATCCCAACCCGTTAGCCACCCTAGTTAAAACAATCGAAATGGGAAAAGTTGCCAAAAAAGCGTGCGACCGCAAGCGGCAGGTCCACTTCTCCCATGAGGAACTCACCGTGCTCACAGAGACCCTCCAGGAGAATGCTGCCGTCGTCTTCTCGACGCAAATGACCAGGACGGCACTTGCGAACAAGAAGGCCATATGGGCCCTGGTGGCACAGCGGGTAAGTGCGGTGGGGACCGCACCCCACAACCCACAGCAATGCAGAAAGCGATGGGACGACTTGCGGATACGCGTACGGAGCATACTATCAGCCAACCCTAACATTGCCACAGCTACCGGGGGAGGATCGGAATCACCCATCAAGTTGACCCCCTGGGAAGAAATCTGTGCCTCCACCATTGGAATGGAGAGTATAGAGGGAGTCGGAGGGATGGAGAAAGGAGTGCAGACATCCGAAGAATCAGGTAGGTGGGCCAAATAAAACAATGCTAAATCCACAATGTCCAATCATGTGAAGTACCATGTGTCCACATAGTACAACAGAAACACATGTCCAGGAGAACGTCCACATACATTGGCCTGATAACGCACTTTAAAACTCACATTAAATACATAAATAATTAAAAATCCTAAAAACACCCTCTACACGTGCAGCATGCACACCCTAACTGCAGGCTGCAAAACAACTGCATCCTCAATCCACACAAAAATGAAACCACCTCCAAGGCCCTGACCCAAATCACCCTCAGGTACCACCCCAATGCATGTGATACATTGCCATTCCAATTTCCACAGACCCATAAATAACGCTCGCCCTCCTTTACTCCACCACAGGGTCCGATTCAAACGACGAGCTCCAGGACACCCCTACCAGCACACCTGCAAAGAGGGCCAAGACCAACGGCCAAAGACCCTCCACCTCAGCTGCACGGATCAAGACACGGCAGCAGCACAAATCAAGTGGCAGCACACAGGAGGGGACTTCAACAGGCACCCCAGCAGCCAGCATGCCCACAACAGCAGCACCACAGGTCCCCCCAATGGATGCCACAGAACGCACTGCTTCTGGTGGCAGCAGCACCATAGGTGACACTGCATTAATGGCAGCATGCTCCGACACAGAAAACGGTGCTGTCGATGTAGGACCAATCCATGACCTGTCTCAATCCCCCTGTTTGTTTCATCCCGTACACCATGAGGATACCACGCAGGGGCACCCACAAGACGAGGACTGGCCATCCCCCACAAGCCCTGTGGCAAGGCAACATGAGGTCATCAGCCCCTCTGTGACACCACCGCAAATGGCCATGGCCCAGCAGAGGCAACAGTCCCTCGACCAGGTGATCGTGCAACAGCAGCAACTGGCCACGCTCCTCAAGGAGCATGCTGATGAATGTGGGGGTACTAAGGCAGTCATAGAAACATCTACTGAGACACTTAGGGCACAAATGGAGAGAAGTACAGAGACACTAAGGGTACAAATGGAGAGAAGCACCGAGAGCCTGAGGGTACAAATGGAGAGAAGCACCGAGAGCCTGAGTGGGGAACTGCATGCGACGTCCAAAGACGTATGTGGTGAACTTGCCGCTGTGCGCCGTGTGCTCACTGAGCTCTCACAAACCCTTAGGGACATGCATGGACGTGAGCAGGCAGAGACATCATCCGTTGCAAGTTCCGTCCAGGGCAGCCCCCAACGTAGATCTGGGAGGAACCTGCGCTCCACAGGCAGGGGTGCCCCTGATACCCGGAGAGGGGGCTTGCAATAGCGTCTGCCCACTGACAATGAGCATCTTTGGACACTGGTGTTCGGGGGGGAGGTAGGAGGGTGGAGGGGGGGTGTTGGGCTTTCTTGGGTGGCGGGTCGATGGGGTGTGTAATATAATTTCACATATGCTATAAACATTACATAATCACCCAATGAGATGTGTGGACATTGATCTTTGTGTACGAGGCCTTTATAGGCGTACATTCCACATTGTGCATGTTCCAGACACACACAGTGCCACAAGTCCCGTGTCCATGTATCAGCCACCAGGCGTGAGTGCTAGAAGCATGAATCTATGATATTCTGTCGAATTTCACGGGCCTCCTGTGCCTCGCGGACTCCTTGAGGTGCTGCCACATCCCCACCCTCATCATGACCATCTTCAGGTGCTTGCAGTTCTGCGTCAGGGGGCATGGGCACATTTCTACGTACACACATGTTGTGTAGCATGACACATGCCATGACAATCTTTGCAACCTTCTCATGGCGGTACAGGAGTGCCCCGCCAGACCTGCTGAGGCAGCGGAAACGAGCCTTCAGTAGGCCGAATGCCTGTTCAATGACTACACGGGTACGTGAGTGGGCATTGTTGTAGTCCTCCTCATGCTGGTTCTGTGGGTTCCGGAGTGGTGTAAGGAGCCATCTCTTCAGTGGATACCCGGCATCACCTGTATGTGGACAATAAAGGATGTTTGTGGAATGACATTGCTACGTACGCATCCCCCCCCTACCTGCCAGGTCATTGCCGCATCACATACCCCACATTATCATGCATGAAATGAGACTCACCGAGTAGCCAGGATCTGTTCCCTGCGTGTCGCTCCATGTAGCGTGGTATTGTAGAGTTCCTCAAGACCATAGAATCATGGGTTGATCCAGGAAATCGGGCACAACAATGTGTAAAGATCCTGTTGGAGTCACACACCATCTGTACATTAAGAGAATGATATTGTTTCCGGTTGCGGTACTGGGCCTCCATGGCATGTGGGACAACCAATTCCACATGGGTGCAGTCGATGGCACCAATGCAACCCGGTATGCCGGCCAGTGCATGGAATCCAACTTTTGTGTTAGTAATGTCATGCTCCGAGCGTGGTACAGAGATGTAGTCATCTGCGTGCTTCAGGAGGGCATCAAGCACTTGCGATAGTGTCCGTGAGAACAGTGGCTGTGAAATGCCATGCAACTGTCCGACTGTGTGCTAGTAGGTGCCTGTGGCCAGGAAGTGGAGTACAGACACCACCTTCAGTAGGGGTGGGATGGCGGTTGGGCTATCTATCATGCTGACAAGGTCAGCGTGTGTCATGTTCACAATGGCGGTTATGGTGTCCCCGTCCAAACGGTAGAGGGTGTGGATCTGCTCAGCAGTGAGGTTGAACGGATGAGCTCGGAGGCGTGGGATTGCGGGCTGCCTGCGTGGTGGTAGTGGCTGTGCTGGTGGCCCTTGCTGGCCCTGCCTTGCCCTCCTCCTCCTCCTGCGTCTCCTCTGTGCGGCCGGTTGTTGTAGTAGTTGGTGTTCGTCTTCTTCTTGAAGTTGTAGTACTTGCAGTGCTATCAGGTCCCCCAGGGCCAACATCGCTAGTCCTGCCGGTAGCATTTTGGAGTGGGTGTGGTTGTGGGAGGGGGTTGGGTGTGCAATTTATGTGTTTTCAGGCTGTAATGCCTCCACCTGTGGTGATTCATTCCACCTGTGCCAGCTGCAATCCCCTTTGGGCGAGCACTGTACCGAGGTTCACCGACGGGCGGGGCGTCCCATTTGTGAGTGAAGCCAGTTGCCATTTTCACACACTGCCGCACTACATGGATGAATTTGTGATTTCAAGCGGTCACAGATGCCTTATCGACGTGATGTTGCAAATGAGGAATTCGAAGGACAGCGCTTTCGGTTTTCAGCTAGCGGCGAGGAGACGCCCACAGGTCTGACTGCAAATATAACGTTCTATTGTTTAATGTCCTTGGGACAGGGGCCATGGCGAGAATGCAATGATTGATATGAATAGTATGGGATGCGCAATAGCGTAGTGGACGATAAGGCAGGACGTTCCCAAATACATGTTACTTCACAACACTAGGATTCCGGGCTGGAGCACAGTGGATTTTGCAGACTGCATTACGCACAGACTCAATGGAAGTTTCAAATGTGATGTGAGTAAATAATCAGGCGTTTTCATACCGGGATGAGGGAATGATGTATGGATGCATGGACAGATGATTTAATTGAGAGTTTGCCATGTACATGGTTTTTCGGGATCTATCCCCTTCCCCTGCGCTATGTGATGCAGAGCTGCCATAGTGGGACCATCGTCTATCTGCCCTTGTTGAACCCTCCCTGTCTCGACGCGCCTTCAAACACTTGTGTCTATGCACGTTACGAATCCCATCTAATGGATTCTGTCTTAACAGACGCATGCACACAAACACTCGTTTGTAATAGTGTTTTCACCTCGATTTATATAGTTATGATTCGCAAGTGATTTTTGGGTGGAAATAATCCTTTTGAGTGGGCTAGCATGCATATGGCTGTGGATTTAGTGTGATCATTGAAGTGAGTAATACAAATGAAGTTCTGATGCCCATGCTATTCTTTTTCATTTCATTTGGGTGACAGGTATCTCCTCCCCTTTTGCCGCTGCCATCTGTATGCCACTCCTGCAGATGGCTTTTACTCCCGACACCTGCTGCTTCGAGTTAATCAGTGGAGCACCATTACGATCTTATGGGACGATCGCCAATGGGCTACATGCCCTTACGCAGTACTAGTGGCTAGGAGCTACATATCAGCCTTTCAGCTGGACTAGTGCCTACCTAATGGGACGGCCCTGCGGTTCTCGGCGCTTCCATGTTGCCTTTTTGAACGTGAATGTAGCCCCTGTGTATCATGAAGGAACAGGGCGTCACACAAGGAGAAGCTGGTCATTTATTGCGGATGCAGCCCACAGTAATGAAAAATATATTGGAGTTTATGACCTAATAGCTGTATGGGCTTGGTGAATTTGATGTGCATTAAAATTTGATTCTGATTTCAACCGTGTAGCGTTATTCTTTGCAAGTAATGTAGCATATTCCTATTTGTGGAGCGGTGTATTGTGAGGAGATCTGCATTGGGTTCCGGCTTCTGAGTATGGTTGCGTGGTACTGTACTGCCGCGTTTGCCTACGAAGCCCAGTAAGGTCAGGGATGGGGCCTGCCATTATGACTGTTTTAATGATGTCATGCTCAGGGGCGGGGGATTAGCTTTTGTGTAACAGATGCCGGTCAGCCAGGTGGATTGGTGGAATGATGTGATTATCAGAAAATGGCTGGTCACAGGTGCCTGTGTTTGCGTGCGTTTCTTGGAGGGAGACTGAGGTCATGTCCATTGGAATAGCTTCTGTATTCGTGCCATCTGTGCCCTGCAGCTCCCATTGGCCCCTCTTGAGATGAGCCTGGCTGCTCAGTCACTCTGCCAACTTGTGTGGTACATGCTTATGCTGATGGTTGGTTTGTTTACTGGCAAGAGTACAGGGCTGGTGCAGTCTCCCTCAGGATACTGCTTTGAATGTTGCCTTACACTGGTGTCAAGCGATGGGGGCCTGTTGTTGTTTTGTCTCATGTTTCAGTTCATATTGCTGTACTTGAACCTTCACGTGCCTGTGCTGCATCAGTACGGCAATGGTGCCATGCCAAATATGGATGGCCACTCACAAGGCACTTGGAGCCCCTACATTCATTTGTTCGTTGGCATGCATGGGTGACTTGTGCATTTCACTGGTTGCATTGTGTAACTTCATTGCACCTACGAGGTGTTGTGCAATGTGGGCAGGGAGTGGTGTACAGGCACTCAGTAGGGCCATTTACGGTTGGTTCGCGATGCCGTAATTCTCACCATGGCGGAATGGTACTTTCCGCCATGCTTGATGGTGTTAAGTGAATGTCTGCTAGGGTCAGCATTCGCGTACCGTTGCGCCATGGTGGTAATTACGGTTTTGCATGGCGCGCGTGCGCGTACTTGGTACAGTTTGCGTTGGCGTTCACTACGGTGTCGCTGATGGCATCGTACTTTACGGTGACGGGTCATAATCGCACCGAGCGGTATTCGATGGCGGTGTTGCATTTCCGCCATCGTTTTTCGATTTCCGCCAGGGTCGTAATGAGGGCCTACATGTTGAGATAGCTGAATATTTCACAAACAATTTGGGAACGGTAAATAGATACTCCACTGAGTGGGAATCATTTAAAGTATGGGTCAGGGGGGTGTTGCTGTCCAAGTCGATTGGCATGCTGAAAAGCGTTTGCGCTGAACTGGCGGACATCGGAAATTAGCTGGAGGTATTGGAGGGGAGATATACTCGAACACAGAATAGGGAGCTATTAACAGATATTCACACACACTTACAGAAGTTTGACAAACTGGCCGCTAGAGAAGTGCAGTACATGGCAGCCCCCATGCGTGCACGTAGGTACGGGGAAGCAAATAAGGCCGGCAGGACCCTCTCTAATCTTCTCAAACACGATAAGAAACCACACCAATTAACTAGTATACAGACGCCACGGGGGCAGATACTCATAAAGAGGAGATAAACCAAGAATTTGTCAAATTCTACACCAGACTGTACTCGAGCCAAGATAAAAAATCCCCCACAGACATTGCAAATTATCTTGCCGCTCTCAACCTCCCTCAACTTGCAGAGGCAGATTGTTTGGCGCTAGATCAACCAATATCGGCAGAAGAGTTGGTGGAAGCTATTAAAGGGTTGTCATTGGGTAGGGCACCGGGATCCGATGGGATAGGGGCAGAATTTTACAAGGAATTCCATGAGGAACTGGTCCCGATACTCCTTCGAGTGTGGGAGGAATCCCTTGAATGCAACATACTGCCCCCGACCATGAGAGAGGCAGTGATCACAGTGCTCCCCAAACCGAGAAGGCCGCCACAAGATGTGTCCTCCTACAGGCCCCTATCACTAATAAATACAGATGCTAAAATACTTGCAAAAGTAATGGCCAATAGACTTTTACCGGCGGTCCCCTTGCTGGTCCACCCCGATCAAAATGGGTTCATTCCCGCTAGGTCAACAGCCCTGAATCTCCATAGACTCTTCGGACTAATGGTGTAAATAGACCCCAAGAGAAGCGCTGCCGCAATATCCCTAGACACTGAGAAAGCTTTCCATTCGGTCTCCTGGGTCTATCTCCTAAAGGTGCTGGAGGCGTTTGGGGTGGGGCCCGGCTTTATTGGGTATGTCAAGCTATTATATACTGAGCCGGGAGCTTGTGTACTGACCAATAGGTCCATCTCTGAACTCTTCTGAACTCTTCTTATTGGGTAGAGCCACCAGACAGGGCTGTACGTTTTCGCCCCTGTTGTTTGCATTGACCATAGAGCCTATGGCTGCCACGGTTAGACTGAGTCACACTGATAAAGGCATAAACATAAAGGGATCCGTTCAATTGATTTTTCTATATGCCGATGACACCTTATTATACATCCGTGAGCCTAACGCAAATATAGCCCCGATAATGGCGGAAATACAAAATTTCGCGGAGAACTCGGGATACACGCTTAACAGAGCCAAGTCTGAAATATTTCCGCTCATGCCAAACACTGAGTGCCCTGCTAAGCTACACGGTCTCAAATGGTCGGATCAACATATTAGATATCTGGGTATCCTGGTTTCAAGAGACAGGACCACTCTATACCTGGACAATCACGAGGCCACACTGCAGTCCTTCACCACAAAGCTACAGATTTGGGGTCGCTTGCCGTTGTCTTTACATGGTAGAGTAGCGGTCCTCAAAATGGTAATCTTCCCTAACCTGCTCTACTTGTGTGTTAATATCCCCATATGGCCGGGCAGACCCTTCTTCGCTAAGCTTCGCTCCATGGTGGTGACGTTCCTTTGGAACGGGAAGACGGCCAGGATTGGCTGGGAGAAGATGACTGAGTCATATTCCACGGGCGGTATAGCGGCTCCTGACTGTGAGCTCTATTACTATGTGGCCCAAGCACAATTTGCAAAGCACTGGTATGATATTGCACAAGAGGCACCTCATGCATTAATAAAACAATACACCATACATCCCACGAACGTCCAATCTGTCATATTCGATACACAGTATAAAGATAATTGCGAATACAACCCTGTAAATTGTACGGTTAAAGCATGGGAGGCCATATATAGAAGATTGCAGATTGAGACACCGTACAATCCAGAGATACTTCTTTGGAACGACCCTGGTATACCCCCCACACATGACAGCACAATACAAGGAGCCTGGGACCCCAATATGGAAATGAAAATTGGTGATATGATTATAAATGGCAAATTCACAACCCTGGGGGAAATAACAAGAGCGTTTGGGGGTGGGCCACCCATAACTCTTCAATACTACCGCATGCGTGCAGCATTACAAAGGAAATTGCCACTGTTCCTGGACGAGCCCCAGCCACACCCATGTATACAGATGGTAACCGCAATGGGAGGCCTGGGTATATCTAGATTATATGCGGAGGTTCAAGCCCACACCCCCACGATAAACCATGTGAACAAAAAAATGGGAGCGAGACCTACAGATACCCATTGAAGAGGTGAAATGGCATAGATATTGTTGCTTGACTAAGAAGATCTCCCTGAATGCTGGGTTGCGGTTAATCCAATTCAAGATACTTAACAGGCAACATTACTCTCCAATTAAAATTGCGAAATTCACCCCCACTGCGTCAGATGCATGCACTAAATGTAATATGCTACAGGCAGGAGACTTTCACATGTACTGGGAATGTGGGGTGGTGATGAACTCTGGAAAGACGTTGCTGAAATGCTAGAGGAAATCACACAGATCCCCCTAGACCTGAAGCCCCAAAAATATCTGTTTGGGGACATAGGTAAATGTTCAGAGAAATTGAGAAGATTGCTCAATGTTGCATGTGCAGTTGCTAAAAGGTGTATCCTCCTCAAGTGGAAAAATGCTTGCCCACCCAGTATGAACCAATTTCTACGTGAACTGACCTATGTAAATGAATCAGAAGAACAATATGTAATGACCCGACTGACAGCCTGCAGACCTAAAGACATATGGGGTCCTTTCAGAACTTACCTATGCAACATGTCTTCCGATGATGACGAATCTATGTAAATATGTGTAAATGCTATAATTATGATGCCAATATTCTGTTCTGAAATGTATGCTGTAGACGATGAGATGCCTTGTGTTTCTATGTTTCCACTAATAAAAAGAGTTTGAAAAAAAAAAAGAAAGTACGGAGAGCGACACTGCACCACAAAGTCTCCACTTCGTCCAAATTCAAATTGCAATTAAGACCTCTTTCCACGGCATACTGGAGCAGATCTAGCAAAAAGCGATCACCCACTATGAAAATGTAAACTGTACATATGGTCATCTCTGCCTGTCTCAGTACACAGAGTAATTAAACAAAATATGCCCCCGTTTCCTATGACGCACACTCTAACAACCTGATTGGACAATTGCAACAATAGCATTTCCATTGGCCAGCATGTTTGAAAGTGCAGAATGTAGCACATGCAATGCGCAAAGAATCGTAAGGGCCACGCCCCAGTAAATCAGGACCAGTCCTTCTTCCACTATCCTCTTCCCACCCTACCCTTATTAGGTATTGCTAAGTACTGACACACGCATCTACCAAAGCCCTCCAAGTCTTCAGCAGCTTACAATGTCAGTTCTACACAAGACTTAATATGTACCATTACAAAATCAGCCTGCACGTGTGCTGTTATTGGAAAGCACGTCCAGTTGAAACTTCAGTGAAACATTGAATGAATTATACATACACATTCATCCACATAAGCACCCTTCATCACAAAAAAAAGCTATGGACAGATTTTTTACAGTATGTTCACAACTCTGTTATAAGTGGCTCTGCGCATGATCTCTGCCTCTAAGCATCCACTATGTGTTTAAAAAGCATACTGATGTTCCTCCCATCTCCTCCATGAAGTAGCAATTTGTTTGTATGTGCGTGCAACATTTCATTTACCCAAAGCATACACTATATTAGCGAAGCAGGAACTCTGTTCTTTCCTTCCGCCAATGCTACAAAAATTGTTCCCCACTAACCCACCTACTATATAACTCATAAAAAGAAGGAAGTACATCCACCACTAAATGTATCTTAGCAACCTACAGACAGTTTTCAAAAGGTCAGTCTCTGCACGGCAGAAGTGGTTCTGTGTACACTGCACTGTTGCCACAGGCCCTTTTAAAATCTGCCAGCTTCCACTATGTGCCCTCAGCAACTCATCCGTAAGAGGAGTGCACAACTTGTCCTTGGCCTGAACACCAGGGATCCTATCTCTGCTAGACTAAAATGTCTGCAATACCTCACAATGGCTGTGAACAATAAACTAAAAACCCCTTGCATTGTACTGAAGGCCTTCTGGTACCTGGATCTCAATACCTTGCACTGTGACTTCCTAAATATCTGCTTGCTCCAGCTCTTCCCTCATCTGCCTCGTACTCCCTCAGGGTCAGTTGCTTCTACACGCAACCACATGGTGGTAGATGTATTTTTTCTGCTGCTGCCTCCCTGTGCAACACGCTCTCTGTCTCCCTGGATCTTGAGGAGAAGCATTGTAGGGTGTGAAAGCACCTGAAAACCTTTCCATGTGCTTCTTATTTTTCCCCTCCTTTCCCCTACTCACTTCCTGGCTGAAAGGTATTTTGCACTGCTTTCCTACCGACCCTATAATCTGTGTCCTAGGCCACCTCCCTCCCTACAGTTCCACCCCTCCACTGGCTTTCTACCAACCCCTGAACTTGGGGACTGTTTTCTACAAACAACCCCAGTGCAGCTACCACTTCATGTCTACACTTATCCTTGCACTTGCCTGCACCGGCTGTAGTTGCATGTATTTAGATTTTTTATTGTTCCCATGTACTGCACTTTGCCCTCCCCCTTCCCATTCTCTTGCACACTCTCAATGTCAGCTGTCCCAAAGGAATCAATGTCTTTGTGTGGCCTCCATTCTGCCTCCCTTTCCTTGGCGCACCTTCACACACTTGTATGTAGACGCAATCCAAATGGCACAAAATATCATAGCACATAATATCATATAATACATACACTACACTCATAACAACATGATGCCTGCCACATACCTTGTAAACTTCAGAATAAGGTCTTCCCACTGCAATGCATGCACTACAAATGTCACAAATGTGAACCCACAAAAGCTGCAGGGAATGAATATTAGGAACGGTAAGCAAGTGCGTACAGTGCATACATACACACATGATGCATGGCCCTTACCTTGCACACTTTCACCATAGCCCCCTACATTTATTGGTACCAACAAACCTTCTGTCACAGTGTTTATGTACACACCACAACCACCCACCACATTGCCCAATGGCTTAGCCTCCAAATGCTCAATGCCATAGGTGGTATCCTAAAAAGAGCCTTAAATGCCACATCTAATCCTCAAAGTGCTGCAAAATCTGCAGCATTACTGTGCTACAAACTGGAGGGAGAGGGGCTTCAGTGGGTTTTGGGGGTGTTTGGGTGACCATTGGGGAGGGGATGTGAAACAGGGTTGGGTTTTGTGTATTTAGGATTGTCTCTAAAAACACTTCTATATTTTTTCTTTTTATCGAGTTTTTGTTATGTACGTGCATTCATACAGTTTTGTTTTCCTTATTTTTTTCTTTTACTCAATGTCTGTTTGCTTCTGCTCCTCACATTTCTCTCACCTGAACATGAATGCTTATTTTACATTTCTACAGAATTCTCTGCAACGCTTCATGCAGAGTGGCAAACACAACAGCATTGCCAATGGCGGTAAAGAAAATGCCATTTCCTTGAAACCACTGGAAATCTGGCTGGTTACTAATGCTTTCATAGTCCGTGCAGAACATCACAGCACTGCAAATCAAGTCGCACATGCTTCTGTTTATCCAACATCTCCCGACCTCTTGCAGTTCACAATTTACACTGACATTCTTCCATTGTCCTCTTGGTGTCATCGATGAGAAAATTACCTTTGCAGTAGGAAACATCTGCATCACAGCTGTCATCAACTCCTGTAAGTAAGTCAGCAAACAAGAGCACGATATGTGCGCCAAATGTAGTCCTTCAATATGCACGACCACCACATCTACAGTACCAACAGAAGCCACATATTTGCAAAGGAGATCAATGGACCCGAAACCCACCTCCTTCCAACTGAAAGTTAGTATTGAAGCCTCTTTCCACGACACCCTTGAATCCTCTTTGGAGAATCCCCACAATTCCATTTGAGAAGACACCATGCTCAGAATGCCATTATGTGGCACGTACGCAGTTCCAGCTACAGCTAGGGCCACGCCCCAGTAAAACAGACACAATACTTCTTCCCTTTGCACTGGATCTTTCCAACACTAACTTAGTGCCACCTACTGGCAAATATACAATTTAAAAAATGCATGCACCAATCACATACTGAACCTCGGCATTGCACAATATCATTTCTGTACACAACTCCATATTTCCCATTACACACTCTGAGAGCATGTTCCCTTTCCTTCCAAAGCCACTCCACCAGAAACATTTCATACAGGATGCCCTATTTCAGCATCCACAATGATCCTGCGGCAATACTTTTCGCCATGCACACAACAGTCCATTCTTGCCCACACCCAGCTCAACACTATGAATCCATGCATGTGACCATGTGGGCCGCTAACTTACTGCATAAACTTAACCTACTTAGCAGCACTTCAACCTAACTCCCTCACAATCATTCATGAAAACAGGTTGGAATTAGCAGCATCCACAAACATACAACAGCCTCCATCACCCCTACCTGCTGCCATTCACAAAATAATGTGTCACTATGAACCTAACCACAAAACGTTCACAACATTGGCCCCACTTCAACATATCTGCACACAGCATAGTACGTAGCCCATACAAACTACACTTCAACCACACCCTCTACAATACTGCCAGTATGCACACACTGCACCCAGTACCCACACTGCGCAACTTTTCATTGCACCATCTGCAATAACCTTGGCATTGCACACTATTATTTCTATACACAACTCCATATTTCTCGTTACACACTCTAAGAGCACGTTGCCTTTCCTTCCAAAGCCCCTCCACCACAAACGCTTACTACAGGATGCCCTATTTCAGCATCCACAATGATCCTGTGGCACACCCAGCACACTTTTTGCCATGCACACAACACTCAACCCTTGCCCACACCCAGTACAACACTATGAATCCATGCATGCAACCATGTGGGCTGCTAACATTGTGCATAAAGTTAACATACGTAGCGGCACTGCAACCCAAATCCCTCACACCATAAAACACCCATTCACAAAAACAGGTCGCTATTAGCTGCATCCACAAACATACCACAGCCTCCATCACCCCTACCCACGGCCATTCACAAAATATTGTGTCACTACCAACCTAACCACACTTCGACCTACTTCAACAAATCTGCACACAGCATAGTATAGAACCCAAACAAACTACCCTTCAACATACCCTCTGCCATACTGCCAATATGCACATACTGCATCCAGTGCCCACACAGCATGACTTTTGATTGCATCATCTCCAATCACACATCAAAAACTTTACCATTTCCTACCAGCACCTTCATCGGCGGAACCAAACATACACACCTGGCATCTCACTTCTGCTGCTCTATGGCGTCTGAAATATACTCCACAACAATTCTTTACAGGTCACCACCCTCTACCAGATACAAAGTCAAAATTGCATTAGGGGCATGGGTTTCCTCAAGTGCTAGGCTCTTCAATCTATGGCCTATTCCCTTCTGCCAGTCATCCAATAGGCTAAGCCTTGAACACAGGCACTGCAATGTAATGCCACCATACATGTGACCATATCACCAACTACCCCTATCCACATACACACCACTTCCACCAGCATTCTTACCCAACCTGTACATGCACCCACCAATCACATACTGAATCTCTGCATTGCACCCAATCACGAAAACAGGTTGCCATCCAGACAATCTACAAACATACCACAACCTCCACCACCCCTACCCACACCCATTCACAAAATATTGTGTCACTACCAACCTACCCGCAATTGTTTTACCACATTGGCCCTACTTCAACAATTCAGCACACACCATAGTTACGAAGCACAGTATAGGTGCACTTCTACCATATCCTCTTACATACTAACAGTATGCAAATGCGGCACCCAGTTCCCACACTGCATTACTTTTCACAGCCCCATCGCCAAGTTCACATCAAAAACTTGACCATATTATAACTGTGTGCTCACCTGCAAAACCAAACATGTACACATGGCAGCTCACTTCTCCTACTCTATTACATCTGAAATCTGGTATACACCCACTATTTACAGGTCACCACCCGCTAACTGATGCACAATCCAAAATGCAGTATTGCTGAGTGTGTTGGAAATTCCTAGCCCCTTGAGTGCATGTCTAGGCCTTCAACACTCTCACTGCTACAGAATGGCACCATCCATGGCATTATGTACCAACTTCGAATATCCAAATACCCAGCACTACCGCCAGTACTCCTACACAACCTGTGCACCACCATGTAACCAAGCACAGTGAAGGTGCACTTCTACCATATCCTCTTCCATACTAACAGTATGCAAACCCAGTACCCAGTTCCCACACTGCATTACTTTTCACAGCACCATTGTTAAGAACACATAAAAAATGTTACCATTTTTTTAACTGTGTGCTCACCTCCAAAACCAAACATGTACGCTTTGCAGCTCACTTCTCCTACTGTATTTCATCTGAAATATGCTCCACACCCAGTATTTACAGGTCACCACCCCTGCTATCTGCTGCACAATCCAAAATGCAGTACTGCCGAATGTATTGGAAACTCCTATCCTCTTGAGTGCACGTCTAGGCCTTCAACACTTTCACTGCTACAGAATGTCACCAACCATTGCACCATGTCACCAACATCGACTATCCACATACACAGTACTACCACCAGCACTCCTACCCAACCTGTGCACCGCCATGTAACTATGTAGCAACAAATTGCACCACTTACCATAATGTAGAAAGAAAACACTCTCTCCAGCACCCCTCTACACTTTCATTCACATACCATGGCCATCCCCACTTCCATTCCCAAACTATTCTGTCACTTCCAAACTACTCACAATCGTTTTGAAACCTATGTCATGTGCACTTCATTCCCCTTCTAAAATTGCTATACCACCACTCACCATGTAAAGAGGTCAGCGCAAACAGGTCGCGGCACAAGCTATCAGGCCATTACGACACCTGCCTCCAATCACCACACAAAGTAGTCATCTGTCTAGCTAACCGCGACTTGACTCAGTATGCGCGAAAACTGCAGGCACTCCTCTGTCTTCTTCCACCTAGCTACCTATCTCATATGAACCACTTCTCACTCACCCATCCTTTCCTTCCTCTGATGTGCACCCGCTTTTTCGCTAGACTGTCTGCCTAATTTTGCCAACCATATCACGAAGCTGGACGCCCGCCGCCCGCCGCCAACATCCTTCCTAATTACCAAGGCTGCATCATCTAAGTGTTTGTATGCACTTTGGATGTCCCTTTGAGCCCCCTCGCCTGCACACCAGATTTGTTTCACTAAAGAGCTGTGCTAACTGCCATTAGCAACCAAGAGGAGACCGCCACTCCAAAATGGCCGACCCGGAATTCGGAGTGCCTGCCTGCACTCCCCGGCTCTGAGGAGAAGGAACAACAGACCCCCTCGCTCTGCTCCATTGGCTCCCTGTCTCCTCTAAGCAGCCAATCGCAAGCCGGCAGGCTCGAGCCGGCTCCACACGAAGGCACCCATACTAAGGCACAGTGCCTGTCGTGAGCCTGAGCCCACAACAGTCCTGCCTGTTCCTGAGGAGGAGTAGGAGCTCCCCCCCACTAAAGGAGTAGTGGCCAGAAGAGAGGTGCTCTGATGTGCACCCGCTTTTTTGCTAGGCTGTCTGCCTAATTTTGCCAACCATATCACGAAGCTGGACGCCCGACACCCACCACCAACATCCTTCCTAATTACCAAGGCTGCATCATCTAAGTGTTTGTATGCACTTTGGATGTCCCTTTGAGCCCCCTCGCCTGCACACCATATTCGTTTCACTAAAGATCTGTGCTAACCCCCATTAGCACCCACGAGGAGACCGCCACTACAAAATGGCCAACCCGGAATTCGGAGTGCCTGCCTGCACTCCCCGGCTCTGAGGAGGAGGAACAACAGACCCCCTCGCCCTGCTCCATTGGCTCCCTGCCTCCTCTAAGCACCCAATCGCGAGCCGGCAGGCTCGAGCCGGCTCCACACGAAGGCACCCATACTAAGGCACAGTGCCTGTCGTGAGCCTGTCTGGGGCCGTATGGGCTCTGGGCACCCAGCGCTGCCACCCAATACTGGTAAATCACACTTGCCTTATTCTGCTTACCCTGCCCCCGATCTGTGAAATCACGCCTGCTCTACTAAAACATTACTGCCGCCCTTTCCTGCACCCAACTGCACTGACCCATCGCGTAACACTCTGCCTTTACCACCTAAGACTGTAGACTGCCCAAATCACGCATCTGGATCCCTGAGGCACCATCAGCTGATGCACTATCACGCTGTCATGGTATATGCTACATCCACCAGGATCACAACCGTCTAACTATTGTTGAAGTTACTGCCTATTTGAACTTTGTGCAATTGCTGCCACTTCCCGTTTTTGTTGTTACCAGCTATTGTCCCCACAATGATGAAACTAATAGCCCTTACTACTGCTGTATGATTGACCCTCACAGAGGACCACAATGCCTAGCTGAACCATCACTGCTTTACTAGTCACATGCACTCGTAGCATCACGGTGTCCACTAGATTTAGACGTTCTTTCATTGTTTAAATAATTTCATTCATTTGCATCTATTACTGTTACCAGGTTACACTGACTAGCCTAGAAGTGCCCTGCACCAAAATTGCACCTTGCCTATGTGTGTCTCTGCATTGCCTAGCCTTTATGTGCCCTGTGCCAAAATTGCACCTTGCCTCTGTGTGTTTCTGCACTGCCTAGCCTTCATGTGCCCTGCGCCAAAATTGCACCTTGCCTATGTGTGTTTCTGCATTGCCTAGTCTGATGTGCCCTGCACCAAAATTGCACCTTGCCTATGTGTGTTTCTGCACTGCCTAGCCTTTATGTGCCCTGCGCCAAAATTGCACCTTGCCTATGTGTGTTTCTGCATTGCCCAGTCTGATGTGCCCTGTGCCTAAATGTAACTGTGCTGCACACCAGGGTCGCCCAGAGACCACTGTGCAATTGTGTTGTGCCCAATGGTCACTCACTGACCACTGTGCAATTGTGTTTTGCCCTATGGTCACTCACTGACCACTGTGCAATTGTGTTGTGCCATATGGTCACTCACTGACCATTGTGCAATTGTGTTATGCCCTATGGTCACGCACTGACCACTGTACATTTGCATTGTGCCTAGCTGCTACCTTAACCAGCTTATTGTCTGCTCTATTTACCGGTGACTTTGCCACTTTACACACAACTCGAATCTAGCCACTGTACTCACGCCCTTCCATTGCCTCTAACTATGCCAGCCTGGCTCATCCTCATCATGTTCCCCTTCTGTGTCATGCCCAATCACACGCCTTGTAGTAGAAGCAGCTACATCCCATTTAGCAATGGTCTAGCCAAACTTGGCTGCCTTAGACATCACCCCATTCCCTGCCCCACACCCTTCCTGCCCACCCTGCCTCCATTCCCCCACAGTGCCCCTATAGACCATACTGCTAAAATCGGGTCACTCCAGATCACCCTCCACTTAACCGCGTTGATCTTGCCAAAGATGCCCACTGTGACACCAACCAAAACTCACCCAAAATAACAGAATTTCGCCCTACAGCCTACCCCAACATCACCACCCGCAACAACAGACTAGGCTGCAGACTTCTCACCTTACCGAGTAAAATTTTAACTACGCCCACGACTAAAGACACCAACAAAAATACCCATGCAAGCACCGGTTCACTAAAAGGAGCCTTATTCAATATTAGATCCCTTGTTGCTCACCCTACTGAAATCGCCAACCTTATCCGCTGAGAAGACCTGGACTTCCTTGCCACCACAGAAACCTGGATTCATGCAGCAGCAGGTCCCTACCTAACCCTTGCGGTTCCCGACAACTACTCCATCCTTAGGGCCGACAGACCAAATGCCCGTGGAGGAGGGGTAGCTCTCATATTCAAATCCTCGCTTGACATTAGATCTGTCACCGCCCCCATACTAAATTCACGTGAACACCTCTCCATTAAAATACAAACTACACCTAAGACCACTATCACCTTGGAACTAATATACAGGCCCCCTGGCCCAACAGGGACCTTTGAGGAAGAATAACCTCCCTCATAGCTGAGAAATCTAAACCTCTCTCACAGAATATTATCCTAGGTGACTTTAACCTGGGTTACAATGATCCTCACGATACCCCTGCATCTTCCCTTGCTAATGCCCTCTGCGAACACAACTACACTCAACTCATCAATTACCTACGCATCAGAAGGGCAGAACCTTAGACTGGCTCGCTGGCTACAACTGCAACATCACCTGTAAGGATCCCCAACCCCTCATATGGACTGACCATCTCCTACTCTCATTTGATATCAGCACCAACAACCCGAACCACATACAGTGCCCCCCGGCACCAGCAGGTCTGACTAGAAATAAGCGTAACATTAATGTAGAAACCCTCATTCCACTGGTTCTACCTACCCTTAACACGATCCCTGACACATCGGACCCCAACGTACTTCTAGACATCTACAATGACGCCATGACCAAAGCCATTTACATCATTGCCCCCTTAAAATTACGCAAAAGCAAACCCAAAGCCCATCTCAACTCCTGGTACACTCCGGAACATAAAATACTAAGAAATAAGAAAACTAAAATGGAAACCCTTTGGAAAACGAATCCATCTGAGGAACACAAAATTAATCTCACCAACGCATCCTCCCTCTATAAAAAAGAAATAATTTGCACCAAAAAGGAAGCCTATAATGTAAGAATAAACAATGCTAGCTCCAATACTAAAGAATTATTTACTATCTTGAAGGAGCTAGAAAACCCCAATCCACCTATGGACATGTCCGTGAAGGATCAATTATGGTGCACCAGCATCCAAAACGCCCTTGCGAATAAAATCACCAGCCTGCAAAAGAAAATTGAAAGTAAAAGACTACAACTTTCCAACAGTAACCTACCCACCGCTAGTTCGCCTACTACGTCCAATACCAACTGTGGCTTCACCTTCAAAAAGGTAACCGCACTAGAAGTGCAAAAAATTATAACCTCTCTCAAACCGTCAAACTGTAAAGGGGACAGCTGTCCTGCACAGATCATAAAAGATGCCGCAAGAGACCTCTCCCCATTTATTTCTAAACTTATAAACGTTTCATTCTCTACTAACTCAGTACCTAGCAATTTGAAACAGTCATGGGTCCTCCCTCTTCTAAAAAACAGACCCTGGACCCAGCCATTCCTACTAATTATAGGCCTATCACCACCGTTCCCTTCCTGCTAAAAATCCTGGATAGAGTTACTTACTTGCAAATCCAGAATTATCTAGAATCCAACCAATTACTGGGACTGCGTCAATCTGGCTTTCGACCTCAGCATGGAACAGAAACTGCCCTTGTTGATCTCAAAAGTCAGATCGACGACATTAAAGACAGGGCAAGGCTGCTATCCTGCTCCTCCTAGACCTCTCAGCAGCTTTCGACTTGGTCGACCATAAAATACTCTGTAACCACCTCTTATCTGCTTCTCATTTCTCACCTTCTGCTGTCACATGGATACAGTCCTTCCTGGCCAACAGAACCATGAGGGTCTTTTCCCCTGTGGCAGCAGCAGACCCCATTCCCATTACTTGTGGTGTCCCACAAGGCTCATGCGTTTCCCCCACACTTTATAATATTTTTACAAAGCCTCTCTTTGATGAATTGGATCGTCTGGGTGTCACCTATACAAACTATGCGGATGACACCCAGATACTCCTCACCATATCTGGCAATTACAATACTGATGTCACCAGGATCAATGACATGTTCTCTGTCATTCAGGCATGGATGGCCACACATGGCCTCTGCCTGAATGACGAGAAGATCGAACTGCTCATTGTTGGTTCACCTAACAACCTACAAAAACTGAGCCCCAACTACTCTAAAATCATCATCGATGGCAACACCATCCCTTTCGGCAAAAACATGAAAACTCTAGGCTTCTATCTTGATGCCAATATCAATCTCACCAAGCAAGTCAATTCTACCGCTTCCTCCACCGCCTACACAGGAAAACTAATTCGGGCCTGCAGACCTTTTCTCTCTACTAATAGTTGCCTTACTCTAGCAAGAGCCCTCATACAGTCCAAGCTAGACTACTGCAACAGC
This sequence comes from Ambystoma mexicanum, assembly GCF_040938575.1. Taxonomy (NCBI): domain Eukaryota; kingdom Metazoa; phylum Chordata; class Amphibia; order Caudata; family Ambystomatidae; genus Ambystoma; species Ambystoma mexicanum. The sequence goes on from NC_090930.1 coordinate 698,039,458, forward strand.
CTCTACCTAGGTGCCAACCAAGCCATAATTAGTAAACTCCAAAATACTTCAAAATAATATGCTACGAGTAGCACTAAATATTCCTAGGTGAGAGCATATCTCCAACACTAGAATCACATGCAAATGGCTTACCATCCAACAAAAAATTGACCTAAAAACTCTTTGCCTCAGATACAAAGCTCTCAATCACTTAGCCCCCCCCCTACCTTACTAATAAATTCACCTGGAAGCAGTCCAGCAGAATTACTAGATCTTCCAACACCCTATTTCTCATGGTGCCCAGATTTATCTCTAAAAGAGCCGGAGGCTCTAGCTTCACTGTCCTCGCCTCCCAACGTTGGAACTCCCTGCGACTAACATTAAGTGGGCCAATTCCTTCCAGTCCTTCAGGAAACTTGCCATTGGGTGGCTATTGGCACAAAGTCAATTAGCATGTTAGACAGAGTTACTATCTGCATATACTGTACATGTACCAGTTATGTCTCTTATTGGCCATTGCATGTACTCTCTGTATATAACCTTTGCTAAAAAGTATCACTGTTAATGACCATGTATTGTGCTTTGTAACATGTACCAGCGCCCATTTACACCCCGGGTCTGGAGCGCTTTATAAATAAAATAAACAAACAAACAAACAGAACATTTTCCAGACCCTTCTGCCGCTGCACTGTCCTCCGATACACCATGACGGCTTTCCCAAAAAATGTGGACGCACACCACGCTTCCCTGCAGCCAACCACCGGCTGCATCCAAACCTCTCTGACAGCACACCATACCACCAGCCAATGACACTTCTGTCCACGGAACGAACATGGAAATGGGTCTGTGCAGCGGAACCAGATATCACACATTTTTTGGAACGTACATATCAGTTCTCAGCAAGCGTTCATTTGTGTGTTGGTGGAAATCCGAACAGTACTTTTGTTGCAAAGAACTGAAATGTACGTCTCAAAAGATGAGTGATATCTGGCTTCCTTCCGCTGACCCGTTTCCCTGTTCGTTCCGCAGACAGAACATTGGCTTGCAGTATGCCATGCTGTCAGCGAACTTTGAACGTGGCTGGTGGTTGGCTGGAGGGAAGCGTGCTGTGTGTCAATGTTTTTGGGAAACGCTGCCATGGTATATCTGAGGATAGTGTTGTGGTGTGGGTGTCAAGCCCCTAAGGCATTGTGTGCATGGCTGGGGCTCTTGTACGTAACAGTGTGTCCACTAAAATTTGTCATATCTGGCTCTGCTCCGGCGTCCCTTTTCTCTGTTCGCTGCACGGTGAAAAGTTTGATTGCACTGAAGTGTGCAGTGACATGATGTGCATCATACATTTTCGAGAACGCCGGCATGTTGTATCTGAGGACAATGTGGCAGTGAAAGGGTCTGGAAAACATATTTTATGGCATCTGGTGGTGGGAAGTAGGCATGGAAAGTGTGGGGGAGCGAGAAGTGGTTTGTCTGATATATCTCAGAAGAAGACAGTGGTGTGCCAGCAGTATCCATGCCTACTACGCCAATTTGCACTTTCTTACCAGGCAACAACCTAGTGTGGTGATGGCAGGCAGTCTTTGTTATGGCATGACAGCTCCAGTGGTGATCTCTTTCTGTGATGAGTGGTGGAAGGTTGAATTGCAGAAGGGGAGTGCTTTCCACATGACATGAACATGTAAATGTAGCATGAACTATGGTGTGTTGTGTGTGGTAATTGTGTTTCCCCTTCAATGCATGGCTGGAGCCCTTGCACAGAAAAGTATGTGCACTGGTTGAAAAGGTATGTTCACTGGTTGCAAGTAGGTTTCACATTGTTGCTTTGTGTCTGTGGTTTGGCTGCATTGCATACATTATTGATTGCATGGGTGGAGATACTGCAGTGAGCAGTCCTGCAGTGTGACCACTGGGTGTGGTGTTGGAATAGTGTCCATATAGAAGAGGACATGGGTGAGCAGGTTCTTATATGTGGTTTGGTAGTCTGCATTGGGTATATTAGCAAGAGCTGTACTGCACTATGTTGTATTGGTTCTATGCACTTACTAGAGTGTTGGGAGCAGGACCAATGTTGTGCAGATTTTGTGATGTGGTTGCCATTAATACAATGCTTTGTGAATAGAAGTAGGTAGCGGTGCCAAACAGTGTGTTATGTTTGTGGATTATGGTAACTGGAACATGTTTGCATGCATCGCTATATTATGGGGCGGCGGTTCGGTAGAAGTGCCGGTGTCTATGTTGCCTTTGTGACTTCTTGAATCTGGCTACATGTTCACCTGCATGGCTCTATTATGTTGTGGTGGGTTTGTGCAAGGCCTAGACAGTTGGATGCATGGCCAAAGGCCTTCTGACATAGGTCATGTCCCAAGAGCATAGGCCTTCACGACAGCCACCACAACATAATGCAGGCATGCAGTTGTAAGTCTGCATGTATTTGAAGTTGGTAACTTTTAAACAGTGGTTGTGGAGGACATTGTAGACTTGGTAGACCAGCAGAAGTTAGCTGCTATGCTTGCATTAGCATATGGTGTAGATCATTGCACCTGTTGTACAATAGGGAGCCACATGTGACCATTTGTGTTTGGAATGGTTAGGCCCTCATAAGACCCTTGCTGTCAGAAGTGTTTTAAGATATTATGTCATGAAAGGAAGTGCTCAGTATCACACATGTAAAATATGGACAATGCACACAGCCACCTACATACCGTTCAGCACACCCAATGCAACGTTATACAGCTATGCATGCAACTATGTGGCCAGGGTGAAAGCTAGCAGGCTCAATTGCAGAAGGGGAGTGCATTGCACATGACATGAGCATTTAAACATGGTGTGTACTATGGTGTGTTGTGTGTGGTGAGGGCCTAGCACCTTGGATGCATGGCTGGAGTAGAAAGGGAAGAAGGACTGTCCCTGCTTTACTTGGGCGTGGCCCTCGCTGTAGCTGGGAAAGCACACGTGCCACATGCTGCCCTTTTAAGCATGGTGGCCATGGAAATGGAACTGGGGAATTAGTCAATCATGTGTCGAGGGTGTGCCTCACAGGAAGGGCTGCAACTACTTTTTCCCCATTAGTCTGTGAAGTGAGGGTGACAGGCAGAGATGGAGCAACGCAGAGTGCTAATAGTGGTTGATACCTTTCTGCACGATCTGTGCAGGTATGCTGCGCAAAGAGGCATGGCTGTTAATTTCTGGTTGGAAGGAGTGGAGGCTTTCTGGGGCACTGCCTATGAGGGCAGTTTTGGCATTGTGGGTGACCTTTGCAGATGTGCAGTCTCTGTTCGGACTGTTGATGTTGTCGTGCTGGATTATGGAGCTGTACATTTGGGATACATGTTGTGTGGACGTTTGCTCCATCGCCTAAAGAAGTTGATGGAAGAAGTGCTGCAGATTATCCCCACTGCCAAGGTGGTTTTCTCAAGCATACCACCAAGATGAGCATGGGACCATGCCCGTGTTATTTGACCCCAGCCAGAGGTCAGAAGGTGTTTCATTAACAGAAGCATGTGTCAATTTATGTCCACTGCTGGGATGTTCTTCAATGACTGTGACATCATTAAAGAGTGACATTTGAACTGGTTCCATGCAAATGGCATTCTTTTTACCAGCATTGGCAATGCTGTATTGTTTTACACTGTGCAAAAAGTGTTGAAGACAATGCTGTGGCAATGTAAGGAGGAAAACAAAAGAGAAACTCAGATAAAGAGCAAAAACAAAAAAATGTTCTTTGTAAGCACGAACAAAAAAAACAAAACAAACAAAAAAATAACTATTTTTTCTGAGGGAGCAGAAAAGACCCAATACCCTCACCTGTTTCACACTTCTTCCCCCAATCTCCACCCCTTCCTAGCACTATAACTCCTGGGATTTTGCAGTAGTTTCACAATTACACACGCAACATCCGGCCCTTTTCAGGATGGTAGGCATGGAAATGTGATTGTGGAGGCTAACGCTTTGCTCAATATGGTTTGTGGTTGTGGATTCTACACAAAAACAGTGGCAGAAGGTGTATTTCTACAGAGACCTGCAGAAGGGTTTGGTTGGAGTGTGCACGCTAAAGGGAAGGCATCCTGTTTGTATGCATGCGCTGCATGTACGTGATGTGCATTGCTAAATAACATTGATTGCGGCTTTGTGCAATATTTTCATGATTTTTGTAGGAGATGCGTAAATGTGGAACAGAATTTGTAGCATTGTTGGAAGGCAATAAGACAGTTACTCTTTGGATATTAGAATGGCTAATATGGGTAAATGAAAACATTGCAAGCATATTCCTTTGCAGTTGCAGATGGTAGGTGATGGGAGACAGAACAGTATGTCTCGTAAGTACCTTGTGGACATTCAGTAGCAGACAGCCTGTTCAGAGGCACTTGTAACCGAGTTGCTAATGTAGTGTACAGAACATGTTTCTTCCTTACTTTGCAGTGATGGGTGGCCATGTGGATGAATATGATTGCAGAAATCTTGAATAGTTGTACAGAACTGTGTACTGGATGTGTTTTCAAATCACATGGCACTTGCACTCTGATTGTGTAACAGTACATATGAACTGTTGCACAGGACTGACAGTATTACATACTGACGTCTAAGATGTGATTGTTGGATGCATGTGTGAATATTTAACAGAACCCAATGAGGTATTGTTGGACAAAAGATAGTGTAAAGGGTTGAAGGACTGGTCTTGGTTTACCACGGCCCCCACAGTGTTTGGGGAAGTGCACATGCCACAGTCTGTGCTTCTCTCCATGTGGGCCAATGGAAATTGGACTGTGGGGATTATCCAATCAGGTTCTGAGGGTGTGGTTCACAGAAAGGGGCTGTAATACTACTTTTCATTATTGTGCGTAGTGAGAAGGGCTGACATGGAGAAATGCATTGTATTGATTTTGGATGATGCCTTTGTGGTAGATCTGCACAAGTATGCCCAGGAAAGGCACGTTAATGGCGATTTTGATTTGGAAGGAGTGGATGCATTGTGGTGCACTGTTAATGTCTGCAGGTTTGGTGTTATTCTTGAACTTTGCAAACAAGTGTCCAGTTTTGCTACAGTGCACGGTGTTGTCGTACATTATGGTGGATTGCATTTGGGTTACATGACTTGTTCACGTGTGTTCCATCAACTGAAGAGGTTGATGAAGGCAGTGAAAGGCTTTTTCCCCACTACCCAGGTGGTTTTCTCTGCCATCACACCAAGAAGAGTATAGGACTATCCTAATGTATGCTGTGCCCAGCCAGAGGCTGGAAGGGGTCTCATCAATAGAAGCATGTGCGATGTTTTGTCCGCTTGTTGGATGTTCTTCTGCAACCATGGCAGCATTTATTCTCAAAACGTGGTGTGTTTCCAGGCAAATGGCATTTCTTTGTCCAGCATTGGTGATGCTCTTTTGTTTGCCCGTATACAGGAGGCATTGAAAAGTTTACTGTAAGAAAGTGAGGAGGCGAAGAAAATAGAAAACCATACAAAAACCGAAAATAAAGGTGTTTCTCTACAAGTATCTAAAACAACACAAAAAAGGCTCTTTTCAGAGCCGCCACCACACTCAAAATCCCTTACCCTTGTTGACATGTATTCCCACACTCTGGCGCACATAGCACGATCAGTCTGCGACATCACAGTGGTTGCAGGGTTGCAGGTGTCACATACGGGCCTTTTGCAGATGGCAGCCATTGAAATGTCCCTGTGGAGGCTTCGGGATTGCTCAATAAGGTTTCTGGGTGTGGTTTGTACACACAGACTGTGGTACATGATGTATTTGTTGACAAAAATGCAGAAGGTGCGGTTATGGTTGTGTGTTTCACAAGCCGCAGGGTACGGTTTTTGGGGGAGTTCTGAAAGTATTGATTGAAAGTGAATGGAAAACACTATGCAGTGGCTGCTCATTTGGATTCTATCATGTGGATTTGTACTGATATGGGTACCTGCCATGAAGTGACTGATTTTGGTTTGTCTTTGTGAGACTTTGGTGACGCGCGATCATGCCGACATTGTTGTTCTTCATTGTGAAGGAACATTTCACATGTTACCAGAGTTTCAGTGACGTTTGCGATGAAGGAGGCACTTTCCCAGATCATGCATATGTTTCCAATCTCCTGCATAACTTCTTATCGCATACACAGACACAGATGTGGCTGTGTTATTTTTAAAATGGTCTGGACATGGAGAAAACACGTACATTGTGAAGAAGTCTACTTATGACATGTGCCAATGTCGTACTTTGGGAATGGGAATATGACGTTTTACAGCACAAACAGTTTTTCCCACAAATAGCATTCACCTTACTATTCCTGCCATTCTGATTTGTTTACAACCTATCTAAAATGCTGCTTTTGGTTGGACATTGAGCATGAGAGTCGATATGATAAACTTTGATATTTTTCTTTCTAATACTGGATTGTAGAAATTTTACTTGTTTTCTAAAGAATTTGAGTAATGTATAAATGTAAGGTTTAAATATATAAACCACATGCATTTTAATGTAAAAAACAAATAAAAAATATTTATATATATATTTGTAGTGGCAGCAATTGCTTTGATGTTCTCAAATATCTCTTCTGTAACCATGTAGGGTGTGATCTCACTCCATGATGCAGTTATCATATTTCAAACACATTACTTTGCAGTTGTGCAGATTGGGTATAGGTAGCATAGGAAGAGGTTGGGTGGAGGTGGCTGGAACCGAGGAAGCAATAGAAGTGGAAGAGAGTGACAGACATGCTTTTCTACAACCGATACATGTGCAGATATTAACGGTCATGGGTTTGTACATTCAGATGGAAATTAGCTTTCCTTTAGGGCTTCTCCACATTGTTGTAATGGAAGTGGCTGAGGTGCTGAATCTAATCAGAGGTTGCAAAAGTTTAGGACGGTTTATTGGAAGCTTCCATCTGCAATAGCTTATAAAAGGAAACACATTGAAAATCTTTAATATACTTCTTACTCCATTGCTACATGACAAATAAATACTGCCAGCTCTCAGTGACAGTTTTCTGGGCACACGGGTTGTTCCATTGAGTTTAGGTTAGTATTTAGCATAACAATGCATATCATCATAACTTTCTATCATTGCTTTTTCCTTTCGGTGCTGAGCAGGTTTCCTGTAAGTTCTGAGAAAGTGGTTCACAAATTCCCCAAGAACGTGACAATGTCCAATGCAAGCTGTTTTGTAAGATAGTATGCCAGGGGCTATCCAACTTTGGTAGTGTTATAAAAATATAATGTAAATATATAGCCAGTACTTCTGAAGGTTATGGCCCGTGGTGGCATCACTAATGCTTGAGAGAAACAACCGCAGTGTGTCCGAAAAAGTGTGGAAAAGTGGAACTGAAGTAACAAGCACAGTACACACTGTCCACTTGGCTTCAGATGTTTCCTATGTAGGTCCTTTAATTGTCTCTATTGCTGGCTGAGCAGCCTCTCCCTCTGACAGTCCTGGCAAATACCTGAGGGGTGAATTGTCTTTTCAGTGAAGAGTGAGTCTTATGTAGGGCGGTGAAGGTATTCAGAAACTTAGACATATCCTTGGTGTTTATTTTATTCATACGTTGAACTATGCTAGGAGGATATGAAGTAGAAGCGTATTAAGCTTGTGCTTTATATAAAAATAAAACCAATTAGAACATGTAATAAATGTTTATTTTTCACTAAACTGGTATTTCTTAAAAAGGGGATGGGCCGAAAGAATGATTGAGATTTTTTTTTTTTTTTAGTTTTCCTTGATGAACAAGTCCCAAATATTTTGCCCTTGGCTGCTGCTACATCCGATGTTGCTAGCTCGCTCAGTTTAGGATCAATTTTATTAGGATGGAGCTTTTCCTTTACATTGTGATTGTACTGTTGGCATTACAGAGTAGGCATATGGCTTTCAAGGCCTATTTCATCAGAACCATAGGGTCTATGCTCCCCTCTTTCTCTTTCACTTTATGAGCCAGATGGAGTATCTTTGTAATTGGTCCCAACACATCCAGTAGTTTATCTTGGCATGATGTCCAAGATCCATCAATACATTTTGTGATGTATTTAGTATACTTGCCCATGCAGGTGAGCATTCTTTTGCCTAGTTCAGACATTTCAGAAATTCCTTCTGGCAGATGTGGTCTGGGACACTCAGTTAATAGTTTGTTTCTGGCTTCTTTGGCCAGTGATGTTCTCTTCATCAGGTACACTGTTATTTGCATTGGTTTCTCCCATTCTTATGAACAGTGATGAATAAGAATGTCTGGGTCAAAATCCTCCCCATTCTCCTCTTGATTCTCCTCAGCCTTTCTTTTCCTCGTCCGAGCTGGGTGAGGATATATTCTACCATTTGCTTTCTTTCATTCTCGACCTCATTGCTTTCCCCTTGACACCTTTTTCCTTCCGTGGCGTACCCAGATGTATGTAGCCAACATGTGCCCTTCAGTCTTTCTTTCTTCCCCCTTTTTCTATTCCAGGCTCGCTTGTACCTCTGAACTCGTCCATGCCTTGGGCGAAGGTTAACGAATTCTAAGTGAGGGATAGAAGCTGTGAAATGTGTCCCAAACAAGCACCTAACTCCTTCTGGATGGCCTGCCCCATACCGGACTGCCGCCTTTTTTGGCTTACATGGGATGGGCTGAAAGAATGATTGAGAATTATATATATTTCTTTCGGTTTCCTTGATGTACGCGTCACCAAATATTTTGCCCTTGGCTGCTGCTACCTCCGATGTTGCTAGCTCGCTCAGTTTAGGACCAATTTTACTAGGATTGAGCTTTTCCTTTCCATTGTGATTGTACTGTTGGCATTATGGAGTAGGCATATGGCTTTGAAGTGCTATTTCATCAGAACCGTATGGTCTATGCTCCCCCTTTCTCTTTCGCTTTATGAGCCAGATGGAGTATCTTTGTAATTGGTCCCAACACATCCAGTAGTTTATCTTGGCATGATGTCCAAGATCCTTTAAGACATTTTATGATGGGTTGAGTATACTTGCCCATGCAGGTGAGCATTATTTTGTCTATTTCAGGCATTTCAGCAATTCCTTCTGGCAGATGTGGTCTGGGACACTCAGTCCATAGTTTGTTTCTGGCTTCTTTGGCCAGTGATGTTGTCTTCTTCAGGTACGCTGTTATTTTCATTGGTTTCTCCCATTCTTATGAACAGTGATGAATGAGAATGTCTAGGTCAAAATCCTCCCCATTCTCCTCCTGATTCTCCTCAGACTTTCTTTTACTCGACCAAGCTGGGTGAGGATATTTTCAACCATCTGCTTTCTTTCATCCTCGACCTCAGTGCTTTTCCCTTGCCACCTTTCTCCTTCCATGGCGTACCCAGGGGTGTGTGGCTATCATGTTCCCGCTGGTCTTTCTTTCTTCCCCCTTTTTCTATTCCAGGCTCGCTTGTATCTCTGATCTCATCCATGCCTTGGGAGAAGGTTAACCAATTCTAAATGAGGGATAGATTGTGTGAACTATGGGCCTCATTACACGGTAGGCGGTAACCATGGCGCCATTAGCGCCATGGTTGCCGCCAGTATTTTACTGTGTCCGCCTTGGTGGATGGCGGAATTACTGCCCTACTCCAAGGTGAGCGGGGGCAGTAATTCCCCATTCACCAAGGCACTGCCACATTCCCATTTTTTCCCCCATAGGGCTCAATAGAAATGGGGAAGGAGCTAATTACGGTACCACAAATTGCAGTACCGTAATTAGCACCAAGGTCCCTTAGCGGGCTCGTTCATTAACGGCTGGTAAAACCAGCCGTTAAGGTCGGGTCCCGCAAATTGACCTCGTAGTAAGGCGGTAAGGGTTTACCGGTACCGGTGCCCTTACCGGTACAGGGAAACCCTTACCGCCTACCGTGTAATGAGGCCCAATGTCTCAAACAAGCACCTAACTCCTTCTGGATGGTCTGCTCCATACCAGACTGCAGCCTTTTTTGACTTACATGTAGTCTATCTTCACTGGAGCTGTGAGCAGGAGGTTGTGCAGAATCTAAATGTACCCATTAAAGGTGCTGCCACTAATAGCCATTACATGGGGTTGCTGTTGGTACTCTTGTTTAGAGAGGAATTGCCATAGCATTTCAGTGCTGGACTGCCCATGTGGGCGGGACAAAGACTGATATGCAAATTGATATTTCCCATCTGAGAAAGGGTACCATGTGATTTCATTGCCTGATTTTACATCGCCAGGCTTTTAAACGTGCACATTCCATCGAATGTGCTCATTTTTTTTTTTTGGGGGGGATCCACCCAAACCTCCCACCCACACTTATTTTTTTTTATTTCTCACCCGCCCAAACCCTTATTTGCCCTTTCCCTCCACCCCCCCCCCCTAAAAAATGTGAAGAGCACATTCGATGTAATGTGCACGTTTAAAAGCCTGGCGATGTAAAAGCAGGCGATGAAAGGACGGCGTACCCTGAGAAAGGAACAGTGAGCAAAAGCGTGTGCTGCAAACTCTCATCTCAGAACAGGTTATCATGCCATGTTCTTTCTGGAGAGGAGCGCCTGCTACCCTTTTTGAAATATTTGTAAGGAACTTGGGGTTGGTCACTCTGAGTTACCTGAGGGCAACCAGATGTGGATTCCCTGCTCACTGTGCTCAGATAGGCACAGCTTCACCTCACCGATTAGGCCCAACAATGCTGAAACACGCGTATGGGGTTGCTGTTGGTACTCTTGTCCAGAGAGGAATTGCCATAGCATTTCGGTGCTGGACTGCCCATGTGGGCGGGACAAAGACTGATATGCAAATGGATATTTCCCATCTGAGAAAGGTACAGTGAGCAAAAAGCTTGTGCTGCAAAGTCTCATCTCAGAACAGGTTATCATGTCATGTTCTTTCTGGAGAGGAGCGGCAGCTACCTTTTTTGAAATATTCACAGACATATACAATTAAACTAAAAATATTAGCTTTAGACATTACAACACATATTTAAAGTCCATCTTGAGAATGCCCTGTATTCACAATAAAATCAGTACAGCGCATATCTGTTTTTGTTTACCATAACATGGTTAAAACTTCACTAATAATAATTAATTTGCATTTTCATATAGTGCTACAAACCCTCAGGCTTATTATTACCCACGTGGTGTGTGGTGCTCATTTATCGACCTCGGAAGGAGGAAAGGCTGGGTTTGGCCCTGCCAGGCTTCGAACCTGCTTCGGCAGGCTCTGCACGAATGTCATAGCGAGTGCTCTACTCGCTGTGCTATCTGACCAGAACTATTCACCTAAAAAGCCCTTTCTCAGGTTCATGGTCCTTTTCAGATAGCACAGGAGGGCCCGAGCTATTGGGGCTGTGTCTGCGGTCAGAAGTAAGAGTAAAGCCGGCCTGTATAGACAAATGTCAAAACGCTTAACCACTTTGCGTTGTTTCCTCTTAATACTAAGCAGTCAAAACTTGCCCTAGTAATACACCGCCTTTCTCTCTTTTTCGTACTCCTAAGAAGCTAAAGCTGAATCTCGTTTCCTGCTTGTCACTGCATGATCTTAGTTAGTGACAAATTTCCTTTTTTCCTTCATTGTCCTATACAAAGCTGCTTAAAATCTTTCACCTGCCTGTGGGACAGCAGGCTGTCGGTCAGCGGGAGGGTAGGGATGCTACTGTTAGACAGAGACTCTGTAACAAGCGCTAGTCAAGGGATTTTGCACAAATATTCCTTCCCCATAAGTGTCCTAATAATAAAATGGCACAATGTAGCTCGCTCGTTTGCCTACAGACGGAGCCAAAAAGTACATGGAGCAAGGGCTCATTGGTCTTCCCAAAACTCAATCCCCAGTTCCCTATGCACTGAGACACAGGGGGAGAAGACCTGGTGTCCCAAACGCTGTTGAAAAAAACTGGTTTTCCTTCGCCTGAGGCAACACTGCATTTGTGTATCCACATAGTGGTGTTCCATACTAAGTGGCCGCCTTAGTGTGGGTTGCATAAACCTTTAATACCAAGTCCACAGGTTGGGCCTCGCAGCGGGACAAAAAGCGGGAAATGCCATCCAACTCCGGGTCATCTTCAAGGATTGTTTTTTTTTTACGTGGGCACTACCCGTAACTGATTCAAAGAATCTGACGCCCGGAAAATCAAATTCCTTCACTTTAGGAATGGATTCCCCATTGCACACCATGGGGCGCATCTTTGCAGGCCTTTTTCTCCCTATACAACCCATTACTGCAAACTTGGAGGTATTGATTTTTAACCCCAATTTGTCCAGAAACACTGCATAGGCTTCTATCAGAATCTGTAAGGCCCTCGGTGTTCTGGCTACTAGCACCGTATCATCAGCATAGGCCAAACCGGAAAGGGCCTCCCACCCAGATGTCGGTAATCTGCACCAGTATTCACAAGGGTTTTAAAGAGCCCATTTCTGTAGAGAGTAAACAATATAGGTGCCAGAACACATCCCTGGCGTACCCTGAGCCCAAATTCAAAACAGCAGGTACACTGCCCCCCAGGTCCAATGTGGATGCGACCCCTGTTATCCCTATGGATTTCTTGCAATATGACTAACACTTTCTCCTGTCATCCCAAGCACCCCAGCACGGCCCTCAACTTATCTCTGTCCACTTTATCAAGGCCATGCTTAGGTCCATCAAAGCAAGATAAACCGCCTCCCCCGTTCAAAACACAGAATTGACAATCAAAAAGTACAAATTGAGGCTCTGTTCCACCTCCTCCGAACAGTGAGTCAAAATGTGCCACTCAGGCTTCCGCTGCCACAAGAGTGCCCCTCTGGCTTTCAGATGAATTAGACCTCAGACCCTCTTCACATATTTCCAAAAGACTTTTGAGTCGTTAGTCCGTGCGGCTTCTAAGAAGCCCTTCCATGCTTCCACTTCAATCTCCAGTTTCCTTTTTTACATCACGGAATGATAGTGGGCTCTCGCTCAAGTAATCTCTTCCCTGGAGATGACAGGTGCTTTTATGGGTAATTCAACTGCAATTTAATGAATACATCTATGCAAATGTATTTTTAGGTTTTAGCATTAACTAAATATGAAAATAAAAAGGACTGTGTTTAGCGTTTATGTTACCCTGTATCGCTCCAACACTGACAATCACTTCTGTCCTACATCAAGACAGCACATGATGTTGAAGCAGCTAAGCCTTAGCGTTGCTTTAACATTGGCTTTAACATTAGTTGTTTTAGGAAGTTGTGTGGGAGGGGCTAAGGGAAGCAAAGGCAAGTAAGGGAGCTCTGTTCTTTCCTATCACACAATGTTCTACATTTTGTGTGACACCCCTAAATACTGCCACTGACACAGTAATGTGTTTCAGCACACAGTTTGGAAAGCTTAGTCCTAAAGGGATGTAAACTAGAATGGACAGTTGAGGTATTTTCGAGAAAAACAACACTTTTCCTTAAAAGAGACAGAAGACATGCAATGCACTTTGTTTGAAAACATTCTGAGACGTGGCTCTTCCAATGTTCCATTGTAAATTTTATGAACATCGGTGCTGAACAATCATGTGGTAAAGGTCCAATGGGACATTGTGAACGATGAATACAGAAAAGCACATCAGCACTACACAATGAAGATGTATTAACCTCATTCAATACATCATTGACAAACAGCACTTAGTCTATCAGAAACTCCACCTACCACTGGAACGACTCCAATGAACACCCAACTTAGAACCTATGCTACTGGTAGCTGAAATCCACTGGCTACTTTATTAATGGCATCTAATGTATCTTTAAGACCAATGAGTCTGCTGTAAGACATCGCCAAGCAGGCGTGTGCGCTACTAGCCTGCCCCTGATTGGTGGAATCACTCCATTTATCACTCGGTCGTGCGTCCACGACTGCAGTCTTACAAGAGTTACCATCCTGCTGTGTGCTGTGTGCTGTCACTGTGCCAAACTCAACCTCTACCTTCCCCATGGTAGTGGATGAAGGGGTTGGGTCTGCTGTCTTCTTGGCGTGACCTGTTTCATCTGTAGGGGCTTTGATTGCTTCTGCAGCTGGCTGAGTAGACTTTGTCTCTGTCAGTCGTGGCAATCACCCGATGGGTGCATCATTTTTTCAGTGAAGACTGAGCGTAATCCAGGGCGTCAAAAGTACTTACAAACTTAGATATATCCTTGATAAAGGTTTCACCAAAAAGTAATCCTTTGACTGCTGACTCTGATTCACCGGATGCCAATTCCCTAGTTTAGGGTCAATCTTGACAAGAATTGAATGCCAGAGTTCTGTGTGATGGTGTAGTTTGTGTTGCCTAAGAGGCAAGCTGCTCCTTGTGTCTACTGAATTTCAATCAAAATCTAGGTATTTGTCTGAATACCTTTGTGAATACGTACTTGGAGGCTATTGTTTGCTTTCTATGATTATCTATCTCTCTGTGTTTGCAAGAGATAGGCAATCATAGCAAGCGGAGGACAGAAGCCAATGGGGTATTTCCTTATTGCTTAATGTAGCCTGCCAAAGAAGCCATGCTGGAGTGGTCTCGGCACGGCTGGCAATGAGAACTGCGAGTGGAGCACGTACACCATGTTCTCAAGCCAGCCATGCCCAGACCACACTAGGAGAAGAGGGTGACCTCATCCACACACCGAAGTAAGCATTGCTAGGTGGCAATGCAACAGTGTCCTCTGATGCTGTTCCCTTTTGGTTTTCAACAGTAATTACATTGTATGTAACAGATTACAGCAATAATGGCATTATACATACTATTGTTTACAGGTTATCACATAAAAACATTGCATTTCTTAATAACAATTTAGGCTATGATTGCAGAAGACACACTATGCACATGCTGACTCAGATGTTAATTTAACATCTGTGGATCTTTTGGATACTTAGATAGTAAATGTCAGTAGATATTGAGAGATGTATTTGCAGTGGAAACAGTGACACAGCTGGAAACACTACCCATAAACAATCAGTACACACCCGATTCCATATCCACAAGTTATCACCATACCCAAAGTAAATAACTTTATATTGATTATTGCTATCAGTCCTTCTAATAAACTGTCTTGTATGGGTCCAAAGGAACAATGTACATGATGACTACTTAGAATAACATGTTTTGTGGCATTTTCTTTTTAGTCTTGCACATTTTGCTGTTTTAATTGTTCCTCCCTTGTTAGACATTTAAACATGTTTGACAATCATAGCAGCAGTGATGGTGATATTGTGTGGGTCACCAATCCATCCACACCCCATAAAAAAGCAACTGCAATGAAGTCCATTGGAGAAAATGGGTGTTACTTCAAAGTAACAGAACACTGTTCAGATAACAAAGTGGTGGTTGTCCAATGCACATTGTGCAAAGAAACACTGAGATGTGTGCATTCAAATGTTCTATTTGAAAGCCTGGGAACACCAGTCCAAATAAACCTTCTGGTGCAAATCCACTGGGACGATGTGAATGACGAGTACTGTAAATCATCTGAGCACCACAAACTAAAAATGCATGGCACTCATACATTAGGTCACAGAGAATCTGCACCACCTCCAGCACCTGCATCCAGCAGTGGGACACCACCACCAGACAGTCAAACCTTAATTTCTGCAGCTTCTGCTTCAATTACACCTGTTGCTATAATACTGGCACCCATTGTATCTGTTATGAAGGTCATGTGCTGCATATGCCACAATTAGGTTGCCATTAAAAAGATTTTAAAAAGTAAATGCCTGCCATGGAAAGGAAGATGAGTCCCTTCTCTCTTTCTATGGCAGGCACTCGCTGAATGAACACTGAAGATCATGGCGGCGACCAGTGCCTTGTCAGACTGCTAAGGACATGGCGAGGGCCAATCAGATCATTTGTAACAATTTGATTGTCGGGTAATAATTGCACTTTACAATGTCTACTTAGATAACATTTGAAAAATTAACACATTCAAGATTTAGTGGAAAAGGAAAACTGTTACATACAATGTGATGACTGTTGTCACCAGTGATGGGATGAGTGATGTGATCTGTGATGTGAACAGTGATCCGATAGAACCTGTAATTAGTGACATCTGTGATGTCATCATTGTGGTCAAAGGCTGCGCAACAGGGGCCGAAATGTTAAGGTGGCTTTAGTTGAAAATATATATATATTACATGGCCACGATATTGGCCATGTAGTTATGGTTAAGTTGGTGTTTCCATAGGAAGAGCACTTTTTGGGCGGCTTATAACTTCGCTCCCTCTGGACGAATCCTCACCAAACTTTGGAAAAAAAGTATATGGCCCACTCTGAATTTCTTTCCAAAGTTTGATGAGGATTCGTCCAGGGGGGGAAAGGTTTTAGGGGTGGTCCTAAAACTTTTGTTTTTTCCCATTGACTTAATGGGAAAAAACCTTGTTCACGCCTACAGCCCAAACCGCTGGACAGATTTACACCAAATTTGCGGCAGGAGCGGCGGCTTGGTCCCGAAAGCGTGCTTTGGTGTAAATCCGTCCAGTAGTTTTTAAAAAAATGACAAAAAGGTAAGTGAAAAAAATTAGTGATATCTGTGTTCGCTTTGCGGACACACTTCCCTGTTCGCTCCGCGGACAGGATGGTGATTGGGCAAGCAGGTTGCGTGATGTCCGCGGACATCTGACGTGCTCTCTCATTGGATGCGGTGAAAGCGTGCAGTGCGTCTGGCTTCAGAGACGCCCGCCATCTTTGTTCCTCGCATGAGAGGCTTTGTCAGCAGGAGCGGGATCTGCCGCTTGCACAGTAAGTCCGCCTGTGTCTGTCTCATGTTCCTCCCACCCCCGCTCATGCCCCGTGTGTCCTTCTTGTCCCCCCACCCCCACTCATGCTCCGTGTCTTCCCTGTTCCTCCATCCCCCTGCTCATGTCATCAGCACACGGTGGCCAGCGGAGGGCCAAGGAGCGGGATCTGCCGCCTGCACACGAATGCCGTGTGTCTCTCTCCCTCCCCCCACCCCCCGCTCATGCCTCGTATGTCTCTCTCCTGCCCACCCCCCGCTCATCCCCGTGTGTCTATCCCTGCTGCCGCCCACCCCGCCGCTCATGCCCCGTGTGTCTATCCCTCCCGCCGCCCACCCCCCGCTCATGCCCCATGTGTCTATCCCTCCCGCCGGCCACCCCCTGCTCATGCCCCGTGTCTCTATCCCTCCCCCTGCTCATGCCCCGTGTCTCTATCCCTCCCGCCGCCCACCCCCCGCTCATGCCCCGTGTGTCTCTCCCCCTCCCGCCCACCCACCGCTCATGCCAGGTGTGTCTCTCTCCCTCCCCCCCACCCCGACTCATGCCCCGTGTGTCTCTCCCCCTCCCGTCCACCCCCCGCTCATTCCCCGTGTGTCTCTCGTCCTCCCACCCACCCCACACTCATGCCCCCACCCTTGTGAGCCCGGCAGATCAATTCTGCTCTGTGCACCGCACCCCAGTGCACATCGCCTGCTGTTTAGGGAAACGTTCAGTGCAGTGCACTGAAAGTGTGAGTTTCAACTTCATCCCACACTATTTTAAAATGAAACCGTTTCATTTTAAAATAGTGTGGGGTGAAGTTGAAACTCGCATTTTCAGTGCACGGCACTGAACGTTTCCCACCCTAAGGAAAGGAGAGTGAGTACAATGTATACAAATATGAGCATATACAGGGAAGGTAGAGTAATAAAAATAAAACTATGGGAAAGTGCTGATAACCCTAATGATTATCTTCATGCACAGAAAGGATTGCTCTCTTTCAAGCCTATGTCTTCCGCTATGTATATGTTTCATATGATGTGACTTGACCCTAAGTCTACAAATATAGTACCTTTTCAATTTTTACTTCCTGACTGTTACTGAAGAAAACTATGTGGCCTAGATATGTCAGTAAACGGCAAAAAGGGAGAGCCAGACATGTGATGTCATCAGTGATGTCATCAATGACATTTGTGATGTCATCTTTGATGTCCTGGGTGTTAGTGTTAACAGCGCACGGTGGCGCGAGTTATGGTTGCTTATCTTACCATAACTGCCGAATTTCAGGGGTTTTTCAGTTTTACTTTGAACCATAAAATCCCTTTAGTAGAGTTTTTTCACTGAATATATATATATATATATATATATATATATATATATATATATATATATATATATATATATATATATATAGTTGTATACATGGCATGTGATTGGGCCGCTCGTTGACGTGGATAGAAGTCATGTGTAGGCGCGCAGCAGGAGTGTGTGGTATGATGGGCTGGGCTATCAGGCGTGAAGATGTGTAGCTGCATCAAAGAAACCTGATGTCCAGTTGGGTCAATTGGCACGCACAGATTTTGTCACATGGCATGGGTGTAGCCATGTCAATATATTGCAACATGTGATGGGTCAGTTTGTTGATGCAGCCAGAAATTATATGTAGGCACGCAACCGCAGCACGTGATATGATTGGCTGGCGCAAAGACTCGTAGGCACGTCGACAAAGCCTGACATCCTATTGGGTAATTTCGCATGTGCATATTTCTTTCATGGCATGGGTGTAGCCATGGCAATATACCAGAGCATGTGATTTGGTCGTTCGTTGATACAGCTAAGTGGGTGACCACAGTCCGTTATCCGATTGCCTGTTAAAAAGAGGCGCAAAACTGTATAGCCAGGTCAATGCAGCTTTCAAAGTGATTGGGCCCTTCCTCGACGTGGCTACGGCCATGTGCAGGCTCTTCTTCTCTTTGACTCAGGCGATTGGTCAATAATGTAAGCATGAACAAGTAATTGCACTTTGGTGTACCTGCGCATACTAAACACACATTCCGGTTGGCTATATCGCATTACTGCGGTTATACCCATCAACCAAGCACCTGTTTCCTATTTTCTGTCATTGTTTTTTGTTCCTTTGTTGGTTGAACTTTTTTATAAGCCTTCAGGAACTTTTAAAAGCAGCATTCCATTTTTACCTTTCTTCTTCCCAAACCTTTGTTCTTTGTCTTGTGCTTTGTAGTTTGTCATTTTCTGTTATTTTAGCTTGTTATTTATTTTTTTAAATTTTTTTTCTATATTAAGTGTTTTTAGTAATTTTACAGTTTTCATTTTTCCTCTCCAATCTTTAAAATGACTGCAACCAGCAGTGATGATGAGGTGGTGTGGTTGCCTTCGAATTTAACTCCACGGAAGAAACAATGTGCAACTAAAACATTTGCTGACAATTGTCAATATATCCGGGTAACGGATTAAACAGCAAGAAGGAGATCGAGAAAGTCATGTGCTATTTCTGTGGTAAGGTTTTGCGGAGGGGACCATCACTAAAGTCTTTGCAAAGTCTGGGAACATCAACGGTAATTCAACATCTTGTCCACGTAAATTGGGATGGCGTGGACGAATCGTATAGGAAGGCTCATATAAAACATAAGGTGAAAACGCATGGAGCAAGATCTGCACAACAGTATTTATCATCTGCGCCACAGAGTTCCAATACGATCAGTAGTTATTTTCCAAGAGGTTACACCCAACCTCAGTCCATACTGCCTGCAACTGATCTTTCAAACTTTGTGGTGCTATGCAAAACCTGTCACAGCTTGATTGAGGTTGGAGGTGGCAGACTAGAAGCTTTGGGCTAGGATCTTTCAGAACATAAAGCTAATTGCCAATGCTAGGAATATTTTTAAATGTCAATTTATTTGTACCCCATTCTTTGAGAAAAAACTGGCAACTTTTTTTTACCTTTTTTTATATGTATGAATCCTAGTGTTATTCCCTTCCCAGTTCCTACCTTTTTTTCCTCATCCCCAAAGCGATCCTTTTCAGGGCCAACTTTTCAGTTATAAAAAAAGACAATAACACATACTGTACATATAGATCAAATACCTTAACTGATTCTTTTCAATACACTGTGTGCTAAAAAAAACACACGCACTTAGTATTTCATTATAGCCGTGGTTATCTCCTGTGGAAGCTGCAGGTAAACCCACCCAGTTGTTGCCGCATTTAGCCGCACATGCATGCTTGGTAGCAGCTGCTATAAAACTGTTTACAAAAAAAGAAAGTAGTCTTGTAAAGATTTATTTTAAGATATATTGAGTGTAGTCTTTATACACAGTGGGCCTCATTACTACCCTGGCGGTAAAGTGATAAAGGCGCCGGTAGTGCTGCCGCCGCCATTATCACTCTAACGCCACATTACAAGTTCTGCTTGCGGGGCCGCTCTGCATGCCAGGTCAGACCAGACGTGCAGAGCGGCACCTGCTAGCAGAACAGGATGGTAGCAATGGTCCCGTTATGAGCGGGACTGTTGTTACCATCCTCCGCATTACCATTGGGCCTTATGCAGTCTCAAATGGGAATGGGACATACCGGGTCCGGGTCCAGCGAATGGGAATTACCGGGCTCACAAAGGTCAGAATGGCCCAGTATTCCCATTTTGCGGGACCCGGACCTGGGTTTGGGGGTAGCCATGCCAGCAAAAACGGCATGGCTACCTCCAAACTCGTAATGAGGCCCAGTTACTCTAACACTTTAATAGTCAACAACAAATATTATATACGGTTTGAGGGCTACTAGGAGTTTGCAGACTCACGGAAAGGCCCAACACCTTCCTCCAAAAAGGAACGCAGACCCAGCCAGACATAAGTTCAAACTGCGGTTTATCACATCCAAAACCAACAAGGATAAGTACGAGGATCAAAGGAATCCAAGAACCATTCAACGTCTACTGGCTGGCAGGCCAGTTTTGTGTATACATTATTTCACAATGACGTCTCAATCTGGGCACCTCTCCAGAAAACCTATCGCCATCTGGGATTGGGTGCTGAGTGATAGTCCACTTATAGCAGACCCTGTACATGTTAGTTTACTGTCTCTCGTATGTCAGGTGGCTGGCCTGCTCCATCCCCAAATTACTACTTCTAAACAATGTTGCAGTGTGAGGGTCCCACCATTGGTCCGTGTCCGTTGCTACCCACACTGTTAGGCAGAATCTTTCCCTTAAGGAAAGGGGAACGAAATAATGTTCCATGAGAGATAGACAAAAAGGGATGACTATTAAACCTTTCCAGTACTCTATGTAAGATAGTTTGTACTGGTTCTGTGAATTTAAAAAGACTATTAAAGTCAATGGCAACTTCCCATGTTCTGAGAGACAGTAGTCAGTCCCAGAATATGGAGTTTAAAGTGGGAAGTCTGAAAATGAAAACCCTGTGTCACTGTACTAAAGGTGCTGTGTGACACACAGTAAAATGATGATGCCTATGGATTAAGTGAGGCTCCACAGTCTATAAACACAAAAATGTAAAACACACAGCAAAACACATGTAAGAGTGGGAAAAAATGATCATACTCTTTCCAGGTGAAAAAAATAAATCCTAGAAATCCAGCAAAGCTGCTGCGGGACTCAGTAGGTAAGAGAAATTAGCCATTCTGGAGAATTATCCCTAACATTTGCCCCCCCACCCGAATAAGGGACAGAAGGATTTAATCTCTTAACAATAGTCAGTTATAAACATCCTAGAGAGACCATCAGCATTTTGGAAGTGACATCCTGACCTGCCCTCAATGGTGAAATCAAACCCTTGCAGGTAGATTGACCATCTTACAAGTTTTGGGTTCCCCCTTTTCATTTGCATTAACCATCTCAAGGGTTGGTGGTCTGGGGGTCTGTCTGAATCACAAAAGTAGATCCATACAAGTATGGTCTAAACTTCTTCAGAAACCACACAACACACGCACACTCTATGGTTGCCCAACTTGTTTCTGGTTCCTTCAGTTTCCTACTGATGAAGCAAATGGGGTGCTCCCTATCTTTCTCATCCAGTTGACTAAGGACTGCACCTGTACCTGTATTGGATGCATCTGTCTGCACAATAAAGGGTTGGTGATAATCAGGAGCTCTTAGGACTGGACCTTGACAAAGGGCTTTCTCGAGGTTTTCAAAGGCTTGAGTGCAATCCTCACTCCATCTAACTTTTTTAGGGAATTTTGGAGATGTGGTTACATTCAAGGGAGAAGCTATGGTCCCACAGTCCTCTATGAAATTCCTGTAGTACCCAGTGAGACCTAGGAAGGCTCTCACTTGGGTTTGAGTAGTAGGGTTGGCCCAGTTTTCTACAGCTTGTACTTAGCTAGGCAATGACCTTATTTCACCTCCTTCTACCTCATGACCAAGGTAGACCACTTTGTTCTGACCAATTTGACATTTGCTTGCCTTTATGGTCAGATGGGCCTGCTCAAAAGCATACAAAACATATCCTAAGTGATCAACATGTTCTTTCCAAGTAGGGCTGAGCACTGCAATGTCATCCAAGTATGCCATGCATAAGTCCTCCATCCCATTCAGAACTTGATTGACAGTCCTATGGAAGGTAGCAGGTGCATTCTTTAATCCAAAAGGCATAACCTTAAACTGGTAGAGGCCTGGTAGAGGCCTGCTGGGGTTGAAAATGCAGTTTTCTCCTTGGCATGGTCTGTCAGGGGTATTTGTCAATAGCCTGACATCAGATCAAATGTACTGAGGTACTTGGCTGCACCAAGTTTATCCACCAGTTCATCTGTCCTTGGTAAAAGATGGGCATGAGTCTTAGTGACTGCATTTAGAGCTGTATAGTCCACACAGAATATCAACTCCTTAGATCCTTCCTTTAGTACTAGAACAACTGGACTAGACCATGGACTTGTAGAGGGCTATATAGCCCCGAAATCAAGCATCTTGCTGACCTCTCCTTTGACGTGGCATCTCACATGTTCTGATATTCTGTAACCTCTGCTTTTCACAGTTTAACAGTCACCAGTGAGATTATCATGCTGGCCCCAAGGGGTCAAGCCTGGTGACAGTGAAAACAGGGAGGCAAACTGATTTTACAGAAACTTGCACTCATCCTGCTGTTCAGATGTCAGATTAGAAGAGAGATTAACTCCTTCTATTTTCTCATCCAAAGGTTGGCCTCTTAGTAGGTCAGGTAGAGGTTCACTCTCCCCCTCCTCTTGAGCTGAAGCTAGAATCAAAGCTCCCACTTCTGGTCTCGAGACATATGCCTTCAAACAGTTTGTGTGAAAGTCTTGGTCTGCCTAAATCCACCAGATAGTTCACCTCTCCAAGTTTGCCCACAAACTTGAAGGGTCCTATCCATTTGTCCTGCAAGGCCCTCTGCCTTTTAGGCACCATAACTAGCACAAGCTGGTCTTGAGTGAACTCAACCATGTTGGCCTTCTGGTCATACCAATGTTTGACCAGAGCCTGACCTGCTTTCAAGTTATCACTTGCTTCTGCCATCATGTGTGACATTCTCTTCTGGAGACCTATCACATAGTCAGTCACTCTGAATGGCTTGGGGGAAGGAGCACTCTCCAACCCCTCCTTAATCATGGCCAATGGACCTCTGACTGGATGGCCATAGAGAAGTACAAAGGGACTGCATCCAACTCCCTCCTATAAGCACAGAGAAGGCATGGCAGTAGAAGGTCCCACTTTCTTTTAAGGGGTTCCTCTAAAGCACCTATCATGCTCTTCAAAATATGATTAAACCTCTCTATTAGTCCATTTGTCTGTTGATAGTAGACTGTAGAGAACTTGTAAGTGACACCACAGTTTTTCCACATGGCTTGCATGTAGTGGGACATAAAATTGGATCCTCCATCGGATATCACTTCGTTAGGAAACCATACTCTGAAAAAATACCACGCGAGCCTTAGCCACAGCCTATGCCGCAACAGTCCTCATAGGTATTGCTACAGGATACATAGTAGCATGGTCTACTACAACCAGGATAAACCTGTTTCCTGAAGTTGTGGGAGGGTCAAGGGGACCAACAATGTCAATGCCCACATTCTCAAAGGGAACTCCCACCGCTGGGAGAGGCACCAAGGGTGTCACATTCTTGGTTCCACTCTTGCCACCTCTTGCCAGAGGTTTGGCAAGTGTGACAGCTCCTACAGAATTTGTCAACTTCTGAACCCATCGTAAGCCTGTGGAAGTATAAGAAGAGCCTTTCCTTGTCCCTTTTGAAGCTGAAATGACCAGCCAAAGGTATCTCATGGGCCAACTGTAGGAACTGAAGTTTGTCTTCTAGGGGTACTACAAGTCTTTGCAGTCCTCAGGGATAGACTCAGTCTGTTCACTGTAAAGAGGCCATCTTACCAGTGCAACCTAGGCTTTCCAACTTCATGCCCATCAAGTTGAGAAGCTGCCTGTTGTCGACGACCTTCAAGAGTAGGACACTCTCTTTGTCCTCTGCTGAATTCTGCCCTGTTGCGTCCACCTTCTGCCAGTAAATACTGCAGCTCAGGATGGTCAACAGGACCCAGATCTCCAACTAAAGTTATGTCTTCTTCCAGATCTGACTCTTCAGAACCTGGTTCAACCACACAGGGTTGTACTCACACTCAGTCTCGGCAGGTGGAGGAGTCACAGGTGTGACTTTGGACAATCTTGGGGATGTCTTTGTTGGTAGCACAGGGGTGATATCTGCTTTCTTCTTGGAGGTCTTGGGTTTCCCCTTTGCCTCTTTCTTTCCTGAAATAGCAGTGAGCAACTCATGTAGAGTGGGGTGATAGTTTCCTCTATCAACTCCCCTGGAGAGCCTTTCAAGGTCCTCTCCCTTGCAGGCCTAGTGATCTCCTGTTTCCTTTTACTGGGAGGCCAGGGGGTACTAGACACAACTCCAAGAGTTTTCAGGTCATTACCCAACAGGGCTCTCCCAGGCATTTCACTCTGCACACTAACAGGTATCTTGACAGTCATGTCATTGCACTGGATGAGAGCTGGTAACTGGGGAAGCATTTACACAGGGCCTCCAGCTTACTTGGTTAGGCATTTGGGTGCCTTAGCAACATCCTCTCTACCTTGAAAAATGATTCATCAACCACAGTTATGCTGGCTCCAGTGTCTCTGATGGCAGGAGTCTCCTGGCCATTCACAACAACACTATCTTTATAATACTTTTTAGTATTATCTGGGATGGAATTATAGACATCTAAATTCTGTTGTTCCCACAAGCTCAGGGACAATAAATAAACTCTAGCTGAGACTCTCATGGGTTCATCAGCCAGTAGGTGAAAGTTTCCACTTGCCATAGGTACTTCTTCCTCTGGGGAGAAGGCTAAGGAGACAGTGTGGACCCATAAAGGTTTACCCTTGCATCTGGGATCCCCTTTCACATGGTCAGTTGACCCACAAACATAACATTTCCCAAATGTTTTCATGAATGGGGGCCTGTTCAGACCTCCATCTGGTTTGGGTCCAGATGGTGCACTAGCCTGAATTGGTTTCCCTTGCAGTTTACCCTTATGTTTTTGTTTGAGGCCCTCTTTTGGATTGGAGGTATTAGAATTCTCCTTGTTATCTTTCTTTGGCTGCTTTCCCTCATCCTTCTTCTGAGTTGCCCCAGAATCCTTGTGAGTAGCCCTGTTGGCAACCCACAAGTCAGCAGCCTTAGCTAACTTCTTTGGATTTATTTAGTTAGAATCAGCACAAGATTTCTCATACCTTCATAAGTGTTTACTCTGTAGCCCTAAACCTAACCATGTACGTTTTTCAAACATTCACATACCCAGGTAGCCCAAGGGGTACCATCATGCTTTTTGAGGGCCCTAAACCTCTTAAGGTACTAGGAAGGGGTCTTCCCAAATCTAGCAATTAAAGATAGCTTCACACACTCACAATCCATCCTATCCACCTCCCCCAATTTCTTCACAACATCAGATGCAACAGCGGGTAGCCTAGAGAAGAGCCAAGGAAGCAACTGATTCCCTGTAATATCTTAAATCCCATGGTTATATTCAAACATTGCCAACCAATCCAAATATCAAACTTAGCCTCATACATACCAACAATTTCTTTAGGCATACAGGGTCTCTTAGGACTGGAAAACCTAGAAGACTCTGGGAGAGAAGAATTCTCAAGAGAAATTTTTTTCATTTCAAGTTCATGATTCAACTCCATTTCTCTGAGCTTAAGTTCTTGATGCTTTTGTTCAGTTTGAGCATTAATATGTTTGAATTCCAATTCAAGCCTCATCTTTTCTAGAGCAATGAATTCAGGACTAAGTGTAGGACCTGATGGGGTCCCAGTGGACAAAGGTTGAGGTTGCAAAGCAGGTAGAGGAGCAGTAACGCCTACATTGTGCGACACATCTGCCTCATCTAACTCATCCATATTAACTGACACATTATCATCCTCATCATGTTCCACATTTGCTGGAGGGGCAGGTATTTCAGACCCACTCCCCAGATTTTGTTTAACAACCTTTCAATTAATTCTGACTTTGTGCCTTTAACAGAGAGATTCCTTTCTCTACCCAGATTTTTCAGATAATCAACAGTGTAACTAAGGAGTGTCTCCTGACTGTAGCTTTCCATATCAGACATGATTAAAATTTGCTTTTTAGCCTTGTGGTTAGTTGATCCAAGGTAATAGCAGCACTCTAAGCATAATTACTATACTATATCCTCACCACTGTACACCAATGCTAGGCAGAATAATATGCAGTACCCTTTGGGAACACCACACACAATTAAACTACACATGCACAGTACAAATTCACCTCTGGTACAAGCCTGTACTACACAGTAAAGTGGTAGTGATGGTTGAGCAGCCAGGCTTATCTCAAGAGTAAAGTGAGCAGTATCAGAAGTTACACAAAGGACAGCAATTGCTATGGTAAAAAAAACGGACTCAAGGTTTCTGAGCAAAAGAATATACATTTATTTACACCATCATTTGTAAAACAATGCACTAAAGTAAAGCAGCAGAATAATATACTACACAACACCCAATGAATTCTGGATAAGTTAAGCTCAAAATAAGTTTGAGCAAAATGGCACTCCAGCAATTTAAAAAAGGGAGGGAAATACAAGGTTATACAAAATCAAACAGCACCAACAAGTAAGTAGGCTGGGCAATCTAGAAAAGGCTTCTACAATGAAGATTCAAATCAATAGGCCTGGCCCAATGTTAATGGTTCAGAGTCTTTGCAGAGGATCACACAGTTCCGAGTAATTTGCGGTTAAGTCTTTACCAAGAGTTTGAAACAAACTTGGTCGAAGGAAAAGTTATTTAAAAAAGTAGGGAAGGACAAGCCCTCGGATTGGCAAAATATTTAAAACAATTTCACCGCGGTCGGACGGAATGAACAACCGGGTTATAACAGTACCTTAAATGAAGAAGAAGGCTGTAGCTGAGGCAGAATTTCTAGGCAGGTCCTGCAGGCTCATGGTTCCTGAAGCGACTGTCGGACTGACATGAAGTAGGAAGACTGGAGGGTCCTGCACTGCCCAGGGAAGAAACCAGTAGCAGAGCAAAGCAACAAATAAAATGTGCGCTGCTTAAAACCCAAACAAGGTATGAGCCTCCTGGCTATCCGGTTCACTGCAGCGATGCACAGCAAATTCGACCAGGGGAGGGAGGCCTTGCTTGGTGTTTGGCAAACTGGTTGGTCCCACCAGCTCAAGGAAAGAAGATTCCTTGCAGATCTTCTCTTTCGTCGAATTTTGGAGATTCGGACCCGTAGCAGGGCTTCACCGGGAGGTTCAGTCGTGCTAGTAGTCCTCTTCTTTCTGCTTCTCTTTGGTTCTCTCGATTCAATGGCGACTCTGCCTTCCTAGTCCCAGAGACCTGTGTTTTATGCAGTTTTCCCCCAGTCACACAACCTGGCTGTCAAAAACACAACAGGGTGGCTGTCCTGGCAAGGACAGTCACCCAGCCAATCAAACAGGAGTGCTACTTGGGTTACTAAGGGAGCCCATGGCAGGGGTCCTAAAACCCCTCCCTCACATCCTGTCTACCCAGACGCTCAGGCGCCTAAAGGAGGGCTTCTTTGTGGAAGCCTGTGAAAAGGCAATGAACAAAGGGACCAAATCTGGTTTGATGCACAGAGTAAAACACGAGAAAGACTTTAACAAAAAGAAATGGCGAATAAACCCTGCCGGAGCCAAAATAAAAGTTATTTGGTCAGGTGGGTTTTTGTTCGAGGCTAATACAAAAGCCTAAAACATTACCATGTTTATATAAGATAATTGCGGTAGAAAAGTTAGGGTAGATACCACTGCCACCAGCCAAGTCTTAACATAAAGGGAGCGAATCAGTGCTCCAAGAGGCACAGACAAACAGGGATAAGAATGAACCCTTTGCAATACTCCATGGAAGATGGGGTGTACTGGGTCTGTGATAAAAGTGACTAAATAAAGTTAATGGCAAACCAGAATACGACCTGGGTTTCCAAGGGAACCCTGTGCAGGGGGCCTAAAACCCCTCCCTCACATCCTGTCCTCTAGACTCTCAGGTGCCTAAGGAGGGTTTCTGTGCAAAAACCTGCCAAAGGACGGCGAACAAAGAACCAAACCTGGCTTGGCACACAGAGTAAAACACGAGAAAGACCATTACAAAAAGAAATGGTGAATAAACCCAGCCAGAACTAAATAAAAGTAAATGGGGTCCAGCGGATTTAAGTTTGAGGCTACCACGATAGCCTAAAACAGTACCAAAGCTATTTAAATAGACCGCAGTAGGAAACATTTGTTAGATGCCACTGCCTCCAACCAAATCGCAAAGAAAGGGGAACAAAATAATGTTTCATGAGAGACAGACAAAAAGGGATAACTATTAACCCTTCCTACTACTCTATGTAAGATACTGTGTACTGGGTCTGTGAATTTAAAAAGACTATAAAGTGAATGGCAACTTTACATGTTCTGAGAGACAGTAGTCAGTTCCCGAATATGGAGCTTAAAGTGGGAAGTCTGAAAAAGACAAACCTGTGTCACTGCACTAAAGGTGCTGTGTGACACACAGTAAAAAGATGATGCCTATGGAGTAGATGAGGCTCCACAATCTATGAACACAAAAATGTAAAACACACAGCAAAACACATGTAAGTGTGGGAAAAAAAGGCTCACACCAGGTGAAAAAATAAATGCTAGAAATCCAGCAAAGCTGCTGAGGGACTCAGTAGGTAAGGGAAATTAGCCATTCTGGAGAATTCTCCCTAACACACATCTAGGATACTGAACTGTGGTTGGCTAGAGCTGACATCCCCAGGCCTGGGATCCGAAATGATTCCTCGATCTCTGGGTATACCTTCTCAAGGTAAAAAGAATGACTATGTGTCTGCATTGTAACTTGTTATAAACCACCATAGTCTATGAGAGTGCCCGTTCACATCGTGCAACACTTGTCTCTCGTTGTAACATCTTTGTTGTAAGCTTCTGTCTGGCAGGGTGAGACTGACTCTTTCCCAGCTTCTGGTTTCGATACAACATCCAAGTCGGCTGGGTCACATGTTCAGAGACCATAATTTGGGCTTCTGCCTCTCTGGATTACTATGAATTATGAGGAATTATTCGTTTTTACTGCAGCTGGTTTTACTGTTGTTCAGGGAATGAAATGTCATTTGTATCTGGTGGCCTTGGAAGCGGGCCCTGTCTCACACGTGTGCTTCGCTGGCAGCCTGAATTCAGCTCAGGTCAGCTCTTGATGCCGCCTTGAGGCCTACTGTAATTTTCCTAAGCCATTGCATGGTTTCTACATGTTTGTGCTAGTCTATATTTTCCATATGTTAATTATACATGGTTCTGTCAGGTCCCATAGGTGCTCCTGCAGCTCCATAAGGTTATTTGCATATAAGCATTTGCAAGCTTTTACTCAGGATCTCTTGCTTCATGCGGTTTCTGTGTTACTGCAGTTAAGCTAATGTCAAAATAATAAAAGCAAAGACAGTATGTATATGTATCTGTCCTCTAACTCATAGAATTGTTATCCATGTATTTGGATGTGTTTTTGTGTCCAGATGTGTGGATGGCACGTGTGCTTCCTGTCTAATGCTGCTATTTCGTGGTGTTTCTAATGATGTCAGTTACGTGGCTTCTTGGCACCTAAATCAATACTGTCAATTGAAGTGTCCTTAGTTGCAGATGAGGTTCTTTGAACACTCTGGGTAAAGTTTGTACTGCTCCTCGTCTGTAGCACTGGCTGAGTGGGTACCTCGCGACATACTGATCAATCATTGGAACACTGGGAATCAGTCCAAAATAGCATGAGTGATCACGGTATCTCCTGTTTTTCTTTCATGCTATGTACCCTATAAGAGGACAGTGAGGGGAAGAATTTGTCCATCTCTCTTCACTGCTGTTGCACAGCCTATTGCCACCCTATAGTTAAGCTTTGTCGGACTGAATTAGGAACCTCAAAAAATTCTACTGTTAATAACTGTTGATTTGAGTAACTGATTTGAAGTTTGTTAGGGATGCATCAGCCCCCCAGGCTGCAGCGTTTCCTAAAGATTTGTTAAAAAATAAAAATGTTCTTAAGAGACAATGAAAATGTTTTTCCAGTCTTGCAGGCTATTTCTCATTTATTTTCCCAAAGACAAACAAGTTCAATTTTAGCCAGACCGCACAGCCGAAACCGCTGGACAGATTTAAGCATTTGAAGAGGCCTTTTTGTGGTTATTCCTTGTTGTAGTTTTTTAAATATTTGACAGAGAAGACAATGCTCCCTTCTCAAAAATAGATAACTATATCTCGGGTAAATTGCCAAAACCGGGGATTTTAGAAATAAAAAGGCTGCCATTTTCTTTTTCATCAATGTGACAGATAGCTGCGGTTATAGCCTAGGTTATGGGAAAATTAAACACAGGAAAAAAAGTCATTTGCTGGTGCAAATGCCATCAGCCTAGAGGGGGAGTGGCTACAGGGCACCAATGGAGATTTGGGAGTTGGGGCGGATCTAGGGACTGAGTTTGCAACACAGAGCTTTTCCGCGAATAGCCAACAACTCGAGGCAAACTGAGTCACAGAAACAGCATGTGTTGTGGGTGGAAAGAGAGAGGGCCGGAGGCCATCTGTTCAGTGAATGGAGCTAGCAAAGATGATTGAGGCAATTGTTGAGGGCCTCAGGGGCAAGAAACTATTTTTCCCCAGCTGTTTTTCCTATATTCACGGCTATGGAAAACCACAGCTAGCCACGGGTTGTTCCATACCTGCAGTTATAATTCTTTGAAAGATATTTTTAAAGCTATGGTGACGTTGGGGATGAAAAATCACTAGGTCATGGCCAGTGCCACAATAGCAATCCAAGTCGCCCATCCATGCATTTACCATGACAGACCCTGCTTAGCTTCATAGTGGGGAAGGGGCCAGCCCCCTTAAGCCATGTTACCTAATAAATTAACAGCCATTACAAGACCACTTAGAGAAACATTGCTTTAGGGGGCTAGCGCTTTCCTCACTTTGAAGCTAAGCAGGGTCAGTCCCGTTTTGAAGCTAAGCACAGTCAGCCCGGGTTAGTGCATGGATGGGTGACCAAATTCTTTTTTTAAACCGTGCTATTGTCATCATTGAAAGTTTTTCACTCACTTTTGTCATTTGCTTGATTGCATTCTGGTATTTTTAGTCTCCCAGTCAATATGGCAGAAATAATGCCACAAGTGTACACTTTTTGCCTTACATAGTTCTGTAAGGATGTATATATTTCAGTAACACTGTGGTATGTGTACTTTTGAAGTTATGTTTATAAAGCAGAATATTGATCGAAGCCGGACATGGGGGTGAGGAGGGGACATTATGAGGGCACGTATTTGCATCCTGGACACTCGTACAATTATTTTCCCCTGATTGTGGCTGCTTTTCAGGGCACAAGTAAAAGACACATGTGGGTGGACAGAGTACATTTTTTTAGCGGGGAACACAAGCCTATGACTTCACTGATGACATCACAGGTGACGTCATTGATGACATCACTGGTGAGATCTCTAATAATGTCATCAATGACATACACAGAAGTCGATGTAATAAAAATTGGATACTATTTAAAGATTACTTTTACTTTGTACAGTATGTGCTATATTGTAATTTTAACATGTTAATCACTTACAAAAGACACCCAGAAAGAAATACACTTCTATGTGCATGTTTTCAAACACACGTTGAATTTAAATCTTCATTTATTTTCTATACATATATACATTTAGAGTAATAAGCACTTGTTTATAACGCCCATGTATGGAAATATTAAAATATATCCTAATTCATCATTTTTTTCTTGTTTTTAAGCATTTCTCATGTCATTTAGAAAATGGTACGTGTACATATTTTTTACAGTAAAACAATTGAGTATTTACATATGTTTTTTTTAAACATAGTAAAATATTAAGGCTGAACATGCAACTCTTTTAATTTATTTCTATAATTTGTTTTGTAAATGTGTATACAGCGGAGTTGGCTGCTGAGTTGCAGTCTGTGGCAGTCTACTCTTTACTCCAGTGAGACCAGAGTCTTTCTACAGTCTCCTCTACAGTTTCCTTTTTTGTGGGTGGACCCATAAAAACCCTTCCTAACCGCGGAGTGGCCGCGGAGTTGGCTGCTGAGTTGCAGTCTGTGGCAGTCTACTCTCTACCCCAGTGAGACCAGAGTCTTTCTACAGTCTCCTCTACAGTTTCCTGTTTTGTGGGTGGACCCATAAAAATCCTTCCTAACCGTGGCACTTTGTTTCCCCTGTGCAAGCTTGCAGGGGAGCGCGTTGGCACCCCGACTAGCTCCGAATGCGTCATCGGAGAAGGAGGCGGCGCAAGCTCAAATCCTGGTGGACGAGAGCGAATCTCCACTTCCTCAAGGGCTGGAGCCAAGGATCAGCAGAGTGAAGGGGCCAGACCAAAAGAAGCTGTTCAACTTGTTATGCCGCAAATCCACTCAAGTCAAGAGAGTGAAGTTCTTCCCATTGACTCTCCGCCTACATTTATTTTCCCAAAAAAACACAAAAAGTACAAAAAAATGCATCCTTTCAAAAACAAAAAATAAATCAAAAAAGTCAAAAGAAAAGAAAGGAACACTCGACAAACCATTGCTTCATAAAAACAAGAAATCCTCGGACAAGATCCTGGCTAACTCAGCGATTTGTAACTCTCTAAAAGCATATTTTGCCAGCCAAGGAAAGCGGAAATATGATGTTCTCCTCGAATTGACAGACGCGGAATTGCTGGACACTACGTCTGACCTTGTTGGAGGTCCAAAAGCATGTAAGTTTCCCTACACACCAAAAGAGGGCATCCTATATCCTGGTGGTAAAGAAAATACTCTTGCTGACTCTTCTCAGCCTGAAAGCCCCAAAGAAGGCTCTCCTGTCTCATCTGAAAGTCCGAAAATGGTTCCTCTTAATCTTCCTCTAACGAGACCGTCTCCCTCTCTTGCAGATTGCTCCCGGGCATGTAGCCCCAAGGGACTCTTGTGCCACCCCCTTGCACCTCAAACTACTGGGACCCACTCAATCAACAACACAGCAAATGAGGGCGCTGAAGACCCTCTCGTTCTGAAGCCACATCTCCTCCCTGTCAAGACTCCAGTTAAAATCCAATCACAATGGGTTCTATCTGCCGCCTTATCAGACAAAGATTCCCACTCACCTAAGGTCCCACTACAGTCTTCTACCCTACCTTGCCGCCCTCACATTTCACCTCGAATCAATAGTGATGGGGGGTTCCAAACAGAATAATTTCTAAAGGAAACTCACCAAAGAAGCGAGACCTGACAACATTGAGGTCAGCACTGACGATCGTGCTCGCTCCATTTGGAAAACTATATGAAGCTATAAATGACACGCTAAAGGACCAAACGACTCTGATTGCAATGACCCATACCAAAATGACATATTTTGAGGGATATATAACTGGCAAAGAAAAATTTGACATCGTCATTTATGACAAAATTATAGGAGACCTAACACGAACCAATCCTGCAATTTCAACTCCTCTACCCCAACCAATTCTAATTGAGGACTCAAGAGACTGTGCGTCACAGACAGATTCAACTACCGAGAAAGAAATAGACCTGCGAGATCAGACACAGTCAGCAGACAAGCGGTCTTCCAATAAAATTTGCTTTGACTTCGGAAAAAAGCCTTAAAAAAATCAAAAATCAAAGGAGAATATTGAACCCCCTCGCCAATTTTTATTTGAAGGAGTCAAAAAGGGAATGGCCAAATCATGCCTGAAAGAACCAGCCTCAAAACAACTTCACCTCCTTTTTTTGACGAACGCATCCAAAGTCTCAACAAAAGGAACACTTGCCCAACCAACTAAGCCAAATGGAGTTAAAAAGAAAACATCCTTCAAGATCCAGCGACAGTCCCTTTAGGTCAGGCTCTAGGAAATGGCCCGGTCCTTCAGTTGAAAAACAGAGATTTGGTTCCTAAACCAAGCGCGTCCTGCGGATCCACAAAATCTCCCATCCAGGTCTGTCATTTCGTCAGAAGTCCCTTGCAGACTTCACCGCTACACTCACCAATTACCGTGGAAGACTTCCAGAGAGATGAAGCCTCTATGAACATCACTCTCCACTCATCTCCTGGGAGTTGCAGTCAAAGACAAACTGACGAACGTGAGGGAGAAAGACCGCCGACAAATACTAACCGTGTAACATCCCCAATATCAAAAAAACGAAGGACAAATAGTGAAAATAAGAAAAAGGACTGGCATAGCCCTAACCAGAGATATCCTAGAGGGCCGGAATCTCTAAGAGTGAAACTTGTGTCAGTAAAAAGAAACTACGCAGAAGTAAAATCACCTAAGGACACTGTCGATGACCGGAAAGACGGTCTCAACTTGTACAAAAAACCAAAGGAATCCATTGTACAGAAAGAAAATAACTATTTCAGAGATGGCAGTCAGAACCAAAAAATAGCAAAACAACAAAGGCTAGCTCTTGCAAAAGTTTTTAAGCTGGAACAGATCCCGGAAAACCTCGAGAAGACAACCCTAAATAGGGGAACTGTACTGAAAATTTTGAAACGCACCAGAGATCTCGAAGAATTGACAACGGAGGATCTGATACTAGTAGAGCCTTACCACAAAGACCAAAAAGCAAAGGCGTACTTACATGTTAGAGCAGAAGCTAAAAACAGATGGTCCAAAGAAGGCGAAGCAGACCTCCTAAAAAAGGGCTACTTCATTACAGAGGTGAAAAGAGCATCGAACGATTGGAAGCTTCAACGCAAAGAGAACTCTTTTCTGCCTGGGAAAATCCACTACAGGTCAAAAACAGAGTCAAATGCGCAAAAACTGATCCAGACTCCAAGGAGAGACTCGGCCCCATGGTCGGATAACACTGGCATGAGCAAGAACCGACACTCTCCGATAAGGAGACCCACTGAAAGAAACGTACATAGACCAAGCGAAATGCAGGAAAAAAGATTCCCGTCTAAGAGAAGGAATCCGTCTCACTCAGAAACTAAGACTGAACAAAAACTGTCTGACAGAAGTTTTAAAACTTCGAGACACTCGGAATCTTCGTCAGCCAAGAACAACCTGTCAACATTTGCACCAATTAAGCAGCTCTTGGCATGGCTTCCAAAAACCTCTTCAAGCCACCTAAAGACATAGCAACAAATACCCAGTGAAATGGCACAATTAACCAAAGATGGAACAAGCATAAAAGACCCAAGGCCAGAACCTGATCTCCAAACTCAAACACTTAAAATGATGTCTTGGAACACCAGGGGTTATACTCACCTCACAAAACCAGAGGGAGTAAACCTTGGGGAATTTGACGTCATTACCCTCCAAGAAACATGGCTCCTCAAACCTCCACCAATT
This sequence comes from Ambystoma mexicanum, assembly GCF_040938575.1. Lineage (NCBI taxonomy): Eukaryota > Metazoa > Chordata > Amphibia > Caudata > Ambystomatidae > Ambystoma > Ambystoma mexicanum. The sequence continues at coordinate 698,074,830 of NC_090930.1, forward strand.
GATGGCTTTTCAGTTGTAGTTTCCCCAGCAAACAAAGGCTGCCTGGGTCGTCCATCAGCTGGTCTCCTTGTGGCAGTCCGATCCGGTTCTGGACTTTCAATTCAGAAGAAGCATTCTGCTACTCAAACTCACCTAGCAGTACTAATAAACTGGGAACGCCTGGACGCGAAGAGTCACTCTATGATCTCCTCTTTGATTACCATAATCACAACCTATTGGAATCCTCAAGTCATCTCAGAGAGACTCTTCCTAACAACCATCGAAACCGAGATCGATGGCATCATGACTGCCCAAAACAACCCCCTTATAATTCTAAGTGGGGACTTGAATGCCAAATGCCCGACGGGACTCCCGAGAAGCACTTCACCACGTCCGACAAGCCAGGTGTAATCACGTGGGAAGCAATGGCAATCCCTCATGGATTCTAGAAACCTCTACAATATTGATCACTCTCTTCCTCAAGCCATCTATATTCCCACTTGGGAAAGAGGTTCTCAAGAAGGGACGATAGACTACATATATGTATCAGAGCCGATGCTGATCCGAATTACAACTTTTGAGGTCATAAGAGCAGAAGCAAGCGACCATAACATCCTGAAAATCACATGGCCGACTGAAGGGGGTGACAGAATTCAAATGCCAGAAAAAATTGAATCAAATGCCCAAGGAAACCGCTTAAGACTTACAGCGGAATGAATTAAAGAACTGTCCAAAAACTACGCAACTCACTTCTTGCGGGAAAACAGGGGGACAATAAATTCAATTTACTACCAACCCTTATTGGTTCTGTATCTGATACCCAGGAAGCCAAATCCAAAGGGTACCCAGCAACCATTACACACCTACGACAAAGAGTTGGTAATGAAACGTCACACCCTGAGAAAGCTGAAAAAGCAGGCAGCACCCTCTGAATCAGATGGACCAAGGGAAACCTACCTGAATGAACAAAAGCTGTACAAATCCTGGTTAAGATTCCAAAGAGCTCTCCTCTATCAACCTGACTCAGAAGAAATGCTGAGAAAATTGGCAGATAAGAACTCAGGTGCTTTCTGGCAATTGATTAGGAATACAGGAGACGGGTCAACTGCAATAGGATCGAACAATGTCTCAGAAGAAGTCTGGAAACTACACTTATCCAAGATATTCCAGCTCCCTAGGCAAACTATTCCTCTTCTGGGGTCTGAGTCAAATCCAACTACCTGGGAAGACTTCTCAAATGAAGAAGACATTGTACTGGCCATCAGGCATCTTAAATCCTCCAGAGCTCCTGGCCCTGACGGAATCACCAACATAGACCTAAAAAACCACCCGCAGGAGTGGGCGAGCTTCATTGGCCAGGTGTTCAAAAAATGTTGCATTACAAGATCGATTCCGAACTCCTGGAGCTGCGCAGTGATTGCTCCCATCTATAAAAAAGGAGACAGAACCGACCCAGGAAACTATCTCCCCATTGCGCTTTTGGACACAATTGGTAAGCTCTACGGATCATTCCTCTTAAAGAGCTTCCAAAATTGGGCTAAAACAGCCCCCTGCCGAGACCCTTTTCAAGCAGGGTTCATAAAAAACTCGTGGACCACAGCCAACATCATGATGCTAAGTGCTAAAAAAGCACAAACTCACGCCAGGGCCTGAGAAAGTATACCTGGTGTTTATAGATCTCAGTCAAGCCTTTGATCAAATAGACAGAGCTCTGCTGTGGTCCAAACTGAAACAATGGAAATGTCTGAGCAAAATTCTTGACCCAATAAAGGCTTTTCACAACAAGACCTCAATTATGGCCAAGTTAGATCAAGCAGGCCTGTTGTCCGAAGAAATTCTGACGCTTAGAGGGGTGAAACATGGCTGCCCGCTGGCCCCGGTCTTGTTCATCTCCTTTCTTGGAGATTTTAAAGAAAACGCCAGCAAGACTAGATCTTTCCCTCCAAAAATTGGTGAGACTTCTGTGGCTCGTTTATTATATGCTGATGATATCATCCTTCTTGACCAGACTGAAATTGGTCTCCAAAGACAGCTCGATAACTTGGCTAAATACATCTCAAAAATAACTTAGAGATAAATAAGGAGAAAACAAAAATCTTGATACTTGGACAGTTGCCAAGAAAGAACTCAAAAAAATTCAAATGGCATATTGAAAACTCGACCAGAGAAGTGGTGAAGTTCTTTAAATACCTGGGGATGATGATGGATAACTCAAAGTCTGAGACTTCGATGCAAAACCATTTATGGGACAAGACACGAAAACTCACTACCCAGGCAAAAATAATCGACAGGAAATACGGCGGTTTTTCGCTTCTATTGGCCATAAAATTTTACAAAGGCAAAGTAATTCCGAGCTTGGCATACGGATGTGAGGCAATGCCAGCGATTCCCACTGCGATTTGGCCAAAATTGGAAGCCTATTTTTGGTGGAAAGTCCTTCAGCTTCCCAACTCCACACCTATCTCGATCATCAGAAGAGAACTGGCAATCAACTCCCTGAAAGCTGTTATTGAGGCAGGTGAAATGGCGCTGTTTAAATAATAATGCAGGACTCATCGCCCCTGTATAACATAATCAAAACCGAAATGGCAGAAGGAAGGAACAAGTCTCTTACCACCTGGGCAGCCAAGCAGCGAGCACATTTGGTCAACAGTGGATGTTCTGAAGAGGAACTGATTCGAAATCCTATGAAAATAAAACAGAAAATGGACCACTTGGATTGGATAGAGACTCTAACACTAGCAGGAAACAACAAACTCCTCACTCATCTGAAATTCCAACCCAAAAAATTGCATTCAACCACTGAAGTCCTACAAAGATTCCCAGATAAGGGAATTAAGATCTATTTTTCTGAGATCTCATCTTAACCTGCTTCCGACCAACGAAATAAGGGCCATCAGGGGCCAATTGCAAACAAATCACTGTCGCTTATGCGAAACTGAACACAAGCCTGAATCGGTAAGGCACCTCCTGATGCACTGCTCTAAAATGAAAAAATGGCGAAGAGCGTTTCTGAGACCATTGATTAATCCTAATCTCCTGTACAAAGAAGACGTCTGGTGGAACCGCCTCCTGAGTGGATCCAGGACTACATGGTCAATAGCAACAGCTAAAATTTTAAAGGCAGCCTCAGAGGCATGCTTCCTTAAAACCTACGAAGACAAGAGGCTTGGTTCTGACCTATAAAGTTTGGAACCGGAATCTGAATCCGCTGTGAACATCAGAAGGGAACCTTTAAACTTTTAAACTGTGAGAAGGTTGGAAAGAAGAAAACGGAACTTTGAAACTCTAACTTCAAGACTTTCTTCTTCCTCTTTGCAAAATCATTGATTTGATAAAAGCAAATAAAAAAACAAAATAAAAAAAAATGTGTATACAAATTATATCACAGTGAACATGTCTTAGATATGCTTGGCACACACAGGAACATTCGTAGCAGTGTACTATTTATAATTCAAATATCATCTTTTACCAAAGTACTACAAAAGAAAGCTTCACAAATAGTGATATGATTCATGTTTAGCTGTCTAGTCTTTTAAACAATGTACTCATTGTTATGAACTATTTTCAAATGCCAATACCAAATATGAAGAAATGTAAGGGTGATCTAAATATGTGCAAATACCTAGATCGATCTTATTTCTGATGCCATTAGTTAAATAATCATTGATGTCATATATGTGAAATATGATGCCATTAGAGATGGCATAGATGATGGCATTAGGGGTGGCATTAGTAAAGTCACTATTGATGTAATCAGTGAAGTCATCTATGATATCATCATTGATATCATAGGCTGCACAACAGTGGGTGCAAAGTTAAGGTGGCTTCAGCTGAATTTCAGGGGAATTAATGGGTTAGATTCTCACTTTAATGTCCCTGCAACTAAATATTTTTCCTTGCAAATATATATACATTTGAGGAAAGCACTCTCCAATGAGCCCAGTACCTCTTACAGACGATCCACCTTAGTGAAAGATCACTTACAAAAGTGCACTAAATGTAAGGTGTGTCGGTATGCTCATAATGTTACCACTTTCGAAAACACTGAGTACTGGAACGGACAGTGAAAATCAAGGACATAATCTCATGAAATACAGAATTTGTTGCTTATGTACTCATGTGCTCATGCCAGAAGTGGTATGTTGGAAGTACTGTGTGTAAATAAAAACTATGAATATTACAACATGTACGAGCCATAAAAAATAATGATCAGTCATACCCCATGGCTAAGCATTTTAAAGAAGCACATCAAAATGATTTGAAAGGTTTTAAGTTCTTTGGATTACTTACTATATCACCACTAATTAGAGCTGGTAACCGAGAACTTGTTCTGCAACACCAAGAGACTAAGACAATCTTGGATTTTGATACTCAATCTTCACTTGGACACAATATAGATGAAGAACTGTACACTTTTCGATGATATGTCCATTACTCCATGCACTGATTTTCTGAAGAAATCATATCTATGTTATGTGTTTTTGAGGCCAGCATGTTGAAGATAGGTAACACCCTCAGGTCATGGAGATTATCTGGTTCTACCATGATGTGTTGTAGGTACACTGTTTTCTTTTGGTTGTGCTGCATCTTTTGCTGTGTTTCTTTTTCATTGTCATTAGATATGCTTGTTGTTGTTTAGTTTTTTTTTGTTTATTGATTTGCACATTTTTGACTATTCTACCTTTGTGTAGGAGTGTGCATTAATTGATTTACCATGAGTCTAGAATGTAGTGTGCTGTCACTCTCCGACTAGTTTATTTCAAATGTGCAAAGTTATAACACTCATGCAAGGTCACTTTGACATGGTGGGCGCTTGTTATTCTTACTATGAAGTTTTATTGCAGGTTTTATAGTTGTAGTCTTGGTAATTTGAAGATTAACAGATTTCAATTTCAATGTGTTTTATCTTTAAGAATGTTGTGTTTGATTCCACTTTTAATTGAATGAAATTAAGTTTTTACATTAGGATGTGTGTGTTGTGGGTTTGAGTATTCAACAGATCAGTTGTGTTTCAATTGTTTTGAATTTGCATTTTTGCATATTATAACATCATGCCCCCCATTGTGGATACTCAGATTGAAGCACTATGGACTTTAATAGAGTTGCTTACTCCCCCTGGATAGTTTTGGTGCGCATGGCACTTACATACTTCATGTACCTTATTGTTGATACTCAGGTTTAAGCACTTTGCACTGTAAAGGGGTTTTTACCCAGAGGTTAACACTTGTCATTTTACCTCCTGAGGAGTTGTACTGTATTTCATGGTTTTATATTTGAGTGGAATCAAGTGAGACATCCATATAATGTTGAGAGAAATCGATACATGCATGGTGCACCCAAAACATGCACCCAATTTCATTAATTGTTTCAGATGTTCTGGCTATTTTATCATGTTACACTGCTGGAAACAGGGTGTTTACATTTATGGGTTTATATTTTAGGGTTCGATAAGGATGCACTAATCACTTTAAGTGCTTGATCCTCCATGGCAACAATAATAATCAAAGAAACATAGTCACGGATGGGATGTGACCTGACTGTTTGAGCACTAAGCACTTTTAATGTCTGACATCTAGTGAATCATTTTGAATTTTAATTGAAATCTTGATTGTTGTTGTGTAAGTTCACTGTTATCGATAAACAAAGTGAGAAAAATAAGTCCTCTTTTTTGCAAAGGGGGCTATGTGGATGAGGACAAAGGCAGTGAAACCAACAATTAAATTCCACAGATAGCTACGCAACCTTTACACAAATAGGTTGTTGGAGTCGCCCCAGTTCAAGCCCTGTACATCTGTATTACTTAAATTAAACAGTGGTACAGCAGGTCAGTCAAAACATATATCAATTTAATTGTTAGAGGACAAAATACACATAATAATCATTATATCCAATCAAAACATGTCAAATTAATATTTCAAACATGAACCCTTATTGTCATATATTAGCTGTTTCTCTTTGAGACAGTATTGTGTGGGATAGTAACAAAGGTGAGTGGCTAGTACAAAATTAATGTTTGGGCATTCACCCTCACTACTTACTACACCTATTAGTGTTTCTAGTTTCGAAGAGGGCACCAACACAACCAAATCTTTTTTACAGGCTCCTTCGAAGACATCTTCAGGACACTTGGGATGGATAGAACGTGCAAATGTAGCACTTTTTTGTGGCACTTTTCGTCATGTACACGTAATCATGTGTATTGGATATTAAAAAAAAAAGTTCAAAAGTCATAAATTACGAACTAACAGACTGACCATTATAGCATTTCTTTTATTAACATAGGTGTTTCTCCGTTTCAACTGACCTTACTATTCTTGATATTGTGTAAATCAATATTCTTGGATATCCCAGTGATGGTGACGTCCAACGTATTCACATGATGTTCAACTATAAAGGGGGACAACTATAAACGTTCCCTCACTTCCTGGCTGTTTAGTGTTTTATTAATTTACCCAGGTAGTCCATTACCTCTCTTGTGGTTTTTCAGATTTCAGAATGCACACCTCATTAATTTTTCAGTTTCTTTCTGAAATAAATAATGCCTATTTTAAGCATGCTCGGTCTCTAATTAATGATGTTTTTTTGGTATTTCCTTTTATCTATGTTTTATTTCTATTACTCATTTACGATATTATGATAGCCACAAGTACATGCACACATGTTTTTTTCTTAGGATGTAGGCAGGATGATGCAAAAGGAATATTTCCTGACACCTGGGTGTTCTGGTTTTGATGTATCTTTTCATCTGTTCACTGTAATGACAAAATTCAGAAAGGATTTTATTCAATTACCCTCTTTATCTCCCTAAATATTTTCACTTCATCTATCATAGCTTTTATGTTATGTTATGTTATGTTACTTGGCATTTATATAGCGCCTTATATATCAATGGTATGATCTCAAAGTGCTGGTAGGTTGAACGCCATCGGGAACCGTAGCTCTAGTCAGTAGAGAGAGATAGTGTTTTAAGGTGCGTGGGTGCACCGGATATGTGGGCAGCTGGTGTCATTGTCAGATGATAGCTGCTTCCTATCGATAGGTGTGGTGCTGAAGATATCCGTTAGATGTGTGCAGTCTGGTTGGTGGACACCCAGGCTGAGTCTTGGCTGCATTAGGCCTGATGAACGCCCATGTGAGCAGCTGGCCGGAATGTGCTCACCTAGCTGTGTTTTATTAGGGTGATGAGGTGTTCATGGGTCGTGTTCATATGTGGACACCTAGGCTGAATTATCAGGGGTATAGTTGTGTTCTGGTTGAATGATGATGTATAGTAGAGAGTAAGCATAGTGGTATGATATGGTGGTTATCTGTTAAGCGCCTGAGATCAGGCACGTGAACAGGACGATGGGGACATACATAGCAACATATGGATATATAGTGACAGGGTCAGTACAGGTATATAAGGGATAAATATAAGTAAGGCAATACAGATATACAACATATATAGGGGATACAGATATATGGCAACAACACGGGAGGAGGTGCATAGTGATATAGCGCGTGGGGTGAATTTCAGAAGGTTCCACTCATTCTATTCTGCCCCATTCATTCAGTCCACTCCGTCCATGTTCTGCTTCGTCTACTTAATCCATTCCAACTATGATATCTATGTCATCTATTCCACCTATCCTATTCACTTTATTCATTCTACCTATTCCAGTGCAGGATATGTTGTCATTCACAATTCTAGCTAAGGGAGAGAGAAGCTACTAATCATAATTCTATCTACACGGGACACATGCAAGTGTGGCACATGCCATCATTCACAATTCCATCCAAGTGCGGCACATGCTATCATTTACAATACCAACTAAGTGAGGGATATGCTACCAATCATAGTTAACTCTAGGTGAGGCACATGCTATCATTTCAAATTCCATCTAAGTGTTGCACATGTTATCATTTAGAATTCTATCTAAGTGAGGGATTTAGAATTCTATCTAAGCGCGGGATATGCTATCATTCGAGATTCAACCTAAGAGTGGGACATCCGATCGTTCACAATTCCATCTAGGTGTTGCACATGCTGTTGTTTACAATTCTATCTAAGTGCGGAATATGCTACCATTTACAATTCCATCCAAGTGTGGGATATGATATCCCTCGCAATTCCACCTAAGTGTGGGACATGTTATCTTTCACAATTCCATCTAGGTTTTACACATGCCGTCGTTTATAATTCTATCTAGATGAGGCAAGTGCTATCATTCACAATTCTGCCTGCGTGAGGCACATGCTATTGTTTACAATTCTATCTAAGTGCGGGAAATGCTATCAATCATAGTTCCATCTAAGTTTTGCACATGCAATCATGTATTGTTCTATCCAAGTGTGGCCCATGCTACCATTCACAATTCCATTTAGGTGAAGCATTTGCTATCATTTATAGTTCTATCCCATGAAAGGTAAGCTACTAATCGTAGTTCAATTCAAGTGTGGCACATGCTACCGTTTGTAATTCTATACAAGTGTGGCACATGCTATCTTTCACAATTTCGTCTAAGTATGGCACATGCTATCTTTCACAATTTCGTCTAAATGTGGCACATGCTATCTTTTACAATTTGGTCTAAGTTAGGCGCATGCTAACATTCACAATTCCGTCTAACTGTGGCACATGTTATCTTTCACATTTCCGTCTAAGTTTGGCACATGCTATCTTTCACAATTCCCTGTAAGTGTGGCACATGCTATCTTTCAGAATTCCATCTAAGTTAGGCGCATGCTAAAATTCACAAGTCCGTCTAAGTGTGGCACATGCTATCTTTCACTATTCCATCTAAGTGTGGCACATGCTATCTTTCACAATTCCGTCTAAGTTAGGCGCATGCTAACATTCACAATTCCGTATAAGTGAGACACATGCTATCTTTCACAATTGCGTCTAAGTGTGGTACTTGGTAACAATCTCAGTTTCGTCTAAGCGTGGCGCATGCTAACATTTTTTACATCTGTCTCAATATGAGTCTGGCTAGTTTTCACCATTTTCTCTGGGAGTGGCACTAGTTAACATTGGCAAGTATGTTAGTATGTTATACAGGACAATATTTACAGTCTAGCTAGAATAGAATTAGGTTGGTGGTCAGATCTCTGTCGTGTGCATGGTGTAGGTCTTTGGCAGTTTACGTTATGGGAAGGTAAGATAGAGTGGCTGGCTCTTTCTGCAGTAGAGTCATTTCTCTCCACCCCTCCCATGCCACAATTACAGTTTTGATGTTGTGTGTTCGCTGCTGGCTTCACTGGCTTCCCCTGCGGACAACTGCAGACACTTTCTGGAGCTTCCTCTGTAGGAGCCTCTCTTTGCCTTGGGGCCCTTAACTGCAGGGGCTGCCGAGCAGAGGGCTGCCCTGGGAGTGTTGGTAATGACCTTTGTGCTACCCAATCAAGGGAGGGTGGTAGGGCCTGGGAAGAGGAACGAGAACCAGGAAGAAGGTGCTGAGGAGCAATGGAGGGACACGGGGCCTGGATGCCATTTTTTAGGATTTTAAACAGCAAAATGGGGTCCAACAGGGAGCCTCACTCACCTGCAACACACTCCAGTGGGAAATGGAGGTAGGGGTTTACACAGTGGTCTCTAAACCCACGAGCACACGGTAGGATAGCCAATCAGCAGAGGGTGGGAGGGCCTGGGAGGCGGGAGGAGGGAGGAGAACCAGGATGAAGGTGCCGGGGAGCAGTGGAGGAACATGGGGCCTGGATGCCCTTTTCTAGCATTTTAAATTGCAAAATGGGGTCGCTCAGGGAGCCTCACCCACCTGCAGTACTCTGGTGGAACATTATAGGACACAAACATTGTTATAAGCCAAACCATCTCCGGTTTCAAAAGACTATGTGAAACTCTTCAATCCAATTGTTTGTCAACTAGTTCTATATAAAATGAAACTAAGGTCTCTTCACTAAGTAAGCACAAAGAAAAGGCAAATCTCAAGAGATCATTCTCTCATAATAATCCCATATACAGGTTTTAGTATACTTTACTTATGTGCTGTAACTGAATAGGATCACTACATTTTTTTCAAAGAAATAAAAACCTTTCCTTGAACAATATCAGTTACCCCCCTCCACTTTACGGCATTTGGTGCAGGGACGCTTCACTACTTTTTTGCTCAATTTTTAGGGGCAAGGGTAATGGGCCAGAGCAGGGAAAAGGGGTTGCTGGTTGGATGTGAAGCAGAAAAGAAGCATTGCAGGGGGGTGCATGGGTATATTATCCCCAGAGATATTGAGTGAAATGTCCAATGCAGAAATGTCAGATCCCAATGTTGACTAACTGAAAACAGTGATTTGTCCTGGTTCGTATTAAAAACATTATTGGCAGATTAACTAGCAAAAAGACCTTAAACCAGTTCGAAGGAGAATTCAATATAATCGTTTCTCACCTGATATTTATAGAATTCAGATTACTGGTATACCACACAAATATAAACGTGCAAACAAGGGTATAAATGAACAGTAATTGAGCCATAGAACACATTTCGGAACATCTACATGTACCAAATCTCAGCCCAGCTCCATACAGTATTCCAAAGTGAACAGCTTTCACCTATGCAATACATTAAGTTTCTTTTACAGCAGTGGTGTGAAGACACCAGGCACAAATGCTTAATTATTTGGCCAACCTCTTTTACAAAGGCATGTTCATTACCATTTCCATCATATTTTCCCACCATATCCACATTTAAGGGGTCTTCTTTGAATTTCCATTATTGTGGTAATGCAACCTTGCTACATTCAAGAGGTGGGTTAAAACTGCCGAGATTGAGCTGGTCGTTGGGTAACACCCCTGAACATAACCATCTTTCAATAATATATCCAATGAGTCTTTAAGTCTTGCCAATTCTCCACATCACCTTTAACAGAGAAGAAGCATTCAGAAGCTCTTTAGATGTTGGGGAGATAATACAATTCAAGGTACATTTTGTACGCTCCCCCCACATTGGGAAGCCGTGTTTGCTGACCTCCAGATTCTTTTTAGGATTTCTCTTACATCATTCCACAGATCTCAGTCCCAATCTGCCATACATTTCTGCTTTTCTATCAGGTGCTATCAGGTGCCAATAGTAGACCCCACTTGCACACTAAATATTTTAATCTAGGTTTTGCTCCAAGAGAGAGAGGCTACGGGGCACTGCTGCTTTTGTATTAGGAGTGATCCAATGCCAGTTCTGGACCAATCCTTCATCCTCATCCCCATACCCACCCCCACCGAACATTCAAATTTACCATGATTCCTACTCAAAAAGCTGCTTAACCATGGTGAATACCCAGTTAACCCAATTTCCCTGGTGTGCCGATATGCCTGGAGATAAATAACCATTACACCAAACAGACAATAGATGTTCTTTATGTGGACAGATTAACATTCACAATGCTTAAGGCATACCTTTAATGAGCAGAACACCCCCCGCCCCCTGTGGGTACCAGAAAAGGAAGGAGATTCAGGGGGACAGTCATAGCCTGTTCTATTGCCAGTCATCAGTTGTTGAAGTTATCCGAGATCAAACCAACCACTGGATTAAAATGATACTTTATAATTTCACAATGTTTGGAACCCCCTTTTGCCCTCCTCCCATATTGATCTTACTCTTCGTGAAAACCTTCGGGGCCTCCCAGGCCAAATTAAATTGGAAAACCACCATACAAGTTTTAAAAATCAATTCCTGGGTATATGTGTGTATTTTTAGCATAGCCTCGGTCCGCCAGTTAGGTCAAATTTGAAATATCCTGGTTTGGCAATTTCTCATGGTCACGTACAATATGCTTCAACAGGCAGACAATACTGATTTTAGAGAGGAGCTTTTATCTCCGAGTAACTCAACTACCTTCTTCCCAAGAGAAGTCATGTTTCCCTATCAAATTAGTTATACCTTTTGAGGCTTCAGTAACATTCATTATTTTGGGCTTTACACGGTTTATCGAAAATACAAAGACCAACCAGAATTTCTCCAAGGTCTCGAGAATCTTAGGCAGGGTATTCTTGGCATCTACCCCCAAAAAAATATAAATAAAATGTGTTGATCGTTTACATATAAGCACCGTTTATGAACTATTGTACCTTATAGGAAAGCAACTCCCTACAAAGCACAAAGTGTAGTTAATTTAATGGGCAACCCCTTGTGCCCCTCTAGGGACTAATAGGGCTTGTATAGTCTCCTTTCAATTGAATTCTGGTCTTGGGTATTGATTGTTGGCCATCACCACTCAAAATTGGGACCGTAACCAGGTACTCCCAATTATCGCCTGGAATCCTTTGTCGGTAAGGATTGTGCAAGTATAGTGGTTTACCAGGAGTATATTTTGTGGTTTTCATTGTAGTGGTCCATTTGCCCAGACCCTCTTCCCTCAGCTGCCCTTGCTCTTCCAATCTGCTGGGACTGGTCCACCTCAGGGACACGTGACTGCCTTGTCCAGGCAGCCGGCAGAGGGAACCTCCGCTGGACACCTCCCTCGCCCGTTTCCCCTGAGCGCTCTACAAGGCAGTCTACAGCAACAACCATGTAAGGTGGTCGAATTTGGGAGCACAGACAGTGCTGTGCCCCTGAAACGAGCCACACCATTACTACCACTTGTCATTGTGTTGAATCTTGCCGCACTCTGTATGTTTATTTTAGTATAGCCGCTGCATTATTTTAGTACAGTCACTGCATTGAAGTCAGATGAATTGTAGTATAGCCAGTGCACAGAAGTTAGCTAAATGTAGGAGTATAACCACTATAGAAATTAGCTGAATTTTGATGCTATGGTTTAACACCAGAAAATAAATAACTCTCGAATATCCTGAATACTGAGCCTCAAACAATGGACAAAACACTCATATCTCTACCGCAACAAAAACCTAAAAACCAACAAACTGCACACACCCCGCAACACCAAATAAGAAACTAAACAAATTATGCACAAATCATCCCATACACAACATCTGCCAACTAAAAACAAACCAGCAAACTGTGACGTTTTTTTCCAAACTGAAACTACCAACAGAATATAAAAGCTCTTGTGGTTTTCCCTCTTAATCCCACATGCCCCAGCTACCCTCCCTTTTCAGATCTGCCAGAGCACCTGGAGACCATGGAAATGGCAGCGGTGCATGGTATAAATCATGATAACTTAACACTGTAATGCATACAGGGCATTACAGGCCAATGGAGCCGGCCCCCGTTTCTCCCCTGCCCCCCCATCAATTTCTGCATTTCGATAATATATAGGACTCTACAAATATCATGGCATAAACCCATCCAATCTGGCAGCACCATGTATGGGAGAACATTGTCAGACAAGTGACTAAGATCTTGAAACATATTTAGGCATCAGCATTCGGCGTGATGGGACGATATTGTAATCAGCACTATTCTTTCCTAGTTTTAATATGAGAGTGGTGAATGCATTTGCCATCAAATCCAAGACCCTTTTAGACTGCACAAAAACAATTAGAGGTTCTGAAGATTATCATTTAAATGTGATATTAACTAGCTATAAAAGTGAAAGGAAAATCCAACTGGTCCAAGTACATTCTTAAAAGGCAGTGTTTTACTTGCACTGGTTACCTCCAGAGAAGGGGCCTCATCAGGAGTTGGGCGGTAACGCCGGTCTAATAGCGCTGGTGCTATCTGCCCTACCGCCAACCCCCCGGCGCTATTAGCACCAGATCACGAGTTTGGCGGTAATGGAAGTCCCCATTCCTCAGTGAGTCCATTCGGGAATGCCCCATTCTCCATTGGGTTCAATGGGGAATTTTCACGCTCATACCGCCGGCGGATTTCCTGCCGGCGCTATGAGCGCGAATTTTCGGCGGATTTCCCCCCAGCTCAGAGCTGGGGAGAAATCCGCCGAAGCCCTTGTTTGGCGGACCCTTAAATCCGGCGGTAATAGTGCTACCGCTGGATTTAAGGGTTACCACCAAACTCGTGATGAGGCCCTTAAACCTCCATTTTACAATTTTAAAAAATCAAGTTGCAACCCCATCTGAGATATCTGGGAGATCCACTTCATCCAAAAAGCTACACTGGGCACCCTTATCTAGAGCCTCCAATTTGAACAATTCAGAGAAAAATTCTTTAAAATATCTAGTTTTCCTTTATTCTTCAACTGTAGGGTACCCAGTGGAATTTTGAAGGACCGCTATGACTTTTGGCATGACACGTTGTAAACTTGTAGGCTAGAAGCCCACTAGATTTCTTTCCACAAGTTTATTATAAATGGTTGAAACTCATGTATTGACAGTGCAATCTGAAATAAACCCGTCCAGTTTACCTTTGGCCTGCCTAAAACTACTCAGATCCAAGAGAGGACTGCTTGAGTGCCTGCTCACAGCTACCGATCCCTTACCTAGCTTAACCAACTCTCCAGCTTGCTCTAGGATATGCCATTTCTTGCTCAACCAAGATCCCACATATTATTGCCTTCTCAGTATCCCACTCGTCCCCAAAAATCCACTTCCACCAGTATCAGTGTCTCCAAAAACAGTTGACAGTGAGAGAAACCATTTCCAGCAATACTGATCACTCAAAAGGCCTCGCATCCCCTGCACACTGTCTGATATCTGCAAAGCAGATCAATAACCTATGAACTATCCATCAAGGTGGTCTCATTGTGTTTACATGTGCGCATATGGTTGAAATGTAATTTTTCAAAGAAATATATATGCTAATAAGGATTGTATTGAAATCGTAACCTCCCCCTTTTTTAGTTTGGGGTGCTCAAATGATTGTGAAGTCACCTTTTGAAAATCTATGCCATATTATTACCCAATGTATGTCATCATTCTGCTGGCAAATGCTACAAAATATTGAGCTGTATGTACATTATATCAATGCCTGTAATATCATTCATGTTGAATTATATCAATGTACTGAATGAGGTACTGACTGACAGAGGACGGTCTGACTTATCCGTCTTATCTTTCAAAAACCACTTTATCTGGTCCACGTTCTTCTTTTCCAAATTTTCATTACTCTTCATGGCTCATGTCCACTTACTTGCCTATTACAAAATAGACAGCCACTTTCAGGCATTTTTAGCCGCTTACTAGTCTCGCACATGCGCGCTTTTCTTTGTTTTCATGTTGTTCTGACGCCGGTTTCACCGTGTCGTCAGACACATGACACGCACCAATTACCTTCAGCTTGTGGCGAACGCATGCGTAGCGATCGCTCTGCTACCACGCCTGCTCATTCACACGTCAGCATCACTTTCAGTACATAAGAGCAGAATCATGAACAAACAACCTCCTCTTTGTTCGGGATGAGGTTCGCCATGTTTCGCTCGCTGAAGGATTCACACTGTATCTAGTAAGTGATCTATGGGTCCACTGACACTCTTGAGACCTGGAACTTCTTTACTATTACTCACCTCCTCCTACCTTTTCCTTTACTTCTATACAGATTTATGTAATAGCGCGAACTGCTTGTCCCTTTTGACTCAGTCCACGTACCGCTTGCCGTAATCCTTTTGGGAAACTAATGTAAGTGTTGATGGAACTCTGTTACCGTTATTGTTACCTCTACTTGCACCTTAAGTGTACTATTGACTTTTCACATTTCTCACTTAGTGTGGATACACACGCTACCTTTCTAAAGCACCCGCTATCCGTGGACATCGTATATGTTTTTTCAACTATGCCTACTCCATAGTTGGTAAGTGGCACACTACCTATATGCATGGATTATGCCATAATTGTATATAATTCGTTTAGTTTTTTTTTTTTTTTAGTTTAGTTTAGTTTTTTAAAAATAGATTAGCTTGTCATTTTCCCACAAATTATATATCCTTTTCGTGTTGGTTAGAGATACTACTTATCTGAGTGGACTTAAACTGAGCTACTAGGTACTATCCCAGACATCTCCTGACAAGGATTCAAACTACATCTATGATTTAATGTTTTGAAAGTTTGTATGAATAATTGAATTATATGCAACATACTAAGTTGTACCCTTCTCTACTTTTTTCTAGAAATTGAATTGTCAATTGTGAAATATGTTTTTGCCCCTGAAGAAGAGTTTATACTCGAAACGCGTCGGGCCCAGAGATATTGTACAATAAATATCATGTTTGTTGTCTATATACATTTTTTGAGCTTGTTATTCATTTTGACTGCTCCACCTATTTAATTGTCTATTGAACTGTGTGTTATGAAATTTAGTAAAACAAAAAAACACGAAAGTTATTAATCTGCTTTGCAGATATCAGACAGTGTGCAGGGGCCGGGAGTTCCAACATTTTTAGGAACAACCATTTTTTGTCCTCCATTTTCCCAACCTAGTTGCCAAGGTTGAGCCTTTTCTCCCCCGCACCTCAAATTATCTCTAACTCTATAAAGGTTACTCTAAAATACCCTAATACTCTTTTGCTAAATCGTAGGTGTGCCCCATGTTTTTGCTCATCTTCACACACAAAAGGCCTCCTCATGCCATTTCAGTTCATATTTTCGATCAGGGTGAGAAACCCTAAAGTCAAAGCTAGATATGACTGGGCGTGATGTGTTTGAGATACAGAACCAATTTTAGAAGACATGAAGTCTGGCATTCGTCCCTCTGAGGAAATTATTCTAGAATACATCCTACAAGATATGATTATAATTCCTCTGGCGGGGATTACTACATCGCCACATAACCAGCCCCAGGTCAGCAAGCATATGTGCAAAAACCTGAGCTTTTAGCATTTTCAGGAGAGGGTGAGATTCCCTGATCCATTGATGAATCACGAAATGTATTCCAATCTGTCAACACTAATGTTTCACCGTCTGTAAATTCTGCCATATTTGGAAGAATTTTCAGAAGAACTGCCTATGCCCATCGTTCAGGGCATAAACTGAAAATAGAGTCCTCCCCTCCTCCCTTCATTATTCTTACAGATCAGCCCATCTGGGCTGATGTAAATCTCTGCAAATATTTCCTAGTAAGCAGGTCACATTCCTTTGCAAATGGTTACTTCAAGATGGCAAAGTAAGTCTTCAAGGCTTTACAAACCCCACCTGACACTTTTGGGGGATTTTAGATCAATTAAGACATACAGTAATTCGACAAAGGCTGCTCATGCTTCTCTCAAAGTCAGAAACTAGGCCTTGCATAGATCATAAAAACATTGGGGAGTACACTGGTACATTCCCTTAATTTTTGCTCTATGCATGTCACAGTCTGCAAACAAAATTCTATTCCCTGCATTCAAGATTAGCAATGATAGCATTGGTCTCATATTCACTCCCTCTACCACAGAGCTGTATAGTTCCTCAACATACTCCTTGAAATCAATGCAAGAGGTCAAGAAACTGGGGCATTTTATCATGGTCCCTAGACACCAAATGTTTACCACAGTTTCATCATTGCAAGACATATAAATCCATAAATGTATCTTCCAAGTCCGAAGGGTAGGCAGCTGAGTCATGTGTCGTCCATGTGATTTTTTGGCGGCGCTGTAGTCTTTCAGTCTAATGACACCATGTGTTTATTTTCCAAAACTGTGGTTGCTATGAGTACTCAACCTGCATCATGAAATAATGTGCAAATGTTTCTAATTTTGGTACTTAATGTCTATTGCCACATTTATTTCTGAGCTTTCGTTCGTTGTTTGCGTGGGCATGACTTAATTGTTCTTAGGTGAATGCCGACCAGAATTGAATTTCTTGTAGCACCGTTGCCTCGCCAATGTGCACATTTTGAAATAGACGTCCAGTGATCTTGGTAGGGCGGTCTAGAGCTCATATACGCTCCATGTAAAACAGAGCAATTCTGCACCATTTTGAGCATAATGTTTTAGGAGAACCACTATAGCACCGACGGCTATATCTAAATTATTATATTGTTTTTGCAAGCCAATAAATACTTAGGGATATTTCAGAGCAATTAAACCTCTGTGACATATGGGACATGATGTTATAATAAAAGTTTCAGCGCCATCGGCTATTTCTAGACTATCATATTATCTTATAAGAAAAATGGGTATTTTGATGTATTATTGGCGCATGTTTATTTTGAATTGCCGGATCCTAATTCGCCATCAAAGCGGTCAGTGGGCTAAAATACATTTTTGATCATCTTTTTCATGTGGTTGTTTATCTTTTCATCATTTCTATTCTTTATTCTTTATTTTTTTTTTTTTTAGGAATGTACTCACACCTTGTTTTCTTACATATCATGTCATAACAACACATCATATCAGGGCATTCTTTTGAGATGGTATTTCAAAAGAAGGTTTTTTTGGGGGGCGACTCATTGCAGATCTGTGATCCAGAAATGCTGAGGATTTTAATCTAATGTTCACTGTTAGCTGCAAAAGTTGATTACATGGCCATTAGGTCATTGTTTACAAAATGTTCTAACAAGCCCAACGGTTTTCCATGGTCCATGGATTTGTGAGACAGAGTGTAAACATCAACAAGGGACTTACTGTGCACCATAGATTGACCATAATGTATGTATATAGACTGTAATGAACTTTGTTTGTATTGTATGTGATCAAGCAACAGGTTTTTTTGCGAAACACTTTTTATTTTGCTTCTTGTCCCTGCTGAAGTATACATTAATAAATGACTGTGTGTCAACTAAAGGATGCGATTGCACCTTGTTTACTAAAATATACATCTGGAGGAGGAGTAGTGCATTTGCAACGTGCATCTGCACAGTCTTTTTGGTTTGGATATAAATATAGTAATATGTTTATAGTAATTATAGGGACCCTAGGGGATTATACAGTATTTGTAAAATTGTGGAACACTATGATTAAAGGGCATATTGTATTTATAATCCTACGACAATTGTGGATACTGCTCATGGAATCTGTGGTTGTTTCTTTGTGAAGAAAAAAAAAGTAGAATACTGGGTGTGGATACTTGGTTGAATATGGTAGGAAGGGTGGAATCTGTGGTTATTTCTCAATGTGTTGAACAAGATACTTTAAAACCTTCAATTACATACAAGTGTACATATATATTTACTGTTTTGACCCTCAGAAATAGTACATTGTATGCACTATGTTTGGTAGAACATGTGTGCGTGTTACACATTTGTTGTGTTAATATGATATAATCATCGCGTGATTGGGGAATAAAATCCATGGAGGATAAAAGAAATGAGTATATTTACATACAGTTTCTTACTTTTGCATGGTTTTGTTACATTCAAACCAATCACTTTTATTTTTAACATATGCAGTGTATTGGCCTGAAGTGGTTGTGGTACCAGTGTGGTCGATTATGCTTACTGTTGTGAAGGTTTGTTTTCTTGCCACGAGATACAAGAACATGTGTGAAGCTAGTGAGCTTACAGTTATTTTTGGTACCATCTGCATTGTACCTTAGTAGCATTAGTATGACATATTAGTCATGTGAGTTTATGATTTGCAGTCTGTAGAAGCTTGTGAAATGTAATGCATTCAGAATTTGTTTTGGATACATACAGAAATTGTTCATTGGGGGTGGCTTCTTGAGAAACATGGTTGCAGAGAGTGCATGCATGTTTCTATGTGTATAAAATCTGGAAGATTTCATTTATAGGGACGTTTTGGGTTTCTAGTATTTTTAGTAAATGCGTTGGGAGTACTAGTGCATATTTCCGTGTGTTTATGGTGAATTTACCATTCCTGCACAGTAGTCCAATTCTTCCCTTATTCATTCATATGAACGATGAGCATTTGCAAACCCAACTGGTCCGTAGTGTTTAATTAAATGTTGTGAACAATTGGTGTCAATTGGAAGAGAATATAGCAATTTACTCCAGTTGTCTTGCTGAATTTGAATGGACCAGAGAGTTGTGCCTCTGTATCATTTGATGGGACTGCAGTTCTTTTTTGACAAGACTTGGCGCTGTCTTTTGATGGTCATGCAGTTGTGTTTTGACTAGAGAGTTTTTTGCTTGTATTATTTGATGAAACAGCAGTTGTTCTTTGTTTATTTGATGCTATTGCAGGGAGATCAGGTCTAGTTACTGTTTTTATTAGTTTTCTTTTTAAAGCTTTTGTTTTTTGAGGTGCAGGGTACATATTTAGATGGGGTGTACAGTGCATGTAGCCTGTTGTATTCTAGGATGCAAGGAATGTAAACATTGAGTTTGTATGTAGACCTGAACGTGATACATGACTCTTACCTTCATTGAATAGTGTGGGGGTCATTACAAGCTGTGCAGTAACCCAGCTGTAAATCTGATGGGTTACCAACCAATGCAATTAGCATTACCCCAACTTGGTCCGGCGCTATTAGTGCCGGATCCCAAGTTGTGGTGGCGCCGTAAGGCCCCATTTATTTTGGGTCCATTTAAACCAATGGTGCATTTCTGGCGCAATTACCACAGCCCTAATTGCGCCACAGTAATTGTACCAGAAAAGGGCCGAAAGTCAGCAGATTTACCCGCACCTCTGAAGTGGAGGTGAATCCCCAACTTCCCGAAGCGTTAATGCAGCGGTAATAATGTTACTGCTGCATTTTTACTACTTCTCCCAACTTCTGATGAGGACCTGTGCTGCCAATGTAGATCATGCATGATCTAGAGCAGAGGTCTTCAAACTGTGGGGTGCAGCCACATCCCGGGGGGGGGGGCGTGAGAGCCCATCATAAAGTGTAAAAAATAAAGAAATATTTAATTTTTATTTTTTTTAGAGTGGAGGAAATGGGCAGAGGTGGCTCACATGGTCGGAATGGAGCATACAACTGTCTCAGGCACCAATTAAAAAGTGTCCCACAATTGCAAATGGATATTCATTCCTTTAGGCACAGGCTGTTTGACTAGTACCTACAGGGTGTTTTTTGTTCAAATGTAAGTAAATTGTGATATTTAAAGAATATTTATTGAGCAACAATGGTCAAAACTACTAGCTGCATAGTCAAGTAACTCATCAAACTGGACCACATTGGCCAGAAAAGTGGCCCACACTAGCATTTTGCATTTTTGGTACAGGCATTGCCCTATTGGCCTATAGCCAGTACGAGCCTGGCGGCTCATCCATAATGGGTGAGGAGGATGTCCACTCAGTGGCCCCCTAACCCATTATGAACAAGCCAACAAGCCAGCCCAGTGAAACAATGAGCACTCCCTCCGTTACTTTCTCCAGCTAAGGGAGTGCTCCTTGGGCTGGCTGAACTGTCAAAGGAAAACACTGTTTCCCTTTGATAGTTCAGTTCAGTTCCCCAGCTGCACATGCTCCCTGAGCAATGCAAGGCTGGGGCTGGGGGTGTTTTCTTTCGCCAGCCTTGCATAGCTCATTGGAAATGCTGGCTGGGGCACTGCATGTCTGTACAAGCGAGGGGGAGCTGCTACGCCTCCTTGCACATATGGGGCTCCTTGCACAGCAGCCTGCAGCAGGACATTTTAGCACCCTCGCACAAGTCCTGGCAGAAGGTATGTTTATGTTAATTTTGTTTAATTAAAATATGTGTATGGATGCATGTAAGAGTGTATTATGAGTGATTGTATGGTGATGGGTGCTCATGTGAATGATAGAGGTATTGCTTTGTGAATGTGTGTGTTTTTGTTTTGGTCCATTGAGTTGATTTTTGGCGAGTGGGGTGTAGAGGGAGGAAGGAGGATTGTACAACAAAGGCATTTTAAATGTCCAAAATGTGTTTGTGTTGTTTAAAATTCACATTTGTTATACTGCTTTCATTTACCTTGAAAGCAGCTTCAAATTAATCATAGTCACCTAGTCATAGTCACCTATTGGGATCATTTGTGGCTACTGTAAGTTGTTGGAGAGCTTTTGAAAGTGGGAAGATTTTAAAGTTGTTAGTGATAGCGCGTTATGGCATTTAGTTATTGTCAAGCTTTGTATTGCAGTATGTGCAAAGTTTTTAGGTGTCAGTAATTTTGTATGTATTTTCTGCTGTTAGATACAAAGCTAATTGGAACCATTGGGATTCCTCATTGGCCTCTTTTTTCTAAGCCATACCTACTATTTTTGTGTTCTTTTCATAAAATGTTCTGTGACAACAGACACATACTATGTCTGGTATTTCAGCAGATGTGTTTTGAAACTTTGCTATTTCTTTTTTGCATGTGAGGAGGTTGATGGTTGTGAAGTTTTCTTAATGTTTTCTAAAGTTACTGAATTGTCTAAGTCAACTTCAGTTCCAATATTTACTTTGGATGTTTTCTATTTCTCAAAGGAGTATTTTTGCTGTTTCAAGTAGGAGAATGTTATTTTATTTGTGCATTTCTAGAGCAGGACTTTTTGGATAATACAATCTATGGCGCAGGTTTCAAATAGTGCAATGGTGTGTTGCTAACATTTTGATGTGATGGAAGGTGCTTTTGTAAGCAGCTCCTGAAATGCAGGCTAATGAATGTACACATAGTCCAGCTTGGATGTGTACTGGGAAGGAATCCATGGGTTGTAAAGTCTAGATTCTACTTTTGTCTTTTAGTTTTACATAGTTATTGAGGAATTGTCTTAAAGATTTAAAGATTGTTGGCGCATGTTATATATTTAGCTGCACATCCATGTGTGCACTGGACTTTTTATTTGGACAAAAACATTTGGTTGAAGGTTTGCTGGGGATGTTAGATCCGTTCAAAGAGAAGGAGGTTGGCCTGAGGGCCTTGAACCAGGTTTGTACCTGTGCGGTAGACATTGAGGCAGCAGCGGGATGAGAAGAAGCCCGAAAGGAGGACTTCCCACTTTGTGCCACCATTATGGATGTGGAAGAGTAAGGTGTGAGACTGCTAGTGAGGTGGGAGGTGCATAGGTCAGGAGATGGGACAGAAAAGAGGATGTCAGTGTAGATTTGTCTTCAGTTTGCCACATGTGAAAGACTAATGGAACAGTTTCGAGGTTCGAAGATAATGTTTTCACCAAATACTCAAAGGCAAATGTGGAAAGTTTCAAACTTGTTTTGTCCACAGATTGAAAAAGCCAGGCGGAATGTTAATACAGCTGTATGTGTTTTTTTTTTTTACAAGATTTAGAAATGTCCTCTTTCCACAATGAGAACATACATATTGATGGCTGGAATATTTTCTTTGGAGATGGAGTTTATTCGACAAATGTTGGAAATTAGATTTCTTTTCCGATGCTCAGAATTCCTTGAAACAGTTTTTGTGAAAAAAATAAAAAAGGAACAGATGAAATATATAGTAAAGCATCTGTTAATAGTTATGAAAAAACAAATAAGTACAATACAACATTTGTTAGTATAGTATATAAAACATGAAAAAGCTAAACTAAAGGTCTTTAAAAAAAACAGAAAATTGCAAAAATGTTTTAATAGCCACCATTGTCGAATGATAATATGTTAGTTGAGTTTAAATCCCCCACCCTTTATTTCCCCCAAGAGGTCGGCAGACTGTAAAATTGTCCACAGTTAATATGGATGCAGAAAAGGGGTGAGTCATTTTTTTTATTGTAGTGTAATATGAGTGGGAAGTGTGAACGCCATAAATAATGGCTAAACACTTCCTAAGATTATTTTTTTCTGATTCTATTTTTAAACTCTGAAAGGAAGTTCCATTAGGAACATTTTTTGTTGTTTTCTTTTTGCAGAGAGAAAGAGAGAGGGAAGGAGAGAGGAAGGGTGGGAGGGAAGCGGCATCAACCATCATAAGGGAGGGACTGCTGGACCAGGGAATATGTAGGGCTGCAAAACGAACTAAAACAGAGGAAATCCTTTTCATGCGCCTTCATAGCCACCTCCAAAACATTTCGGATACTCTCCCCCATGCAGATAATTGTGTCACAGTACATGCACAATGGTTTGGTCCTCTGTGGGAAAAGCTAACCCACCCCAGAGATGGCCACTTGCACTAGCCCCAGCTCTCTAGCTAGCCTAGAACCATTAGACTAGCCTCTATCCTGTTCTAAAAACAAAGTGTATGAACACATCCCTGCATTGAATTAATACAAGGGACTATCTATAGAACCAATGTGTGCGGCTTGCACACTTCTGCATTTCTATATGTCAACACTGTTTACTTTGCCTTCTGTTTTATATAATGGTTTAATATGATGTAATATTTACCTCACAAACAGAAGTAACACACCATTGATTTAAATGCTGCACTGTGATTAAGTACTGTTATAAGCATTACACTGTCTATACTCTGCGATTTGCTGAAAGGTGAATATGATAGTTGTAAACCCAGTCAGAGGACTGGATCTGCTAAATAAAAGCAGCTTTGTTTTGAGCATATAACTGACATCTCAAGTTGTGTGCATGGACCAAAATCCAGAGTAAAACGACCCTACTATGGGGTACCTAGCTTACCTTTGAAGCACTAATATGCAATGATAACTGATACAGCACAGTAGACACTCAAACTGGATAGTAGTGTCAACTAAATGATGTGTGGTTGGAGCCCCCCTTTGTTTTCCACAGTACATGCTCATAACCGTTGACTGTGGAAGGCATGGGTCAACAGACTCCTGTATGACCTGGGAGTTGGCAGGAGGAATCACTGTAGTGTCCCGAGTGGTGACAAGAGTGGTCAGCGAGGGTGTAGTGGCCAAAGTAAGCCTACTTCCAGAGTAAGGGATCGTCTTTCTCAGGTCAGCCAGGTGGAAGGTGTAGGTGTGGCGGCACATAGAGGCAGTACTAAATGAGTACTACCCCTTTTGGCCACAACTAAGTACAATTTTGCACTCAAGGCAGTGCATGCGGGCAGCCTGAGCCTTTGGCACTCCCTCAACAGTGGTGAAAAACCTGCACACCCACGACTCCTTCTGCCCATCCTATGTAGTAGACATTTCCTCCACTACAACTTCTTCTTCCTCTTCCTCCTGCATGTTATCTGCTGCAGGTCCCCTGTTTCCCTATTCAGGTCCTCCATGTGGTGGTGGTGGAGGTCGCTGGGGAGGAGGAGGAGGAGGAGGCCTGGCCACTGTCAATAAAGGTCTGCTGTGCTTTCTGAAAAAGAGGTC
The DNA here is from genome assembly GCF_040938575.1 of Ambystoma mexicanum. NCBI lineage: Eukaryota > Metazoa > Chordata > Amphibia > Caudata > Ambystomatidae > Ambystoma > Ambystoma mexicanum. The sequence continues at coordinate 698,099,646 of NC_090930.1, forward strand.
CTCTCTGCTGGTGTGCCAGATTGAGAATGACTAACAGAAAATGATGGGGTCTAATGTCCTGTCCACACTAAATAAAGCCTTGGAAAGTTGTAAAAAGTTTAGGAATGAAGTGGGAATGTTACTAGGAGCTGTTGAAGGGCAGGGTTTTCACTGGAAAGTCCGGAAATAGAATTTAAAGATGTCCACAAAGCACAAACACTGACGATGTCCGGGGACGTCCGCAATAAAGTTACGAGATGGCACATTTCCAGTATAGGAAAAAGTGCGTAAAAAGTTGTAAAAGGTTTATAAAAGCAACGGCAATGGTGCTAGGAGGTGTGCAAGTGCACATTCTAAACTTTAAATTGTCTATTTCTGCCAAATTTGAATTTAAAGATGTCCATGAAGCGCAGACATTGATTGGGGACATGACATTGCACCTCACTGGCGCATTCAGATGATGCCATCTGCGGACATCCACGGGCACGTCACGACATCTGCAAACTACCACATGACCTATGTCGCATGTACACTGTGTGCCATCCACATCCAGACAATGATTTTTGTGGACAAATTATAAGTGTGTAGTTCATTCTGAGGACTAGGTGGTATGTTTGTGGACCCCAAAACACCCATTCTCCGTCACTGGTATGTACATTTGCGGACAGGGACATTATTATAGTCTGCGGACATCAAAATGGCATTTAAAAAAAACATTTTTACAAACATTGGAACATTACATTATTTTATTTACATTATATATTTACAAAGAAAAAAATGTGTGGGACTAATATATACTGATTACATTTTTAATTATTTATTTCAAGAAAAGGATGGGGAATCTGAGTAGGAGAATTTGGAGGTTGTAAAAAGTCATCATCAGGAGAGGGAATGAGAGACGTTTTATTAAACTGTTTGTCATTTATGTTTTCTGGATTTGATTGAGGTGATTGCTGGGGGGCAACAGCGGCAGGTAAAAGAATTGCTATGATAATCAAGATTTCTAATTAAATGATGTTTAACATAAATTACAAGTTCTTTAAAGTTATTGCTAAATTCCTCTATTTTTAAAGACAAGTTCATTACTCTGCAGTGTGTTTTCTTGATCTACATTATGTACTTTTTTTTTGTTTGATATAGTTGAATTAAATCAACTTTTCAATACAAAACTTTACAATTTTAAGAAGAGAAAAACAGTACAATATAACGCAATGCAGTATAATGCAAAACAATTATTATGTGACAGAACAATAAAACTCATCAAAAAGCTAAATTATTAAAACAAGACATAACGTCAGAGTGTTTAGAAGGTTAAATTCACTGCACGTAGGAAATTAACAATTGCAATTTGAAGGGAAATATTTGCAGTGCATAGTAATGTGGACCATCTTTAAACTGAGTTTAGTGTCCCTAAGTGGTTGCAATGGACTGAGAAAAATTTCAGGCACTCACAGATTAGAGCTAGACACAGAGATTGTATATCTTCTAGGGTTTCCATGACTTTTGTATCTCGGCAGAATCGGCAAAAAGCTAGATCCACTTGATGTGATTGCGTTGAGCAAGTAATTGTCGAGTATGCCACAGATTGAGGCGCATCCTTAAGATTCCAGAACTTATTTTTTTACATGGAAACCTGAGAAGGTAGGGTTCTATGGAACCTAGACATTTATGTTGAAATTTGTCAGGGATGATCGTTTTATATTGTAAACATTTGGCTCTAGTGTTAATCCAATTGTAGCAATAAATTTGATTTTTAACTTTGTTAGGGTAGGTAAGCAACATCTCAAGAGTTGCATCAGCTTGGGCTAGGATGGTATATGTGGCTCGCAACCAGCATTTAATGAAGGTATGGTTGGTTTTAAATATATAGTCAGAGAGAAATTTCAGAATGCTATTCTCACTCGTTGAAAACAAACATTTGCAGACTAGTGTGCAAACCTTCCAGGAGTATTTTGCATGTAAGGATGTTAAACGTAGTTCATATTGCAAATAAACCACAGGAATGCATTGGGAAAGCTGAAGGATCGCTTTCCAAAATTTGTCTAAGATTTTCGTCGACCAAGGTGGTAGGGATTCAAGGCCATATTTGATGCATGGAATAGCATTCTGTTTCCAATACAGAACAGCTGGCTTCATGGTGAAAGCACCATAACAAAGTGTAATGACCTTGGCTTGCGAGATAATTGTGTCTAGTTTTTGCTTTAGAACTTCTAGATGGCCAGAAACTGAGGCACCACCATCAAATATAATTCCCAAGTACACATAATTAGGGACTGTTACCAAAGAAGTTTGGTTAATTGTCCATAATGATTTATGTCTTGAAAGATAGTTTGGTCTGTAACTGACAATTTGGGTTTTAAAGGTATTGATTCACAGTTCATTTTTCTCTATTTAGCTATTAAATGCATTAAGGAGGTTTTGGAGACCACTCAGGGTTTTTGAAATTAGTACCAGATCGTCGGCGTGCATAAGAGTCTGGATTTGAACCTTATTTAATTTGGGTGAATCTGATGATATTGCCTCAAAAACCTAGCGTACGTCATGCATGAAATAGTTAAAAATAGCCGAAGCGAGTAGACAACCTTGTTTTGAGGCCACGGACGGTTGGAATTGCCAAGGACAACAGCCCTTCTAAAGTTAGTCTAATGCGGATTGATGTATCACAATGTAAAGCTTGGATGATTGGATGATTTGCTGCAATGTCTAAGGACACTTATCTCTTGTCAATTTAGAGAACAAGAGAGGGCGAGAGATGGCGTCAAAGGCTGTGTGAAGATCTACAAAGGCAAAATAGATTGCCTGCTTTGACGCCTGTGCTTGGAATTTGACCGCATTGAGGCAGAGCAGGTTAATGTTCATGCCCATGCCTGCTAGGAAGCCCGTCCGTAAGGGATCTATTTTAAGGGTAGCTTTTGTCCAGCTGTTGAAATCGCAAAGAATGAGTTTAGCAAAAAGCTTCCCAGGCGCATCTAGCAGCACAATAGGCCTGTAATTACATGAGTCTGATCAACTTTTTTATGAATTGGCACTATTATGGAGCTTTTGCACGAAGTGGGAATACAGCGTGATGAGATGATCTGCTGGAATAGATCATTTAAGATTTTTGGCCACATAGGGAGATTAGATTTAAACGTAAAATTACTAAGGCAATCTGGGCCCATAGCTCTTGAGGGACTGATGTGCTTAATGTATCCCTCGAGAATGGTCGGGGAGCATTCTAGAAACCATTTACCCTGTCTCTCTTGTCTGTAGGCGGAGTTGGAGAAATTGGGGTCCGCGTATAGGTGGGAATAATGCTGGATCCACTGCGCCTCAGAAACGCTAAGGATCTGCATATAGGGTTGGGTCTGATGGCCACACTGGTTGAAGACGGCCCATGTTACTGCAGTGTTTTTATTTGCTATTAATCTAAGCATGTGTTCACTATCATGCTGCAGAATATGAGCTTGATGTTGCCACATCCAATTGAGATATTTGCATTTAGCAGATTTCAGTTGTTGATTACGAGAGGGCAAATTTAGCTTGCAGGTTAGTCTTTTATCCCGCTGGTATTCAGTCTTCCTGGTTTTAACCAGGGGATTAAATGAGTGTTTATGTGAAGCCCCACGAAGATTCGCCATAGTTATTGGGTTTTTGAAGGTGAACAAAAGCGCTTGACCTTGGCAACAGTATTTTTGCCTTTAGGATGTAGACAATTAAGGTTGAGGTCTCCAACAACGATGGTATCTGTGATGCCCGGAGTGAAAGTTATAAGGCCAAGCAGTCTGGGCATACCACAATAGAAAGCTGTATCTGATAGCCCAAGAGGGTTGCGATAGACATTAATCAAAGCTCATGTGTGAGATGCACATGAGATTTTCACAAGTTGTATATAAGCAGGCACCGAATACCAAGACTGTACAGAAAATCCCTTTGACATGTTGACCCACACCAGAAGGCCCGAGGAGGGGCGACCCTTGGTGCCTGTGATCGCTGGTATTAGTATAATCTCATAGTTATTCCATGCTGTTGAATGTAAAAGCCAGGTTTCCTGCAATGTTATAATATCATACACCTTAGGGAAGCCGGAAATGGAGGTTTGCAGATGGGAGTGACCTCGTGTGTTCCAGCTTGTGATGGTACAAGGGCATTCTGTGGAAGTTACTGGTGGGTATGACATATGGGGATGATCAGGATAATAACTTCACACTGCCATTTCACGATTCTGTATGATTGGCATTGAATGCTTCACATAAATTCCTACATGCATGCGCGCTGAATCTTGCGCTAAAAGGACTCCCATGTTGAAGAACTGCATTTTGCTTTTCAAACAGTATTCAGCACAATCCCCGAGGGAATCCACAAACGCACAACCGAACAAGTAGACTCAGACATAAACTTGATATGTTCAACATCACTAGAACAGATATCTTCCAGCTCAACTAATTCTGAAAATATATTCAACACACTGTGTCTGTTCAGATCATAAGTGACGAAATTGCGTCCTCAGCATTTTATAATGAGAGAATGGCATTTTCGGGTATCAGAAGCTCTGTGTCTGGATATCAATGCAAAATCATCTTGTCGGTTATAATTAGTAATTGGCTCAATAGATTTTCGTGGAGGTGAGGACGTTTCCATATACCGAGAGGGCAAAGGATAGTCAGTGCTGCTAGGTAGGGGAAGATGACATGAACCACGTACATTCGGGGCGGCAGCACTCGGAAGGAGCCATTGGAGCAAGTTAGAATTCTGTTCTTGAGGCTTTTGAATGGGTGTCAATGCGGGAGCCTGGGTACGTGACGCTAAGTAGGAGTCTACAGCCTTACGTATTTGGACAGTGGTGAGGTCACAGGCCTCGTTTCTGCTGGTTTTAGCAGAGGGGACCACAGTGTTCTGTTTGGGTTCCAGTCCAAGTATGTTTTTGGTGGGCTCCGGTACTCTGCAAACTTGCAAGGTGCAATTCCCGGATTAGAGCATCTAGTGGGGGATAAGATGTAGGTGGGGGGTATAGACCCTGGGGGCGCTGCCGGATTTTGCGGCAAAACTGCAGGTTCTTGGAGAGCATGACTAGAAGGTAGAGTGACCAAGATTTCCTTAGCAGGAACCACAGGAGGAAGTGCTGCCAGATCTTGTGGTAGAAGAGAAGGCTCTTGCAAGACAGGTCCAGAAGACGAGATAACCAAATGTTCAATAGGAGGTACTGGAAGTGAACAAGCTACTACTTTGGCGAGTGTACTTTTGTCTGCGTTGGAGTTCAGAGTAATAAATAAGGATTTCATTGTTTGTTTTGGAAGTCTCAGAGTGAGACCTTTTTTTTTTTGATGGACGGGCAAAGCACCTTGGAAGTTGTTTTTTCTTTGTTGGGCCAGGTGGTATAGCGGGTAAAGCCTCCTCCTCAATGGGTACCATGGCCGATAGGGGAGCAGTAGATGGAAGAGGAGCATTGGCGGCCGGCGTGGAGGGTAGGCTGAGCCATGACTCATGTGACGGTCGAGTGCCGGCGGCAACGCCACTCTCTGCTTCTGAGATGATAATATTTGTAAAAGCTGGGAGCGCTGAAGCATGGGGGGAATGTGGGGACCCGACAGAGCCAATGGTGTTGATTGAGACGTCATCTGCCGGGGCATCATCCAGGTTTGAGTGATTTTGTGGACTTAACCTAAAGTGCCGTGCCAACAGTTTGAGAAAAGATAGCACTTGTCGGGTTTGAGTAGATTGTTCAATTGATTTTAGCATCTAGCCCGTCATATAGCTTGGACAAGGTCAGCAGATTCAGTTGCATGGCAGCCAGAGTGACATCTAGCATGGGATGGGTGGAGGGAGTGGGGGAACTGGAGGAGTAGATACAAACCGTGCTGAGGCTGAGGCACGCGCCCTCCTTGGTGTAGGGTACACGAAGGATACTGTTGGAGAATCTGGAGAGGACGCTGAGCCTGAAGTGATTTCGGCAACGCCATGTGAGCCAACAAACATAGAAGTTGGCAACTCACATTGGCTCGCATATGAGGAAAGGTCAGGGTTGGAACATGGGGGAGGAGGTTTGGGGCACTGCGGCATTTGTGAGCCCTTGCCTCGGACGAGGGACACGAGGAAGGGGGGTATGGAGCATGGTGTAATCTGAAAGTGGCAAGGCTGAAAAATTGGAATGGTGCCCCACTGCAAGATGGACTGCTGGGGTACGTGAGAGAGACACTCTGGGTATATTAGAGGAGCTGTCTTATTGGGGTGGGAAAGTTGGCATGGTTATTCTCTTCGTGATAGGTTTCATGATAGCAGGGGACAAGGTAATAGATTTATAAGAGGAACATGAAACACTTGCAAGCGGCATAGCCATACCAGTTGGCTGTAGGGTTGCAGGCATACCAGTTTTTAAAGAATATGCCATGAAGGCACGTTCAGCAGTGCCTAAAGATGAAAACAACTCTTAATATGCAAAAAGAGTAATATATAGTTTAAAGACAGCCAAATAGCAATATTATCGATATGATATGCTTACCAATCACTCAAAGTGAGGGGGAAAAAAAAGAAAAGGAAAAGAAGAACGGTCGCCTGGACTGCTGGCTTCGCAGCTAAGCAGCCAAGCAGTACTTAATCAGTACTTGCGTCGAGTATGCGTGTGCGGGTGTGCAGTGCTTATGTACAATTGAGCAATCTGGTCAAAGAAGAGGTGGGTCTCTGGAAAAAAATAAAGAAAATAACAATAAAAGAGGAATGGGGTCAGAAACCAACAAAGTCCAACAAAGTCCATAGAGTCCACAAAGTCCAAAAAGTCTGCACAAAGTTTGCATGTAGTGCAGGGCTTCACCTTCTTAAAGGGTCCGCGCTTGCTTTTCACACCATGTCCAGAGCAGCACAGCACAGCAAAGTCGCAGGCAGGCAGGACGGCAGTGAGACACCAAGGCACCAAGCAGCACTTAATCAGTACTTGCAACGAGTGCGGACGCGCAGGTGCGCGTGCGCAGTGCTTATGTACAATTGACGAATCTGGTCAAAGAAGAGGTGGGACTCTTCATAAAGGGTCCACGCTTGCTTTTCACACCACGTCCAGAGCAGCACAGCACAGCAAATTCACAGGCAGGCAGGAAGGCAGCGAGACACCAAGGCACCAAGCAGTACTTAATCAGTACTTGCGTTGAGTGCGATGCACTATAAGAAACTCATAAATTAATATTTCAATAAGCTCTGCATAAGTTACATTATTTATTCGCATTCAAACATATATTGTTTACCATTAGAGATGTTATCATCACGCATTTCTTCTTTAGGAAAGTACTCTTCTAGTCACTGAAGTGTGTTTGCCATAATGTAAAAATGAAGAATGGTGATATTTGCTTATGAGTAATGTTTATACAATGAATGGAAATAAAGTGTACTTACCGTTTGGTAACAGATTATTTTCCAACTTACTGCTGTATCAAAATGTGCATGAAGAGTTGTCCTAAACTGATAATATGAGGTGCACAGTTATGCTTTTAGTTTGGTATATTCCATACTATTGTGTGCTAAATGAAAAATAAATGTTTACATTTGCAAATGTTGAATTTTACAAGATATATATTTGGGTGTAGTAAATATTAGTAATGTTGGTTTATGTAAATGTTTTTGTTATTAGAATGGTCCAAATGTTCTGTTGTACCCTGTGCTTATGGGTTTTGTTCATGCTACCTGCTGTCCCCAGACTATTAATACTGTCCGCAAAATCTAGAGCTGCTACATTGGAGGTAAATGTGATTTTTAGGTGTAATCCTTAAAAATGGGTATAAGGAACGTGTAGGAAATAAGGGTGCACTGGTAAAAAAACAATCAAATTCAGTGAAAAAACGTTGTTAAAGGGACATTATGGTTAAGTTGCACTAATAAAACCTAGGCAATTGATTGAAAAAACATTGTTAAAGGGATGTTATGGTTAAGTTGCACAAATAAAAACCAATGAAATTCAGTGAAAAAAAGTTGTTAAAGGGACGTTATGGTTACCAGTAAAATTGAAAAACCCAAGAAATTTGCCAGTTATGGTAAACTATGCAACCATAACTCGTGCCACCACTGTGCACCACTAAGAATAACACCCAGGACATCAAAGATAGCATCGTTGATGACATCACTGATGAAATTGAATACCTGGATATGGTTTCTGTTCAGTAACCGGGCACATTTTACAATTGTATAGATGCTGTATATCTAGACGTTAACGTTATCATATGTTTTAAAGGTACTTTCCTTAGGGTTGTGTCTGAGCTCATGGTACACACATATGGGACAATAAGCAGGCCCCAAACAGACAATTCATGTTTATACATGATCATGAACTGTAATATTATTGTCATTTGCTGGTCAGTTTGCCTGTATTTGCCTCAGATTGGTTTGCAATGATGTTCTTCATATGCATTCTTTGTACTAACACGTGTGTAGTAATTCTTTTATTCTTAGATGTTAATTCTAAGTTTAACATTAGTCAAGATTGTGATATGCTTGGATTAATGATTCTACTGTCCAATGTTAGCTGTTTAAAAATACTGTTCTTCAATGATCCATAATACAGACATTGCCTGTGTCTATTTGTTATTGCATTGCTTTATTAACAACAACACTTCAATATAATGGGCTTCATTATAAGTTTGCCGGTCCGGAAACAAGGGTGCTGGTAAGCTCACTGACACCCTTGTTTCCGGACGGGCAAACTATGATTCTGCCTGCCCGAACCGCTGTGCCCAACAGGTCTTACCCTGCCGGGCACAGTGGTTGTGGTAGGCAGACTGGTCACAGAAGCATTGGCACTGTTAGGCACTGGCAGGGTTACCCCAGCTGCTCGTAATGATGCCCAATGTTTTGGTTTTAATGAGTACAGTTATTGATACAAGGAGTAGTTTATAAGAAGTCTCCTGATCACCCTTCATTTGTTATTGGGAACTCTCTAAACAGAACCCCTTGTAGGGACTCTTGATTACAATTCATTTGATATGTGATGTCATCATTAATGCCATTTGTGATGTCATATTTGACATCCTGAGTGTTAGTCTTAGCAGTCCACGGTGGTGGCATGAGTTATAGTTGCATAGCTTACCATAACTGGCAAGTTTCTTGGTTTTTTCGATTTTACTTGTAACATAACATCCCTTTGACAAGGTTTTTCACTGAATTACAGAGGTTTTTATTAATGCAACTTAACCATAACATCCCTTTAACAAGGTTTTTTTGTGAGCTCACCACCACCTTGGATTTCATTTTTAAGAATTTTCCAGAGTTCAACTCATAAGGGCTGTCTCTTTCATTGAGTCAGATGTTTACTCCACCCACAATAACTCCTCTGCCATGCAGGAAATAATACAGCCTCCTGTCTGGCCATAAAACTTCAAAAAGATTGGACCTTATTATGACCCCGGCAGTAGACGTGCCAGTAAAAATTACACGGATGCCTCCGAAGTAATTTTTTTTCTGGCGCCTGGCAATGCAAACTTACCGTGACATTACAGCCCTGGTGGTCCTGGTAATTCCCCATTGCCAGGCGCCGGAAGAAATGACTCCCCATTTCCATTTCAGTGCCATTGGACTAAATGGGAATGGGGAGGACAGTAGCACCAGTACCATTCATGAATGGTGCCGGTGCTACCGTCAAGGTCCGCCAGCGGGCTGAAAGGCACCCGCTCGCAGAACTCGCAGTATGCCGGTCCGGGAACAACGGTGCGGGTAGCTTACCGGAACTGTTGTTAAGGGACCAGCATACTTATAATGAGGTCCATTGTCTATCAGGTTGGGCACAGAGTTGTGCCCTTCCATCCGTTGGAGGAAGGTGGCGTTGTATCTCAGTTTAAAAGTCAGCTCTCATGAACAGAAATCTATACTTTAAAAATCACATTTTTTTTTCTTCAGACATGAGGCCCACTTAAATATATCACCACATCTCATCTGGAGATTTGTCCTCTGCCATGCCATCAATGTTCATCTTTACATTATATTTTATATTGAATTTGCACAGGCCCTGGATTTTCACTGGCATACAGTTCCTTTCAATCCCAAGTGCAAATGCCTTTCTTCTTCCATGTGGCTCTCTGTTTTATCAAAGAACACAGCTGTTTTGCAGTTGGAAATGAATTGCTGGCCTTTCAGTCTGCCAGTCAAATTGTGCTTTCAAATGTCCTCATTAAAAAATAAAAGATTTGTTTTAATGTCAATAACCAAAAATAGTGGTGCAGTGAATCAGTGCTCCCTCTTCACACATCTCTTTGGAAATATGTTCCCATTATACCACATACATTACGTTATCTGTCATTGTCCCACAATTCTCTTACATCAGCAATGTCCACCCCCATGCCTCGTTAAACAACCCATCATCTACGTTGAACAGATCTGTGACTGATTCACCCTCAATAATCATTGTTAAACACTCAGAGGACCTCCTCTACAGAGTTTACCACAGGCTATTGGGTCTGTGCGATAAGATAGTGCTTATAAGGGCCCCATATATCCTTGAGCCTGGCAGAGGGATGAACCACGTAACTATATTCCAATTCCATCTCATTGCAATAAAGAATACCCTATTTCCAGCATTCTATTGTAGGCCCTCAGAGCCTTCCCCATACCATCATCACTCTCCTTTTAGCTGGAAGTAGTAGCAGACCTGTCAGCCTCCTCACCTATCCAGTTATCTTCCTGGTGTCACCTAGTAGGGCGATCACCAGTGCAGGTTCTACCCTTTCCCCTATAATAGCACTCAGCGTCTCAAATACCTCTTCCCAAAATTGTAGCACTGGAGGGCAGAACCATCCGTATGCATGAAGTCTACTGGCGTGGCGGCACATCAAGCACATTCACCTGGGATATCAGGAAATAATCTATGCAATAGCACAGGGGTATAATTGAACTGGTTAAGGTATTTAAAATGAATCATTTTAAATCTACTGTTAAGAGCTATCTTTCTCGTTTGTATACACAGTATCTCCATACTTCCTAAGGAACAGCACCTCCTAGGGATTTCTCCCATTTCCTCCAATAAGACTCTGCCGATCCCACTTGAGCGTTCTGTATTTTATTGTAGTGATTAGACATAAGTCTACTGGTTTCCACTCGCCCTTTCATCTCATCCAATATAGGGGCCACACCCGGCACATTTGGAAAAGTGAAAATAAACCTTTCGGGGATTCCCTTAATCTAAAGTATAAAACAGATCTAGAGGTGTAACAGGACCTTTGCCAAGCATCCCATCCACTGTTAGGAATTGCCCCTCGGTAAAGAGGTCCCAAAAGCATGAGATGCCTAACCGTTTCATGCAGCGTATGAATTCAAGCTTACTAGTCAATGATAAACTTAGAATGTGTATAATCAGAGGTTTAGGAGAACACAGAGCCCCCCATCCCTTTTACTTTCCCCTCAATATGAGCCCACAGACTGCAGGTCAATACAACCATATTCTCTATCTTGGGTGATCCACCGGAAGCCGTTAGTGCCACTGCCCATAATAGGGATGGCGCTGCAAGGGGCCTTTCTATTTCCACATGTCTCCTATGTGCCTCTTCTCCAAACCAATAAACCAGGTATCCCGCTTGAGTCGCCTCAGAATATTCCTCGAAAATGGGTACACCAATCCACCCTTGTCTAATGGCAAAGTCAATTTCCTTCAAGTCATGCAGGCCTGTTTATCCACCTGGATAAACGGGGACATTTCAGATTGCTCCTCACCAAAATATGACTTAGGCAGAGCCAGGGGTACATTTAAGAACACATAAAGAAGCTGGGTCAATAGGACCATTTTCACCAAAGATATCCTCCCATAGAGGTTCAGTTAACCACATCCATCTACCCACCACAGTCCAAGAGTGTTCTAATACATTTTCATATTTTCATTTATGCAACACCTCTTCACAATCTGCAACATCTAGCCGTAGGTACTGGGTATGATTCACATGCCGCTTAAATCCAAAATACATTGCTAAACTGCCCAGTACACTCAGTGAGCGCGAAGAGTGCTGATTTTGAAACGTTAATTTTCAGACTGAGAAATCTTTGAAACACAACACATCCACCATGATCGGCCCCAGGTTAACCTGTGGAATTCTGACATACAGCACCATGTCATAAGGATAAAGGGAGACCACCACCTTGTGTCCATACAGTTGAACTCCTCTGTGGACATGCATGTCCCTAATTAGTTTGGCCAATGTCTCAATTGCTAAGGCAAACAACAGGTGTGAGAGCGGACACCGCTGTCTTGTGCCCCTCCCCAGCGGGATACCCAATGTGAACTGATCCTTCACTCGGATTTTCGCATTAGGCAAGGTGTAAAGCAGTGAAACCATAGAGATAAACCCCTCTCCCATTACCATCCTGTGCAATAGCATGAAAAGAAAGGGCCATTCAACTGAATTAAACTCTTTTTTGGTGTCCAATAGTACAGCCACAATGGAGTCCTCCTGCTGAACTTCTGACATGAGAACAAACATCCGTTGCAGCCCATACAAAGTGGAACGCCTCAGGATGAATCCCGACTGATACCACTTGGCACATACATGCATCAAAGGTGCTAATTTTATCGCTAACAATTTGGCCAGAATGTTATTATCCAAATTAATAAGTGTAATTGGGCTGTAGGAAGAACATTCTTCAGCCGCCTTCCCAGGTTTCAACAACACAGTGACCACTGCCTCCCTCGTGAATTCCAGTAGTCTGCCATTTCACAGAGCATGTTGGTACACCTTCAAAAGATGTGGAGCCAGCTTTGACACAAAATGTTAATAAAACTCAGCTGTAAAACCATCAGGCCCCAGATGACAGTGCTTTAATCACCAAGAGAATTTCTTGCTCCATAAGGAGATGATCCAACCACTTCCCTCCTCATCAGTACACCAGTAGAGTGCCACCTGATCAAGCAAACTGTCGAGCTCGGGCTGCAATGCTTGAGTGTGGGAGGAGTACAGGTGTGTGTAAAATGCATAGAATTATCTGACTATATCTCCATCTGCATATTTCAGTTCCTTCTGTTCATTTTTAACAGACAAAATATGTGCTCTCTGCGCATCAGCCCTCACGGCTCCCGCAACAAATCTAAAAGGGTGTTGACCCTCCCAATATTGTCATGCAGCTGCCTTCCCCCTTAAAAACTTCACCTCTCTCTGTGCCACTCCTCTAAATGTGTCCAAATCCTCTGTGATCTCCTTCTGCCTGGTGGGTTTATTCAGAAATTCTACCTCTGCCTGCATACGCCATGCATGCCTCACTATCTGCTAGCTCTTTCCAAATGCATTTCAGTATCCCAGACTCTTTCAAAATGCACTCCTCCCATACAACACATTTAAAGGTTTCCCACAATACAGAATATTATGTAACAGAGCCCACATTTTCCTCTAAAACATATCAATATCACGCACTATCCTGGTTCAAAACACCTCATCGGACTGGCCCTCACTCTTAAACACTTAGTGAGGCCCCCCACTCACTTGGCACCTGCACGATCAGCACAACCAGCACATTGTTGGACAGTGTTCGCAGCAGTATTGTAGCCTCAGTCATCCACGCCATAACCATGCCTGACACCAAGAAATGGCAAAACATGGAATGAAATGTTAAACCCTGGTCTCCCCCATGCCTGGTCCTCCAAATATCATTTAACTCCCAGGCCCAGCCTCCAGGCGCGGTCTATGGACTGCCCAGTCCTATCCAAGCCCGGTTCCATCACTGTGTCAAAGTTCCCCTTCCATATAACGACCCCAGTTGAGCCTTTATCCATTTGCTGAGCTATCCACTCCAGTGTATCTACTGAATCTTGATTGGGACCATAGTCTTTAATTAAAGTAACTGCCGGACCAATCATAACGTGCATTACCAACAACGCCTGTCCCTTTCAATCTTTAAGCACTTTAGTTAGGCGGAAACCAACCGAGCCTTGTAATATGAATAAGAAGAAAAATGGAGTTGACAACCCCACTTATGCCCAGCTTGTGCGTCCCCTGAGGTGGTGAAATGCATCTCCTGAAGGAAGGCTATATCGATCTGGGGATGTTTCATATATGAGAACACTTTGCAGGATTTAGACGGGCAATTTAAACCCCTAAGATTCCATGTAATTCATTTGAGTGCCTTAGTGATACCAATGTACCACATTCACAGCAATCTTCAGGCTTCCCAGCGTGTACACATTACTCGTGCTCAACCACGTCAAATAGGAAAGGGAAGTCAAGGATAGGACGAGGCTGCTCCCCCGAACCACCGTCAACACCCAAAAATGACTCAATCCCCAACACCCCCACCAGCAACCCCAACATGCCAGTTACCACCACCTTTCACTAAAGCAACATCTGTCAAATGCTTCCGCATGAGGGCAGCTTCAGCACCCAGCTGCCTCAGCACCCCAACAGATATATTTGCACCTCATTCGCCACCTCCAGCATAAGCATCTCTATAATTGTCATGCACCTTCAGCTAACACTTCTACTTCACGGGGAGGCACCCCCATGTTCACTGTTTCCCCTGCATCTTGGAGCTTGTAGCAGAGACTCAAGAATGGTACTAGCCTCATCCAGGTATAGGAAGAACAGTACGCACCCCTCATGTTCCACCGTGAGTTTGGTCGGAAAGAGCATGGCATACTTCCTCCCTCTCTCACTAAGCCTCTTCCCAACATCAACATACATCTTCCTGTAAGCTTGCACTTTACCCGAGAAATCAAGAAAGACTCTAATAGGAACTGCCTTATACAGCAATAAACCCTTCTCTCTGGCTTTGTGTAAAGCGAGATCTCTGTCCCAGAGCTTCAACATATGGGCTATTCTTTGTCTTGCCAGTGCACCAGGAACCAGCTTCCCCTCATTCCACAATGAACACCGTTGAGAAGCCATCACCGCTGATGGTCTCATGTAAGATAGATTCAACCAGGGGTTTCATTAATCGCTGGTCTGCCACCTCAGGAACAACAACTATCCTCAGATTGTCCCGTCTGGACCGTGATTCACGATCCTTCTGCTAATGGCCCAATTCCTTAGGGGCTTTCTGGGCTTGAAAAGTTCCCATGACATGGCTGAGGATTCACCCTTGACTGTAGAGACTCGCCCTTCAGCTTTGTCAAGTCTCTCTCCATGTGTATCTAAGCAAACCTGAATGTGGTCCACTTTACTCATCAGAGAGTACATTTTCCCATCCAATGATTGTATGCCAGCTGTTAACTGATTAAACATGGATTTGATGTCATTGAATGCACCATTGGGATCAAGGGAGGAAGACTGAGATCCCACTGCTGGGGACTCCTCCATCCCTGTATGACTTTTAGTTTGGACGGGGTTTCAAATTGCAGTTTCCACTGTTGTTTACCAACTTTATGAGATTTAGACATGGTGCTTTATCTCTTCCTCCACTTTGTGCACAGCACCGCCATCGTCCACCGGACCTGCTGTCACCCTGGACTCTATGAGGCTTGACAATATCCATTGCCTTTCCTTCCACTGCACATTTGCAGATTTGAACAGGTATTAACTATAGCCGATGCTGCTTCCCACCAGACTATAGGGGTGCCGCTGGATAGTGAGTGCCCGACTTCAATTGCCACTGCTATTGTTCACAGGTTTTTCACAGGGACCCTAGAAAATGTGCAGTCGGTACCACTTCTACTGACTTGACAAAGGAGGATGTTCCTGTCCGCAGCTCCTTCTGCTGAGTGAGTGCCTTCTTATACTCAGATAGTTTGTCCCCCCACTCACATGTCGTTTGATCAAGATAATACTCAGCAAAGCCTGCTTAGCCAAATCCTGCTTGGAGCGCACATATCGAACTTACTTACAGTGGACTGGGCTGCAATCCCTGTGTTTTTAGCATGCACTGTGCACAGTTTGATATCAAAAATCCCCCAAATTTTAAGAGCTCCAGTCTTGCACAGCTATCACAGAGTTGGATTAGCCCACATAAAGGGCCAGAGCAGCACCTCTTGAAACCCACCCACAGTCTTTTTCCGCAGTGTGAAAGAGCAGGCTTGTGCAGGGCCCAGCTCATCAGCACTCACTCCACCATTGTCTGCAGGTACTGCAGGCGCTTGTGCCCTTGCAGTACGCTACTATCATGACCTCTCCACCAAGCCCATGAAGCGGCCGACAGCAGTCACAGTGGGTCCAAGTTCCTGGGTTCAATCACGGATCTACCCAGGCTTTCACTTCACAATAAACAGAGAGACAGAAGAGGCCAGCCTACCAGTTGGAGTATCATCCACCCACTTCTGGACTTGGCGGTGTGCACCCTGTATGAGGCCTCACCTTTATGGCCTCAAGTGCAGAACTCCCAGAGTCAAAGATGTCATAAGAGGAAACTGCTCACCCTCCGATCTCTGCTGCCCCTTCTGCTCCCTCTGCTGAAGCACCACCGCACTCTCTGGATCAGCAGCCAGGTCTCCAGGGATCGCTACAAGCCTCTCCAGGGAACCCTGATTCACTCAAAGCTGTGTCCCTCTACAAACTGGGAGAACCAAGCTGTTCTGTGAGTTGTCCCTGCCCTGTACACCGGCACTGCACCTCCCGTCTAAGGATGTCAGCACACTGCTCAGCCTTCCAACAACAGGGTACTCCACAGCAGAGCGCTGCTGCCTCTTCAGACAAGCGCAGAATCCTCACTTATCTTGCCCGCCTGGTCCCAATGTTGCTGTCTCCCACCACAGGCGCCACCCCTCCTCACTAGAGTCCTGTCCTCATACCTCAGGGTACCGGTCTGCTCTCCAGATATAGCTAGTGTGGGCAAAGGCCCGGACAGGTTTGTTTGTTGCAGTGTCACAGGAGTATCCTGTGCACCACGGACGACCCTGTAGTGTTGCTATCTCACTGAGAGTACCACTTTCCCCATCGCTGCTCCTAACTCTGCCACAAAGTGGGCTAGAGACACCAAACATTTCTGATATATGCCCTGGGGTCCTTGTAGCTGAAGCACCTGTAAATGTTTGCAGTGAAAAGTCAGAACACTTCAGGATATTGGCAGCAGTGATTGGGGTGCCCAGGAGCTCACAGGCATGCAGCTATCTTGGCTGTGCTCGCTAGTGCCCCCCTGCTTTCACATTTCCAAGAAAGTGTTTGTGCACTTGTAGGGCCGTTTAATTTTGATTCCTCTGAAAACAGCTTTTTTATGTGGCAGTTGAGAATGGAATGCTCCCATGGGTCTGTCAGCCCCCATTGGGTTTTCCAATTGCAAAAAGGATGTCTGCACTCGTAGGCCCAATGTGGCTAGAGGCAGTTAATTTGATCCTGGGCTGACTTTAAACACCACATCCCGAAACACCCCCTCCCCCCTCCCCAATCCCCCCTAAACCCTGCCTAAGCAATCCCCTCCCCAGACACCCCCCTCCTTCACTGTCCCCAAACACCCCTCTGGAGCCTCCCCAAACACACCCAGTCAGTGTTGAGTGTCACTTGCAGCTCCTCTTTGGCATGGGGCTCTTAGCAGACTCCATTGGGGACCTGAGTCACACCCTGGGCTGCCATGCTGGGAGCTCTCGTGGTGGTAACCGATGCAGGTGGGTCAGACTCCTGGCCCTGCATGTATTCCATGGTCAATTGGATGGAATGGTTTATGGCCTCATATATGGAAGAGGCAATCTTGTGCCCTTGTGCACTTTCTGGTCAAATGTGAGGAGGGCGCAGTGATATGACATCAAGAGTGGGCACATCTGTGGCTTGAGGCCTCCATGCATTTCCTCTTGAGTCTAAACTATTCAAGCTGCTAATGTGCTATCACAGAGAGGTAATTTTGTTCAATTGCACACAGGCGTGTATCAAGGGAACGGATGATGGGGCAGTGGCACTGGAAGGGGTGGTGTGGTGTTGTAGAGCTGTAACACACCAACAGGTAGGATGTGCATTGTCTGACTCATCCTCCTCATCAGTGGTGACCTACGCACAATGACCTGGTGGCAACTGTGCCAGTGGGGGCGTGGAGGGCACAAGAGGGATAGTGTGGCTGCTGACCACAGTTGTGGTAATGGCGGCAGCCACATGCAATGCTGTTGATGTGTCACTTCCAGGAGAAAATGTATTCCTAAAGTATTTATAGAGGCTTACGTAGGCCCAGGTATAGGGCGTGGGTGATATTGTGTAGCAGTAGTGAAATATAATGTGTAACAACGATGACATAGTCACAGGACCAGGGTGCAGGAAATACTGAAGCATCGCCATATTGGAAGTAAGGCGTAGTATTTTGTATTCCCTGTTGGAGGTGCAACAGTGTGGTAAAATGAAGAGTTGGAATCCTTTTCCCTTTCCTAATCCCCAGAAGTGATGCTGAGAATAAGGGCATTGTTTAATTGCATCAATCTGTAGGCCTGTGGAACATAATTAGAATGTGCAAAATGCAGAGCGAAAGTAGGGCACTGTCCGTTTCGAAGGACAAATCAATGGGATCCAGGGTAGGGGTCTCGAGCTGCTATCATGCTTGGTTTAGACTTAAGGCACTAGCACCCCCAGGGACAATAACTGTCCAAATTGAACGGCCAGCCAGCTGGAAAACAGAGTATATAAATCCATCAGAATTGGGCATATTGATCTGGTAATTGAGAGAACAAGGAGGTGTATCACGGGTGGCCAACTGATAAGGGGGGAGCAAGATGCAGAGCATCCTGTGATTTGTAATACAAAGAGCAAGAGGTGATGCCAACAAGTCTTTTCCAAAGCTGGAGAGGCATGGTTGGGGTGCCTGCGTGTCTGGGAGAAGCACACTATTATTTGACCTCAGAGTTTGCCACTGAGCTCATGCTAATGACCAGGTGCACACCATGTGACTAGGCTGATGAGGCGGATACATTCCAGGTGAACTCGCCAATCCAGTAGCTGGGAACCAATGTGATGGGATAGGCGGACCATGTTTTAGAAGGGAAGGGGTAGATCAGGATGTGGCCAATCGATCAAGGGAATTAGGGAACTGGTAGTATGTACATAGGTGGTAGCCAATGAGGGTGGGGGAATAACACTGTATATTGTTCACATCATGGCGATTTCTTTCCTTAAAAACCTCATACTTGCTTTGAACTAACAGAGAATTCCATGTCAGTTTGGTTGTACATGACCTTCTGATGTCTTTTTCCTTTTTGTATACAAAATAATTCTTGATTTCCGCGAAAGCAGTGCGCCAAGCCTTTTCCTTAGAGGAATGCTTTTTATTGTCTGATTGTCCGGAGGTCTTGCCTTACAGTACTTTGGTTTCTGCAGGCGAACGTCAACGACTCGTGCCTTTTTGCTCCCAGACATGTTTCCAAACTTCAGTCAGAGTGGATGGAAGAAGGAAATAGGAGATGCAAAGTGGATTAAGATATAAAGATGCAGATAATGTTTTCCTATGTAGACCTCGGCGCATTCATCAGTATGTTAATCGTTTGATTCGATCTTTGCAATAATTTGCTACTTCACACTGTTTAGTATACATCAGTGAGAATTATATTTGAACCTGTGCCAACATAACTCCGCTAGGAGGCACGTGCGTGTGGTTCGCCCTTTCTTGGGCTTTGTCAAGGCACTAATACATTAGTAAAGCGCATTCGGTGTGAATCAAACATACATTCCATTCATTGTTATAACACAAGAAATATTTTCTTCTCAGTAATCTATTAACAGTTTTTTGGTTTCTAGCAGGGGTGTGTGCGCTCACCCAACGACTTGTAACACACCAGTATTTACGCAGGTTGCCCTGCCAAAGATGGTAATAGCGGTGAGACAGTGTTACCTGCGCTTTACCGGCAAACTTGTAATGACCCTGTATGTCTCTCTTTGTGAATTTCTGGTATTATTACAATTACACATATCAGTGAAGTGTGGTTAGGATACTTTGTATACTCATGACTTTTTATGTAATGTCTTTTTGGATAATTTTAAAATGTGCCTAGGATGAGCTGACAGCAGATACTTTTCTACTGTGTGTTATACTTTTTACTTATGCATTTTTTTCTATTTAGCGGAAAGGGCTACAACAGGTAGATAGCACCCTAAGATGCCACTGCCACTTCTCTTTTGGCCACATTGTTCTCTCGACTTCTTCCTGAATTCCCAGGTCAGGAAATGCCATATATGGAATTCCCTTTCCCAGGGTAATCTGCTGTTTTTGCGGGCATAGGTATTGTTTGTGTTTGAGTCCAAAAAGTCCCAGCACCCACATCCAGGTGGCTGAGTGTTTGTTGCTGGGCAGATGTGATTGCCAGTGGCTATACATGGTTAGATAGCCATGGACTGTTTGAGTGATGCATGGCCATACCATTGGTAGACCCAGGTGAGCTTTCAGTACATATTTTGGATAAAAGGAGGACTTCTGCAGCCAATCTTTATATACTGTATAGAGCTAAGTCCTCTACGATGAAGACCAGCCCATTAAACACCCGAGTATGACCCCTGAAGCTGAGGAGCACCAACTCCAGTGAACCCCCTGTTCCTCTCCCTGATCTCAAGAAGACACTTGTAGGTGCTTCAACCCCTGGACTGGTGAGAACAACCAGTCTCAACCCCGCTCGAGGATCCATGCCTTATGAGCCTTAGGAATTGTCCCTGGACCAAACTGGTGTACTGACCAGATCTCTCCTGGACTACCTTGCTGCAGTCATCGCTGTTCCGGTTGCATCCTTGGAACTTGATCGATCTTCAACTTGTATAACAAGATGCCAGCATTTTCAGACTTCTTGCATTAACATAATCTATGCCAGACCTGCTCCTTGGTTTGTTCCTGCATGATAACATGTCACAACCCAGAGGCATAGCCAGGATTGGCTAACAAGTGGGGCCTGAATCTAATCGCCCACAGCAGTGACATTACCATCTGTAAATGCCCAGACAGTGTTGCTACAGGCATTTACAAATTGTGGGTGGTCCTTGCCCACTTAGACCCTACCCTGTCTATGCCTCTGTCACTGCCTGGTCACAGTGACTCCCATTGCAATACATCATCTTCACATCATAGAGGTCATCTGAGGTATCCTGCATTGCAGAATTCTTCATGTTTTCTTCATTTTGGTGTTCAGCTGGAAGGTGCCTGGAACCAATTTCTAAGCACTGCAGACGTCCAAAACTAAATCCTGCACAAAAAGAGACCTCTGCTTCAGTGACACCTCTGGGCCTTCCTCGACCAGACCAAGCACAGAAGACAGTGTCCCCAATGGCACATCTGTATTTTGTCATGACTCTGCATGAGATCCTACAGCAACCTCAAATATGCGTCAGATGGCATGAAATGAGATGTGATGATCTGGCATCCAAAAGAGAAAATATAACTTTAACAGCATTCACTCTGTCCATGTGTTTTCTTCAAAAAGAAGACACAATGCTGTAAATCAGTCCCTCAATTTTGTCTGTACACTAGAGACAGTGAAGCAATTGAATTGTATGTACTGTATTACATTTTTGTATTTTAGAGATCACAGATATGTCTCCTTAGAGGCTTTTTGGCACTAGAAGGCAGTAAAGGAGAATGCACATATTACAGGTAAGCTTAGCATGGAAACAGCAAACAGCAAAGTAAACTTAATGAAAACTATGATAGAGAAACTGGCACAATGTAAAAAGGACTGTGACTACCAAAATAACAGAATCTAAAGTGATCATCAGGCTCTGATCCACTAACACACACCTCTACACTCTAGTTTTGGACCACACAGAAGGTAAACGTCGGAGGAAGGAGATGAATGGGGCCTGCTGAAATACTCTGGGAAGTGAAGGAGAGTATGGAGTTCTCTGCTCTGTGGTCTGAGAGTGGGGATACGTATGCCAGCATGAAGGTAGGTGACAGGAGGTTAAAATTACCTTAGTTGTACCCTTTTCTGCTTCAAAACCCAATAGGCAGGTAGAACCGGTTGGCACACTCGCCAACAGGCTGACGGTGCCCAACAGGCTATCCACAAGTGTCAAAGTACAAGGTTGTATTACCATTGAGATGTTTTCGAAGCAGAGTGTAATAAGGACAGCTGCTACACCTTCTATTTTTGCATATACCAGGTTGATTGAAGAGACAATGATCAGGGAAGCAAAAGAAGGGTAATGCAGGCTGAGTTCCTCCATGGTCCACAAGGTCAAGGCCTGCATGTACATCTCCACGGTACTTCCGCCAGGGTGACATCAATCCCTTCAGACCTCCTTGCTTTCATTCACAGGTAGCAATACACTGATTGTTAAATAAAGAGAACAGCCAGCTTAATCATATGCCACTGGTAATTTACCCAATTGCCATAGCTTCCACACTTCAGAGTCAGCTGTTGTCCACCGCCGCCGCGTGTTCGTCTACAGAATTTAGTTGGCACACTGCCTGCAAAGCACCGAATGCAGATTGACACCAGTGTGCCACTCCACACGGCATGCCACACACCGCACCAGACATCAACCGGGTTCTCTCCACCAGTAATGATGTATCTTTTTATGGAACGGGCAATTACTTCACACGCTCTATATTACATGACAGTTGCACTGCCTTTCTTTGGGACGTTTGGGGAAAAGAATTAAAGGTTTGTCGTACACGTTCAAGTGGGACATAGATTTTTTAAAAAATATGGCAGCAAGTTTAAACATACTTCCCTATCTTAAATGGGCGGGGAGCAAGGGTTTGGTAGACACCAGGTGCCCAATATCTTCAATAAAATGGCATAAACAAGCCGATATCCAGTGCAAAAATACAAACATAGAACAGACGAAGGGAAAAAGGTTGCCACCCCAAGAAATCTACACCGAGGAGTGTGGGAACACACAGGGAAACAGTAGGGAATGAGTGAAAGCACTAGTGTTGCACAGGACTGACATTCACACATGTGGATTTGCCGGAGTGATGGATGGTCACACATTCTGGTTAGTGTAACATTGCTGGCCAGTTTTTCCTTATTCATCTTCAGGGTGATAGTTTATGCGGTTTATTTTATCACTTACACCTGACTGCTAAAGGTTCATCAGCTTTATTCATTCTTCAACGTTTAGCAATTTGTTTTCCCTGAATTGTGTATTTATAGTTGCAAGCTCTGTACAATATTTTAAGCAAACGATTGAAGCAAGCTTCTATTCCTGAGCACAACATCGTGTATCTCTGCCTATTTAGCAACCAACGGTCGCCTTGGTTAGCAGACTGATTTTGAGTTCTATATGAATCTTGCATTGGAGTGCTACTGCAAACAGGAAGGATGTTCTTCCAGCCTGGCCTTTGAGACAATCCAGTTATTTTGAGGAGGCAAGTCCAAAAGGTTTTATGTCATTTTTCGGCATTTTAAAGAGTGAACACAAAGAAGACCTATTGTTGGGGCTTTTTGTGTGTTGGCTTTAAAATGCGGAAATAGCAGATATTGCCCCCACCTCCCCACCCCCACCATCTCCCACCGGATCTCTCCTTAATCGGGGGGGGGGGGTTCAACCCCCCCAAGCTTCCATTTCCCCACCCACCACCCCCTTCCCGCACAACAATTATTATACAAATAAATAAATATAAATATAAACAAATATGTATAAACACATGCTTACTTCCCCACACATACGTATAGATACACGCACATACAGAGAAACACTCACCTGTCGCTCCAACAGCGACTCCTCTGGGTCAGGCACTGTGTGCACTTGTGTGTGGCAGGGGCATGAGAGTTTGTTTTATAAAGAGCTCTCTGTGCGTTCACGGAGTGGTCTGTCTATTTAACTCGATTTTTTTTCCAGTCGGAAATAAAAATATATTTTGTTCTAACACCGTCCAAAAGCATTGTCACAATAAAATGCAACAATACCGACTTCAACACCTTAAGCTCTAATGCGGTGTCCAACACCGTGTGAGTTGTTGACAAGTTCTGTGGCTGGAAATACACCTCTTGTTATATAGGAAAGTAGCTGCACATGACATATCATATCTCTCTCTCTCTCTCTCTCTCTCTCTCTCTCTCTCTCTCTCTCTCTCTCTCTCTCTGTTCATTTGTTTGTAGGTGAGAGTCGTGATAGCAGGTACACGTTCCCTGTGATCCATATGCAAGAAGGAAGGCCATTTGGAGAAGAAATGCTGTGCATTCTTGGCAAAAAAACAATTAAAAAGGAAAATCATTAATTTATACTAACATTGTAAACCTGCTTGCTTTAAAATGTCACAATATTCATTTCTAATGTTTACTTTTAGTATAAATCATACTCACAGTACTAATGTTAAACGTATGTTACTGAGCAAGGCACATTATCAGAACCTAAAATAAGAATACAAACTATTTCCTTTTCTACTCATTTGAAATGGCCTATGAGAAAAAGGGAAATGGGCAAATAACACCAATTAAGGTTTCAGGCTGCTTTGCATGAAACAAAAGCCAAGTTTTGGGAATGTAAGACTGATCAGAGATATTTGCACAAACATGTCTGTGATAAGGGTTGTATGTGTGAATCACAAAGTATATAATGCACACTCGTCTTGGTACTCATTTTACTTTTCGCAACACTTACCCCTAACTTGAAATTGTTTGGAACCATAAACTATGTATACACTTCAGATAGCCTAAGCATTTGAATGTGTGGATACAGTAACTGTCACTCCTTAAGAGTCAGAGGGGTATCCCCCTATATTCTGGAGAATATGTTTCCTCTCCCTAAAACCAGGGGCCTAGATACATTTTTGGAAGAGAAGTGTCTAAGAAGGGAAACTGGTTTCTCTGGGTAAAGATGCTCCTACAGATTGGGCTGTGCACATCCCTATCCCGCAATGCACATACTTCCTTAAATAATTATATTTATGCAGACTGCACGGTAAAAGAGGTTGCTGCCATATCGAAATTATTATATATTTGCTCTCATTTTGAATTCCTCAAAGCTACCCACATAATGCCACTTTTCAAATGTAATTTGTTTTGTCTTGTCATAATTTGTTCTTGTGAGAGTCTTCATGCATGGCCTTTCATTTTAATGTAATTGTTTTATATGTATTTACAGAGGAATGAACATAGCTCTTTTGATCACAAAACAAAAAGAACAATAAAGAAGAAATCAGATTTGACTGGAAGCAATGACATTCCGACTAGGTTGTGGTGGGGAGTAAATGGAACAATCTCCAGAGACAATACATGGGTGGATTTACAAGTATTTAGGACAATCAACATTAGACATGTTTCAGTGCAGATAGACGGAACGACCAGTTGTGTTAGGCTTTTGACCACAATGAATGAAGAACAAGAGTGGAGGCAGAGAAAGTGAGGGACAGAGGCAGGTTAGATGCCAGGGAAAATGTTAGCAAAAAGGCAGATGAGAGGGTAACTCTGAGTTGAGGAGATAGGCTTTTAGTCTGGTTTTGAACAAATAGGTGTAGGCTGTTTCTCGGACATCTGGGGGAAGAGAATTTCATGCAAGTACCGCAAGAAGACAGAAAGAGCAGAAGTGAGAGGGAGCACAGGAAGTATGAGGTGCCAGAAGGGTAGTCGAGGAGGCAGAGTGGAGATTACAAGAAGGCTTGTAAAGTTGGATAGAGGAGGACAGGTACAGTGGTACCTTATATTCCCTTGCCCTGTTGTGCATCATCAGCCATCCACTGTGATCACTGTAAGATGAAGTATATATGAAGTGAGGTCGTTCAGACAGAGTCCTGGAAGTGAAGTTAATGATCGTGCCCAGATGACAGAAAGAATAGTTGGGGAGATCAAAGACGATGCTGGCACAGTAGTCCAGTTTAGCCAATACAAGAGTGGTTAAGAGATGCATGGCAGTGCTGAAATGAAGGGGGTGCATGATTTTCCAAATAGCTAGGAGGAATCATCACTGTAACATGATTGCAGAATGATAGTGTCATTATAATATTGCATACAATTTACCAGAAAACAGTTAATTCAACTTTGAATGGGGTAGAAGGTAATATAAAAAACACAGAAGGTGTTAAAGCTATCAATTGAAATGCTTTGAGGCAGAGCACATCTTTGTTTCTGTCCAACACCTGCTGTAAGTATCATTACGTTCTGCTCTCCCGTCCCATGAACAACACTCAAGGAGATGATAAACTTGAGCAGTCCAAAGAGCAAATGGAATCCTGAACATTTCCCCAGACTTTAACTGGATCATCACGATCCAAAGTTGCACTGAAGTCATTCTGTAGATATAGTTCTGCCTCAATTAACTCCTGGCTACTCTCTACTTATAATAATGCTATGCTTTATATATGTAAAGCTCTGTTTCAGGTAAGGATTTAGTAACTCCTAGGTTTAAATATGGTGGAAGCACACAGAGGAGAGAGATTGCCCCAGGATTATTGAGATGGGAGTGTGATTAAATGACTGCTGCCCCACAGGAGTAAGAGGATGAGATTTGGCTAAAATACCTACTCAGGCTTCACACTTCTGAAAATCAAGAATGATCCCAATCATAAAGGTGAAGCAGGCAGAGATAGGAGATATACCTCCGTCACCTTTTGTGGTAACATGGGCTGAGGGCAGTCTTAAGAGGGGAATGAATGGGATTACACTAGCAGCCCGAAAAGACATAGTAACACAGTCCAAAATAAAGAATGTCCAATCAACTAGACGGTAAACTGAATGTACTAGAAACCACTTACAAAAGCCCACCATTGTAAAAGAAAACAGAGAAATGCAGAATGAAATCTGAGCACTCCTGAAACTTAGTAGGCAGTAGAAAGGCATTCATCACCACAAAGTTAATATATAATATGTTTTTGGGGCAGGGAAGGCATTAATTCTAATGTTAAAGGTATTTATATAGCACACCGTCACCAATGGAGTTGGTCTCCTGGCACTCCGGCGGATCTGTAAACAAAAAGGCGGGGGTGGGTTAGTGGGTGAAGAGGGCGTAAGAAAGTGAGAGGTGGTGTACTGTTGGCAGCTTCAGTTCGGTTTTCACAGTGCGCTGAGCTTGGGTATGCAAATAGGATAGAAGCGTGCGATCTATGTGTTGATTGTTTGTTGTTGCGCTGTGATGAAGTCCATGCAGTTTGCTGTGAGAGAGGTGGTTGTGTGGGTTTTTGTGTGAATTGAATATGCAGAAATATGAGGTTTTGGTTAGTGGATTGTATGTCTCATAAACCTTGTGGTTTGTGATATGTATCAGGCTGTCATACTAGGTAGGTATATTCTTTCTCTTAGTTTACTGACTGTCTAGTTTCTGGGTGACACCGTGGCTGGTTTCTAGACAATTTATTGGTGTTTAGTACCGCCGGTTGGATGAGCATTATCCCCTAATCGATAGTGGTGTTATATTATCTTTCACCAGCTCTTTCAATCTACTGTGGGTAGTCCCTTGGGTAGGTACATTCTATTCTTCCCTTTCCTGACTGTATAGTTTCAGGGGCAGTGGTGAGTTTGGTCTCCAGCTAAGTTATTGAGCTTAGTAAACCCAGGAGGGCAAGCATTATCCCCACTCCTTCCTATCTATTTACTGTCAGTGGTCCATTGCTGCCCGTGTCTAGGAGGTGGGCCAGGTGTTGTTGCTCGGTCATACCTTGCTCTCCTTTCCAATTGATCTGTGGGTGTACTTTGGTACTTTGGTATGATTCGATGTGGTTTGTCTATTAATTGATAAGTGGATATGTTCCAGGTCTGTATATCCTTACTTTATAAGGGTTGATGACTTAGGGTAACAGGATGGGTTAGTACTGCTGTGTATGTCCTTATGGGCATTCCTTTTAGTTATGGGGTGACGAGCCAAGTTTTGAGGAGTTTCCTGAATTGTCGGTGATCTCTTGTGTTCTGTATGTTCTTTGTTAGTTCATTCCAGGTGTTTGGGGTGAGGTGAGAAAAAGAGGATCCTCTGAGTTTTCTCTTGTTGTATGATTTGGGCTCCAAACGGATGTCACTGCTGGATCTGAGTGGCTTTGTAGTGTGATGTATGTTTAGTTTTCTTCTGAGAAACTCTGCACTTTGGTCATGGATTGCTCTGTGTGTTATGCACATTGATTTGAACTTGATTCGCTGTTTGATGGATAGCCAGTGTAGCACTTTCAGCGCTGATATGTTGTGTTCTCTTCAAGGTAGTTTAAGGAGCAGTCTGTCCGCCGCATTTTTTATGCGTTGGAGTATATTTAGGAGTCGTTCAGGCATGCTTAACTAGAGGCTGTTGGCGTAGTCTAATCTGGACATGATGAGGGCGATGACGGTAGTTGTTTTGTTTGTGAATGAGAGGAATGGTAGGATCCTTTTAGCCGATCACAGGAGAAAGAAGCCTTTCTTGATTAGGGCGTTTACTTGTGGCTCAAGAGTGAGTTTGTTGTCCATCAGGACTCCCAGTTTTTACAATCGATAATGGGGCTGGGGTTTCACCAAGTTCAGTTGGCCATGGGATGTAGAGTTTGTCTTCTTCATTTTTTGTGATGATCATTATTTCTGTTTTGCCTGGGTTGAGTTTAAGGTAGTTTAAGATCATCGAGATGTACAGTGCATGAAGGCAGTTCTCTAGTGTTCAGTTGTCTTCTTGTGAGTCATGTATTTTGTAGATTATTTGTGTGTCGTCAGCGTAGTTGTAACAGGTGAGGCAAAGTCTTTTTATGATTTTAATTAGCTGTGATAGGTGGATGTTGAATAGTAGTGGTGAGAAGGATGATCCTTGTGGGACTCCGCATGACGGTTCTCGTGGGCTTGATTTGTAAGGTTTCATCCATATTGTTTCTGTTCTGTTTTTTAGGAAGTATCTGATCCAAATTAAGGCGTTGTCAGTGATTGCAAATTCTTCCAGTCTCATGAAGAAGATGTCATGGTTAACTGTGTCGAATGCCCAGGGGCGTAGGAGACCCATAAAATCTGGGGGGGAAAGGGGACACCTTGGGACTTTGTTTTTGTGTGCTCCAATGCTGCGCCTGGGAGGGGACTTGGGGGAGGACTGTCTGAGGACACCTCAACAGGGGGCATCAGGCATGCAGGGCACTGTGGTATGTTTGTACTAAATGAAATACTACACACTACACACAAAGGAGTCATGTTTGATATGATATGATATGGCATTTATAACGTGCCTATACACAAGTGTTTCAAGGTTCGGTTTAAGCCCTCCGCTTTAGGCAATAGATTCATTTATAAACTGTCATAAAACATAGGGTGTTTGAAGGTTGAAACATGTTGAAAAGAAAAATCTGTACACCCCCTCCGCCAAAAGAAAATAATGTGACAGAGTATTGGACACAAGCAGAGGAGGAAAACTTGCAAAGAGTTCAAAAGTTTTGGATGCTGGATCAAGCGAATAGTGTGTTTTATATCGTTTAGGTCTATCCAGTTTACATAATGGGTGCAATCAGAGTCTAAACCATGAACTGGAGTTTCGTTTGACAAGTGAGATTAAACATATACATGACGTGTGCAATAAATTATCAACAAATAATCGCCAGCAACGATTAATACATTAAATGCTAAAATGAGTATTCTAGCGGCACCCACACGCTTCCGCCAGAACTTCCCAACAGCACATCAGATCAGTGGTGGACTGGGAACCAAAAAAGGCCCTGGAAATAATTCTCAAAGTGGCCATATATCACACTTTTTCAGCAGGCTCAACCCTTTTCCTATGAGAAAATTAGAAAATTCATTAGGTTCCCACAAATAAGAGGTCCAGGATGCAGAGAACTACAGGGAAATCTCTCGAATTTCCTACAGGCCAGTCCACCCCTCCTGCATCAAATCCTGTGGACGGCAGTTCCACTTTTTCCTTTATACAGATGATTCATTTTTAAAGTGATAGAATGCAAAGGGTTGCTAAAAGGAGTGACTAACAGTGAGTTGGTATAGGGTGACTGCTTAGCTAAGCTTACACCTTTTGGGAGGCGTGGTTTGATGAAACTGTGTAAAAGGTTCTACTTCACATTTTGTTGCAAGGTTTAAAATTATGCTGTTCCATTCAACTACATGGGGATTTTTGCTTTGTCTGATATCAAACAGAAACACCTCTGGGCGGATTTGCACCAACCACGTGCTTTGTATCCTATTGTGGCAACCGATTCAAGTGGTTTTGTATTTAAACAAAAAGGTTGGTTAAAATGTGATTTGTCAGGATGCCATTTTGGTTTTTATCATGCACTAAAAATACAAATTGAAAGGGTGTACATCTTCACCCCAGGGATGTCAAGTGCATGCCATTGCCCACCGAGGGTTGGACAATACCCTTTTCATGGAAAACACATCTGTGAATTTTGTCAGTGAATTTCATAGACCATATGGTGGGTCCACAGACCCACATGGGAATGGGTGACAGTGGAGTGCCATGCACATGTTTGTTTCCCCTGGCAGGGTTAGAGTAACATTCTACCATACAAATATCTCTTTTGGGTGGCGTACGGTATAATTTGTCCTGTGTCAATGAAATGCATGAGGCTGTCTGCAATAACTACAAGTACATATCACTGATTTCATGCCTTCCCGTGCTGGGGAGCAGCAGGACTTCTACTGTTTGACATATGGTTCAGGTTGGTCCTGTTTGGTAATGGCGTTGATGAGCTAAATAATTAAGTACTTGAAGTGACCCAGAGGGATTCTGAGTAGCTATGATTAACTCTAAGCTTTTCATGCATCACTTCTTGGTATTACTAGAGTTAGGTCTTCATTATACATTAGGTACAATCAATAGGTTCAGCACAGGGTCCAACATGCAGTTGCTTACTACTTGCTTTCAGAACAAGCAGAAGGTCCTAGTGGACTAGTGCAACTATTACTGGTCTGACCTTACTTTTGTCGTCGCCAATGTCCATCTCATTCCCATAAAATGCCTTCACTTTCAAACACGTCCACCATATGTGATTTATGTATGATGGATGGTGTTATGCAACATTCAGTAAATGCAATTTCAGAAACAGTTTCAAACCCCCCTCCCCCCAAGTGGGCTGCATTAACTCAGGGCTAGGGGAGAAGGAGGACTCTCACCATCACTAGCAGTCCAGGCATGGCAGCATCCAGGGTCCTAGTGCCTTTACCCAACTTTTTTCTGTATATTATCAATAAGGAAAATTATTTATTTACATCTGCATGTATCTGCGTGGCCCCTTCCTCTACGTAAATGGGAGGATAGCACACAAAGCAAGCTTGTTGTCTCAGCCCCTCCCCATCAAAGGAAGGTAAACAAGAGGTTGCTAAACGTGTCCCGTCTCCTCTAGGTTTGTACATGGATGGTTCAATGATGAACTGGGTTATCCATTCATTCAATCAGTGATGAATCCATCCCAGTGGATGCCGCCTTATCTGCCGGGGGAGACAGCACTTGCTGGCAGGACTGTCACAGGCCTGCAGTTAAAAGCTCCTGGCAGCCCGCATAGCATCTCCCTGGCGAGATGAGGCAGGGAGATCCTTGCAGAAAACCACCACAGAGTGCCAAGATGGTGTGCCGGGCATGTGCTGCTGCTGATGCCAGCCGCCTGCGCACTGGATGAGATGTACCTGCCGGATGTTTTCACAGCGGACCAGGCCGGGGCAGAGTTATTTTCAGAGTCTTATAACAGCACCACCAAAATCATCCTCTTTAATGTCATGAATTTCAGCTGATTTTACAATGCCAACCTGACTGCGTACAACCATCAGCGACAGGTAGGGTGGCGGTTGGCCCGGCGCCTCTGCTAATGCCCCGAGTTTACTGGGTGCTTAAAACAGCTACAAGCCTCTTTCTAGGACCTCACCATCTTTAGCAGATAAAGGTACTGAGGCATTTAGAAATAGTGGAATCTGCCCAGGATCACACAAAGCTATTATGTGGGCATGTCGGCTTTGGGTCCATAAAACCACAACTCTTGCAATCACTTAACGACACCAAAGCCTGCGCCAGTGATGTATTCACAACACCATGACATTTCACACTTGAGTGCCTGGCTTTACCCGGCTGGTCCCCTTTACCCGGCTCGTCCCCCTCTACGTGAACTGTCTCGGGTAAGGTTGAAGACAGAGGGTATACAAGTTGAGCAGGGCAGTGGCCGGGGTGTGGGCTCCATGGCAGCCAAGTAACCATGACTCATATAAAAAGGATCTGCAGAATCATGACCAGGGGTGGACCAAACGAAGCCCTGGAAATAATGTTTAAAGTAGCCCCATATTACACATTTTCAGCAAGCCCAACCCCTTTCCTATGAGAAAATGTGGACATTCCACACAAAAGAGGCACAGGGTGCAGAGGCCGACAGGGAAATCTCCAGAGTTCCTTATAGGCCAGTCCACCCTTAATCATGACCCGGATTCACATATCTGGTGTGAGGAAATTTTTTTATCAGTAATATCTGCCTTTCAGTTAAAATGGTCGTAAAATGATTTCCCGGCCTAACAAATGCCTTTCAAAGTTGGCAATTATGGGAGACAATTCTTCATGGCCATCAGCACACAGCTCCTCATTTGAGCTAGGCAGGCAGTGGGGCACGTGGAACAGTAACACCATAACAGAAACCCCTGAAATTTGCTGTGCAGTTCTTATACATTCTTCCACTGCATCATTGCGAGGGAGGGGTGGTTTGGTGGGTTCTGGAGTGTTGCACCTGTCTTTCAATAGGAAGTAATGAACGGGCACGGCGGTATCCATGGCCCCTCCTCCTAAACATTGCTCCCAGGAGAGTGACTCCTCAAAGGGACCCAGTAGGCCAACCATCCCCCTGACCGACTGTTCCGTGTCCGCACGGTTGGAGTAATGCTTTTGGGAGGCCGATCGATAAATAAATGAGCGGCTTGTTTTATCCCCAAAGTATTACAGCCAGAGGATCGATTGGCTCGGCCTCCTCTATTCGTCTTCGCCGAGCGGGCCTTCCTGCTCACCGAGGGCATGTATTTTTAGAAGGGTTTCTTTTTTTCTCAACTTAAAATTGATTGTTGCAGTCAAACGCTCTGTGGCTCATCTGGACGATAAGAGGGAGTCTCTAATTTGTCTGTGAAGCTATCCTGTTTTCCATTGAACCCACTGCACACCCGCATTATAAACAGAATTGTGCTCTAGCCAGAAAGCAACACCTGCCACCTCCCCTTCCAACCCGATGCGCTCTGAGCCCCGGGAGCGACGCGGCCCGGCCGGGCCTGCACTCATGGGGGCCCCTTTGACTTACCTTGAGGTCACCGTCTCTTTGAGTCTCTGCCTCTCAGTGGTCGTCTCGTCGACTCGGCGTGACAGTGTCGCCGGAGCAGTTGGAAAGTCGGAGTCACACAGTCTCAGCATGCGTTGCTGCCTGCTGGCCGTGGCTTCTGGAAGGTGAGGGGGAGGAGGCTGCGCAGCTGCGCACTGCGCACTCAGGGCTGGCACGTGCAGTATGTTCCCGGGACCCCAGGCCCGGCCTGGGCACATGTGACGCTCGAATGCACAGGCGTGAGGGGAATGGGGAGAGGGGATGCACAAGTTCTTGTTGTTGTAACAAGATTCTAATCTTGTTACAAGAATCTTCAATATCCACTGCTGCTGCTGAAGCAGCTGAACTATGTGCAAAGTAAACTTCAGAGTCGTTTGCACGCATCACTCTGCACACACACATGGGGGAAACTGGGGGGATAAATGCCATTGCCCTATGCCCATGCGAATGCTGCGGAGAGGTCTAAAAGTATCAGAGTGGTGCTGTTGTTTGAGCCTGCGTTTGGCTTTAGATTGTCCCAGATTGTAATAAGTGCTGTTTCTGTTCCTCTCCTCATTCTGAGGCCTTCTTGTGCATGGTTTAATAGGCAGTGTTCTTCTATGAATTCTTGGGTTGTTCCATATGTGTCTTTCCAGGAGTTTAGCTGGGTAGGTGATACTGGAGATGGGTTTGTAGTAGGAGAGGTCCTCTATGTGTCCTGCTGTATCCTTGAGGAGTGGTTTGAGGAGTGGTTTGATGTATACTGATTTGAAGGCATGAGGCCTCTCCCTGTTGAGATTGATTGGTTGAGGACATTCCTGTAGTATTCCATTGGTGTTCCTTGTGAGAGGATTGATTTGTAGATGTCAGGGGGGCAGGTATCTACGGGGGAACCCAATTTGTTGCTTTGATTTCCGAGTTTGATGAAAGTTTCCACTGATATGTGCGGGGAAGTTTTGGAGTTTGTTCTGGTGTTCCTTGCATCGGTGAGTGTCTTCAGTGTTGTGGTTGCATGGTCAATTTTGTATGGCCTGTTGGATGGTCATGATTTTATTTTTGAAGTGGTCTGCGAGGTCACTGCATAATTTCTTCGATGGTATTGGAGCGTTGTTGCAGCCGGGTGCTTTTTTGATTTTAAATAGTTCTATTTGGATGTTTGGTGCTTTGAGGATTATGTTGTTGTAGTATTTCCTTTTTACTTTTTTTATTTCCTTTTTGTATGAACGGGTATGTTGTTGAATTTTGAATTTTTTTCCATATTCTTTATTGATCCTCCATTCTAGTTCTAGATCGCGTTTTTTCCTTTTCATGGCGCCTATTAGTGGGGTGAACCTTTTTGCCGTTGCTCTTTTGCGGGATAGATTGAAAGGTTTTTCTCATCGATTGTTGTGCTGATCCAGTTGTGAAGTATATCTATTTTAGTGTCTAGGGGCCTGATCACGACTTTGGCGGTAACGCCGGCGGTATTACCCCCGGTGGTATTAGCCCTACCGCCGAACTCCCCGGCGCTAATAGCGCCGGATCACGAGTTCGGCGGTAATGTTAATCCCCATTCCACATTGACCCCATTTGGGAATGCCCCATTCCCCATTGGGCTCAATGGGGAATTTTCGCACTCTTACCGCCGGCAGATTTACCGCCGGTGGTAATAGTGCGAATTTTCAGCGGATTTCCCCCCAGCTCAGAGCTGGGGCGAAATCCGCCGAAGTCCTGATTTGGCGGACCCTTAAATCCGGCGGTAGCAGCGCCGGATTTAAGGGTTACCGGCAAAGTCGTGATGAGGCCCTAGGTCAGCTTCGCCCATGGCTGTTGTTTCTGGTTTTGTGATCTCCAGTCTTTCTGTTAAGTTGGAGTTTTTTATGGTTCTCCAGTTTCTATTCATGTGATTGGTAGTTTTCCTTGTTTCTTGGTCATTGGGGAGGGCAGTGCGATTACAAAGGGGATGATGAGATGGTCGCTCCAGAGGATCCAGCTGATGCAGTTAATTATTGTTAGTTGGTTGGTAAGATATTTTTGTGAGGTTGTGGTTTCTTCATCAAACCAGATGTTGAAGTCTCCGAGGATAATCAGTTGGTTACACTCGATAGCGAGGTTGGTGATTGCTTCTACAAAGTTGTCTATGATGGCATCATCGTACATTGATGGTCTGTATTTCAGTATGAATTTTAGGTTTGTTCTGGGATTTGTTGATAGACGTATGATTAGGGATTCACATTTGTTGATGTTTAATGTGTCTTCAGCTTTCATTTCCAGGTGTTCCTTGTGGAAGATTGCCAGTCTACCACCACTTTTGGTTTTCCTGTTTACTTGGATGCACTTGAAGGTATCGGGCAGGCAGTTATTGAGGGTGATCTTGTAGTTGTCCTCTAGCCATGTTTCAGTTACGAAAAGGATGTTGATGCCTCTGTCACTTAGGAGGTTGGAGATTTTGGTGGCGTGTTTGGACATTGATCTTACGTTAATTAGATTGCAGAGGATCTTTTTGGTGTCATTTGGTTTATTTGTTGTTCCCAGTTTTGGTTTGTGGGTGTTCAGTTGGGGTGCTTTTATATTGCCTCCGAGAGGTAGAGGTTCTGTGAAGGTGGCTTTGTTGTTGCATCAGTCTGTGAGATTGATAATTGGGTTGCTGACTTCTATTGTTTCTTCATCTCTTGTCATTTGATGTGGGTATCGATAGTGCCCTTCTGTTCTTGTGAAGTAGGGAGTAAGGGGGTTGGCGTCATCCCATTTTCTTCTTGTGAAAAAATTCTTGTGAAAAAATGCTCGCCTCACACTTAAAAAACTGTGCCACACTTGATAAATACGTTTTTCTGAGTTTATAGATCCTTGTTCAATGAAACATAATTGACAAACACTGCCCTTAAGGATAACACGTGTTTCGACACCTCAGTGTCCTTTTCAAATCCGGGCTAGTACAAGCTCATTCTCATATTACATGTTCCAATATGTGGGGTCATAGATTCTCGGGTTCAATCCTCCTGCAAAGTTTAGTCCATAGTCTCCTTGCATCAGCCAATTCTATTCTTGGGTCTCCTCTTCTTTTGTTCCATTGTTTGTTTCTTATTTTATCCATCTGGAAATGGTGGTGTTGTTTGAGTATATGGGTCTTTGGCTGGTGCAAGGTACAGTGTAGGTAGGGGTTTTCTCGTGCGATGTTAGTTCTGTCGATAATATTTTTTTGCGGGGTGTGTTCTCAATTTAAGGTGTCTTCTGCTGGGAGCGGTTGAGCTTGTGCATCCGTGTTTTTTGTACCGTGTTCTTTTTTTCTTTGTCTGTGTCCAATTCTGCGTCGGGTCATATTGGTCTTGGGTGGAAGGAGTTGGTCTGGGTGTTAGGTTTATAGGGGTAGTTTCCAATTGTGGTGCCCCGTGCCAGGCTAGTGTTGATTTTAATCCTCTTAAATTGTTCCGTCTGGGTGTCAGTGGGACTTTGTTCTGTCAGTTGGTTCTAGTCTTCTTAGGTTGTTCTGTCTGGATGTTTTTCAACGGTGTCTTTGTTCAGTCAGTTGGGTATAGTTTTCCTATTACACTGGGAGGGCTGTCCTGGGGCGTATTGTACATTGGTGGGTGGGGCGTCTGTATTGGGCAATTGGTGCAGGTAACTGGGGAGGGGAGTATGGTAGTAGTTACTGGCTTTGGTACTTGCTGGGTGTCCTGGGTGTCCGATTCCTAGGATTCAGTTGTAGCAGCTACTGAAAATACCCTGACGACTGAGAGGCAAGAATTGGAGAGCTTAGAGTTTTACAGGTGGTTTACAATGAGCTTGTATTCTAGGGTGTGGGGTATCAGAAGTCCAAAGCCATGTGAGGTTTCGGTGGATCCAAAGATGATTGAACAGCTTGATTTGTGATCCTTGGACAGCAGCGGGTAGGTTCGGTTCCACAAGGCAGACAGTGATCAGGATTGGGACATCAATCTGTTGTGAGAGGGTTTGGCAGATGGGTTTTTCGCAGGAGGTGATCAAGTGTCCGGATGGGGACGCCTGGGTGACAGGGGAGGTTTATGTTTTAGGGAGGTAGGTTGTAATTAACACCCAATTATGAAGCCTAGATATCAGGAGGATGGTTCAAGGCTCTGAGAGTGGCCAGCAGCAATTGAGCACCTAGACTGGGAAACCTAGGCAGCAATTGAACACCTAGGCTGGAGTACCTGGATAGCGGGAGAGGATCCAGCCTCACAATGTGGCAGGTTTAAGTTATGAGGTGGAGGGGGGGACACATAGACTTGTCTTTTGTGTATAGTGGTGGGGCGGACCGGGTTTCACAGTGCAGTTCAGGCACAGGTGAGTACACCTAGGTGTAGTGGTACAGGAGAACACCCCCAGATGTGAGTTCTGCATAGAGGCTTAGGTTTCAAATGCAATTTCAAATGCAATTTCAAATGTCATTTCAAATGTCATTTCAAACACAGTTCAAATGAGGTTTCGATGCACTTTCAAATACAGGGGGCACAACCTAAATCGTCCTGTATAGTGGTAGAGAGGTCTAAGTTTCAAAATGCTGTTTCAAATGTAGTTTCAGATGCGGTTTCAAATAAAGGGGGCACACTTAGAGGGATCCTGTAAGTGGGAAAGCGGCCTAGGTTTCAAATGCGATTTCAGTGTAGTTTAAATGAAGATTCAATGCAGTTTCAGGTTACAGGGGTCACACTTAGAGGGGCCCTGTATAGTGGGAGAGAAGCCTAGGTTTCAAATGCAATTTTAAATGCAATTTTAAATGTCATTTTAGATGCAATTTCAAACACACTTCAAATGCAGTTTCAATGTAGTTTAAGCAATTTTAATGCACCTTCAAATGCAGGGGCACACTAAGAGGGTCTTGCATTGTGGGAGAGAGGCCTAAGTTTCAAAATGCAATATGCTCCTTATCCTTATTCAGTATCCTTATCCTTATCCTTATCAGTATCCTTATCAATATCTGCGGTCTAAACAAATGGACCATGGGGAGGGAGGCTGGAACATTCCAACTGTACTGCATTCATTTATTGGGGGTTCTGCAGTGTTGCACTTGGCTTCCTTTTGTTGTGAGAGTGGGTGTAAGCATCCAGTCATGTTCAAAGTGAGGTTTGTTGTGGTTTCATGTGGTGTTCCAATGAAGCGAGTCAACGGGGTCACCGAGGTTGGCTTGACGTTTGATTCCAGTTTGAAGGAGAAGATGCTGGTAGTTTAGGCACTTGGTAGAGATGCAGCAGCGTGAAGCCTTTCACAGTGGCATGCTTGTGGTATGAACCAAGGAAATGACGGGCTCAACTGGATTGTTCTGGCTCTAGGAATGGTGTAAGTCCCTATCCAGGGGCCCAGGGATCAGACAAGTCCGTGTTCTCTTTCTCCCAACCCAATGAATGATGGCTAACGCCTCTGCGACTCCTTGCCCCAGTGAGGTCCAGAGAGGCAAGTATTGCTTGAGCAGCAGTACAACCCAGTGTGCCCTGGGAGTGGGAAGGGAGCATAGCTTTCCTCTGCTTTGGAGCACTCTTTCACCTCAATGATGTCTGCATGCTTTTGAAAAGTCAACTCTCCCAAAAAAAGTCTGAATACATTCTTGTTGCAGTCCAGTAATGAATGCAATAAGAGGCGGGAGACCGCCTCATTTATAGGCAAAAGGACACCATTGATTGCAAGAATGAATGCCTACTTTAAGAGGTCCAATCCCTGTCCTCATTATAAGGGGGCTTTGCCTGGATGCACCATAGCCAGATTGGTTTGTTCTGAAGGAAGTGTAGGAGACAGGAAGGAAGGAGAGGTACAGAGAAATGCAAGTTGGTGTAATTCTTACCCAACTATAGCAAGCTCTCTCTGGCTGCAATAAAACACACCCTGTTCTAAAACCCGTATCAATTGCATTCTATTTGTTTGATACCTGCCCCAAAACTCTATTTAGATCTTCATTTTTACTTCATTTCATATTGTTTTCTTAATTTCTTTTCATCTTAAAACATGTGCAATTTTAAATTTTTAAAGAAAATATCTGTGTTGCTGCTCTTAAATATTCTTTTTATTTGCTCGATCATTCATTGAAAGCACCACTTACTTTTAACTTGCTTTTGCATTCCCGAACTACATTACCCAGCTGTAGTCTGTGTGAAGTCAAGCCTGGTCTGTGTCGGTCCGTGCTGCATGGGCGGCTGGGATATGAAGCTAGCAGGTACTTTTCTATTGGTTGTAATTGATCGTATACTTTTAATTGATCGCATACTTTTAACTTTCTCTACATGCTTTCTTTACAAGGTATAGAGATAGCAAGAGGTAAATCTAACAAACGCTCTGCCTTACCTGTGCATAATCACGTTACTTCACAATGTGCAGACACGTTGGGCCCGTATACAAAAAATATGCCTCACCGTTTTTCTGCTCTGAATGAAAATGCAGTCATTAAAAACATGCAAGATAATAGGGCTCGTATACCCAAAAAGGTCAGACCTGCTGCGAGCAACGGTCCCTGCGGGCATATTTGTTGTCTGGCGGTCAGAAATGGGTGCTGGTATGGTGCTACCGGCACCCTTATTTCCAGACCGCCAGGCTTGTAATGAGGCCTAATGTCCATGGACTGACCATTTTCTTGTCCTTTTTGATCTTATTCCTCCGGCTTCCTATAAAAAGGTTTGTGTGCAACCGCGTCTTGAAATAAAAACGAGAAACCTGAACAGAGTTTCAAGTTCAGACTTTTCCAATCTTCTTCTACCACTGTTGCCTCCCATCTTGGTGCTTTTTGATATTAAAGCACTGGTGCAGAAATTCGCCAATATGACACCTTCAGCTATTAATAAGTTAACACCCATCATCATCAAGAAATTAAAAACTGAAACTGCAGGTAGGTTGTGGTTTTCTATTGATATAATTAAGCATAGAAAACATAGAAGAACAAATGAAAAACAATGGAGGAAGGATCCATGCCCCAAATCTCTTGCAACTTACAGATCAGTGGCTCCTAATTGTAAAAAAAAGTTATTCTATCTGCAAAAAAGGACAATTGTGCAAACAGAATCAGTAATACCAAATCAGACAAAAAAGAACTGTTGTCCGTTCTGGGTGAATTAAATGGCAGAATAAGCACTACTAACAAAGTCTCTCTAAGTAATTCTTGGTGTCAAGAAATCCAAGACAGTTGTTCTGCCAAAAAAAAGATTAATCAATCCACTATCGCCAGCCACATGCTGGCGACAGCGCATAGTACTGAGAGTATTCAGAAGAATATGGCTCTAACAACCATTCTCAGCGATTCTGTTTCAGAATTTGGCCTGAGGTTGGTCGCTCAAAAGTCCCTGCCTGAAATTGTGAATGGGCTTAAACCCACTACATGTGCTGGTGACATATGCCCTGCAATAATGATTACGGATTGTATCACATGTCGTCCTCCATTAATCACCAGGAATGTCAACTAGTCCAAAACTAATTTGTGTGTCACTGCAAGTCTTAAAGAGGTCTGGATCATCCCTGTTTTGAAAAAAATCTACCCTGGATCATGAGGCTGTCGGGAGCCACCGACTGATCACCAATGTTCCATACTTACTGAAAAACCTAGATAAAGTTGCATACATACAGCTTCAAGAGCATGTGGAAAAGACCAACCTGTTTGGAGTATGTCAATTTGGCTACCGTGCGATGTTTGGGACAGAAACAGCAATATTGGATCTGCAAGCAAATCTTATAGAAATGGTCGACAACGGCAAGATCGCACTCATGTTGTTGATATTTCTGCCACATTTAACTAGGTTGACCATGTCTTACTACTAGAAAGGCAGTGCAAACTCATCAACTGCTCTGAGTCATCCATGGCATGGTTTGCTTCATTTCTTGGTCCCAGATCCGCAAGAGTAGCAATGAGTGGTTTTCAGGCCCATCCAGAGTCACTATCTTGCAGTGTTCCACAGGGCGACTTTATT
Source organism: Ambystoma mexicanum (assembly GCF_040938575.1). Lineage (NCBI taxonomy): Eukaryota > Metazoa > Chordata > Amphibia > Caudata > Ambystomatidae > Ambystoma > Ambystoma mexicanum. Next base: position 698,140,388 of record NC_090930.1, read on the forward strand.
TCGCCTTTATTGTTCAATGTGTACATGCGTCCTCTCTTTGACCAGCTGGATAGCGTCAGCATCAAATTTACCAACTATGCTGACGATACCCAGCTAGTCTTTGAGCTTTCTGGTGACTTTGACATGGATGACACCTGCAATATGATCAGGAACTGTATGTCAGCTAATGCCTTGGCATTGAACAAAGAAAAGATAGAGAATATGATTGTTGGCTCCAGTCAGAGAATGAAAAAATTAGAGCCTAGTTAAAGCCACTTCACCATATTGGCCTGTGTTATTCTAGTAAGCCCCTTTGTGAAATTATTAGGCGTTATCATGGACTCTGGGTTGACAATGAAGCGACATGTAAGACATACTTATCTTCTGATCATCTCTCTTCCCTGGCCACATAACTTGTCAAATTTTGGCTCGACTACTGTAATAGTCTTCTTGCAGGTACATCCAAACACAACTTTAAAAGTCTTCAAACTGCCCAGAATGGGGCAGTAAGAACTGTTTGCAATCTTGGCCCACAAGACCATGGGCCTCATTCCGAGTTTGGAGGTAAGGGAAAAACAATGCTGGTAAAGGATTACCGGCATCGCTTTCCGCTACAAGCTATTCTGACCAACCAGACTGCTATTAACGGCACCGTAAAGTACAATGCCGTTAATTGCGGGCTGGGCGTGTGCACGCGACCCACCATGCCGGCATTAGCGCCATGCCGTAAACCAGAGTAGATCACAACTGAGGCGGACATGCAAATAATGGCCTCATGAAGGCGGAAAAAGTGCCTACCGGCATGGAGTAAATACCGGCATCGCCGACCTGCCGTAAAGAGCCCTGAGCAGTATTCCCAACTGCCACAAGTGCACACAGTAAGCACAGGTGGAGGCAATGGAGTCAGGCCCAGTACAAAAGGAGCACACCCAGACACCACACCCTCTCCCACACCAAGATGATACAAATAGTAGTAGCATTACTGCAGCTGGAGGACCTGCTTGCAATGCCTCAACAACAACAACAGCCACCACCACAGAGGAGACGCAGGAGGAGAAGGAGGGTGAGACAGGGCCAGCATGTCCCACCAGTGCAGCCACCGTTACCATGCCAGCAGCCCCCAATCCCTCACATCAGAGCCACTCCCTGCAACCTAACCCCTGACCAGATCCACACCCTGTACCGTGTGGACCGGGACACCATCACCATCATAGTGAACCTGATACACAATGAGATATTGAGCCTAATTGAAATAGGCACCACCATCCCCCCTCTACTGAAGGTAGTGTCTGTGCTCCACTTCCTTGCCACAGGCACCTACCAGCACACAGTGGGGGCACATGCATGGCATACCACAACCCTTATTTTCCCGGATCCTGAATCAAGTGCTGGATGCCCTCCTCAAGCACACAAGGGACTACATATCCCTACCACGGACTCCCCAGGAGATATTTGATACAAAAGTTGACTTCCATGCACTGGCAGGCATGCCAAATTGTGTAGGTGCCCTCGACTACACCCACGTGGAGTTGGTGGTCCCGCATGCCATGGAGGTGGTGTACCGCAACCGCAAGCAATACCACTCCATCAATGTGCAGATGTATGCAACGCCAGCAGATCATCACACATTGTTGTGCCCGGTATCCCGGATCAACTCATGACTCTTTGGTCCTGCAGAACTCCACGCTACCACGCTACATGGAGCAACATGCTGGACGACGTGCCTGGCTGCTTGGTAAGTAGCAGGACTGGCACATGGCATTGAAAAGGGGGGAGAGATGCACACACCACCATGCTGCCTATGTTGATGAGACTGCACGATGTGCACATCACCAAATTGTGCCCCAAACCATCACATACCGTACAAGACACAAAAATCCTATATGAATTAAGTAAGGTCCACACCTATCATGACATGAATAACAGGAAACCACCCCACATCCCACGACATGTGCACCACCCATCAAAAAACCCTCACCCTCAGTAATGCCATCCTGCACCATGCAGTGCATATGCACCATGTTGATGTCTCCACCATATCACCACACAGGACAAGCATCCCTGGGAGTGCATCATACTGAACCTCCAAGGGAATCCACAGTCCGGCACAGGGCTGGCACAATCACAGGAGTGCTGCATGTCACCATGGGAATGCCAATGCTGATTGCCCATTATTGCACAGACTACTGCCAAATCTCACAGGTCACAACACCTCACTATTTTGACACTTACAGAGCTGTATGCATACACCATGCATGTGCAACTAGATGTCAGTGCACACCATCATCATGAAGATGAAACCACACCATTAGACCATGGCACAGGGCACATGGAGGGACAGTAAATGGCGGCAATGCATCCAGGGACATGTGCATATGGACACCATAAACTGCAGGCATGTGTGAATAGTACAGCTTTCCTTCATGATTCCCCTGACATTTACCTTCATTTTTATCTCATACAGGAGATAGTGGCTATCCCTTGAAGCCGTGGCTCCTCACCCCTGCCCAAGACCCACAGAACAGGCATGAGGAGGACTACAATCATTCCCATACCCGTACATGTGTGGTCATCGACTAGACCTTTGGCCTGTTGAAGGCACGATTTCGCTGCCTCAACAGCTCGGGTGAGGCACTCCTCTACAGGCATGAGAAGGTGGCCAAGATCACCATGGGATTTGTAATGCTGCACAATATGTGCATCTGCCGGAACGTGCCCCTGCCCCCTGACATGGAACTGCTACCACCTGATGATGATGAAGGGGAGGAGGAAGATGTGGCAGGACCTCATCACGGCGCCGATGCACAGGAGGGACATGCTGTGCGGCAGTCATTGATCGCACAATATGTCTGACATACATGTCAGCAGAGGGTGACATAATGTTTGGACATAGGGCACTACGTGTGGGGGTACATGTACAGTATGCACTGTGAATGATTAAATGACACATGTGCAATGATGAATGTCCACTCAGGTCTTCTTTTTCACACAACTGGTGTATTGAATGTAACAATAGTAACGTAAGTGTCAAAACCCTCCGCCACCCTCACCTCCTTCCCCCTCACCCCACAACTCCCCCACACACCCTCACCCCCTTCCCACCACAACTCCCCCACACACCCTCACCTCGCTCCCCCTCCCCCCACAAGTACACCACACAAGTCCCATATGTGAAAAGAGAAAAATAATATGAGGCCGGGAAACCCAAAGGAAACACACCAAACACCAGCCCTCAGTGCAACACAACAAACTTCAACGGGGTTCAATGTATTCAGTGAGAGACTGTACATTGGGACATTCAGGCTTTTATATATTTCTCCAGCCTGTTGTCCAACCCCTTCACGGGTTAACCATTCCATGAATGTGTAACAGGTCTAGGGCCTCTGCCAGGTCAACTCTAATTTATTCATTTGTATGTGCATAGATCAGTTCCATTGGTACAGGTAATCCATTTACATGCAGGTCAACAGAAGGACAAGGTCTCAGTTCACGACCCTAACAAGTGGCCTGCAGGCAAGTAATATATTAGCTGTACAGAGGTCATGCCAACCAGATTCTGTTCGGATTGGCATCATCCACCATTTTGATGTTCAGAGTGACTTTTAAACAGCAAGAGAAACTAAAATGGCGGTCTGATTCAAGATGGCGACTTACATCAATTTCTAAGGTCAAGACCTTGCCGTAGAGAGTTATTCGCATACAGTTTTATGCGACTTGGCATATGCCAATATACATACAATCGTTTACACTAGGAGGTATAATTTAATATCCAGTTTGACACATAGAGTCCACGAAGCCTACATGAGGCTGCCTGAACATTCACTCAGCACTCCCAGAGCCAGGGGGTGGCATGTCCCGTCGGGGCATTGCTCGGACTGACCAGTGGAGCGGGCTGGATTGTGTTGAACTGCTGGTGGATGTAGTGGCCTCCTGCTGAGGTAGTAGGGTGAGGTGACCTGCCTCCAAATCATCAGCGATGCGCCCTAGCACCTGCCGGGGAGGTGGCAGAGGCGGTTGGTGTTATCCGTGAAGGACCAGCCTAGTGCTGACAACTCTGTGTGCCACTCCTTCCTGGCCTGACGGTTGTCCTGCACAAATTCTCGGATTAGTGCAGTGAGCAGGTCAGCCCGCTGTGGTCCTGCGGGTGCACCTGTGGCTGTGCTGGGAATTTGGCTGGCATGCCCAGCCTGCTCATCCTCCCCGACACTGAATATTAGACTGATATGTCCCTGGGTGTGGTCTTGGCCAGGCTGCTCTGGGGTGTTGGTGTCAACGGTATCACTCGTAGATACCCGGGGGGATGCAATTTGTATTGGGGTGTGGACAACATCCATTGTATCATCCTCAATGGTGCCCCAGATGTCATCCTGGCTGTCTTCCACTGTGAGGGGTGCCGTGGCTGCCACCTCCCCGGCCACACTGGACTCCTCCGAATGGGGTGTCTGACAGGTGTCTCCAGGCAGCACAGTGGGTGGGGGGGAGGGGGTGGTTCGCCCTCCACAGGCCTTGGTGGTGCAGGTGCTATGTGTCCCTGTGGTGGCTTGCTTTCTGGGACATGGCACGCCCTGGCTTGTCCCATGGAAGTAGACAGACGGTTGCTGTCCTCCTGGGACCTCTTACTTGGTCTGGCCTGTGCAGAAGTGGTGTCCTGTTCTTCACTGTCTTGCTCACTGCCTGTGGGGGTGGAAGAGAGGGACAGCATGAGTGATGTTTGGATAGGCATCATACATACATTGGGACAATTGCTCATCCACAAAATTATGGGTAATAGGCATTTGTGTTGGGAAGGGCACGTCATTTCATTCATTGGTGGTAAATGCAGCCATATGTCGGTGTCACTCATGTTGGCCAGGAACTGCGCTGTCGAACATGCTCACAATTTAGGTCATGCACGCTGTGTGCCTCGTGGAATCTCCTACTTTGTGTGGTATGTGTCATGTACGATATGGCCTTGCACCAGGCATCAGCATGTGTCTTACTTGCTTCGGCATACTTTACAGGGAGTGTGTGTGTGGCCGACAATGGCGTCACTCTTTAGACAGACATTGGCATTGACTTTCATCAGATTTGGCTTAGCAGTTTTTACTTTCGACACTCACCTCCATCAGCAGATGTCGTGGTGCCACACTCCTTCTCTCCTACGCCTTCCGTTGATTCCGGGCCAATCATGCTTGCACATATGTCCTCCCACGGGGTGAGCTTAATGGGTGAACTTGGTCCTCCTCCGGTTTCCGTGGCCTGGGTGCGATTTACCAATAGAATGTTGCGCACCCTTAGGCGCAGATCATCCCACCGCTTACGGCAATCCTTCAGCGTGCGTGGTGTGTTGCCCACTCCACTGACCTTCTGGGCAACAAGTGCCCAGATCTCCTTTTTGCACAGCACTGCCTCTCTCCGCAGGTTGATGCTGAACACTGTGCCTGCATGCTCATGCATGGTGTTGACTAGCATTTGCAGTTCATCCTGGCAAAATCTCTCCTTTCGGAGGAGGGCAAACCCCTTCTTCAGTGCTTTAGGCATTCTTGGGTAGTAGGAGGTACTTTTCAGTCGATCAGCAGTGTCCCAGGGGTCCTGTGTGCTGAGGATGGGAATGGATTGTGTTTTTGAAGATGGCTGCTGAGCTCCTTCCCGTTCCTGTGCGATGACGCTATTTCCGGTTCCGCTATTTAACGGTGACTGTAAATAGCGGTGTTCGCTAATTACGGTCACCGCTAATGTCGCATTGGACTATGTCGGAGGTGTAATCTGCGCTTAGCTTCATGCCGGTAAGGGCTTTTTGGGGGCCTTTTGCGGCATGGCACTACGTCCCTTACCGGCATGGCACAAAGCTTGTGCCCGCAAAGTCGTAATAGTCCATTATTAGTGGGCTGGTGCCAGCACGGACACGCTATTTGCGCCGTGCCCGTAATTGATGGTACCTACCTCCAAACTCAAGGAGAGCGCTGCATTGGATTCCAGTTAGCCAACATATATCACATAAATTGCTTACTTGTACGTACAAATGCATGGCTGATAAGGCTTCTAGGTACCATATGAATTGGCTGTGTAAGGCAACAACTGAATGAATTCTTCGATCCAGTAGGGCCAAGAAAATGTTTGTACCAAGACACAATTTGAAGCACTTTGGTGGCACTTGCTTTCTAGTGTATGCCTCAAGTTTATGACTCTCTCTTCCATCCTACTAAGGGAACATTCTGAGTCTTTCTAGTTTCAATGGAACACTGAAAACATACCTTTTTAACACTAATGATTAATCTTCTCTCCCTGTCTACTTATTCCCAGCAGGTTTGATCTCTCTTCTTCTCCCTGACGAAGTCTTGTCTTTCTGCATACCGAGGCCTTCAGGCATAACGCGCAATATAAAAATTCAATAATAATAATAATTATAATAATAATATCTATAAAGTCTCCCCCTGGTGTGAGGCAAGTCTTTTTGTTTAGGGTGTTCCCTGGAATCCAGTTTCCCAGAGCAACATCTGCTGAGGTCGGTCATGCTGCAGATAGGTGTTACCTGACCTCAAAAAGGATCAAAAGAGAGGCAGCTCCCTCTGGTTATTGTCATGCTGGTTGCAAAATAGAAGGCCGTTCTAGAGAGAATACATGCAAAAATTGTATTGCTGGCCTATGCTCTCAGCATTGGCATGTGTATGATGCGGATCAGATGACAATTTAATATTTATGTGAATTAGAAGCCACCATAACCCAAACTCAGGTATGATTTAAGATTAAGATGCCACCAGGATTATAGTTCATCATAATTATGTAGTTTTTGAGGTGATGACATTAAATGCAGCAGATGAACTGCAGTGACCTTGATGTCACAGCAGCTAACAGACAGGTCACCTGTGACATTTAAACCTGCGTTGTGCCACTGGCGGGCAGGTTCTACAAATCCAGGTACTGGTGCAGCAGGGCATATATGTCACTATGCGTTCTGCATGCGGTTTAGATAAATGGGGGATGGTCAGCAGACTACCCATTCTCAAAGGCAATTACCTGCAAAGATGTTATTCATCAATAAAAATCAAAACACCCAGGGCTTGCAGATGGCAATTGCTCACATGCCCCACAGCCAATCAAGTTTAGAAAATATACTGAAGCAATGCAATGCAATGCTTGATTGCTAGATTCACAGAAATTAAGAAAGTAAAACTATATTATAGGTACTGGCTCATCATCAAGCACTGCTAATCTAAAAAGATTCTGAGAACATGTTAGAAAAATTGAAAAATTAAAATTCCACTGAATTCTGGAAAATCATCACTGATGATGTACACGGTCTAGCCAATGTTCAGTTGAATTATGTCTCAGAGTTAGACTGAGTGCCTAATTTTATTCAAGTATTTCAAAGAGGAAAACTCAGGCGTCTCCTGAGTTTTGTTGGGCAGTAAAAAGTTGAATGTTTTCAGTTCATTGTAATACTTTATTAGGTGTAAAAACCATAAAGTACATATACAAACACACATACAACAGCATAGAAATAGGATAAAACCATCTATCATTATACACATTTAAAACATTTTCAATAAGGCCATCCCTGAAAAAATAAAAAAGGAAAGAGAATAAAATAGCAGCCGCATTAAAGTCCCAAAAACTAGATCAACCACTGAATCCTAGAATATGAATATAATACAAATTAATTTCAACTCCCATCAATCTTGCCCTTATCCATTAACTTTAATCTGAGAAACCAAGCCCTATGAATACAATATGGTGCTCAGTGAGGAATCTACAACATGTCATCGTTTCCATGGTAGTTCACATACTAGCTACTATAAAAAACTGGTCTTAAATATTTAATTCCCACACATTTCAACATAGCACAAATAAACAGAAAATGAGTAATAGTTACAATAACCTTTTTAGAAACATATTTTCTATTGTCTCCAATGTTCCCATATAACCGTAGACCCCTATTTCTGCACCAATGGTTGAATGAAGCTGGTATCGCCTGCTTTTCATATAGCTCCAGAGCAGTTGAAATTGCCCCTCTCCCACGTTTTACAAAGAAGGAGTGGGTAGCCCCACTAAAACTTCCCAGATTAGAACAAACCTTGGCAGATTGAGAAGAACAGCTACCGTTCTCATGATATCTAAATCATAGAAAGCCATCTGTTCAAATTTGCTTTCTTTTAAAGAGATATGCACGTTTTTATCCTTAATAAACTGTGGTTTGAACACCAGTATCTTTGTTTTATCAGTGTCCAGTTGTAATCCAAGAGGCTCACATTTATTTAAAAATATCGTTCTCAATCCTTATGGTGAGGTAGACAATATCACTGCATCATCAGCGTAAAATAAAGACAAGTAGCTGTCCTTGCCCATCTTAGAGCAGTCCATACATCTCTGACATAATACCTTAATTACTTCTTCAATGTATGTATTAAAGGGAAGGGGTGCAAGGACACAGCCTTGTCTTACCCCATCTCTACATCAAATGGGTCAGTCAATTCTCCGGCTAATCCGAACCAGACAACTGCCTTATTATCAGTGTACAATAGCCGAATGGCAGCAATTAATTTTGGATGGTCCCCCCTTTCCCTCATAATCAATGACCGTTTCCCTTGAAATGCTGTTAAATGCTGTCCTGAGATTCACAAATACAGTGTATAGCTTTATTTCCAACAGCACGCTGTACCTCTGGATCAATAGGAACAGCTGAAAACATTGATTGACAGTGCTCTTATGTCTTGGGAACCCTGCCTGTAGGTCGCTAATAATGTTATTTTCTTCACCCCAGAATTTAGGATGGAGTGAAACTGCCTTAGTAGTTGACCAGAGAGTTTATCCCTCCTTTTATATATATCTATACAACTACCACATTTCTCCAAGAGGTGGGCACTATCCCCAGTCTCATTATTGCATGAAAAATGTTGCACATTATTGGGGTCCAAACCATTGCCTCATCCTTGTAGAGGCTAAGTGGTATCACATCCGAACTGGATGCTTTCTCACTCTTTTGATTTACAATAACTCTCCTAATTTCCTCTATATTAAATGAGAGAGTCTAATTTCCAGGGATAACTTTTATGCTGAGGTTCAGTATCACATTCTGATTCAAACAAATATTACCATATAAGTTTGTGAAATGCTCTCGCCAGACTGTAGCCATAATACAACTTGTAGGGTTGATTCCCAATTTACCTCTTTGCTCACAATCAATTTCAGTAAGAGACATAGTTCCCTTCCTCGTAGGCTTTTAAAAGTGTCTCCCATTTTTGCATAACAACATGTTTTTTTCCTTGCAATTTTATATTTATAATCAGATCTATATGCTTGCAGTTGTATATCCACTACCGCTGGAGCCTTTAAATAGACCATAATCTTATGTTTTGCATCTCTGCAGGCTTGATCGTACTAGCCTGATTTAATTATAGTGAGGTCTTTTTTACCTGTAGGGGCCGCACGGGTCAAAAGTGGAACCAAATGCTCAACTATCAACTATCTAGTTAAACTCAGTAAGTGTCTCCTGATTAGAAGTACTTTCTGCACAAATAGTTATGAGAATGTCCAGGATAGTGTTGTATGTGGAGGACTTTAGATCTTGCTCAATCACTCTAATCCACTTCACCAACTTCCGTGCATGGCCTGTATGAGCTATGGCTTCTATCATCCCTGGTTCATCTCCGAATGGGTTGACTGACTTATCAAATTGGATCAATGCACTCTAGTGTTTGTGATCGCTTTCAACTCTTTAATGTGTTCTAAAGTTACCAATCCTTGCCCAATCTTTAGCCAAGATCAGGATGTAATCTATAATAGATACACCATTATGGCCCACAAAAGGCCCCGGTATTGTGGGTTGATCTTCTAAGAACCAACCATTACAGGCTCTGAGCTCAATATAATTCAGAGAACTGGCCATATCCAATACAAGTTGATGCACCTGATTTGGGTGGTCAGCTATAAGATTAGGGATTTGCCAGGCGAGGTCCTGATCTTCCCAAAACCCATCCATATCTTTTATAGGTTCTACTTGCATATTCAAATCACCTGCCACAATTGTGCAGGTTTTTAGATGATTCGTAAAAGGGTGGGGGCAGGTTCTGTTTTTGTACTGACTAATCCTTGGTCTCCACTCCCTGCTCAGCTTTGTCCTGCTCTTATATCACCTGTGCCGCTGTACGGTTTAGTCTGTTATGAGTACAATACAAATACCCAAAATCAAAATCATTCAACGCCCTCCAAAATCAGCTCTTCTAGAGCTCCCAGCCCAAATAAATGATCTAATATCTTGTTCAAAAATGCCCAAAGCGATTGGTCAATAATCTTTCAATTTTCTCAGCAGATTTGTGATGATCATCAATTTCTTGGGTCATGTGGCACACATAGTTTGTTTCTATAAAAGAGGTGCAAGAAGCGGATCAGGACAATATCAACCTATATCCATATTTGATGCAGACAGTAACGTTTTCAGTGCCTTGCTGCTTGAGCATCTCGAAATATGGGCAGTGGAATCAGGTTGTCTTCAGAGATGGCAGACAGGTTTTCCTAGACAAACGTCCACACCACTTAATGGTTTAGTGTTTTTTTATTGTGTACAACCGTTGGCTTGAGACAAAAAGTACAACTCCATTTTCATCGTTACCATTGACCTGTCTGCCACCTTCGATGCAGTAAACAGAAACTGCTGTCGACCAAATTGCAGAACTGGGGGCTACCTGATGCTCTAGTCCACCTCTTTGTAGGTTTAACCAAACAGACAGTAATACAGGTTACATTAAATGCTGAAAGGGGATTGCCATCAGAAATTCCAAATTGTAGGGGTGTCAGACAGGGGCGTGTTTTACTCCCTCGTCTTTTCAATCTGTACATGTCAGACATTGGGGATTTTTTAACATCTGCAGCATTTGTCTCGCCTAGGCTTAGAACCATGAAAGTCACTTGGCTATGCTGAGCTATGCTGTGGATTTATTATAATTTGATTGCACTGAGATTGGTCTCCAACAAATTTTAAAGGCTTTTGATACATTTGCGACCAAACATTTTTTAAACATCAATACTACAAAGACTAAAGTTCTGCAATGCACTTTAAAGAGGAAGTTTAGAATGGTCGAATACTTGTACTTCTGGTCGTATAAATCAGACGATGCAGATGGAAGCTCTCTTTTGTATATTCTCCCTAATTCCCATTTTAAAATACTACGAGGGAAAGTCCTTCCTAGTATTTTGTATGTTATAGTGGTCCATTACTTCTAGGTACATGAAATTCTTCCCACACTAAAGGGTAAACTCTGGCGCAGCATTCTTAAAATCCAGAATTATGTTCCACTTGTTGCCATCCAATATGAACTTGGTATCAGTTCCTTGTTGAGTAGGGCAAAGTGGAGGCTCCTTTCTCAATAGGAACATCATTTATCTGGCCTCAGAGTCATTATATTGTGACCGCTATAATTTACTTAGGGCCACAAATATGGAAAGTTTTAATGAACTGTCCATCTACTGGATAGGCTTGCTGAATGGTCTAGAGATGTCACAGCAGGATTTGGTTGGCAATCCCATCAAAGTGAAAATACCACTTCACATACAAGACTGGATTGACATAGATCAAGAAATGCATGCTTATAAATCTTAGTGACATCTTGCTTACAAACACAACCATTGTGGAACTCCGGCACCCTACTTGCCGATGTATTCAAATCGTTTTGTGAGGAGATGCTTTCTAAAATTTTATTGGAAGCTTTTTCACACCAGCCAGATTATGTGAAGGTGCAGTCTATGCGCTGCTGAATCTGCTACCTGTAGATTTTGTGGTTTTACAGAAATAGAAGGTTTAAAGCTTCTGGTTACTGTTTGTCCAGCCCTTATGGGGAATCACACAATGCACTTTAGTAAATGTGTTAATATCTACTATCTATCTGACAGTGACTGTTTTTGGAATGACTGTCTGGCTGATCGGACTTCTTCAATTGTCCTCGCAGTGGTCACTTTTATTTACAGCTGGAGTTACTTGACTGTGTGACTGAATGAAATATCAAAATGTGATGAACTATGTGCGGTTTTTGTATGTCTTTCTTGATCCCTATGTATATGGGGGCTGTGGAATTTTTACCTGTATCAAATATCAATTTTGATGAATTATTTTCTTATCTTTGTGTTTTAATCTTATAATAATTATTCTATTGTATAACATATCTTACAAATGTTGATTCTGTGCTAACGGCTGATTTGCCATATAACAATAAAAGAAAAAATATTGATGCAATATGTACTAGAATATTGAGATCAAGACTTAGGTGGCATGGCAATCTTGAATCTCAGTAGAGATATGGACATATGGCTCAATGCCCAGGCTCTGGGTTCTTCTCAACTAAGGCACAGATTTTCCCTTTCCCCATCAGCCACCAGTGAAGGTAGGCAATGGCCTGATTAGCAATTTATAAGCTCGGCTAAGTCTACTCAATTTCCAAATTAACAGGTTCCTGTCAGGCATTTCATTCCCTGCCTATAGTCTGGGAGTTGCAGAAATAAGGCCATGCGCAAACCAGCTTTATAATTCTGAAAATGTATTTGGCAGGCAGAGGCCTGCTGATCTTTCTGTGCTATCTGCATAGCCACATACATGACTTGGGGTCCCCTTTCAGCTATGACATCTTGTGGGCATCCCAACCGATAAAAGTTGCCTTTCCCTCACAAGACCACCCAACCACAGTTAGTGGATTTAAGAAAGTCTAAGGTGTCCCTCCTTTGTTTCCAGTACCCAGGTGAGGGTAAGATGAGAAGGAATGCATTGATTTTCAATGGTTACCTCCACCTGACGATTTAAAGAATGTTCTGATAGGCTGTTAGATGCCCTAATCACATCTAAGGAGTCAGCAAATGTGCCAGGAGTCATGTTTGATATGAAACCACTAAGGCCTATGTTCTCAACCAAGTCCTGGTTGGATACATCTAGTGTATATCCCCAGCAACCTTACATATTCTACATGTCCTTTCAGATCCAGGAATCTTAGTTCTTGCACCAAAAAACATCAGTAAAGGCAACTGGTTTGTTTGCAATTTCAAATGAAATGTTTGCATTGCCTCAAGTAGTGTTGTGTCTGCAAATAAGAGTGTACTATATTAGATATGTACTTACATTTCTTGAGTGTCTCTGGATGTGTGTAATTGTTGGTCCAATCCCATTGACTTAGTTTATTTTTAAACAATTGAATTAAGACAAGTACCCTATTCCTTCTTTCAAATTCTGGCCATTAATAGATCATATTCTGAGGTATTTCCGTTCTGGGAAATCTCCACGTTCTCGCGCAGCTTGGCCAGCAACTGACATTGCAGGTTGGAGTTAGCCTCTATATGCAGCTGGCATTGTCAAATCATCAATTGTGCCTTAAGGGATGTCAGTCCCATTTCCAGCAGCAAATACTCAACGGAGGTGGAGGGGCCCAACTTTAGCATACGCTTCCAGAAATAACTCTCAAACCGATCCAACCAGTGATACTCCTCCATACAAAGGGCCTTGAGTCCATAAAGGACTGTGGGGCAGACACATTGTTTGTATAGGATTATAATCCCATCTAGTGTATATCCCGCAGTCTTGGCTGAGAATGTTGCCACCAGGGCTGTCAGGTGATGAGCCTTATTAATCTTTACCTCTTTTATTCTAGAGTATGCCATATTGGCACTAACTTCAAGCCCCGGGTAGGGGTAACTATTCACATGGTCAATAACCCCCAAACTGTTGGTGAAGTTGACATGCTTTTCCCCTTTTGCAGATAGTCATCACCTTCATTTTGCCCAGATTAATTGTAAAATCGTTATCTTTTGCATTCTTTGCCAGTATTTCAAACATTGCACGTGCCCCCATCACAGTGTGGTTGAACGTGACAAGGTCATCCGCGTATAGCAAGCACGGAATATTACAGTCGCCTATCCTAGGAAAACAGCCCCGACCATTTTATTAATCATTACACTTCAGGAAAGACATGGCTTCTACACCCTTGCCAAATGGCAATTTCTCACAAGAAGTGCACACATCCTTTCCCTTTTTGAAAGCCTTAGAAAAGTGTGAGGCTCACAACATGGTTTAACAATCTGTATCACAGTCTTCAAAAAATGAATAGCTGCTCAACCTGCTTCAACTCAAATCCATAATCTTTTACTACAGCCACATTCATTAGAAATCAGCGTTGTTTCAGACTATTTTTAGTCAAACATTTGCCGGGCCATACGTTTTCTGAAGATTGAATTTGTTCACAGAGCGCTCTTGTCAGCCGAGCTCCTACAGGAAGTGCTGTGTCTCACAGGACGTTTTTCTGGGGGTCTGTCTGTTGCTTACAGAAGTGAATTCACAAGCTAAGAGCAGTGAGGAATGCTGACTGATATATGTAGATAGTGTTACGATGGGTAATGATCCACAATGTGTGACTGACTTTCCAATAGCATTTAAACATTAGGCATTTAAAAATGTGTTTTCTCCATCAGTAAAACGGTGTTTAGTTTAGTTAAATTACTATGTTAGTAATTATGATGACTTGATAGGGGCATGCAATACATGCCCTGTTCAGTCTCCTTTGCTGTATGTGTCAGTATATTTGAGTTGGGTAACAATACATTTCTGTTATCACTAAGCCAAATTATATTTTCATTCTGGCATTAAACCAATGGATTGCCATGCAATCTGCATATTTGCCAACTGCTGAGGGGAAGCAGATGCCATAGAAATCAAATAGAAATGCCTTGTGCAATCGTTATTGTGGGAGCCATCATTAATTATCATTTTTTCCTATAGCACAAGTTTTCACGTTTTGTAAAATGTTCTTCTTTGTCAGGAATCCAATTCCATCTGCTCTGGAGTTGAGAAGCTTGGTCATTTTGATAAGTGATGCCAACAAAAGCAGTCACGGTAACATCCGAAATCACTGATTACGTTTGCAATTGGCTACTCATGCGATTTCATCTGTTTAGTCATGATGTCATGCTCACCGCAATCTCAAATGAACGTCGATTAGTTCCACAGGCAATATAATGCGATTGCTACGGATGGACGTCAATTCCTTTTCAAATGGGAAGGGTATTACCCTGGGAGGAGGAGAACATTAAAACAATAAAATATCCGAGACGTTGATGTTTTTCTAATGAATTTACACATGTGTTGTGAATGCCTCTGGTCACCTTCAGAGCCCACACAGCAGTATCTCAGAATAAGGCAATCAATAAAGTCACGTGAGGTGGTTGAGAGAGTCACGTGTCCTCGAACAATAACCACCCTTTTTGGTTGACAATGGAAATGAAGTAACTACTCAGAGCTGAAGGATATGCTGAAGGATATGCTGAAGGATATGCCACTTGTTTAATGGATGATCCAATCCATGCATGGCCTTTTCCTATTGTCTCTGTAAGCTTGTGGTCTCAGAGATGTGGAAAGTGACGTCCTTAAACATTTTGTATGCTTTGATTATTTTGTAATATTTCTCATTATGTGAACCAGTGGCTGCATTGAATTTGAAAAGACAACTGCACCTTTTAAGTAAAGTCCTTCAATCTGGGATGTACAGCTGTTTCATTGATTGGTGCTAACATGGTGTCATTGTCACCGGAGGATTTCATAGTTAATGTAAAATACCTATATTTGCAGATTCGTGCTACTCTTTTGTTCTTTAGAACTCAGTGAGATGGGCCAATATCCCGTCTTCAAAGACAAACATTTTAATAGGAGTATGCATTCATGTCTATTCTGAATTGGCAACATTATTTGCATAAACACAGTAATGCACTGACTCAAAATGGAACACCAGTGTCGAGCGTGGGTGACTGTGCAGACGGTATGACAAGCCTGTCGAGCACCCCCCACCCCCAGTGGCAGAATAGGGCATACATGTGTACACACTAGTCCACACACTAGTCCCCCAGGGTCAGGCAGAGCACCTGTGCAAGTAGCAGAGATGGATGCTTGCTCAGGTTAGAATCATAGGATAAATGGTAGAAGCAACCACACATAAGTGTGAAGCGACAGTGGCTGCAGCAGTGGAAGGTTAGACCGCAGGGTTTGATGGATTGGCCACAGAAAGAGTAACAAAAAGGCACAAATGAGAATTGCATCCCTAGGTATGGCAACCACCAAACAGCGCCCCTTCCATTTACTTCAGCCTGGAGCATGCTTGCTAGGGAGATGGATAGTTATGTTACATTTAGAGGTGAGGCTGCAGCAATGGGGATCCCTGTACACCTTATATGAATTTCAAGACGTGGTCATGGTGATGGCACAGTATGTAACAAAAGAATATCTGAGTGGAAATAAGGTACCCTTTCTTGGAGGCCATGAAGAGTGACAGAGAAATAACCAGAGCATGAGCCTAAAGTTGTAGGACTTTGGCGGTGTACTTGACCAATGAACCTAAGATGGCAATATTACCAAAAGACAGATATGAAGTGGGCACCACTCAATATACCTTATATGTATATATTTTTATTATCACAATTAATTGTGCAGTCACTCTCAACTCAGGGAGTTTTCCACCTCCCCAAGCCAGGTGGCACACAACAAAGTGATTTGCAGGTTCAACTTTCATAAGCCCTCCAACCTATATAGTACCATTCAGCAAATACCCTCTTTACCACCAATATGCTAGGAACCAGGCAAGTGTAAATTAAGGATATATATATTGGTTTTTACAAAGAATAATAGAACAGTCAAACAAACATCAGCCATCAACACTGTGGGACTACACAATATCACAATATAAAATTACTTGCAACAATTGACAGACCTATATTTTTAATGGATTTTTAGTTACTACAACAAACAGGTAAAATGTAAAGATGGGCAGTTGTCACTTTACATCAGATTTCTTGCAATTGAAACCCATAGAAACATGTAAAACACACAGTGATTGCTTATTTTGTTATCATGCTCTTTTCTCCCAGCAACCCCCAACCTCCAGGCATCACGCAGATATGAGCCTTTTGGTGTGAAGGCAAGGTACAGGGAGGGGGAGTGCAATTGAGAAATTGTTTTGTATTTTTTTTTAAAGGCAAGGTTTCGAAACAAACTCTCTGGAAAAAAACATTTTTCAACACACAATAATGTGGATTCAAGGTTTTGGGGATTCTGGTTTGAGAATATAATGGAATAAATGAGAAATTTTGTTTTGCACCACATACAAAGGAACTGCAATGCTTTGGAATTCTTGTTCAAAAGGAATGGGAACATTCGTTTTACACACCCTACATTCACTTGAAAGGCAGAGTTTTAGGGTTACTTCTTTTTGGTGTTAAGGACACCCCCTTCCGTAAAGAAGTCAAGGGATTCAAAAACTAGTCATGCAACTACTTGTCTATACCGACTCTAACACACTTGGCATGACCTTTGCTAGTTGCAAACCCTAAAAGGTCTCATCCCTTGATTTTTCTATATGGGAATTAATTGATTTAACTTTAATTAAATGTGCTAAGGGTCTACATGGCTTCACCCCCTCCAACACAATTTAATGGAAAGGATTAAGGCAGGCAGTTTCCCAACACAATTCAGCAGGTGGTTCCCAACACAATTCAATTTAAATGTATGGGGTGTTTTCCTATGGGGGAAGTCATTTGAGTTATATTTAATAAAATGTGCCAATAGTCTCCCCTGTTCCACCCCTATCCGCTATGCAACATGGATATTAAGGCTGGCAGATTCCCCCCACACATTTGTTGGAATTTGTATTAAATTAATCTACTTACATGGGAGGCCTTGGTTATGGGCCATTTAGGGAAACAGCAGGGCTCCTCTGAGGACAGCACAGATCTGGTTAAAGACTTCAACCAAGGATAGTCCACAGCACCCCATCCTCATCTGGCTCCTCAAATAGCAGGCCTAGCTAGCTTCTACAGTTCCCAGTCTCTGTCTCCCATACAAGGTTTAAGGCCTTTCCAGGTAACCAGCTTTTTCCTGGCAAGGTATACCGTGATGTACTTGATAGCTCTCCTTGTCTCTCTGCTAGTTGTTCCTCGCAAAAGTCCAGAAGTAGATTACCTCCAGGAATAGAGTGGAAAAAGTCAAGTCCCCTCTCAGATTGAAAACTGATCTCTTATAGGGCTGATGACACCCACATATTATAATAGTTCCCATGATACAGATTGGCTAGCTTTCTCCCTCACCCTCCCTCCATATATGCCCGCCGCCTGCTAATAGGACCAGGAGTTTGGAGGTGTGGATAATGGAGGCTGAAGGAGGAGAACGATTCATCATTCTAAAATGACAGGTGGGTTTACCTTTTCAGTGTTCTTAAAATCTCCCAACATGGCAACTACCTTATTTTTTTAGATAACAGTATTCACATATATAGTTTTGAGTTCTATATTTTATGACAAGTCGGAAAATACTAATCTTATTTAAACCTGCCCTTCCTGGGAGGAGCTACTGTTTTCTTTTTCAATGTACTCCTGAGCCGATATTGTAAGAAATCGGACTCTTCGAGATTCAAACATTAATTTCACAATCTATCACCACGCTGACTTTCCATTTCCTCGTAACTATGAGAAGGCCAGAATAATAATTTTCTTCATAACTCAAACGTATACATCACACATAATTCAAATTTATGGGCTTCCTATCCCCTTTAATATGAGTCCAGGATGAGCTCACTTGGTCACGATTCTCTTTTAATTACATGAAAGGTGGCCCAATGTTAATCTATGGTAATGCATCACGTGAAAGTTCGTAGTCGCATGTGTAGTCCCCACCTTTTTTTAAGTTTCATTTCTCTTCTTGACCTGACACAAACATCTGTTTATCAGCAGGGTCTGTTCCCACACAGTGTTTGAACCTCCATTACTGGCTCTGAAGGCCATTTTTGAGGTCAGGCAAGCCCTAATAAGGTCATTTATTTTGCCCACTAATGCACAGTTAATGGGGAGGGCTGACCTTAAAGGTAATTTTTTCTGGCAGGATTATCTGAACCCTCCATAATTTGGATCAAATTCTTTATTTTTTTTGCACTTAACTGAAACCCAGGCCTGTATTCTCCTAGAGGGCCTCAGCAAAAGGCCTTAAGGTTGCAGCTTTATTTCAGTGGAAAGGCACATGGTGCAACCATACTTCTGAAAGTACAGCTTGTAAATCAACAAGATATGTTTATATGTAACATTTAGTATTGCATCTGGGCATGTTGTTCATAATACAATACAATCTTTCTTTAGATACTGTATGAACAGATATAAATTCACTTTTGGTATTATTCACCCATAGGCCAGAGTTACATAGAAACCAGTGTTCATTTTTACACAAAATGAAATAGGCCGTTCCTTTTAAATGTTGTCGTTGTATATGATGAAAGTAAGTATTTTTATTATGAACAAATGCAAAATGCTTGGCATTACTTTGGATCGCTGGATCACTGTCTTGTGCTGTATAGAAGTCAATGTCACATGCTGCTATCTCTCTCTTTAAGGTGAAATTGTAACTGCTCATATTTTAGGAAGACAGCATTTTCAGCCACACATATCCTTTCCCATTCATTGGGCGTATCCAGCAGTTTTAAGCTCTCAGGAAGATTCCCTTTCACTTGAGCACCTGTCAATTTTAACACAGTGGACGCAGGCCCACTTCTTTTCATTTCACTAGCCCTTATGTCAGAAATTACTGTTTTGTACCTGCTATTATAGTCCAATAGGACTCTATATTAGCCAGCTTCACTCTCACAATGGGGGCCTAGCATGGCCTCCCAGTCTCTGTCTCTCTGGGGCTGTATTTTCACCCCCACAGTATTACATTAATTACATTTGGTAGGCATCTCCCAGTGACCTGACATACACTCAATCAGGATGAAAATGAACCACAACCTAATCTGATTAAAAATATCAACAGAAATCGGGATGCCTGTAGTGTAGTAAAAACTACAACATGTTCAATTAAAAGTGTACTCAATTAAACATAAAAACATCAAACAAATTTGAGGAATTCTTCCAGAATCTTTTTTTAAATTAACCTCATCTAAAATTCACATTATAAGAACTCAGAGACTAATGCCGATGCATTTTGGACCTGTATTTACGATCCTCAGGGCTGGTTCTAAAAATACATAATATAAACAAAACTTATTGTATACCCTGATATATGCAGAAGCTCAGAGATCAATACATTAATGTAACAATGGGTGATAGAACTTATCCTACCTGTCCTTTTAAGCATTCAATGGACCTAAAGATTAATGAAACCAAAAAAACATCAATCAATATGAATAATACAGTCATGTAGTTGTT
The DNA here is from genome assembly GCF_040938575.1 of Ambystoma mexicanum. Lineage (NCBI taxonomy): Eukaryota > Metazoa > Chordata > Amphibia > Caudata > Ambystomatidae > Ambystoma > Ambystoma mexicanum. The sequence continues at coordinate 698,160,548 of NC_090930.1, forward strand.
TAGAACTATTTTGAGCGCACATCAGCTGTTCTGGAAAAATGAAAGACGGGGAAAACAATCTTAGTCTAATACAGCTATTTAACATACATTATTATCCTTCCAAAGCACATTGTCAGGTGTATTATTTCCTCAACTTTAGAGAGCTTTAACACTGTAGGTGACACCATTAAGATTCACTACAAACCCTCATGAACATTTATCTGAAACGATAAATACACACAAACACCTATCAAGACCTCTTCATGGTAGCTATTTAAGCAACCAAGTCTATTTGGACGTATAAAATAATGTAATGTATGCTCACCGAGCATTTGGGGAGAACTCCTTTCTAATGGAATGTGTGGATGAAAGACTGTCAGGAAAATACAACTTAAGCAACAACCTGACGCCATGCGTGTATGGCATCAAGATTTCTCATTACATCACTCTGCGTGATGGACTTTAACTTATCCAAAAGATGATAATCCATATTAGTACCTGGCAAGGGTAAATGCACTTGTAAAAAGCAAGCTCATTGGCCCTCGCCCGGGCCTTACCTGCCCAACAATACTCCAAGCACTTCCGCGTCTCAGAGTTCTCTCTGTGAGTGGGCGCTATGTAAAGGGAGAAGAGACTACATGTCGTCCCTTCACCCCTTCCATGGTGGCCATTTTGTTTACTTTATCTTTTTAAAAAATGTAATGGCCACCATGGAAAGGGTGGAGGGATTACATGTAGTCCCTTCTCCCCAATCCCTGGCAGACATTTTCTCAAGTCGCAAAACGATTGCAGCATTCTTTCTCAACTTTCAAAAAACTGCTATTAGTACCCCAGAATGACGTAGTGTGGTACTAATGGCAATAAAACCCTCAGAGGTGGGCATTACTGGTAGGGTTATGCTCCCAGTTCTAACTATGGCCCCGGGGGCATTACCATACCGGTAATGTCCCCTCCTCTTGCTATATTGCCTAATTAATGGTTTCACTTTGTAATCACTGACTGAAAGATCAGCTCAAGTAATAAAAAAGTAAGAAGTATAAGCCCCTATCTTAATGTCTGTGCTTAATACATATTAAACTTTATAAATATACTTTTATGTGCTAAAATGCAATAATTCAATAAAGCTACCGAACAATGGCTAACATTATGTTAATCAACAGGTAATTGATGTACATAATGTCACAATATTACTTGAACTATATCACCAATATCTAAATCCTCTTGCCATCTGTTAAACATACCTAGCTGTTCTAAGTACTAATCCACATCATGTGCAGACAGTTATGTAGCCGTGTTCCTCTAATGAACTGACAATTAGTATCTTGTAGGTGAGTTATTTGACAACATGTATTCTCATCTGTTAGGGACTGGCTTAATATGAAATATACTTCCGATAGCAGAAGGGATTTCAAATTGCAATGTCTCACCAATAATGTTGAATTGCCACAGCACAAATCTGTGTATACATCTATAAATTATCAATAATAGAAAAATGTGTTCCTATTGATAACCATCATATTGCGTTAGGAATGTAACATCATATCTACATTGTGCTCATTCTCTCTACTAGGCTCCCTAAAGTGAAGTAATTATTGGACTCTCGCCCAACACTTATCACTACCATATATGCATAACTTGTCTGTACAGATAATGGACTTATATTGTATATTCTGCCTCCAAAGATATATCTTCTAGTGAGGAAAACTATAAAAGCATTGTGTTACATGATTAACAGATTTGTGTATATTGTTTAGCATGCATTGTCTAGTTACAAGTCACACAAGCATAACTTTTTATAGAGATGGGTATCAATGCATATCAAGGGTTGAAATCATTGTCCATGATCTCAAAAAATATATAAATCATGTCACTAATAAAATACCAGAAATGTTGACAATACTTACTAATCAAAAGGTATTCCATCAATAATCATGCTCCCTCATACCATATATCATGTAGAGAATCAAACAGCAAAAGTATATTGTTACATATTTTACAGATCTATGAATCATACCTATCATATATCATCTGGCTGCAAATTAAAAAAGTTTCCATTCTTACACCAAAACCAATAGTTAGTAACATATGATACATGAATAGAACATGTTGGTACTGAATTCTAGTACTTTTGGCAATCGTTGTAAACAAGAGGAGCTCTATATCATAATCATCAGCGTATAATACGTATTTACAAATGATTCTCCATTTTATACAATGCTTCTCACCCTTGCCCTCATCTGGTTACTTCACCAATCAACTTATCTTAAGCGTAATCACATAGTGTATGCTTCAACATTGTAATCACATTCTATACAAAGTACGCCAGCTTTACTGTGATCGTGTTGCCTAACAATATAGTGTCTCTCTTTTATAAATGTGGTACCAATAATATAGAGAAAGCAATGTAGGTTAAACTCATCATTCATCCCATTTGGGAAAACAGTGCCCATTCAATCTATACAATAGAATTCTCATTGTTCCAACTCTTGCTGTTACTACACCTCAAATCTTTTTCAATTAACACTTCAAAAATGTGTAATTTAACCTGCTACACTTGATGTCTTTGTTGTTCAAAGTGTCTAGAGACAGATGAATTTTCATTCCTTAATCTTATATTAGACTTATGCTCATTCCATTTCATGAGAGCTTTGCGACTGGTTTGGTTCACGTAAAAGAGACTGCAGAGGCATTTAATAGAATATATTACTTTGTGTGAGTTGCATGTAGCATATTGGTATACACACATTTTTTCTCCTGTTCTAGGGTGTGTAACACCATCTCCTTGGAAAATGTTATTACAACTGTTACAAGACAAGCAAGGAAATGTTCCTGTCTTTTGATATCTGGGTGTTCTCTTAACATTAGGTTTCACAGTAACCAATAGATCTTGCAAATTGCTACTCCTTTGAAAAGCAAAATTTGTTTTTTCCACACATAAGTGATCTAATTTGCTGTCACAAGTGAATAATGGCCAATGTTTCAGTATAGTTGTTTTGATCTTTGCTGATTGTGAGCTGTATTTATTCACCATCACCAAGGTTTGTTGGCCTGTATCAGAAGATGTTCTCGTATTCAATAGAGAAGAACGCCCTTTTGCTTCAATTTGAGTCTAGCGGCCTCTAGTTCCACCTTTGGGTATCTGCTTTCTGAAAATCTATCCATCATTCTGTCTAATTCTTGCTTACACTGACTATTAGCATTCGCTATAAATTTACTCGCAACAGTTGCTTGTAAGGTAAGCATTTAAATGTCGATGGAGGATGCTTCTATTAGTTCGCTTGATTAAGACTTCCGGTTTTATTGTATTTCTGCCCTTTCTGTCTGTATTTATCCATATTTCTTTCTTTGGCCTTTTTTTGATGTGTTTATCCATGTCAGGAAAGATTTAATGTATATGCAATTTCCCCTCTATTTATGGACCCCCCAAACCTTTCGCTTTGTCTATCCTAACCTGACTTTTTCTAGTGGAGCCCAGCCTTCAGCTGAACTCCCCAGGGCTTTTGCTCACTTGTTATGGGGAAACTGACACATCCGTTAGACTGTCAGTACTGGGAAACTATGTTTCCCATTAGTATTTGACTATGTTGGCATTCCTTGGTAACTTTTTAAAAGTGCACATTGTGCCTTCCAGTAAAGTGCGCTGCGGTCCCTTTTTGTTGTATGGCCGTAGACAGTCTCAAAGGATTTTTTGGTGATTGCACACGTGTGCCTGGGATGAACTGGTGGCAGCATTTACTTTTCATAATGTGTTACTTCTTTTTACTGAGTTAAGCTGCATTTACCACATTTGGCTCAGGACTGTGGCCAGGTCTGAAAATGGACGAACCACAAAGTCTTTTGTTCTGTCCCATAGCCCTTTTGTCCCTTGCCTTCACCCAGGTCGAAAAAACCCGGGTTTACCCACCGAACAAGATCCTTCAGAAGTGTTCCTAGGTCATCCAGCAAACTGTCGAGCTTTACATCATGGTAACACACAGTACCACCACCATCTCCAGTGCAGACCCGAGACGTGGGACTTTGCTTGCGTCTGGTCCCATGCATTCTCCTGCCAAATTTCATAGGGCTAGCTCCTGTGGGTCCCGAATTAGGAGAGTGTGTAATGCTGCCTGCATCCACAATTCCTGTGGTCACTACTGTGCCCTGAATCCATCTGCACTGGAATTTTCTTCATACATCCTTCAGAAGCTGTGAAAAGGCAACTGGCCCTTCACGGATGATCGTTCACCGCTGCAGCCGCTGAGAGCTGAAGTGCCGCAAAACTGCAGGACTTGAACCTACTAGTGACCTTGAATAAACTGTCAAAGTTTGGTCCAGGCTGTGCCGAGTGTCGGTGAGTACTTGCATCACTTACCGGTGGCCCTTTGGCACAACCGAGCACTTTTATTCATGAGTATCCCCTAAAGGTATTCGAAGTTGGCTGGGTTAGCCTGCGCTCCCTAGCTATTCTCACCCTCTGAACACTGCTTTATTGCCCCTTCCTGTCTTGATACAACCCTTGCAAGAAGACCCACTTTTTTTCCTTTGCGTGATCATGAGTCTTTATGCACAAATGTACTGTTGAGCACAAGGCTCCACTCTTCTTAGGGTCGAACTCGAAAGTTAGGAAATTAACTCTGAAGAATTACTTAATGACCTTTTTCTTAATCAGGTTTTTTGGACACCGGAGAGAATGGTGAGTAGGGGGATGTCAGAGAGCTCGGATTGTTGGAGGTGTATTCATGTGGCAGGTACGTTGGAGCACATGCTGTGGGACTGCAGGTTGGTGAGATTGTTCTGGGGTGAGGTTGGTCGGGTGTGCGATGTGGTGATTTAGGGTTTATCTGCTTTGGATTTCAAAATGGTGATATTTGGGGGTGATGAGTCTGTGGAGGATCTTACTTAGAATCAGAAGAAGTGGTTGTTCCGAGGGGCAATGATCGGTAAGAAAATTGTTTTGCGGAACTGGAAGTCGGTATTGACTCTGAATATTGAGACATGGTTGACTGAAATGCATGACTTGGCGGCTATGGAGAGGACACTTTACAGAAGGGAAGGGAAATTGGTTTTATTTGAGAAAATTTGGGGTAAATTCCTTCAGCTATACTAGACTTGGTGTTGTACTTATGTAAATAGGGGCTGGGGGGAGGTGACTGGGGATGTGGTGAATTAGGCTGGGGGCTATGTGTGGTTATATGCTTCAATGTAATTAGTTGTTTTTAAAAAAAATGTGTTTTGATGGTTTCAAGTACTTTAAATGTCTTATGGAGTGTATTGTAATGTATGTGATTTTATAGTTTTGTAAATAAAGTTTCCAAAAAAAAAATAAATAAAAATGACCTTTTTGTGCTAATTTAACGCTTTCTTTACAGGTTGCGGTTGGCTTTTATTGCTAAATTGCATTAGGAAATGTAATATATATATATATATATGTATATATATATATATATATATATATATATATATATATATATATATATATATAGTATAGTTTAAGGATTTGTGTGATAAACGTTTTCTCATTGCTAAAATTACTTGTGTCCACTTGGTCCGGCCGGCAATAATTGTATAAATATCTTTCATATACACTTATCTAAGAGTATTTTGTGGTTTGTTGCTGTTTGTGCTCATTGTGGGCATCCGATCACTGCCGTCCCGACTGAGACTTAGTCTTGACTGCCTGCCAAGCTACCTAGACGAGGTCGCAATACTTAGAGATAGATGGGAATGCAGAATTAATTCAAACACCAATAATCAAAGCGACTCAGGAAGTTGACAAAACTTGGTTTGCACTTTCAATGGCAATACTGTATCTCCATCTGTTTCAAGAAGAGGGCTCATGTTTTAGCCCATATCTCTGGAGCCACCAATAACATAGTTGAACTCTTTAAAATCTGCAAGGAAATTGACAATCCTACCACAGTCTCCTCCTCCCCTCCTCCCTCCCAGGCCCTCTGCCCTTCACTGGCCACACACTTTTCCTCCATAACTCAGGACATCCTGTCCTCTCTGTCATATGTTCTCCTCCCCACCCCTATTCTCTCACCTCCCTTGGCTTCCCCCATACTCTCCTCCTTTTCTCTCATTGCACCACATGAGCTCTCTAGAGTCGCCTGCTCTATGCAAGTCTCCTCTAAACAGATGCTCCCCTGCTCCTCAAGAACCATCAAGGAGAACATTGCCTATCTCGCAGCAGCCTTGAATGACCTCTGCAACCATTCATTTGCCGCGGACTCTTTCCCACAACCCCTTAAGCACTCTCTTGCGCACCCTCTCTTAGAGGAGCCATCTACTGACCTTTCTTGACCGGCTAACTAGCACCCTATCTCTATCTGCCCTTTCTTGGGCAAACTCATGGAGAAGATGGTTATTCCCCAAATGACTCTCCACACTGAAATGACTGGCTGCCTCCATGACCACCGGTTCAGTTGCAGGGCAGCCAGTGGCACATAAACTGCTCTCATATACACCTGTGAAGACCTACTCTCTAACCTGGACTCTAACACTCCCGCTTTTCTGATCCTCCTCAAGCTTTTGTATGCTTTTGACAAAGTCAACCACTCCATCCTCATAAATCATCTCCATGATACCCTAGGCATCACAGACTGGGAACCGGTGTGACTGATCTCCTTCCTTTCAAACACACCCACCCACGTGCAAATGGGTCCTTCTCTCCTCCACCTCACTCACTACCTATGGTGTCCCCCTGGGCTCTATCCTATCACCATGGCTTTTCAACATCTACCTGGCCACTCTGGCCATCCTGACTGCCACAATCTACCCTCATTTCCAGTGTTACGCAGATGGCACACAGCTCTCTTTCAAGCTGCCTTCCCCTACCTCCTCCTCCTCCTCCCTCATACCAGACTGCATGACTGCTTTTCAGACATAGTGTTCTGCCAATTATCTCTGCCTTAATGCCAGTAAGACACAGATTCTTCTCATTGGAGCGCCTGCTCCTTGTTTAGCCCTTCTCTCTGACCAGACTCCCTGGGTACACTCCCTCAAACACTTGTGATGTAAACAACCTTGGCATGATCTTTGACTCCTTTCTCTCGTTCTCACCACACATCCTGGACCTTGCCAAGAAGTCCAATTTTCAGTTGTATCACCTCTACCTTTCTTCGCCTTCCCTCAGAAGCTCAATTTCTCATGAGCCCTGGTTCTCTCTGGGCTTGACTATGGCAATAGCCTCTTCTTCAATCTGCCTCTTTACTCCTGCCGCCCCCTTCAACTAATCCAGAATAGGCCTACATGACATATCCTTGGCCTAAAGCCCAGGGACCGCATCTCTCCAGCCCTAAAATCTATCCATCGGCTCCCGGTGACCGCAAGGATTACATTCAAAACCCTTTGCATCATCCACAAGGCTGTCTGGGGCCTGGGACAACTTTATATCCAGCTTCCCCCCGATAGATACCTCCAGTCCATAGTCTTTCGGTCTTCTTGCTCCAAATGTCTGCAGGTCAACCATTTCTCCAACAGAGAGTGGAAGGAAGATCCCTTTCCTCGACTGGTTGCTCCCTCTGAAATGCCCTCCCTCCCCCCTCAGACTTGAGCCGGTTCTGAAAAATTCTCAAGACTTTCCTTTTCTCCTCTTCCTTCCCTCTCCCTATCCCATGCTAACTCTCTGTCTGCCGCTGTGGCTGGGGCCTGGTCCCTTCAGAGCCATATAGGAGCCAGACTACCCCCTACCAGTCCCCCCAGCATCTTTACCAGCACTTGCCCTCTGGCTCTGTTTCCCGGCCCTTTACACCTTCTCTTTCCATTCCTCCCTCCTCTGCTAACACCCACAATTACTCAGTTTGGTGACCGGGGCCCTTATGTGTCCTCATGAGCCCTGGACTCCCACACCCAATCGCCTTCAGCCACCACCCTCCAGACGCTCCCAGCACATGTCTTGGCACCCACTGGCCTATGCCACCATTGGCCCGCACTTATTTATTTATTGGCAACTGACTACTTACCTAGGCACTAACAGCTGCTCACTCTCAAGCACTTCCCTCCTGGTACACCTAGCACTTACCACCCAATCCCTCATCCCTTCTCTTCTCTCTGCACTTGCACATTCTGAATGCTCACAAAGCCTAGTAGGTCCGCCTCTGCCTTTCATTGTCTTATTTGATTTTTATTCCCATGTTCCCTCCCTGTTTCCCTGTGAAACACAATTCACTTGATGTTTAAGCTCTTGCCTGCCACCACCCTTAGGTGTAGCCTGCTCCTGCACTTCTCCCTCTACCCCCCCCCCCCCCCTTGCATTTACCACCTTGTCATGCACTTGCACGGTAGGATTGTCACATTTTTCTACTTTTAATTCCCATGCCCCCCACCACCATTTTGTATTGTGGTGCCTTGACACACCTGTGTATAGGCACAATACAAATGTCCAATAAAATAAATAAAAATTAATATAAAACTAAAACGGTTGCTCCTGTGACTGTTGCTGTCTTAAGATTATTGCTGCAAGCAATTTAAAGAACTGCAATACTTTTTTATACAACTTTTACACTCTCCATGCTGCCAATCTGCAATGCGATTGGCCTGCGATGTATGAGTGACATCAAATAGAACCAGACAGAAAGACATGTTTTCTGTATTTTTCCATTTTTGTAAATAAATACAGACAGAAAGCAGATTGATTTACATCTGTATTTAGGTGTAAAAATCTGTAAAACCGGAAGCCTTACTTGTGATATAGAGTGGTAATGAAGCCTGGTGCTACTGCACGTCCACAAAATGTAATCCTGGATCTCCTATTTAATGCGTGAATTGAATTCTGGTATCAGTGGCATTGAACAGTCTAAAAATGTGTCAAATGTATTGATAGTATCATTCCATATCAAGACAATGTTGACGATATATCAACCCCAATATCGTATATATTTATGCCACACACGGTGTTGAATAATTTCCTTTTGTTCAAATCTTAGCATAAATACATTGGTATATGCTGGAGACATGGTTGACCCCATCTCAGCGCCACTTGTTTGTAAATAAAACTAGGTTTGGAATTTGAAATAGGAAGTTTGTGTTATAAAATTTAGCATAATCATGATAAATTCTTTAGACACACCCATTTCATTTTCTTCAAAACAAGTTCCACTCTACTGCCTGTTGTCCTCAATCATGTAGAAGTTGAGTTATATAGACTGCAACATCCATAGTTACCAGTTTGTCATCTTTGTCAATCTTCAATGTATTCAAGATATGCAAACAAATTCTTGTATCCTTAACAAAAGGTAGCTATTTCTGAATTATGGGTTTCCAATATGGTATCTATAGATACCCAAATGTGGTAAAACCCTGTCTGTGGCTGATACAATTGGGCGGATGCTCTAATGATGCTACCAAAGTAAACACTTAAAAGTAGTACATGGCACTGAGGTCCTTCCTTATTATGCCAAGGTGTGGACGGTCTCATCCAATGCATTGTCACAATAGGGAAAAAGACACCACCCTAATGATCTGAAGCCGTGTTAAAGAAGCTACAATACTTGTGGAGAGCTTCAGAAGACAACATTCTGTCCATGACTCAGTCAGTATACTTATGGCACCCACGGTGCTTATATTGCCCACAGGACCACTTTGATGGTCACTATTCAGCCAACTCCCAGGAAGAACTCAACGATTGAGGTTGTATGGTAACATCACTTGCCAGACCAATAGCTACTAATCCTATGGAGCTCCCACTGTGTCCCTTCCTTGCCAGGCAAGGAACGTTATAAGACATACCACCTAGCTTTTAAAGGAAAACCTCTCAGCAATCCATTGGCAAAAAGCAGAATTGCAACTCCCAGTATGCTTTACTGGCAACCATTATGAATCAGGGCTATGAAAGTCCCCTCCACATGTGCTGTGTAATCCCGGGAGGATAGCTCAGCAGCAACGTGCGAGCCTTGGAAGCAAGACAACACGAAGCAACACAGGTTCAATCCCTGGGTCTGCCCTTAGAAACCTCTGGGTGTTTAAGCGCGTTATAAATACACAACTAAGACAAAAAAAAACCTATTACACAACTGAAAAAAACAATTCCTGTAACAGCGCCTCAATGCCAGTGGGCTGTGTAAGTGCTTTAAAAATGTAAAATAAATAAAAATCAAATAAAAACTGAGGACCAGATGGCCCTCCCCTCTACAATGCGCACACACTCTTTGACAGGAAAGGACTCCTCTCCTGTCAGTCAGCATTTCTACACTGTTAGCACAATTATAAGAGGCAGATTGGTGTGGCTTCCCATGCCCCGCAGCCTCTGCATGCAAAATAAATGTGTTGCTGGACATGCATTTCTTTCGTATAGGTAGGCAGCGAATTCACTGTGCAAATTAAGCTTGAGGGCAGACTGGCCTGCTGGCCACTCAAGTGAGGGGGCAGCACCCCCTTCACCCCCCGGCCATAATGGGAACTGCCAAAGTAGGAGAGCAATTCAAGTGTTTATCAGCCCAAATAGCAATGCCATATTAAATTATGTTGAGTACTAGCAAGTGGACTGTTAAGTAGCAGAAGTCTGGCAGTCTAGCCGTGTCCTCATGGAGTGCTTGATGTTCAGTGAAAACTTCTTCAAATGCTTTTACCTGCAACTCGACGCTCTACCTACCTGGCTGGGAGAGTTTAACATTCTTGCCACAGCGTATCAGCATGGGCGTCCTAGCAAGTGGACTCTTAAGTGGCAGCAATCTGGCAGTCTGCTGCTCGGCTGCAATCTCTTCTCAGCAAGAACTTACAACCGTGAGTAATCACCTTCGTTGTCCAGTTTTCCACCTGTCACTCTGTGACTTCATAGACAATTACATTTGAAACCATACTTGGTAAACTTAGAGCAGAAACTAACAGCTACAACCTGCGGCATAAAGCTTTGCATGTTAAAACTAAGGTAGCCAACAAAGTTAACACAAAGGTCTGGCCTAAAACTGTTGAAACTGAAAAATCTGTCAGACCTTCTACTATCTCACCAGCACACAACACAACAGAAGAAAAGGCAATGGGAAAATCACAGCCATTTTTCCGTTGGAACCAATACAGACAGTTGGGGGGATTCCTGACCTTCTAGAAAGTGGCCCACAGGAAATACTTAAGGAAATAATGCTGATGAACTTGAAGCTACTTCCGTTACGGGAATTGATAACTCCCAAATTGAGGTATGCTACTCTTTGCAAAAAAAAACAACGTGGCCGAAACAATAATAGACACTCTTCAAGTTGCTGGCACTAATCTGGTTAATGCAACACAAATCAAAGCTGGGAGGTACCCAACCGGTTACAAATACATTTGTTAAGACTATCTTGCTCACCAAATGTGTGCATGGAAACAAATGAGAGTAACGGGTATAGTATTAATGTGGCCTCCAGTGATTCAGATAAGAAATTGCAGGTCATGATGACATCCATGCAATTTTCTATGAAAGTCCTCCTTAGATTGTGCAGGAGAATTGTTGATGAGGTTACAGTTTTGGATACAAACAATCAATGCAAATTGTGTGGTAGAAAGGGAGCTTGACGCATTAATTGCTACAGCCAAGCCAAATTAAGTGTTGGTGGCAGATGCTAATGTTGTGTCTGTTGCACAACCTACCAGTGCAGGAGACAATGCAGCCGGTACTGGCGATGACTCTCTTGGATCCTAAGTAATTTGCATAACTCAGAAACAAAGGAGACAAATGAAAAGACAGCAGGACTGAACATGAAAACGGGAATGATGAACCCTCACCATGTAGGCGGCCTACCACAAAGCCCTCCAAAAAGCACACGAAAAAAGAGCAAATCATAAAAAGAGACTAAATACTCAATCCCCCGGTACTTTGACTAATTGGCCAGTTAAAAACAAAGTAGCACAAACACAGCCTGATCCGATGAATACCAATGAGTACTCATAAGCTACGTTTGAAAGTAGTGATATATCTCAGGATGACATATGTTTAACTAATGTAGTACAAGAGAACACAGAATCATTGGCATCCTTGATACCGGGTGCTAAGGCTACTATGACCTCTGGACTTCAAACCAATGGGACTATGGTCCTCATTACATGGTTGGGGGTAGCCATGGCGCTATTAGCGCCATGGCTACCCCCTTACCACATTCTGGGTCCGTGTTCCCGGAATAGGGACTTACCGGGTCATTCCGACCCTGGAGGACCCGGTAAGTCCCCATTCCAGGAACCATTCCCCATTCCCATTTGAGCCCCCATAGGGCTCAATGGGAATGGGGAAGGAGCTAATAACGGTACAGCAATTTGTGGTACCATTATTAGCTCAGAAGTCCCTTAACGGGTCCCTTCCATAACGCCTGGTAAAACCAGGCGTTAGGGGAGGGACTCGCTAAGGGACCTCGTAGTAGGGCGGTAAGGGATTACCGGCACCGGTGCCCTTACCGGTGCCGGTAATCCCTTACCGCCTACTGTGTAATGAGGCCCGACAATTTTCTCTGTTTTCACTATTAAGTGGCTGTTTCAGAGTGATTTAAAAACATGATTAAATTGTTTTGACTTGCTTTCATTGTTTCGGCACATTCTGCCGTTGCGTGTCCTTGAATCAGCAGACTTTGATTTTGTCGAGCCTCAGGATTGTGCTATCCCGAATCTCTCCCATATCCATTGCTCCACGGTTGAAACTGCAACTATGATTCATACTTATCGAGGAAAACATTTGAAACGTGGATAGAAACTCGATGTGGTAGAAGAAGCAAAAGTTGAGGATGACAATTCTAAAATTCAAAATCTCATTCCTTGCATGAAAATGTCTACTGGAGTATCTGGCTCGAAATGTTCTGGTGACACTGCACAGGTCGATATTTAAAGGGTTTTATAATAATTACTGGAAGCTGTAACTGCCAATGGTTCAGTCCATCCTTGAATTTGCTCATTGACCTCCTGGAATATTCGTGGATTCATGCAGCTACTCCATAAATGGGATTTTTGGATGTCTTACAAATTAAAGACATCTTCTTAGTTCAGGAAACAAGCAAAAAAGGGGCTAATGGCCATCCTTTATGGGAGCTCTCTTCTATTGGTGTTCCTATGGATGAGGAATAATTTTAGGACACATATCATTGCAATATCTACTGATGATCTAAATGTATTGGAGGTAGAGACCAGCTTTAGTGGTTGTAACAAACAGCTAATTGTAATTAATATATACAATCCACCGGGAGGTGGTTTCACAGAATCAATATTCAAAACTGTTGCAGACTTGATTGCTAATGTATCTAAAGAAAAAGAAAATGATTTAATTTCCATAGGTGGGGATTTTTTTTTGCTTGCAGTATTGGTATGAAAGTGTGCATTCAGACAATATGTTAGAAGCACAGGTTTGATGAAACAGGACGTAGCAAATGCTCAAGGCCAACTATGGAGTGAATTCTTAAATGTTTGGGGTTTCTCCTTGATAGATAGTCAAGTCAAGGGGACTGTCCCGGGCAGTTCAAATGGTCTATTGGCAAAAACGTAGCTACTCTAGACTATGTCTACTCTAATTCTAGTTTATTATCTCAATGCATAGCATGACAGTTGATAAAATCGATTTAAGTCCCAATTCAATTCTCACTCTGAATATCGATAGTTGGGGTGAAGTATGTGCACAGCCGTTAATCGGGGACCTAGAAGTAAACAATAGTGGCAGCAGCATTAGCTGGACACATAGAAGTTTCAATTCAGCTTGAAATCTTTTCTGTGATGTCATCATTGAAACACTGGTCTAGTTCAAAAGGCTGGCGAAGGATGAGATGAGGATTGTTTACAGTGGCTGGGATAAGTATACAAAAGGGGAATTATGTAATTTCTACAAACATTAGTCAGCAGAATCACTTTGACAGAGAAGTCAGGCATGCAAAGAGTTTGATGTGTAAGGCCATACAAAATATTAAGACAAACATTCCTATGACATATAGCAAAATTATGACGATAACACAAATAAAAAACAAATATAAGAATTGGATAAAATGGAGGCGCTTCTCTCGTAAATATTAGCAATGGCAATGACTAATTGAAGTAGTAAATACAAGGGACAATTGGAAAATATGGAGGTTTTCTGGGCAATGCTAAATCAGTGAAGGGAAACTTTGTTAACCCAGTCAGTTCCTTACAGTGGACTAACTATATTTCCAAGAACTTTGTGAGCTTTAAAGGAGGTGAAGTTAGTACAAAAACCAAGTGACTGAAGGTTTTAAAATCTCTATTGACAGAGATGGAATATTGAACAAGATAAAAAAGTTGAAAGGATCTCAATCACCTGGTCCAAATGGACTTTTGAAAGTAGTTTTAAAAAATGATCCAGAAACCTGGGCCACAATACTACAGATCTTATTCAATGAAGTATGTGTTGAATGAGTAATACTTTTTTTTATGGAGGAGGTCATTATTAGTTCCAATATTCAAAAAAGCTAAACAAACTGAACCCTCCAAATACAGGTTGTTGTCAATGCTCGATGCTACAGGAAAGATTTGTGAATCCTTTTTGCTTGATGGAATACAGAAAAGGGTTGAATCTATTCAGTTGTTAGATCGATTCCAAACAGGGTTTAGATCTGGTTCTGGAGTTGTTTGCAACCTGAGACTCATGGATATAGGAAAGGCAATCCAACTTTGTATGCAGTCCTAGATTTTTGGGCCACCATTGACTCAGTCGATAGGGACAGGTTGTGATGCTTGTTGGAGCTTCTTGGCTGCTCTATGGCTCTGTTGTGTGCAATTAAGATGCTCCATGAGGACACAAGTGTTCAGGTCAGACTGGACAGCAGGGGGGCGGCTCACTGCACCAATTTGTACTAGTACAGGTGTTAAGCAGGGTTGTGTATTGGCCCCCTGCAGTTTAATATTTAATTGGCTGAACTGCCCCTGGTCCTCAGTAAGATTGAAAATTGTCCCTCAAGGGTTAATCATGTGAATATTGTTTGCTTATCGTATGCAGACACCCGTAATTCATGATCATACATTTTCAGGTGTTTGGAGAACTATGATCAAATTATATAAGTATGCCAGTGACAATTGGCTGGTTATAATTTTGAAAAAACGAAAATGATGCAGTTCTCTTATGGAAAAGTAAAGAAACCTGAACATTTAATTTTTGAGAATTGTATTGCGTATGTTAGTAGTTATAGTACTTGGGAATCGAGTTGTCTTCAAAGAGCGGCTATGGAGAGGTTATTGCTGCCAAACATAGAAAGGCAGTATCATTGGCAGCACTTAGTGTCACATTTGCAAGGGAGACATCTGCCCTTAGCCTTCCTGGAATTCTACTGCTGTTATGTTCTATGGGATTGAGACATTAGCAATGAAATATCTAAATTGGCGGAAGTTGATCGAGGGCAAATTTTGGAGGAAGATCCGAGGATTGGCCATTCTCTCTCTATCGAACTACTGAGGCTGGAACTTGGCTTGATATCACCACCAGCCTAAAGAGGCAGTGTCTAATGTTCATAAAGTCCAAGAATGCTGAAATGTCCCCTGTTAGAACTACTTGGAGTGGCTGCCCATGTTTAAGGTGCAGATGACTCTTCCAAAATGGTGGCATTCACTTTTAAATATTTGATTGGAGACCTGATTGTGAAGGTGAATTTCACACATTAAAGAAATCTTTTGTGCAGGTACTGGAAAGATGGGATTGGGCTGAAAACTATTTGCATGTTGCCAAATTGAAGTACTATAGTGAGATCATGGGAGTTAGATATACATTCAAGAGTTCACACCACTATTTAATGCTTTGCCCTTTGCTGACATTGTACAGATTGTTGCTGCTTTTATGTATAAACAGGCTGCCTGTGCTGACGGTATTAGATCCTGAATTGGGAATTCTGAAGCAAGACAGAAATTCGTATATGCAAAATATTGTCAAAGAAGGAAAATGCTAGACTCATACTGACTGAGTGTAGTGAAATGGGAGCATTGTATATATGTACTCTCAGTAGCTTTGTCAGTCACTATGAAAATATTAGAGAGGAAAGGTTTGGCAGTATTGTTTAAATACTGAAAATAAATCGTTACACCTTGCATTTTATCGAGTTTGACTTCAAGTTATAGTTTTGCTAAATTGATGTACGAATTGAATAGGATGTTATTGATTTATTTATATTCATTGTAGATTAATTGTTGAATTTAAAGATGTGCTGGTTTTAGGATGAACTTGTAATAGGTATTAGTTGTATGAAATGCAACTTAAAATTGTTTGCATTTTTCAAAGATTGTGAAGTTATTAGACAATATCATGGACAATATCATGGAATTCATTTTAACATTACATTGTTATAGAGTAAGTGTATTTATATGTATTATCAAATTGATATGTATAACGCTCAAAATGAACGAATCACATAAATAATAAAATAAAGATTGTAATCCTATACTTCAGACAAATCCTCAAAAGTAGTTTTTTTTATGGTCACCATCATTAGTGAATAATTGTGGTGACCATAAAAATATGTATCTGCATCCACTGATCTGGCTTTGCAGGATGAAGTAAGTACTGATATAATCTTTTTCTCAGTGAGTGAGGAGTTAAAGACCATATTTAAGACCTTATGCTCTCTATTTGTGTACCAAGTATTGTGATTTGCGATTTTGCAATGAACAGGTGGCAACATGTATTTTCTTGATCAGGCCCTTTGGAGGTTACTGGAGATATATTTACTGCCATGTTCATCAATGGCATACACGCTTACTTCAAAATCGAAGATGAACAGAATATATTAGTTTAGGTGGTAATGCAATTGCTACAAGAACATCAGTTTCAAGCTACATTGGAAACATGCACCTTCCACACAAATGTGGTAGAATTTCTGGGGTTTGTAATCTCTCTACAGGGGTTCAGGTGTGCAATTGAAAGACCAAGGGCCTCATTACACAGTAGGAGGTAACCATGGCGCTATTAGTGCCATGGCTACCCCTTACCGCCTTCTGGGTCCGTGTAGGCGGTATGGGGACTTACCGGGTCATTCCGACCCTGGAGGACCCGGTAAGTCCCCATGCCAATTACCATTCCCCATTCCCATTCGAGCCCCCAAGGGCTCAATGGGAATGGGGAAAGAGCTAATAATGGTACTGCTATTTGCGGTACCGTTATTTGCTCTGAAGTCCCTCAGCGGGTCCCTTCCTTAACGTGTGGTCTGACCACACGTTAAGGACGGGACCCGGTGGGGGGCCTCGTAGTAGGGCAGTAGGGGATTACCGGCATCCGTGCCCTTACCGGTGCCGGTAATCCCCTACCGCCCACCATGTAATGTGGCCCCAAACCAATGTTAAATTGGCCAATCACAACTTGAGTGAAAAGGAGTTGAGCCATGGTGCACATGATGTTCGTGAATTGTGGAGATGTGTGTGGCTGAGCTCCTCTTCTGAATCCAGCAAAAAATAAAATCAGTGAGATTATGATTTGAAGAAATCTTTGGTGATTAAGGGTGGCTAGCATTCTTGGAATTCAATATTAGTAACACAAGCTGGGAAAGTGTCATATTTCAGTAAGCAAGACCAACTCAGCGACTGTCACTCTGGTGAGGCTGTCAGATCCGGCAGGGAATATGCTTCAACTATTGATGAGCATCAATGGTGGCAGCAATAAGCAAGATATGACAACTATTGCAGTGGTTCTGAAACAAATTAGAGAGGCGTGTAATGCACTGCAGTCAAAGGTCAATTGAGTGGCATTCAAATTAGACAATGCAACAACCGCTAAACAAGGTAGTGGACCTCATCAGATAAACATAGTTTTAAGAGGGCAAATCAGATGTCTGTGTGCAGGTGTTGGAGTAGAAAATCTAAGGAATGGTGGCCACCTTTAATGTCCTGGAATTCAGAATCGAGACAGGAGTCCATAAATCATAATCACCACGGCTCATAGAAACCATTGCTGACAGGTCAATCCGAAAAATTATTTCCAAGATTTGAACTGCCCACCTCCAAAACCTATCAACACTAAAATATCAAGTTGCAGAGACTGAGATAACATTCTTTGTGCTATCAAAGATGCAGTAGACATATACTACAGTTGAATAAAGATGACTATCCCACATTCACTAGTGCAGTTCAAAAGGCACAGAAGGAGTTCACCCAAGCGAAAAGGGCTGTGTGGAAATGTCTTATGAAATATTCTATGATTCAACCCAACAAGCTTAGAATAGTGCAAGATAACAAAGACGGTCTATCATTGACCTGTGCCTTGCACACTTGTTTTCGAAGGGACCAAATCAACACCTTAGAAAAATAGCATTCAATCATAATCATTCTAAACTCGTTCAGTGAGCAAGCCTTTATCTCCACGCAATATAATCTCAGATGGAATGTTCGGAAAGCCAAGAATGTGTCTGTTGACATCCTTGTCAATAGAGCAGCAAAGAATGAAGGGATCCTGGAGGATTCCACTGACAGAAAGGACACTGATGGAAGTAGAATGGATGGGAATAATGGGGACGACTGCTGCAGCAGTACCTTTATGACTCGAGGAGCAAAGAACGTATAACAAAAACCTTGCTTTCACACTGTAAATATGTGAGCAGTCCAAAATTAAACTTGAGTACAGGAAATGGCCTTTTAACTGACAGTCATTGAGGAATGTTTTCCAAACAACTAATACAAGGCATGACATTTGTTAACCGGGGAGGCAGAGCGGTGTAGTTTGTGGGGCATGTGGTTCACCACTTATATGTTATTAATATATGAGTACATCATCGCCAAAAATGTGTGGTTTGGATTCTCTGATAGGAAGAACTGCTAGTTGAAATACCGAAAATGCATATTTGGTGCTCTAGATCAAAACTACATGTGCTGAAGGACAGCTATCACTACATGTTTTCACACATAACAACAGTGTTGCACTGCAGATCAATTCTGAGAGAAGGACCAACATGGGATTGTCTCAAAGTCATGGACATCAATATGACATGGATATGATGTATATTGGGGTGTGGTGAAAGTAAGAGTCATCCCTTAAAATATGAATATGTGTACATAAAGGGAGCCACATTAGTGACAAAGAGATTAGGAAATTTTGAAATGACCCCATATATGGCAAATGTCTGGGTGCTACGTAGCGACCACAGTACACAGAATGTTCACACTGCTGTGAAGCGAATACCAAGAGGTAAAAGGGATGGCTGCACTTGATAGGCCAACAGGGTGTATTAATTCAGACTCCTATGAGGGAATGGATTGAAGCGTGTAGATAAGGTTAAGATTATCACTATTCATTAACTTTAATAGAGGTGGGTGGCAGAAACACAGCAAGGGTGGAAGGTGTTGGAAGGGTAAACATGAAAAATCACAAGTATACCCAGGTACATACCACCATGTTCTACATTGAAGGGCCTGTTGAATAGACCGGGGGAAGGAGTGATAGTTTGTATGTATGTTGGGGTAGTGTTTGTCACATGAGTACAATGAAACTGGGATACAGAGTCATAATTGACTAAAGGTACCAGAGAGTGAGAGCCAAGTTTGCAAAGGTGAACATTAGCATGCAGACGATAACTGAGTGTAGGTGGAGGAATAGGGAGTGTCAATAAGGAGCTTAAAACAATGACTTACAATGTGCAGAAACATAACAATAAAATAAATAAACATACAGTCAATGAATACTTGCAGCCTCATAGAATCAACATAGCTCTTCAGCAGGAAACACGTTTGAAGAAGCAAGAACATGTGAATTTCACAGCCAGGTGTGGCTGCTCTAGATATTTTTATCAATTTTTTATTTTGTATTATTAGTACATGGTTTACTACAAACCTTTACTAAAATATAAACAAGCTTAAATTTCAACAGAAAAAAAGAAATACATTAACAAAGAAAAACATAACTTATGTTATGTTATGTTATGTTATTTTAGCAGGATTTATAAAATGTTTAAATCACATCAAAGTTCTCAATAGTTTGATAACTTCCCACGACAACAAAGATTTGTGGTCCAAGCTCAATCTTTCCCAAAATAGCTTTGACCCCAACCACTAGTCATTGTCCAAAAATCTTGAAAAAGCCTTTTCCCTTAATGCTCTTGTACCTTGACAATCCGACAATATGTGTCTAAGAGTTTGTATGCCGGCTTTCTGACACAGCGGGCAACGATTATCAACACATTCACAACCAGACAGTATTTCTATGGTTTGAAGTCTTAAATCTATTAGGAAACATCACACAGATCCTCATATAATTAATCTTTCTTAGGCACAAAATGTGCCTATAGAGAGAAAGTACCCTCCATTCAACATAAAAGTTCAATGATAGAAAACCTAATTTGTACCTTAGACAGGCCGTAGGTAAACACTGCCGAAGAGTTAACACGTTTTTCCATAATTTGCCTTCCATGAATCTCAACTTGATAGATTTTATAGCAGGATATATGTCTTGGCCATATATTAGTATAGGGATTACCATGCCAATGTAAAACCTAATCAAGGGTTCTATCAAAAACTTGCAATAGACTTGATTAAGTTTCTTCATTTGGCAACCAAGTTGTGTTAACTTGCCTTCAAGGGCTGTCCTTATATGACATTTGCGAAGGGAAGGATCTTCTATTGAAGCCTAGGTATGTCATTTCCTTCCCCTCCAGTATATTTTGGCCAGATAACCTCCAACTATAGGAAGATATTTTCTTTTGTTGTTGTTTAAATATCACTATTCTGGATTTTTCTGGATTTATCTTTAAATCATTGTCACGTGCATTGTAAGGGAGAATTCCCCAAGGCTTCCAGCAAGTCCTGGACACCCCGGCCGTATAGTGAAACAACACAAGATCATCCACATAAGCTACCCAGCAATTTTTTCTGAACCAGTATTGGAACTCGCCAAGCCACAATCACCCAGTGGATTTCGGAACTGACAGGCTGCCCTAAAAATGCAATCTTACCCTTAAGTAAGAACATTTGTTAAATTCTCCTATTATTGCAAGAAGCTGCAGAGGTAGACCCCATTGTTTGTGTCTCTGCCACAGGCAAGCTCTATTTACAGTATTACAAGCCTGTGACAGATCAATCCAAGCCCCAAACAAGGGGGGTCCTGCTTTACCAAAGGATTTACTGGAGGCTGTGCTCACAACTAGGCCATTCAGAGAGGTCAATAAGCCACAACAGGAACATATTTGATGTTTCAATAGTATTCACTCTTTCTCCACCCAAAGTTCCAATTCCTTTAATATTATCCCTGCAAAAATGTTACTATCCACATGCAGAAGGGAGATTGGGCGATAATTTATAAGATCAGCCCGATCACCCTTCTTGTAGATTGGCAGGACTATCGTCCCTAGCCATGATTCAGGTATAACCATAGAGCATACTACCTCATTAAAGAGATGCAGCAGTAGTCTTGACCACAACATCAACTTCAATTTTAATATCTGATTGTTAAGCACATTCGGCTTGCCGCTCTCGAGACAGAATATTTTTTTAATAAAATCCTATATGAGTTCTTGATTCACACTCAACTCCCAGTTGGTTTTGTCACAGTCCCGAGTCTCTCACCAGTGGGGCATAAAGGGATGAAAAGTGTGCCTGCCAGATTGCCTCTCAAATTATATTACACAATAATCTACTTTGAGAAGAGCCTTGTGAGCTGATAAGGTACCACACCCTCCACACAGAACATCTGTTCTCTGCCCTGCTGCAATCGGTGGTATTTTTGTGACTTTGACCAGTTCCTGTAATTTGACCGTACTGTTCGTATTTCTGCCTTATTGCCATCTTTACTAGGGGTTTCCTGTTTCAGCAATCGGATGATGACTCTTCTTAACTCCCTCTTCCTATGACACATGACTTCATCAAGTGAATGGCCATGATTTGAATTTGCCAAGAACCCCCCTATCTTAGGTGGGTTAATTGTCCGTAGGAAATCAACAAATGTGTGGGGATTACAAATGGATTTGAATTCAAATTCATCAGAATTCGCTGATAACCTGAATAGGCACTTATTCAATTTGGACCCACACCCTTACAATCTGCCCAATCTATTGCCTTTGTTATTTACTAATACAGAGCCAGATTGGAACATTACATTGGGTGGATTCTAATTACAAACCTGCCACCCCCCAAAAGAATGTCATGGTCTCTTAGTCCATTTGCCTTTACATAGAAATGAATTCTATGTCAAGACCGGAGGCTCCCATTATGCTTCTCTTTCTTTTATTCAACAATAAAGAAAAGCTCAGCAACAAGATATTTGTGCACCAAATGTGCCATGAATAATGTGCAGAAAACAGATGCACCAAATATATATATATATATATATATATATATATATATATATATATATATATATATATATATATATATATATATATATATATATATATATATAATAAGCATAGCAATATAACAGTAATATAACAGTAATAGCATAACATAAAAGGTAAGAGTCTCTGAAGGAACTACATTTCCCAGGGAGCTAGCTCCAGTTCATTTAGAGGCCATCAACACGTGACCTAGTCCACCAATAGTAGTTCAGATCCCCTGCATAAACAGTCCTAAACATGATGACACTTCCTCTTTCTTTGCTGCTCACAGCAAGAGATAAGTACTTCTTGTTTAGCACTGCTTAGGTCATGATTTTATAATTTAAAGATAACGTTGCAAAATTGCATAATGTATGTTTACTGCATGGTTATAGGCTTATACAAATTTTACATTCAATATTTATTTTAAAAAAAAAATATTAATTTGTACTTTTATGTTGTGCTCCGACGCCAGTCCTGTGGCCTCGGTGACCGCTTAATGTGAAGCTCACCTTCACGCGGTCACAGCTGATCAGCTGTTATTTGATCCACTCGTCGAGCGGATCCTCCGCGGACTCGTGCCGGCTTCCCCGCAGCTTCGTTACGCTCCTGAAGCACTGGGGGTCCGGCGTGGCCTAGCCGGAACACGCTGTACCGCCTGCACGCTGCCAGGGGAGCTCTTGCTCTCCTGGTCCTTTCCTCTGCATTCCAGCGCTCGAGCGCGCATGCCCGTTATAGTATAACGGCTTCTTGCAGCTCGAGCCCCGGAATCCTTCCTCAGACAAGAACGAGTGTTTCTTCTTGCGGTTTTTCACCGCGGATAGATCTAAGATCCCACGCGAGTGAACGAATACATATTTAATACAAATTTCCATATTTAAAAAAATTTTTTAAAAAAAAGGAAGGAGAAAGAAATCTCCAATTCAGTATATTCAGAACAATTACAAAGCTGTACTGAAATAAGATTACTGGCCAGTGATAGAAGGCATTCAGAAGCCCAGAAAAGAAAAAAAAACAACTGAGTAAGGTGCATTTATTTCATAATGGCAGAACAGTACTCGCCTCAATCAGATCAGGCTTGGTCTGAGGCTGAGGGAGATCACTGCTACATAGATGAAGTGGCAATGGCTAATAGTTTACAGAAGGTTCTGGGATCCTCAGTAGAGACCAGCGTTAAGAAAGCTGTAACGGATATGCTCATTCCCATACAAAATCGCCTAGACACTATGGAGGAGCATTTCAGAGGGACCTCCCATTCTGGGAGGAAGAGAACACAGAAAAGGAAGCACCTGACCGAAGGGGGATGTACACCGGCTGAAACAAGCCTTCATGAACAGGAAGGTAACCCCTTCCCATCAACCCTCTTACCCCGAGGAGGAAATCAGGGGAAATAGACCCTCAAGCACGGAGGGATATGGACAGGGCTCAGAAGAAGAAGATCATAATAAGAACGTCTACGACGCTGATCTTTCCCACTCCTCTTCAGAGGAGGAATTTCATTTAGAGGATTCAAAACCCTCTGCGTCAGGGATTGTGGCAGACCCCATCCCTAAAGACACAATCGTGACCAAACCTTCTACTGAAGGTATGTTTACGCCGGAAGACTTAATACACCCCAGGTCCACCGACTGGGAACTGTTATGGGCCTTGGGGCGTGCCGGGGCCTTGCTCACACACACACACACGCATGCATGCAGGCACACAGAGAGAGTATGCCGGAGACGTGTGTCTGCTCCCGTCGCCGCCGCCAACTGCCGGCGCACCGCCTTTAATATTCTCTGCGCATGCGCGAGCCTCGATGCAGCTCGCGCATGCGTATACAATCAGAATTGCTACGCAACATCCCTACTTTTCCCCCAAAACAAAACAACATTTTCAAACATGGGGACCAACAGGGTCCATCATAACGTTCACGATACCTCTGCCTTAATTACGAGGTAGGGTCCATGATGAAGTCTTTGAACCTCAGCGGTGGCTTGCGCCCCGCCCGGCTCGAGTACCTGCGTGCTCCGGTGTCGGGGTCCTCGGGTGCCGCCAGAGCCTCTGGCGGCCCATTGTCTTCCACAGGCACTCCCGTACTCGGGACGGGATCATCCCTGACGGCTGCTCCAGGGGTTGCAGGTTCTATGCGCTTGAAGAACGAAACATTTCTGGTCACAGTCCCTCTTGCATTGGCGGCCGTGACCATCGACACTTTGACGTGGGTCACGCCCAATGGTTGTGGTTCATATGGCAGTGATAGCTTCCCCTCCGGCTTCCTGTTGCGCACCAGCACGGTGTCTCCTATTGCGATCGCTCTCTCGGGTAGTCTCCGCCGTGTGGTCTCTTTCTCATTCAGAGTGGCCCTCGCTGTGCGCACTTTGCTGTTGTCGATCTCTCCTGGTGGTCTCCCTTCCACTTCGGGTAGTAGGCCTCTTGGTATTCTTTTGAAAAGGGCTTCTGCGGGGGCCACTCCGGTGGACTGATGTGGGGTCGTGCGATACTCTCTGAGGAACTCGACCAGATTTCGCCTGAGATCTTCTCCCCCATTCACCGATATGCGGAACACTTTGTTGAGCGTTCGCATAAATTGCTCCACCTCGCCATTTGCTCTCGGCCATAATGGTGTTATTTTGCGATGCTTTATCCCCCTGTCCTCACAGTATTGAGCAAAACGCTGGCCCTGAAACGGTGACCCGTTGTCCGAGCAAATTGCGAGAGGGAACCCATGTGTGGTGAATATTTTGTCCATGGCCAGAATGGTGTGGTCGCTGGATGTGGATTCGACCAATTCCACCTCTGGGTATCGTGACCACACGTCTGTCACCACCAGAAAGTATAAGCCTCGGCCCGTGGACCAGAAGTCTGCGTGCACTGTCCCCCATGGGCGGTCACTCCTCTCCATGGCCTGAATGGGTGGCGCCTTCTCCAGAGGGCTGGCGGCTTGACATGGGATGCAGGCCTTCACAAATTTCTCCACCCTTCCTTCCAGATCTGGAAACCAAACTTTCAATCTGAGCCGAGCTTTCATCTTGGCCATTCCTTGATGTCCCTTGTGGGCTAGCTGTAGGACTTTCTCAACCAGCACTCCTGGTATTACGAACTGGTGCCCTCTTAGCAGTATTCCATCATCCGCCACCGACAATTCATGGCGTGCCTTCCAGAGTGCCTGTAGATCTCTTTGAGCTTCCGCGGTCCTTCGGGAGTTGTCTAGGAGGACCTCCCGCCATTCTCCTGTGTCCACCGCATCTTTTATTTTTCGGAAAGCTTCATCGCTATTGGACTCATCTGCAATTTCCTGGCACGTCAGGGCTACAGGCAGTGCTGCCTCCACAACTAGATGTATGGCTTCCACGCAGTCCGCCACCTACAGTGAGTCCCTGGGCCTCCCGATGCCCAGATGGCGCCACAGGTAATCCGCCGGGTTGTGTGTCCCTGGTCTATATAGCAATTTGACCCCATATTCCATGAGGGCCAACATCCACTTTTCTATGCGCGGAGGTGGTTTGGACGATGTTCCAGACAGTATGGGGATGAGGGGTTTGTGGTCAGTCACCACCACAACTGGCTTACCTAGAATGTAGATTCTGAAATGTTTACACCCCCATAGTATGGCCAAGGCTTCTCGCTCTATTTGGGAGTAACGCCTCTCATTGTCGGTCAGGGCCTTGCTGGCATAGGCGATGGGCCTCATGGTCCCTTGATGGTCTGCTTGCATGAGGACTGCTCCCAGCCCTACCGGGCTAGCATCAACTACGATCTCCGACTCGTGACCGGGGTGGAAGTATGCCATTGTTTCTCAGCACCCATGACAAACCTGTCAAAGTCAACATTCGCCATAGGAAGGAAGTGGTCACGGAAGGCTTGCTTGACCGCATCATAATTCGCTGCTGGAATATTGAGAGTGTCATAAATGCGTTGAACCTCAGTCCCTGCAGAATAGACCATGATGGCAATCTTCGCCTCATCTTCCGTTTCCCCCGAGGCTCTAAAAAACATTTCCAGCTTCTTGACCCATGTGATCCACTTCGGCCCTAACTTGGATGGGGGGCCCGTGGTATCAAATTCAGGCATATGAGCTAGAGTACTGTGCATTCTGCGAGGTATTGGGGCAACAGCATTTTCTTCTTCCTCTCCTTCTTCCCCCATAGTGTACTCACAGTGATCCTTGTCTGGTAGGAGCCGAGGTAACTGGTGGCCTTCAGAGTGCTATCACACTCTCTTTCTTGTCTTTACCACAACCCTGTGGTGGCTGGGCTGTGGTGGTTCCAAAAATTACTCTGGAGCAGTGCAGGAGGCAGATGGCGCACGAGCACCCTCTCGGGCCGCAACCACTGCACTCCGCGTGTAGAGAAGAGAAAAAGAAAATGGCCGCCGGCCGTGCGCATGGGTCCGTGTGCATCCAATCGATACACACGCAGCAGCGTTCCTTCACTCCGATGTCGTCGGAGCGGAGGATGGCTCCATGTCCGCCCTCGTCGCCAGTGTTATGGGCCTTGGGGTGTGCCGGGGCCTCGCTCGCACAAACACACACGCATGCATGCAGGCACACAGAGAGAGGACGCCGGAGACGTGTGTCTGCTCCGGTCGCCGGCGCGAACTGCCGGCGCACCGCCTTTAATATTCTCTGCGCATGCGCAAGCCTCGATGCGGCTCGCACATGCGTATACAATCAGAATTGCTACGCAACAGGAACCATCTTCCAAGACATCGAGTTAGATCCACCTTAGGTTGCGCAAGCCACTCGATAAAGAAGTTCGGGACAGACTAAGTGCTGAATGTCCATGACCAGACATTGCGGACTCTGACTCCAGAGCTTGATTCTAAAATGATTACCTTTCTAGGTAAAAATGTTAACGACCCCAGGAAGGGTATTGATCGCGCCTGGAAGGCCTGCCAGGATAAAGTACTGGACATAGCAGGTCCACCAGCAAAAATCTCTGATCTTGCGAATGCAGCCATCACCTCCTCGGACCCCATCAACCCAGTGATACTGTCCGGTTGGGTCCAGAGGGCTATTTGCCTCTTGGGCAACGGCATGTTCCCCAATCTCAACAGAGCGACGGAAAGGCATCCTATACAAAATAGATGCCAAGTTAACCGAACTGGCAGACACAGAATCCGGCCCAACTGCACATGGCCAGCTTTTCGGAGATCCTTTTATGCAGGAGATGACAAAATTCGTCGGAACATTCACGGCGTTGGACAAAGCACAGGCTTCAATAAAAAGGGTATTTGCAACCAAGGAGAGCGGCTAGATACCCAGCCCAACAACAATCTACATGTCAGTGTACTGATAACAGCGCCAGCGCCACTAACACCTATAGGAGGGAGGTTAAGGATGTTTGCAAATGCTTGGGATACCTTATCGGGAGACGCCTGGGTAAGGGACACAGCTCGGGGTCTACGCCTACAGTTTTTCATGCAGCCCATTCAGACATGTCGCCCCACTCCCATAGTAATGTCTCTATCAGATCAAACCGCCTTAGACAGTGAAATACTCAGTCTCCATCAGAAGCAAGCGATTCGCCCCTGCGCAAGTCAGGGAGGCTTCTTCAGTCCCATATTTCTGGTACTCAGGAAGCAAAAAGTGCGCCCAGTCATAAACCTCAGAGCGCTCAACAAATTCATCCTTTACCGCCATTTCAAAATGGAAGGTATACCCATGCTCAGAGATCTTCTGAGACCGAACGACTGGCTTATGTGCCTAGACTTAAAAGACGCTTACCTCGCAGTGCCGATTCATCAAGCACACATCAGTTACTTCAGATTCTCTTGGAGAAATCGAGATTGGGAATTCACAAGTCTCCCCTTCGGACTCTCTTCCTCGCCTTGGGTCTCCACCAAACTCTTAAGACCTGTAGTAGCTCAATTAAGAGAGCAAGTTGTCCGTTTTATAATTTATCTAGACGACATTATTTTCATGGGCCACTCACAGGAGTTAGTTCAGAAACAAACCGAATTGCCAATAAACTTGCTACAAAGCCTCTGTTTTCTTATAAACTGGGAGAAGTCAGTTCTACTCCCATCCAAAAATATGGAATTTCTGGGATTCATAGTGGATACACAGAATTCTCAACTTCGACTCCCATCAGCCAAGATTCACTCTACCAAAAGAGAGATATGCAGACTCTTACAGAAGAACATGTTCTCTCTTCGATTCAATCAATATTTACCGGCCCTCTTCACTATCGAGAACTGCAAAGACTAAAAGGCCAACACTTAAGGCAAAGCCTTTCTTATTCTCAACTCCTGACACTGTCTCCTCAAGCGAGGACAGAGCTCAACTGGTGGCTCAATCACATGGAAGCCTGGAACGGCAGAGCCATCTTCGGCTCCGCTCCAGATATTATTATCGAGTCGGATGCCAGTCGCTACGGTTGGGGAGCGAGATGCGGTTCCGTAGTCCCCTCAAGAGCTGGACCTTCATATCAATTGTCTAGAGATTCTTGCAGGTTGCTTTGCAGTGCGCTCTTTTGCCAAAGACAAAGCGAGTTGCTGTATTTTACTAAAGATGGACAACATCTCAGTGGTAAGATACATCAACCATCTGGGCGGCACCAAGTCGAAACCCCTAGCAGAATTAGCCAAGGACTTCTGGCATTTCTGTCTGGATCATCAGATTTCAGTTACAACGGAGTACATTCCCGGCCTCTCAAATGTAGTAGCGGACTGGTACTCCCGCCACTCGACAGATTACAGCAATCGGAGAATCAACAGAGAGGTTTTCCTCCGCCTTCAGGAGATCTGGGGTCCAATGTCCATAGACCTCTTTGCTTCCAGACTCAACTCCCAACTACCAACGTTCTACAGCTAGAGGCCGGACCCGGCAGCAGCTGCAACGGACGCATTCCTGCTGTCATGGTCCCAGGGAATACTGTATGCCTTTCCTCCTTTCACTATGATAGCAAGGACCCTGGCGAAGGCCCGTCAGGAGCATGCAAATCTGATCCTTATAGCGCCAAACTGGACATCTCAGACCTGGTATCCAGTTCTTCTGGAACTTTCTTTGGATTCTCCAATCCTACTACCCCAGTTCCGGATCTCCTATTAGATCCATCAGGTCAGCGTCATCCTCTCCTCCTCAGCGGATCTCTGACCTTAGCGGCCTGGAGGATTTCAGGTCAAGATGGAGAGTCCCAGGCATGTCTCACAAAGCAATCAACCTTATCGAAGAGAGCTGGGCTCCTAGTACCCGGAAGAGATATTCCAACTCTTGGAGCATCTGGAGCTCCTGGTGTCATGAGAAAAGATTACATCCAATTTCAGCACCTGTAGAAGAGATTTTGAATTTTCTAGCATCCCTACCGGAAAGAGGGCTCGCCTACAGGTCTGTGAACATCTACCGTTCAGCAATTTCCACAGGTCATGACCTTATCCAAGGAGTACCAGCAGGAGTACACCACCTCGTCTGCAGGTTGCTCAAGGGTGTAAGGCTTACTGTCCCACCTTCAGCTCGCTATGACAAGCTTTGGGACGTTAATAAAGTACTGAACCTTTTTCTGTCATGGCCTCCTAACAAAGAACTATCACGTACGGCCCTATCTGACAAACTCACTACTCTACTCTGCTTGGTATCCTGCAGGAGAGTCTCGGACATCAGAGCTCTAGATTTAGCAGGCAGAGCCTTTTCTCCTGATGTCATTGTATTCCATATTCATAGAAGAACAAAGTGCAATTCCAGGGTGATTTCTTATCCCGCCTTTAGAGATCAACCTAAGCTCTGCTTGGTTAAATGCTTAAAAGTCTACGAAGAAAAGACGGCTTCACTCAGAACCTCCCCTAACGGGCAGCTACTGATAGCTCTGCATAAACCACACAAAGCGGTATCAGTGCCGACCTTATCACGTTGGGTCTGGTGGACGCTAGCTCAAGCAGGGATAGATACCGAGCACTTCGGAGCCCACTCTGTTAGAGGAGCCATGGCCTCCAAAGCCTTTCAGGCAGGAGTTCGCCTAGAAGACATCATGAGGATGGCAGACTGGGCAAGTGAATCAGTATTCAAACAATTCTACCTAAAACCGGTAGATCAGCCGGCATTCATTGTGGTAAGTAAGCTTTAAACAAGCATAATGGGAGTCTCCGGTCTTGACATAGAATAAAGATTTTCCATAATAACTTACTAGAAAGTCTTAATTCTATTAAAGACTCAGAGGCGAGCATTATCCCACCCGGCGAGAAAATAACAGCATGTTACTTGATGTTGATTAAATATGTAATGAAAAGATTAATGTTCTGAAATTTACATGTATTCTATCGGAATAACTCCATGATTTTCTCCCACCCTGATAAGGGATCTAAGGTTGTCATATACAAGAGACTCATTTTTCCTTTTCTTTGACAGCGCCTACAGACAAGTCCGTCTGATCACGGCCCGACACAAGTTCTTCTTCAAGTTGACTACAGTTATCTTCTACTATGGACAGCCAAGTACGCAGCCTTGAAAGAGGAAGTGTCATCATGTTTAGGACTGTTTATGCAGGGGATCTGAACTACTATTGGTGGACTAGGTTATGTGTTGATGGCCTCTAAATGAACTGGAGCTAGCTCCCTGGGAAATGTAGTTCCTTCAGAGACTCTTACCTTTTATGTTATGATGTTACTGTTATATTACTGTTATATTGCTATGCTTATTATATATATATATATTTGGTGCACCTGTTTTCTGCACATTACTCATGGCACATTTGGTGCACAAATATCTTGCTGCTGACCTTTTCTTTATTGTTGAATAAAAGAAAAAGAAGCATAATGCTTGCCTCCAGTCTTTAATAGAATTAAGACTTTCTAGTAAGTTATTATGGAAAATCTTTATTCACTTATCAAACATGTTCTTGGATAGGAACAGGTAATCTATTGTTGAACCTTTCCCCCCTCGTCACCAAGTCAAGGAGGGAAGGATGTCCCCCAATATGTTCCCATTTGCCATAAATAGGTTCCATTCAGGTAAAACAGGAGTACCAATGTTTGCCATTTGCCATAAGATCTCTCAAAGTTGCTTTATTCAGATGTGATCTGACACATTGTGAGTTAAAATCTCCTCTCAGAATTATACTTATTGGTCCATGCTGCATCTTAATGTGAACCAAAGTGTCAGCTAACGATTCCAAAAAAGTAGATAGAGTTGAGATTGCGGGATTCCAGTATATGTTGATCACATCCAGGGCTTGGTTTCCACTCTTAAACTTCATGTCGGCTCTTAATGCCAAAATGCCTGGAGTTGTGCTACTTTCCAATTCAAGAGAGGAAAACACATCATTCCAAAATGCAACCAGAAGCTCCCCCCACCCCCGCTGGCCTTGCCATACCTTTACGCTGCGCCTATTGATCTATAACTGTAAAGCCATCCACGTCAAAGCTGGGGACCAGCTATGCCTCTTGGATGGCAACTATGTTGTAATGATTTAAAATGTCCTCTTTTATTTCCTTGTTTTTAAATGAGCTGTAACCCCTCATGTTCCATCCAATCAGCCTCACAGTATGGTCTACTAAAGTGACTCCAAAGTTAGGGCCATTTTCTGAAAGACCTGCGATATTATTTTGGGAACCAAAGACCAAGCGTTGTAATTATTCCTTTATTAGCCCTGATTTGCGCCTTAGTTAGACCCTTTTGCCAATAGGACATGAATAACCTGTAGCCTCCTATGTTCTTCGATGGGCATCCTTTTTTCGCACCCTATTTTGCTATGGTCCTTCAGAGGTTCTGCTGATAACTCAAGGCCTTGTGCTGCAAGAACTGGAATAGCTGCAAGAATAGCATTCGCTCCCAACCTGGATTTTAGATCAATTTCCACTACTTGAGTTTTGGGGTAATTTGGAAAAATTGACATATTCAATGTCATTTGATTTTAAAAGAAAAAGATTGTCCATCTCCCTAAAAAAAAAGCCAAAATTGCACTCCTATTTAAAGGGTTTGATTTATTATTCCCACCAACTCTTTTCATCCACCTACTCTTTTCATCCGTACCTTTGAGATTGCGTAAGGTCTACTTGTTTGGACAGTATCTTGAGCACTACCGTATGTGAGTCTCCCCTTATCATCCACCCTAAATATTGGTCTAGCGGAATGGGATTTTGAGGAGACTTGACCCTGCTCACTTATGGCTGCCTACCTACCCACTTCTTCAAATTGTTTTGGTATAAGATGCCATTTTTCAGAATGCAGTTCTGGGAGAGATCTTAATAAACCCTTATTCAAAATATCACTCCTGGGATTCATATCCATGCACTGGTCAATTGACGAAGAAGCCAACAGAGTCACCTGAGTGCACTGCATCCACTCTGTGGAATTCATCTGTCGAAGCTCTATTTCCTGACATGAATTGAGAGGTTAGGTTGGCACATAGGGGATTTAACTTTCCATGCAGGAATATTGGAACCAATGTTAGTACCTTTGAGGGGATCTCTGTTTGTACCCCTATGCTGGCTTTCTCATGTAGTGTGGGTCTCCCTAAGTGTATTTCCCCCAAGCGCTTGTCTTGTTCCTCACATCTAGGGCTAATTTCTGTTACTTGACAATCATTTTCTAATAATTTTTGTGGAGCAGCGGACTTGATTATTTTTGCACTCTCTGGCAATTGGAGTAGTTATAGCTCGGACAAACTGTGTTATTGCCCCTTTCTTTTTCGGTTGCATTTTCTCATTGTTTGTTTTCTGCTCTTGGTCATTTTGCACAAGGCCATTCATTTCTCCCCTGTCCTCGTTTCAAATTTGTTTCTTCCTGTCTCTAACATTTGGTTTTCTTGACTTTGACCTCACTGCTATGGTCAAGGAAACAGTTGACTGAACTGCTGTTGAAGGTATCTCACTCGGATTTGGGAGATCGTCTGTGCTTTGTGCTAATGGAAATGGATAGTGGGGAATCATCCAGAATTTGGTCCCCAGTATCCCAGTCCCAGATAACCTCTATTACATCCATCTTTGACAACTGTTGGACGCCCCAAGTGAGTGATTTTATATCATCATTCAGTTTTTCCACTGATTTATTAGAGGCTGTCAACTTTTCTTGCATCTAAACTACCACTATTTTGATTACTTAACCCTGTGATCCAAAGGAGTGTTATTAACAAAATACATAAGGCATTTTCCTTCACAAATGACACAGTGATTCGAAGCAAGGAGGACAGGAGGCTGGCAGACAAGGGTATTCTGGAAGAGTAGAAGATTTGATTCATGAATGTACGTGGACTGAATGCCAGTGGGCTAGAATTTTAAAAAAGTGTTCCATCACTGTGGATAGTGCTTGAAACTACACTAACCATAGTTGGTGACTTCAATGTAACACAACCATCAGAAAAACAAGTACTTGAAACAGGATGGGCCCCAATCCAAAGCTTTAATTGTGATCCTTGCTCGTATGAAGTTCTACCATCGGTTTGATGTGTGGAGGGACATATATTCTGATGTTACTATATTTGTTTTTTAATCCTTGGCACATGGCAGTTTGTTGGGAACTGATGGAGTATTGATGGCTGATACAATATATAGCAAATTAACTAAATGTGAGGTTCAGCCATGCCTGCTAGCGGACCACTTGTCACTGCTAACCTAGTTTTGAAAAAGATTCATACCTTGAGTGTCAGAATGATGCTGAAACCATATGCGGACAGGTCTTTAAGCTTAAACGAGGAGCAGGAAAGAAAAAAGAGCTGGATTGTGGATTCTTCAATGTAGCCCAGAAAGCTGGGAGGAACCATCCTTTTAATCTTAAGGCAGTACCACAACTGCTGTCATTTGACGAGTATTGTGCTAATGGTGAAATAAATGATGCTGTGATAGGAGGACAGGATGGACAATCCAGTAACACTGCAATCTCACCTTTACAGTATCTCTGCCACCTTGGTAGGTGCTAATCTCTGTCCAAGCCCTTACAACATTCACAAATAACAAGACAGATGTAACAGAGAAGCTGGAGCAGGGAGTAAGGAAATAGACATGATGAAGCACTGCAATCTATTTCCTACCATACCGTATTGGTCCACTGCAGACTTCTTTAGGAGAGGCAATTTCATACTAACTACATTAATATGGCAGACACATTTCCCAAGACATTAGTCAAAATATTGATCATGGTATACAGGACCAGAGAGGTGCAAGTACCTAACATGCCGGCATACTCGATGGCTGCACAAATTCAACATGTAGTGGGGTGGATTGGTCCTGGCAGCGGGCAACAACATCTTTGATTTGAGTGAGGTGGGAAGTCCTCAAATACAATATGTGATTACCAGAATTATAATACCTCTAGATACATAAATAGTATGACCCCCCCAAGAGACTATGATATGTGCATCTGGCATGTAAAGATGAACCAGAGAGGAGCAGATACTACAACTCCGCAATCTTACTTTAGTTGGGAGCAAACAATGCTTCAGAATTGACTAGTTTGTCTCTGGTGGACATAGGCAGTTGCAATATTCTATAATACAACCAGATCAGAGAAATCATACAGAAGCACAGGGCCAGGCTGTTGTCAGGGCCACTGCACACACATGTCTCCTCATATTTACTTTAAGAAAATGGGGCAAGGAGGCTCACCAACTGCTTTAACATGAACCTACGCACTATGATCAAGGGCATATGATGTTCAAACTCAGAAGGTAAATGATAGGTTGTTAGAGATAGCAGATGAAAATTGGTGTGAATCTTGCACATGAACACAGAATATATCACTACATACCATTGGAAATTATGTGCCTTGTTTCGGAAATGTCTCATCTGTGATAATTCCAACACTATATTGGCATCTCTATCTCATTATATGTTAACCTCGGACCATCACTTTGTAAAAACATGGATGGCTCAGATTTTCAACATCTTGGCAAGACTTGATTTGTCCCTAGTAATGCTTATTGGTCAACCAAAAAAGGCAAAAGAAAAATTGTACAGATCTGACTAGATTGATACAAGAATGGGGTGTTTATCATATAAAGACTTCAAAATGCTAGCCTATGAACACAAAACTCGAGGAACGCTGGCCCCATATCTAAAACAAGCTCCCTCTCTGCAGTTAAGGTCAACTATCTTACGGCTGCGTTTTAATGTCTTTCCAACTAGAGATGTTTTGGTTAGAAGAAAGTTGTTACCGGCTAATAAAAACTGTTGTACCTTTTGTGAGGTTGAGGGAGTTAAAGAAACACTCCAGCATGTTGTATCTGCTTGTCCAGCATTAACTAATCTAAGAACAACATTTTTTGAACCTCATCTATCCTATCTTGGTGAACTAAGCCCTGAAACTTGTTGGTCGCTACTTTTGTCTACCAATTCAATGAGCCTTCACATTGCCACCCATAATTTTTTGGAGGCCATTATGTGGAAACTCAAGGGCGTGTCGATCAAGATTTAGAGCTATAAATATGACAACTGCATGTAAGTTTTAGGCAACTAAATCTGTAAAGGGCCCATTAGAAACTGATAAAAGAATTTTATGTTAAATGATGATGAAACCTACATATATACAAATGTTAAAATGAATCTGTGGAATATTATGATATGATTGATGTCTCCAATCAAAGAACATATTGATTTATTTAAGTGCGTTATTGGTTTAGGCCCTTTTCTTTTCTTCTATTTTTTTAAAGATTCTCCCTTTTGAATTGCTTTTAAAGCCCTGTCCACTTTTGAATTAATTTTATATTGTTTCAAATTTTAATATTAAGTCCGAATTGTTTTAGATACTATGTTTTACCTATTTGGACTAATTACTGTACTTCATTTTTTTTATCCACATGTTTTGTTGTTTCTCTTTTAATGTTAAAGTTGAATTTTGTATGTAATTGTAAATGAATTTGTTTAAAGATTGAAAAAGTTGTTCATTCAACTATATTCAATAAAAAAATAAAATATATATATATATCACTATATTCTTGACTCTATATGATTCTCACTAGGATGTATATGGCTCAACTGACTTGCAACAAGATGGATCGTGAGGACAGTTATCGATGCCCTATCCTGCAAAAACAAAGATGCTTCTTTTGCGCAGTTGGTATGGGAATATACAGAGATTGGCAAATGTTTCGGACAACCTAGAAACAGATATCTTGTATAAACTGGGAGTAAACTGATTTGGATGTAGGTAAAGCACTTGTTGAAAGAGTCAGTAGAGTAGATACATTGGA
Organism: Ambystoma mexicanum; assembly: GCF_040938575.1. Classification (NCBI taxonomy): domain Eukaryota; kingdom Metazoa; phylum Chordata; class Amphibia; order Caudata; family Ambystomatidae; genus Ambystoma; species Ambystoma mexicanum. The sequence goes on from NC_090930.1 coordinate 698,196,777, forward strand.
TACTAGATTTAGTAATCCAGCATGAATAGCACATCAAAATGAGAATTTCAATGCCCTGGATGCAAAAATGAATTCTGTGATACAGACTGGGTGTGAGAAAGGTCCTTATGTAATGAAAGGGAAGGACCATAGATGCAAATTAAAATGCCCCAATAAAGAACAAACGGTATGTGTGAGAAATACCTTCACACTAAAGAAGAGGGGAGTGATCCAATGATAATAAAAGAGTAAGCAACCAAACCGAATAAAAAGTAAGTGGATGGTTAAGTGTGGCTGGAAGAGGCTGTTAACTCTTATTTCAGACAGATGTCAAATAATATAATATGTAGGGTGCTAGGGTAGTTGGAATATTCTTGGTTGGGGAAATATGAGCTAATTATCCATTCGGTGGTAAGTAAATGATGGTTTTGGATGTCCACCACTTTTACCACACTTCCAAATTAGGAGTAAGCACAGTTAACCTTTTTTGCCTCCACAGGGACAACATCATGGACCAGCTTACCCTGATACAGGAGCACCTCACAAGTCTTACCAATCGCTGAACTGCAACACCTGGACTCTTTGGAAGCTAATGTCTGTCCTGCATTTATATGCCAATGGCACATTTAAGCTCACTGTTGGCACACTGAATACCTTCCCGCCATCACCTCTTTTCTTTTGCTTAAGCCACCCTGAGGGAGATCGATATGCCCAGACGTGGGCCTAAAGACACAAGCTAACTAAACATCACTGATGACACCCAATGCGGCTAAAACATATCTGGGGTTGTTGGGTCTCTTGTGCAGATAGGATGTGAGCAAGCAAGGAGTTCAGGCTGGACTGCACCTTTTGTGGTGGTACTAAGCCTGATTTGAATTTTGGCTTTCCCCCTTCTGTAATTGCTTGGCAGGCTGGAACAAAAACCGTCTCGTGGGTTGCCCAGAGCAATTCCAGACTTTCAAATTAATTATACTTTCCAGCTATCACCTTTTATGCTTTGCTTGAAAGGCATGTATCAGTCATCATTAGAAACAGGAGCTGAATGAAGTAATACATCATGCACATAAGCACATCTCCCGGACTATAAGGACAGCAGAGGTGAATGCAATCAAATAATGGTTCTACAGCATTGCACATTTCCCTAATGTCATTTCAGCTGTGGATAGCACCCATGTGTTTTTGAACCCACCAAAACATCACAGCAGGTGGTACCAGAAACAGCAGCGCCCACTGAAGAAACAGTCAATCTGTGCAGAAGACTACACAGTGAGACACTGCTGTGAGAATTTCCCAGGATCCACCCATGATGCCATGATGCTATAGAACTGCGCCCTGCCAAGGAATGTGGATACCCACAGTGGATAATGGACCTGGATCTTGGGGATGGAACAGTGACACAATTATGTGTTGCATTTTATGGGAAATGTTTGGAAAGATAAGCGCACAAGTGTGCAATGTATGGTAAACAAATGTAAATGGCATGCTAAATAATCCACTACCATGCCTGATCAGCATCTCAATTGATACCACATTGACCCCTTAAGATGGCCCACAATTCCCACCCAACTTGGGTGAGGCCATAGACTACTAGACCTTGCACCCAGTTGCACATATTAGTAATGTCAGAACTACAAGTGCCACAATGCATGCCATGACAACCACTACATGAACTTGCTCAAGGAACCACCATTTAACGAGTATTCAGTTGTGCAGGCAAACTAGCATTGCTAGCATCATGCCCTCAGTGTCCATTGCAACATGGTATATGCAGCACCATATACGCATGTATGAGACAACTTAAGTGTTCAAATAACCAATTCCACAAAACACATGGACAGTCAATACATCAAAATTGAATCTGGTATGATGAGTGGTGGCTGCTATGAGATGTATAAGAGTGGGATTCGAACCCAATGCACAAATGCAACCTATCTAATTTCTCAGCTTCGGAGGGACCAGAGTTGCATGGTCTTGTATTTGACCACTCTGATTGAAGGAATGCACACATGTAAATGGATTAAGTGCTCCTACACACAACTGTAGTTATGTAATGCAATCTGGTGAGGAATTGAAAATGTGCCAAATGAACAACATAGTAATCTTTGTACACTGACCCTCTTTCTGCAATTTTGACTGATCATTCCCTCTCCAAGGGAATGGACACCTAAGACCATCTTCTGTGATCAGACTTTGTGGAGAAGTAAAGAGGATGTCACAGATGGACGTGGTGCTATACATGAAAAGGGATTGTGGGATGCTACATGGGTATAAAGGTGTGCAGAAACGTAAGAGTCTGTGGGTGTACTTTCCTGGACCATTATGCTGTACAATAGACCCCAGTGTGTTTTATAACATCTTAGGAACGAATAGCATATGTGTCAAAGGCATTTATGAAGAGAAGAACAAATATGCAACAATATGGATCTACTCTACTACATTTTCTGTCAATGCACTAACCATAGAACACGGCAATGTTGGTCACTCTGGTATATCCTCATCAACCTTGTCTCATGACCACAATTCAAAACCCTGTAAACAGTGCAAGAGGTAGCATAACATGATACCACACCTGGACCAGGGTCTGCCTTGAATGTGATTTTGGACTACTGAAGGCAAGGTTCCAGTACATGGACCAGATAAGGAGGGTCCACATGTATAGCCCTTAGAAAGTTGGCAGGATTGTCATTGTGTGCCGTATGCTACACAACATGTGCATTAGGAGTAATGTACCCATGCTTCCAGAGCCTGAAATGGCAAACACTGACTCAGATGGTGATGATGATGATGATGATGATGATGATGATGATGATGATGATGATGATGATGATGATGATGATGATGATGATGATGATGATGATGATGATGATGATGAAGGAGACTTAGTGGCACTACTTGTCTGCTGTGCAAAGGGCAGGGATGAATGCCTTGTTCAACAAGTCATTGACAATGATGTTTTACCTTTCACCACATATGTATCCACCAATCACTCATTTCCTACATATTCATTGACATTAAATATGAGACCAAAATCATCACTCAAACACATGTTTTGTTATTTTATATTAAAGAATTTATAAAGCACTGGTTCACCCTAAGGCATCATAGGCTTGCCAAGCAGGGTGGCCAGTGAGCAGAAAAAGGTAGCTCAGACCAAGAAGGTTTTCAAAGCCCTATGAAAAGAAAGATGATCAACGGTTGAACACAGGGATAGCGGAAGGGAATTCCAAGCCCTGGCTGCAGAAACCGAAAAGGCACCAATGCGAGAAAATCTGACCCGAGGAATTAAGATCAAAAGGGAACATTGAGAGCAAAGTGGTTGCGAGGGAACATAAGGGGAGAATTTAGTCTGCAAATATTCTGTGCCACATTTATAGAAAAGTCTATGTATGATGCAGAGTGACTTAAAGAGAATACTTTTCTCGACCGGATGCCAATGATGTTGTCGAAGAAGAGGAGACATATGGGCGCCAAAGGGGATCAAACAACAGACCTGACCGCAGCATTCTGAAGGAGCTGTAGACGGTGCATGAGATAGGCAAGCTGAGCAAAATATAGCGAGTACAAGGGGGGCCACCACGGGTGCCTGCAATTGCACAGGACTAAATAGAAGAACTTTCCTTAGTTTAAAATGGCCAGATTTACAAACCAAAGCGACCTGGTCACACATAGAGAGAGAGGAGGAGACACATCATATGCATATATGAGAATAATTCAAATGAGGGCATGTATTTTAATGTGATACATTTATAATTGATTTTCTCTGACACCAATACTTGTCAATGGCATAAGTGAAACTCCAATTGAAAGTTAATGGGCCTTATTACGACCGTGGCAGTAGGCGGTAGAGCTGCCAGCCCCGTTAACCCCCAATCGCCTCATTATGATGTTTGCTCGCGGGACCCAGTAAGGATGCCTGCGGGTCCCGCAGGCAGACCAGGATGCAAACAACAGGCCCGTTATTAATGGGCCAGTTGTTTGCATCCTCCCCATTCCCATTGAGCCCTATGGGGGCTCAATGGGAATGGAGATGCACCGGGTCCGGGTTCGCTGAATGGGGGTAGCCATGCTGCAAATAGTGGCATGGCTACCTCCAATGTCGTAATGAGGCTTCATGTCTTTCTCTGATAGAAACACATGCTGTTAATGTTGGAGAAAGTAAAGTGCTGTATGCAATCTGTCATTCAATAAAAGTATTTCATTTTTTAGGCATGCATTGTACATGTAGGGTTGCTTTGTAGACATGATTGTGCTTTTTTGTAGATTTGTGACATTTTGACAGGCAGTTTAATCCTAGACAAGCTTCCTGTAATTGCACAACATTGTTGGTGACTTCCACAGCATAAGGTCCGGTGCCCACTTTTGGTTTTGATTCATTATTTTAATAAAACCAAATATGAAGCCCGATTACAACCTGATTACAACCTGTTTCTTGTACCAGAAATATGGGATTTGAATGTGTACTAGGGATGTGTTAGATCAGGGTATGCAGCAGAGGTAGAAATCAAAATCTTATCAATTGAATACCCAATAGAAAATGGGGGCTCTACTAGGATGCTGAGGAAATGGTGTCACTAATATCAACACACACATCCATTGTGTAACAGATTGTGCACAAGATGACAGATATGTGTGAATTTGCATGATTGTGTTGAATTGGAATGTCCATGCTGCATTGTTCCGTTTTAGTATACAATTTATTTTTGTAATATTATAGAGGTGATTGTAACGGGAATAGATCTATAGATCATGGATTTGTGGATGAGACAATTATGGATTTTGAAGTGAGAAATATAATTCAGATGGATTGTTTCTTTGTTTGTAGATTGGTGAATAATATACATTGAATCTATATTTGTGATAAAATATACAATCTATGCCATGTCATCACAGTCGATCAGGGCACATTTAAAAGTGACTTCTGTTAGGAGTTAGTCCTTTAAGTGGAAAGAGACACTACCCCAGGGAAAATAGGGCCACAAAAGCATGTTCATCCTAAGCAACCATTCAGTACCTCGACACAAAAGGATTCCAAGCATCTTGCCACCTCAAGTAAGAAGGCCGGGCCTACCGTAGTCCAACTATAGAGAAGAACATGAGCACTATAACTTCCATGATGCATAGCTCTGGAAACAGTTTTAAGGAAATACTGTGAGACTCGCCAAATTTCAGATTTACAAATGCCATTTTGGGGACCATAAAAGGCCACAGCCCTAAGAACACCTCCTCAGCGTTCACTTCCACATGCATTCTTTAAGGCCTTGTTCGCTCAAATTAGGATTCTGCAGCCTCCACTTGCCTTCAAGCTTCAATGGACCTCGATCCTGGCATCACCAGCATACTCTCCTATTCTCAACAGCTTTGTCTGCATATCTCACCAATGCTGCTCCGGCACAAAGAAGACAGATAAAGGGATAAGTACTTTGCTTGATCTGTGCATATAACTGCCTATGCCAGATACTAATGCTATGACAGAGATCTGTTCCAATGCTTACCTGGTTTGTGTAATTGAGTCTAAAAGCTTGACTAATCCATCATTGTTTTTGCAGTAAATATTATCCGTATTAAGGAACACTGATAACATTGTGGTATGACGGATTGCCCTGGCCTGCATTTAAGGAACTTGCAATTTTGCATATACTTACCTGAATCGGTGTGATGGAATACAGAACTTGCATTTTCTACTGCAGCAACTAACCATAATCTGGTGTAAGGGAGGAAGGGTCTCCCAGGCCCTCCTTCATTCCTAATAACGCACATGATATGCTCATTCCACGGTTGACAGCGCACCTCTAGCCAAGGTGTGGGGTAGCCATTGAATTACACATAACAGTGCATAGCCGCAAGACTCCATTTTGTGTTAATTACCAACTCCATTTTTTACTAGGCCACATGTAAATGCTGAATGCAAGCCTGCACATCTCCTCTTCATTCTCTGCGCACAGCCAGCATGCCACCTCCCCCCCCCACCTTCTCCCCTCTGCCATCTCCATGGCTGTCCTGTTCTCACTGAAGCTTGGGTGCAAAGTGTAACAAGATAAACACTTTATCTCTTCTCTTCCTATTACATCATTGCCCTTTGTATGACCGGGCCGAAGCCTGGTCCTGGAAAAAATCATCCATCTAAACAAATCTCCCTCTGAACTAGCAGACATCTTCTAAAGAAATATAGACCACAAGCCTCCTAACCCCACACCTCTTTGATGTAACAGTTGCATGCCCCCTGCCCATGTACCACTCCAGTTCACCCTCATAACACTAATCCCATGCAGCCATATATTTTTCTTGTACTAACAAAGAGTAAAACACCCACATTAAATTTAAAGAGATGCTTGATTAACGTGTTTTTGAAACCAATGTACCCTCACATGTGGTGGCTCAGGTCAAATGCTTAGATGATGTATATATTTTGCATTGAAATGTATGTATAACACTAAACAATGCGTGTGGCCACAAGGGCAAAGTGTTAGATAGGATGAATTACAGCGACGCTGATATCGCCTGACCCTGCACCCCTCCCTGATGAGCCCAGCTGACCAGCGTGCTCCAAGAAGTTACAATCTGAAGCTGGCCAATCCTGAAGCAACATCCCTACACGAAACATAGTGTCCAGTACCCTTTGCCCAATGAACATTACTTATTGTATCCCTGTAGTACATGTCATAGATGATGTGTTTTTGTAATATAATGTGTATTTTTCTGTTGTTTGGGCAGAGCGCTCTCGGAGTAGCAGAGTCCTCTGCATGCCCCATTTTGACTTTATATAAAGACCTATCTTTTATCTCACTTGCAATTGGTCCTGGTCTCATTCCCTACTGGGGTGTGTCTATTAGTGTCTATTATTTGGTTATTTCATTGTAATTGTAGGGAATGCAAACTTTCATTTGGTGACCCCGACGTGATAGCGTTCTTTCACCCCTTTGGTATGAGACGTCCCCAGGCCACAGCAGCGAGATCCAGGGTGCCCCCATCAAGGCTGCCCACCTACGGCAACTGGTACCCTTAGAAGTATGCACATTAGGCCAGAAGGTTCCACGGGTCCCAGCTTGGCAAATACCCAGCCGTACCGCTCACCGGAGCCGGGTGTGGCCACTGAGTGTGGGGCTGCACATTGACAGACTGGGTACTCAGGCTCTCGGATCAATATGGACACGTGAGTATCAAGTGCGAGAGATCCTAAAAGAAGGTTGGGGGAAACGGGAAGGGAGTCAGATAGAGGTGTGTTAAGAATATCGGGCGGGGATAGAAGTCGGGGACTTTTCTTTACTGCTCATATGCCCATTAGGATTTTATAAGAGGTTAAGAGGTACGGGAACCTAGCTCTGGGAGGGGGTAGAAGGTGGCGCTGCATAGAACTATCTCACTAGCACAGGGATTAAATAGTGAAAAAGTTAACAAAGTAGGAGTCTTGTATAAGGGGAAGACTCAGAGTAGTGTTTTAAAAACACTTTTTATTTTCTTCCTTTTTTATCTTTTAGAGGGTGGTCCAGAAGGGGCCAGGATAGGGGTGACATTCTGGGTGAAATAGGGAGAGAGGGAATAGGGGACAGTCGACAGGCAGGGTCCATATTTTAATGTTCATGTATCACGTTTTGTTCAATGTTACATGATCTATGTTGTATCAAATTGTGCGTTACATGTCAAGTGGCCAATGCCCTGTTTTATTTTGGTTCAAATACTACAAAATGTGGTAATTGAAGGTCTAAGAAAAAGTTTTTCATGAAGAGTATTGCTATACATTTTTGAAAAACTCTTGGTCTTTAAAAGATTGATTGAAATTGGTTTTAGATTGTCGATACTGACACGCACACTCCAAAGGTTATAATTAAGGGACGATGGGGGCAGAAACACTACTTATGCATATATGTCAGAGTTTACCAGTTTACAGTGAAAAGATCAAAAATACTACAAACAATGTTGCACGGAAATGAAAGGGTAAGGTAAGCCCCAGGTATGGCCTGAAGGTGGGTCATTTGATAAGTCAGTACTAGATATGGTAGCAACACATTTAACCATTAAATACAAAGGCAAATAGCTCCAAAACAGAAGGGAAGTGTTGGATTTGTGGAGTTTATTCGATGAAATACCCCCGAGCAAGAATACGGGCCAAGGCACATTACCCCAGGCAACGAACAGCAGTGAGGGGGAGAGGGAAAGTAAGGAAAACATAACAGAGCCTACAAGACTGTACCCAATGCTAACAAAACCTGCAGAGGGATGTAGTGACCCCAAGTATGTAACAAAGCCAAGTACACCCCCCGTGTCATCAGCAACAGCCCCACCCCCATAAGATCCAAAAGGGTCATTTGTGCAGATGTGTACCCCTCTGTTAAATATAGAACAGCTAACTCAGAACCTAGAAACACGATTAACAATGACACAAGCAGAATTAACACGGCTCAGAGGGATATGTGAACAGAGTATGCCCTTACAAAGGGGCAAGCAGACCCCATCTCTCTATATGCCCGGTACCCCAGTTAACATAGTGGGAGATGACTGGAAAAACGGTGAGATCATATTTCGCATTAATAATGCCCCCGCCAGAATAATGCAAGTAGAGCAAGGAGAGGAGCAGGTGAGTAAGGGGCAAGGGAGTGTGTCATCAGAAAGGGAGGAAGGATACTGGAGCGATCTAGATGCAGACAAGGTGGGGGAGGGAGCAGGTGGGGTGTCAGGTGAGGTGTCAATGCTTATAGGATCAATGTCCGGTGAACAAGGGGAAGAAGAAGGGTGCATCAAAGGAGATTAGGAAATAGAATGGGAAGGGCGGTGATAGCACAAAAAAAGGGAGCAAAGGTGAATACGGGAAAAGGGAAGAGCAAGTTACAGATGCCATTGATACATAAGGGAACAGGGAGACCACATTATGTCCCGTGGGCACAGACGGACAAAACAAATCTATTAAAAACATTACCTCCACCCTCAGGTGGTGCTAGTAAATGGATATACGCATTTGAAAAAAATATAGCTGTGGTCCCCCTAGCAATTGGTGATTTTAAAAGTTTGTTGGTCTCTGTAGTGGGCGATCAGGCTAACAGGGTTTGGGTGAAGGCGGGGTTTCCTGGGGTAACATGATTATGATCTGATATTTTATTCTTATTGCGCTCATACACAGGAGTTTTATTGGATTGTGACCGCCACGACGGAGCATCATTTAACACTGTGAGAGCCCAGGTATGGGACGCATTAAGGAGTACATTCCGAGACACTCCAGATTTGCAGTCAGTAATGCAGTGTACAATGGGGGAGGACGAGACGAAGATGCTGTGACTTACATTGTTCGGGTGCAAGATAAGTGGAGGGCAGAGACAGGTACGGCTTGGGATTTTTTACTTCATAATTAAGAGGGGCCTCCAAGAAGAAGTACAGAAGGCACTGGATAAAATTGCAGGAATGGAGCCCAAAAGCTGGCCAGAAATACAGAGCATCATAGTGCACCACTGTTGGAGGATCAAGGAAAGGGAAAAGGAGAGAGTGCAGAAAAGGTTGGCAGATGAAGCAAAGTTAGTACAAACAAAATTGGTGAAGGTCGCAGCAGTAGCTACTGCCCTCCCTGCAGAACGGCTGGGAGATGGGGAGGAGGGGGTAATATCAATACAGGCACGAATGGCAGCAAACCGGGTAGAAAATGGACAAGAACAATTGGCTGGCGAGGAGCAGTATGGAGGGCCACAATGGGCAGGAAGGGCTGGAAGAGGAAGACGAGGTGGGCACAGAGGGCCAACCAAGAGGGAGGTATGGAGGTCAGGGACCCAGAGGAGGAGGGCAAGGAGTGTGTTGGAACTGTGGTAGATGGGGCCATTTTTCAAAGGAATGTCACAGCCGTCCAATGTCACCTTACCAAAATAAACAACAGTATGGCCACCCCCACCCAGATAGCCCCTAGGGCCTGCCTATGTGTGGAAATAGATACAAATAACAAACAGATCCCTGGTACGCATATGAACACAGAGCACCCACACTGGATGCACGGCAATATCCACCACCACAGAGTCACATGAAACATGCACGCGGCAACCCATGCAATGAGACATCCAGCATAGGACAGCCCACATAGAGCACTTGCGTGTTCCAGTACTATCGACGAACCTCTGCGCAGACGAGGAACCACTGGTGTTGGTGGAGATAGGAAATAAACAGTTCATCTTGATGGTGGACTCGGGAGCGGGTGTCTAAAAGAAGGGCGGTTTCTGCTCTTGAATCAAAAATGGAGACGCAGGGGTCTTCTGGGGCAGTGGTCAAGATTCCATACACTGAAGATTTGGATGTAACAGTGGGGGGAAAACAGTGCGGGCACCCCTGTTGTATTATTAAGATTTGCCCATAAATCTACTGGGGAGGGACCTCCTCAGCAAGCTCAATATGAACATCTCCTTTATGGAAAGAGGCATGGTGTGTTCAACACCAGGGATATGTGCCAGGGGAGCCATGTTGCCTATACACACGCAAGCAAGTGAACTAACAGTCCGTCGGATATCCATTGACCCAGACATGTTTGTGCAAGTGATACAGGTGTTGGTGAGAGTATTGCCAGAAATAAGGCACCAATAATGGTTAGTACCATCGGAATTTGTATTTCGCCTCGTAACAGCCCCAGAAATGGTGCCCGGGTTGATAGCGTCCATAGATCTGAATGGTGTGCAAGTATCCACGCGACGAATCGCAGTAATAGGAATGGACATGCATGGGTGTGAGTGGGGGACAGTGCTATGCATAGACCCCAATGTAGCACTATGTCATATATCAGATGAAGAGCTGATGGAGAGATATTAATGGAAATGTCCATCCCATGTGAGATAATGATTCAACACAGACAAGTGACGACGCCCCTCATGGCCACTGTCAGTGCACCGGCAGCATTTTTTTATGAAGACATGCAACAGGTACCATCCATAATGTGGACAACAAGGCCCCATGATGTGGGACTCCTGCAGGAAGTAACCAGAGTAAAAATTAAGCTGAAGCCAGGAGCGATATTGCCCCGAGTAAAACAAAACCCACTATCAAGAGAGGCTGAATAGGGAATAAAGGAAACGATACATGCCCTACTAGAGCAAGGAATAATTGTGTCATCAAATTCACCATGTAATACTTGCATTTTTCTGATTAAAAAAGTAAAAAGGCGCGGTTTGGAGGATGATACAGGACTTAAAGCCTCTTAATGACATCATACAAAAGGAATTTCCACTTGTCCCATGCCCTGCATCCATACTGTGCAGCATCCCAGTCTGCAACATGTTTTACAGTGGTAGATTTGAAAAATGCGTTTTTCTCTGTACAACTGGACCCCGAGTCACAATACCTAACCTCATTTACCTTGGGGGGAGGAGGGGAAGAGATATGAACATTACCGGTTGCCCCAGGGATACTGCGAAAGCCCAAATATCTTTAACAGGATACTACATGAAGATCTCGGCAACATTGACACAAAAAGCACTATTATTCAGCACGTTGATGACCTACTAATTTGCAGAGATACTGAAGAGCAGTGCAGGAATGATTCAATAATATGGCTTACATTGCTAGCCCACAAGGGGTACAAAGTAGACAAACAAAAGTTGCAGTACTGTCTAACTGAAGTATTGTATTTGGGACAACTTATATCAAAAGATGGTAAAAGGATAATACGAGACAGAGCAGCAGCAGTGCGTGCAGTCAGCAAACCCAGCACAGTAAAGGAAATGAAAAAATTCCTGGGCATGTGCAATTATTGCCGAGCCTGGATATTGGATTATGCAGCATACAGGAAACCCTTATTGCATGCACTAAAAGAAGCACAGAGGGAAAATACAGCAATAATATGAACTTCAGAAATCAGCACAGCTTTTGACACACTTAAAGACTTGATTTCAACAGCACCCATTCTAGGAACCCCTGAGTATGACCATTAGTTCTACCTGTTCTCACACTGTGATGGAATGCTGATGACAGCAGTACTAACACAAAAAACGTCACTAGGCCACAAGCATTTAGCATACTACAGTGGAACACTTGATGCAGTAATGCGGGGACACTTCGCATGCGAACAGGCTCTCACAGCCGCCACATTTGCGATTGAGAAAAGTGCCACCATTGTAATGGGATGCTCAGTGACTTTGTTCGTTGAACATTCATTGTTTGCCTTCCTTGAGAGATCAAAATCCACATTGACAACACAGAGAGCCACAGCATATGAGATTATCTTGTCCAGTTCGAACATACACATAGTATGGTGTAAAACAGTGAACCCAGCAACATTTCTTACAGAAGCCTTCACTATAGAAGACATGCAAAACCATGACTGTGTCACACACAAGGGAGAGGGTGATGACATGCCCAAAGCAAACGAGAATGCCCTGGAGGAGGGAGAAGTATATTTTGTAGACGGGTCAGCATTGATAAACTCAGAAACATGAGAACAACACATAGGGATTGCAGTAGTGCGACTGGAAGATGGGGAATATGAGACAATAGTGCAAAGAGGTTACCAACACACTTTTCAGCACAAGCAGCAGAATTAGTTGCATTAATTGAGGCCTTACAGACAGCAAAAGGGTAGTGCACAGATTCAGCTTACAATACCACAATAGTACACAGGATTGTCATGATGGGGGAGGAGAGGATTGAGGAGGGCATATGGGTCCCCAGTAAAACATGCTGAACTTCTAAAAGAACTAATAGAAGCATTAACAGAACCAACAATTGTGGCCCTGTTTAAATGCCAGGCCCACACGAACAATAGTGATGTCATCTCTTTAGGAAACGCGGCAGAGGACGTTGCTGCCAAAGAAGCAGCCTACTTAAGAAAGGACGTTCAAGAGGAATTCATAGTAAAAGGAAATCTGGAAGAAGAGAAAGGTCACGGTTACAATTCAATGCCAGTATCACAAATAATTGACTTACAAAAACAGGCCCCACCTGAGGAACAGGAGTCATGCACAAAAAGAGGGTTTACCCAGTAATCCACTGACCTCCTCTGGTGACAGAATTGTACAGGAAATGCAGTAATGCCTGTGGAATGATTAGAAATAGGATTCCAGCAGTTACACTTTCCCGCCCCTACTGAAAAGCAACACATAGCCGCAGACATGCAGGAAAATTGGTTTGCGCCAGGGTTACAGGAACACGTGGCAAAGCTAACAATAGAATGTTCAACTTGTCAGACATAACAATTCATGAATATCTTTGAGAACATTGAGGAACTCTTCCCCGGCCCACCGGACCATTCCGTGAGCTCCATATTGATTATGCAGACATGGGAGAAAGGTGTAATGGAGCATGATATATGATTGTGGTGGTCTGCCCCTTCTCACGTTGTATGGAAGCAGGACCCTGCACCCTGCCGGATGCGAAATGCACAGTGAAATTGTTAGTGAGAGAGGTGTTTCCCCACTGGTGGATCTGTGACGTCATACGCTTTGACAATGGGACGCATTTCGTCAATGATTTATTCAAAGCAGTGACTGAACTGATCGGAATAACACAAAACTGTGTTCGATTGATCACCTGCAAGCTAACGGAGTTGTGGAAAAAAATCAACGGCCTCCTTAAGAGCAGATTGTCGAAATTATGACACACCCTAAAGAAAAACCTGGTGTACTGCTTGGCTCTATTTGAGTTGAGAAACCAGCCTAGCAAAGACCACCACTTGTCACCCCACAAGATAGTGAAAGGGAGGGGCATGCATACCCCAATATCACCCTTAAAGATGATATCAGATGCAGACAGAACAACCACAGTATTGGTTGAGGAATTTCAAGATTACCTGAAGAAATTGATTAGAGCCGCAAGAATAATAGCAAAGCAAATAGCTCCACCCTTTACTCGGGAAAATGAGAGTGACACAATAACACAAGCGGGAAACAACCCAAATGTATAATTAATGCCTGGGTTGACGGGATATGTGTGTAGTGTCGTACGGTGATGGAATGCTCCATGATTTCATGGCCCATATGAGGTGATGTATTGTAAGCCTACTGCGGTCAAAGTAAAAGGGCTGAAATACGGGATCCATCTATCGGATTTGTGAAAAGCACATGATAGTGTTGTAACGGGAGAGGAACAGAATTCTGACGAACGAACAATGCAAACATAGCATTAATGATCATGCAGAAACTGATACAGCACTAGATGAAACACAGAAATATAAGGAGGGGCAATGAAAACTGAGATGCAATAAAGAAAATAGGTGTGCATAAAACAGAGGATAAAATGTATATAGGAAGGATTGACTTCCGCAAAACGCGGAAGAACATATGTTCATAATTGTTGAATGCCTCTATTTCTCTCTCTCTCTCTCTCTCTCTCTCTCTCTCCCTCTCTCTCTTTCTCTCTCTCTCACTTGTTTTGTCTCTTTCTCTCTCTCTCCCTCTTTCTCTCTTGATTTTATCTCTCTCCTTTGTGTCCTTTCATACCTAAGTACGAACAACATAAAAGTGAATTATGAATGTGGTTTTATGAAAATGCATATAACCAAGTAGAATGTACAGTGAAAATAAAATGGTGTGTGCTTAACCCAATTATATCATCCTCTGTAGGTTCGGAAATGGCAGAAACAAGGGCCCTCAATACCAGCGGCTCTACAATAGATAGTAATAGGAGAAATGTTAGCAATACTAGGATGTATTCTTTTGAGTGCAGGCTTTTGCTTCTCTGCAATTCTGTTTTTTACACTATTGTTTGGCCTAACAAAGAGGGGGGGAGGAGGAATAAAACTGATACAAGAAGGATCCCACTTAGTATGGGACGGTTTAAGCTAATATGGGCCCACAATGTTCCTACAAACCTCACTAGTCTACACAAGTATAAAACTGTTAGAACCCCATTGATGAACTTAACTGACTATCCCAAGCATGAATTTAAAGTTTATGAGATGCATGACCCCAACCGTTATGCATTTACATTGCCATACGATGATCTCTATACAACCACACAAGCTACCTCAAGTGGTGATTATGTAAATGATGAGAAGCAGACTCCCGCCCTGGCTCATGGTAAAATGGATGGACAACAAAGTGGTAGAAGGAGAGCAAGGGTAATAACTGGAATATTCCCAATTCGATACCAGGAATTATTAGAAATCCAAAGTGGCCCAGGGGGGAGCAGGAGGCGGAAAATGAGGCGTTACGGAAAAAGTATGATGAATATCTTGGCTTAGGTTTAGATACAGTAGAAGATCCACATCCCCCAGACCAGTCTAACAAATGATATGCAGGCATGTGCTCAATGGAGAACCAAGCTACCAACGAAAGCTGCTATGTGTGCTCTTTGATTCCCCATGCCTTGGGGACCCATAAAGTATTGTTACCACAAGGGGCGTCTGTTGCGGAGGCTCAGTGTCTCATTCACCTTGCACTTTGTAGGATTAAAAGCACCTATCAAGCACACACCTTTTCACTACAAATGCTGCAGAAGGAAAGAAAACTTGTTACAACAAGCCACAAGGAATCGTTTTTTGAAATACAAGGGATAACGTTTTCTGACAACAAGTGGCAGGAGGATCAAGTAACATGCAAGGCAGAGGCTTTGCGGGGACTGTCAGACAAGAAGCTCCAATGGATCAAAACCACGTGCAATCCAAACTGGTCTCAGCACATCACCAAACTAACGTGGGTGACGGCTCTCGAGTAACCAATCAAGTTGGAACGCGAAATATCATACAAACTGTGCTTCCATGGAGAAAGAAAAGTGCCCCTAGGCATAAATAAGAACCAGACATGAAGAAAAGAACAGCAGCATTAATGGACACTGGGTATGCGGCAAACGGCGTATTTGCACCTTCTGCAGTCATGGAGGGTCACCTGCGCTCGGGCAACGTTGCACTCAGCCCTGATGGTGATACCAGAAAGCCACATCCAAGAAGGGGAGAGGGTGCCAGAAAAGATGTCCCAGGCAACCCTGTCAATGACCGAAGAACCCCCTGCATATGATGTCTTATCAGAAGAGCAGCCACAAAGCGCAGTATCCAAAAAATGGAAATCATCAAACTATATCTCTGCAGAATCCTCTGAACTCTTGGCGCAAATACACAAATACCCAAAAAGTTGAAGTTATTTACTTCAGCAGAAACGTTCTTCGTGTCCGTCGTTCCAAGCATCAAAGCTCAAGCAAATGCAAAATGGATACAGATAATCTGCGGGAACTTATCCAGCTGGCCAACGACACACAAGAGGGATTCAATGTCATCAAAGTAGAATGGAGTGCACTGCGGCTGATGACCATGCAAAACCGGTGCATCCTGGACCTTCTAACTGCAATGGATGGCGGTGTTTAGTGAAAAATCAGGAGTGCTTGCTGCACTTTTGTACCATCTGCCGATGCGGACAATGGAACATTATCACATGTAGTAGCAGCAGTGCACAATCTCAGAGAAAGAATGCAGGAAGAAGGAGGAGTGCAGTCCAGAACATAATTCGACAACCTGTTTGAGTGGGTCCCGTTGTGGCTTCGGAAGGCTGTGAAGCTGCTGATACCCATCATCGTCTTTTTCTAAGTGATTTTTTGTGTGTGCCAATTGGGTCTCAGGTGTTGTGCAAAATCTATTCCTAACAGTGCAATGATGATTGTGACAATGGGTAACGCAGCAGGAGTAGTACAGATAACACATGAAGCCCAGGTTCAAACAGGAGAAGATTCAGAACCCAAACATAGAATGACTGCTATATACAACACTGGATACAGTATAGATCCGCTATGGCACACCACAATTAAGGAACCCCATTAATTAGAATGGTACAATTAAGTATGGGTAGATCTGGAGGGGGACGGGGGCTGCATCAACATGACCTGTACCTCAGATGAATATGTACGAGCAGGGGAGAGACTTAGGGCGGTGTGTCAGGCCTGGATGCCAAGAAAGGGAACCTCGGCTTGGGACGAAGTAGTGGCTGAGGAAGCCAAATGAAAACGTTTGGGAGGGTTGCAGTATTTGTTACTTAAATGACGAAAGGGGGGAATTTAAGGGAGGAAGGGTCTCCCAGGCCCCCCTTCATTCCTAATAATGCACATGATATGCTCATTCCGCGGTTGACAGCACACCTCTGGCCAAGGTGTGGGGTAACCATTGAATGATAGATAACAGTGCATAGCCTGTGAGCCGCGTTTGACCGCCCGAACCTAGTCCTGGAAAAAAACATCCATCTCCACAAATCTGCCCCTGCACTAGCAGACCCCTTCTAAAGAAAAAGACTACAAGCCACCTAACCCCACACCTCTTTGATGTAACATTTGCATGCCCCCTGCCCATGTGCCACTCCAGTTCACCCTTATATCACTAATCCCATTCGCCCATATATTTTTCTTGTACTAACAAAGATTAAAACACCCAAATTAGATTCAAAGAGATGCTTGATTAATGTGTTTTTGAAATACTGTGTTAAATAAGGCACCTTGGCCAATGTACCCACATTTGTGGTGGTTCAGGTCAAATGTGTGGATGATGTATATATTGTACATTGAAATGTATGTATAACACTAAAAATGCGTGTGGCAACAAGGGCAAAGAGTTGGATAGGATGAATTACAGCGACTCAGACATCGCCTGACCCTGCACCCCTCCCAGATGAGCCCAGATGACCTGCATGCTCCAAGAAGTTACAATATGAAGCCAACTAATCCTGGAGCAACATCCCTACACAAAACATACTGTCCAGTCCCCTTTGCCCAATGAACATTACTTATTGTATCCCCTATAGTACACGTCATAGATGACATGTCTTTGTAATATAATGTGTATTTCTCTAAAACTATCTCAACATAACAGTTGGTCTATTTATGTCCCTTTGAGTGAAGGAAATTAATCAGTGCTGCAGAGTGATGTAACTCGGCTCAAACAGGCTTTGTTTGGAAACTTTAGTCTCCAACAGTGTGGTTTGCAGGTAACTAAGAAATACAGGCATCGGGGAGGAGGGCTAATGCAGAGCATTACCCTCCTCATTCTTTCCACACTCATTTCGGCAGGGTTCCAGAGGAAATTACCAGATCTGGGAGAATCTAAAGAGGTCAGGCATGTATAACATCCCCACTCTTTTGGGGAATTGTCAGGGGAGTTCTGACATCTTATTGCCCTGCCCACCCAGTTTCTCTGGGAGGTACTGATTTGAGTGAGACGCTCTACATCTCCTAGGAAGGACTTGTTTTTGAGCAAACCAAGGGAAGATGTTACAGCTTCTGACCATGTGTTGACTAGATATTTTCTACATAGGCAATGGTGATGCAGAGTCTTGAGTCATGGAAAGACAAAATTAAGGAAAGCGTGGAGAGAGATGTAAGGGCATGTATAATAATTTGTCAAAAATACAGCATTTTTTGCCAGTATAATATAGCATTATTGCTAGTATGCAAAGTACAGGATTTACAACACAGCCAGACCCAATTTGAAACTGCAGCTATTCAGAGTGCGTATAGAAAAAATTAGTGTGCTGCCAGGTTCAAATAATGAAGTGCACCATTTTTTTTTGGATGCCTCATGCATGGAGACTACATTAAATTATATAACTGACTAACATTTTAACATTGCTAAATACTAATTCTAACTTCTCTAACATTAACATGCAGTCTCATATGCAAAATTAGGTGAAATACATGTTTTGGTTGAACTATAAAGATTCATTTTTAAATGCACACTGGTGTTTTCTTCAGCTTGTGGATAACAGAAAAAATCAAACTGCAGGAAACAGAGTCGAACAGTAATTCTGAGACTAAACTAAATTGTTCTGAAACAGAGAAATCATACAGAGCACATTTTTTTATTGTGATTGGTGGAAAATGTAGGCAGACAAACCATGTCAATAAGGGGGTGGATCAGAGTTCTCTTGGTAGCAAGGAATGAGGAGAACAGTTAGTGCTGGCTGGGCTGAGAAGACTAACAGAGGTTTCAAGGGGTAGAGCTCTAGCTGTGGGATACTTTCAGCTGGCGCTCTCCACAAAAGATTACAGAAGTATTTTGCGCTGAAACTGGGTCTGCATCTGTGAAAACAATGAGGTTGTGTGGGGGACTTCCAAGAAAAACCGACCTTGGTAAGATAGTACTAATTGAGGGCCAGATAAAATGCCTTGTGTGTGTGGCTAAATTTTATTACAGTGTAGGGAAGTCAGGAAATCATTGCATGTTTATTTTACATTATTTTCAGAATGTGGGAACATTAATCCATGTGTAAAAAGAAATATCTGCTTGTTCTGTTTTGTTCTATTGTATTGCAGATGGTGCTGTAATTGTACTCATGGTAAGACTTGGTGACTTGTAAATAAGATAAATACTTCTTGTATTTATAAAAACCAATGGGATTTTGTGTCATTCATGCATCTGTCTATTTACATGTATGATATATAAAGGGGAGGCTCATATCAGTGTAGTAGTGCATTTGCCAGTTTACCAATGCAAGTAAAATAGCAAAGAAGAATAAAGCAGAGGTTTGTGTGCGGTGGAATGAATGCTTCCTTCCTTGCATGCTGATGGGAAGGTGGCTGATCTGATACACAGATTACTGGATGCAAATAAGCCAGTAGTGTCTTATGGCACATAGATTACTGGATGTACATAAACCAGTAATTCCAGCCACAAAATGTAGGTGGCGCTCTGAATAAAATCATTGGGTTCTGACAGTGCATAAGTCTGGGGCTCTCTACAGAAAACTAAGAGGTATTCTAATAGAAAGGAAAGGTTTGTTTTATGATGGGGTTATAGTATAAAAAAGAAAACCATGCTCACCGCTATACCACAGGAATAAATACTGCAAAACAAAATACCACTAACATTACCACCAATATATGCTAACAAGGTATGGTCCCTAAAATAATGTGATGCCAAACCCAATCTAAATGCAAGTCTAAATAATTTACCACCAAATTACCGCCAATATTTTTACGGTAAGAAAACCACCAAATCCCAAATTTACCCCAATAAAACAACATCTCCTACAGTTAATTGTGCGTTGGCCAGGAAAGTGACTGTAGAACACCTACTGGGCGTGGCAAATGTGTCTAGCACTACCATACGCGCATTAAAGGGAACCCATTTTATGAGAGCTGTGTGACAAAGAAAGTGAATCTCAGAATGTCTCAAATGGAGGCAACATTCCCAGAGTTAGTGCAATATCTGGAGGCAAAGTTATATGCACATGGAACATGGTCATCAAATAACGCCACAAAGTGGCATGACCATATCTATGTGGAAGTGCAGAAAGAACCATTGGACAATATTTTTGCAGAAGGTAGCATAATTCAGGTCTGTCTTTTCAGATTATTAAATGTTGCTGATAAACATGCAGAGAAAGATTGTCTGATACGGCTATGTGTCAAGACATGGTTTATTTTAAATAGATCTCTGTGAATGCAAGAAAATTATGCCAAGCTGATTAGCAGATTAAAAATGTAACTAGATAGAGCTAGTGAACAGGAGGAAAAGTTGAGAGCAGAACTGGCGGTAAGTCAAAAGGAAATGCAGTCAAAGTGTAAAGATCTCAAAACTCAATTGTCCCAAAGAAAGAAACAGTTTGAGGATAGTGAGCAAGAATTAAAACACTTGAAAGGACTGGTAGATCATATTTGACAAGATAAAGACAAGGTTATTTTGGAAATGCAAATTTTACAAAAAGAACATTTCGAGAAAGAACGTGATCTTCAAAACGCTGAACAAGAGATAGTTAAAATGTTTCAAGAAAGAGACAATAGAGACAAAGAATTCAATGAATGCCAAATGCAAATGAGTGATATGCAAAATATGATTTATAAGATGGGTGATGAAAACAATTATTTGCGTAAGGAGGCAGATCGACTCCTTAAAAAGTGCAAGGATTTGGAACAGCAAATATGCACTTCCAGGTCCCAGAACAAACGACATGGCACCGCATTCAATGGAATTGAGGTGAATTCTATTTCTACACAGAGAGATAGTGCCCAGTGTCTGTGCCGGTGTCTGAACTTGGTTATAGCGCCCATGGGCGTTTTGACAGACCCATCGAGGGCCGCCACCAATCCCATACACCTGAAACAAGGGTTGAATCACAAAGTAGTGCAATCCCATGCATAGCAACAAGTAGTCCTATCAGAATTATGAAATCAATCAAGGGCCTAATCAAACCATTCAAAACAGGAGGGGAGTGCTGTATAGAGGACCATTTAGAAGCAGTGCACAATATATTTAAAGCCCTCTAGATACCTAAGGAACAATACAGACAATATTTTCACTTAACTCTGGACACTCCCACAGCCAGTATCATTAGAGGATTAAATGAACAGCAGAACAGGACATGGGCAGAGTTTGGAAAAGAGATTAGACGTCATTTTTCTCCATTCCAGTCATTACAGGAGGCAAAAAAAGTTGCATACACGATTACGGCTGGTCCAAATACGTCCCCTCACCAGTTTTTTGCAAGACTTAAAAAGAGCTTTTTCTCACTTTGATGTGTCTTTTGATCCCAATTCCAATGAGTTTAAAACCACCTATTTCTATGGGTTGCAAAAAGACATTATATCACAGTTAGTCCTCAAATTTGATTGTGACAAGTCCCTTGAATGGATTGTGCACCAAAGTACAAAACTATATGAAGTGCTATACTGTCAGGGTAGAGAGAGTGATAAAATGAAAGATACTAGACCAAAATATAAAGAATCCTCCGCAACAGTAATGGAGATCAGGTCAGCTAAAATGTCACTTGAGTCTGCTCAAAGTCCAGACACCCGCACAGAGGGTAATCAACAGAGGTTGCTGCTCTCTGCACCAATGTTTCAGTCACATGATCCTAGTAATAGAGAGAGCTACATTAGCCCTAGGTACTTAGGAGACAGGCCCCGGGCAGTATATCGGCCTGATATGTCAGGTATGAACAATAATCAGAGACAAACCAGTATCAAAGAAGTAATGTCCCTACCAGACATTGGGGACACAGAGCAGATTGGACCCCAACACTATGATATATGGTAATCAGGACAGACCCCGGTATGTGGATCGATTTACTGAAAATGGGAATCAGCATAGGAGACCATACTCACAAAATGAGAGACAGGACATGAGGCAGAGTATGAATTATGGCCCACGTCAATATAATCAATCACCGCTACGGGGGATTACAACCAAAGGATAGGTGCACCTCGCTCCCTGCCCCACATGAACAAGAGTTCAGAAACAACACCAATAGAAACCACTCTCCTGAGAGATATCAGAATAGATTCAACCAGCGGGAAAACAACCAATATCAGTATAGGCCGCACAGAGAAGATTCTAGAGAGATGGAAAGATTCTAGTGTCTTGAGGCCCAAGTGAAAATGTTGGCTGAACAAGTAGGAAAGCTCTGCACGGCCCAGAAACAGTCATCAAAAGAGGGGGCAGAAGACCATAGTAGTGTCCGGGTGGCTTCGGATAATAAGTGACTACATTTTCACGATACCTGCAATGATAAAAAGACAGATTGTCCTGATCTGGTTTTGCATAATGACTCTGAGCTGTTTAATGTTTTAAAAATGAAAATACCTGCAAATGAACATGAAGCAGAAATTGCAAATACATCTAAAAAAGAGGTTTGGTTTAACCTGGAGTTAAATCAAACGTTGGAAATGTGTACAAATGAAAAAAGAAAACAAGAAAAATATGGAATTGCAAAAGAACAAAAAGACAGATTTAAGAAAGACAACTCCTGCATGGGTAAAATAATTGATAAGGGGGTAACTGTGGATGTTAGAATGCTCTCCCTAGACAATCAAGATGCTAACAAAATACAGGCAGGAAGAATATGTACTCAAAAGGAGGGTAGAGATCAGTCACCTGAAGAGTTCTTTGAGCCACAGATTTTTGAGGAAGTTAAAAAGATTGGTACCATGCCAAATACCCACAAATGCCCAGCATTTGAAAATGACAAATTATCAGGTGATGTTTCTACAACTATTCAGTTGGAGGATTGTAGTGTGAACTCTGATGATCCTCGGATGGAAGGGCGAACAGTGGCCACACTCCAAAGGACCTCTGAATATGAGGAAATGAGTAAGGTTTCTCAAACGGAAATGGACAAAAAGGAGGGAACAATGTCCTTTTATTTACCAATGTGCTTATCCAAAAGTGAGAAGGGTCTGAGAAAAGTGAATCCTGAAATCAGTAAGAATTTGCACTTTTTGTGTGTGTGAGAGGAAGTTGAAGACAGATATTATGCTCCCATTACTGTGGAAGAGAAATGCAAAATGTTTGCAATGATTGACACAGGTGCACAGGCCACAATTATGTCCAAAGAATTGTTAAAAAGTATCAATGAAGATCTCCACAGTATCAGATCATAGTGAGGAAGAGTGAAGGCCCAGTACATAACTTTAACGGTGAGGAGGTGCCTATCGTGGGTATTACTGAGGTTGACATAAATATAGGAAAACATAGAATGAAATAGGAAGTATTGATCACATCTATTTGTGAAATTCCATTCCTGATGGGAACAGATTGAAAAGATGCCTGAAAAGATTGTCTCCTCTCATTCATGGGGTAAATGGGGTACTGTGGTCTTTAACCAAAAAACCACTAAGACCTAAGAAAATAAAGTCCCAAAACAGCAGTGTAAATGAATGCCATACTGTAGCCAAATCGAATGATGCAGTGGAGGTGTACCTACAGAATAGCTGTGTGCCTAGTGTCACTGTCATTTTGTTGTGTCAGGATTAAATGCTAAGTGAAAAAGAAAAACAATCTGTGCAGATTTATTTGGATCATAGGAAGAAATGGCAAACTGAAATAGATGAACACACATTGCGCTTCTATTCAAAGAGAAGAAATGCAAACAGAACACTATTCATAAAGCAGACACAGAAACACACATCTCCACCCTTGCTGAAATACACATGGGAAATGAGCAGCCATGCATTCACATTGGTATAAATGACCATTTTAAAATGATAAAAGCCACTTTAGCGCTTGAACAGGAAAGGAGTTTTATTAATGAGAAATTACTGCAGAGAATAATGGAGAGGGAGGAGATCCCAAAATTTTGAATTATAATTAAAAACCAATATATCTCTGGTTTGGAAGATGAACATTGGACAAAAAATCATATAGCACATTGTATGGATAGTGAGTGGAACACAACATAATTTTTACCTGGGCAATGATTTCATGCACACAATGTGCATGGTATTAGATTTCCTTAACCAAAAAAAATGGTCCCGACTAGGTGGGCCTGCACCCGAATTTGAAGACAAGAGAAAAGCTTATCATTGTGCCCAATTGGTCCCATACGCAATTGAATTACAGGTGAAGATGGATATTACTATTCCGCCATTCACCAAGCAGGTGGCTATAACACTAAAGAATGGACAGCAAATGAAAAATTTTGATGCATTTGTGTGCTTGAATGAATCCATGAAACAGCAAGGCCTGGATTATGAACATACCCTATTGGTAGATGTTGGGGAAGGGTCCATCAGAATTATGGTGAATAATAAAGGATGTCAGGATATTCATTTAGAAGAGAATTCTTTATTAGAAATGGCCATATAAAAATCACATTATACTGCAGATTTCAATATCCTGGTGATTGGAAATCTCCCTGAGAGATATGTAGATGCACAGGGTGTGTTGTCAGAATATCTGGATTCCCAACCCAAAGGGATCTTTAAAATGCAATCTGTGTACCCTTATGATTCCAATGAGACAGTGTGCTGTCACCAAGAGAATTGTATAGTGTTTGATTTAAATGAAAATGAAACAGAAAATCAGCACATTGAAATGGAAGCTGATATGTCAAAATATTGAAAAAAAGTGGCAGCTTTACAAAAAGGTACAGCCACACTGTTGGAAGAGAGCACAGAGGTTCCTCCACTAGAGGATTTCCCAGAATTTTCAAAAATGGTAGAGGAGCAGAGTCTGTTAGCAGATGCATGTGACAGCGAAGAGAATAAAAATGAGTTGAGAAAAATATTTATGGAATTTGTGTGGGAGGGAGGGGCCAACAGGCCCCCCGCATCCTTTACTTCTCAGTACAAAACTCGGACCAAGTGCCCCCAGTAGTGGGTTCGCTCCTTGCCCTCATGCGATGTCGACTTTGGTTAACATTCGTGTAGATGGGACCACTGAGCAGGACACAGGGCATCCATTTTTGTACCCCCTTTCGACTCCATCTTGGTGACTAGGCCTCACTGTGGTAGTACAAAATGCTTCTCTTCCCTTTCTCGCAATGTCCAGACGCGCAGGGCACATGGCCCCCACCATCTTTCCCACTCTGACTGGAAAACTCTGCGGCTCCATTCTCACGCCGCAGCCGGAGGTACATGCAACAGATAATAAATGAAACACATCACTCTTCCTCTGAGATCACTGCCCTGCATGTGAACCAGCATGAGCTAAGCATATAGCTCGTTCATCTCCACAAACGTGTCCTTGCCCCCACACCCTTGCCAGTAGAAACCTACTGCCATTGTGACCCTATGCCCCTGCAAGGTATTCCTTTCATGTGCCAGACCACTGTCTACGCTATGATGCCCACCCAACAAATTCCCAACTAACATTAGACCCCTGCTGCAGTATATCATTGTCTACCACTAACAAAATTTCACATACCAGAGATTCTTATGAACACAGACCCTCACTTCAACTGGTGTATTATGGTGGTCAAGACCCTTAACCTAGGGCCTTTATTATCAGTTGTTATTGATAGTATATATACACATGTGAAGTTTTATGGAGACATGATAAATTGTTCAAAGACTTTGAACAATTATTATTTAATTCACGCATTTTTGAGAATATATTATGTTAGCTAGTGACCACCCTGCTTCACAGCGACCTGACCTTTACCCATTCGGAAAACAGATGCCTGACGTCCATCCTCCTGCCGACCAAGCAGCCAACCCGGAGGAAGAGATGCCATCCACACCATGGGCACCATATGGACTGTCCAATCCAGGACCAACGTAGTATCCTATGTTAGTCGCGTCATTTGCCCTATAAAATGTATTGTAACATTAATTTTGGTCAGAGTGCTCTCAGAGGCAACAGAGATCTTTGAATGCCAGTTACTTATATAAACCTTGCCTTGAACTCTCACAGCCTGCTCTCTTTGCCTCATTCCCCGTCTGGGGTGTGTCAGTTTTATTCTTTTGCATGAGAAAGACGAGGAGGGCACAAACAAATTTAAAGACGTTTTTGCCAAAATGCATATGATTGTGGCCTAACTAATTTACATGTTGCCACATTACCAGAGGGGTATGGTAGAAATCCAGTATTTGTGTGCCAATATTGATTGCCAGTGGCATGTTTAGGGTCATTGGCAGAGATAATTAAAAACTTGGAGTCTAGGGGAATTATCATGCCCTTTCATAGTACCGCCAACGCTCCTACTTTGGGTGTGTTAAAGCCAAATGGTCAATGGCACCTTTGTGCAGACTTGAGGGAGTTAAATATAAGAGTGCCAGTGTCTAGATGGCCACTGCCATTCATTGATCAAGGCATTGCTCAAGTGAATGGGTCAAAGGTATTTACCACATTAGATCTTACATCTGGATATTGGTGTGTGCCACTGGCAGAGGACATTCAGAATTTATTTGCATTTTCATTTGATAAAACACAATATGCGTGGGCTAGAACACCATTCGTGTATGTCAACAGTGGGAGCAAATTTGGCATATTTTTGAGAAAGGCTATGCCAGATGCAGCGGAAAGAGGAACTATAGTTTATGTGGATGATGTCCTGATAAAAAATGAAAACTTGAAAAGCCATTTTGATGAAATTAGACATGTACTTGGCCAATTGCAAAAGGCGGGTGTCAAAGCATCTATACAGAAAGCCCAATGGTGCAAGAAAAATGTGAATTTCCTAGGCCATGAGAAAACTGAACATGGGCTAAATGCACAAAAGAAAAAGGTGGAGGCCATACAGAAACTGAAACATCCCAGAAATGTTAAAGGTTTAAAATGTTTGTTAGGAATGACGGAATACAACAGGAAATTTATTGAAAATTATGCTGAAATTACTCAACCATTGACTAAACTATTGAAGCTGAATATGCCCTGGAAATTTGAAAAGGAGCAATCTGAGGCAGTTGCTAAATTGAAGGAATGTCTCATAAAGACACCATGCATAGCGTATCCCATAAAAAACAGAGATTTATTTATAGAAATAGGTTTCACTGAACATTGTATGTCAGCAGTGTTATCTCAAAAATATGATTTGAACCACAAAACCATCACTTATGCAAGTAAGGCATTTTCCCAGGTTGAGATTAAATTCAGTGAATGTGGAAAGGCTCTTCTGACCACTGTGTGGGCGCTGCAACATTTTCGCCCCATTGTTCAAGGGGGAAAGGTAATCATTGAGACAAATCATAAACCATTGCTGTTTTTACAGAGTAAATGGATTAGGTCAGGCAATCTAGCACAGTCCAGAATTACTTCATAGACATTGGCATTGCAAGGCTTTCCTGTAGAAGTGAGGTATGGCCAGAATAAAAAGAGCCCAGTTGCTCAAGGGTTAGCAGATTTACATCACTGTGCAGCTGAATGTATATCAGACGAAGTAGAGGTGGAATATAGTTTGCAGGAGTTTGAACAATCACCACACAAAGCTTTTGATGAAAATACATGTAAGAATTTACCAACTGTATATGTTGACGGATGTGCCTTTCACATTGAAAATGACAGCAATAAACAGTTGTTATCGGGGATAGGAAATGTCTGGTTGAAATGTGAGGACATTCCTAGTATAGGGATAAGAATTGGGGCTAGGAGTAGCCAGATAGCAGAGTTGGCAGCCATTTATAAAGCAATTACTACTGCAGTTGATAATAAATTCAGTGAAATTGTGCTGGTGACTGATTCTGATTATGCACGAAATAGCTTTGTAAGATATTTGCCTGGCTGGAAAGAAAGAGGCATGATCACATATAATAAAAAGCCCCTCAAACATGGGAAAATGATACAGGCTATAGACAAATTAGTATCAGAGAATGATTTAATAGTATACTGGAAGAAGATGTGTCAACATCTGAAAACTCCAGGAGAAGATAAGGATGGAAATGATAAAGCAGATCACTTATCCAAGATTGGGGCTCTTATGGGAGAGTTGTTACCTATTGAACACTTAGTTGATGAAATACAAATAGATGCAATTACACGCTCTAAGGCTCCAAAAGAATTAGAACAACCAGTAGTGCAATGGAGTGATGATACACCAGATCAAGATTTGATTAAGGCGCAGAAAGATGATCCAATATTGGGGATCTATTATAATCATTTGATGGATCCCGAACAAAATCCTTTAACTGAAAATGATTGTACAGGAAAAGAAGAGTTGAGGGTGTTATTAAAGAATAAAAAACACATTAGGATACAGAATGGACTTATGATCAGGTAATCCATAACAGGACGATACAGTGGGTGGTATCCCTTTCATTCAGAGGGCTAATGCTACACCATGCACATGATGCAATAACTGCAGGACACAGAGGTTCACAAAGACTTTAGAGATACTGAAAGATTATGCTTACTGGCCACATTTGTCCCAAGATGTGGAATTATACACTAGGGGGTGCCTGGTATGTGCCCAATTTAAACTAGCTTCACCAATGCATAGACCTCCACTGATGAAAAGAGGTTTAACTTTTCCATGGTCAGATTTGTAAATTGACTATTTAGGGCCTGCAAAAAGGTCGAGTAGGGGAAACCGTTATATTTTGACCGTTGTTTGTTTGATGTCGAAATGGGTAGAGTGTATCCCTGCACCAGATTGTAGTGTGCAAACAGCAGCTACATTACTGGTAAATCATATATTTTCAAGATTTGGATTACCACAAAGAATAGAGTCAGACAGAGGGACTCATTTCACAAGCACCTTAATGAGTAAGGTGTGGCAGATATTGGGGGTGAAAAGGAAGCTGCACATTGTGTACCGGTCCGTCTCTTCTGGAAATATTGGACGTTGCAACACGTCTGTTGTGAGATATTAAAGAAGTTTGTAGCGGAGGCAGGTTCCAGTTGGGATTTACGATTGCCTCTGGTATTGATGGCAATCAGATCGACTCCTGCCAAGGCAACAGGTATCAGTCCTCAACAGGAAGGAAAATGGTACTGCCACAACATTTATTATACAGGACACATGAGCAAACACCTGTGAGTGCATCCACAGTTCACAAATATGTGGAAGAACTGAGGAAGCATTTACAAAATGCATTTGCATTTGTGCAGCGAAATTTGGAGAGAGCTGCTGACAGTGCAAAGTCATATTATGATAAAAAGACGTCTGTGAAAGAGTATAATGTTGGGATCATGATTATAAATTTCATTTTGGAAAAGGTAAACATAAAAATTCTAAATGTATTGCGGTCTGGCAAGGGCCATTTTGAATAGTGGATAAGGTGTCACTAGTAGTTAACAAAATATTGAAAACAGAGGGTGAGATGGTAACAGAGCAATTTGTTCATGTTAATCAAATTAAACCCTGTCACCCCAAACATGAAATCAGGAGACTTGAGCAAGTAGAGACAGCGTAAGTGCCCTGAGTACATGGAGAGAAAGACTCAGTGACTGTATTATTAGTGTTCCATGCTATAAAAAATAATAGATAATGTTTATGGTGGAGATAAATGTAGATGAAAAAACCACAGTTGTGAAAGGTGAGGTAATAAAATTGATAGAAGGTGCTGAATCCGGTTGACTTACTATGGTACAGTGCTGAAATATTTGACATAAAAAATTGATTTGATATATAATGATGTCATATGTATATTATTGTTTTCTCTCTAACATGTGCTTAGGTACAGAAATCGGAAGAGTCATTCGGAATGTTTTGGACTACGTTTTGTTTTTTGTGTGGTAGAAAAGGTGAAATTGGTATTGTGTCATGTACTTAATCTGTTTCTTTTCTATTTAATTTAGACAAATTAAATGGTCTTTGATTGGGGTCGGAGGTCACAGTACCGGAGGATGCAGGAGATGACAGAGTCCTGGAGTCCACGGGATGAATTTCAAAAAAGCCTCCGGACCGAAGTATAGAGGTGAAGATAAAGTGGCTGGGATGCCTAAAGAGATGATTTCTATGGAAAAGCACCCAGGAACGCCAGGATGAAAGTGTTTCACCGAAATGAACCAGATGATGAAAAATTGACAATCAAGACATCTCAGAGTGCAGTCATAAAAATGGTAAACGTCATTAAAGGAACAGTAGTGAATTGAACTTAATTCTACTGCGTTCCTGATGAAGCATAGTATTATTCTATGGGATTGAAAATAAGTGTGGTGGAGAATCACATGTTTGTTATTTTAATTTTTTGTTTTAGTTAGTTATGTTAGTCATTTATTTTATCTGTTTATTTTACTTTATTGTTTTTGTTGTCATATATGAAAGGTTGAAGTCACATATATAAAGACTATTAGCAAAAGAACTAATCTGAAATATCTGCTTGTTCTGTTTTGTTCT
The DNA here is from genome assembly GCF_040938575.1 of Ambystoma mexicanum. Lineage (NCBI taxonomy): Eukaryota > Metazoa > Chordata > Amphibia > Caudata > Ambystomatidae > Ambystoma > Ambystoma mexicanum. The sequence continues at coordinate 698,227,112 of NC_090930.1, forward strand.
CTTGTATTACAGATGGCGCTGTGATTTTACTCATGGTAAGACTTGGTGACTTTTAAATAAGATAAATACCATTTGTATTTATAAAAACCAATGGGATTTTGTGTCATTCATGCATTTGTTTATTTACATAAGTGATGTATAAAGGGGAGGCTCATATCAGTGCAGTAGTGCATTTGCCAGTTTACCAATGCAAGTACAATTGCAAACAAGAATAAAGCCGAGGTTTGTGTGCGATGTGATGAATTTTTCCTTCCTTGCATGCTGATGGGAAGGTGTCTGATATGATACATAGATTACTGGATATAAATAAGCCAGTAGTGTTTTATGGCATATAGATTACTGGATGTACATACACCAGTAATACCAGCCACACACTGTAGTTGGAGCTCTGAATAAAATCATTGGGTTCTGTCAGTGCATAAGTCTGGGGCTCTCTACAGACAACTAGGAGGTATTCTAATAGAAAGGAAAAGTTTGTTTTATGATGGGGTTATAGTATAAAAAAAGAAAACCATGTTCACCGCTATACCACAGGAATAAATACCGCAAAACAAAATACCACTAAAATGACCACCAATATATGCTAACAAGGTATGGTCACTAAAATAATGTGATGCCAAACCCAATCTAAATGCAAGACTAATTTGCCACCAAATTACTGCCAATATTTTTACAGTAAGAAAATACTGCCAAATCACAAATTTACCCCAATAAAACAAAATCTCCTGCAGAGAGAAGAAGGAAACCTACTAGACAAAGTATTGCAAACAATTTATATTACCTCTACTCTCAGGAGGAGAGACAGATGAGTCTTAATCTTTCTGTCCATTGCTTCTTCCACCTCAAGTTGTTTAATTAGAGATTGGCTGAAAAAGAGATTCATTTAAGTTTCCCAATACTTGAAACAGAGTAATATGCAGAATACTTTGCATTCTTTGAGGTTTGAATTTTGCAAGTATACTAGGTAACTTGTATGTTGCCGAATTACTTAGTAGACTTGAGAAACATGCCCATTGTCCCATCTAATTTCATGACACTAAGTATACTGCATTAATATATGCAGATGATTTGGTGATAATTGATCACACAATTAAGGGCATGAAAGCAATTCTATATGAACTTGGTCGGTTTACAATTGAACATGATATGATCATTAATCTAAGTAACATCAAAACTAAGCTTGTATCGGCATGACATGTTAACAGACCCGAAATGAGAATCAGTTGTGATGTAATTGATTACACCACTTGCTATAAATATCTTGGTGTTGAGATGGAGTGTAAATCAGGTTATTCCATCTTGATTGAGAGGAAATCACAGCGGGCCAGGCATATCACCAATTTGGTGAGCAGATTTGCTTCACATTATGTTGGATACACCTACAGAGACAGTATGCTACTATATAAGCAGTGGTTTATTCCTGTGTTGGTGTATGGACTTGAGGCACTCACGTTAAGAACATATCTTGGCTCGATAAAGTAGAAGGGTACTTTTGGCGGAAAATACTTAATCTTTCTCCAGCGGGGCGTGGCTTGGCGCCGATGGCGAGCGGTAGCTGAATTGCCGAGCTCCGGCCGAGACGCCATTTCCTGATCCTTTTCTCCGGCTCATGTGAAGCTCCAGCCCTCGGAGAAGAACGAGCTGTTGTGGGAAGCGGACCTGCATCTGAACCACCATTGGGCCCAATGAATCGGACCTCCTAGACATCACCGCAGCCCTAAGTCGGCTCTCCCCCGCTCTGCTCCGATTGAATCCAAGATGGCGCCTAGCACCACATAGCGGAGCCTCTGAGGGGAACCCCTCCCCCAACGGACTTCCAGGCCTGGAGGGGTGAAGCAGAGGCACGACAAGGAGAACGACCCCCCCGGGGGCCGCCCAACACAACGCCCGCAGCCCGGACGCCCTCCCACCGCACAGCGCGGGGTCATCCTGGCTGGATCACATACGCTGAGGAAGCGCACCACGCGGGCCCCGCCGTAGTTACACACGGCCGACTGAGGTGAACCAAGCTCCGGGACAGCGAACACCTCCGCGGCTGGGCGATCGTGGACAAGGACACATCGACAAACCCAATCCCGAGTCGCAACCAACTGCACTGCGGCTCATCACACCGGGACGGTGCCAGATCTGACCCCGGCAAAGATCGTCCAGCACCCGATGCACAGAAGGAGAAGACAGATGTGACGGGGGACACCTCACCGGTCCGGCCCCACAAGACAAGGTGCGTGAGACCTCACAACATCTGAGAAAGGGGCCCCCCGCATATCCCTATTCTTCTGATATCCACCCCGGGGGGCCGCACGCCCAGGTCCGTGGGCTGGCAAAATACCGTCTTGGACCCCAAACCCAGCATCGGAAGAGGGCCTCGCTAGCAACCCCGTATGCTACCTAGCTCCTGAGGCCCAGGACATCCACAACCACCACCTCAAGATGGCCACCAAGAACAAAACCAGAGCTGCCACCATGGACTCCTTTGTTTCCACCAAGTTGAAGACCCCCACTCAAGCTAGGGCCAGTCCCTCTGAAGTTGCCCAGACGAGCGAAGGGGTGGCCGCCGATAATCACTCTCAGATACTTGAAGCCATAGCTTCACTAAAAATGCACATAGACTCCAAGATCGACGAATTCAAAATAGACATCCAACTAATTTGCCAGGACGCTCGCAACTTAGCTGAGAGGGTAACGACCGTTGAACAATCAACAGAGGAAACATCTGTGGCCACCACAGCTATAAAGTCTGAAGTCGACCACCTGAGGAGGAAAGTCGCCTTCCTGGAGGAGAGGGCGGAAGAGGCCGAAGGCCGGGCCAGACGGGGCAACATCAGGATCCTAGGTGTCCCGGAGGGAAGTGAAGGGGCAAACACCACATCCTTTGTCGAAACCCTTCTGCTGCAAGAAATTGGGGCCGGCAATTTGACACAGGGATTCTCGATCGAAAGGGCCCACAGGTCCCTCCAGAGGCGCCACCCCCCCGGTATCGCACCCTAGACCTATAATTGCTAAGATACTGAACTTTCAGGACAGAGAAACCATCTTAAGGCGATCCAGGGAGGGTGGCCCCATCGAAAGAGGGAACTCCAAAATCTCCATTTACCCGGACTATATGCAGAAGGTGCAAAGAGAGAGAAATCCATTTGTCCAGATAAAAGCTAGGCTCCGCCAACTGAACCTAAAATACAGACTACTATACCCGTCACGCCTCAGGGTCATCTATAAGGAGAGAGTGGTATTCCTCGACGCAGCCAACATGTGGCTAGAGGATAATAACCTGGCTGATGGCAAGGACAATTCACGGACTGAGGCCTAACCCCCTCAGATCTCACAAGTAACCCTCAAGCAACAGTAAGAACCAGCAAATAAGACGCCGGAAAATAGAAGGTAATCCAATCTCAGTTTATCATACGGAAACGGCCTCGCTCGGCTCCGCCGCCAGGCCCTAGCCCCACCCCCAGCGCAGAATCCAGTCGGTCCAGGCACCCGCCTGACCCAGCTCGCGCCTGACTCACGGATGGGCTTCGACGGCTCGAGAGCGCCTGAGCACCGCGACAATGTTGTAGTCGCTGGGCGCACCAGTTTGAGATTTTGTTATTAGTTTCATTAGTTGTACAGTCTTCAAATTTCTCTCGCTAACAAAGACCGGGATGGGCCCAGGACTTGACCCGGGAGCTCGGGAGCCAGTGGTATCCCCCTTACAACCTGCTCACTGCAGACTAAAACAGAGCCAAACCCTAGAGACGGTGTCCCGTGCCAGACCCGAAACTCAGACCCGATGGCAGCACAGCTTACCGTGATGACATGGAATGTGAGGGGCATGGGCTCATACCTCAGAAGTAATCGCATACAATCCTATCTCAAAAGGAAGAAAGTCTCGATTGCACTGCTTCAAGAAACCCACCTCGCGACGGAGGCCATGTCCAAGATTGTAGACCGATGGGCTGGGACTGTGAGAGGGTCCCCCTACTCCAAATACGCGAGAGGGGTGCTAACATGGATAAGCCCGGATGTGCCCTTCCAGATGGAGGGGTGTGAGCTGGACAAAGAAGGGAGATATATAGTGATTTGGGGCACAATGGAACAGACCCCGGTTTGCCTGGTCAACTCATACTTCCCACATCACGGGATACCGGCGTACCTCACCACAATGATCGCAAAGCTGACTCAGCACCGGGACTGCACCTTTATATGGGGAGGCGACTTCAACTGCGTCGCTGACGCAAGCATGGACAGATCGCTGCCTCCCCCCCACCCTAGCAACCTCGCACCCCGGGCCCTGAAGGAAACTCTGGAGCAGCTCAACCTGGTGGACATCTGGAGGGAACACCACCCAGTCAAGAGGACCTACTCCCACTACTCAGCTCCGCACGGAGTCCATACAAGAATTGACTATCTGTTCATCAACAAGGAGCTCGCCCCATGAGCCGCAGCCACAGAATATCTGGGGAGAACGATCTCCGACCATTCCCCACTAACAATGCTATGGCAACTAAAGGGACCCAGACCCCCAATCCCTATGTGGAGGATGCCGACTGCGGCACTTGAAGACCCTGAGTTCAGGGAAGACCTCGCCGGAAAACTGGAAGATTACCTGGAAATCAACATGGGGTCGGTATCCTCCTGGAGCACATTATGGGAAGCTATGAAGGTGGTGACCAGAGGAGAAATTATATCGAGAGCCGGCGGAATTCGTAGGCAATTAAAGACAACACTCGAAGCACAAGAAGCAGAGATCTCCCGACTAGAGTCCACCCACGACAACTCCACAGAGGCCGAGAACAAATTGAAGGAAGCTCGAGCAGAATGTCAACAAGCTTGGGAAAGACTGGAGAAATTCGATTTCACCACATACACCATCAGATCCCACAAGGAATCGGACAAACCAGGGAGATTACTGGCCTGGCTCTGCAAGCAAGAACACCCCTAGCACCTCCCAATGGAGATACGGGACGCCGATGGGACATCCCACACGACACAGCTGGGGATCAACGACGCATTTGCCAGATTCTACTCCAAATTATATGCCCACGAGGCACAAATTCCTACGGAAGACATTATAGAAACACTTGAGGAGATAGAACTCCCCCGAATATCAGCCGAGCAGAGAGAGGAACTGGAGATGGAGATCACTCTTGAGGACGTGCAAGGGGCAATCAGGTCCCTCTCTAACAGCAAAGCCCCCAGCAGCGACGGCCTCCCACCTGAGTTCTACAAAACGTACGAGCCCATCCTCACCCCAGTTCTCCACGAAGTCTACCAGGAGGCATACACGAACGGGGTCCTCCCCAACACCATGAAAGAAACCATAATCGTTCCCATATTCAAGCCACACAAATCACCCACCGACTGTGAGTCCTATCGCCCTCTGGCCATGCTAAACTATGATGCTAAGATTCTCACATCCATATTAGCTGGCAAATTGGCCAGAGTGGTGGGATCCATTGTCCATGAGGACCAGAATGGATTTGTGCCTGGGCGCAACACCACAGCTAACCTTAGGAGGCTACAACATGTAATGGCCGAAACATACGAAAGAGATGAAGACCTGGCGGTGTTGTCGCTCGACGCTATCAAGGCCTTCGACTCCATATATTGGGAATGGATTATGGAGGTCTTGAGGAGATTCGGCTTCGGAGGGGGCTTCATCAGGTGGATCGAGGTCCTCTATTATTCCCCAATGGCAAGAGTGAAAACGGGAAGAATGGTATCAGCAGCCTGGAAATACAAAGGGGAACGAGACAGGGGTGCCCGTTATCGCCCATGCTGTACATACTGGGCCTGGAGCCGATCGCATTATACTTCAGGCAGCAGCTCTTCGACGCTGGCATCAAGGTGGGCAATGTACACCACATAATATCTCTATACACGGACAACGTTCTCCTATACCTAAGAAACCCCGAGGTCAACGCACCAACAGCACTAGAGGTGCTCGACAATTATGCAAAGTACTCGGGGATCAGATTAAGCAGAAGTAAGTCCTCCGCATTCCCTCTGGCGGGCCTACGCGGCATACCAGAAAGCGATCTCCCGGCACTAGGAATAGGGTGGCAACTGGTCATGTTCCGGTACCTAGGGATCAACGTGAGCCACACCCCGCTACTCACGCATGAACACAACACAGAAGTCGCCACCACGAGTCTTAGACGCTCTATAAAATTCTGGTCCAAGCTCCCACTGGCTATAGTAGGCAGAGCAGCGATAGTCAAGATGATCATACTCCCCCGATTCCTATACTTCTTCGTGAATATTTGTCACTATGTCCGACCGCCCTTCTTCAAGAAACTGGAGGCAATCATCAAGGACTTCCTGTGGGGACCTCACAGACACAAACTATCGCTATCCATCCTTTCCCTGCCACATAAAGAGGGAGGAATAAAGCTACCAGATCTCCAGTTATACTACCTGGCTGCCCAGTTAAGCCACATAACGAAATGGCTCTCGGACGAACCTTCAGCTGAAACGGAACTACTGAGGCAATCCTCGAACAACGTGATCCCCAAGGAAACCCTATGGCACCCCACACGGCAATCCCCGTTCACCTTACAAGTGATTGACCTAGGTAGGAGGATATGGGCCAGGTCCTGCTACATCAGGCGAGTGAAACACCCGTACTCTCCGGATAACCCTATCTTGGCAGACACCTGCCGAACGGAGGCAGACCTCTCCACAGCAAGGAGGTGGGAAGAAGCCGGCATATACCCATGGGGTGACATGTTTGAGGACGGGGAGTTCAGGGACTTTGAATCTCTAAAGGTCATCGAAGGAATACCCCCGGGCCAGTTTCTCTGGTACCACCGCCTCAAGCAGACCGCCAAGAAACAATGGAACGGCTGGCAGGGAGGAGCCCTCCCCTGACCCTCTACTACAAGAAATGCACGACCTCACGGATGGCTGGAGACCAGTCTCCAGGCTCTATAACAGACTATGTGATAGACCCAACCCTAAAGGCGAAGCTCTGAGGGCGAGATGGGAAGCAGACCTCGAGACCCCGATCACGGATAAAGAATGGGAAAGAGTGTTAATATTTCCCAAAAAAGTGTCTATGAATGCTAGATTCAACCAGATTCAGTTGAACGTCCTGTATAGGACATACATGACCCCACATAGGGTCGCCTCCTTCAACAAGTCATCCTCCCCATCATGCCCATGGTGTGGGAATGATAATGCGGACATGATCCACATGTTTTGGACTTGCACTAGGGCGATGACACTATGGTCCAAAGCCAAACAGACTTGCATGGACGCCGGAATGCGGAGGTACGAATGGACTCCCGGCGAGTGCCTACTGGGGAAGTACCCCAGACCCAGCAAATTCAAACATGCTGTTAGATTAATGGACATCTCATGCATCCTGGCTAAGAGAACAATTGCGATGGCTTGGAAGACGCCATCAGGCCCTAGGCATGAACGCTGGCTCAAAGAGATGGAGAGATGGACGGCAGCCGAAACCAGAGACTGGCAAGAAGGAACCACGTCAAGCGGCGAAACAGAGAGCGGCACCTTGGAATCCTGGAAGGCCCTCCTCAGAGACATACGCTTCAGTGCCGATTACAAGCCCCCCTGAAATCCCATAGCATCATACTGACACTAGCTCCCTGCACCAAGCCCGAACGGACAGACCCTGTATGCGACCTCCCCTGCTTCCTGAAACACTGGGACACTGGCCTTGACCCATCCATCCACCAAAAAAAGTTTGCTACTACATGAAGACTGTTGTTGTTTTGTCTGTTCCTTCCCTCTTTTCTGTTCCCCCCCTTCACCATTTCCTCCTCTGTTTGAATCACTGTTTAATGTCATGTTGTATTGCACGTATTTCCTCACCAAAAAAACAATAAAATACTTTAAAAAAAAATAATAATCTTTCTCCAGCATGTCCAATTCAATATATTAGAGTGGAATGGGGCCTAACTTCAATTAGAGCTATTGTTCAGTACCAAAGAGCCTTGCTCCCATTGAAAGCTCTCAGTCATCAGCCTAGCGATATGTTGAGGAACATGAGATAAGGGATACTAAGCTTTAAGCATGGTCTGAACCATATAATTTACTTTGTATGGAGTCTTACCGGATTATGAATTGGTTTCTGGAATGGTCTACATGTGGGAAATATGATTACATCAAAAGAGCATATATATACAAGGCCTGAATGCAAGATTGGTCTGATAACTTTGTATATTTGGGAGAATTGCACAATTATACCCACCTGGAAGGTATCGTTTATCGGTACCATAGCCCTCAACAATATTTGATACAATGTCCACATCCAGAAATGCGTCGATTTAGGCTGCTAATGTGAGTCAATCAATTACCGCTGAGAGTGACCTATGGCACTCAGTGAAAGTTGGCTTTGACTCAAAGGAATTGTCGTATATGTAACATCGACAGTAGCCCTCTGGCATATACTGAATACATGCCCTAAACTTGCTAACTTGGCCAGTATGTGCATAATTATAAACATATTGCATCCATAGAGTTTTGGCAATTACGTTTAAATACGTCCTCTGCAAGACTGGCATTGGCTTTATATCATGTATGGCAAACAGCAATGCTTCTTAACAGTTCTGCTATCAGAGCTTAAGATGTTGACTTTGAATCGTAGAAGTTTTGGATGAAGTATGTGCTACTGTAGCGAAAATTGCTGGTGTTTTAACGCTATGAAATGGTAGTATTTGTTCTCTGTGAGAATTTGTATCTGAAATATTTTAGTAATGAAAGTATGTATTTTCTCTTGTGCGGAATCGTTAGGAAATCCTGATGAAGTATGTGTTTATTGTTAATGTGAATGATGTATTGTTGTAAATGTTCTGTTTTGAACTATGAACAACAATAAATAAATTAATAAATAAATACTAGATTTGCCAATATTTGAAGTAGAAATATATGGAGTGTACTTTGCATTTCCTGATTTGATAATCATGGCAAGTATATTAGGTTTCCCATTACTTCAAATAGAGCGATATTCAGCATACATTATATGTTCTGATGTTTTAATATTGTCAAGTATATTAGAATGGATAAGTTGACAATAGCATACATTGGCCTATCAAATGAAGGGGAAGCAGGAATTAGCATTGGGGAAGGGTTTAGGTGTTCAATCGCAGGGGGAATACTGCATTCTGTGGGCATGGTCATCCCAATCTCATAAGAGGGTTCTCTCCCATGTGATCCTCCCTACTTGCTCCACCACCCCCAGGAGGACTATTGTACTGTTGATGCACCTACCTGTCCCTGTAAAGAAAGGTATCCCACAGGGGAGAAAATATGACATCCTCAGATTTGTCCCATAACTTTCCCCTTTCCTTGGGCCACTCCTAATCAAGGTTCCTCTAGAACTTTGCAGAATTCATTTGTTTCATTGGGACTCCTTTTGGTCTTCCGAATCCCAGACAGGTAGGGTTTCAACTATTTCCATCTCCTCCCAAATATCTAAAGAAGAATATTTTCTGACATGGTGGATAAGATCGGCTATAATTTTCCTGAAATTGGGGAGATCTTTCCCGATGATAACTTCCTCCGAGAGGCCAGGTATGCTAGCCGAGTTCTTGATAATGCTGTTATCTTGAAAAAAAATGTTTAGGCAGATTTCCTGGTCACCACAAACAGAGGTTACTTGAACTGGTTTCAATATTTTCATATCTTCCACTTGTATAAGGTTGGGTCGGATAGCGGTTTGTTTGCTTCCAGAGTTGACTAATACATATGCAGGTTAACCTTTTGTCTTTATGCATTAATGGGATTTAAATGGCTCTGAAATGCAAAAACTATTAATAAGGGTATCAATTGCTTCTTCACTGTCAGGTATAAACACATATTCTTCACCTTTTACCCTACCTCTATGGGCTCTTCTTTCTGATTTTTGGAGAAGACCCTAGTGAAATCGCCGTTTCCTCCACAGGAGAAACAGGTTATTGTGGGTACAGGTAGACCTTTCTTTAAGGACAGTGATTGTATTTTGTCTTTTATCAGGGTTTTAGTTCTTCTTATACTTTCCCATAAGGGTTTCTTTATCTGTCTTCCTGTAATCGTACCTGGCATAGGTTGGGGGTTACATTTTATTTCCCTCCTTATAGCCTTAAGCCAGTGTATGGTTCCTAAATGTTTGGCAGCCGCGGCATATGTTTGAGCCGCATCTGTAAATGACGGCTTCTTCAGTTGTAAGACTTACCTCTGCAGGGATGGTGTTAATCGACTAACTGGCTGTTCTCAGGAGAGAGCCTCCATTACCTCTGCAAGGGTCTTTTTTCCTAGCCAGAGGGATAAGTTATTTTGAATACATGCCCCAGTTCCACCTGGGTCTCAGTTGGGTTCAGATGTTGGCTCATCTTTACACTGTATCTGTGCAACAATTTGATCAAAATTAATAAATCTGTGCCAGATCACAGTTTTATCGCTCTAGAAAACACATGAGAGACAAAGATTTACGAACATTGTTTGCGTTTGAAGTTCAGGAGAAGTAAATGACACTCCACGCGTGAGGATAGAAGAGAATCTTTTTATTAGTCCTTCTATTAAACTTTATCTATACCCTCTTACATACACCATGGTCACATGGTATGAATGTTACAATATCACCCAGGGACCTGTGGGATTTTAAAGAAAATCTTCCCTCCATAGAAACAGAATAAATCTAAACCATTTTTCACTTGGAAGACATTCTTTGTATTACAAAAATATAACAAAAACATTACCAGATAGTGGTCTCTTGGCAAATTACTTGAGAACAAAATCATCTGAATCATAATCTGGGACGTCCCTCATAGATAGTGACTCTTTGGGTGCGAGTCCCAGACTTGTAATATTCAGAACTAATTGGTTTAATTTCTGTTTCTAATATCGGTGCTAGTCTACTTCTTTCCCAGGGTCCCAAACCCTCTTGTTCCAGCTTCCACCTTCACCCCTCTTCAGAATTGCTTTGGGCCAATTGCATTCATCGAGAGGGTAGAACACTCATTCTGCTTCTCCAAAGTGATACTTGGACTCCTGGCCATCTTCTTCTTCTCAGTACACAAAATAGAGTCAGATGCAGCACACTTTGCATTCCCCAATGTTTCAGTCTTGTGAAGTAGATTATGTTTCCTAATACTTGAAACAGAGCTATATGCAGTACACTTTATATGTTCTGATATTTTAATCTTGTCAAGTATATTAGGTTGGCTAAATTGACAATAGCAGACATTGGCCCTATCAAAGGAAGGGGAAGGAAGATTTAGCATTGGAGAAGGGTTTAGGTGTACTAACATGGGGGACTCACGCGTTCACTGAGCATGGTTGTCACCAATCCCAAAAGGGCTTTCTCCCCATGTGATGCTCCCTCGGTGCACCACCCCCAGGGGACAATTGTACTGTGGACGCACTGCGCTGACCCCGTCGGAAAGGTCTCCCCCTAGGGTAGAGGGGTCAACATACTCAGATTCATCACAGTGCACATGAAAACTTCCCTATAGTCATTATGAAAGGGAGAGCAAATATGTAAGCAGGGAGTGGGGTTCAAGTAGTGGCTCTGACTCTGATGAGGGATCCTGGACCAACCTAAAGAGACATAGAGATAGAAAACCATAATCACATTGTTTGAAATAACCAATCAAACAGATTAAAGCCATAACAACTATAATCCCTTATCATATAAATGCAAAATATTCTGTGTAAGTGCATGTATAATTGTATGAACAGAGGAAAGTATCATTTGGATTGAAACATGAACAAAAAAGCATTACATACATACAGTAGACCTTTCTCCAGTATGTTCTAGTTTCATTGCAGGACTCTAATACCAAAATCATTGTTAATGGCTATTCTTACAAGATGGCATTTTGAAATATTGCTCAACTCATAGGGCCTCATTCCGAGTTGGGCGCAAAGGGATTACCGGCACTGGTAAGGACACCGGTGCCGGTAAACCCTTTGCGCCCTATTCCGAGGTCCCTTAGCGGGTCCCTCCTTTAATGCCTGGTCTAACCAGGCGTTATGGACGGGAACCGTTAAGGGACTTCAGAGCTAATAACGGTACCGCAAATTGCAATACCATTATTAGCTACTTCCCCATTCCCATTGATCCCTATGGGGGCTCAAATGGGAATGGAGAATGGATTTTTCAATGGGGACTTACTGGTCCTGCAAAGGTTGGACTACACCGCTAAGTCACCATTGAACCAAGTCGGAGTCGGTACCGGTATGGGAGGTGGTCATGGCACAGAACCCTGCAAGGCCACCTATAATTTACTGTGTGCAGAGTATGAACCGCCTAGCAAATTTACTCCAGTAATCAAGCATGCATTTGCTAAAATTTCTTGACAGGTCGATCCTGAGAGTTGAGTGTTCAAAACGACTCTATTACACGTAATATCAAAATATGTAGTGACTAAAGTAGTTTATGATTTCAATGACTCAAGGTCACTTAAGCTATGAGGATCTATGAAGTACAGACCCCAACAACTCCCAAAAACAAAGACAAGAACCCTAAACAAATATCTGCCCCAGCCACCTTTAAGGTATGTGTGGTGAAGATCATTCCTCAGATAGACTTAGAAATAGGGGAGCCAAAGACATATTCCACTTCTGTGAAAGATACTAACAGACAGAGAAGACCCTCTGTTCAAAGCCAGCAAACTAGTCCTCCACCTGGCATGAAATATATTTATCCAGCAAAAGAGGAGAGTTACATTAGTCCTCAGTATTTAGGTTATTAGCCTATCCCGAGATACAAATATCTTCCTCCTACACAGAGAAATAGGCAAATCCCAGGATGAGATTCCCAGGGATATCTAAATCACAAGCTTCCTCAGCAGAGAAACCAATCATCACTGCCAAGAAAAATACCAAGACAACTTTCATCCCCCAACGTTCCAGTATTGCAGTACCAGGAGTGGGGACAAACTTCAAATCATACAATAATAGTTAGGCAAATTACCAGACCACTCAATGGGTCAAAGTGCACAATGACAAGAGAAAATTGTTCTAACTCAGCCCCTAAATTTGATGATAAATTTGCCAATACCAAAGTGAACACTCTTGAGATAAAACCAGATAAAAACAAGAAAGTGAAGTGTATAGGCTAAACATTTGAGAATTACATTTGAGAGAGAAGATAACTCTGGGGTAATAAGTCCCAGCTTTTCTCTTTCAAATATGTATTGCCATCTCCAAAAGAGAAAATAATCACAAGTAGGAGAAATATGATCAAGGAACAAGAAAATATTGATATTAACCAAGAAACCCCTATAAACAAAACCCAGAAAGAAGAAAGTAAAATTATTTCAACAGAGATAAAACAAAAGGTTGTTCAAGGGATTTCTCTCCAAAGACAGGCAGTGCCCAAAGAAAGGGGGATATCTGTGATCTACTTTGTGTTTCTAAAAGTGTTTTTATTCATTCAGAGTCCTTGACCAATCCATAGGATCTTGAGTGTGAGGATAATACTCATGAGGTGGCTGCCCCAGTTCAAGCGTATGAAACCCCAACCATCATCAAAATTCACTCTGAAATATTCCCAAACGGTCATTTTCAGATAACAGAAGAACCTACTCGGGGAAATCCCTGTATAACTGTATAACCGCACAGGGAACCAATAATCAACAACTCACACACTGTACTGATATTTTCTTACTTAATTTACCCTATTGTTAGGTGTTATTTTGGAACCACATAATTTCACAGGAGCATTCAGCCAAGATAGTTTGCTACAGCAAAAATGTAATAGCTGGAAACTGTTTATCATAATTTGATTACTTTTTAAAAGAGCTTTGTAAACACATATAGAAAAACCTTCACTATAAAGTAATGCCTGTTGTCATGAATACAGTAAGAACACTAGATTCTAACAAGAATGTAATATCATGAAACACAATTCATGACAATAGTTGTCAAACATATGTGCTTAAACATACTGTACCTTAAAATTTGCTTGTGAAGTGTTTGTGTTACAGCAAGCAAGTGAAGAGTTGCATCTAATTTACATGCATGCCGGGCTAACCTCTGAAATGTCCAGATGAAGCTTAAACCAAGGTGCAAACATGCTAGGGTTTCAATTGAATCTAATGTGCACAGTGCTTCAATATCATATACTAGTCATTTGCCTTTATTATGTAAGCCTAAACAGTAATAGTCACATATTTGAAAAACATCCACATCAATTGGCTATTGAGTTCCAAACACTCAAGTCCAAGATATCACTTTCATCCCGATGAAATAACAAGATCACAGTGACTGGTCTTCCGCTGACACTTAGAAAATATTTCTTGCTGCAAATAATGGGTGGTACTCCACTATGAAGGGAAATACACTGGAATTAATTCCAAGGCAGACCACCAGAGGGGGTCACACACAACCAGCACATGACCCATTATTAGTTTATTTTGTTTTATGTTTTTATTGTGCAATGGTTAAACAAAACCTTAAGCACATAACTCAACACAAAAGCATAGTATACTTCATACATTTCTGTACAAATATCACCACATACATGTATACAATTATCATATTTCATTACTTAAACCATAGCACCACATACAATTCTCATATTTCATTGCTTAAAATATTAGCACATTAAACACAGTACACACCTTTATATAGTTACCATATTGCATTTATAACAAATAGCCACACTAAAGCCACACTAAAATCCTAAAATACATAGGGCCTTATTACGACCCTGGTGCTGAAGTAATGTAGGGTGCCGGTACGGGACTGGCACCCTTCATTATGTGAGTGCCGATTACGAGGTTCCCTTTGCTGGACCCGGACCAGACGTCTGGTAAAACCAGACATCCATTCCGGGTCCCGCAAGGCGAAGAGGGAGCTAATAACGGGCTATTTGTAATGTGGCCTTTATTACCTCCCTCCTCATTCCCATTTGAGCCCTAAGGGCAGGTTTGACAGGTTTGTCCCTTCATTACACAACAATATTGATGGACAAAACTATGGCTCTGATATATGTAAAACTATACAGGATCAAGGAATCACTCATGGTCATTATCAAAAACATGCTGGGGCTGGGGTGGGGTGAAGGGACAGGGGATGCAGGGAGTGCACTTAACCTGGGTGCTATTCAGGGTAGATGGTGGCATCCTGTTTGGAGCAGAGTCTTTCCCTGTGTTGTAAGGAACCCATTCCAAGCCTCCTCATTGACTGGGTGGCTGCCACACTCTCCTCGCCAGGTACTAATGCAAATTAATAGATTGTACATTGTATATTGTTCTTACATGTAAAAATGTTATATTAATAAATAAAGAAGTGAGTAAGATGACATGTTTATACTTAACTAGTCTTTCTACCCTTCTCTCTTCGTTAAAGGAAGAAGGAGGATGAGAAGGGAAGGGTGCCACAACCATCTCCTTAAGGTAGCAGTATTCAAACTGAGGGGCACAGCCCCTCAGGGGCCGCGGCCGCATCCCTGTGGGACAGTGAGAGGCCAGCATGAAATCTAAAAAAAAAATGTTGCTTTTGTCTTTTTTTCTCTTTCTTTTTTTCGATTTGAAGAAATGGCTGGGGCGGCTCACTTGGTCGGGCAGAAGCATGAAACTGTCTCAGGCACCAATCAAAAAGTCGCCTGCAGTTGTAAATGCATATTCATTCCTTTAGTCACAGACTGTTTGAATAGTACCCAAGGGGATGCTTCGTTTTAAAGTCAAAATTGTGATATTTAAAGAATATTTATTCAGCAACAATGGTCAACAATGGTCAAAATGACTAACTGCTCAATGGTCAAAATCTAATTGCATAGAGAAGTAACTCATCAAACTGGCCCACATTGGCCAAAAAGGTGGCCCATTTTAAAAGGCCCACACTAGCATTTTGCATTTTTGATACATGCATTGCACTATTGCCCTATAGGCCAGTCTGAGCCTGGCGGCTCATCCATAATGGCGAGGGGGCGCCCACCCAGTGGCCCCTCACCCATTATGGAGGAGCTAAGGAGCCAGCCCAGTGAAACAATGAGCACTCCCTCAGCTGCTTTTTCCAGCTGAGGGAGTGCTCATGGACTGGCTGAACTGTCAAAGGGAAACACTATTTCCCTTTGACAGTTCAGTTCAGTGCCCCAGCCGCACATACTCACTGAGCCATGCAAGGCTGGGGCGTTTTGCTTCGCCAGCATTGCATAGATCATTGGAAATGTTGGCTGGGGCACTGCATGTCTGTATGTGCTAGGGGGAGCTCCTGCGCCACCTCGCACATATGGACAGAGCAGACTGGAACAGGGCATTTCTGCACCCACATGCAGGCCAATGCAGAAGGTACGTTTATGTTCATGTGTTTTAATTTAAACATGTGTATGGATGCGTGTATGCTTGTGTTATGAGTGAGTGTATGGTGATGGATGCTCGTGTGAATGATAGAGTGATTGCTGTATGAATGTTTGTTTGTGTGATAGTTTGTTTTGGTCCGTTGAGCTGATTTTGGCAAGAGGTCGATAGAGGGGGTAGGAGGGTTGTACAACAAAGACATTTTTAAAATGCCTAAATGCATTTGTTGCACAATCCCCCTACCCACCTGCCAAAATCAGCTCTCCTTCTGAGGTACTGTGGAGCCCAGGGAACAGGGATGGTATATTTTTTACTGAATTTCTATCATAGATGTCCAGTCAAAAATACCATGCTTTCCCCCTTGGCAACCCAATACCTTGCATACACACATAACCATGTTGATTGTGATAGGCACAGTGGGGCCCAGGAGACAGGGATGGTATTTTTTTACTGGACATCTATGATCGATAGTTACGTTCACCTGGTCTCTGTGGGGACATTGGGGCATGATTGTAGCCCTCTCTGGACTTGGCTTCCCTGGATCAGACTTCTTCCCCTGCTTCTGTAGTGTGGGCCGCTCTGGTTGCTGGCACTGCCCCTGAGAGAATACGAGAGGCAGTGAGAATGCTGTGGTTGGACTGTGATTTCCCTCAAACCCTTCATTCCAGAATGAGGTGAGCATGCGTTTACCCATATAGTCTCACCTGTCTGCTTATGACGATTAGCTATCCGTCCTGCTTCTCAACTGCAGGGGCACCTTTGATGGACCTAGTTGCTTCACTGGTCCACGTGCGTGGCAGCCCAGACCGGCTGTGGCTGAACCACTTTGACAGTAAGTGTTCTTAACAATGATTATTGTTCGTATCCTTTTGCAATGTCTTTTTTCCATGATTATTGTCTGTAACCCTTGTAATGCCTTTCCTCTCCCCAATAGTTGTGAAGAAGGACACACAGTGTTTGGAGCACGTCCAAATGGATGCCAGTGAGGTTTACGAGGTTCCCAAATAGAAGGTAAGTTTGGGTTTCAAGGTCGAGCGCAAGGATTATGTGTTGTGTGACCAAGCGTAAGATATTTATGTAGTCTATAACCTTGTGTGTGCTTTTCTCTTGCAGGGATGGCTGGTGGCATCATACAGGAGGCGGCTAGCCAAAGACCTGCCAGCAGTTACTGGATGGATGGATCCGTGAGGATGCTGGGTGAGAAGAAGAGCTTCCGTGTAGTTAGAGGCCCGGAGTAGGTGAGGATGCGCCTCGACTCCGATGACAATGGGAATCAGGTAAGATGCGATGTACTGCAGGCGATGCAATTGAAGGAGTCAGGTAAGATGCGCTTCTGGCGATGGTGTTGCTGGCATCAGATAAGGTGCACGCTGAAGATGAGGTGCCGGATTCAGGTAAGCTGCGCTTCAAGCAATGGTGTGGCTGGAGTCAGGTAAGATGCGTGCTCAAGATAATGAACTGGAATCAGGTAAGAGCGCTTCAGGCGGCGGTAAGCATTACGCTGCAACAAGCAGACTAACGCAAAGCGCTTGCATGCGGGTGGGGCAGGCTTAAATAGCCTGGTCCCAGCCACGCCCCTTTGGCTCTGCCTGTGGCCCCACCTTGCCACTTCCCCAATCTTTCCCTATGGCCACGACCTGCCTGGATGCACGTGGGGAGCCTAGTAACACGTGCATCCAGGCCGGGCGTGGCGTGCCCAAGACACAAAGTGTATAGAGCACACTTTCTCATGAGCCTGGTGCCAAAGGTGCCAGGACTGGGTCCATTTGGACCCTTTAGAAAGTGGCCCTTTCCCTGTGACCATGACATAGATGTCCAGTAGAAAATGTCATGCCTGCCCCCTGGGCAACCCGGCACCAATTTTTTTTAAAGTATGCTCTATAATGAAACATTTTAACCCATTATTTAAAAAATAAATCACGGGAGAAAACCCCATGATCCTCCCTTGATTGGTTCAGGCTCCCTCACTCCGCTCAGTCGCTATGGCATTTTTGGGGGAAATAGTTATGCCACTCCACTTCAAAAATTCACCAGCCGCCAATGACCCTTGGACTGTGATGGGAACAGGATGGGGGAGCGCAGGGACTGTGGTGGGAGAAGGATGAGAAGGAGCCATGGGATAGTGGTGGGAGCAGGGTGGGGAAGCCCATGGTGTGTGATGGGATGAGGGAGCCCAGCGACTGTGATGGGAGCAGGTGGGGGAGCCCAGGCACTATACTGGGAGTAGGTTGTGGTGACAGCACGCAATAGTGGTGACAGCCCAGGAGGACAGCTCAGCGGTAATGTGCTCGCCTTGGAAGCAAGACAACACGAAGCAACACAGGTTCGAACCCCAGGACCGCGCTTAGAAACCTCTGGGTATTAAGCGTGTTATAAATAACCTATCATATCAAATCATACATAATGTCCATTAGGCATTTTTGGGGGGTCCCGGCCTGCCCAAAATTTGCTCCGGGGGTCCCAGTCAAAAAAGTTTGAAGACCACTGCCTTAAGGATATGAATAATTAGACGTAGGACAGTTCAAAGGACTCAGGACAAGTACTAGAGAATGGAGATCAGAATGGAGATCAGAAAAGTGTATCATTAAAAATGGGACATAACAGAGCAATTTAAACCTACCAAAATTTAGAAGATGCCAACCACAAGTACTGTATGGATGTCCTGTTCTCTGGAGCATCAGTCTGGGGGGATCTATAGGGTCATTAAATGAAGATGGAATTCCAGTTTAATTACCTAAACACGACCTAAACACGATTTACCTAGAGAGTACCTTTCTATTATGAACATGCACCGAGATGTATTTAAAAGCACAGCTTTGTGCAGCACAATGAAGAAATGTTGATCCCATCAGAAGTTTAACCCTGTTCTTATAAGTTTATATAGATTGTATATTTACATTGTTTTCATTCTTTAATGCCCAGCTCATTCAGTAATAGTTGGAAATCAAAAGTCCACTTTTAATAATATTTATTTTCATAACAGATTTACCAAATGCAATGACATTTCACGAGACACATATGCCCTTACGTACACGTTGTTTGTAAATAATGATAAAGTTAAACTGTGCATGCTTTTGAAAATGTGCATGGAAATCAAACTGTATTCTGAATGCAGAAAATAATCTATGTATTAAATAGACTTACTGCCTCACCACGAGTTTCGCGGTAACCCTTAAATGTGGTGGTAACGCTGTTACCACTGCATTTAAGGGTCTGCCAAATCACGGGTTTGGCAGGATTTACGCCCAGCTCTGAGCTGAGCTGTGTCATGATCACCATTTTGGGGACTGTCATTGCCTGATGGTTTTGCCATAGTAGGGGACAATGGTTGGAGACTTTTGTAAAGAGGGGAGATTGTAAAAAGGAGAAAGGATATTTTCTGGTCCTCTCTAACCCTGAACAGAGGCGTTGCTGGGGGGGGGGGCTGAGGAGGCTATAGCCCCGGATCTTTTCGTTGTAGCCCCTGATAGAAGCTCAGGGGTTACAACCAAAAAGGCTAGCTAGCCCCCAGTCCTGACCTGACAGTCCCAAAATTAGCATAGCCCCAGATCTTTTCCAGACCTAGCAACACCCCTGTATAATGGCAGGAGTACATGAATCAATGCCAGGAAATTGTTGGAATCCATAACGGAGATGCCCTGAGAATGGTAGAGGTGATTGAGGGTGTTGCTTCAGATGATTCTGTGATAGCAATGGTGGTACCTGGAATCTCTGTGAAAACATGTACAGCTAGCTCTCATGTGAAGTGGTGATCGTGTACTCTGCAGCAGATGAAAATGTTGCTGCCATGGTGGTTGCAAGTGTTTCAATTATTGGCTCTGTTTTCGCTGTTGTGCTGGCCATTGCCACATTGATGAAATTTCGTACCTTTTGATTCACAGTGGTTTGGCCACTAGAACTGTGTCCTGCTGCCATGGTGATAGTGGTTGTGTTGGTGGTGGTTGCAGATGATGTGGTGGCTTAGGTCATGATTGTTCAAGCTGAGTGGACGTCTGTGCTGCAACTGTCACCTTCACCATGACTGTGTTGTGCGCCTGTTGGGAGTGATGTGACATACCATTACTTGCACTGTTGACATTATACAAGACAGGAGGTGAGCATTATGCTTCAACTTCTTTAACATACTCTCAGCAGGTTCAACAAAATAACAGAAAAAAAAACTGTGAAAATACTGCTTTCAGCTACTCATTTTCCTTTCCTTTTTTCATTGCTTTTGAAACTACATTTCCTTCTGTCTCTGTAGTCCCTGGCAGTGCCTGCCCAGTCTATATGCCACTTCCTGCCTCTGACTCCTCTTCTTCTTTTCCTTGTGTTCAGCAAGATAAGTAGATTCTTTCTTAGCTCACTGAAATGTAAATGATATTAAGGTTGTTTTATTACTAAATGCCTATCATATCCTGATATGATAAGCATTTGTATGAATAATAGTAATGTTACCGTGTCAGGAGTTTGGATAAAACACCCACCGCCCCTCACAATTGCAGGGTTTTCTCCGACCACGAGCGCTAGGTCTGTGCTGCATTAGAACAGGAGCACATAGTTTCACGGGGCAAGAAAGAGACAGGACCTCTGTCACACTACCAACACGTCGAGGGGACCATCTTGTTCCAGAGAATAACATAGGCCTGCCAGTAGCAGAGCTGAGCCGCAGCATCAGGAGCGAGCTGCACTCTTCCTTGGGGAGGAGGAGCCGTATCATTCTCTTCACAGTAGGAGGGCCATCACTCACAATCACCAGTAGATCGAGCGAACTCGACCGCAATGGCAAACTCTCCTGCAGTGGTGATTTTAAGGATATAACCGCCCACAAGTATTAACTGTATACTTTCCCAACATAGAACGAGCAGCCCAGAACTGCCAATAGCGCAACAAGGTACACAAAAGCCAGCAATGAGCCTCACGAGATCACAGCTGGGCACCACTCACAGGAAAGAACCAGTGAAAAGGTAGAATTCTCTTGAGCAAACAAATAAAGCCTCCACAGACACTACAAATAGCAAGGTGCTTGCCACAGGAAAAAAAAAACAGAAAAAAAGAAAAAGATATATTACTAATACACACATTAAAGTTCCTCCATCCACAAAATGCAGCAGTGGATTTGCCACTCAATCTGCAAATCCAAGTACAGCCACTAAGCACTGAGATACCATGTGTGAATTTGAATTAAGCAAAGAGGAACTTGACCTAGCCGACAGGTTTAAAGAGGTGCTAGGGAGATCGTTTGGTTGTTGCTGTGTCAAACCCTTACAAGAGAGGCTGGCTACACTAGAATCGATACTGAGCCAGCCTCGTACAAGCACCCAGGTGATACATAGCACATCCACCAAGAACTCAGACCGAGGCAATAAGGGGTGTACAGAGACCTGTAAGAGGAAATCCTCTACTGACCCCCAGGGTCGTTGTCAAGGGGCGAACAAAGAGGTCCCAGAGGCTGTTGATGCCTTTGGAAAGATGAGAGATGCCTTCCCAGAAGTCAGTGGGGCCAATCTTCAAGACCCCCTCCCCAGGAGAAGCTAATATGGGCACTACTATCGAGGGCTGAGAAGAAGAGTCTTGAGAGACAGTACTGTCCTCGTAAGAGGAAGAGGAGTAGCCAGAAGAAGACTGACTGAAGCCATCCGGGGGCAAAAGAGCCCAGAAAGATAAACATTTAAAGAGCTAAGATGTGGAGCTAGCAGACATGTTCGAACCAGTGAATATCAGAAACCCCAGGTCAACGGACTGGCAGCCCTTGCCCAGAGTATCAAAGAACAGGGCGTAGCGGCTCAGGAAAGCGCTGGACAAAGAAGCAAAACAGCGCATGAGAGCAGAGTGCCCCCGACCAGATTTACCTGGTAAAGTGGCAGAGGCATCAGAATTGGACCCAGAAATGCTGGCCTTTTTCAGTAAGACTAATAGAGACCCATACAAAGGAATAGACCGGTCTTGGTGAAGTTGCCAAGAGAAGGTACTAGATCTAGCAGGTTCACTAGCGAAAATAATGGACCTAGCAGAATAGGCCCAGAGAGCAGTTGCCTGCTCGGAAACGCAAACTTCACAATATCCTCAGAGAGGAGGAGGGGTCTTTTAGTTAATATTGACGTGGAGCTAGGAGACCTAGCCACATATGACGCAGGAGAAACAGAACAAGGTCTTCTGTTTGGAGAGACCTTTGGGAAGGAGATGGGGAGGTTCATAGGAATCTACACCTCGCTAGAGAAAGCCCAAGCCTCCATAAGGAAGATATTCCCAAGCAGAGTTTTGGCAGAGACCGGCCCCTATAGAGGTCGCACAGCCAGTCGATTCCACGGTGCGAGGAGACCTCAAAACAATAGAGCACAATACTGGGAGAACAGGCAGCCATACTCCTTTTTCTCTGCCAGAGGACGCTTCCACAGAGGTTGCTGAGGCAGGGGTCCAGGAAGAGGACAATGTCCCGTCACAGGTGAGAGCCCACTCATACCCACCCGTTGCAGGGAGGACAAGGGAATTCTGGCAACTCTGGCACATGCTTTCCAGTGATAGATGGGTCCTACAAACAGTCGGAGGGTTGCAGTTACAATTTGTGCAGCAGCCAGTCCAAACGAGCACCTCACATGCGATTCACATAGCACAGTCAGAGACAGACATCCTGCATTACGAGCTTGAACAGCTCAAGCAGAAGAGAGACATTGAGCGCTGCTCGACACCACCACGCTTATAAGCAACATATTCTTAGTCAACAGAAAAGAGAAAGTGAGGCCAGTCATAATCTTAAAAGAACTGAACAGCTGGATAGCACACCGACATTTCAAGATGGAGGACATACACCAGCTGCAAGACACTTTGAGAGAGGGAGACTGGCTGCACAGTACTTGTCCAAGTGGACTTAGCATTCATCTGGGAAGGGCAGTTCTGGCAATTCAGGACAATGCCTTTTAGCCTAGCATCGACACCATGGGCATTCACTAAACTCATGAAACCAGTAGCAGCAGTAATCAGGGAGAAAGGGATCCGTATGATCATCTACCTGGACGACATACTGCTATTAGCGGACAGCAAGGAAATGCTAGAATATCAGACTTCATGGGTGAAGGAGTTACTAGAGTCTCTGGGATTTCTAGTGAATCAGGAGAAATCAGACATGACCCCAGCAAGAAGGCTAGACTTTTTGGGTTTTCATGCTAGACACCAATCTAGCAACACTGGAATTACCATCAAGAAGTAAATCAGAACATGCCTCGCCAAACAGATAACCTCCCTCAGAGTGCTGGCGAGGAACAGGGCTGATAGCATCTTCTATCCAAGCCATCTTTCCAGGTCCCCTACTTTATCAAGATCTCCAGAGACTGAAAATAAAACAACTCCAACAAGGTCCATCACAGAGCTAGAATGGTGGCTGAAGAACATGGATGCGTGGGACGGCTGTGCCATATTTGGAGACAATCATAGCATCTTACACCAACAGGATAGGTTGGGGACATGCTGCGGCTCACTAGAAACAGGAGGAAAATGGACCGCAGAAGAACTGCACCTCCATATAAACTGTTTAGAATTCCTATCAGGATCCTTCACGATCAAGGCTTTTATGAAAGGGAGAGAGAACTCATGCATTCTGTTGAAGAGAGACAACACCTCAGCAGTGAGATACATCAATCAGCTGGGAGGAACCAGGTCTAAGCTCCTAGAGAAGTTAGCAAAGGACTTTTGGAAATTCTGCCTCTAGTCAGGGACATCGGTCACAGCGGAGTACCTGCCAGGTGCTCTCAATTTGGTAGCAGACTGGAACTCACAATATCTGACAGACTCCAGCGACCGGAAACTGGACCCAAACGTTTTCCTGAAGCTGGATCAGCTATCAGGACAGTGCACATAGAGCTATTTGCGTCTCGGCTGAACGCAAAGAAAGACAGCTACTACAGCTCGAGATTAGACCTGTCGGCTCTGGGAGCTGATGCTTTTCTACAAGACTGGAGAGGGAAACTGCTCTACGCGAGTTCTGACGAAAGCAAGGAGATAGCAGGCGGAGCTAGTGCTGATTGCTCCAATGTGGAAGGCTCAATTGTGGTTTCCCACCTTGATGGAGCTGTACACAGCTTTTCTGTGCATCTTACCAGACGGAGAACACCTGCTCACAGACCCAGCTGGTTTGTTTCATCCTCTGAGAGTGAAAGGGGCTCTCCCGCTGATAGCGTGCAGGATATCAGGAGACGCTGGGCACTGCCAGGCATTTCGAAAGAAGCTGCTAAGCTTATCGCAGAGTCATGGGCACCATCCAATCAGAGGAGCTACAACGCGGCTTTGAATAAATGATCAACCTGGTGCAGAGGGAGAAATGTTTATCCCGTTTCGGCGCCTATGGCAGCTGTCATGAATTTCCTGGCATCCCTGCTGCAGGACGGTAAGGCATTCAGGACCATGTATAAATCAGCAATATCGGCAGGACACCTGCCCATAGAGGGTATTCCGGTGGCTGAAAACCCTTCGGTAGTGAGGCTTCTGGAAGGGGCCTGCTTCAAGGTTCCACAGGAACCGAAATACGTGCAGATCTGTGACCCAATAGTATTCCTACGCCTGTTGGTCCGCTAATAAATACCTATCCTTTAAACAGCTATCAGGTAAAATTAGCCACGTTACTATGCCTTGTATCGTGCAGACGAGTAGCAGACGTCAGAGCGCTGGAGGTGAACAGGAAGACTTTTGGCCCAGAAGGAGTCATTTTTAATCTTGCGAGGAGGATGAAGATGAACTCTTCCTCCATTTCATACCCCTATCTACCAAAGCATCCAAAGTGGTGCGTGGCAGCACGTATCAGAGAGTATGAGAATAGTACTGCACAGTCAAAACCAGCAGGCGTCACACAGCCGTTAATAGAGTGCAGGAAGTCTTTCCATGCAATAGCAACAGCCACCATCACAAGGTTGGTGCGAGAAATCATGCAGCTAGCAGGCATAGATTTAAAATAAGTTTGGAGCACATTCAGTAAAAGAGCAATGGCTTCGAAAGCATATGTGACAGGAGTAACTCTGCAAGACATTATGCAGGCTGCAGACTGGGCTAGTGATAGCGCATTTAAAACCTTTTACTTTAAGCCAATCGGAGGGTTGGCGTAAGCTGTAATGGGAAGCTTTGAACAAGCATAATGCTCACCTGTCTTGAGTTGAGCATTATGCTTCGCTTAAGGAGTCTTGATTCTATTAAAGACAAGGAGGCAAGCATTAATTTCCCACCCTATTGATGTACTGTTTTGAATCCTAGAATGGGATTATTATTATCATGTGTCAAACAGTTCATGGACTCCACCCTTCTATTGCTTGCAGGGGAAGACCAGAAAGCTATCTGAGCAGCAGAATGCAGCAAGCAGCTCGGTTGGCAGTAAGCAATGCGACAGCAAGCGCACAAAGAGTTGAGGCAGTTGGAAGCCTGAAGTTGTAGAATTTCCATTTGGTTACAGTTACGAAGATGGATCAATTCAGAGCATCCAAAGAAGAAGAGGAGTCAGAGGCAGGAAGTGACATATAAACTGGGCAGGCACTAGAAGGGACTATAGAGACAGAGGGAAATGTAGTTTCAAAAGCAAAGAAAGAAGGAAAGGAAATGAGTAGCTGAAAGCATCATTTTCACTGTTTTATTTCATTTTGTTGAACCTGTTGAAGAGTATATTACAGAAGCTGAAGCATAATGCTCGATTCCTTGTCTTTAATAGAGTCAAGACTCACTGCACAGTATGCAGGGGTAATCTTCATTATTCATCTGTATTACAGGCACTACATTTTTAGGTAGATTGCTTCTCGTGGAGTGGAGTCTGTACACATGTGATATGGCCATCTTGGACTGCCAATTGAGAGCTCATATTTTCTGTGGAAATGTTGTGGAAAGCATTCTTCTGTGCTTAATGGACCTGCTTCTAAGTCGCTATATGGACATTTGGTTGTCTGATTCATACAATTCCAACTGTGCATTTGCACGGACAACTCCGTTTGGGCTATGCATATTATTCTGTGCACTGCAGCAGGTCCATGTGGTGTGGACACAACATAAGTAGAATGACATTCATATTGCTGTGTGCCATAAAGAATGGTCTTTTAAGTTTGCACTGGCCCTTGCCCAATTGATATTGTGGCAGGCATGGACATACGGACAGGACACAGAGTCATTACTTGGGTTCTATAAAGGGTTGCTGTCCATATGCCACATAAGGGATTTATGGTCTATCTCGCATTGGGGCTGACTGGATCAGTTGCTGATTTGGGTTGTGAAGCAATGGTTCAGGGATGGTACCGAGGCCACATTTGTTTGCATGGCACCTCACTGCCAATGTGAGTTCAGATATTTAGGAACATCCCTGCTGTTGGGGGTTACTGATGCCCCCCCAGCGCTCCCCCAAGGACTCAGCCGCACATGTCCTTGTGGTTCGGGCTTCCCGGTCGCTCTGCGCGGCCGGTAAACGCCCTGTTTATTTATACTGCATGCGGCGGCGTGCAACGTCACGCTGCCGCGTGCGCGCCCCGTCATCGGGCAGCGCCACACTCTTCATTTTTCGGGAGGACAAACAACAAACATTAAACAACTATACACTGCAAACCAAAACACTCTATGTCTGTAACACTTCACATGTCCCGTTCTGGAAACCCCTTTATTAACATCCACCCGGGTCCCCTTACTTAACCGTTCCCATTGTCAGGATGATCAGATACCTGTCCCAGAACGTAATCGCTGAGGTGAGCAGGTTTCCCTCGCCCAGTCCTCTGGGGGCACCTCCTACTCACCTCCGGCACGGGGGATCTGTCCACAGGCATTCCCCGGACCGGGGACTCGAGCAGACATGGTGATTCTCCTTCGTCCTCAGGGACGACCTCCAGGTCCGGATCAGAGGGTGGATCAGTCCTGGGATCCCGCAGCTTCTTAAAGAAACTCACGTTGCGAGTTACCTCAGACCGGCCATCTGATGCAGTCACCATGGATCCCTTGACCGCAACAACGTCCAACGGCTTCGGCTCGTACGGTAGGGAGAGCTTCCCATGGGGATGTCTATTTCGAATGAGAACCTCCACACATCTGTGGATTCCTAATATGGTCCTAATTCCACCAGACAGGGTGGCAGTAACAGTGATTCTGTAACCCAGAATGTTCTCTTACTTTACCGATGCACACACAATGAGGGACATACAGCAGGGCTAAGAAGGGTTTTGGCAGATGATTCATTTTATAACAGCTAATTCAGCAAAGCGGATACAGCGTGTAATTGTGTACACATTGGTAATGAACAGGTGCTCAACAATTTGCTATTGCTACTGAGGCATAAGGGAAATTAATTGTAATGGTTCAGAGGATTACGCTATGGGCAGCATGATGAAATGTGATACTTGAGATGCTTTTGTGGGGTAACGGGGACAATATGCAGGACGGACAGTGTGGCAAGTCAGAAGAAGGATGATGACACTCTGAGGACATGATTCATGAATGAGATTTTATTGAAGTAAAATGATCAGGCCTAACTTTCCCTATCACTGTGGGTGCCCCCTGCTAAGTTGGGTAACTAAGGTACTTGTCAGTCATTCCTGAATGTCCAAAGGCATACATCTGCTGTCCAAAATGAACCTAACGGACTACGAAAACTGACTAAGGTCAGGAGAATTACTCCTTTCTACTGAGGGTATTTCTGGTACCAGTCTGTAGGATTCTTTATTAACATATAATTCTCAAATAGTCTCTCCTGATTTTTTGGATCAGTCTCCTTGTAGAGTCCCAGTGTTCTGCTGAGTGACCGGACAGCCTGAGACTGTATGTTTGCAGTGGTATCAGTGATGGTTTGTGGACCGGCTATCCACCATGGAACCTTTGTGGCCTCACCACCACCCTTGGCTATGCTCCTGACCTTTTGGCCTCTCACGCTGGAGATTTGCTGTGGCCCTGGCATCTCAATGTTCAGTGTAGCGCAAGTTTGACTCTTGCGGGCTTCCTGTTTTACACCTACTCTGCCTTCTCAAGGTGTTACACAGCTCAGGACATTCCCTTGCCTGCATATGTGTTCCTCTCTCTCCCTGTTGTTTATTGAGTACAAGTTATTCAACATATTTGTTCCAGTGGATTGGATACTTCAATTTAGACATGGGCCTCATTACGACCCTGGCGGTACGGGGTTAACGGCGCCGTAAAAGATGCCGGAGCCGTCAACCCTGTACCACCTCACTACCCCTATGGGGGCTGAAATGGGAATGGGGAAGGACCGGATCCGGGTCCATGGAAGGAGGAATTACCGGGCCTTCCGAACTCGGAATGGCCCGGTAATTCCTCATTCTAAAGGACCCGGACGTGATTTCGGCGGCAGCCATGACGCCAATAGCAGCATGGCGACCGCCGAACTCGTAATGAGGGCCATGTTCTTTTTCTATGTGACAATTACATGTCTTAAATGTGTCTTCGTCCCACTCCTGTTGTTTAAAAGTCTCTCGTATTTTAGAGCATCCCATGTAGGCCACAATATGCACAGCTTAAGGGAGTTCCTCACAGGAACAAGAGTTATTGGGCCTCATTACGACCCTGGCGGAGGACCATGGTGCAATTTGCACCATGGTCCATGGCGCAGAGCTGCCAACTCCGCCATGGGGCTTGGCGGACTCACCGCCCCATTCCGACCTTGGCGGGGCGGTTAGTCCCCAATCCCCATTTACCCTTCCCCATTCCCATTTTTGCCCCATAGGGTATAATGGGAGTGGGGAAGGCGTTAATTACGCCACCGTAGATTACGGTGGCGTAATTACCAAGAGGTCCCGTAGCGCCATGGATTTTTCCGCCCGGAAAATCCGGGTGTAAAAATCACCATGGCGCTACGGAAAGTCTTAATCTGGCGGAGAGGTACGCCATGCATTACGCTGGCGTAAACCCCTCTCCGCCAGGGTCGTAATGAGGCCCATTGTCCACTAAGGGGGAGCTGGTGAGGTTCCACTTTATGCAACCCCTAGGGAGGGTGTTGGAAAGTGGGCTCACCTCCCTATCCTCAAAGAGTGTGCACCCTTGGGGAGAAGGCATGAATTTCCTCAATTCATCAAAACTGTCATTCATTCATAAAACCTTATTTTCTCAAACACCATAAAAGCATATTTGATAATCTTAATGTATATACAAATATATATACAGATGTAATACATCAGTCCTACTATAAAATCCGTAGATATAACATTGTTAAAATATACAGAGTCTAACATGTTATATTTTATAATTTTTTCAATCGCTTAAGTTATATTATTTCATATATAAGAAAACTCATCCTTTTCTTCCAGGCTTTTTCAATATAAATGAGTATTACATTGTGTAAGTTCACATCATTTGAGTATAAGAATAAGCGTGCTGCATCCTCAATTTTCCTAATTATGTAGGGATCTATCCCATGTTTTGCAATATTTGAAATTGGATAGAGTAGAATTAGACCCTCACCAGAGGGCCATACAAACTAGTAGTGGTACAATAACGAATCTATTTTTGTCCAAAAGTGTTTACGTTGATTCTAGACAGAGAAATTCCAAATAGCTATCACATCTAATACTACTTTTTGATGTCAGTTAATAGGCCACTAACTCTGCTTTTTTATTTGAATCCCAGACCTGTTTTAAAAGTCATCTATCAAAACCATCTTGCAGTATAATCTTGTTAGAGGGGCCACATGAGTTAAGATGTTTGCAGAGACTAGACATTTCTATCTTCTGTGGCATGTCCTCCACCTAAACAAGCCGTGGCACATTCACTGAATTGTGCTGTCCCATAACATTCTGTAGCACTCTAGGATACTCTTTATTTGTGGAACATTTCATAGCTTTAACTAATACTTTATTTAAGGGTTTCAAGCATGCTTCATACTGTTCAAACCCAATCCCAAATTTACAACAACACTTGCCACACACGCCGGTAATGTAGTCATTTAGCCATCTTGTTTTCTTCAATTTCTATAATCTTTACTTTTCAGTGCCCCCATAGTTCTACAATAAACACAAATGCTGGAATGGCTTGCATTTTATATACTGTCAACACATGTGGCACAGTGTGGCCCATATACAGTTAGCAACGTTATTAACTACCATCACTCAACTGGATACAATATTAAACACATTTCCATTATGGTATGGTGCATACAAACCCCCAAATAACCATAGCTTGTCACCACCTTACATTTGTTCATCTTATTGGGAATCTGGGGTTATAATAGCTATTTATTTTCATCTCCTCCAAATAATGATTTTTTTTTAAACATTCAAATGCTGCTTTAGGCCACCTGCAGTTTGGGATCTCATAATAACATCATCTGTATAGGAAAGTTCCCATCCCCCTCTGCCCCAATATGGGGGCATCAGCCTCCAGGGAGTTCAATGCTAATGCCATTCCCTTTATAAAAATTGAGAACAACAAGGGTCAAGCACCCATCATTGTCTCACCCTCCCTGTGTATCTGAAATGGTTTGATACATTCCTCGGACACTGACAGTTGCCTGAGTGAAGTTGGCAGATATCAACCACTGAGGAATTGCTAAATAATTGATTCCTTGCAACTGAGTCAAATGCTGTTCGAAGGACAATACATGTGAATTATGAAACATTCTTCTTATAGTCAAAAATTAATATATTAATAATGTTAACCTAAAAAACTTGGCAACACCTGACAGATGTTTCCTGAATCCCTCTTGAGCAGGGGATAAAATGCTGTTCTTCTCACACCAGTCTTCTGACCGTATGGTGACTGTATTGTACAAATTCTAGCAAATAACAAATTACCCTTCTTATGCATGTAAACAATGATTGCTCACTACCATCTATCTGGGAACAGTTTTGAGGAGTTCCTTTAATTGAGCAATTATGTCAGAACAGGTACCCAAAATTCTTATTCGCTTTTGAATACAATCTAAACTCAGAGCGTTATAATCTTTCTAAGCTCTTAGTGGGTTTGCACCTCTTTAAAGTAAAAATTATAGTTTCCTCAATTTAAGGCGAACAGGGTCTTGTGATATCCTTATAATGCATGATAGGGGGTACTTTATCCTATATATAATCTGAGTGCCTTTGAACGATCTGAGATCGATCTACTCCCTCTTGGTTCCTGAGCTCTGACATTAAAGCTGACTTTGCTAGTCTGCTGTCACTATTGTACCATCTCAGTTCACCACCTGCTTTCCTTATTTTCCTGGTAGGTGTCTAAGTAATGTATGGTTTAATACTCAAAACCAGACTATCATAAACAACATATTGGATTAATTAATGGATCTGCTGTCTCATATTTAGTAAGTAGTGAAAACAAGTTGATATATAATGCTGTTTGTGCAGTATCCCTATACAAATTAGGCAACTTCACTCTCTTAGGTGATATTACGAGAAAGCTTGAGGTAGTGTTATTTCTATATCTCATTGGCTCAGCACCTAAGCCTGTACTAGTGAGAAAAAAAGTACGGGCAGGATCATGATCACTCTCAGACCTCATCTTCAGCTCTAGTCAATTGACCAGGGACCAAGATTTCAATCTTACTAGAAAGTAATTGATAAAGCTGAGTCCCTAAATTTAGGGAGAAAGGGGTAATCGTCGAATAATCAGCTATTCAATGCCCTAAACCCATGGGCATCAAATATGTTTGTCTGTTGTTTATCACAATACTGTCTTGTTCTTAGACAAGTTTACATTTTGGGGATTCCCCATAATTCATTTTTGATATCCATATATTGTGTAGGCATAGTATGTGATGCAAGTTGGCAATTCAGATACTACCATATTCTCAAGCATATGACAATCTCCTAATGATGTGAAGATATAAGTGCAGTGTCTGGTGCCTAGATTGCTCCCCAAACAGCACTAAGTTATGTGATGCAGCATAAACTTAGGTGATTAGAAATGGTGAGCATATCACAAGAAGTAACATTCAGCAATGTAAAATGAATGGCTAGACTGGTCTTCACCCATATTAACAGTTTCCCATTGATTTCTCTCTTATTCCTTTAGTAACTAGCCGAATAAAAGTTTGATAGCCTAACCTATGGATTGGCTCTAGTTTCCATGTCTCCCATACAATAATCATGTGATTTCCTGAAATAAAAATTCTTGCAAGTTGAGGTCCTCCTCATTTCACCTTAAATCATGAATATTCAATACAAGTACCTTTATTAGTAACTTAACTTTCTTTCCATCCTTATGAGACTGCATCAACTAGGTGGCCCCTTGTTTTTCACTGGTTCTGTCTATGTCTTCAAGCATCACCAGGAGGACAGAACACAGAAGCGGACATCCTTTCCCTTTATCCTGAAACACCAAAGGCCTTTGAAAACACACAAACTGCACTTGTGATTAATAATCTTGTATTGTGAGGCTGACTAACCAAAATAGGTCATACAGTTCCCCTTCAGTACCTGGAAAACTGGGTAAGTCAAAGTACAGATCAAAGCATCATCTCAGACTTACCCGTGCAATGCTCAACTGCATAAATACCAAGAAAGTAGCAACGTTTAATGACCAGGCTTTCTGGATTCCAGACCTCCTTACCTTGGCAAGGCATTGTTTTTAGTTGAAAAACATTGCAAAAAGATAATAAGACCCATATAGAGGCGTATAAAACCTTTGTAGTAGCGGGTAGAACTGGCATTAGCACATATACTTGCCAACCCTACCGATTTAGGAGGTAGGATAACGCTTTTTTAAGGAGTCCTACTGCCTACCGATTTATTGGCAACACATTTTATATTTTTTTAAAACATTTTTTTGTGGCCATGCCAGCTCGGGGGAGTCTTTCAAGGGCTCCCCCGAGCTGGCATAGCAGGAGAAGGCACGGCATACAGGCCTTTGATGTAAAAGGCGACCATGGCGGCGGGCTAAATGCGCCCCTCCGCCACGGTTGCCTTTGACAAAAGGCGCCATTAGCCCCCCACCACGCCCGCTCGGGGGGAGTCTTTCAAAGGCTCCCCCAAGCTGGCGTGGTGGCAGAAGGCGTGGCAGGCGCCTCATTGTCATTAAATTCACCCACGGCGGCAGGCTCATTCAATGACAATGGGTTGCTGACGCGCCCTATTCCTATCATTACCTCCTTGCCTGACTATTTTTGAAACTTTAAGATTCCTACAGATTTTTAGTCACAGAATGTTGGCATGTATGTTAGCATCCCAGAACCCAAAGGACTCAGGCCCTGGTAAGACACTGTTTTCAGTGGCAAAGCATGGAAAACAATTAAAAGACACATACACAGACATAACATATGCACAAGGACAGAAGCACGACAACAAACAATGAGAGGGCATTTACAATCACTGGAAATGTGGCCCCAGTCCATAGCATAAAACTACCATGGACTTAATTACTCATTTACCCTAGTCCAAGAAAATTCTGTGGTCTTGGTGCTAGTGAATAAATTAGGAAAGATGCCCACCCTTATTGTGTGTATTGCTTTGCCAGCAGAACGGCTATCTGAAATGTTTTCACCCAACACAATCAGACTTCAGGGATCGCCTTGTGCAATTTGTGAGCAGAACATACATGTGATATTCCAGTATTGCTGTACATTTTGCAAACTGTTGAGCATGGATATACCTCTGTCCACAACTTAAATTCACGGATTGTGTGAATCAGGTCTTTGAGTAGTACCTACGCTGCTGCAACCAACAAACACTAAAACCATAGCTTAATCTATGTTGTGAGCAACATATATTTCAAAAAACCATGTTCACAACTCTACTTGCATTTTACCACTCCCTGTGTTATACAAGAACTACAGCACAGCTGAAAGTAAATAATCAACAAGCACTGCTTTAAAAAATACTGAACGGTGCAAGGGTAAATCTATATAATTGAACACAGGAATATAAACATATGCACACAGGAATGCAATCCTGATCACCAGTATTCCTCAGGTGACACATTCTGGTTGCCTTCTACTCTTGCTAGGCCCTAAAAAACTACAGCCATGATTGATCGCTGGAACTGAAGTCACAATCTGTCTGTCTAAAAGGGTGTCCATATGTTCCATCATTCATATTTCTGTGATAGAAGAGACCCTAAAGAATCTTCGTTCCAGATGCCCACCACCGATAATGGTGATTGAGTGTGTTTAGGATCAGAAGACTGTGTATGATAAATGGAAGAAAACATCTATGGAGCTTAGCTATAACATTCCTTCCATGTAAAATACTCCCATAAACCCAGTCCCCATTTCCTGGAAAGAGAAGGGTGTCCTGTCAGGGCCACCTGGACTGCCAAAGGTTGTTCACCATGAAACCGGCTCAAAGGGATGGCGCAAACCCTGATAATGAAAGTGTATTACCACACCATCAGGTAGGGCATTCTTGTTATTTTCGCTCTGTGCTCCCTCCCTCTCCAGGCACTAAGTATTGGATGGTACACTACTTAGACTGTACATGAAGGTCTCAGAGGACTTCATTGGCAAAAAAGTTTCTCAGAACTACAATTCCCAGCATGCTTGTGAACCCGTATGGGCCCTCTAAGACGAGGTGATGCTCTTATGGGATGGATGGGGATGCAGAAGTTACTCAAACATCAATAAAAATATCGACTCAGGAAGTTGGCAAAAGGTATGCTGTTTTATTAACAATTATCTAAAACAGGGAGTACAATGGACATCAACAGATGTCTCATAGCAAGGTCGCTCAATGATTTACATAAAAACAAGCTTTTCTAGTAAAAACTCATCATCACTGACGTCACACTATGTGGCAAACTGTAAAACTTAAACTGGATTGTGGTTGGCCTATGTGAAACATCTACATACATTTTCTGTGTGGTATAGGGTTGTGATAGGATCTCCTTTGTCAGGTGGGGAACTAAGCCCTCCTCTAGTGCAAGTCATCTTCATCGTCATAAAAATACACGACAATTTATTGGTTCACAAAATATAGGGCTCTTTGATATATGTCCCTCTATAATTGGTTGGCACGCTTGTACCCTTCTGGAATATTCCACTTGCTAGCAGCATACAAGCTGGTACCACAGGTGTTGGTGGGTTGGGCTTGACCATGCCTCCCCACCCAATTAACCCAACATCTGGCATCACTCTTACTTTCTGTCATTCAATTAGCCTTTGAACATGGCTTTGTAAGCCTTACAACTCCTGGGAATAAAAAGTGAGCATGAGCATGCTCTCATCTTCTTGCCTCAGCGTTATCTGCCCAAGTCTATTTCCATCTAGGTCATCTGATTGGAGACCACATTTTGAGCTTTTTCTCTGTATTTAATGGTTTTAAAAAGAATAAAACTTGGCACTCCTTGTCTTTTTGCTTGGCAGGGGCTCAGCCCATCTCTTGAATTCATTGTATCTGTTGAAGCTCGACAACCAGTTATTGGCTGCACTGGCGTTTTGACACCAGGCCAACCAAGCCCCCTTGGATTCTTTCTTGCTGGTCAGCTACCTTTATTAACTGCACCACACTGTCAGATTTTCTGCTCATGGGGTATCAGTTTGCTAAAACATGATGTGGGACATCCAGATTTCCAATTCATATATATACCTTGGTGCATCGCCGCAATCTATTCACTACACATAGCCAGCCTTTATGATTACTTAGTCTACTTGCGTTTCCATCATCTGTACAGTTATAAAATGGTTTGCATTTTCATCCATGCTCTTCACACGTGTAACTTCATTTTGCATGTGAACGTTTACTCGATTCTTACTTTGTCAGCAAATTCTATATGTTCTCTTTACTTTCTCTTCTATTATCTTCTTCTCAGTTTGTCACTTTACGTCATGTGACGTCACCAGTCAGTTCATCCATCTTCTTCCGCTCTTCAGGGATCTTCCCCAAGAGACTCCCAGCTCTATGTGGATACATAAAGAAAGGTTTTCTCAATGGATACTTTGCTTCAAAGGCTGCTTGTGTTATTGGCATCATTACAGGTGTCCCAACATGTAGGCAATTCAGGGGTGGGACTTCCGGCAGAGGTCTTTAGCTCCTCCTCTACACTTATGATGATCTTAGATGCAGGGCTACTTAATCCTCACCCCATCCTTGAAATTTCCCTCAAATTGAAGATGCAGTTGAAGAAGGAGCTACAGAACACATCACCTGCAGGGACATATGGAGGACACCAGCTAGTTGAGTATGCACGTTCACTGTCCCTTATGATGAAATAACTGATAGCATCTGGGATCATCATGGAGGACACACACACACACACACACAATTCCTCACAGTCAGAGTGTTTTCGTTTAGTAAGAGTGTTTGTGGAGGGGGGCCATGCTCATCAAGTTATTCCTTCTATTTTGTCAAAATATATTGCTGTGTGAAGCACACCTGGCATATCTTCACAGAGAGAATAGAAAAATACATGATGTGCTTATGAAATGCATACAATCCACAAGTCTATTCAGGTGTGTTACTTTGCTTTACTAACAAACCTTGAAATGACAGTATGGGTTTGGAAGCACCAGCTCTGTTCATCAGATAGAGACATAAAGAACACATTTCAAGGTCTAAAGGTGAACTAAGCTTTTCCATTGTTGCCATTAATCCCTATCTAAAGTATGTTTTCAATGTTTCCTTGAAGAACAATAATGTATAATGTGAAGCAGTTGTTAAAGAAAAACAAGTGCATATTCCACAATATTATTGTATCTATTACTGATTTCATAAGTGAATGTGACATGTAGGGCATTTGATTTGTGAAAACAAGAACAAACAAAGTGCACAAAGGCACACAGGAGCCGCAAACCATTCTTTATCTGACCCCCCTACTAATGACAACCTCTCTCTTTTCCTAACTCTCTTCCTGGTGACCCTCAAATCCTTTTCCTATCCTTCAGGTCTACAAGTCAGGCAGTGTTCTGTAATCTGTTCAGCAAGTGGACTCTTTGATAGAAGGTAGATGAGGCCATGCTAGGTAATACTCTCCCTTTTTGCAAGAGTATCTGCTCTGATGAAGACTTAACAACAACTGTCTCCCTCCATCACCAGTCCTGTTGAAGGATTCCTGAAGGAAAGGCCCTATGTAAACCAAAATATCTTAAGGGTGTGCCACAGCTGTAAAACCTGCTCTGACTGAGAAGCAAGGGCACTAGTGCATTTTGCAGTTAGTGTGATGTATTGCCATCTCGCAAGGATGTGGAAGCCCTAATGTTTTTGACATTCAGCAAATAATAAAAGGATGCAGGTAATTCTGTTTCTGAAAGGAAGTCTGTTAATCAGACCACTCTTTCAAAAGGCTCTATGTGCCCTTACTACACCAGTCTCCTGACAGCTGCAGCACCTGCTCTTCAGTGGTACAGGGCACATGTACATTCCTGACAGCTGCTGTAACCCAAGGTCACTGCAGACCGAGGATGCAATTTATCTTCTACACCTCTGATCCTGTCAAACCGGATATTAAATTATGCCTCCTATTACAACGATTTGTATGTATATTGGCCTATGCCAAGTTGCTTAAAATTGTACGCGAATAGCTCTCTACGGCAAGGTCTTGACCTTAGAAATTGATATAGGCCACCATCTTGAATCAAGCCTCCATTTTAGGTTAGAACCGCCATTTTAGAGTTTTTGTACAAAGTCACCCTGTAATCTAAAATGGCCGTCTCGTGTGCCCTTGTTCTTGCCCTAACCTCTCCAACCTCTGTAGGAGAGTTAATGTCCAACCTGCCTTCAGGCTACATGTTAGGGTCATGTAGACCTTGTCCTTTGTTGACCTCGGGGGCAGGGCATTACTTGAATTAGCAATGTTAAACTACAAGTATGCAAGAACAGTAATGCTATCCGAATATAATATGTAAAACATTTGTTTGATCTGTATTAAAACAGTATGTAAAGAGTGTAAATGTTAAATTAAAGAATATTGGAGTGTGTTAGTAAATATATTCTAAAGTAAACCGCATGCACGAGATATATAAATTAGGAAAGTGAACCTGGCGCGACCCTAGCCCAGTGTATGATTAACCTGTAAGAGGGATGGACATCATTTTACAAATTGTATAAATGTGTCGATGTCCAGCTAGAAAATTCTGTTCACTGCTCACATTGAACCCTGCTGGTGGTCTCTGTGATGTATTGATGGCCAAATAGCTATTTGTGTACTTTGTTGAATACTGTTCAGTTTTGTAATAAAGATTCTGGGAATCTTTACAAGCCCGTGTCGTGTATTTTCCTTTGCTTGGTGTAACAGCCGTAATATCGTATTTTTTCTGATTCCACTATCCAAAATGTAATAATTGTTGCCCTGCCCCCATACCTCCTGCTGGTAGGATAAAGTCTTAAGAATATGCTATACCTGGTTATGGTATGCTGAGTGATATGAGCACACAATTGTTAAAGCCACGTCAATTTGATAGTGTACAAGTGTCAGCTCTGTGAGACCAGGCCTGGTATGTGAGGGCAATATCAATTAATTGCTTTTCTGTGTGGCTCTCTTTCCTTTCTGTCCTCTCTATTTCCTTTCAAACAACACACTCTCATTATGATGCAAGAAGGCAATGGCTATTTTTTACCGCAACAGGGAATGGACCCTTTATAGCAGGCTTCCTTGTTTTCTAATCCCCATTGACAAATTGCCTTTATAAGGAAGGGGTCCCCCAGTACTTCTTTGTTTCTTTCTTGGGCACCAACAAGAAGGCATCTGTGGATTCCTTTTAAGAGTGCTGTCCATTCCAAAGCCCATTGCCACAAAGGGGAAGGCAAGTGCGTCCAAGGCAGAGGAGAGCTCCCGTAGCCATCCCGGGGAACATTTGGGCTGAACTGCTGTGGGTCAAGGCATGCCACTCTTCCAGCTGCACTGGAGTTAGGCTCCTCACTGGAGGTGACGAGACCCCTGCCGGTGCAAGCACACCTTCCTAGACTAGGAAGGTAGGGCAAGAACAACTCCCCCTTTTCATAAAGCCCCTTGATTGGGACTGACAGTGCCTTGAGATGTTCAAAGCAGCCTGGACTCCTGTTTTACTGCTTGGAGCCATCTCCAAACGGATTCAACCATACTCAACATCTTCAAACCAACCCAGTACCTGCAGTGATGTTTTTGGCATTCTTGCATCTTTCTTTCAATGGCTGCTTGCAACATTCAAATGGGTTCAATGTTGCAGTGCAGAGACAGCCCTCATCCCCACCTCAGATCCAGACCAGCTCACCAATGAAGATGTCTTTGACTTGTTACTTCTTTGAGCACCACATCAGACCAACAGAACCTTGCCTGGACCCAAATAGAACTTTGACTTGAGGCAATGATCCAAATCTGCTGGGTTGCTACTGTGATCACTTCACAACACTCATGAGAGAATAGCCTGCCCATGTAAATGCTGTTATGAGGTGGCACATATCACCACCTTGCATTATGTATAACTGCAATCAAACAGATGGACAGGCACAATGGTGATTGGTGATGTATTCAACTTTGCAGACATGTCACAGGACCTCAATCGGACTGCGACACATTCCTGCAATGTTCACTAAGGGCCCCCAATTTTCTTACAAAGCCAATCTCGGGAAGGCTATCAAAAGTGACGGAAGGGTGTTATACAACACCATTTGCATTACTATACATTGAATTACTATGCAGTGATCCATTCTAACAAGTTAGGGGTGTGCCCACGTCTACACTATGTTCATGGTGGCAGACACGCAGCGCAATAAGTTCCAATGTGGCTCCATGTAGCCAGGGACACTGTACTGCAGTCACTTTCTTCGCTTTCACTTAATAATTATTTGACTCCATTACATACAATTAAAATGACCCAGGATTACACCCAGAAGGTTACATGTGGAAAGATTTGAATCTAGCAATGAGGTTAGCTGGGTCTGTGGGTCAGTGCCCTAATGCATCTACTACAAAGATCTTTGTTTGACCTCATGGCCGTAGGTTCAAATCCCAACTCAGCTCGACACCATTGAGAGGTAGTTTGCATGGGTTCCATTGAGTATGCTTACACCAAACAACTGCGATCTGTCTTTAGCACCAAAATTCTCCTCTGTGGGGTTAGCATTGTCCTCTACAAATACATGTTATGTTATTTTTGTTCTCCCCAATGACACAGAGACATCTGTTGACCCTATACATAAGGCAAATTGCGGAACATGCCTCCCACCATTTGCTGAGTAACACAACATGAGTCAGAAGTGTACATCAACATCAAAATTCAGTGCATGGTGCAACATGTGGTTGGAAGTTAATCCTTTGGAATGCGTTTGGCATTCATGCAAACAGGAATGGTGTTGCACATTCTAGACTCATGCAATAATATCATTCTTTTTTTAAACCATTGTTATGTGTTTCCTATTTTGGACTCAACTACAGCTTCAGTCTCAAATCCACTAATTCATTGAATGCAAACAAGTTCAATGGCCATGAGGAATAACTCCCCATTTATGACCATAGCTTCGGGGGTGTTAGTTGTAAAAAAAAAAAAAAACTCCTGTAAAATGGTCCTCCTGCATTGTAGTACAGTCATTTTTTGCACATACCTCTTCATGTCCCACCAGCACTACCACACCTCACCAATGCTGTATTGAGAAGTGGCCACAGCATGGACTGTGGCAGAGATGCTTGTTACAGCTTGTAATGCTTGAAATGAGGGTCTTCTGAAATTCTTTTACCCACTCTTCCAGTTTAGTCCGTATTACTTTCCCATATAATTTACTATTTGAATCCAAGAGGGAAGTTGGATGCTAGTTGCTTGGAATAATCGGCTCTCCTTTTTTGAAAATTGGTAAGATTTCGGTCAAGTGCCATGAATCTGTGAGTTTGCCCGTTTTAGAGCTGGCTTTAAATAGGGACAATAAGTATGGTGCTCATACTATGGGCTCACTCATCTACAAATCCACTGATATATGGTACGGCCAGGAACATTCCCCATGGCATGCTTTCAGATCGCTGTGGTCACCTGTGCCAAAGTTCTTACCAAGGGCACTGTAGCTATTTCAGTGTTATCGGGTTCTAATGCTTTGCATAGCCTTGTCTGGAATTCTATTCTATTTTCTGAATATAGTGCATAAAAAGGAGAAAGCCAAGCACGGTCTTTGATTCTCCCTTGTAAGATGTCCTTATTATCCTGTTTTCACAGACTTATGAGATTCCAGAATGTATTGTCATTCTTCTCATTTGCCGAGCGTATACGTATTTCCCAATTATCTAGTGTCTTAACTTTTTATTTTCTTTGATTGGGGTCCTTTACTAATTTCTGGTTGTTTGGCTCTCCTCCATTGTGCCATTTTTTTTATTTTAGAGCTGGTAATAGTTTGGCGTTAGCCTTCCTGCACTTTCCGTCATACCAGCTGTCATTGGCCATTTGTTGGTCAGAGACTACTTTTACAGGTGTTGTAAAAAGGGTGATCGAGTCATAGAGAGTGTATTGTAGCTAGATAGTGTACACTGATGGGCATAGCAATTAGAGTTCTGAGTCATTCGAGTATAGGAAGGATTTGCTTATAGTCTTTAGGTGGGTTTGATTTAATTCTGTGTCTTCCCATTTTAGTCTTTTCTTGTTATTTGTAAGTGGGAAGGAATTGGTGAACTCTCTTAGATTGTTACTCAAGTTGTTGGCCTCTATTGTTGGACTTTCACAACCCCTGATGATTTCCATTGATCTAATACATTTCCAACTTGGAAGATAAATCTGGATAGAGTCAATTTGGCTATGTTTGTTTTTGGAACAAAAAAATAAATAAATTGGAATTGGTGGAATATCGGTCTCAAAATTAAAAAAAAAAAACGTTTGTGCTGTCTGAAGGGCATACGTATTATTTTTTGTATGATGTGGCGTCTTGTAGTTGGGATATTCCATGTTATTCTCTGGCTCAAATAACTCCATTAGCTCATTCCTGGTTCAAGATGCAGGTTCATATCCCCTGTTATTATCAAAATCGATGTTCTATTGACTATCTGCGCCCATTCACCTACCAAAAGTTCCAGTCTATCTAGAGTGCCCATTCTGTTAACACCATAATGTTTATTATAGATGTTACATAACAACAGACTTTCACCTCCTGGGAGATTGATTAGTAGGCCTGTGGAAACAGAGAAATTGATATGAGGCCGGGAAGCCCAAAGGAAACACACCAACACAGGTTACAAAGAACATACAAAGCGCTTTATTCAAAAGCTACAACAATTACCAAAAGTCAATTGACAAACGGATAGCTATTCGGCTCTCAGAATAACAGAACAAACTTTCAACGGTAGTTTGCTGCATTAGTGTGAGAGAGCGTACATTGGGATACTCAGGTTTTTATACTTTTTGTCCAGCTCTGGCCAACCCCCTCGCGGGTTAACCATTCTTAGAACCAGGCCTAGAGTTCGTTGCCAGGTCGATCCCATAATGTATGCATTTTGATTTGTTCCGCTGATACAGTTGTTCATTTACACATAGGTCAGGGATATGACAAGGTCTCAGTTCGCGACCCCAACAAGTGGCCTGCAGGCATATTACTTATTCATGTGTGCGGAGGTCACAACGGCCAGAATCCCACTCGAAATGTCATTCGGCCTCCATTTTGATGTTCAGGGTGACTTCCACACTACAAGAGAACCTAAAATGGCGGCTAAATCCAAGATGGCGATTTACACAGTACATTAAGGTCAAGACCTTGCCGCGGAATCTATTTACACAATGTTTTTAGACAACTTGGCGTAGGCCAACACACATTCAAACAATGCTATATGAGGTATAATATTATTTCGATTCCGACAGACCCTCCTTTTGGCCTATGCCAAGTGCTAAACATTATTCCTAATACTTTTGAAAATAACTCCATGTGCTATCATCCATAGATTCCGCATCATTGTCTGTTATGTCTATAGCCATAAGGTCGTTCATAAAAACCTCTTGTAACATGAATTCTTTAGATGCTGTATCTGGGGCATATATTTTATGCCCTATTGTGCTCACTGCTTGGGCACAACATCCCCCTAACATTCCACATATACTTGGGAGGCATTGAAAACAGCAACAAAGGAATAGCAAGATCCCTAAAATAACCAGAATAACGGAAAGCACCTTCCAACCCCAAGATCGTAAGGAATCCCAGAACCAAAGTGCTAAGATTCCAGTCTCCTACAGGGATATGTACTTCAGAACTGAGAGTATGTAAGTTCTGAATTGCTTTAAA
Organism: Ambystoma mexicanum; assembly: GCF_040938575.1. Classification (NCBI taxonomy): domain Eukaryota; kingdom Metazoa; phylum Chordata; class Amphibia; order Caudata; family Ambystomatidae; genus Ambystoma; species Ambystoma mexicanum. Next base: position 698,270,355 of record NC_090930.1, read on the forward strand.
AATTGTTGTGAGGAGTCTGGTACGAAAACACAACAAGCAGACCCCACTAATTTGCATACTCCATCTCGTTCCGCCAAAATGACATCTAATGCCATCCGATTTTGAAGTGCTACCAATCTTATTGCTTTTTGCTCTAAGGTCATATTGTAGAGTATGTCCGTGGTCCGGTTGATCGTTCTCTCCAGTACCCTTGCTAATCCCCTAATGTTCTCTGAGTTTGTTATTTGTCCCCAAAAGGGCACAACTGATTTCGCTATGTCTCCCAATACTTGCCCAGGGGTATCTCCGTTCTCGTCTCGCCGTGGGCGAGCCTTTGTAACCTCCAATGTACTAGCTACAAATACCCCGGGTAACAATATTCCTAAATAACAGGTTCCCTGCCAATCCTTAGGCAACCAGGGAAATGCTAAACTACCACAAACAAAATAAACAGGCCCCCCTACATACAGAGGCCTGTTTTCCCCAGTCAAATTTGCAACGTTTTTACAAGCTTCAAAATCTCCCATTGGCCTAGTGCCATTTCTCTGTACACAGAAGGGAACCGAGTCAGGACTGTGATTTATAGAATAAGAAGGAGGTACAGCGTCCTTATTGCCTATCAGAGCCATTTTAAAGGAAATCAGAGTTTGAAAAGGAAGAGATAGTTTGTCAGACGGCCTAATAGAAGCGACGTTAGGTTTACTTCTATTTGCGAAAAGCGAGCATCCGAGGGGAGTCAATTCACGTTTCTCGAAATCATTCAGATTAGTTCCATCAAAGTTCCCTGACATGCTATCATTCCATCGGCCAAAGAATAGTGCTCTAAGAGAGGCATAGCAAGCAGTCGTTAAAGGTAGAGGATGTATATACCATCCCAGTCCCTTGTTCCCATGTTGCGGTAAATGAGTACAAATCCAACAATTACTCTTATTAAAAATGGCATGAGTAGCATTCATTACTATCATCAGAGTATTATTATGATACTTTTGTCTATGTTGGGAGTCTCTAGGGGACAGAGTGTGAAGGTGTACAGAAGGAGTCAAAACAGTTGGTACAATCTCGGTCGGTAATAAAGGTTTCAGAGGATAGATTTCTTCGAAATACCAAAGTCCTACAGCCGCAGTTGCAAAAATAACAATAATCATTATCAAAACACAACAGTACGTTTTCGGGGCCCAGGCACATTGTTCATTGTTCGATTTGGTCACCCCCTTATTTACAAGTCCAGTGCGGGGAGCAGCGGTGAAGGTGGCAGGCATCGTGGTTTCTCAATCGACGGCCCCAATGTTCGTTGCTGGCAACACTACGGTCGCGTGATATCTTAGTCCTTCCCAACCCTAGCCAGCAGAATCCCTTTTTTGTTCAACAAAACTTTCTCATAACAAGACAATTTTCCAATCACTTCCTTTTTCCAGATGCACGAAACTCGTGCCGTAGTTCTATTTCCTTGGTCGAAGGTTGTACCTGATGGTACCCAAAATTGTCTGGTCCGGAAGCAAAGTATCATCACTTCCTGAGGGAAGCGACGTGTCGGTGGCGACGGAAGTCGCAGAGCTCGAAACAGTGTTTTCCGGAAGTGATTTTTCAAGAGAGTGCGGAGATTAAATGGATTGTTCCCCGAGCTCCTCAGGCTCAGAGAACTTCTCCGACGCACTCACTGCGCTGTTTGCTACTCCAAGATCAGAGACTGTAGCATCAGCGAGGGGTTCTGCTTCTTCTGTAACGTGTGGCGTCGGGTGAGGAAGTTTCTTGACGTGCGTCGCGTGAATCCAGTTCTTCTTTCCAGCCACCCGCACTGCTGTCCTGGTGACCAACAACACCTGATGGGGTCCCCGCCAGCGAGGCACGAGACAGGAAGACCTCTCGTAGGCCTTCACTAGGACCCAACTTCCAGGCTGTATATCGTGTCCTGGGCCCGTGAACCGTACAGGCAAAGCTGAGTAAACCTGGTGATAAAAGAAATACAGGTTTTTAGTTAACTGGTTACAGTAGTCTACAAGCAATACAGTTTCCACCACTCTCAGGGCTTTAGGTTTCGGGAGACCCCAAATGTTAGCAGGTCTCCCCATTACTACTTCAAATGGAGAAAGCCCAGTTCTAGTCTGAGGTGTGGTACGCATAGCTAATAACACAATAGGTAAGGCATCTGGCCATTTTAGTTTGGTATCAGCACATGTTTTTGCAAGTTTATTCTTTAAAATACCATTGTGTCTTTCCACCAACTGTCACGTTTGTCGTCTTCTTCTGAAGAGATGACAAGTTCTCCCCCTTCCCTCAACTCCTCACCTTCCTCTTTCTGCTTAATCCTTCTGTCCTTGTGTTGCGGAGGCTTCTCTTTTTTCTTGTGAAGATAAGGACGCCCTCGATAGGATGCCACCGTGCCACTAGATAGGGGCAGCGGGGGCACTCCTACCGAGAACGCCTCACAGGGGGAAAAAAGCCGGAAGGCACAAAAAACCCCTGAATGTGGAGGATCCCAGGAGGTGAGTAGCTGAAGATGGCGCGATCCGATGTGCAGGCACCGAATCGGGAAATAGGCGGATCCAAACGGTAGACCAGGATATGGCAAAAGGTGGTTTCAATGCGGAGATACTAAGGAAATCACAGGCAGTCCGGTAGGCAGGCAAAGGGTCTGGCAACAGTTCAAATAGGATATAGGGATATTCACAGGCAGTCCGGTAGGCAGGCAAAGGGTCTGGCAACAGTTCAAATAGGATATAGGGATATTCACAGGCAGTCCGGTAGGCAGGCAAAGGGTCTGGCAACAGTTCAAATAGGATATAGGGATATTCACAGGCAGTCCGGTAGGCAGGCAAAGGGTCTGGCAACAGTTCAAATAGGATATAGGGATAGAAAAGGGGAAAAAACAACAAGGCAAGAAGGAAAGGAAGAAAAAGAGGGAGAAAAAAGAGGCAGGACGAGGACGAGACCACGCACTGGGCAGGGTGGAGAATTAACTGCGAGGGAAGGCTGGCAAAGGAAATGAAGAAGTCACGAATAATTCACCGGGAGATGGAGCGGCAGCAACACAGGAAGGAACCCGGAAACGTTGCAACGCGTATGCGACCCGGAAGTGAGGACTTAAATACTTCCGGGTCAAGGACGCGTGCAACAACTAGAGCGGTAAAACGGATGACGAGTAGCGGAATGCTACGGCGGACAGAACCGCCAGCGATTCCACTTCCGCCAACCCTGCCGCGGCATGACAGTATGCCCCCTCGTATGGAGACCCCCCCCCGGTTTTCCCGGATGAGAGCGAAAGAACTTGCGGACCAACAGTGGAGCATGTACCTGAGAGGCTGGTTCCCAAGAGTTTTCCGACCAGTGATACCCCTTCCACCGTACAAGGTATTCCAACCTTCCCCGGCGGTACCGGGAGTCACAGATTTGGGCTACCTCGAATACCTCCTGGGTCGAAGTAGCAGGCAAGGGGGTTTTCTTCTTTTTGCGAGACCAGATGTCTGCAAGAAAAGGTTTGAGTTGTGAGGCATGAAACACCGGGTGGACTCTTTGAAGACTCTTGGGTAATTTTAGCCGAAAGGCCACCGGGTTGATGACTTGTGTGACTTCGTATGGACCCAGAAATTTAGGGGAGAGTTTGGAAGGGTGTGCCCATCGTGGTAGATATCTTGTGGACAACATGACTTGAGAACCTATTCCCCAGTCAGGCCCCGCTCTGCGATGTTTGTCGGCCTGGACCTTGTATCTCATTTGGGCCTTGCTAAGATTGTGTTTAGCCTGTAGGTGGACGTCTCTCAACACGGCGAGAGTGGAGTCGACTGTGGGCAGAGAGGTTGAGACATTAGAGACCGGTAGTATAGCTCGGGGATGGTAGCCATAGTTACAGAAAAAAGGGGTGAAACCGAGAGTAGACTGGAAAGAGTTATTGTAGGAGAACTCAGCCAGGGGTAGTAGAGAAACCCAGTTGTCCTGTTGAAGGTTCACATAACACCGTAGGTACTGTTCTAGTGTGGCATTTAAACGTTCCGTCTGTCCATTTGACTGAGGGTGGAAACCTGATGTTAGAGCTCTCTCTATGCTCAACCGGTTGCAGAGATGTCTCCAGAAACGAGAAGTGTACTGGCTACCTCGATCGGAGATGATCTTCTTTGGTATTCCATGGAGACGAAAAACGTCTTTGATGAGAGTCTCGGCCATGGTTGCTGCTGTTGGTACCCTTGGCAATATGGAGAAGTGAGCCATCTTTGTGAAGTAATCGATCACTACCATGATGCATGTGCTTCCTTCAGAAGGAGGTAAGTCCACGATGAAATCAGTAGATACCACTTCCCAGGGACTGTCGGGAACCGGAATTGGTCTCAGAAGGCCCAAAGGTTTCAGACGAGAACTCTTGCTGCGAAGACAGGTCACACAGGATTGTACGTAACTGGTCACGTCTTGGCGCATCCCTGGCCAATAAAAGTGCCTCTGTAGAAATTCTAATGTTCCCTTAATACCTCGATGACCTGCCAGCTTGGAGTCGTGACACCATCTTAACGCCATTCTCCGAAATTCCGAAGTAGGTAAGTATAATTTTCCTTTCACAAAGTATAGGCCTTCCTTGACTTCGTAGACGGGGTCTTGTGGGTGACACTCCGACTCAAAACCCCCCTTTGAAGCTTCTTTCACTTGTCTTAAGAAAGCGGATAGAACGCCTATCCTCCTCGTCAAGGGGAACATAAGATCTGGCGACCTGTCGGATTCATTCCCATAGTCTCCTCTGCGAGACAAGGCATCTGCGACTATATTCTGTGGTCCTGGGATGTAAGTAATGTTGAAATCGAACTGGGCAAAGAAGTGAGCCCAGCGGGCCTGTCTTGTGTTGTAGCACTCAAACTGTCGCAGAACTTGTAGATTTCTGTGATCTGTTCTGATGGAGAATGGGTGTTTACCTCCTTGTAGAAGATGACGCCACTCTAGACAGGCTGATTTCATGGCCAATAACTCGCGCTCTATGACTGAGTAGTTCCTTTGGCTGTCATTCAATGTCTTGGACTAATAAGAGACTGGATGTTCCTCGCCTTGGTGTTCCTGCAAAAGAACTGCCCCCATAGCTGATGAAGATGCATCTGTCTCGATGATGAAAGGCCGGTCTTGGTCTGGCTGCAGAAGGATGGGGGCGGTACAGAAGGCTTCCTTGAGACTGTGGAAGCTATCCTCAGCTTCACTGGACCAAAGGAAAGGTTTGGAGCTCTTCTTAAGTAGTGTGGTGATAGGTACCATTCGGTGGGAAAAGTTGGATATAAATTTCCGGTAAAAGTTTGCCAGACCTAAAAACCGTTGTACCTCCTTGATGGATTTTGGTGAAGGCCATTCCAAAATGGCAGAAACTTTGCGGGGATCCATGGAGACACCCCGACTGGACAATATGAAACCCAAATATGGGATAGATGTTGCAGAAAATATACATTTGTCTATCTTGACTGAGAGGTGATTTTCTCTTAGTCTCTGGAAGACTTCTTTGACATGAGCCACATGTTCCTCAGGAGTTCTGGAATAAACCAGTATGTCATCGAGATAGACGATCGTGGTCTGACACAACAGGTCCGAAAAAAGCCGGTCCATAAAGCGCTGGAACACAGAGGGGGCGTTAACAAGTCCAAAAGGCATCACTTGGTATTCGTACAGCCCATAAGGGGTCCTAAAAGCAGTTTTCCATTCGTCCCCTTGGTGGATCCGAAGAAGATGGTATGCATTCCGAAGGTCCAGCTTTGTGAAGATCGTGGCGCCATGAACCGCTTGAATAATTTCGGTGATAAGTGGCATTGGGTATCTGTCTTTTATGGTCACCTTGTTTAGACCCCTGTAATCGATACAGGGTCTTAGTTCTTGTGTGTCTTTCTTCGGAATAAAAAACAGGGATGCCCCAGCTGGTGACTTTGAAGGTCTTATAAGTCCGTTGGTCAGATTGTTATCTAAATATTCCCGGAGGAATTGTTTTTCCCTGAGGGATAATGGGAACATTCTACCAAACGGTACCAGTGCATTAGGAACTAGATCCAGACAACAGTCTTCTGGTCTGTGTGGAGGAAGATCACTAGGCGTTTTTTCCGTTACTACCTCTGTATATTCTTGTAGATGGCGTGGAAGACAATGGATGAGTCTGGAGTCGTACACAATGTTAGTTTCTACAGTCTCGAACTTGGGTTCAGGTAGACATTCGGATCTACAATAGGTGGACTGAAAACTGAGTACGTTCTTCGCCCAGTCAATGTGAGGGTTGTGCTTTCGTAGCCAGCCTATCCCTAGTATGATAGGGAAATGGGCGGCTCGGATTATGTCAAACGAGATACTTTCGGTATGTTTTTGGATACATAATTGTAATTCCTCAGTGGTATGGGTGATCATGCCGGAAATCAGGGGTTCCCCATCCACTCCTTCAACCTTCTGATCCTCCTGTTTGGCCAGACGAGGTATACCCTTTTGCTTAGCCCACAAGGTATCTACGAAGTTGCCTGCAGCACCACAGTCTAATAAAGCCTGAGTTGGGACTTCGGTCCTGCCTATAGTAAGGGTTACTGACAGAACCATCAGCCTAGAATCCTCTAGTATACCAGACGAGGCTATAGACAGAGATGTATAAGGACTAGAAAAAGCCCCTCGGGAGTGCGTCCCCATACTCACCGAGGGCGCTCGTTTCCCGAACGCCTCGGAGGAACGTTAGGACAGTTCCGTAACAGATGGTTAGAGGCTCCACAATACATGCACATGTTGCCTTCCCGTCGTCTCTTCCGTTCTTCCGGGGTGAGTGGTGCACGAGCAGTACCGATTTGCATTGGTTCTTCCTTTCCCTGGCGTGAAGGTGGTTGAGAGAATGGTATCTGAGTCTCTAAGGGAGGGAGACTGTAGAGTTTGTTCTTTTTTCTTTCTGACCGTCGTTCCGAGAGTCGGAAATCGATCCGAAGAGCGGCCGTGATGAGACGTGAAAATGAGGCTGGACGGTCGATCCGGGCTAGTTCGTCCTTGAGATCCTCTCTCAACCCTCGACGGAAGATGGTATATTGGGCTTGTTCCTGCCAGCCAGCTTCGGCGGCTATCTGTTTGAACGTAGTGATGTAGGAGAGGAGATCGTTATTTCCCTGACGGACATCTAAGAGGTCCTCTGAGGCTAAAAAAGCACTTTCTGTGCGTAGAAATGTTTGTTGCAGCAGGGTCTTGAAGTCATTGTAATTCTGTAGCACGGGATCTGACTGATTTACCAAAGGGGTGGCCCACGCCAGGGCATTACCCGACATATGGGTAATCATGAATCCTACCTTGGTATGATCTGATGTGAAGGTCTGTGGACGGAAGGAAAAATGAAGGTTGCAGGCATCTAGGAACTCCTTGACTCGTTTTGGTGATCCATCGAATTTGCCCGAAACCAGAGGGTACGAAGGTAGGTCGGCAGGGGTTCGTTCCCGTTCATTCATTCTTAACTGTAACGCGGCGTTGGTGGTTTTTAGATTCTGGACCTCCATATTAAGGTTTTGGACTGCGGCTACTAGTTCCTGGACTTGCTGGGGGGTAGCCATCTCAGTTTCTTGTTGGCGTTGCAAACTGTCACGTTTGTCGTCTTCTTCTGAAGAGATGACAAGTTCTCCCCCTTCCCTCAACTCCTCACCTTCCTCTTTCTGCTTAATCCTTCTGTCCTTGTGTTGCGGAGGCTTCTCTTTTTTCTTGTGAAGATAAGGACGCCCTCGATAGGATGCCACCGTGCCACTAGATAGGGGCAGCGGGGGCACTCCTACCGAGAACGCCTCACAGGGGGAAAAAAGCCGGAAGGCACAAAAAACCCCTGAACGTGGAGGATCCCAGGAGGTGAGTAGCTGAAGATGGCGCGATCCGATGTGCAGGCACCGAATCGGGAAATAGGCGGATCCAAACGGTAGACCAGGATATGGCAAAAGGTGGTTTCAATGCGGAGATACTAAGGAAATCACAGGCAGTCCGGTAGGCAGGCAAAGGGTCTGGCAACAGTTCAAATAGGATATAGGGATATTCACAGGCAGTCCGGTAGGCAGGCAAAGGGTCTGGCAACAGTTCAAATAGGATATAGGGATATTCACAGGCAGTCCGGTAGGCAGGCAAAGGGTCTGGCAACAGTTCAAATAGGATATAGGGATATTCACAGGCAGTCCGGTAGGCAGGCAAAGGGTCTGGCAACAGTTCAAATAGGATATAGGGATAGAAAAGGGGAAAAAACAACAAGGCAAGAAGGAAAGGAAGAAAAAGAGGGAGAAAAAAGAGGCAGGACGAGGACGAGACCACGCACTGGGCAGGGTGGAGAATTAACTGCGAGGGAAGGCTGGCAAAGGAAATGAAGAAGTCACGAATAATTCACCAGGAGATGGAGCGGCAGCAACACAGGAAGGAACCCGGAAACGTTGCAACGCGTATGCGACCCGGAAGTGAGGACTTAAATACTTCCGGGTCAAGGACGCGTGCAACAACTAGAGCGGTAAAACGGATGACGAGTAGCGGAATGCTACGGCGGACAGAACCGCCAGCGATTCCACTTCCGCCAACCCTGCCGCGGCATGACACCAACCCAGCGCTTTGAGGATGTCTAGCTGAATGAAATCGTTTCTCAATACATATCGCTGTGCATATTTGCAAAATTACTGCTGCGATAAAGTGAGGGCCATTATCCGACCAGATTATCCTCGGGAGCCCAAATCGAGGAAAGAATTCTTTTACCATAATCTTTGCAGTAGTCATGGCGGTAGCATCTTTGACGGGGAAAGCCTCGACCCATTTACTGAAGGCACAAATAATTACAAGAACATATTTTAGATTATTACATCGTTCCATCTCAATAAAATCAAAGTGAATAACCTCGAAGGGAACAGAAGGGGGCCCAAAGCTTCCCCTTGGAGTCACTGTCCCCTTACCCACATTGTGCTGTAGGCAGATCATACAGTTCTGGACGTGCCTCTTTGCAGTTTCCAGAATCTTGTCATTTACCCAAACCTGTTCTAACATTTTCGTGATCTGCTGGGCACACACATGCGTAGGAGCGTGTGCCATCGTAACCATTGCCTATACATAAGAATCAGGAAGCAACCATTTCCCTTCGGATGTATCCACCCAACACCCTTCGTCATCCAGTTTCCCCATTCCTTCAGCCCACTTTTTAGATTCTTCCATTGTGGCATCAGTTTGAATATCTCGCACAGACCCAATACCTTCATCCATTATGCAAGCATCTCTCATTTCCCTTGAGGCATACATGTCCGTGCTAAGGTCTGTGGCCGTTTGTCTGGCTATCAAGTCTGCAAAAGCGTTCCCTTTGCCCACATCATCTATGACCTTGCGAAATGCTGCACATTTCATGATCGCTAACTGTTTAGGGAGTGAGAGTGCCGAAAGTAATTGCACTATCAAGGGGCCATGCTGGATCTTGGTCCCATGTGAGGACAGGAACCCTCTTTCCGACCAAAGCTTTCCAAAGTTGTGAGCCACCCCAAATGCGTACTGACTATCAGTATATATATTTACTCTACGCCCTTGGGAAAGTTCACAAGCTCGGGTCAACGCTATAATCTCTGCGGCCTGCGCAGAGTTATGCGAAATTCTCTTAGTTTCGACAACTTTACTCAATGTAGTAACTGCATAAGCAGCTGTAGATGTACCATCCGAAAGTTTGAAGCAGGAGCCATCGCAAAACAGCTCCCCTTCTGCATTATCCAAAGGAGTATCTATGAGATCTATCCTGCCCTTCGTTTCTTGTTCAGTGGTATACAGGCAGTCATGTAATTCTTCGTCACCGCAAACAGTGTTTTGCGGGAAAGGTAAGAGTTCAGCCGGATTAAGAATACAACACCTCTTAATTTGGATGTGAGGGGCAAAAAGAATTAGTTCATACCTTGTTAACCGCGCAGAGGTGAGGTGTTGCGTTTGGGTTTTGTTCAATAGAATATCAACAGAGTGAGGTACCATCAAAATCAAATCATGGCCTAGGACCATTCCCTCACTCTGTTTTTCAGACACGGCAGCAGCAGCGACAGCGCGCAAACATCTTGGCAAAGTGCATGCGACAGGATCAAGGGCGGAGGAGTAGTAGCCGCACGGCCTATTCTTCCCTCCGTGTTCCTGTGTGAACGCAGCCAAAGCACATCCATCACGTTCATGCACAAACAACACAAAGGCCTTGTCATAATTTGGAGTACCCAGAACCGGTGCCGAACATAGCGCGGTTTTGAGAAGCTCAAATGATCGTTGATGTTCCGATTCCCATGGCAGTGGCAGAGAAATGCCCTTCTTCGTCAGAGCCAACATCAGTTTTATCACTGGTGAGAAGTTCGGGATCCACAACCTACAGTAAGAAGCCATACCTATCAGGGCTCTGACTTTCTTCTGTGTAGTTGGAACAGACATGCCAGAAATGTGTTTTATTCTTTCAGGTGTCAATCTTCTCCCCTCCTTTGACAGGAGGTAGCCTAAATAGGCAACCTCCTGACAACAATATTGAAATGTTTTAAGCGAAGCTTTGTGACCATTTTCAGCTAGATGAACGAGCAACAGTACAGTGCCTTCTTTACAGGCACTCTCAGAGTCTGCAGCCAAAAGCAAATCGTCAACATATTGAAGCAGCGTACAAGTAGGTGGCAATTCAAGGGTGTCGAGCTGCTCTTTCAAAGCTCTACTATAAATACTGGGACTTTCAGTTACCCTTGAGGTGCCCTTGTAAATGTAAATGAGCGTCTCCCCAAGGTGAACGCAAACAGATATCTGCTTTCTTTATGTATAGGGATACTAAAGAAAGCGTTTTTTAAATCCACAACGCTGAAGTGCGTAGCCGTAGCAGGGATCATTGTTAATATCGTCGTCACATCAGGCACAATTGAAAATTGTGGGGCGACCACTCGGTTAATAGCACGAAGATCAATTATGAACCGGTATGGAATTGCATTGTCGCCTTTCTTATATACGGGCAAGATCGGACTGTTACACAAACTACCTGTAATCTCCTCGATCACCCCACGATGTACAAAATCGGAGACAAGGCATTTCAAAGCACGTTCGCCTTCGACTGATATTTTATACTGCGGGATGCGTGGAGGTTTCACCCCATGTTTCAGAACTATTTTAACGGACTCAATCTGTAACACTCCGAAATCATTGTCGTCCACCGCCCACAAACATTCCGGGACAATGCTGAACTCGGGAGGTAAAGGTCGAATCAAGAACTGAGAATTAGGAAGTTGCTGTGGTGAAACCGTTAGCCGTACTCCATCCGAAGAACAATGAATTACTGCGTTCAATTTCTTTAACAAATTCAACCCCAGCAAATTCTCTCCACAGTTCGAAGTGAGAAGAAAAGGACAATGGTCCGTGAAGGGACCCAAAGAAATGGATACCGGTGCAGAAACCGGACAGACAGTTGGTACACCAGAAAACCCTACGGAAACATTTGTTTGCCCTGACAGTGGGATGTTTGGAACCCGAGAATGATCAATGGAGCACTTCTGTGCTCCAGTGTCAATCAAAAACTGGTGTTTCCTATTCCCTACTAATAATTCAACGTAGGGGCCTTTCTGATTAACGGGAATAGGTGAAGGTTCCAAACCCTGCTTCGGGCAATCCTAATGAAATAGAGCCTCGTCAGAAGGAAGCTCTTCAGAAAGGTAGGCAGCAGAAGGGTGATCAAATATGTTCCTCGAGTCCATACTCGAGGTCTGATTTTCCCGTGAAAAAGGATGCTGAGAATCTTGTAAAAGCTGACCTCTGTCAGGGCCCCCTGCTCCAGGGCGGCCCCTAGGTCGTCTACCCATACCCCCAAACACACTGTTTGACCTCTGGCGAAGGACAGGGCACTGTGCTCGCCAATGACCTTCCTGGCGGCAATAAGCACATTGATTAATATTCACAGGACTCAAAGGAGCATTTCCTTTTGGGACGTACTGACCTCTAGTCTGTGTCGTGCCTCCTCTGGGGTTTCTAAAAATTTGCTGTAATAATACTTTGGTTTTCAAATCTCCCTTTCTCTTTTCAATTTTTTCCTTCTCATTATTAACACGGTTCTCGTAATACTGAGCCATGTGCAAAACCTCAGATTGAGATTTCGCCTGCCAAGCGCTCTCAGAGGACATAATCTGTGACTGGATGTCAGGTAACAATCCACGTACAAATTTGTCCACGAACAACCTCTTCCCCGACTCTGTACCTAAATCCTATCCACTGAAGTCAGAAAGTACCTGCTCGAATCTATTAAAAAATTAGTTCGATGGCGCCTTCAGTTTTCCCTTGGACACAGGCCGTAAGCTTGTCCCAAATAATCCTTTTCTCTGGAATTATAGTTTTTAGTTTTGCAACAATTCTATCAGGCAAAGTAAGTATTACCTGTGGTGGTTTCTCACCAGCTGGCCTTTCTCCATCAATTCTAATCATATTAGCCCACGTATCTCCCAACCCCGGCACATCGTCTATTGTCCGAACCTGTTTCCATACATCTACGGGTAGGAGTACAGGGAATAACAAGTCAATGTCACTCAAGGTGAACACAGAGGACTGTAAAACGGACTCTATTTCTTTGTAAAATCCCGTCGGGTTTTTCCTGATATCGGGGACTGATTGTCTAATTGTGTTCACTTCCTGTCGTGAAAACGGGACGTGAACAAATTGTGATACATAATGTGCAGGGATATCCACAGCGGGGGCACCAGTCCCAGGGTTGGCGGGGATCTCAACTTTTGGGACAAAGGTCGGAGGAACCTCTCTCATAGGCAACTGAGATATAGGTACCTCCGGCCGCTTACTAAGCAACAGGGCCAGGTCGAGCGCTAAGGCAGCTGTAGAAGTATCGGGCGAAAAAACCCTTTTACAAATCCCTAATAATTCTATAGGGCAGCTAACCCTTTTTCTTACACATTCTTCTTGCAGGTGCTGTACCATCACCTGAATTACCTTTCTTTGCATTTCTACTGCATACTGACTATACGTGTCATATACTTCATCTGGCGGAATCGATGAATCCGAGGTCCATCGAACCGCATCAAATTCGTACTTCTTCAGGTGCCGATCTACGGCACGGAAGGAACCGTTTCTGTACATATATTCTATCGTCTTCATCATCCTCATCTCGTGATTTTTCGAAGTCTTTCCTAAACTCAAACAATCTTTCAACATGCCCATCTACTTTCTGCTCTGTGTCCCTCGAAAGTGCCAAAGCATTCAGATCTCTCACTCCTTGCGGAAGATCTGAATTTTGTAATCTACCCCACATCACACACAAATGAGTCCCCAAACCTTCGATAAAAACAGTTTTCTCGGGAAAACTATTCAAATTAGATAACGTGGAAAAAACATTAGCTTGATCACTTTTCTCCATGCAATGCTTAGCCCATGCAAACAATTCCTGTTTCTTATCTGCAGAAACAGTACTACGAGTCACAATCTTTGATCCTGCACCTGGATCGACTTCAATCAATACGGGGCCACTCGGGAGCGGATGTATAGGTAAATTTAATAAAGGTGTAACTATTGGTGCAGAGGGAAGGGTCGGTGCGATAGGTGGAGGAACAACAACCAAAGGACTAGGAACAATAGGTTGTATAGGGGGAACAGGAATAACAACAGGAGCAACAGCAGGAATGGGCAGAGCGCCCAAAACAGAGGCATACGGAGGTGGCGCTGAGGCATCAGGCCTGCGTTCATTTAATAACTTCTCGATAAATTCTTCAGAAACATGGAAATCTTTAGAGGGGTACATTTTCTGGATCCCGAGTGAAAAGGCTCTATCCATATTTTTAACTGATTCTGACCGCTTTTCTTTATCATATAATAATGCTTTTTCAGCGTTTGTTTTATGACGACGTGCATGTTTATCCCTACTTTTAAGCTGCTGTAATGCTTCTTTCTTCCAATTCTGTAACACATCAAAGGCTGCTGGTCTAGCCTTTTTCTTTAACAATATCGATTCTAAGTATTCAATATGGGGGATCTCAAAACTACCGTTGATTGGCCACTGAAATTCGGAGGCATGTCTGGTCTGTCTGTGCCAAATATCATTAAATACTATGCTTCCAATGCCATACTTACAGTACATAGTACACGCCGGCGACCCCTCCTGTGGTGCCGGGCAGCTAAATTCCAAGGATTGTCGATCGCTGCGGAACAGAGCCCTAAAGCAGCTAGACAATTTCCCAGGCATTTCACAAAAAATTGGTGTTACCTGGTCAATAATTTTTTCTGCAGATACAATACGCCAAATTCAAATTGTCAGGGTTAAATTAAGAGCCGGGTCACGACTGCACCTGACCAAACCTAAGGAGGACCGTACGGTTTACCAAAGAACTTACCTAACGAATTTTACCTTGTGTTTGGTGGTTTCGGCAAATCTGCCCGCCTCAAAATTGGACCCTCGTCAAGATGCCGTGTCAGACCACACGACTATTGTCCAAGGATCGGATCGCGCAGCGCTGCCGAGGTATCGCGTCTCGATCGGTTGGGCCCGCAGAATCACACCGTCCGATCCCGGTTCGATAGTCTGCGTCAACCTTCAATGATCCGGCATCAATCTTGAGGGTCCCTATTCGGGCGCCAACTGTGGAAACAGAGAAATTGATATGAGGGCCGGGAAGCCCAAAGGAAACACACCAACACAGGTTACAAAGAACATACAAAGCGCTTTATTCAAAAGCTACAACAATTACCAAAAGTCAATTGACAAACGGATAGCTATTCGGCTCTCAGAATAACAGAACAAACTTTCAACGGTAGTTCGCTGCATTAGTGTGAGAGAGCGTACATTGGGATACTCAGGTTTTTATACTTTTTGTCCAGCTCTCGCCAACCCCCTCGCAGGTTAACCATTCTTAGAACCAGGCCTAGAGTTCGTTGCCAGGTCGATCCCATAATGTATGCATTTTGATCAGTTCCGCTGATACAGTTGTTCATTTACACATAGGTCAGGGATAGGACAAGGTCTCAGTTCGCGACCCCAACAAGTGGCCTGCAGGCATATTACTTATTCATGTGTGCGGAGGTCACAACGGCCAGAATCCCACTCGAAATGTCATTCGGCCTCTATTTTGATGTTCAGGGTGACTTCCACACTACAAGAGAACCTACAATGGCGGCTAAATCCAAGATGGCGATTTACACAGTGCATTAAGGTCAAGACCTTGCCGCGGAATCTATTTACACAATGTTTTTAGACAACTTGGCGTAGGCCAACACACATTCAAACAATGCGATAGGAGGTATAATATTATTTCGTTTCCGACAGTCCTTGGAGGTTAGCTAAATTGCTGGTCAAGAATTGGATATGAGAGTTCAAATCAGTCCTTATCCAGGTGCATAATCCGCACTAGTTCTGCCAATCATTTTGTGGCCAGGGTGCTGGTGCCATTCATGTTACCATGCAGGGTGCAGATTGTATATGCTCATATCACCACTTTATATAGGGAAGCTTGTTTGATGGCAAATGTTTATTTCAGATCATCCAACACATTTCTGGAAACATTCCTATTGTCTATTGATAAACTGAAGGACTTGTTACGGGCAAAGACAGACAAACCGAAGTTTGTGAGAAAAGAGCAACAGTTATCGCGCCAAACTGCAATTGGACATGTAGTCCATGTATTTGTCTTTGAAAAGAAATTGGTTGAATCCCTTGTTTTAGGACTTAATTTGAATATATTTTCAGTGAAAAGAGTCTTGATCAGAGTTTGAGTTATTAGTCCTTGTTTTCTGGGTACTCTACACGTGTCTCTCCAACAACAGTAATGCTGGTTCATCAGGAGGAATAAGTAGGACAGATTTTGGATTTAGCCCAAATATTAGTTGAGCTTAATTTTTTCATTGTGACTCTGATAGTTCAAGAGTGTATCCTTTGCGGGAATGAGTCTGTAATCATAACGAGTATTCCATATGAAGGTTTAGCATCAGATAATGGCAACTCATACTTCCTGTAGGTGAGGACGCCCTTTAAAGGATGTGTTAAGTCCAAACACCTGATACTTTTGGGTGACTTTAATGTTCAACTTAAAACTGCACCCCTCTTCCTAGGGTGCCCAATAAGTTCTTCAATCTTTACATTGCATGTTCAGGCTCGTAACAGATAGTTCTTTAATGATATTCCTGTCAAACTGATATTTCGTTCAGGGCTAGGGAAAACGTCATATTGATTATCGTTTCATAGATATGACCCTTTGGCTTTAAGTGACGACCCTTTGGCATGATGTGTCAACATTTTCAGTGAATGTTAGACACAAGAGTGACCATGATCCCTTAAACCTCCAGCTGAATCACAGGGAACCTCCCGTATTGGCGGAGGGTTGTGAGGGACGTATATTGCAGCTGACTAATATGCGTGTGTCCTGGACATAGATTGTTCAAAATAAGGGGGTTGATTGAATGATAAATGTATATTAGCATTGTTTTGTCATGTTTTTCTACCTAAGAGCGAACCCAATATGGAAACTTACTTGCAGTTGGTAAAGCTAGTGAAACCTCATGTGACCAAATGAAGGGTGATAGGTAAAGCCAAGTCCAAGCGATCAAATTCATGCTATGATAAGGAACAATGCAAGGCAAAGACATTTCTGCTTTAGGCATTTAAAGAAGCTTCTAGATGCAACGTGCGACTGTGTCTACCCTATTGAAACAATATAATATACGAGCAATGGCAATGGCAACAGTTTGAGATTTTGTGTTTGCATGGGAAAAGCACTTGCCAGCCACTGCCGTAGTTGTATTCACTGGCTATCAATGGTGGACGGTGCAAAATGGTGCTAGTACATGGGCATCGAATAGCATTGCCTGGCACAAATGCCTAGTACCTATACACAAGCTAAAACTGTTGGTTTTGCCAATGCTAGTTTTAACAGGACTTCAGTAAAGGAAATGCATAGTGCTTATAAATCGAGTAGCTGAAGTGATTCCTGGTTCAAACTCTTGTATTACACAAGTAGTGGGTTTAGAACTCCAATTAAGACATTAACTCTCAGAAGACAGCTTTGAAAAAACACTGGTGAGCACTTTGAGTGCAACGTTTGATAGTAAGGCTTGATTAAAGTGAGCGGTAAGAGTTCCCATGAGGAGGTGTTTTGAGCGGTGAGGGACAAGAAGTGCGTGGGAATGGCCATAGTGATTAGCATGCCCATGGGCAGTCAATGGGTGGGCAAATAACCAAACACCACCTACATGCTGTGTGCCCCTCCTTATATACCATTCCTCCCTATGTGTACTCTAATGCAATAGTTTCAGATTATAGGTGTTGCAAGCGACACCTAATAGCCCAACCTAAAAAGGGGATTGCAAGATAAGGCATGGCAAGATTTAAAAGTAACTACAATGTTTTCAGAAACTACATGGGGCTCAGAATCCTAAGGAATTCATGCAGGAAGAGATCACTGAAGCTTGCATTTTACTATGGCGGAGGTCAGGTCAGCAATCATATCACAGAGCCATTACAAGGCCACAGGACCAGGCAGAATATCTGTAGATCTATCTAAAGGGTAACCGGATGCCCTTTGTAACAACATGGTTTTTTATTAATTTCAATTTATATAGGGTATATCTCAGTTCATGGACTAGTGTTGAGATTATTCCAGTTTTCACGAAAGCTGAACGTAGATATCCCAATAATTATCACCCAATTTCACTGATTGCTAGCACAGTGAACATATTTGCAAAATAAATTGTTGGTATGGTTGGCAGAGGAGAAATTCATATAACATTGTCAGGCTGGATTGTGAACAGGAATAGGACTTGTTGATCAAGCATTTGACTTTAATATTATCATTCAAAAACACATGCGCCTCTTGAAACTGACATTATGTGTTTTTCTATTGATCTGAGGACTGTGTTTGATTCTGTTCTTCTGTTCCTAGAGACCAATTATAGGAGGTACTCAGTAGGTTACAAGGTCCTATGGGCATTTTATATGCCATAAGAATGCTTTACTCAAATAATTCTGCCAAGGTAAAATTTGGCCCAGTTTAGGCGACAACCAACCCATTGTAGGTGATGGTGGGTGTTAGCAGGGATGTGTTCTTGCCCCTCTAGTGTTCTCGTTTTTGATAAATGATTTGACAGACATGATCTTGAGGTTTCAGTTAGATGTGCCTTTAATAGGAGGGGAGGGGTGCTGATCGGGGCTGCTTCCCCTCGTGGATAATTCCATCCTTATATCAAGTACTGTCACTGAACCGCAGTGACAACTCGATTACCTTCCATCATTTGGGAATCAGAAGAATCTGGATATTAATATTGGTGAAACAAAATGTATGAATTTTAGTTGTTCGAAAGGGCATAGGGAATCCACCTTTTATACAGAAGGTGAACCGATTGAGAAGATCCCATAGCGTTACTATATTGGGATACTGCCCTTCACAAACTGGGCAGTGGAAGCACCAGATGATGAAAAGTGGCCTGGCGTTATGTAAAGTATGTGGATGTATTACACAGTTCTCCAAAATCCATGATAACATGGTGGTTAAATGGGCACTTAAAGTGCACACATTAATACTACTGCACGAGCCCTGTATGGGGCCAACCATTGGGGGCACTCAAATTCATCCAACCTGGGGAGTATTGAGAATTCATTCTTTATTCAGCTCTTAACAATTCCGAATTTCACACCAAATGCTTCCTTAAAATTAGAATTGGGCTGTGAAGGGATCAATAGTGTTGCTTACTTTGGGCCTATTTTCTAATGGCTCAGACTACAGAGTTTACTCCCTGCAGTATAAACAATCCAACCTCCTATTATGCTCCCATACATTATGTGCTGTGTCCAGCCTACCCCACATTGTGCTGCCATTGTGTGTTGCATCTAGCCTGCTCTCACCCACCTTTGTATTGTGTTAATATTGTGTACTGCAATGTATCTAGCCTGCATTCAACCCACCTTTGCATTGTATTAATATTGTGCACTGCAACGTACCCAGCCTGAATTCAACCCACCTCTGCACCGTGCTAATACTATGTGATGCATCTAGCCTGCACCCACACATCTTTGTATTATGTCAATATTGTGTACTGTATCTAGTATGCAGTCACACACCTCTGCACTGTGTTATTTGGTGCACTGCATCTAGCCTGATCGTAGCCTACCCTAACATTGTGCTATAGTTGGGGATGCATCAAGCCTGCTAGTTACTAAGATGCAGTGCCCCTAAAAGGGCAGAACATGCACTTCTTTTTCCCAGTATTGCTAATGTTGACTTTCATTGGGACTGCTAATGGGCCTAATTTACCTTTACTCCCCCTGAATGGGCAATACCCTTGTTTAAATATGACCCCATCCAAAGTCACTCTCCCCAGGATCAGATCCACCCCCTTCCTACATTTGCTAAGTTTTGACATACTGAACGCCTCACTCAGGCCCACCACATTCCTACCCAAGCTATGTCATGAAACATTAATGGTTAATAAGTCTAACCTACCTACTAACAAGGGTTTGGCAGGTCCAACCATGAATACACCCGCTAATTGCCCTTGCATCAATGACAGAGACCTCAGACTCTGCTCTAGAATACTAACTCTTAACCAGTCATCATCCAAAAACAACTATTACAAATCTATTCCAAACTCCAACAGTAACCCTTCTGGGGTGATCACAGCCAGCCACAAATGAAACTGCTAATAGCCAAAAGAAGCATCAGACACAACCTAAACCTAGCGCATCTACATCTAAAAATTCTAAACACACTATCAAGGGAGGCTTAACAAATGGTAGGTCCTTGATAGCTCAGGTTACTGACATAGCAGACATCATCCTAGCCAAAAAACTGGACTTGCTAGCAGTAACAGAATCCTGGCTGCATGCTGCAGCGGGTCCTTCACTTCTACTAGCAGTGCCAGACAACTACTCTATCATTAGAATGGATAGACCAGACTCCAGAGGAGGTGGTATTGCCATCATCTTTAAAAGTACCTTACATATGAGGGTAATAACTTCACCTGCACTCCCTTCATGTGAATTGCTCTCAGCTAAACTCCAGACCATGCACAAAAGTACTACCACTATCCACTTAATCTATAGACCTCCTGGACATATGGCCTATAGGCTCTTTCGAGGAAGACATGATGACCTTACTCTCGGACAACATTAAAACCACCTCGCAAATCTTAATACTAGGCAATTTCAACTTAGGCTACAATGACCCTAAGGACCCCCTAGCAACTTCATTAGCCAACGCCTTGACTGAACATGGATTCCTGCAAAAAATCTCTTAGCCGACCCACGAGAAAGGGAGAACCCTTGATTGGGTAGCTGACCTAAATTGCAACATCACAGTGAATGAGATCCTACCTAAACCATGGACCGATCACTATCTACTCACCTTTGAGTTTACCACCAACAAACTCATAAACAAAGCTAGCCTTACATCACTGCCATGCCCTACTAGAAATAAACTAAATATCACTGCTGAGGCAATCATGCCCTTAGTAATCCCCACTTTAAACTCCATACAGAATACTACTTATTCCGATACCATACTAGTAGTTGACACCTAAAATTCCACCGTATCCGAAACCTTAGACATAGTTGCACCACTTAAAATGCGCAAAGGCAAACCAAGAGCCCGCGTGAACCCCCGGTTTACCCCTGATCTAAAAACGATATGCTCCCAAAAAAGAAAACTTGAAACACTATGGAAACAGACCCCCTCCCCAGAGAACAAAAGTAACCTAGCTGACCTTTCTGCCATATACAGAGAAGTGATCATCTGTACTAAACGTGACACCTTTAATAATAGAATCAACCAAGCTGGGTCCAGTACTAAAGAGCTCTTCATCATACTGAGAGAAATGAAGGCACCTTACCTACCAATGACTCATGCCAAAAAGACAAACTCTGGTGCACGAACATTCAGAATGCTCTCACCAATAGAATTGCCACCGTGCAAACTAAAATAGCAGACAAACGGCAAAACCTAACTAACTTGGCATCAACAAAACAATCCCAAGAGCATATCAATCAGCAGTCCCAAGGCTTTACATTTTCAAAAGTATTGTTTCCAGAGGTACAAAAAGTAATCGCCTCTCTGAAACACTCTAAGTGGCAAGGTGATAGTTGCCCAGCCCTGATTATTAAAGATGCGGCCAGAGATATGGCCCCATTCATAACCAAATTAATCAATGTCTCTTTCTCAACTGGTATCGTACCCAGCAATCTGAAGGAATCCTGGGTACTCCCCTTACTTTAAAAACAATCTCTAGATCCAACTATACCTACCAATTACAGACCAATTACAACGGTCCCATTTCTGCTAAAAATCTTGGACAGGGTTGCATACCTGCAAATCCAAGAATTTTTAGACACCAATAAGCTCTTGGGGACGCGGCAGTCTGGCTTTAAACCTCAACATGGGACCGAAACAGCCCTCATTGACCTAAAAAGCCAGATTGATGAACTCAAAGATAAAGGAAAACTTGCAATTCTGCTCCTTTTGGACCTATCAGCAGCATTTGACTTGGCCGACCACATTGTACTGTGCCATTACCTCGCTACTGCGGCCCATTTCTCACAGACAGCTATCACTTGGATTCAATCCTTCTAAAATAAGAGGACCATGCAAGTCTTCTCACCTTCTGCAGCTGCCGACCCATACCTATTACCTGCGAAGTACCTCAAGGCTCGTGTGTCTCCCCGACCTTGTATAATATTTTCACAAAGCCCCTGTTTGACGAACTGGACCGTCTGGGTGTCACCTACACAAATTACGCAGGTGACACCCAGATCCTCCTACCTCTAACAGGGATCTACGACACAGATGTATGACTTGTGAATGAAATATGCACAATCATTCAGGCATGGATGGCCACCCACGGCCTCGGCCTGAATGATGACAAAACAGAACTCCTCTTGCTGGGCTCACCAGCTAACATAAACAAGATGAGACCGAATTATGTCTCATTCAATATAGATGGAACAACATCCCAGGGGCCAAAGAAGTAAAAACACTAGTCATCTATCTGGACGCCACCTATAACTTAAGCAAACAAGTGAACATGAGTGCTTCTGCTACTGCCTACACAGGCAAACTAATATGGGCCTGCAGTCCACTGCTATCAACAGAAAGCTGCCTTATTTTAGCAAGAGCACTCATACTGTCTAAATTGGACTACTGTAATGGTCTATACTTGGGTGCCAATAAGTCTGTGATTAACAAATTACAAATAATGCAGATTAATGCACTTAGAGAGGCAGTGAATATACCAAGAAGAGAGCACATCTCAGCAACTAGAAGACACTACATGTGGCTCTCCATAAAGGAGAAGATTGAGTTAAAACCCGTATGTCTCACCTTTAAAGCACTGACTCATACAGCCCCACCTTACCTCACTGAAAAGTTTTCTCTTAGATCCTCCTCACAGATCACTAGATCAACCAACACGTCATGCCTGGTGATCCCAAGATACAAGTTAAAAAGATCTGGAGGCAGTAGCTTCCCTGTCATGACGGCCCAACTGTGGAACACACTTCCATCCGCCGTAAAGTCAACCCAGCTGTTCCTAAACTTCAGGAGAAATGTCATCTCTTGGTTACTTAGTAAGAACCAACTTTAATTTGAACCGCACTTCACCCCTGCTTCGACTGTACTCTTGCCTCTGTAAATTTACTGATGTAATTACAACTTGCATACAATGCCAATCCCTGTAATTCTGTTATTGCGTCCATATTGTAAAATGTTATTATGACTATGTCTGTAACTTTTTACCTGCATCTAAAAGCACCCAGATACCTCAGGGTCGGGTGCGCTATAGAAATAAAATAAACAAACACACAAACAAACATGTTTGTGCGCTTTGTGTCCTCCTTCAGCGCCCTGAATGACTTGCAGTCCAAATATGTTTTGTGAACATGCATATAAAATCAGGAGTAAGGCGACCCATGCCAGGGAATGCTTTGTTCATGTGCTTCACACTATGTATAGCAGCTGGACTGAGTGAGAATGTGAAATATACATTTTGCACTCAAAATTGTGTCCCACAATTGGCTACTTTGTTTGTGGCCCTGACTTTATAAATACAGTCCTATCTCCAAGTCTCCACCACACCTCTTCTGTTTGGGAGAGGAGTACTAGCAGCAACAGCACCTTCTTGTAGCAACATCTGGCAGCATCAGCACCAGCGGCTCCAGCACCTTCTTGCAGCCCACCCCCTGTGTTATAGTGAACAGGGAGCAACTTCTGGTAGTGTAACCACACCAATTAAGGTAGCATGGAGAGAGGCCAAGGCTAAATCTCAGGAGAGGTGAGTGGGGCCAGGGGACCACAATGAGTCCACACAGTGAAACACAGAAGATTAAACATAGACAGTTAGTTATACAAATGCAATATTTATTCATGTATTTTAGGCTCAGAAAACACACTATGAAAAATGACTAATGGCAGGTAATTATATCACACAATGCTAAACATTATAAAACATAGATACAGCCACTGTAGACGGTGCAGAATAAACAATTCACCCCAACTACCTGAAAAAGAAGGTAAGTGATTGGGCTGTCACCAACTGTCCACAGGAATTGCAATACTAACTTATGAAATCCAACCTAAAAGTGTTTGGGACCTTGTGCGCTATAGTTCACAAAGATTCCCAAGAGTTTTATGAGTTAAACAAAAATAAGAGTGGGGTCTTGGTGACATGGAGATGGGTCCAAAAGACAGACAAAGGCATATAGTGGTGTGTAAAACTGTTCCTAGCTTTTGGAAGGCTTTCGGCAACAAGCATTTTCAAAGCCAAACTTTTGTACAATTTTAAAAAAGTAATTCAAACTTTTTAAGGGTGGAGCTAGTGGGCAGGTAAGTATCACTACAACTTACCACCCATACTCAGGTTTCTCTTCAGACATGGCAGGTCATTTGATGGTCACCTAAAGTAAGTTTACTGCCTTTGATTCCGGTTGCAGCTGCTCAACAGCTGCAGGTGCAAGAGAAGTTCCGGTCGGGTCCAGGAGCTGGTACAACCTGTTCATGTGGATGAATGCAGCAAACACTGATGCATGCCTCTTCTAGGCACTTGGCCAGATGATGGAAAGCCAGTTTCAGGGAAGGTCACTGTTACATGGCGACAGCAGGCATCACAGTTGTTGCTATCTAAAAAGGCCTCCTATCTCAGGGCCTATCGATGACAGGGAGCACAAATTTCGCAGGCAGGCCTTCTGTTGGACAAGCTGAAGACTGCTGGAGTTCGGGGTTTAAACTCGGAATGACAGCGCTTCTACCTTCCTAGCCCAAACTTGAGCTGGTTAGCCTACTGGATTGTCCAGGGACACTTCCGAAGGGTCTAAATTGCGGGGTTACCAGAAGACGCAAGGGCCAGTTGTTCCCACTGGACCACAGGGTTGAAGCACTGACATGAGTCTTCACAGATCAGTAGCCAGACAGGCTTTCACCAGGACTGCAGCAAGAATTGGGCATCAGGCCTCTTCAGCCATTGTTCATGGCTCTTCCACGATCTTCTCAGCTATGACAAGACAGTTGGCTCCACCTCATATCTGCTAGAATGGCTGCAGGATACCTCTCCTATCCCAAATTCAGGTGAGTGATCAGACTCAGCCTTCCAATGCCAAGATCTGCCCCACACATGCACACCAGCACTGGTCCAATCTGGGACAGTGTGCGTCTGACTGAAGCATGCACACTAGACATTATGGCACCAGCATGTGAATTGGGACTAGACAGTCCTAGACCATTTCCTGGGACCCTACACACATGGCACTATTGCACCAGAAGCAATGGTTTCCCGGGAAACTTACCATTAAAGGAATTTACTGCCCTGACAAGGCAGGAAGAAAGCCAAAAGACAATATGCCCAAGGAACAATCAAAAAGACTTGTGGCATGGCCATATTGGGACACTAGCCAAAGTTTGTAGTCAAATGCTTTAAACACAGTAAGGCTAACACATAGTACAGTATAAATCAGAAAAAAAGTAACTGCTGCTACACAGTATGTCCTTCGATACATCTTAGATAACCAAAAAATCTTATTGAGTGTAGACTAGGGTCATAGAAAATAAACCTTATTGCACTGCATTGGATGATGCATTGTGCAATATTAAAAGGTTACTCAAAAAGGTAAAAACGTCAAAAGAAATAGGGAAAACAGTTTCACAGTAATAACAGCCTTAAGGACTAGTTAATTTCCCCATAACAAGAGAGCAAAAGCCCAGTGGAGTACATCTGAAGGCTTAATTTTAAGTTGTTCTTAGTTAACTGTCTTTAAACGCTATGGGTTTTTGGAAGAGTTTTTAACGCTTTCCAAGTCATGGATTAGTTTGGGGTTGGTATGAACAGCCTCAATATTTCTCTAGTTCGCCAGTGCTGACTGCACCACTGTTGTGAGTATGATTTTAAGTTTTACAATTGCTACAGACACTGCTGATTGGTTGTAAATAGTTTCAACATATTAGACGTGAATTGAAGAGTAGGATGCTAGGAATCTATTCAACTACCTCACTGCTAATATTCAGAAGTTTACATTGCTTACTATACTATTGTATCATTCATATGTTATCTCTACTCGGGAATAAATATACATAGATGAACAATATCATTCTTCATGTGTTTCTAATTATGAGCCTAAAGGAAACTATATTGCAACTGTAAATGTTTGTGCATGTTGTGATGAAAATGTTTATGGACGATATTGATAACATCTAATGTTTATTATACACATATGGGTAATACAAATCAGTACTAGATGCTCTAAAGGTAGCCCCAAAAAAATATTTCTGTCCAAAAGTATTACTATCAGGTGCTTGAGTATAGTGGTTTCTCTTGTATTAAGCACAGAGATCCAACGCTCTCAAGTGCATTGTGTCAGGCACAGCTCTACTCTCTGCAGGAAAACCTGCCACAGCCCCAAGTGAGTATTTAGACCGGCTTTGGATTGGAGGCTGGACTCTGGCACGCAAGGCTAATACAACATAGCATAAACCTGCAGGTTCCAGTCTAAACCTCTATATTCAAGGCATTAGCAGGAAAACAGCTAGGTGCAGGAGAAGTTTCTGACTTACAAGGCTACATTGATTTTAGCCCCGGTCCATTTGTGTTCTCATGGGATAGATAACTATTATAAGCCTATATGTCAGCCAATTTTTACTAGTCATGTAGTTAATGAGCTAGAATTCCAACCCATGTCTATGCTTCAAACCAATTGGTGATGTTCTGGTTAGCTACATTCAGTCTTATTGCCATAAACTCATTAATGTTGTCATTTCTTATTTATGCTCCAGCAGTTGGGGGATACAAATAAGGATAAGGTACAATGACAAATCATTTAACATGGCTCAGTCAAGATACATTTGTGGAACGGCGATGTTTCATTAGTCGTTTGCTGGAGAAAGTCAATGCTATGCAGTCTCCGTCTCCAATTTAAGGGCTAGGCTGGATCCGAGATGTTCACCTTCCCATTCAAATTAAAACCAGGCTAATTGGTGGGCAAATCATTTCCTTATTAATCCAATGTGTTGATCTATTAATAATCAACACCATACACTCTACATGTTCTCTAGTGAAACAAGATACTTATGTTAAAACTACTTAAAGTGGTGATTCCTCAAGTGATAAATGTAGTTTGTTGATGGGTAGATTACAAGGTGTAATGATGCTTGAGGGCACTCTTCCCTTACTCCTGGCCCCATTAACGATAGCCCCCATGGGTACCATGCTCATCTATTCCAGTATTGGTCAAACTGGCAACGAGAACTCAGCTGGTCCAACTATAGTATCTATGCCCTTAGGATTGTGTGTTGTCATAATCATAACATGATGAATCCTTGTCCTATTCAATATGATTATCCATTAAGATGTTTTGAACTTTCTCAGGTTTCAGGAATCAGCAGCAATACAGATAATAAATCATCACACAATACCTCTTTCACTCCACACATGTCCCCTTATACTTTGTGACCTCACAGTCCAAAGTGCTAACCCCCCCAGTCACCATACTTACAAGTCAGCAAGGTGTGGCATGCAGCATAAAATATGCAAAATACATTCACATTTTCAAAAGCAACGTCCAAAAAGTGGAAGCTAAAAGGTACATGCTGCCCCTCAGGGCATTTTCTATCCATGGTGCCTGAGGCTCCAGGGCTAAATGGCTTCCAGTCACCACCCTTGATGAAGCATAGACATGCTACAAAGTTCGAATAAGCTGCCAACAGTTTATTTCTGTGAATCTTCCAGGTGCCATTGAATGGTTCCAGAAGTAAATGATTCAATAGAAGAACTGCTCTCCCCATACCATGCAAAGGCTTACCTAAGCTCACTCTAAATGCCCAAACTGCTGCACACATGCTACTGCATGCACTACCATGCCCTATCTAGTATATTGTGATTTATTTCCAATTGCTTGAAGCTTCAGGTCTATGATCTCTTTGCCTGAACTGTGCAACCTTCCACATGCATTCTGCTTACATAAATCGTCATTAAGGTTATGTCATCATATATTACACTCATAAAATACCATTCTTCGGTGTTAAAGAATGAAGGACCTCTCTAGCCATGCCTGTCCTTGGACAAGTTGGTTAAAGCACTAGAATGTGAATATCACTGTGCTGATCATTGTAATAGGTTAGTCGATCCTGCTGCCAGTGAGTTCTTAAAAGACGGTGCTCTTGCGTCTTGGCAAGGTTTAGCGTGTGTTTGGCTGAGAAACGAGTCACCCGAGCGCTGGCTCAGAGATCTTATTGTTGACTGTGCAATCTAGATTGTCCGCTTAAGAATCAATGCGAAATTTCGACACTTCATGTTTAGGGTGGTTTATTTACACACTTAAGCTGACACATGTTTCGACAAAACATGGGTTTTTTCAAGGTGTGTATGGAGAGCACATAGATATAAGGTGGTGGTGAGATCAGCGTGGGGCTTTGGCTGGTTAACCTGAAAAGCCAGTAGGGCCTCTACATAAAGATGGGAAGTCCTTGGATGTGTAGTAAGGTTGTGATTTCCTGTTTATATAGGAGAGAACAAGAGCTATGTGACTCAACCCCAGAAATAGAGCTGTTGTTGATAGCTCTTGATCATCAGTTTTTGTTCATCACTACATCAAATCATGCATGCTGCTAATGCTTAGCGTATCTGTGCACAGCCTATTGCGCTCTAGCATGACTAAACACAAACGGCAGGAAATTATAGCAAACTCGAGTCCCATTATTTAAGATGACAGGTCTGAATAGTTGAATACATATATGACACTTAACAAGAGAATATACAATACAGTTTAATGTAATTATCTTCTCAAACACGTGCATCTATCATCCAGGCTGCAATACCAGCAACCCAAGCATAGCACGGCATCAGCTGGAATAGCAGGAAGATTACATAGACTATAGTAATTATGGGTGAAAAACAATTAACAGTTTTCTAGGTTAAATGCATACCATTTTAAAAGCACATATGTCATGGTTTAAAAGCTAACAACATGCCCAGTCTAAATACAGGAGAATACACACTATTATACTCACTTGGGAAAGAAAACCAGCTTGAGAATAGCAACCTCCCTTATATCAGCTCAAGCCTTCTCTCGACAGAGTACTCTCCCCAGCCCACAGCACCACAGCAAAGCCCACATCGTCTGAATACAACTGCTCTTCGTGTCCTTTCTCTCTAGATGTGGCCTATTTATGAAATGTCAGACAACAACTATGTCTGTAAGATGACAAATTCCAATGTCCATTCTATAAGACATATCTACATAACCAGAGAGGAATTCTGAACCTTGGATGTTTGTACCTTCACATTTTCAACTCATAGTTAATGAGGTTGGTCTGAGAAAAATCTGTCACACATAATATAGCTCTCCGCACGGCTCTTGGGAAAATTCCTTTATTTGGCTTGCAAGTGAACCTAATGGCAAGGGTAGTAATACATGTCTATGTCTGCCTGCATCCTATAATTTCAGCACAAATTGCATTTTTTGTTTTACATTTTACAGATCTTTGACTAAACTTGGACACAGCTTGCCTGCCACATTCTCTATTTGTCTAGTGGGCTGAACTAAGGGCAAGGTTATCATACATCATGTTGATAGGGTTCCTTTCCTGCTTGCTGTGTATAGCAATACATTATGTTCTCTACTTTACAGACCTTTTAATAGTATGTGGAACACGTGCATTATAGTCAGTTGTGTTTGAAGTTCTTTATACACTTCACCATGTATATATCTCAAGCACATTTACAATTTGTCACATCAGTCTGAACACATAATTCTGAGTCAATTGCCTCGTTGTGTGTGAGCAACAACTGGACCTAGGCTCAAAGGATGATGGTGAGAGGTGCACTCCCTTTGTCTAGCATGACAATCTAGAAAACATGCATCAAATGTTTGCACAGTTGTTAATGTTGAACAAAGGAATCACTACATCAGACGTAATTCATAAATGGTTAGACAACCACAGTGTATTTTTTAATCAAACAGCATTAGAGGCCATTGCCAATGTGCCAATGCATTTCAGACTTCAAGGCCCTTCATCATGGCAGGTTATTGGCCATGTACTGGGGTGAACACAACGATCACCTTTAATATCGAAAATCTCTCACTGTTAATGTTTTGAGGGCGGCCCTGCTAAAGTATATCTTGGTGTAAGAATGCTCTCAGTATCTACTGCAATTAAAGCACAGTCACCTAGTGCATGTGACAAAATTCAAACTCGACACAAATTGATAGAACTCATGCCCAGCCACCGCACTCATTCAATTTCAGTGTCTGCAGAAAATAAAGTGCAGTCGCCCAGTGCATGTATTGAAATTTCAACTCAACACGAGCTGGTGCATACGCCGTGACCACTGCACTCCTTCAATCCCTGGACACCTTTGTTCTTTCATCATTGCGTGTGAGGTCATACAGGCTGGCATCATACTACCCCCTTCAGGCAGCTGGGACAGAGCAGGAAGTGTGCACGTAGCAGAGCAAATACACAAGCATTACTTTGCCAAGGGTAAAAACGAGTTTCCTGCTGCAACATCTAGAAAGCAATATTCCAAATTTAGGTGCAATATTTTGCACGTAAGCTGCCCATATTACTGGCAAAGATAATACAAGAACGTTTTGATCATCCATTTCATAAGCAATATCTTCATGTACAGTCATTCTAGTGGCTTGTGGATTGTAGGCCCATTACGAGTTTGGTGGTGCAGGAAAAAAGTGGAGGTAATAGCATTGACCTCAAATTTTCCCACTCCTTTAAACTACAAGTTTATCGGTATTACCACCACCAGTATTATGGGACGGAAATACCAGTGATTTTTGAAGGTAAAGCAGAGGAGTTACCTCCAGCTTCAAGCAATTTTTTGAGGTAAAGTGGTTAGGTAACTCTTACACTTTACCTCCAAAATCGTGGGCTTCAATACCACAAATATCCCCAATGGAGTCACAGACTCTCTATTAAATGGGAATTTACACCAGCAAATCACCACGTGTAATCAGGTTGTATTACCACAAGGGGTGGCATCGGTAGTTCCGTTAGCTGGTGTGCCGGTGGATTTACTTCAAGTTAAAAATGAGTCTGTGTGTATTTAGCAGCTAGAAGAACATGTTACTTACCCCTGGTAATGTTCTTCCGATTGGATGTTCCTTCCACATATTCCTCATCTTATGATAATTATCCTTCCAGCTTCAGCTGCGTCCAAATTCTTTTCGACAGGGGGTGTGGTGTGCCGTCTTGTCAAGTCGATGTCCCTCGAGGGTCTGCGTTCGACTGTTGACATCATCCATCGTCAGTATAAGCAGCGCATGCAGCACCCGCTGGCATCACTTCTACCAGGTGTACCACAGACTGTAGGCTCCAAGCAAGTATAAAGTGGAAGAACACGTAACTTCTATGGCGGGTAGGCTGGGAGGGGCGAAGAGGAATACGTGGGAGGAAAGTCCAATTGAAAGAATGTTACCAGGTGTAATTAACTTGTTCTTCAAATGGATTGTGTTCTCCCACATACTCCTCATTTTATGATAGACTCCCAAAGCAGTAATAATTTGTGGGTGGGAGTAGGAATTATATTTTGTATTCATTCTTGTCATGGACTGAATGAAGGACTGCTTTTGCAAATTGTCCTTCAAAAGCCCATCTACAGAGAAAAGTTCCTTGACCTACTAACAGCCAGCAGACCCTCTGGATCACCCCTCGACCCTTGCCCCTCCTCTGTTCGGAAAGGAATATTCTCCTCTACCTGCGCAGGAGAACATGCAAGAGCCATACTAAATGACTCCCTCACCTCTGGCCTCTTCCCAGAAGCCTTTAAAACAGTGCACATCAAGCCATTTCTAAAAAAGTTATCCCTCGACCCACTTGAACCCAAGATTTACAGACCATTCTCCAACACTAGATTTCTAGCAAAACTCATTGACCGTACTGCATACTCCCAGCTCAACTGCTTTGTAGAATCAAACAATCTCCTTGACCCCGCACAATCAGGCTTCAGACCTCGACATAGAACATAAATCACTCTGATCTCGATCTGGGATAATCTCAAAGTCATGGCTGACCCTGAGGGATGTGCTGCACTGATACTCCTTGATCTCTCTGCAGCCTTTGACACCATTAACCAATCCTCCTTGACGGCCTCCACTCCCTAGGAATCCATGGCACGGCACTCAAATTGAATGTCTCCTTCCTCAGAAATAGGAAACAAACCGTCTTCCTCCCCCTTTTGTCACAACTGCTCACCCCATCAACACTAGAGTACACCAAGGTGCATGCCTCTCTGCTCTCCTCTTCACCCTCTACCTGACCACTCTACCAGGAATCATCCACGAGTGCAACCTCACTTGTTACAACTACGCCGATGATACCCAATTTATCCTATGAGTCCCCAAGTCTAGCACCAACCCACGTCCTGATCTTGTGGCTTGTCTCTGTGATATTGACCAATGGATGACCTGTAACCACCACCTTTTGAACCCCTGAAAAAAATGACAACATGGTGTGCAGCAAGACCACCCTTCTCCCACAACCACTCCCATGGACCCCTCGGTTCCTCCCACCCCTCTGATATAGTCAAAAACATAGGCTGCACTATAGACTCAGGCCTAACTCTCTCCCGTCAGAACAACAATGTTTCAAATTGCTTCACTATCACCTCAAACTTCTAAGATGCATTTTTCCTTTCCTCTCCAACCCCAACACGCTCGCCGCTGTTATGTTTATTGTTATGTCGAGACGGGACTCCAACTCCTTATACCTGGGAGCACCAGCATACCAACTCAACAAACTACAAAGAGCCCAAAACACTGCTGCCAAACTCCTCCTCGCCCTGGGACACAGAGACCACATCTCTCCCGCTCTTCGAACCCTCCACTGGCTCCCAGTTGGATGAAGGGCCACTTTCAAGACCCTATGTATTACCCACCGAGCAGTGCACAGGACCAGCCCAACATAGGTACAAGAAAAGATAAAACCCTTCTTCCCATCACGAACCCTAAGATCAAGCACTGCCCTGTTTCTAGCGATTGCAACCTCTAATTCTGCCAGGATCGGAGGATCTGCTTTTTCAACCTTAGCCCCTACTCTGTGGAACTCACTCCCTGCTCATATTCGACACACCCACAACTACATGGCCTTCTGCAAAGTTCTAAAATCATGTCTCTTTCCATAATACCGAATATGACCATCTAAGTCTCCTGAGACCTTGCTACCTGTTGACAAACGTTCAGAAAATCTTGAGCAATAACACCACTGAATGCGGCTATAAAATTATGAATAAGTTTACTCTGAATGCGGCAAATCACAACACAGACCTTAAAAGCTGAACAGCAAGCTTGCTCAATCAAACCCTCCTCCCATACACTAACCTCTCATATTGCTACACTCACTCTCTTCTCTACACCAACACACAATTAGAACGCAGCTACACCCCTCAATCAATTCGGCATAGCTGCTCACATACAAACAATACTCCATGAACACCTCAACACTCTGATAAAATGCAGCTATACCCCTCAAATTCGGACTAGCTGCACACATAAGCATCCTTAACAGGCTAAAAGTATCCAGAACCCAAGTCCTGGTGAGCATCGCCCAGACTGCACACATTCTACTGATATTAAATACCACCACACCAAATGCTAGGATGCAGCTACAATTGGGCAATCACTTGCACACATAATAGGTGCACCCATGCACCATATGCCACCTTATTCTCTCAACTGATGTGGACCATGGTCCCCAAGGGCGTTCAACCTACCAGCGCTTTGAGGTTATACCAATGATATATATTGCACTATATTAATGACAATTAACATAACATAACACCTCTTTGAACAGCAGCAGAGATTGCCATGCCCCTTGTGGAATGTGCTCTCAAGCCTTCCGGCGGGTCTTTGCCCGCTAATCTGTATAATGCCTCAATTGCCAGGATAATCCATCTGGATATGGTTTGTTTTGTAACAGCTAAACCCAATTTAAGGCTTGTAAAGCCAATGAATAATTAGTAATGTTGATGAAATTTAGCCATTCTTGGTATGTGAAAACAGAGAGCCCGTTTTGGGTCCAGTTTATGTAATCTTTACTCCTCTTTTCAAGGATGCAGAGGTGGGTAGAACGTTAGCAAAATAATTTTTGCGACAAGTGGAAGTTGGATACTACCCTACGTAAAAAAGAAGGTTTCACCCAGAGAACAACCTTGTCTTTATAGAAAACCGTATGTGGGGGTGTACGGGAAAGAGCCTTCAACTCACTTAGCCTGTGGGCTGACGTTATTGCAATTAGCAGAACAGTTTTGAAGGTTAACAGCCTTAATGGGCATGAGTGTATAGTCTCAAAAGGAATGCATGTTAGAAATGTTAACACTAGGTTAAGATCCCATACAGGGAATTTGAATGGAACTGGTGGAAATACATTAGCAAGACCCTTTAGAAATTGAACAACCAGAGGGATGTAATAATATGAATCCTCCTCTGAAGAGCGCTTGAAAATAGATAGTGCCACCAGGTAACCTTTAAGTGTTCCAATCTGGAGCCCCAGATTTGCCAAATGTAACAAAAAAGAAAGCACCATAGGTGTGACACATAGAAAGGGATCCACATTCTTATTACTGCACCAGCTGCTGAACTTGTTCCAACGGCAGCAGCACAAAGATTGTGTTGCTGGCCTTCTGGCCAAAAGCAAGATCTCCATTACGTCATCTGGGAGGTCCCTATCCTTGTAACTCAACCTCTCAGAAACCATGCATGAAGGATGAGAGTCTTGACCTCTGGATGGAGATCTGGACCTTCCTCTTGCGAGAGAATGTCCTCTCTTTGTGCAAGATGTATTGGAGGGCAGATGGACATGTCAAGAAGGTCCCGGTACCACGTCCTCCTGGCCCAATCTGGGACAATTAGGATCATGGGCTTCCCGAACTTTTTCAACCTCCTGATCACATGAGGAATTACGGGTACTGGATGAAATGCATACAGGAGTGGAAATTGCCAGTCCACCACGAACGCGTCCCTAGATCTCTCTCCACATGTAGGATATTCCCTGGAGCAGAACTGTTCATACTTCCTGTTTACACTGATTATGAAAAGATCCACTTGAGGGGTTCCCAATGGGTGAAGATCTCTTGAAATACTTCCCGAGCTAGTTCCCACTCATGGGAGACTGTTCTCTGCCTGCTCAGAACATCTGCCGACGTGTTCTCCTCTCTGGCTAGGTGAACTGCCCACAGAGAGATTCCTTCTTGAATTGCCCAGAACCAGAGCTGCATTGCTTCTCTGCACAGTTGCAGCAACCCTACACCTTCTCTCTTGTTGAGGTAGTACATGTCCACTGTGTTGTCCCTCATTATCAGGATGTTATTTCTCCATACAGAGGGCAGGAAGGTCTTCAACGCTAGTCTGATTGCCTTCAGCACCAAAAGGTTGATGTGTAGTTTGGACTCATATGGAGACCAATAACCACTGATTGTCAGGATGTTGGTGTGGGATCACCAAACAGTGAGTGAAGTGTCTGTCACTACAGTTATCTCTGGCCATGGCTGGCAAAAAGGTTCTCCCCTGAGAATGGTGTCCTTGCAAGCCCACCACAGAAGGTCCCGCTCAGAACCTTCAGGTGGTCTGACATTCTGCCTGAGAATTGGGACAATTGAGTCCTGAGAGCCCATTGGAGGGATCTCATTCTGAGGCAGGTCTCTGGCACCTGAAAAATGCAGGATGCCATGAGAACAAGCAACCTCAAAAATCAAAAGCCAGAAGATGCTGGGCACTCTGGAATTCGGTGACCATCTGCATATTTTGTTGAGCTGCCACCTCAGATGTTGAGGCTTTCCCTGATGAAGCATCCAGGACTGCTCCAATAAATTGGAGTCTTTGAGATGGAATCATGTGGGACTTCTTGTAATTGAGGGAGAAGCCCAGTGTGTGAAGAGAGTGGCAGGTTACGCTGAGATGTTCCCGAGCTTGTTCGGGTGAACGTGTCCTGATCAGCCAATTGTCTAAAATGGGGTAGAAGTTAATCCCCCCTCTCCTGAAACTCGCTGCCACCACCACCATCAACTTGGTGAAAACCCTTGGGCGGAAGTCATCCTGAATGGCAGAACTCGAAACTGATAATGAGAACCGCCAACCGTGAACCTCAGGTACTTTCTATGCTTGAGATGGATAGGCACATGAGAGTAAGCATCCTGAAGGTCCAATGACACCATCCAGTCTTGGAGTTGGAGAGCCTGAAGGATTTTGGAAAGGGTAACCATCTTGAACTTATCCTTCTTGAGTAACTTGTTCAAGTTTATTAAGTCCAAGATGGGTATCAATCATCTCCTTTTTGTTAATCAAAAAGTATGGGGAATACCAACCCTTGTTCCTTCGCACCACAGGTACTTGTTCTATAGCACCTTTCTCTAGCATGGTCAAAATTTCCTGCACAAGGAGTGGATCTGGAACTTTGAAAGAGTAGTTCCCCAGTGGATGATCATGAGGCCTTTTTTGAAAAGGAAGGCAGTAACCTTGGGCTACAGTTTACAGTGCCCAAGCAACTTAAGTAATGCCCTGTCATTCTTTCAGATGCTGAGTAAGTCTGCCTCCCACCGGGGTCTTGTGAGTCAAGGCCTCACAGTGGTTTTGAGATGGCTAAGTGGTGGCTGAGGGTAAAAGTGCAGCTGCTTGGGTTGGCTTAACACCTGTCCCTCATCCACTATGAGGGAATAATCTCTGAGCTCTTTGACTAGCTTGTCCTCTCTTCTTCCACATGAGGACTAGAATCGAAAGGACTTACCCCTCCAAGAAGATGAACCGGAGTAGGGGTGTTGAGGCTGCCTAATGGCAGCACTAAGAGATTAAGTCACCACTTTCGGCGTCTTCAGCTTTTCCAAACTCTCATCAGCCTTGCTGCCAAACAGCCTTGAGCCGTCAATGGGTGTGTTGAGGAGTCTAGACTACACATCTGGTGCAAATCCGGACTACCTCAATCACGCAAATCTGTGCTAGTAGCCCTGGATCTGTTGATGCTGTCTGCAGTATCCAGACCTAACTGGAGGAATTCCCCCGTTGCCTCCTTGTCATGCTTGATGATTACAAGGAAGCCGTCTCTTTCCTTGCCTTCCAGGATGTTGTCAGCCGCCATAGCTATGCACTCCCACAGGGTAAGTGTAAACCTTGACAAGGTGCAAGTTACGATAGTTGACTTTAATGCCATACTGCCAGCAGTATGTATTTTTCTCACCCAGGCATCCACTCTCTTATCATCCCTATCAGGAGGAATGGAGGGGTATGCTGACTACTTGCTAGATGTAGCAGCTTGTATCAGCAAACATTCTGG
This sequence comes from Ambystoma mexicanum, assembly GCF_040938575.1. Taxonomy (NCBI): domain Eukaryota; kingdom Metazoa; phylum Chordata; class Amphibia; order Caudata; family Ambystomatidae; genus Ambystoma; species Ambystoma mexicanum. The sequence continues at coordinate 698,307,011 of NC_090930.1, forward strand.
TGTTGGATGTTTTGTCAAATACTCAGGGTCGCTGCTGGATGGTCTATATTTTCTAGCAAAATTTGTATTCACTGCTGCCATAGTCTCTGGTGTCTCCAAATTTGCTGACAGCTTTTTTTGTAGTGCAGTGTGAAATGCCAAATTGGATCTTTTTGGGGACCCTGATCCAAATATCTGTCAAGTCATCCTGCTCAAAAGAAGGAATAGGCCTTCTCCAACCGAAAAACTATATCACCTTACCCATTAGTTTCCTATATGAGGAGTCAGCGTGGTCAATAGGATCTGGTTTGCCAAATTGCAGTTCGGGAGAGGTATCTATATCACTGGCTGACTGAAGGTTATTATACAATACTTTTAATCTAGACTCTTCTGAGATAAATTCATCTGGCACATTATGGGTGCCGCGTTGAAAGACAAATGGTGTTGCATTATCATCTGAAGGTTCATTATCTTCAAAGATGGAGGTTAAAGATTTAAATCAATCTTTCTTTGGCAAAAGTTTGAAAACCATTTCCTGGGTGACCACTGGCTTTGAAAATGTTGAAGTAATCAGTTAAAACCACTTCGAAGTCGTAGCCGATTTTGTCAGAGTTAAATTCAAAACTGGTGTCAACGGCTCCGATGGTGTCAGCAAAGTTATCAACATCGTTGACTTTGTATGCTTTTTCGAAGTAAACCTTGATGGACTGGATTCCTGACTTGTCGAAACCCTTGACCATTTCTCGTCAGATCGAGATTTTTCTTGATGCTGTACCGGCTTATGGTTTGGTTTCAAAGATTTCGTCTTCGCCTTCCCTTTTTCGTCTTTATGCAAATCTACAGGGTCATCGGCTTTCTGCTTGTCCTTTGAGGGCGTCAGGCTGCATTCTAGAAGATTTTAAGAATTTGATTACAAACGCATTCCCATTTTGCTGGGGAGTCTGACTTAGTTGGACATTTGATTAGCTCAGCCGAGGAATCACTGGAGGTCGAAGGTGACCTGTGATGCTGTTTCTTGGCCTTCTTCGAAGAAGATGACAAAGAATGGCGTGATAGAGTTCTCGATCGAGAGCGTTTCAATTTTTTTTGTTGAGGAGAATCCCTCAACTAATCAGTCTTTCTCTTTGAGCTCTTCGAAGGATACTTCGAAGGCAACCTCTCCACCGCCAATTTACCTTTGCACTCCTTCAGATCCTTTTCGGTCATCACCTGACAGGAGTTACAGTCAGACGTACGGTGACCGGTACCAAGGCATCACAGACATATGCGGTGGGGGTCAGTGATCGACATCTTGGCACTTCTTGAAGCCCGTTTTAGGCATTGATGGAGCCGACAGGGAAGACATTTTAGTTGATCGGAAATAACTATTGAAAGTTCACAGAAGAACCAAAGCACAGTGTAATTCTTCGAAGTGTTCGCTTGGAAAAACGGAACAAAGCCAACGGGCGCTGCGTGCGCGACTTATACTGAGGATGACATCGGCAGTTGAACAGAGGCCCTCGAAGGACATCTACTCGACGAAATGACACACAGCGCCCCCTGTCGAAAAAGAAATTCCAAAGCAGCTGAAGCTGGAAGGATAATTATTATAAAATGAGGTATACATAGGAGGACTCAATCCATTCGAAGTAAATGTACAGGTGCTAAGAAGACGTAAACGAGTAAAATAATGTAATATTAATTATTCAGATTAATTCCTACCACTGGTCACTGCTTCAATATATTAAGGTAAATATTTGGAAATAACTTTTTGAATAAATGTCCAGCACAAAGTAGTACCAGTTTTTTTGATCCAACGAACAAAGGAATTCACGATTTTCAGTGTATTAGCTCATCTGTAGATTGTTTAAAGTCTAAATTAGTGCACTGTAAGGTACACCAAAATGTGAGTTCCTTTTTCACCTCTCATCATGTGTAGGGTATGGTCTTCCAGTATGTAAGTCTGATGAGTGCTTACACTTGGGCGTTGAGTTAAAATGTGTTACAATTTAAGATTATTGGAGGCAGGTTGTAATTCAAATACAGGCAGATTTACCAATATTTCAGGTTCTCTGAACTCTAACTTAGCTGTTAATGGTTTCCTAAGGTGTGCAAATAAACACAATGGTGATGCAAACATAATTTGATTACTGCAAGCTAATGGGATAGCCTTGTCCTCCTCTACTGAATTTGATGGGGAACCATTGTGGGTCATTGCATACATTCCAGGAACGAGTCAAAACTGTAGTCTCCTGAGACCGAAGTGTCAGGGAGGAAGCAGCGTTCATCAAGTGTTAGGTTCAACTCAGGCTTTGTGAACTGGACATTCATTCCACATTGTTCTGCAACTGTGCTGCTGGCATTATTGGACATTTTCTTCATCTGGATGGTTTGTCCACAGGCAAGTTCCCATGGCTGACTTCAGTGATTGGCGGTTTGTCAATAAATTCACAATAAAACACACAAGGGTACAATCACTGAACACCATAGATGTCTCTGTGCTTGGATATTACTTTAGAGAGTCGATCTTACCTAGACACAACTGTTTTGTGTGTGACTATGACCCTTACATTCCTAGCCAGCTGTAACTCCATGAAACGTCCCACACATGGCCTTTTCTTTGATTGCGGATTTGATCCAAATCAAGGAAAATGCTCTTCAAATCGAGATCACTGAGCAAAGGCAAGAAGTCTGCAAAATTCAGCTCCAAAAGAAAATGTGTGAGCTTCAAGGCACTGGCTGCAGTTGTCACTCATAATTCAGTGTTTAGCACAGCAAATGGATGAAATTCCAAGCATAACAATTATCACAAGAAGCTATTGGTCTGCAAGAATGTCAATGTTCTAATAAATAATTTGAACGCCTGATTGGCCTTTTTGAGCTCTCTAGTTTTGACCACAGGGGTAGCAGAACCACATGTTTTTACACCTGTGAACTGGGAACTGTCAGTCAAGACATGAACAGCCCCTGCCATTGTATCATGATAGGCTAGAAGAGAAGCAATGTGCTTAACGACTTTGGAGTATTTTTCACTGCTACACATTATATGAATATTCTGAATATATGCCAAATATAGGCTCAGTTTTGGGACTTGTAAAGGCTTCAAATGGATGCATGGCTATGGTAGGAAATGTAATCTTGATTGAACCAGTGGATTAAAAATAAAACCACAGCATCTGGCTTGTGCGCACAAATCAATCATGATTGGAACCCCAAACTCAATGTGGCAACATGAAGCATTGAAGTGCACAAGATAGGAACACTTTCATAAGCTGTGTACCTGACTGTGGATTGTTGCAACAGGTGTAACATGTAAATTGCATTCAGTGGTCCTCTGACAGAATACCCTTGCCCAGTTTGTGTGCACACCACACAAGAGGAACCCCTGCAGTCAGTTAAATATTACAGTGTTAATTCAGGACTTGAAGGTGAAACACATGCATGGGTATTTGGTACAAAATGTTCTTCTCTAACCCAAGTATCATTAATTAAGTCCACATTTCCTCGGGAATGTAGTTCCTGACAAATCGTTCAAAGTGTATTTTGTCTGGGCATATGCAGAACATCATGTCAAATCCAAGTGTAAACCTCAGGTGCCCAGGAAAACGATGCCATAAAGAATCTCTTGAGCATGCTGAGCAAAATGAATGTAGAACCTGAAAATGTCTAGCATATTGCAAGAGTGGACATGTTAAGCACATCTATGTAATCTGGCCATGACATCACATTGCAATCTGGAACTCCTCTACTCAGAGTGTCCAGATACTTTGTTGAAATAGGAATAATTACTGCTGATTCTTGTTTGTGTCTTATAATGGCCAGGTTATTTTGGACCAACCCCACGACATCTCCAATGGCAGCCCTTAGTCATAGAAGCAATGCTATAGCACTTGATCATCAGAATATGATGTGTGGAATCAATACTGCACTGCCCCGCTCTCAGTCTGCAGGATTTGCATTATTGCTTGTGAATAAGTGTACATTTCACCTCTCATGCATGCATGCCGATCCTCTTAAGGGATCCTAAGGTTAGTAGTGGAGCAGGTAGATATCCTCCTGCCATGCCTAATCTGTGTGTGCTTCAGAACAGCAACTGTCTGCATGATGGCTGTCCAATTCTTATCTTTTATCCAAGTTTCTAGGTATTGTATCACCTCATTCAGGAGAAACTATCAAAGCATTCTTTGACACAGTTATTGCTTTCATTTATTTGCTTGAACCACCCACAGCACAGGCTGCCCTGATGCATAGGTAATATATTTGGTGCCATTGCATTTCTTTTCTTCTCTATATGGTTCACTTCAGAACTCACCTTCTTCATTCTTCCAATCAAGATGGAAGCTTATGTTAGCATGACTGCATGTACCCTGGAACTATGTGTAATTTAATAAATACATTAAATATGGGAATCTGCATGCCATGGGCAACGTATGAACACCCTTGATTTGCCACATTTGTTGAGCACATATAGTCCAAATATAGAAACTTTCCCACCACGTTTGTTCAGTCATGTTTGAAAATAGTCGTCAGTCAAATATAACTTAATTAGCAACATATATGTGCTTTGTATTATCTGTCTCTGGAGGGAACCTATGCTAATTTGCAACCTTGTAATCACCTTCTTGGTATGGCTTTATATAGAGACTGCTCCCAGAACGTGTATTTGTGCAAGTGGATGGGCTCATGCTTGGCAAACAAAGAGTTATTGTAATATCTCATATAACACACAGGGGACTCCAAATCATTGGGGTCTTTGACATCATCAAAAGGATCAAACAAAACATGTTGTGAAAATGTCTAGAGCCCGGTTATGTTCTGGAGAGAGGGTTACTGGGTGCAAAAAGTATACATTCATCATTCACATGAAAAGTGTGCATTTGTAGCTGTTTTGCTGGACCTTGAAATGTGACCACACATTACCCATGGTTAGGGGAAACATATGTATAAAGGTTGTAGATCCTGGCTCCTGAAGCTCTCTCTACTCTAACTTGTGTGAAGAACTTAACGTCTTTGGAACAACTTATTGCTTACAGGTGGTGTAGGAACCATCCTCAAAAAACATTCAGACCTCAGTGAAATGAGAAATATAGTGAAAGTCAACCATAAAAGAATAAAGTACTCTGCCAACATTATGTACATTTGTTTCAGAAAGTCTGTCCAAAAATATCATTCCTGGCTCTAAAAGTCATGTAGGCTTTATGCTTCAAAATGGGCAGAGCCTCAGTACGTTCTTGAATTGATGTGTTGTATTCAAGTGTGGCATATAAAAATACATTTTAAATGCATATTCTGCATCATCTTGAATGTTATTCATCATCCTCTATCGAGTCTCCATCTCTTCTTCTTCAGGCTTCTCAATTGGAAGAGTTTGGTTGCTTGGAGACTTGGCAGTAACCATTTGGAGCAGGTTCCAGGTGTTCCATAGAATCTTGTCTAGTGTCTCTATTGGGTGGTATTGAGGGCAGGACGCCGGTTCTGGCACACTTCAATCTGATTACTTGCATGGCTGGTCTGTAGGAAGGGCCAAATGGTGTCTTGTCATGGATCTACTCCATGACCCAGTCTCCCACCTTGAGGGTGGTGTCAGGAATGGCCTCAGCAGCTTCCACCCAGAGGTCGCCCATCAGCAGCATTGTTGCCAGCAGTTGTGCTTGTCTGAAGAGGGGCTGGGAAGAGTGTGTAGATCAGGCATGAACAGTTTTCTCCCAAACAAGAGTTCAAATGGTGCCTTACCCCTGCACAGAGACTGATGTGATACATTATGTAAGCATTCCTCTTATTAGTGGCACATGGTCCACGCCCATTGAAAGACACAGGTGGTTCATCCTTTCTATTATACCATTGGTGTCTGGAGGAAAATGGATTTGAAAAATACAGCTCTGGTCCCCAAGCCTCTAAAGCTTTTCTCGTAATCCGCCCTTCGAAAGCTGGACCCTTATCAGCATGAGTTGATGTCATGGCTACTGCACCCTTTAGTGTCTGTATCACTAATTTGCAGTCTTCACTCTTTTGAGGGATCATCCAGGTGAACCCTGTGCAAGAATCTACTATTAGTGAAATAAATGTGTACTTATTTACAGCTCGTAGTGAGCCTATGTGATCCAAATATTGATTCTCAAAAGGAGAATGTGCCTTTCTTAAGGGGCCTCCTGTGCCTTTCTACTGTGACCGACAGTTGTCTCCAGACATATGTCACACTTTGCTATGTATATTTTAACCTGTTGTGTTTACAGAACTTTGATTGCTATGTGCAACAAGTGCATTATAATTTGTTGTGTTCTCAGTTCTTTATAAATTATAGACCATGCATATGTCTGATGCACATTTACAGTTTGTCACAGAAGTCTGGACTCATACATTTGGGTTGATGGTATCATTTTGTGTGTGAGGTCATAAGGGCAGGCATCAAATCAGCATAACCTGCAGGATAAACTAGTCTTAGGGAGGGAAGCCTGCTGTTACCTAATCTCATCTTCTCAATACAAATAAGGGACATAGGGACCCTCTCCATAGTCCTGTCATGCATTTTGACACAACCTTGCCGTGTTAGTTTATGGGAGAGATTAGCCTATAACGTTTCATCAGCAGGTATGGTATGCACATGTACTTAGTGTTCTTCCATTGTCTATGTACCATGTGAATATCTTGAGTAGTCAGGGGTCTGGACCTACCAAGAGACAAAAGCAAAATATAATGGTCAACCCACCTGGTACAGGAGGTTTCCATTTCTGTGTCATAACCATTTTTAACATTGTAGGAGCCTCTCTAGTGAGAACAAACATGGACAAATGGCTTGTTTTCTATGATGGTTACCCCCCTCCCTCCAGGAATATCCAAAACCATGTTTTATGTTTTAGCTCGCTGCCCCTTTCACAGAGGAGAAACATATTTTTGCATATCTATATGGTTTCCTCCACAACAAGGAGTGTACATCACCAGAATACTAGGCATCTCTTCTCTGAACCAACAGCAACCCCAGGCAGATGTTTCTGCCTTGTTCAACATCATCAGTGAGGTGATGATGTGTCCCTCTGTGGTAGCATGCACTATCTGAGGGATGTGTTTCTTGAACCACAGCTATAGATTTCTTCCTCCTCTGCCACAGTGATAACTCCCTTTTGCTCTTTCTAAGGCTCCGCAACCCCTTAAAACCATAGGAGAAGATGTTTAGTAATATTAAATACACAGTTACTGCTCTTTGACCTTTCCTATTGGTATCAATAACGCAGTTACAAGGCATTTTGTCATTACTGAAATTTCCCTCTAGAGCACAGCCATCTCCTCCTCTACAGATGTCCAAAATTCCTCCTGTTAAATGGCAAAAACAGTACAAGCCCCCACCAGGAGAACACCCACAGCCCAACACAATGTACCACATACATTTCACATGGAGAGTTAATAGCAAATATATAATTCAGAGTAGAACCTGGACAGGAAGGATATTAATGTCATAAATATGAGATCATTTTTACTCATAGAAGACAAATAATGCACAAGCACTGGGTCCCCAGCCCTCCCTCCACAAGGGAAACATAACCAAATACTACAGCTAAACGATAGTTTGTTGCTGAGGCAACAACTTCAAGTTCTCTTAAGAGGAACCTGGCTAAATTGGAATTTAAATGCCTGGCAAGAACCAGGATTTGACCCCCTCTCATCCCTTGATTCAACCTGACATTTCCAATGACAATCATGCAGGTAAAGAGTTGAAACCAACTGTAGTCTTTAAACTCTGCCCCTATTGGATTCTCAGAAGGGATGGCTAACTCCATTTCCTCAGTCTGATGTTGCTCAGGAGTTTTGAGTCTTCAAACAAGGTTATTGTGCCATATATAGTGGCCCTGAAGATGTACATGTGAATCAGGACCTATCTAGCCCCCATCACTTTGAACTCTCATAGCGCTGTTAAAAACTGCTTCCTGCTCTTCTGGTTTTCACCATGTCTTTGGATTGAGAAATCCTATGGACATTCCAACTCTACTGGCTTTGTTGTTCTGCACACTCGCATTTGTTATATATATATTTGAGTAAGAGAATGGTAGCACCCAATGGCTTCTCTGCTTTCATAACTGAAGTTACTGTTGGGCCAAGAGGTGAACTCTTTGTATGATTAAAGGAGGGCAAGGAAAAACTGTTAATGTCTGAACGAATTTGCTGATGTTGTTGCCCTAAGACCCTTTGGAATGCTATAATCACAGAGATTGGTGTTTCACCCCTATTCTCCAAGCCTTCAAAGTGCACATTCAGACCCTCCACATCCTCCTTGAAACCTAGCAACAGAAACATCCAGACTAATCACCCTGTGCATTACCTCCTGAAATCCCTTGTCCGATCATCACAGCTTGACATCCATCAAATGCCTGTAGTTCAGGGTGTGTTTATGACATGTAAGGTTTTAAGGGTGGCTTCTCCTTCATATCTTGAAATGGTGGTGTGAAAGAAAGCATAGGGAAATCACTCTTTGATCATGTAAGGGTGGCTGCAAAGGTGGGCATATTGTCCTACTTCATGCTTTGCTTAGCCAGCACAGGTTTATTAGCACCTTCCTCTCTGCAGATGTGTGTAATGACCACTTCTACATGGTATTGAGCCGCTATGCACCACACCACACCACACCACCGATTCAATAAGTGCTTAGCTTAGGTCCAGGGTCCCTCCATTACCAAAACACCATGGGTAGACAGGAAACTTACTCCCAAATCGTTGTTGATGGCTTTCAGCTCCTTGTACTGTGCAGTGATCTTTGTGAGATCCTTTCTATTTCAGCAGATTTTTAGTGCCACAGTGACCACAGTACCAGGACGAATCCAAAATACTCGAGTATGTCTCAACTGTACTCCTCAGGCAATACTTTAATTATGTTATGCATGTCCACTGTGCTTACCAATGAATGATCAGCACCTTGCAAGATGACAGCCTAACTTTCAACTAAGTATAAACCTCCATCATGGTGGCAGCCATGCAATCATCATGCAGTAGAGCATGTGCATGGTGCAAGCACAATGAAGACTTGGCAACTTCCAGTAGCAATTTACATGCACATGAATTATAAATTACTACCGTATGAATGCTCTGGCGTGCATGGCCCCTGGCAGACAGGCTGCGCGTTCGAGCACAGAATGGTGGTGCTGCTAGAGACTATGATCCCATCAAAATAATCCCACAATTCAACATGCTGGGAGTGCCACCAGATGTTCACCACTGCTGCTTTCCACCTTTCTTCTCTGTTTAGTGTAGCACCGTTCCTCTGGCTGGATCACCGCTCTGATTCTGCCTGGAAAGCTCAGTCTACCATTTTGTTGCATACCTCTTTCTGATACTCTCGGGCTGTGACTCTGAACTCTTTCTTGCCCTTGTGCCTTATCACAACAGGATACAAATACATATTTTTTTTGATCCTGACGTATTCATAGATCACATGGTTCAATTTGTCTGCAGACGTTGCACGTTTGAGGGTCTAAAGCAACCTGACAAGTTCGGTTGTGGTGGGAACCTTAGACTGGTGGCCATTTTTGACTCCACCCTTCCATAACTCCCCATAGGCAGATTTTAATTTTAGTCCCACACCACATTATTTTTGACCATGTATGTGTAGTTAGTTATATATGTATTAAGTTACTGGCACATCAAAAATAGAAAACAATTCTAGCTTTGATGATGATGTGTTATTGATGTGTGGCCTACTGTATGGTCCAGAGGAGTGTGGCACCTCACTGCTAAGATTTCTAAAGATCTAACATTCATTTTAAATGCCTAATTTCCAAAGTGGCTGGTACCAACATGCAGCGGCTCTTGTCTTGTTTTTTGTATTGAAAGTCAACACTTGCAGGCTTTTTAGAGTTATTGTGCTTGTCTCCCTGATGTGTTTATGCTATGCTCGAAAATTCATCTTTTTCTATAAACTAGATTGTTTGGAATGCCTTGGTTATAAAGCAATGCACTTCAGGGGGTTCAAGGCCCTTGATTGCTGCAATAAAAGCTATCCCACAATTACAAAATCCCGCATATCCATTAGGAGTCAGGCAGTGCTGATATTTAGATGTGTGTTAGTTCATTCACCTGACAATCGTGCTTGCCTTCAAAGAATATTCCCTAGATCATACCTTTAACATATATATATTTTAAAGAAATAACTATTAAAATATGTTAATACTATCCACTGTCAAATTTACTACCGTTTTTTTTTCACACAACCCCATGTGGATTATCTTCCTTTTACATCTGCAAGGAATGTGGCTACTGGCAAACCATTCTGTGAAGTGCTCATATGATATGATAGTTTTTTTACATAGCGCCTATACATAATGTGTTTCAAAGTGCTTCAAGGCAAGAGAGGGAACAAGGGAAAATACAATGACATTCTTACAGGCCAGGAACAGTAAGGATGTGAAATTAACTATCGTACTCGGCCTGACGACTTTTCAGTTGTGCAAGATCTAAGACATGGATAAGGAAGGGAGGGGGAGAGTGGGAAGGAAATGAAAGCAGACAGGCGACTACCGTACTAGGCCCGACGACATTTTTTGGTACGGTCGGCGAAAACAAAAGGTGAGGGAGGTGGGTGCAGAAAGGGAGGGGAAGAACAAAACAAGTGACCATCTTTCTAGGGCTGACGACATTTCAGATAGTGCTGGGGGGGACAAGTAAGGGGAGGTGGGAGGAGGCAGACGAGGTTGCTATCATACTAGGTCCAGGGACAATTCTGATAGAGTAAGTACAAAGACGAAAGTAAGGGGACATGGGGAGGAGATAGAAAAGGGAGAAAGGGAGATGAGGAGAGAACAGAGAGTAAGCAGTCAAAAAGAGTGGTGAAGCACGAGGGGAGAGCGATGCAGCAATAGTTTTGTGTTGGAGGGGCAATGGATTTCCATGATATCGGGATATTATTATCCAGGCTTTGTCAAATGGAGGGTGCAGCACTGCCAGTAGGATGTTTCCAAGTAGCACAATACTCAAAATGCCTGATGACTAACTCACGGTTACACATGTTGTAAAGTCATCTCTGTACTGTACTGTACTTGTAAAGTTTTTAGTTTTATTAAAGGTACTACCTATGTTCCACATTTTATATTGTTTGTCACCTCTATGATAATTTAGTTAGGTGAAACTAAAGGGTTATTTTATAACACTGGTATACACATACATATGTTATACTAATCACAGAAGTATGCCATGTATTGATGCATTTCATTTTCTACTATATATAACAAATACTACGTTTGCATCCTGAAACAAGGGTTGCATTGAAAATATGTGTTCATGAAAGTGCTTGCTGCCATGTAGTAAAGCTTTGCTATTTTGCAAATATTAATAATAATATGTTGTCACAATCATAGGTCATAAACAGGTCGAAATCACGATAAACAGGAGAAAAATGTGTTTGTGTTTCTACAGACAGCATATTGTACACTTGTGCATGCATTGGTTGCTAGCTGAAATGAATAACTCTGTGCCCTGTCTGCCTTTCTAATGAAAAACGCAGAACGCACCAACGCACTGTGTATACTGGGTCGTAGTGATTGTAGGTCAGCCATCTGCTGAACTGCTCATGCATTTGCTTGTTTGCCCTTGCTTTTATTCTGACCACCTTACTAGGAGTCGAAATGTAAAGGCAGCAGACCTCTGTGTCGGAAGCGGCCTCACTGTGTACGTAGTGGAAAGCGAGGTGCGGCTTGACACAGGGACCTGGAGCACGTAGGATCATGCTCGTAGGTGCTTTCCTCTAATCTCGGCTCGGCTCGGAACGGCTGGCGAGACTGCGAGCGTGTTGTGGAACGCGAGGAATGCCGCCAGGAACGCCGCGAGGAACGCTGACCCGTGGGTAAGCAAGCTAGCAGGGAGGCAAGGAGGCAAGGAGACTCCCTGCGTAGCTGCCCTGCAAAACACCGACTAGTGGCCTCCTGTGTTGGCCTCAGGTATCCCGCCGGTACCCCATACCCCATACCCCATTTCCCATACCCTCCCTCTCTGACTTGCCCGCTCAACACTGAGCTGTTGTGGTACCTGCCGGGAGGACTGAGAGCTCAGCGCAGGAGTGACCGCGAGGAGTGGGAGTTTGGAGGTGGGATCAGGTGGGGTTTGTATCCCTGATATCCCTGATAACCGCTCCCCTAGGGTACAGGAATACATATAGTAGGGGTGTGTGTGGAATTGGAGGGGTTCAGGGCAGTTGGTACGTGAACTGCACTGACCGTCTTCACACCCGGCATTGGTCTTGGAATCGACCGCTTTGGGGTGTTGGTAACCTCTTAGGCGGCAATTTGACACTCAGGATTACATCGAGGGTCCCTCTCCCCCACACCGGGGCCCCACTAGCGCATTGCACGCAGGGGTTACCTGCGGAGAATCAGTACAGTGTTCTGGCTGCCCGGAGACTGTGGAACTCAGGTCTTGGATCCAGGTAGTGAAGTAAAATAACGCTGCCTTAATAACAACAGGACATATCACTCAGTCAACTCACAAGTGAGTGATCGCAGGGACTAACTTCTTTGTGTCCTCTCAGTTTGCTCCGAGTAGTACTGCTTTAATTGAAGTGGGACTCTGACAAAGAAACTTCCTACGGATTGTGTTGTCACTTTGTGAACATGCAGCGGGGGAAAAGAGTTCCCCAGTCGAATTACAACTTGCGGAAAGGCAAGACACAACCTTTGAAAGAAGGCAAGGAGAACAATAAGAAAGGCAAAAAATGCAAGAATAATTCAATAAACCCAGTGCCTGTGGCACAAGGAGCTATCACAGACTTTTTTGGTGTGAATCCACCACCGGAAATAAATTCAACAATTAATGAGGAAACAGCTGTACCAGGCATTAATGGCAGCATCTCATGAAACTCCACAAACTTTGAGGATATCGATAACAACTCATTACTTGAGCTCTGTTTGAGTATTCAGAGAGGAATGGCATCACAGAATCCACAGAGGGCAGCTAACAATTTGACTCAACAAACAGAAAGCATTAGTACAACTTTGGAGGTATTTAATTCCGAGGGCAGTAGTAGTCGCCTATCTGCTTCTCCAAATCTAGCGATGGCCTCCATGGAGGACGGCCCCGAAAACGAGGCCGAAGAGGAAAATAGTCCGCACACCAATATCACGGCAATAACCGAGCTCCAATCGTCAGTAGCCTCTTTACAATTTGCACTTAAAATACTCCTGCAAATGTCAGGGTGCATATTGACAAATACTAACACCATCTCGAGGGCATTGGAGCTTAAGGACTCCCCTCGAGACGAGGTGGAAGTGAACCTTTCGGATGCAGTTCATATTGTGGAAGAGATGGAAGAGCCGGAAAAGATTACTGAGGAAGCTGCTGAACATCCTGTCCCTAGTGACAATGCCCTAGATGAGGACCTTTCAGTAGCAAATGTAGAAGATCTAGAGATTGCACAAAGTCCTGGGACCTTTCCCACACGGAAACAACGTAGACTAGCCAAAAGGGCACTCAAAAACAAGAAAGCATCAATGAGCGCCCCACTCCCTATCGCAAGACCTCAATCAGCCCCGGAAACTCGCTCTAAAAAAGCCAGAAAAAGACTGGCACGAGCGGCAGCTCGAGCTACAAAAGCAAAGGGGCCTCTGTCGGACTGGCTAGTACCGGGAGAGAAGTCTAGTGTGGTGGATCTAGATGAAGTCTCACGGGTGGACTCTGAGCTAGACCTAGACTACAGTGCTACATTATATCCTGAGGATCCCATAGGGTCGGGGGGAACAGGAGAACCACCTGAGCCTACACGGCCCGTACAAAGAAGCTCAGATGAGGAATGTAATCTGAATCGCATCTGTTACATTAAGAACCTCTATCCTATTGGAAAAAATCCCTGGTTGTCGCGATCAGAGTTCTTAACTAGACTCCACTGTATTCCTCAACTTCGAGTTATGAAATCTGATGACTTCTTGTTTATTGAACCCCTACAGGTCCCTAATTCCCATGTCTCTGCCATACATTGCACCTTTTTGGCTTCTGCGCAAATGATTAGAAAATTTAAAGAAGAACTGATAGCGGTAGATATTGCCATTGACGTTGATCCACAGGAGAGGGACTCAAATGAGGAAACTGAGGCTATTGATATACAAGCCCCACTGCCAAAGAATCCAAATTGGTGGCACTGGAAAACTCGGCGATGACTGAAATACAGCAAGCTCTTAAAACATTGTTGGAAGCTCTCCCGCGAATCACACAGAACCATTGAAGCTTTTCTCTTATTTCGTGGAACTGTCGAGGCTTTGTTCATCTCTTGAGGCCAGAGGGATCAGTGGACTTGTTGTCTAAGCCCAGTTGTATATGTCTCCAGGAAACATGGACATTGAATCCACTACTGCTTGATGGTTTTGTAGTATATCAGTCACTTGCCAAAAGGGGGGACAAGGGTCGCCCATTTGGGGGTTTACTCACTGGGGTGGTTAACACGGTCAACTCTCGGAAGATACAGTCCAAAGCCGCTGATTACCTTCTGGCAGTTGAGGTGGACTATCCAAATGAAAATGGGCAAAGCAGATTCTTACTGATTAACCTCTATAATCCCCCTGGAGCTTTGTCAAGAGAACCACTACAAGAGGCTATTTAGGAGTTGTTGTCATCTTGGACACAAAGGTCTGGTAATATAGCGGTAGTGGTTATGGGGGACTTTAATTGCCATATGAGGGGCGATCATCTGGTTTCTCCTAACCCCGTCCTGAGTGAAATATGCTTGATGACTCATGGGAAAAGGGAGAGCGAAGGGAAAGGGTGGTTACAACTGTTCGATACCTGGAAATTAACCATGATAAATGGTCAAACATTAGGTGACCGGCCGGGGAAACACACATGGTCTAATGGAACATCATTTAGCACTTTGGACTACATATTTATGTGCCCTGAAATGCAGGCCATAGTTACCGACATGAGGGTTATGCCAAATAATTGGAGCGACCATGCGTTACTTCTTTGCTCACTCCGCCTCCCTCTCCCCTCTGCCTCTCATTTGAACATTGGCAATATTCAAACCAATTGCTCAGGATCCAGAATAGTATGGTCAGAGAGGAGCATTAGAGCGGCCACAGAAGCACTTAAATCTACCGCTCAGTGGTCTCTTGCTCATTTCGAACAGATGACTGTTAATGAAATAGAAGAATGGATACTGGGATTCTCGGGTTTACATGCCGCTATAAAAAAGAGGCACATGATAAAATTGGGAGGTTCAGCTCTCCCTTATGATAAGGGTATACGTGACGCCAAGAGACGGCTAAGAGCAGAGATTCGGGGTCTTAAGCACTTGCATATAGTGTGAGCCACCTATTATGAGAAAGTCAGAAAAGCTAAAAATAAATACAGAGCTTGTATTAGGAACATCAGAACAATAGAGAGGAATATCAGAAATCAAAGGCTTGTCAAAACCATTTGCTCTAGAAACTCGCGTAATATATGGCTACAATTAAATGAGAACAGAGAGAAGGTTAAGGGCCATTTAGACAACCCTATTGGTGAGGAATCATGGGTAAAATTTTTATTAGATCGTAATTCTGGAGAGGCGGATGATCCAAATACACCTGCAGTGAAGGCTCCCTTTCCCCCACCTCTTGATGTCTCTGAGGAGGCCATATATAATATAATAGCCACCCTGAAAGCTTCCAGAGCTCCTGGCCCTAATGGGCTGGCCAATGCAGTTATTAAGAACCACCCTGCTTTTTGGGCACACCTCCTCTCTATTCTTTTCAAAAAGGTTTTAGCCCAGGGGACGACGCTCCGCTCATGGCAAACGGCTATTTTGGTGCCGGTGTTCAAAAAGGGTAGCCGCATTGATCCAAATAACTATAGGCTCCTCTCCATACTTGATACCACAGGAAAACCTTTTGCAGCACTTCTGCTTATGGAGCTGCAGAAATGGGTAGAACACACCAACATTCTTAGCAAATTCCAATGTGGTTTTCGTCGTGGCTTCTCTACCACCCACAATCTTTGGGTGATGCATACGCTCCGAACGCGGGCGCTTAGCAAGGGACAGCCCCCGCTTTATGCGTTATACATTGATTTCAAGGCTGCCTTTGACTCCATCCCAAGAGTTAGGCTGTGGACTAAGCTAGAAACCATGGGCTGCCCGCCAGGTCTCCTATACTATCTAAGACAGTTGCATTATAATACCACTGTGTGCCTCAGATTAAACCAAGAGGGCAGTATGACTAGACAGGTGAGACAGAACAGGGGGGTAAAACAGGGATGCGTAACGGCACCCCTGGTTTATAATCTATATGTTTATGATATCCCATTAGCACTTGCCGAGGCGAACAACTGACCACCTAAAATGGGGGAAGCACTGTGCGCTGTCTTAGCATATGCAGACGACCTGGCCGTCTTTGATAACACCATAGCTGGTATTAGGCGCTCTGCAGTGACTTAATGGGACTATGCCAAGATCAATGGTTTGTCGATTAACCTAGACAAGACAAAGGTGATCAGATTTACGAAGAAAAGAGTATCCCGAGTCGAGCTCTGGGTGTATAATAACAATATACTATATTCTCCATCCTATCGGTATCTAGGTGTTGAAATTGAACCGCTGGGCGATTATTCCCTGTAAAGACAAGGGCGAATAACTAGGGCACAGCAAGTAACAGCTTTAATTGCGTCATTTACCTGCAAGCAGGCCGGTTTTACCCTATGGGGGACGAGACACTTATACATTCAAATGTTTGCGCCCATGATTAGGTATGGGCTGGAGGCCCTTACTTCATTCGACCTGGCCTGGCTGCAAGTGATGGAGGGAAAATTCTGGCGACGTATACTGGGATTACCTCCGAGTGTCCCAATGGCCCTGATTAGGCTTGAGTTGGGCCTTCCATCACTTAAAGCACTGGTACTTAAAAAGAGGGCAGGCTTCTAACTCAAGATGAAGAGCAGTTCTCCTAACCCGATATTGGCTGTTATACATCAAGAAGTGAGTAAAAAGGATACCACTTCCCCCCTCCAGAAAGATATGGCCAAATTTCTTGGAGACATAGGTTGGACTCATAGAGGGGCAACTGTCTCCCAGGACGTTTTAACAGAGCTTGGTAAAAAGGTAGACCTCTGGGACTGGTTAGAGAACTTTCTCACACTTGAGTAGTTTAAAGTCTTGTGCTTTTGTTAAATATAGACTTTATAATTTTATGAAACCCCAAGCCTATTTGTACCTCTGCCCCTCCATAAGACTCAGACGTTTTATTTCTCTGTTCCGTCTGGAGCAATTACCCACTCTGTATAATTTAGGAGCCAGGAAAAAGATCTCTGCTACTGAGCGAGTATGTCGTTTATGCAATCTTCCTGAATGCCTGGAGACCGCTAAGCATCTATTGACCGAGTGCTCTGTATTGGGTTCCTCAATTTCTAAATATCTTGGGGAATTTGTGCACGACCCGCAAACTATATGTAAAAGACCATTCTGGCTTTATTGTACTAATACTTCCAATATGCATCTGTTTATTGCGCTGTATAATGTATGGCTACAGATCGAAAGAGTTATGGGCGCCTTGATTTGAAATGTCCTAATAGGGAGGGTTCACTAATAATTGAGTGACTCTGAGTAGGAAGAGGTTATCCTTCTCCTACACAGTTAATGGGTATAGAGGCATGGCGTCTCTGGTAGGGGAGTATAACTCCTGCATAACCACCACTATGTGAGTGCTAATCTGTAGCCAAGGATAATTGACTATATAGCATTTTGTATTTTACTTTGCTTTCTCTTTGGAGTATTGTTGATGTATGTAAAGGAACTATGTATTGATGTATATATTTATGCCTTATTTTAAAGAGCTTATTTTTCTATGTAATTTGTAATATGTGTAAAGTTTGAATTACTTTCAATCTGTATCACATTAAAGTATTATTATTATTAAAGGCAGCATTAGAGAAGACAGTCGCACGAGACCCATTCTGCAGCACCTACATTTGTCATTGCCTATAAACTGGCTGATGTTACACTCTGTGCCAGTAACCAATACATGCCTAACTAAGGGCTACATTTACAAACCTTGTTTCAATGAAATGCCCCATTATAAAAAGGTTTTTGTAAATAGGCCCCTAAGCATCACAAGACAGAAAGCTACTTAGTCAGGAAAAAAACAAAACATGTAGTGCAGCACGTGTGGATCTTTCTCAGCAGTGATGCCATTTCACCAAAAAGCCAGGGGTAGCGGAAGTGACATCACAAGACCCGTGACCTGTGATGACATCAGAGAAAGTGATGTAATTCGACTCTCCCCCAAGTGATATCACGGGAAGTGATGAAACACAAACTTTGACCCCTTGGCAAAACAGGAAGTGGCTTCAGATAGTACTGTTCCTAAGTAAACTACTAAAAATATGGTTACGATATCACTGTAATGTGATACACTTTTCATACAAGAATGGATCCAACATACGTAGCAATAATATCAGTTTGTATAGGATCCAAATTACCAAATTACTGTGAATGCAATCAGACGTCCAAGGCCAAATGATACATGATCATATAGCACTTATACTTAGGCGCTTTATATAGTACAATATACATACAATATCACCTAACCTGTCTTGGAACTCATTTATCAACCTAAAAGGATTAATGGGTGAGTTGGACCTGCCAGGATTTGAACCTGCAACCTGCAGACCACATGCACATTGCAGCAGCAAGTGCTCAACCCACTGAGCTATCTTACTGGCTATAGTGTTCTTACTGGCTATAGTAACATTAGCAATTACATGTCTGAATGTTGCCAAAGTCAGAAACAATTATTACACTCTGTAGTGGATACCATTAAACAGGTAACTTACATTTAACAGCTGGCCAGTTCATCTGCTGGTCTGATGCAAAGTTGGCCACATGTCAAGCCTGGGCGGATCTACTTTTCAGGCTTCAGATGTTATCAAAATACATACCATTGGGAGGGTTCATAAATGTGTATTAAAGAATTTAGACAGAGCAGGGAAAGCAGCGCACTCACATGACATCCCGTACTCTTGGCACTTGTTACCTCATACATGCAAACAAACATCCAGAACAGCATGCCATGGAGATAGAAAAGATAGACACATCACAACAGAACATTAATTGTGGCACAGTGAAATCAAAGACCACTGTATTTGCTATTGTCAAACATTTCTACACTGTACACAAACCTTTAGGCAGGTGAGATTGGAGACTCTCTTATACACACAACTTCAATGTGACTAATATCACAAAATACCTTTATTTAAACTCCACTTGACAGTTTGTGTCTTATTCGATGCGTATTCAAAATCCACACATCTGTTCCACCTTTCATACCTCTATTCATTCATACACTCATAAATATACATCTTAACACTATATGGGTTATTCAAGAACCCTACAAAACTCACATAATGCACCAATTCCTAACACCTATATCCACACTAAATAGGTGTTCAAAAGCAAATCAAATAGCGTTCTGCTTATTTATTGGCATCAACATATGTTTGGTCGCCTGTTAATGGCTGCTAATTGAGCCACAGTAGTTGGTGACCACCTTCAGGATGGGGGTAGGTAATGGATGGGACCTGACCCCGACGTGTTATCTGGTGGGAGATGTCATCTAGCATATATCGCCAATACAAATAGTGGAGGTAATGTCAGCGTTGGATTGTATCCTCAGCCCTCCTGGGCAAAAATTACAGGGGCCTGATCTCACGGTCAGGTGGGGCCCTGGAAGTCACAGTGCACCTGACAGTCCCTGCTCCAAATCAAGAGGATGTGGACTGTAGATCGTTGCCACTTGTCAACTGGCATGTCTGTTTATTGACGTCCTGATGGAGATTAGTTGTACAACACGCGTCCAGTGTTCAGCCCTCCGACCAGACGGACGCATGCAAAATAGATGCCCAGTCTGATGCTCTTTGAATGTACATCTTTATATGTTCCAGACTTCATTGTTTGTTGAATGAATCATCTATAAATGATGAGTGTACAACTAATCACCATCAGAACGTCAATAAACAGACACGCAAGTTGGCAAGTACCTCAAAAAATCCATGTACGTTTAGTCAATGCAGAACACACTCATTGTGACGTACAATGCACAATATAAGCCACGGGAGCTGTGTATCATCTACTTCTTTTGCTAGCAGTTACACGGGGCTTCTAATTAGATGTGTGTGTCCAAAATAACCAGATCAGCTCACTGATTGGTGGGCATCACTCCAAGTCAACAATAGCTGTTCTATTTAGTAATAAAGAAATGCTACTTTCTCCACTGAAAGCGGAAGACAATCTAGGCTGACTGCAATTCCCAACTTTAAAGCACAGTCGTGTTCAAGAAAACCAAAGTCAAGGGTTGAAAATTAGTAACGATGCCCTTCCCTAATAATCTGGAGGAAATGTTTTGGTGTATGGCTATTGGAACCGTTATATACATGTCCCTGTGTTCCAAAAGAACGAGCGAGTTTCTGGGCCTTAACATATGTCAACAAGGCAATCATCACAATCTTGAAGTGATGGTATACAAAGGAGCTGCTCGGTTCTCTCAAATATATCACCTGACTGAACTCCTGCCCCTTTCCCTGACCAAGAATATGTTGCTTAAACCGCAATGGGTGCCTGGCAGCTCCCTCTACATCTCTATTTATGCAAGAAGATCCCTGACATTGTGGGAAATTAACAGAGCATTTTCCTGTGGCAACAGGTCTACCCTCCTTGAGTCCTGCTGGGCCGGCATCTCAATGACATCTAGTCTGAACCTCTGCATCATCTGGAGTACCCACTGGACCTGAGAAACATGTCACCCTCTGACCCCGGGCCAAGGTCCCCTCCCCACCAGCTGCACACCTGCACTGCCTCCCGGGCAACCCCTGCACTTGGGGGCTGTTTCTGTATCCCTACAGTCCTCACCATCTTTTGACACTTGATGTCTGCACTTAATCCTGCACTTGCCACTAGCTAGCCACACTTTTACTTATTGTTTTATTTATTTTAATTATTCTTTCCTGTTGATCCTATGTATTGCACTGCACCTCCCCGTTCCCCCCGCACTTGCCCTTTCCCCCCTCCCTTGCCTTACACGATCTCAATGTCACCTGGCCTAGTAAGATCGTAGTCTTTGTCTTCCCTCTGTTCCCCTCCCTTGCCTCACGGCGCCTTGAAACACTTGTGTATAGGCACGTTATAAATGCCATATCATATCATATCAAAAGGAATGTCACTATCCCCCTACTGGCTCTGCAGAACTGCAGAGGGGAATATATCTTGTTTAGATCCATCCCACTCTCCCGCTCTTCTGTAACCTCATGACCTCCCACCTGGGGTTCTCCATGTATGGAAAAAAGGGTTGCATGGGGTCCTGGGCAGCAGTTGAAACTCTAACCGTTTCTAGTTAGAGGGGGCAGAGAGAAGGGAACCTTGGCCGGATGTATGACCCCCTGTTACAGCCGTCCTACAAAGAGACCTGCAAGGAACATATCTTTTTAAGTGAATCCCACGCTTTATCCAGAGAGATTAAAATGTTCAGAAACTATCCCAGATCTTCCACCTTGTACTCTGCTAATAACCCCAGCTCCAGGCTGATTTTCGAGAGGATCCCATTCTTTCTGCCTTTCCCTTTTCATGATTGCATTTGCACCCCTCAAAAACGTAGGCCATCTCCCTCCAGCTGCTAACCTCCTCTAGATCAAACGCTGGCCCCATGAGATTTGTCTGCCTCGGCAAGATTTAGATTTTTTACCAAAGGGCTCAGGCATTGAGGCTATTATCATGCTAAGATTATCAGTCTGCAGCTATGCTTTTGGTAAAGTTCTGCCCATATTTCAAAAAGAATGTGGCTATCTTTGGGTCAATTGATGGGGCTATGGCAATCTTCTCAGCTGGAGCAGTGCTTGGGCATTAAGCCTTCATTTTATTTTGGGATGAGTGTGCTCTAACCTCCCGTGTACAACTGTCTCTGCATAATTCACTTCAGTGTGAGGAGGAGGAGCTCACCCCCTGGGATTGGAATGGTCAATACAGTCAGGTAGAAAAATGGGTTTCCCCTAATGCACCCTGTACTGAATGAAGCAAGAGATCTTTCACCAGATGCAAAGCTGCCAGCTCCTCTCCTTCAACAAATATGGGAGGAGCATCTAAATCATCAGGTGATGTGTCCCGAGCAACCAACATTCTGGCTCAAATAGCCATTTTCTGTCCTCGCTCAAGGACATATGGTCTCATGAGTGCCTGAAGCAACTCTGCCAAGGAGTTTCCCAGTGCAGTCCCAGCTCTGGTGTTTGCGAAGAATCAACAGAGGGATCCGAACTCTGTACAGTGTTTCCTCTTTGAAGGAGTCTTGTTTCACTGTGGATACTAAACCCATGTCACAAGTTATAGCCCCCTAACTAATTATTGGATAGAATCTGGCAGCTTGACATACAGAAGGGACCTTACAGATCGAGCAAACACATTTGATTCAAACTGTCCCATGTAATAATGCGTAGGACCCATAACATGTACATTTTTTGTGAAAAAATACAGAAAATGTGTCACCAATGTCACTGGACGACACAATCTCATGACATAATATCACATATTCATGAATTAATCTTGTACACTGAAATTAATGACACATTTTCAGTATTTTATCACAAAACATATATATGTTTTTTGTCCTATGGATTATTAAATAGGACAGTCCGTATCAAATGTGTTTGCACAACTTTTAAGGTCTCTTCTCCATGTTAAGCAGTTATTTTGGGGAGTTGTGTACCAGTAGAAGTACACTTGAGTTACCTAGTTGTAGCAACACAGTAAACATTACTTAACAATAAGGATTGTTGACACATTGATTTAGCTCAGACAGGAATCTAGTCCTATATATTCTACTGGGATAAGGAGGTATTATGAATTGAAACAAATCTCCTATGCCAGGCCGGTCGATCTAGCGCCACCTCCTCCTCTGTTCCGACTCTGAGGTCTTATCTGCTTCCAGCTGTTGCTTTAAGCATGCCACCTAGCCATAAAAATATAAATACAAATGGAGTGAAGACACCTAAGAAATACATATTTTCTGGACACTCTGGGGGATTGGCTGCTACCTACCTGCTGCTTCCAAGGAAAAATTAAGAAAGTCCAGAAAAGCCCTACTGGAGAGTCTTTCCTCTAGCCCAGACGCAATGAGTGATCGCTCGCTCATCAGCACCGTGCTTCCCACACGCAGGATACACAAGCAAACACCATTATGAAAACGTTTAATCAAAACTTACATTAATTAGTTGAAAAAGGCAATTCCTAAAATGGTATGTATAAGGATTCAGCAATACAGGTGTAGACATTCATTGAATCAAGAAAGAGTGTGAGTGATAAGAAAAACATTAAATCAAACACTCCAAACAAAACAACGTGGCCATCTCAACAATGCAAACAAAACACACCAAAAGTGCTGCCACCACCAAACACAACACGTGGTTGCCATCATTGGTTTCAACACAAAACAAAATCAAGCCAGCTTATTGTTATTTCAATCCTGCTCACGTTATACCTCAGGATACATTTGTATGTCAGTCCTGCACCGTTTTAATCTATAGTGTTCAGTCAAATTCAAATTGGGTAGATATAAACAACTGATTGTGTCCCTATTCCCTATTGTCTACATCCAAGGTAATCACGCTAAATCAACACCCGCCTACTTGAGTTTCAGCAGCAATGGGCCAACTTAGTTTAAACACTGAACCCTTCTCCAGGGCATCATCAGTTTCCGTAGAGATGGGCAAGTCCCAAAAATACACTGTCTGAAGAAGTATGATTGCATAGTGGTTTACTCATAGGGAAAGGAGAAAAAATGTAATTCTTCAATCTAATCACAGATTATGTATACAAAAGTACTATCAGTGATGTTTGCTGTGTGCAACCTAATTTTGCTACTTCTGCAGGCATCCCTCCAAGCACGCATGCTGCCATGAAGACACCAAGTGTTGGTCTGCAAAAAGGACCAAGGAGAATTTGGACCTGTGTCAGTATACATCTCGTAGTGGCTGTATATGTACATCTATTAAACAAAAAATTAAGAAAATGGCCTGGTTTGAGTTGAGGTGTTAATAAAACATAATAGTCCGTGCAATAGACCGGCTTAGCTACATGTTTCAAAAGTTTATAGGGATAGCCCCAATCTCTCAACCTGTTGATAGGGAAAGGGGAAAGGGTTCAGTCTGGTGAATGAGTTACCCTTCCTAGACCGATTAGAGAAGCATGAACATGGTGAGATCTACACTTCATTATTTTGGAAAGAGACAGACCATAACTCCACCTTGCTGTTCAATGGTCAACATCCCATGGCACTTTTGAGAATTTACCCTAAAGCCAATTTCTCAGGGTCAAACAAAATTGCTCATACAAGAATGACTACAATAGCCAAGTCAATGCCCTTATCAACAGGTTGAGAGATCGAGGCCATCCCTTTAAACTTTTGAACATGCAACTAAGCAGGCCTATTACATAAACCGTGATGTTTCATTAACACCTGGGATCAGGATATCGGAGTACTGCCCAGATATATGCAATGGGTCATCATCCGCTTTAGTTCAGCACTGCACTAGCCTACGTCACTCCGATAGGTCTACGTTGGATGGTGTTTGGCCACGTGAGGCCTCACTTAAGTATATTTAGCTGATATAACCATTTGTTAGGATTGAGCAATGTTGGATTTTCCAGTTAAGGACACATGAGTCAAGCTTCAGTGAAGAAATCTCATGGGCAGCATTGCTATGTGAGTCTCCTCATTCATTACCCCTCAGGTGTTCCTGTACATGCTTTCAGACCCAGATGTCATGCTATACCTGTGCTGTGCATGCATTGTTTAAACAAGCTGTTACCCATGTGCTGAATCCATTTCTGACTGGTCGAAGATGTCAATGTTTAGGCGATCCATCATGTGTCTTTTATTTCAGTCACATTGTTTTTTCTAGCAATTAGTAAATTCATGAGACTTCATTTTTTAAGTTGGATGACTTCGACTGGAGAATATTTCTGTTTAGCTCTGCACCCTCGCATGTGTTTGATGTAATGGGGCTATTTCCTACCACTCTGTAATGGTCGACAGTGCTCCTATTGCTACTTTGCAAAACAACATCGGATCTTGATAGTCACTTGTGTCACACATGATTCTCTTGGAAACTGCCAAAATGGCCTCCTGTAATTGTAGAAACACTCCAAAGCGTCTGACACATATTTTGTTGCTGTTCTGGCAGCAAGCATGTTAATCATTCTTCTGGAATGGCTTTGACCAGGTAAGTATGGTTTGTACTCTTTATTTGGTCTTTTCTAATTGGGATGCTGCCCGGGATTCTGCAAGGTCATTCCTCTTTACTTTTTTTCCAAGATGTACCGGATGACTAGATTCAAGTAAATATTCTTGGTACCTCTGTTATTATGACATTTGGAAAAGCATAACTCAGGTCACTTTATTATTTTTCATTTAATACTTTTATATATAGAGCCACTTTGGGCGCATACTGACACAGGTACACATTCTCCTTGGTCCTCTTTGCAGATACCCGTGCTGTGTCTTCATGAGAGCTGTATGTTTGGAGGGATACCCGCAGATATTGCAAAATTAGGTTCCACACAACAATAATCGCTGAAAGTACGTTTGTATACATATTCTGTGATTAGAACTTGCACTCTTTCTGCGAACAGATGACGTCCTGAAGAAGGTGTGGGTCTTTTAAATAAGTTGGCCCATTACAACCGAATCTCAACTAGGCAAGTGATGATTCAGCTGTAATTCCCTTATATTTAGACAATAGGGCATATGGGCGCATTCAGTTGTGTATAACCCAAATTTTAAATTTGTCTGCACACTGTAGATTAAAACAGTGCAGGACTGACATACAAATGCAGCCTGAGATGTAATGCGTTCAGGAATCGAATAATAATAAGCTGGATTGATTTTGTTTTGTGTTCAAATCAATGATGGCAATCACTTGTGGTGTTTAGTGGTAGTAGTACATTTGGTGTGTTTTGTTTGTATTGTTGAGATGAGCCCATTGTTTTGTTTTGATTGCTTGATTTCATGTTTTTACTTATTACTGGCACGGTTTCTTGATTCAATGAAAGATTACACCTGTACGGCTGTAACAGAGATCGCATGTTTTGCTTGTGTACTTATCCAACCTCACGGGTTTGGTCTATGTGCTATTAAATCAGAATATGGGCAACCAATTTCGTGTTGTGTCCTCCACACAGGGTGCCTGATTCGCCCACCTTCCAACTGTGCAAATCCTTCTGCACAGTACCGCACCGTGCACGTCTACACAATAATCTGCTACATCAGATTGTCCATCATAAATGAAAAATGGAACACGGTAAGACACAAAAACATCTCTGGGAATGAATGGAGATAACCACATGGCGGTCACATGAGGAGCCAGGAAGCAGTGGTTTATGAAGAGTGTAGATATTTTCTGAGAGTTTTGACACGTACGCCCTAATGCTATTGTAAAATAAAGAAGAGTGCATAGAAAGCCTTTGCTCCCGTGCCATAGAATTGTGTTGTCAAAATAAAAAAGTAAACAAGCACACATGCAAATAATTTCCTCTGTAATCCATGATTTACACAGTTGTTCATATATTTTCATTGTTCATACCTGAAATCCTGAGAGGAGCTCATGATTCAGTGGCTAGAACAGCACATACATGCCAGTAGCAGGAATGATCACTGTGTAAACTGCTTAAATCGTATTCAACATTTACATTCCTGTGGCCAGATTACTCAAATTGCAACAGTACCAGGCAATATTGCTCTGTGCTAGGCATGCGTCACTGACATTTCACAGACACATACAGACCCATGGAAATATCACCTTTGAACTAGTTATTCCATGCAAATGTCACTTTTGAGCCAGGCCATCCATGCACATCTTTATGCAAAAGGTCACCGAATTGCGGCAGGTCCGGTGGCCTCATTCTGTCACTTCTCACACTAATGTGCATGCTCTTCACGTACTACTGATATCAGACGCCCTTTGCCCCATTAAGTGGTAAAGTAGCCTTCTCATTAATTCTTAGGGGGTTGTCTTCTATGCGCTTCTGAAAATGTTTGCAGCTTTCTGCATATAGGGCCTAATTTACAAAGGTGTTTTACAATGGTGCAATCACATTGAGAAATGCTTTGGAAAACAGGCCCATAGAGTCATATCTTTTTTTTAACCAACTTTATTTTCATTTTGTACATCTTTTAAACGGGAGGCAACAGTTAGCCTTTGGTTACAGCAGTATTACAACCATTATTCTCTATGAAAACAAAGTATTTAACCTACTTGAACTTTGGCATCGAGACTGTTAATGGCTTTCAACTTTCCCCCGAGTATCCCCACCCTCACCCACCCGTCCCACCCCTTTCCCTTAGAGTTAACTGAACCAAACTAGGTCAGGGTTATGACCAAAGCAAAGCTATTTCCTGAGCCCATCGCTCCTTCGTCTACTGCAGTCTCTATCTGATATTAATGTTCCTTAAAGTCCTGGGTTTATAGAATTGAGCCTCCCTTTCCCCCACATAGTCTTGAAGTGGGTCCCATATAGCTAAGAATTTCAGGTAGGTCCCTGATTTTGTGGCGCAAATGTTCTCCATCGCCATAACTCCCCACACTTTCATCCACCACCATGGGGGTGTTGGAACTTCCACTGTCTTCCATCGTTGAGCCACTGTCATCCTTGCTGCAGACAGTAGGTGGGTGATGAGGGCCGCTTTGTTCCTTGAGGCTGCGTGTCTTCCTTCTGACACTACCCCAGTAAAATGACCTTAGGGGAATGTGGTAGGTCTGTGCCTGTTATGTCTTTGATGAGACTTAGTATCTCTTTCCAAAACACTTTTATCCTTCGGCACGACCACCACATATGGAATAGGTTACCTTTTTCTCCACATTGGCGCCAACAGTCTGAGGAATACGTGGGGTTCATTTTATGTATTCTGCTTTGGGGCAGATACCATCGGTAGCATATCTTATATGCCGATTCTTTGATTGCCGTGGATTTGGATAGATTGTGAGCCCTTCTCCAAATTTGATTCCATTCTTCCTGTGTGATTTCTTCCCCTATGTCCCGCTCTCAGTCTTTCATATATTGGAGGGTTTTATCTGCTTGTGATTTATTGAGCAGCTTGTACAGTCTGGTGATCCCTTTTTCTTGTGCCCCGTCCCAGATCATGAGTTCTAGACCTACTGGGGGGCGTAGTCCAGCCTGTTTTACCTCTGGGTGTGAGATCCAATGACGTACTTGTATATATTTAAATCTGTGGTGCTTGGTGATGCCAAATCTTTGTTTGCAAAGTTCAAAGGAGAGTGGGCATCATCCTGATATAAGTCACTTAAGGATAGTGTATCTGCTCCCTGCCAACCGTCCCAGAACTTGTGTTGAAGCCCTGGCGTAAAATCGGGATTTTGTACTATAGGTGACATTGGACCCAAGCCTAGTTTGATCCCCCTTCTGTGGATCGCCGTGTCCCAGGGTGTAGTGTCGTTTTTGTCACTTCCAAAAGGATCCCTCCTCTCTCTCGTGCTTTTGGAATGGTAGCATACCTAGTGGGGTGTCCGTCGCAGACTGTTCTATTTCCCCCCACCCTGGTAGGGGGTCCCTCCCTGCCCATTTCAATGCTGACGCCAATTGGGCTGCTAGTACGTATCTCCCTATGTCCGGCACGCCTAATCCTCCCATTATTGTTGGGCGCATTATAATCTTTTTCTGAATTCTCGGCTTCTTATTCCCCCAGATGAATTTGAACACTGCTTTTTGGAGTTGCTGGATCATTGTCGGGGGGATAATCACCGGGGTGGAGCTTACCACATACAATAGTCTGGGTAACAAGGTCATTTTTATGGCGGCTATCCTAGCAAACCATGCTAATTCCTGGACGTCCCATCTCTGCAAGTCTCCTTGCAGGCGTTTCCATAGAGGGGTGATATTCGCTTTGAGCAGGTTTTTTGCGGATCTAGTGATTTGGATTCCTAGGTATTCTATGGATTGCTTTTCCCACTGCAGGGGGTAGCGTTCCTTTAGGTAGGTTATATTATCTCTGCTCTCGGTTACATTCAATGCTTTGGATTTGGTGTAATTTATTGTGAACCCTGATGTTTTCTCGAATTTCTGCAATTCCTTGATTATTCTGGTTAATGTGTGCTTTGGATCTGCCATGTAGAGCATAATATCGTCTGCATATAAGGCTATCTTATGTTGGGTTCCCCCTATATGCACCCCTCTAATATCTGGGTCCTCCCTAATCCTGTGGGCAAACGGCTCCATTGCCATAGCGAAAATAAGAGGGGAGAGGGGGCACCCCTGCCGTGTGCCTCTGCGAGTCATATCTTTTCCTACACACTTTTTAGACTGCCTTTTGGTCATCAAAGATGTCAATCTAGCAACAGTATACAACAATATATAAGTATAACAGTGTGCTATGGGAAAACTTTGTCTTCTGACCAGTCTCATCAGTCTCTGGTTGTTTATTTCAGATGGAAATAAACTGAATTGCTGGTAGTTTTCAAAATATGCCGTGAGGCTAGGATTAAAAAAAGCATACAATTTTAGGCACGTATCCTTCATCAAAAAATATTCACTGACAGTAGGTGGTAAGTGCCAAACCCAGCATTGCATGAAGCGCTAGGCCAGGAAGGTACGGCCATGCATTGCAGATAGAGTTAAGTCTCATAGGTTCCTGACGCACCAGACACCTACAAAGGGGAGCCTAGTCAATTTGGTCACACGGGAAGGCAATCAGGGACAGGGAGGCCTTGTATAACTCCACCGATACTCAAACATACCTCCCACTACCCTGACTCTCCGCACAGCACTGACAA
Organism: Ambystoma mexicanum; assembly: GCF_040938575.1. Taxonomy (NCBI): domain Eukaryota; kingdom Metazoa; phylum Chordata; class Amphibia; order Caudata; family Ambystomatidae; genus Ambystoma; species Ambystoma mexicanum. The sequence goes on from NC_090930.1 coordinate 698,336,723, forward strand.
CACTACAATGCAGCTATCCCACTAGCTGCAAACATAATTATACACCACCTTGAACACTGCGACGACCTTTAGAACGCAGCTATCCCCCACGATAAATTTGGCCTAGCTGAACACATAATCTCGCAGACTAGCCCCACCACCACTAGAAGGCAGCTACCCTCACAACCATTCAGCCCAGCTGCACATATACTTCCTGTCTCACCTAGCCCGCACACTACTTCCAGCATTAGAATGCAGCTATCCATCAGGAGAAATGTGGTCTAGCTGCACACACAAATAGTGCACACACGCATTATTGACTGCTCTATCTCCACCTACATGGTTTTCGGTCCCCGTGGGCGTTCAACCTACAGCGCGTTGAGAGCATTGCAATGGTGAAAGGTCAAATGGCCATTAACATAACATAAATCGAATATTACAAGAGTGTCAAAGTTGAGAAAACAGCAAAGATTCAATTGAACTTGGCACTGCACAAAAAATAAAAATGTCAGCCCCATCCAAACGCTGAATTTCACTAGGGCAACAAAACAAATGCTTCGATCTGATTCAAATAATGTATTGAGGGTTATTTAAAAAAAATGGAAAAAGAACCAGAGAGCGGCGTGAACGTTTTCACTTCAGTGAAAAAGGGACCTTCAATGCAATTTTTCACTTATCCAAAAGGTGTGGAAATTCAAAGAGTAATACGCGAGTGAATCTGGCTGTACTCTTTACTCTTCTACTCCCTTTTTGAAAAAAATATTAATGCCTCCCAAAATTCACAATTGCCTTAGACATGTTCAATGGCATCCTATTGCATCTGCCTCCTCATACCAGGTGATAAATTCAGGTGGATTTTAATCCCCTGCATTACTGCCAGCATGAAAATTACATGCTGGAGTTACTGTTGGCAGGTGTGCAAAGTGAATGCATAGAGCTAGTGGATAGGTGTGTTGCACTCCACTTTTCCAATCTGCCTGGAAAATCCATAACATCTGCCCTATTGGTAAAAGTGGCAGTAACCATTACCAATACTTACTACCTATCCCGTGGATTGGAAAATGACTCCCATTAAAAGTGTTAGTTTTTTGCAGAAGGGCAAGTGTTACCCTATTTGTTAATGGCCACACACTGGCCAAAGCAGACCAGCACGCTGGCACACCAGTAGGCCCGATGAGATCTACTGCAGTCATTGCCTATCCCGACCAACACATAGCCACCTACCCACCACAGCACTCCTTCAACGTGCAACCCTCACACCTCACCCACCACCTCCTCTCCAGACCAACCCACTTAACCCTGTCCCGGTACAATATGTGGTGACAAATACACCTGCAAAGCCAGCAGCCTCGCTTTGGCACACCGTAATAAACTCACCCACGCTCACCGCCCCTCAGACCCTCGCACAAGAGAGAACACGAATAATGAGACAAATAGAACAGGGAAGCCAACAGCCCGTTCAGGCACAGCGCTATAAACCCACCAACCTCATTGCAAGCTCAGACTGTTGCACTAGAGAGACAATAATGAGACCACGCCATCCGCACTGGACAGATATCGCTCCAGCCGAACAACTCTGAAGACTACGGTAGGTATATCTGACACCACATCTGTGGACACCGGCTGCAGGCACGGCCAAGCATCCATGCACTGTCGAATGCAGCTATGGCTATGTTTTCTGGTCTAGCGGCACATATAGCCATCCATAATGAAACACCTGACGTGCCTCTACACCTCTGCCACTAGCATACAGCAACTACCAACAAAAAGAAATTCGGTATAGCTGGCCACACATCGACTCTCTCAACAATAGCAATCTATCACAAACCACCAACAGCGCCCACCCATGTGCCTGGTCTCTCGTTGGGCATCTTAGTCGAGCCTAGCCAGCCACCCAAATCCTAGACCGGCAAAAATGCACACATGCATCTCCTAATGTAAACTCTTTAGACATTTCAATGCACATTGACTACGGTCACTGAGGGCGTTCCCACCCAAAAATCGCATTGAGGCCACACAAGTGGGGAAAGGGTGCTATATAAGTAAAAAAAATACTATACAATACAATACCAACCAACATTGCACTCGGTCCAGTGACATATTCCTGTAATTTGGTCTCATATTGAAAAGACGAATTGCAGTAAAGCAACAAAAAATACTTAGACGATCATTAGGTGTGATCCCATGCTGTAAAACTCCCCTAACCACCACAAAAGGTATTGCAACTTGCAGTAGACAGTGTACGTCCTCATGAGACAGCCACAAGTGGAAGACTACACGTAGTATTCTCCTTCTTTCATATTCATGTTACACTACTGCTCTCGTAGGTAATTCATCGTAGGGCGCCTTTTGATGCAGTGAACGGAACGAGTTTCAGCAGAGGCGTTTCTTCAATGTTTATTAGTAAAATTATCAGAGCACTGCTCATATGACACCAAAATCATAATTCTACTAAAATGCTCCTTCGTTAGCTGTCGTTTCGGGAGAATTTCCTATTTAACCCATTAAACATTTAAAGAAAACGGATTTACATTATTTAAAATATGGCAATTTGCAGTTTAAATTCCATGGTATATTCGAGGCAGTAAGATGCTTGCACTGTGTTCAGCCCAGCATCATGGAGAGTAACTGCAAGGGGATAGGGGTGGTAAGCCATGAATAATGTATGTCCATTAAATAGACGACCTTTCCAAGGAAGGGACCCGACGATCATTTCAAAATAGCGATGAGTGAATTAACTGAACTTTCATTTCTTCCAGGTCATACTGTCTTGGGTCAGAGACTGACCTTTTATTCTGAGCAGCATCGAGATTGATTCGGTTCATTTTTAATTTTATTTTGTTTTATTTCTTTAAAGAGTTAGTTCTCAGAGAGGCAGTGTGACCTTCTGTGGAATAGGGCGGGGATGGGAACGCGCTACCCTGTTTGTAAGGCTAAAAAAGCACTTCATAGGATTCATTTAGTCTGGTTAATGCCCACAGATGTACTTTTTGGTAAGAAAAACAGAAGGAATGGTGTACTGCAGTGACTCGGAAAGGTGTCTCGATGTGTTAGTGTACCTGCTGGATATTTGCAATGGGTCAGATTACCGAAGCGTACAGATGCAAATGCATGGTTTGAGGATGTGTTCACACACTGCACACGTGTGTATTACTGAAATATTTACGGTGGGATACGAGGAATGCTCGGAGGACAAACATCCACTAAATACACAAACCATTAGGCTATAAGGTGTAAGCTTGGGATCAGTGCAAGTGCAATTAACAGTACGGCAAAAAGTGCCTAACAGCAAAAATATATTCTTTCAATGCATTTTTAAAATTGTCACACTCTGCCCTTTTTCTCACCCGTTTATCTTTAGTAGGTGTCTTCTTGGGAGATTTTTCCTTTTTCCTGGCTGTTCGGGACTTATACAGATAAGGGCGTGTATCCTCTGGGTCGGGGTCCAGTGTGAGGATCGCTGTGTACCTCAGGAAGCAGGGTACAGTTCAGTATCCAGGAAGGGAGGACTGGCGGCGGAATCCAGAAAGAAATAGAAACAGAGTCCAATGCTCAGACCGTGCAAGGGGGGAACCCCACAAGCACGGAATCACAGAGAGCGGGTCCGGGATGGAAGGAGGAACGGACCTAACGAATGCAAAGGGCAGTTCAAAGGGAGTTACCTGGAAGGAAGGGATGGTAAGAAACAGGTTGTGGCACTGACGGAAGGGAGAAGTAACAATAACAATTGCTGACAACTCGGAGCAGTAGCATTGAGACGCGCAAAGCCGCGGGGTCGTTCCTATTCTCTAAGAGGCAGCGTGTCATGTGTAAACGCTAGAGAGCTGCATTCCTGTGCGGGCGGCCATGTTGGGAGGACTATCGATCCAATGTTCCGGTGCATTATGGACCATGAAGTCCAAAAGGGCCGGAGCGGCGATTCCTGACAAAAATGCACACTACCTCTAGAACTACGGCAACCATTGCTCTGGTGCAAAAATGCATTGAAAGAATGAGGGTGAAATTACTGAAATTTTGCACTGGTGCAAGTGAAATCATCTCTAGGGCAAACATGTGGGAAAAAAAATTATCTTTCAATGCATTGGTGCAAAGTGCAACGGAGCATGCATGACTAGAGCAAACATTGGCAGGTCAAAAATGCAATGAAAGAATGTTTTCCTGCATTCATACCATTACTGCCCTGGTGTTGTTGTGCTTGCACGGAGGCATAGTTTCTCTAGTATGACCCCTAGTCGCAGGATATTGAAGAAGATCTCCTGTTTGTGGTGCATATGTTTGACGCATGTGCACTATCTGAACTGACACATTTGAAACGGTTAGTGCATATCAGCCCATGAAGTAGGGGGGCCACCGAGGATTGCCAGCGCATTCATGGCTATCCTGAGTCAAAGAAAAATATTCTGGGTGGTTAGCTACTGAGTTTGCACATTATTGCTGAAAATTGTGATCCAACTGTGTTCACAGGTTACATCCAGGAAAGTTTATTATATCTCTCTTGAATTCAACAAGTTGAGTCACATTACATATTTCAATCACTTCACAACAGCCACATCTGCTGCACCTGGCAATTTACAGACACGCAAGTATTCACTTGTAATAAACAATTAGGTGAACACATCAATGACAACATTTATTTATGTATTGGGTATTAATAACGCGCCAAACACTTGTGTATCGGCACGTTATAAATGCCATATCATATAATATGAAAATGGTGTTTCAAAGCGCATAAAGACAAGGGTGTGGGAGGTACAGGAAAGTAAAAGAAAACAAAGCAAAACGTTCCTACTTGGTCTTGAGACATTCAGATGAGCAAGCGCAGTAACAAAATTAATTGCGGGCATTATCACCCCACCGCCTGACATTTTCCCTGCTTACTCAATCTACCTTATGTCAGAATGTTTGGTTAAAGCCCAAGAGAAACCATAATGATATGGGCTGCTCTCAACATTAGAGGTCTTGGACTATGCTTCGGAGAGAAGTTTTTAATGTGAAGAAAGCCTACAAGCTCCAAACTCAAAAAAAGCAAAGCTCAGTCGTCTGGTTTTGCTGTCAATTCTATTAATGTAAAATTCTATGCATTGGTTAAGGGCTATTTGCTGAAGTGCTCTAACAAACAAGTAGTCAAGGCATGCACCGGGGCTTTCCAATATGCTCTATCAACGCTGACACATCAGTGTTTGTTTTTCTGTTTGGGAGGATAGCTCAGGGGCAACGTGCTCAACACGGAGCAACGCGGGTTCGATCAATGTGCTTAGAAACCTCTGGGCATTAAGCGCGTTATAAATAATCTAGCATATCATATCATAGCACTAGGCTCTTTCTTCATCTGGGTCACAGCACATGTCCTAGAAATATCTTGAGCCCGAAGGTTATCATACAGCTTGTAGAATCCATAACTATCTTCTCCACAATCAACCATCAAGATTTGGGTACAGAAACCCTGCTGGTGAACATAACAGAAGATCTGCTCTTTCTTTTCAATGAAGTACACTAAGCCAACCTGATCTGCATTAACATATCTGCCACTTTTAACTCGGCAGATCATGATATACAGTACTCCTGCAAAGACTACAAGAATGGGACATGTCCAATACTGCTTTAGATATATTCAATTCTTCCTCCTAAACCATTGCCCCAAAGTTCTAATCAGGTCAATCATTTTTCCACCCAAACTGTGAAGTGTGGCGTATCACAGGATTCCTGAATTCCTCCATTATTGCTTGACACCTACATACACCTCCTGGCTCAGGTCTTGGATCAACATCATGGTCTATTAAAAATGTATGAGAATGATAACCAAAGTCACAGCCCACTGACAAGCAACATTTGTAATGAGACACATCTCACCAATTCTATTGAGCACATGTTATACTGGATAGGGATGAACTTTCTTTGCCTGAATAGAGTCACGCTGGCATTCAAGCACAAGTATCACCAGTTCCCAAACTGCCAGTGATGACCTGTCCCTCTAGTCTGGATCCTCCTCCAACTACACTGCAACAATGAAAGTACTTGGAAATCTTATTCTACACTGGTCTATCATGTCTTCCCCATATGAATGCTGCTGCCAAGGCCATCCACAGTTAATTTCAATGTTAGCACCCAGAGGTAAGTGAGGGGCCCATCAGGGGGCTAGAAACTCAGGTGGAATCACCCAGTAACTGGCCACATTACACGAACACCTGTTCCACTTCACTGGGTCTCTGCCATTTTCACCATTTGTTTTAATTTCAGCCTGTGCCTAGGTTTCTTTCTCCCCTCCTCTTGCAAACCAGTATTCACGAAGAGCTCACGGCAATCCTGAAAATTTCAACTCTTGACTTTATTGGCCACTCTGTTTCTGTCACTGTCTGTTCCGTCTCACCCTCCCACTCCAAGCTGTGTCATGGATGTGGTAAAGGGAGTACCTCACTATACTTCTTCCTATGGCAAATATATATTTGCAAATTCGTCAAGAGAAATTGGGGGACATGTGTATTGTGGGTGAGATTTCTCCCTATCTAAAGGCCCAGGGTGCTACTGGGATAAGCCCCATGTTACATGGGTTGACAGGGTCAAGCTTAGATTGGACTGGTGGCCCGTATCCAGTTTGTCTTCCCCATAACACAGGGCATATTGCTATCTAAGGAATACGGCTTTCATGGCCTTCTAAAATGGCAGATATGGCTTTTAACAGCCCGCCAGCCTGAGCTAAGGCAGGCCTGAGCAAAGTCAAGTGCTCTGCTCAGGCTGTGGCCCATTAAAGGCCATGTCCACCCTTCTGGCAGGGCATGAAAGACATTTGCACCCTGGGGTTCATCCGGAATGTGAATGGCTTTCCCATTTTTTCATCGGGAGATCCGTGCTGCTGGCACAGCAGATCACCTGTTGAAAAATGTTAAAAAAAGATGGCTACTGCCATAAGTCCCTTTTTCATGTTGATGGTGGCCACCAGACAGGAGGAGATGTTACCTGTTGATTCCCCACAATGAAAAAAAAGGAAAAAACAAAGTGCCCCGGGTGCAAATTTTGTTTTCATGTAGCAAGACAACAACATGACAAAAAAAATGTATAAAATACTGATCTTTACGCCTTAAAATATAATATACTTACAAAAACGAAATAAATACAGCGGGCCTCATTACGACCCTGGCGGAAATCGAAAAACGATGGCGGAAATCCAATACCGCCATCGAATAGCGCTCGGTGCGATTATGACCCGTCACCGCAAAGTACGATGCCATTAGCGACACCGTAGTGAACGCCAACGCTAACTGCACCAAGTACGCGCGCGCGCCATGCCAAACCGTAATTACCACCATGGCGCAACGGTACGCGAATTCTGACCCTAGCGGACATGCACCTAACGCCATCAAGCACGGCGGAAAGTACCATTCCGCCATGGTGAGAAGTACGGCATCGCGAACCAACCGTAAACGGCCCTACTGAGTGCCTGTACACCGCTCCCTGGCCACATTGTACAACTCCCCGTAGGTGCAATGAAGTCACACAATGCAACCAGTGAAATGTACTAGTCATCCATGCCTGCCAACGAACAAATGAATCTCAAGAGGGGCCAATGGGAGCTGCAGGGCACAGATGGCACGAATACAGAAGCCATACAAATGGACATGACCTCAGTCTCCCACCAAGAAACGCACGCAAACACAGGCACCTGTGACCAGCAATATTCCGATAATCACATCATTCCACCAATCCAACTGGCTGACCGGCATCTGTTACACAAAAGCTAATCCCCCGCCCCTGAGCATGACATCATCAAAACAGTCATATTGGCAGCCCTTATCCCTGACCTCACTGGGCTTCGTAGGCAAACGCGCCCAGCACAGTACCACGCAACTATACTCCGAAGCTGGAACCCAATGCAGATCTCCTCACAATACATCGCTCCCCAAATAGGAATATGCCACATCACTTGCAAAGAAGAACGCTACACGGTTCATATCAGAATAGAAATTTAATGCACAACAAATTCACCAAGCCCATACAGCCATTAGGCCATGAACTCCAAAACATATTTCACCATTGTGGGCTGCATCCGCAATAAATGACCAGCTACTTCTTGTGTGACGCCCTGTTCCTTCATGGTACACAGGGGCTACATTCTCGTACGAAAAGGCAACATGGAAGCGCCTAGAACCGCAGGGCCGTCCCAATAGGGAGGCACTAGTCCAGCTGAAAGGCCGAAATGTTGCTCCTAGCCACTAGTACTGCGTAAGGGCATGTGGCCCATTGGCGATCGTCCCATAAGATCGTAATGCTGCTCCACTGATTAACACGAAGCAGCAGGTGTCGGGAGTAAAATCCATCTGCAGGAGTGGCATACAGATGGCAGTGGCAAAAGGGGAGGAGATACCTGTCAACCAAATGAAATGAAAAAGAATAGTATGGCCATCAGAACTACATTTGAATTACTCACTTCAATGATCACACCAAATCCACAGCCATATGCATGCTAGCCCACTCCAAAGGATCATCACCACCCAAAAACCACTTGCGAATCATAACTATCTATATCGAGGTGAAAACACCATCACAAACGAGTGTACCTGTGCATGCGTCTGTTAAAACAGAATCCATCAGATGGGATTGGTAACGTGCATAGACACAAGTGTCTGAAGGTGCGTCGAGACAGGGAGGGCTCAACAAGGCCAGATAGACGATGGTCCTACTATGGCAGCCCTGCATCACATAGCGCAGGGGAGGCGGATAGATTCCAAGAAGCCCTGTACATGGCAAACTCTGTATCAAATCATCTGTCCATGCATCCATACATCATTCCCTCATCCCGTAATGAAAACGCCTGTTTCCATACTCACATAACATGTGAAATTTCCATTGAGTCTGTGCGTTATGCAGCCTGCAAAATCCACTGTGCCCCAGCCCGTAATTCCAGTGTTGTGAAGTAACATGTATTTGGGAACGTCCGGCCTCATCGCCCACTTCGCTATTGCGCATCCCAAACTATTCATATCAATCATTGCATCCTCGCCATGGCCCCTGTCCCAAGGACATTGAACAATAGAACGTTATATTTGCAGTCAGACCTGTGGGCAACTCCTCGCCGCTAGCTGAAAACCGAAAGCGCCGCCCTTCGAATTCCTCATTTGCAACATCACGTCGAAAAGGCATCTGTGGCCGCTTGAAATCACAAATTAATCCATCTAGTGCGGCTGTGTGTGAAAATGGCAACTGCCTTCACTCACAAATGGGACGCCCCGCCCGTCGGTGAACATCGTTACAGTGTTGCATGAGGGTCCACCGTTACTCGAGTACTACGTTCCACTGACCCTTCACAAGTCTGTTCGCGACTGCAAAGATAGTATGTGAAACAATGGGACCATAGCCGAATGAACATATCAACCAATGTTACACTGCCATCGGGTACAAATACATGATTGTAATAGCAAGATGCCATTCGTCGAATTGCAGCGTTGTGTGCGGGACGTGCTCGCCCAAAGGGGAGAGCAGCTTGCACAGGTGGAATGAATCACCACAGGTGGAGGCCATACAGCCTGAAAACACATAAATTGCACACCCAGTCTCCTCCCACAACCACACCCACTCGGAAATGCTACCGGCAGGACTAGCTATGTTGGCCCTGGGGGACCTGATAGCACTGCAAGTACTCCAACTTCAAGAAGAAGACGAACACCAACTACAACCGGCCGCACGGAGGAGACGCAGGAGGAGGAGGAGGGCAAGGCAGGGCCAGCAAGGGCCGCCAGCACAGCCATTACCACCACGCAGGCAGCCCGCAATCCCACGCCTCCGAGCACATCCGTTCAACCTCACTGATGAGCAGATCCACACCCTCTACCGTTTGGACCGGGACACCATAACCGCCATTGTGGACATGACACAGGCTGACCTTGTCAGCATGATAGATAGCCCAACCGCCATCCCACCCCTACTGAAGGTGGTGTCTGTACTCCACTTCCTGGCCACAGGCACCTACCAGCACACAGTCAGACAGTTGCATGGCATATCACAGCCACTGTTCTCACGGACACTATTGCAAGTGCTCGATGCCCTCCTGCAGCACGCAGACGACTACATCTCTCTACCACGCTCGGAGCAGGAAATTACCAACACAAAAGTGGGATTCCATGCACTTGCCGGCATACCGGGTTGCATTGGTGCCATCGACTGCACCCATGTGGAATTGGTCACCCCACATGCCATGGAGGCCCAGTACCGCAACCGAAAACAATTTCATTCTCTGAATGTACAAATGGTGTGTGACTCCAACAGGATCATTACACATTGTTGTGCCCGATTCCCTGGATCAACCCATGATTCTATGGTCTTGAGGAACTCTACAATACCACGCTACATGGAGCGACACGCAGGGAACAGATCCTGGCTACTCGGTGAGTCTCATTTCATGCATCATGATGTGGGGTATGTGATGCGGCAATGACCTGGCAGGAAGGGGGGGGGGGGTGCGTACGTAGCAATGGCATTCCACATAATTAGTTTATTGTCCACATACAGGTGATGCCGGGTATCCACTGAAGAGATGGCTCCTCACACCAGTCCGGAACCCACGGGACCAGCATGAGGAGGACTACAACCATGCCCACTCACGTACCCGTGTAGTCATAGAACAGGCATTCGGCCTACTGAAGACTCGTTTCCGCTGCCTCAGCAGGTCTGGCGGGGCACTCCTGTACCGCCATGTGAAGGTTGCAAAGATGGTGATGGCATGTGTCATGCTACACAACATGTGCGTACGTAGAAATGTGCCCATGCCCCCTGACGCAGAACTGCAAGCACCTGAAGATGGTCATGATGAGGGTGGGGATGTGGCAGCACCTCAAGGAGTCTGCGAGGCACAGGAGGGCCGTGACATTCGTCAGCATCTCATAGATGCATGCTTCTAGCACTCACGCCTGATGGCTGATACATGGACACGGGACTCGTGGCACTGTGTGTGTCTGGAACATGCACAATATGGACTGTACGCCTATAATGGCCTCGTACACAAAGATCAATGTCCACACATCTCATTGGATGATCGTGCATTGTTTATGGCATATGTGATATCATGTTAAACACCCTATCGACCCGCCACCCAAGTGAGCCCAACACACCCCCTCCACCCTCCTACCTCCCCCCCGAACACCAGTGTCCAAAGATGCTCATTGTCAGTGGGCAGTCGCTATTGCAAGCCCCCTCTGCGGGTATCAGGGGCACCCCTGCCTGTGGAGCGCAGGTTCCTCCCAGATCTACGTTGGGGGCTGCCCTGGACGGAACTTGCAACGGATGATGTCTCTGCCTGCTCACGTCCATGCATGTCCCTAAGGGTTTGTGAGAGCTCAGTGAGCACACGGCGCACTGCGGCAAGTTCGGCACATACGTCTTTGGACGTCGCATGCAGTTCCCCCCTCAGGCTCTCGGTGCTTCTCTCCATTTGTACTCTCAGGCTCTCGGTGCTACTCTCCATTTATGCCCTTAGTGTCTCTGTACTTCTCTCCATTTCTGCCCTAAGTGTCTCAGTTGATGTTTCTATGTCTGCCTTAGTGCCCCCACATTCATCGGCATGGTCCTTGAGGAGCGTGGCCAGTTGCTGCTGTTGCACGATTAACTGGTCGAGGGACTGTTGCCTCTGCTGGGCCATGGCCATTTGCGGTGGTGTCACAGAGTGGCTGATCACCTCATGTTGCCTTGCCACAGGGCTTGTGGGGGATGGCCAGTCATCGTCTTGTGGGTGCCCCTGCGTGGTATCCTCATGGTGTACGGGATGGAACAGACAGGGGGATTGGGACAGGTCATGGATGGATCTGACTTCGACATCCCCGTTTTCTGTGTCGGAGCATGCTGCCATTAATGCAGTGTCACCTATGGTGCTGCTGCCACCAGAAGCAGTGCCTACTGTGGCATCCATTGGGGGGACCTGGGGTGGTGGTGTTGTGGGCATGCTGGCTGCTGGGGTGCCTGTTGGAGTTCCCTCCTCTGTGCTGCCACTTGATTTGTGCTGCTTCCGTGTCTTGATGCGTGCAGCTGAGGTGGAGGGTCTTTGGCCGTTGGTCTTGGCCCTCTTTGCAGGTGTGCTGGTAGGGGTGTCCTGGAGCTCGTCGTTTGGATCGGACCCTGTGGTGGAGTAAAGGAGGGCGAGCGTTATTAATGGGTCTGTGGGAATTGGAATGGCAATGTATCACATGCATTGGGGTGGTATCTGAGGGTGATTTGGGTCGGGGCCTTGGAGGTGGTTTCATTTGTGTGTGGAGTGAGGGTGCAGTTGTTTGGCAGCCTGCAGTTAGGGTGAGCCTGCTGCACGTGTAGAGGGTGTTTTTAGGATTTTTAATTATTTATGTATTTGATGTGAGTTTTAAAGTGTGCTATCAGGCCTATGTATGTGGACGTTCTCCTGGACATGTGTTACTGTTGCACTATGTGGGCACGTGGTACTTCACATGATTGGACATTGTGGTTTTGGCATTGTTTTATTTGGGACACCTACCTGATTCTTCGGATGTCTGCACTCCTTTCTCCATCCCTCCGACTCCCTCTATGCTGTCCATTCCAATGGTGGAGGCACAGATTTCTTCCCAGGGGGTCAACTTGATGGGTGATTCCGATCCTCCCCCGGTGGCTGTGGCAATGTTGCGTTTGGCAGAAAGTATGCTACGGACGCGTATCCGCAGGTCGTCCCATCGCTTTCTGCATTGCTGTGGGTTGCGGGGTGCGGTCCCCACCGCACTTACCCGCTGTGCCACCAGGGCCCATATGGCCTTCTTGTTCGCAAGTGCCGTCCTGGTCATTTGCGTGGAGAAGACGGCGGCAGCATTCTCCTGGAGGGTCTCTGTGAGCACGGTGAGTTCCTCACGGGAGAAGTGGACCTGCCGCTTGCGGTCGCACGCTTTCTTCGCTACTTTTCCCATTTTTCTTGGTTTCACTAGGGTGGATGACGGGTTGGGATGTGTCTCAGGGTAGTATTTTTAATGGTTGTGTGGAATTTGTGGTTTTATAGGTGTACGGCGTGATGTTTCCCGTTCCGGGACCATGCTTTTACTTCCGTTTCCGTATATTTACGGTCACCGTACTTTCCGGTTGGCGCTCACTGCGGTGTCCGCTGAGATGGGTGACGGTATTGCACCTAGGGCGCCGTACGGCGGCGGTGTGGGCCGTTTTGGGGTCATTTCCGCCATCGCGGACTTTGCACTTCCGCCATGGCGTGGTGCTCGTGCCCGATGGGTCGGAATGAGCCGCACTTTGCTCCATCGTGCAATGGCGGAAACGCTATTTACGCTATGGCGGTCCGGTCGGTTGATTTCCGCCAGGGTCGTAATGAGGGCCATGATGTTTATAAAAACATATCTTCTTTATCTCCCATACCATGCTGTCTCTGTTTCCTTAAGGCATCTACATAGTGCAACGTTTTGGCAGAATTGATTCCAAGTCACAAAGAAAAAGACAGAGACTGGTATTTCACAGAATTTGAAGCCTACCTGAGATCAATAAATGCCACGGTGCCAGGAGTGGCTAACTGAAGTGGCCTATTTTACATTCATGTTGGATGATAGAACATTGTTTTCATGTCATTCTCATCATCAAACAAGCTTTATTCAGATCAAATGAATCCATCAAAGCGCAACAAAACAATATCATAAAACTTTGGTAAAATCATAATAAAAAATAGAAGGAAAAGAAAAAAAGAAGTTAAAGTATAACCACGTACTACAGTGCACATTCCATCAATAAACAGGTCAACATTCCATACACACATGTTACATTACAAGATTTATCATGGCCTCTCCCCTTTTCCAGGCACATTTTGACAATGTAACACATTCACAGACAATTTCAGAGTTATTAGATGATGTAAAAAAAGACTGCAGCAACATTTGTGTTATTATAAGTAGTTTTAAACATTCCCATCTTAGATAATCATAGTTGGGGCATGCATATAAATAGGTTGAATAGCTTTCTTTCCAGTTTTTACATATAGAACAGTTGTCCGTTTTTACCGCTAAGTACGGTGCCACTAATAACGGCTAGTCCGCGTGCACATGACCCTCCATCCCGTAAATAACGCCATGCCGCTAATAGCACACCATCACAAGCCAAGCGGACATGCCAATAGCGGCATGGTAAAGCCCCTAAAACCCCTTACCGTCATGGCGCTAAAACCGGCTTCGCGAACCACCCGTTAATAGAACTGAGCAGTGTTCCTACCTGCCACAGGTGGACACAATCAGCACAGGTGGAGGCAATAGACACTGTGGCAGCACAAAAGGAGCACACCACACCCCTTCACACACCCCTTCCCACACCAAGATGGTTCCATTACTAGCAGCATTACATAGGCTGGAGGACATGACTGCAGTGCATCACCAACACAACAGGCAGCACAGAGGATACGCAGGAGGAGGAGGAGGAGGAGGAGGGCAAGACAGGCGCAGCAAGTACCACCAGGGCACGTAGTCATACCACAGAGGCAGCCACCAATCCCCAGGATCAGAGCCAGTCCATTTAACCTAACCCCTGAGCAGATACACACCCTGTACCGTCTGGACCGGGATACCATCACCAGCATTGTGGACATGACACATGACAACATTGTCAGCCTCATAGACATCCGAACTGCCATCCCCCCTCTACTCAAGGTGGTGACTGTGCTCCACTTTCTGGCCACAGGCACCTACCAGCATACGGTTCCCAGTCAATTGGTCGAAAAAATTTGGTCGACAGGACAATTGGTCGACACCATTTGGTCGAATGCCAAATGGTCGAATTTTTTTTTTTTTTTTTACACTTTTTTTTTTTTTTTTTTGGGGGGGGGGTCCCCCCCAACCCCCTTTTTTTTCTATTTTTTTTTTTTCGACACACGAAAACCCACAAAACACATATATATATAAAAAAAAAAAAATTCGACCATTTGGCATTCGACCAAATGGTGTCGACCAAATGTCCTGTCGACCAGTTTGCTGTCGACCAATTGACTGGACACCCCAGTATACAGTGGGGCAGATGCATGGCATCTCACAACCAGTATTCTCACGCACGCTGAACCAGGTACTCGATGCACTCCTGAAGCATGCACCTGAACACATATTCATGCCACGGACTGCTCAGGAGATCGCAAACACCAAAGTTGGCTTCTATTCACTGGCAGGCATCCCAAGTTGCATTGGGGACATCGACTGTACCCATTTGGAATTGGTGGTCCCACATCACAATGAAGTAGTCTACTGAAACAGGAAGAATTCCACTCCATCAATGTCCAAATGGTATGTGACGCTAACAAGATAATCACTCATTGTTGTGCCCGATTTCCCGGATCAACCCATGATTCCATGGTCCTGCGGAACTCAACTATATCACGCTACATGGAGCAACAAGCCGGACTACGTTCGTGGCTAATTGGTGAGTACCAGGGCAAGCACATGGCAGTGTGATTGGGGGGGGGGGAAGAGATACATACTCCAACTGGGTGTGATTGGGGGCGGGGGGAGATACATACTCCAACTGGGTGTGATTGGGGGGGGGGTACATACTCCAACCGGGTGTGATTGGGGGGAGGAGATACATACTCCAACTGGGTGTGATTGGGGGGGAGAGATACATACTCCAACTGGGTGTGTTTGGGGGGGAGAGATACATACTCCAACTGGGTGTAGCCTGTCGTCCGTAGGACAAATGGACATACAGATGTACGCCAATGTCCATCAGGGAAGGCCGTAATGTACTTGAGAAGAACCCGCATGCAATTATAAGCTACACAACATAGAGAACAATCCAGGTCTACGAATATTACACATCCATCCACATCAACATTGCACATTATGCCACACCACATAATACACGATTCAGCAACATGGCGTCAAGATGGTAATACAGTATCAGCGCAGCACAACATCAATACAGAAATGTGCCCTTGAATGCATGCAAAGGGATCACCCTGAGCCATAGCATTGAACCACACACCTATAGCACCAGTGAAGTGATGCTACACAGCATGGCAACATCAATGTCAGAATGGCAGTACACTAGCAGTGTGGTACCAAATATGCCTGGGCTCAGGGACACCTAAGACCTGGCCTCACCCAGGACATGTCAATTGCTGTTGGAGGCATGATTCGGGCATGTCCACTTGCAGGGTCAAGTACACCTTTGCACATTGCAGTCACACAGATTGTCTGCATGCATGCTGGTAGTCGTGGATCACAATCAGTATGCATAGTTGATTTGGGTGACATGTACATGCCACTCCAGAGTTTAACAGTAACAGGTCCCAATTCTTCCCCCCATACAGGCGATGCCGGCTATCCACTGAAGAGGTGGCTCCTTACCCCTGTACGGAACCCACAGAACCGGCACGAAGAGGACTGATTGAGCAGACATTTGGCCTTTTGAAGACACGGTTTAGGTGCATAAGCAGGTTGGGTGGCGCTCTCTTGTACGTCGATGAGAAGGTGGCCAAGATCACCATGGCATGTGTCATGCAGCATAATATGTGTATCAGACGGAATGTGCCACTGCCCCCTGATGTTCAAATGCAACCACCTGATGAGGATGATGATGGTGATGAGGACGGAGGTGACGGGGATGCAGGTCATGCAAGGGGCGATGGCCAAGAGGGACGTGATGTGAGACAGCATCTGATGAACCAAATTTTCTGAGTAACATGGTTTCACTCTGTACGATGGATATGGGTAGAAATGCACTGGTGTCTGTGTTCAAGCGCACAATTGACCCTGTCACCAATAAAGTACACATACACAATGAAGAAGTCCAAGTCTGTGTTTTGATTAATCACCAGTGTATTAGCGAATTTAAAGATGTATAAGTGCATGTCCCCAACCATCCCACCATCCTTCCCCCCTCCCCAGAACAGTCCCAAAACACCCTTCCCCCCTTCCCCCACAACAGTCCCGAAACACCCTCCCCCCCTCCCCCAACAATCCCAAAACACCCTCCCCCCACAACAGTCCCAAAACACCCTTCCCCCTCTCCCCACAACAGTCCCTTATGTGTCTTGTACGATGTTGTTGTGCAGCTGCACACGTGGTGGGTTGACCCTGCAGTCCCTATTCCCCATTGCCACCACCAGCATGAGGAGACTGGCTTGACGTGCGCCTGGTGGTGCGCATGGAGCGGCAGAGGGGGCTTGTCTGCCTCGAACTGGTGGATGAAGATGATGTGGCTGTCAGTCCCGGTGGTGGTGGTGGTGGTGGTGGGAACTGGCGGTCTCATCTCCCCACACAGCCTGTTGATGCAGGCTTCAATAGCCTCCCTTGAGTGCCTGGCAGTCTCTGCTATCTACCCCCTGAGACGGGCAGCCTCTTCGACATGCTGCCTAACCAGCACAGTTATCTCCTGTTGGCGCTGCCTGATGCTGGCCAGGTCAGGGTCAATGTGGCGTTCCCGTGGTGTGGCTGCTGCACCTTCCTCTGCAAGCAGGACATCTGGTGAAGCCACCAGTGGGCTACTGAACCCTCCCATGTTGTCCTTGCCAAACTGGCCATTGACACTGGACCCAGGTGTCTGCTGTGGATTTGCCTCAGGGGTTCCGGGGGGGGGTTGGGGTGTGCATGCCCATGGGCAAATCTATCGCCTCATCCACATCCGAGAGCGGTGCTGTGGCTGCCGCCTCACCTGTGGAACTTGTTGCAGCAGAGGGTGGGCCCTCCGTGGCTGGATTCTGTGGTGGGGGGTTCACTTCAGAAGGTGGGCCATTTGTTGCTGGTGTGGACAGCGCTATGGCAGCAGTAGTGCTCCACCGATATTTGGAACTTGGGATGGGAACTCTTCTCCCTTTGCCCCTTGATGATGTGGGGGTGCCCCCTGTGTCCTGTGGCCTTGATTTTTTCGTGGCAGGGGGTTCCAGAGTTGCAGTGCCAGATTCATCACTGTCTGTATGTGAGCCTGCCGGGGACAAAGAGGGGGATGACATTGGTGACGGTTCAATGTACTTCATGCACAATACATTATTCTAGCTGTTGTGAGCATTGGGACTTCATTGGTAGGGATGCAGGTGATGTGTTTGTTTAGTGGGTCATCCATGCATGGTTCTGTGTGGCACTTGTCTCTGGTGATGTGTGCATGTGTGTGTGTTTAGGTTTCGACACTGACATGGCCAGGGCTGCATGCATGTATGGATGTTTGCGCATCCATGAGGTGATTATGGGCTCACATTTGGGGGGAGCTGAACATTCACAGTGCATACTTTCATGTGTACACTCACCTCCATCGGATGTAGTTGCCACACAATGCTCCATGGTCCCGACTCCCTCATTCGATTCTACTCCAATCATGTTGGCGCAGGTCTCTTCCCACTCCTTTAATTTTATCGGCAAATCAGATCCACCGGCTGTGGCTATGTTGTGGTTCGCAGACAGGATGCTTCTGACCCAGAGGCGGAGATCATCCCACCGCTTTCTGCACTCCCGGACATTGGAGGTGGTGGTGCCCACTGCACTCACTTTCAGGGCAACCTCTGCCCAGATTGCCTTCTTGCAGATAAGGGTCTCCCGACGCATGTTGCTCGCAAATACCACGTCGGCATTCACTGCAAGGGTGTCTGTGAGCATTGTTAGCTCCTTGGTGGAAAACATTTCCTTGCGCTGGCGGTCAGTTGTTTTTTTAATAGCCTTAGGCATGGCGAGGGTGTCTTTGTGGCTTTCCAATAGCGAAGTACTCAAAACAGATCCAGAGGGCAGAGGATGGCAATGGATTGTGTTTTCCTGTGCGATGACGCTATTTCCGGTTCTGCTATTTAACGGTGACCGCTAATTGCGATGGCCGTTATTAGCGGTGACCGCTATTTGCATGTTGTGGGAGGTCTGAAGTGCTATCAGCGCTTTCATGGGTGCCGCCAAGGGGTCTTTAGCAGCATGGCGATAGGGTCATTACCGGCATGGCGCTATTCTCGTGTCCGTGTACTCGTAATGGTACGCTATTAGTGGCTTCTTGCAAAGGCGGACAAGTTAATAGCGCCATGCCGGTAATTTGCGATTTTTACCGCACAACGTGTAATGAGGCCCTACATCTACGTTTTGTGAACAGTATGCCATTCTTGTAAACCCACCGAAATGCGATGTTGTTCAGATCTACAACAGCAACAAACAGAAAACAAATAACACATTTTTCTATTTTGCATGCTGCATCAACCCATAATCTGCTCTAAACTCAGACTGGTACGGTGACAATATGCTCTTTCGAACACCTCTACTGGAGACGATTTAGCAGCACATTAAGGATTACCTTGGGATGCGCATCCGGGAGTGAGATTGGGAGGTAAAAGGAGGGAGCCTGTTGGGATCCAGGGACTGCATTTGGGGGTCGCCAGGGATTGCACCTGCGACCCCTGATGTCTCCCTTACTAGCCCCGTGGTCTCCCTTGCTACCCCTAATAAAAAATAAATTATATCTTTTTTTAATTGAAGCACCTGCGCTGTAGCCAGTGCCATGTGGCTCTTTTTCTGGAGTGGCTGGCATTCCTCTTCAGGCCTTTAAAAAAGAACAGGGGGTTCCACAAGTGTAACACTTTGAGCAATTTCCCTAAATAAGAATGAATAGGAATAACAAATAATTTGTCTTTCTGGAATTCTATAAACTAATTGCTAGACTCAGGTTTATTTCAGGCATACTTCAGCGGGTCAGTTCTTAAACACCTCAAATTCACAATGCATCCATTTGGTGTATGTATTTTCTGCCTTTGTCTCTGTTACAATCATCACAAAACATTACATCTCACTGTCCTCGGTCACTTAACAAAATGTGCCTAAAAGCTTGTGTACAGTGTAGAAATGTTTGATCATAGCACATAAAGTGGCCCTTGATTTCATTGTGCCACAATTAATGCGTTTTTGTAAATGTGTCTTTCTTTCGTATCTCCATGGCATCCTGTTCAGGATGTTTGTATTTGTGAGGTAAGGAGTGCCCAGAGTATGTGATGCCGTGTGAGTGTGCTGCTTTAACTGTGCTACTCTAAATTATTTAATGCACAGTAGTAGTAGATCCATGCAGGCTTGACATGTGACCAACTTTGCACCAGACCAGCAGATGAACTGGCTTGCTGTTACATCTCAGTTTCCAGTTTAATGGTATTCACTACAGAGTGTAATTTGCTTTCTGACTTTCAGAACATTCAGACATGTAATTGCTCATTTTACTATAGCCAGGAAGATAGCTATAACTGGTAAGATAGCTCAGTGGGTTGGGTGCTCGCTGTTGCGATGTGTGTGTGATCTGCAGGTTACAGGTTCGAATTCCAGCAAAGCTAACTCAGCCTTTCATCCTTTTAAGGTTGATAAATGTGTACTAACACAGGATAGGTAATACTGTATGCATATTTGTTCTAGATGAAGAGCATAAGAGTATGTGCTATATAATAACACAATTATTATGGGGCCTTGGACATCTGCTTGCATTCACAGTAATTTAGTAATATCAGCCTATACACACTGATATTAATGACACATAAAGTGATCCATTTTTCTTTGAAATGCATATCACATTACAGTGATATCGTAACCATATTTTTCATAGTGTACTTAGGAACAATGCTATGCCACTTCCTGTTTTGTCAAGGGGTGAAAGGTCGTGTTCCATTGCTTCCTGTGATGTCACTCCAGGATGGGGTCAATGAAATCACTTCCTGTGATTGCATCAGAGGCCAAGGGTCTTGTGATGCCACTTTCGCTACCCTTGGCATTTTGGTGAAATGACGTCCCTGATAGGATCGTCCCTTAGTTAAACAATGGGACAATAGTTGAACTTTTCAATGTAGTCGCAGGCACCCTCTTGGTCCATATATCATTTCCCATCCTACGTAAGACTGACACACATAATTCAGAAGTAAACCCAAACAAGTAAACTTCAATCCAGTCTGGTTTGTAACTTCAAATTAATAGCAGAGTGGACATCCTATACATGAATACTTTTCGTGAGTCAATATCTATTACTTCATCCCTTTTCATAGGATGCTGCAGGAACAGCTCCAAACCACCAGTGGAGTAAACTGAGCATGAATAGACGTTTAGGAAATAGGTATGACATACCTCTTCATATGTGCTTCTATCACCATAGTTATAACTGGCCTCATCACAATGGTGACAATACTCCAGAAGAGATAGCTATAGCGATACTCGGTTGCAGCATTTTGGGCAAGCCACAATTCTATCCTCATTTCTGCATCTTTGATATTAAGTGAATTTCTCTACTGTTGTCTATTTTCCATGCCATTGGCTGCATAGTAGGGAGACAACTCTATAATCATTGCCATACTGTTATGTTGTTAGGCATTTGCACAGCGCCTTTTACCATTGGTATGATTTCAAAGTGCAGTGTGTTGAACGCCCTCGGGGACCGGAGATCAGGTCAGTGGAGAGAGTAATGTAGTAAAACGTGCTTAGGTGCTCTCGGTATGTGTGTAGCCAGTGTGGAATAAGTGGTGTTTAGCTGTATACTAGTGCTAGTTGTGGTGTGGTGGTTGTGTGCAATCACTAGAATGTGTACAGCAAGACCAAGGGACTTTGGTATCTGCATTCTGGTGGAGCTGGAGTTTTTGAATGAGATAATGTGTGCAGTGAGGCCGATTTTGAGGGGTATAGCTGTGTTCTAAAGACTGTTGCGGTGATTGTGCAGGTGCATAAGTAAGTGTGCAGCTAGGCTGAATTAATCGAGGCGTATAGCTGCATTCTATTGTTTGTTGCTGCAGTGGAAAATGTTAGTATAATGGTGTATTTGAGTGTCTGTGTGAATTCCAGGGGGACTCTGCACCCTGTTTAGCTTCCATTGCCTGTCGGGAGCGTGGTATCTCCCATTGTGTTTTGAGCTGTAAGGCTAAGATCCTCTCTGTGTCTTGGTGAATAAAATTACTTTGGCGAAGACTGACGGGTGGTGACAGGCAGATCTGTTCCAGCTCATGTTGTTATTTTGTAGGTGCTAGAGACATCCTCAGTTGGTAGTTCTGCTGAATAGATTCCGTGATAGGTGTTCTGCTAAATACATTAGATAGTTGGGATTTAGCAAAGAATAAGTGCTAGATGGCCCTCACTATATAGTTCTGCTCAGGGATTCCAGCTGTGTGGGATTAGCAAGCAAGTGCATTTCCTGGACTGATAGCGTAGTGCATATTTGCTGGGCAATGCTCAAGTTCACAAGTGCTATTAGAGCTTGGGTTAGTAGTACTGCCAGATAGATTAGGTAGGTAATTCTGCTAAAAACATTCCCAGATAAGTGTGATTAGCAAAGTAAGTGCTAGAGGGCCCCAGTATCTAGTTCTGCTCATGGATTTGCAGGCAAGTAGAATTAGCAAGCATGTGCAGTTCTTGGACTGATAGCATAGTACACATTGCATGGCATTGATCAAGCTCATAGCTGCTAATAGTGCTTGGTTAATGCGTCTAGCATAATCGGTCTAGATTATTGGAGATAGACATGGCTAGGCCTCAGAGCGTACAGTATTCCTGACGGAGGAAGGCAATGATTCAATTCTGTCATGTACATAGGTGCTACTATGATCTGGGTTTCAAGTTTGGGGCAAAGACTCCAGATAATGGGGTAAATATCATCTTGCCTGAGAGTGCATAAAAGGGCCCATATTGAGCAGGGTACCACGTCATCTTGTGGTCATGGTGGCAAGTCCAGTGGTCAGGACATTCCCATATGTGCTTTCAGGTGAAAAAGGCAGGTTTTGATTGCCTTCCCCAAAGGCATGCTGTCTTTGCTGTGTCTAAGGTGGGGAAGCAGTGAGTTCCACAAATATGGCACCAGGGTTAAGTAGGCAGACCTTTTGTTCCTGGCCAAATTAGAGGTGGGGACCACTAGGAGGAGGGCAGTGCTTGAACTTTGGGTCGATTTGGGTGGTGTGGCATAATCTTTTCTTGTAGGAATTTGGGGCCTGCTTTTTGCATCGCTCAGTGAGTAATACAGAGGAATTTAAAGGTGGCCCTGTGCCCAATGTGGAGCCAGTGTACAGTGCGGAGAGCAGGTGATATGTATTGCCTTTGTCCCAATGCGAGAATCATTCTGCCAGCCGATATTTGTACTTTTTGGAGTTTGTTTAGCTGGTAGGCCAGTGCACTCAGGTAGAGGGAGTTTGCATAATGAAGTCGGGACATGACAATGGACATCATTGCAGCCAGTCTGTTGGGGTAGGTGAGTTAAGGGAAGATGCGCTTCAGGAGCCTAAGGTGGAAATAACAGGAGTTGGATGCATTGCTGAAGTGGTGAGACAGAGCTGGGTCCGAGTTCATTGTGCAGCCAATGTTTTGACAGTGGTGGTGTCGTGAAGGGGGGCGAGTGGCAGTGGCCAGTCAGTATAAAAAAGGCCAGGGCAAGGTAGAAACCCCCCCTGGTGTTGTGAACTGTGAAGTAAGCCTGAGAAAATGCCAGGGGGCACACATACTAATACGAAACCTAGCCTTGATAAAGAGCCATGAGGTCAAAACATGTTTCGGGTGACCACCACTAGGACTATGAGTCCACACTTAAATAAAAAATCTACACTGTACCAACCAAACATGTTTCGGGTGACCACCACTAGGACTATGAGTCCACACTTAAATAAAAAATCTACACTGTACCAACCGCAACCAGCGTGTAAATCAATTTTTCCAAACAAACACTTGCAAGGTAGCCAGGACTTTCTCTCTATCCTTATTATTTTAGTTGAGGTAGGAATCTCCTCTTAGAGTTAAGGAGAGGTAGGTTTTCTCTTTATTTCTGGTATAATAAAAGTTTATGACAACAACCATACACCTGTGTCAGTCTCCTCCTTCTGGACCTTTATAAAGGTCACCAATCTAGCCAGCCATCTAGTGGCACATTACAGCAGCCGAAATTGAAAATCATAGTATAAATAAATATACCTTTGTGAATCCTTTACTTGGAACCATTAATGTTTGATTACCTTTATGTGCTTTTATGGTTATGTCTCAGATTCCCAACTTTTCCTGAGGTGCAATTATGCTCATCGAAATTATATTATCCCAGAGAAGTAGGCAGGGCTTGGGTGCTAGTGTGTGGGTTGGTACAAACAGAGTGCTTGCAGTTTAGATCTTAAATAGTGTTATGTATTTTAGTGACAATTTAGTACTAAGCCACCAGAGTTAACACTGAAGCACACCAGACTATGACTGACATGAACATCGAGGACCTGAAGATAATATCTGCTCTCAGCAATGTCACTAAGGAACGGTTTGGGAACTTTATCAGGAATGGCAACTCAGCCAGAGAAGCCCTACAATGGAAATTCACCTGTGAAGAAGTTCAATATTTTCTCAATGAACATCTAATAAGAATCAGTAAAAATGTGCCCCATCAGTCCTGGCTGCAAGAGCTCCCTGAAAATATGGAATCCAGGCTGAGCTGCGACCACGGAGAAAGATGTGGAAATATATTAGCTGTAGGTTTCAAAGGACACTGTGTTCATTTCAAACTCAAGGGCCTACTAATGAAGTATGGGTCTCAAACAGTCAGATCATGTAAAGATGATGGACTAGGTATACCTGAGAATGGGTGTCACACCATGGCAAGTAAAAAACCTCCAGGTCAATCATCCCCATTGGTGCTCAGTGACACGAAAATAATTCCTGGTTTGGGGCTAGAATTAGAAACATAATGGGTATTGTTGTTTCTCTAATCTCCCCAGCTCCAAAGTATGATAAGGTTAGCGTCTGGACAAGTTATGTTTGTGGAGAATACAATTTTATGCTAGTGGTGGAGAACTGGGATCTCCTTACAAGGAGCTGAATTGTTGAAAGACAATGGCAGAAGTTTATGGGTTAATGGGACATATTCCATTTCGTAATAAGAACCAATTCCAGGGTAGATGATGTTTTGTTGCCAGTGGTGGAATAGAATTCAGTATGTTTCTGTTACAAGATGCGGCTGAATTAAACATTAATGGTATTGCACAGATTTGAACATCTTTTAGAACTCTTAACTGAGTTTCAAAGAAACACTAAAGTGGGGAAACAGTTCACCTTTTTTGAAGATTTTTTTGGTGAGGTAAAGGACACTTTCCCGATCAGTCAAAAATAGGCCACTCTGTGCAATCCTTTGGATGTTATCTGCCTGGTAACAGAACATATAAGGGATAAGCATGTGTCCGTGTCCACACCATGATAGGTGTAACCGTTATTTTCAATCTTCTAGTGTTGCTGTTGGAAATGCCATGCTAGTAGGGGTAATATACGTATTTACGCCACAAGACCTCCAGTGAAGGCAGAGAGATAATTGTTTCATTTGCAGCATTGGAAAGACCAGGATGTATATGAATATGATGACAGTGCAGAAAATGAAATTGAAACCCTCATGAGTATCAAACTTTAGAAAGAGGTAAACTAATGAATAAAGGTCTGTCCACATAGACCCAGATCTCATGAAACCCTTGACACTGTAAAAGACGAGGAATCTTTTGAGTATGTTTTTCACTTTTAGTGCATAAGGGATTTATTTCTTTTCATGCTGTCCTAATCTTTTATCATGTGTGTTCTTTAATGTGACAGTATGAATGTAACCCCAATCTTAAACAACCCATATACATTCTTTTTGTTCAGCTAATGCATACAGACTTATGTCATTGCTCAATGTATTAACAGACATTGGGGGTCATTCCGAGGTTGGAGGTAAGGAATTACCGGCACCGGTAAGGGTGCCGATGCCGGTAATCCCTTACCTCCGTATTCCGAGGTCCCTTTGCGAGTCCTTCCTTACCTCCTGCTTTTAGCAGGAGTTAAGTACGGGACCTGCAAAGGTACTTCGGAGGTAATTACGGTACCGTAATTTACGGTGCCGTAATTACCTCCTTCCCCATTCCCATTGAGCCCTATGGGGCAGAAATGGGAATGGGGAAGGGCAAAAGGTGAATGGGGAATTACCGGTCCCTCCAACCCTGGAATGGACCAGTAATTACTCCATTCACCATGCCGGATTTGGGACGGTTTCGGAGGCAACCATGGAGCTAATTACTCCATGGTTAGCTCCAAACCCGAAATGAGGCCCATGTGTTCCTGTTTAAATGTCACATTATGGACTAGCAGTGGTAAGTCATACATGAACTTATTATTATTATTTATTTAATGTGATACAGTTTTATATAAACAAAACTTTACACATTCAATCACACATAAGAATTTCCTGCATAAATAGATAAATCATTACTTACATCATTATCTAATAATCAATAGATCAATCGGTCCATCTATCGTCTAAGAAACTAAATTCTAATTCTTAAAATCTAATTCATACATATTAAAAATAAAATTACAACATATATCCAAACCAAATGACATGTTCTCTTTTAACACCATAAGGGCAAGATCCAGATGGGCCTGGCACTACCCATGGCTTGCCATACCCATATTCATAGACAGTTTCAGGATTTCATACGTAATACTGTCTCCCCAGATCATTATTTGTATTCATCTGCCTTAATCCAAAATTGGTCCAGGTGATCCTTAATCTCCTTGAATGCAGAGCAACCTCCCATTACTCCTGATCATGCATACTTTTTTCTGCAATGGACCATATTCTAAAGAGTGCTATATGTAACTTTGGGTTAAGTGTATTAATGCATTCATAATATAATTCATTGGTTCCCATATACTTTGAGTTATGTACAAACTTCCCAAGATATTTATTATAAAAATTAGACAACCGAGGACAAAGAGTAAATACATGTCTTGCCGTTTCAGATTTAGAAGAATCCCTGCATATTCTACAGTGCATTAATGGTCTCATGAGTGTAGATCCCTGTGTCCGGGTTACTAATGTAGGGAGGTAATTAATATGCATTAGCAGGATAAAACGCCTCAATGAAGCGGAGGGACAGAGGTTTAGGTACAGTTAGCTCTTTTTAAAGGTATAAAGAACAAAAGTCACAAACCTATAATTCTTTAAAGTTGCCAAATGCACAAAGGTATTCTGCCAGTCCCATAGGGAGAGGCTTCTCTGGAGATGACGAAACATATTTTCATTATCTTGTCCCCATCGCGGGGTCCATCCACTTGCTTCACTCAAAGTAACCATTTCCCTCTCCATTTTAAATTTCTTGGTCACTCCCATATCTTCTTTCACACACTTCAACAGAGGGTTTGAGGGATTATTCTGGATCTTAATATACAGCTCTGCTCTTTTACGCAGGACAATAGATTTAAGCAAAATAATCCCTAGCTCCAACTTTAAGATTACCATAGGGTACATTGGGAGAGCCCCAGAATTCGCCTCCAGAACTTCCCCTCAAGGATCTGTAGTTGTTCCAAATTCATATTAATCAGGGCTCCAAACCATAGGTGACCATAGGTACAAAACATTGTAAATAGAGTTGCCATGCTCCCCAGATAGAATAACCACTCTTATCATAGATGAAGTTATAGATCAACGCTGTTAATTAAGCAGCTTTTACTTTGCAGCCCTGGACACATAGAAGGTAGTTCCCCCTGCCATCAAATCAAATTCCACTCCGAGATATTTATAGGAGTGTGTATACTTAATTGCGAGGATCCCAAGATGTATTTGATTTGATTTGATTTTGTTTTTATTTTATTTATAAAGCGCAAAAAACCAGGCCCAGGGGCAACCGGGCGCATACTCTTAAACATGTTACAAAAAGCAGTAGTTACAGAAGTTACAAAAATATACAGCATATATACAAGTACATACTCTTAAACATGTTACAAAAGCAGTAGTTACAGTGAGTTACAAAAATATACAGCATATATACATGTACCGAAGGGTACCATTAACAGCGTATAATACAGGGACAGAGCAGAGAGAAAATGTATATTCAGTTCTGTACCCCACATAGAGTCTGGACTGTGTCAAGGTCTCATGAGTCTTGGGAGAGAAGCCATGTTTTAGCATTGTTCTTGAAGGAGTTGAATGATGGTTCAATTCTGATAGGTTTGGGCAAGGTGTTCCAGAGTTTGGAGGCCAGGACGGGGAAGCTCACCCCACCAGCTTTTTGGAGTTTGCATCTAGGCACGATGAGGCTGTGAGTTTGGGCTGCTCTCGTAGGTCGAGTGGAGGTGTGGCGTGAGAAGCGAGTGGACAGGTAAGGTGGGGCGGTGTTGTTCAGACATTTGTGAGTCAAAGCTAGGGTTTTCAGGGCAATTCTCTGTTTTACCGGGAGCCAGCGTAAGTCCAATCTGACGGAGGAGATATGAGAGCGTCTCGGGAAGTTTAAGGCTGCCCTTAAGGCATTATTTTGTACAGTTTGCAATTTATTAAGGTTAGACTGACTGGTCCCTAGGTAGAGAGCACTACAGTAGTCGATTTTGGCCATAACAAGAGTTCTGGCGAGTGTGATACAGTTGGTGGAGTTTAGGAAGGGTCTACAGGCAGTGATAAGTTTGCAGGTATAGGCCGAAGCTGACCTAACTGCATTTATTTGTCTGTTCAGAGAAAACGAGGAGTCAAGATAGACCCCTAGCGTCTTAGTATCTTTGGAGACTTTAATGTCATTGCCGTCAATAATGAAGGACTTGTAGGTTTGGTCTAGTTTGTTGAGCCGATGATTTGATCCTAAAAGTAAGAGCTCAGTCGTTAAGGCAAAGTTCGTGCTGTGCCATCCAGGCCTGGATGACCGAGTAAACATCGTTAAGGGCTTTGGTGTCAGCTGTGTAGTCTCCTGTGATAGGGATGAGTATCTGGGTGTCGTCCGCGTAGTTAGTGTAGGAGACACCCAGATAGTCAAGCACATCGAAGAGGGGCTTGGTGAATACGTTATACAACGTAGGGGATACACACAAGCCTTGAGGAACGCCACAGTGAATGGGGGAGGGATCCGCTGATGCCAGTGGTGAGAAGACCCTCATGGATCTATTGCTCAGGAATGAGTGGATCCAGGCATTGGCAGAGTCGGAGAAGTGGGCTGCGGATTTGAGATGCTGGCAGAGTATTTGGTGGTTGACCAGATCAAAAGCCACGGAGAGATCGAGGAGAAGAAGAAGAGCTAGCTTCCCATTGTCCTTCAGTGACTCCATCTGAGTTTTCAAGTCGATCAGAGCTGACTCTGTGCCATGTTTAGGGTGGAACCCTGATTGTCTTAAGCCCAGGAGATTGTTTAGTTCGAGGTTATCCTGAATCTGCAGGTAGGATGCGCGGTCCAGGATCTTGAGCAGGAATGGGACTGTAGTGATAGGTCTGAAGTTAGTTGGGATATTAGGGTCAAGGGAGGGTTTTTTGAGGAGTGGGATAACCCATGCATCCTTTAGGTTGTCGGGGACAATACCCGTCTTGAAAGAAGCATTTATGAATGCTGTAATGAACGGGGCTAGCTCATGAGATGCTTCCTTGATAATAGGTGCTGGGCAGAGGTCGCCTTGGCAATTGGAAGGTTTTAAATTGTTTATGATGTTTTCTACTTCGAGTGGGGAGAAGGAGAAAAGTTTATGCGGATAGGTTAAATGTGTATTAAGTGTAGGTGTGGTCGGTGGTTGGTCAAGCTGTAGGGATTTCTGTTTGTCCCTGATTTTAGATTGGAGGGTAGCAATTTTACCCAGGAATGCTGACTGAATATTGGTGCACCAATTGTTGTCTTTGGAGCAAGAGTCAGGGGGGGCTGCAGGTGTCTCGAGTTCCTTAAGGATATTAAAGAGTTCCTTAGTATTGGACTGGGCTGACATAATGCGGTTATTATAAGAATCTTTTTTTGCCTGGAGTACAGCTTCTATGTATGCAGGGACATGCTACCTTACCAGAGGTGAACAATAGTACTTCAGTTTTACTACGATTAATAACTAATTTGTTCTCCTCTGCGTACTGCCAGAGCTTTTCTGCTGATCTATGGAGCCCACCAAAGGTATGGTCAAGGACCACAATATCATCAGCATATGCTAATATCATACAGTGGGCCTCATTACGACCCTGGCGGAGTGGGTTTACGCCAGCGGTATTCGCGGCGGACCCTTCCGCCCTACTACGAGTTCCCGTAGCGCCATGGAGCGTTTTCCGCCTGGTTTTTCCGGGCGGAGAAATCCATGGCGCTACGGGACCTTGTTGTTAATTACGCCACCGTATTTTACGGTGGCGTAATTAACGCCTTCCCCACTCCCATTATGCCCTATGGGGCAAAAATGGGAATGGGGAAGGGTAAAATGGGGAATGGGGATTTACCGCCCCGCCAAGGTCGGAATGGGGCGGTAAATCCGCCAACCCCCATGGCGGTATCGGCAGCTTTCCGCCGTGCTCCATGGTGCATATTGCACCACGATTTCCGCCAGGGTCGTAATGAGGCCCAGTGAGTCCTACCCACCTTTGGGGGACAATTCCGAATTCCCTGCATATTGACAGGAATATCCGACACAAATAAGTTATATAGCAGGGGCACTGTAACAGACTCCTGCTTTACACCTCTCAGCTGAATGATGGGACATGTCATATTGCCTTCATTGTCTGATCTGAGCTGAACTGTAGTGTTTGTGTGCAGAAGCTCTAGATAGTAAATGAGAGCAGGAGGGCAAGACCACTTTTTGAGTTTACGCAAAGCAAACTCCTATTAACAGAATCAAAAGCTGCCCTAAAATCAACATAACGGGCATAGCGAGAGGGGTTGTTAGATTGCAGCGCTTTGTTCCTTAATGAATCCATAATGAGCAAATTATGTGCTGTAGAATACCCAGCCCTGAAGCCACTCTGAAAGCAGTCTAAAATCCCTGCCATTTCGGCCCACACTAGCAGAACTTTTAATAAAAGAGAAGCAAACATCTTTGCTGTACTGTCCAACATGAAAAGAAAGCAGTAATTGGCTGGGTTCATTCTATTGCCTTTTTTAAAGACTGGGATCAGTATGACTCTTTGCCACGTAGTTGGAATTCTGCCATCCACCAAAACCTTCTCAAACAGAATTTTCAAGAGGCTTGCCCAGAACTGTGGATTATTTTTTAGGACTGAATCCATTAGGACCTGGTGCTTGAGTCGATTTTAATATCTTTATTTTACTTACTAGCTCCTCAAAAGTGATTTTAAAAGGTGGGGCAATTTGGATAGTACTATTATTCCCCTCTAACAATACGTCCTTGATGCCATTGCGGTTCTCAAGAAAAGATGTCCATTCTTGAGCACCTACAGGGTTGATAGTTGACAGTTTCCTGTTACCCTTAGCCTCCCCAAGTAAGGCCCAGATGTTCCAGGTATTTGTAGTACAAAATACATTCACTGTTTTCCGCAACGTTTTCAATTTTTGTGTTTTTTTAATAGAATTGTAACCAGGTGCGATATCTATTCTTCAGCTTTCTAATGCTATTATGCATTCCAATTACTAAGCAGGTAGTGGCTCTAAGCTTTCGTATTTCTCCCCTAAGCTTATGTTTGGCGTCCCAAATTTCCTTATTAAAGGATATATTAGGGGCTGCACCCTTGAGGATAAGAGGCAATCTACATGAAGCATAATCACCAGAAAACACGGCAATCCAGCTCTCGATTTCCTCGGCAGACATGTTTTCAAATTTCTGGTCTGAGGTCAAGCATCCTTGACCAATCGCTCCATTTGCCTTCATGATGTTTTTGTCAGACCAAATAATGCGATTGGCTTTGTGGTTAACATTGATCTCACCACCAAAAATGTTTGAAGTGGTAGAGGGAATTATATCTATACTCATAATCAGAGGATCATGATCACTCCAGATACTCTGTGTTACTGTCATATCCTGGACCAGAGTAGCCACTTCTGCACTCATGTAAATATAATCAATCATACTCAGAAGGTGGCCATTATACCAAGTACTCTTCCCCGAGCTATCACTCCGAGTACGACCATTTATTATTTCCAAATCCCAACGCTCAAAACATGTTCACCAACAATCGCCCTCAACATCCTCAAATTCCTTAGACATCACACTGTAGGGAAACAAGCAAGCATTATTGGCAGTACCCCCTCCCCCTTGGATATGGCTATTAAGGTCTCTAGCCAGAATCACAAAATGGGACTTGGTATCACTTTTCCATTGGCCTAATAGTTTGTGTAATGCATCCTGGATGACTTCATGATGGTTTGCACCAAGAAGGTTATAGAGATCAACTAGGAGCATTTGTTCCCAAGACTGCTTTATCATTATAACAACTTCAATTGCACTAATATAATCCTCATAGATGGTCATGATTTTTCTACTTGGAACAGAGTTCTTGACCCCAACTAGTAAAGCCCCCATATGGCCGACCAGGAGGTCCCTTCTTGGCCGGCGAGTGGTACAAAGAGTACCCGTCAATAGATAACGGGGACAGGGGCCAAGTCTCTTGTAGTAAAAAGAATGTTCGATTGGCAATAAATGGTAATGATCCATTGGTATTAAGTAAATGGTTAATCGCACGGGTATTCCAGCTCAATAAGGTACAGGTTAAAAGTTTATGAAGAACCACAGAAGAGAGTCTGACAGCCATTTCAAGGTGTTTTGGATGTTACTTAACTGGACCTTCTTTCCAGTAGGAAGATCAAATTTAATAGGATGTTTGGTGTTCATTAGCTTTGTGCTGTTAGTAATTAGTTGGTCTTCTTCCTCCTTATTTACGTCCACTCCCAGCCCCACCTGAGTAAGACTGGATTTATGAGCACATATCAGTTGAACCATAGCCTAAACAGTACAATGCAGAGCAGAGACATTGGTGTTATGTACCCTAAGAGGTTCTACGAAGGTAAAGTCCTCAGATCGTATCTCCCGAAGTTGCGGAATGAGATGTAATTTAGCCAACACCTGCTGCCTAGTCAACCATTTGTCACTGAGTTTTTTATTCAGATTTTTAATGATACACATTTTTTTGATTAATAACATCAAGCTCTTAAGTAACCGCTCTATCCACGGAGGCTTTCTGTATCTGTTGTTTGCCTCTTCTTTGTGGGAGTTGAATATTTATTTGTTTCACCCTCTGAGGAGATTGAGGAGACAGAGTCCTGATCATTACTACTGACATATGAGATCGCATTAGGTTTTTCAGGAAAAATCCAGTTGATCAGATTACCAGCCTGGTTACTTAGGTGTTTCTTGGCACTTTGGACTCTTTCCTTGCTTTCTCAGATTTCAATGGCTGGGAGCAGTTGCAGGAAGTGGTGAAGCTATAGTCACTGGAATCTTCCTATTTGCCTCTCGCCTGGCCATACGCTGCTGCTCCCTTGAGTAAAGAGCCGGAGAGTTGCCTGGCAGATCCAAGTCCACTTCCTCGTTTACAGGTAGAACATCCTCTTCAAGGGCCGAACCCTGAGCTTTATCGTCCGACTGTGGGGATTCTTGTGGAGTTCCTGGATCCGGAAGGCCCAGATGCAGGACTGAATTAACATGTATTCTCCCACATAGTTTCAGCAAAATCTTGAGAGCAAACTGCATCATTCCCATGGAGGCTTGGAGGTCCGTGATCAAAGTTGAATTGATACGGACCGATCGTGTGGCCCAAATTCATCCAATAGCCCCGATCCCTCTAGATCAATGGAAAGGTTTGGTGATGCTGAGAGGCGAACCCTCCCTGAGGCTGATGCGGAACACATTGTAGGATTTAATTGAGTGTCTTCAGGCAATGTAACAGGCATATTTTTAGCTTTTTCCTGTTCTTGCTCCTTTTCAAGAGTAGCTAACACGCTATCATTGGCATGTAGGACCTGCTCTTCAGTTAACTGTCCTCCTTCATTTATCGGCATGCAGTCTCTTAATGTAGGTGCCATGGATTTTTGAATGGACAGACACAAATCCAATAAATAATTGATGTTGCTGTTGTCATAATTAGACACATCGAGTACTTGACTTCCATTGGTGTTCGGAGTGTGATTATCTCCGGCAGATTCGTTGTATACGTTTTTAGTTTTTGAGACAAGTGCAGGGATTGTTCCGTTTACAGCCTTTTCTCCTGTGGGGGTAATCATGTTGTTCTTGGTCTTAGGTGTCAGTGATTGCTTATTTGTGTTGCCCCTCCTCAAATTGTAACGGGACTTAATTGCTTTAGCTTTAGTCATATCCAAAGCAGAACTCTGTTACAGATAGAAGTAGCTGACCAAATAATACCAGGGGCAATCAATCAACTGCTACAAATGTTTGTTTTGAGGGCCAGTTAAGCACGGGTACGGAGTGTTTAATGCTCTGGATCAAAGAGATCAACTCAGCAGTCTCCCAGAAGTGAATAGGTTAATCATACATATAAACACTTACCGCCAGTCTTCATCATAGGAAACCATCCAATTAGGAGTCTCTACGCTTTAACGTGCCAATGTCTCAGCTGGATATTTATACAGACTAAGCTGTTCTCCAGCCTCCAGCCCAAACAGCAACAAACAGTATTTTTCGAATGCCCTTCACTCCACCAGGGCTTAACGATGCGAGGGAGATGCAAGGACACTTATAAGCTTCTGCTTCCTGATGGGGGCAGGGCCACATCCTTCAAGATGCCGCTTCTGAATACACAGTTGACTCGAAAACTGCAACAAACAGTATTTTTCAAATGCCCTTCACTCCACCAGGGCATAAACGCTGCGAGGGTGACGCAGGGATGTTTGTAAGCTTCTGCTTCCTGATGGGGCGGCGCCACATCCTTCGAGATGCTGCTCCGGATTACACAGCTGAATCAAAAATAGCAACAAACAGGGTTTTTCAAACACCCTTCACTCTACCAGGGCTTAACTTATAGAAAAATATTAGCAGCTGTGAGATAGAATTTGGTCTCTGTGATTATCTTTCAGGTGGGAGCCTTCTCATGATCTGCAATATTTGACCGAAAAGGAAGACATCTGGTCAACAACAGACTTCCAAGTCCCCCAGAAATGACAGGAAAGGGAGGTATGCTTCCTCCCTGGGACTCCTGATCACATTTAGTTTCTAGAAAATTGTTTGATGTTTTGAATAGTGATGAGTGCTTGACCTATAAAGGTGGAGCTCTTGTGGAAGGGGTTGATTGTTTTGGGATTGTTTGATATAGCTCTCTTGATTGTCATTCAAGGCAACAAAGCTGCTCCTGTCTTTGTGACTTTCTAAAAATGACTGTGGAAACTGGGTTTATCTGACAAGGTTTTGAAACTGTGAATTTACATTGGGCCTCATTACGACCCTGGCGGAAATCGAAAAACGATGGAGGAAATGCAATACCGCCATCGAATAGCGCTCGGTGCGATCATGACCCGTCACCGCAAAGTACGATGCCATTAGCGACACCGTAGTGAACGCCAACGCTAACTGCACCAAGTACGCGCGCGCCATGCCAAACCGTAATTACCACCATGGCGCAACGGTACGCGAATTCTGACCCTAGCGGACATGCACCTAACGCCATCAAGCACGGCGGAAAGTACCATTCCGCCATGGTGAGAAGTACGGCATCGCGAACCAACCGTAAACGGCCCTACTGAGTGCCTGTACACCGCTCCCTGGCCACATTGTACAACTCCCCGTAGGTGCAATGAAGTCACACAATGCAACCAGTGAAATGTACAAGTCACCCATGCATGCCAACGAACAAATGAATCTCAAGAGGGGCCAATGGGAGCTGCAGGGCACAGATGGCACGAATACAGAAGCTATACAAATGGACATGACCTCAGTCTCCCACCAAGAAACGCACGCAAACACAGGCACCTGTGACCAGCCATATTCCGATAGTCACATCATTCCACCAATCCAACTGGCTGACCGGCATCTGTCACACAAAAGCTAATCCCCCGCCCCTGAGCATGACATCATCAAAACAGTCATATTGGCAGCCCTTATCCCTGACCTCACTGGGCTTCGTAGGCAAACGCGCCCAGCACAGTACCACGCAACTATACTCCGAAGCTGGAACCCAATGCAGATCTCCTCACAATACATTGCTCCCCAAATAGGAATATGCCACATCACTTGCAAAGAAGAACGCTACACGGTTCATATCAGAATAGAAATTTAATGCACAACAAATTCACAAAGCCCATACAGCCATTAGGCCATGAACTCCAAAATACATTTCACCATTGTGGGCTGCATCCGCAATAAATGACCAGCTACTTCTTGTGTGACGCCCTGTTCCTTCTTGGTACACAGGGGCTACATTCTCGTACGAAAAGGCAACATGGAAGCGCCTAGAACCGCAGGGCCATCCCAATAGGGAGGCACTAGTCCAGCTGAAAGGCCGAAATGTTGCTCCTAGCCACTAGTACTGTGTAAGGGCATGTGGCCCATTGGCGATCGTCCCATAAGATCGTAATGCTGCTCCACTGATTAACACGAAGCAGCAGGTGTCGGGAGTAAAATCCATCTGCAGGAGTGGCATACAGATGGCAGTGGCAAAAGGGGAGGAGATACCTGTCACCCAAATGAAATGAAAAAGAATAGTATGGCCATCAGAACTACATTTGAATTACTCACTTCAATGATCACACCAAATCCACAGCCATATGCATGCTAGCCCACTCCAAAGGATCATCACCACCCAAAAACCACTTGCGAATCATAACTATCTATATCGAGGTGAAAACACTATCACAAACGAGTGTACCTGTGCATGCGTCTGTTAAAACAGAATCCATCAGATGGGATTGGTAACGTGCATAGACACAAGTGTCTGAAGGCGCGTCGAGACAGGGAGGGCTCAAAAAGGCCAGATAGACGATGGTCCCACTATGGCAGCCCTGCACCACATAGCGCAGGGGAGGCGGATAGATTCCAAGAAGCCCTGTACATGGCAAACTCTGTATCAAATCATCTGTCCATGCATCCATACATCATTCCCTCATCCCGTAATGAAAACGCCTGTTTCCATACTCACATAACATGTGACATTTCCATTGAGTCTGTGCGTTATGCAGCCTGCAAAATCCACTGTGCCCCAGCCCGTAATTCCAGTGTTGTGAAGTAACATGTATTTGGGAACGTCCGGCCTTATCGCCCACTTCGCTATTGCGCATCCCAAACTATTCATATCAATCATTGCATCCTCGCCATGGCCCCTGTCCCAAGGACATTGAACAATAGAACGTTATATTTGCAGTCAGACCTGTGGGCATCTCCTCGCCGCTAGCTGAAAACCGAAAGCGCCGCCCTTCGAATTCCTCATTTGCAACATCACGTCGAAAAGGCATCTGTGGCCGCTTGAAATCACAAATTAATCCATCTAGTGCGGCTGTGTGTGAAAATGGCAACTGCCTTCACTCACAAATGGGACGCCCCGCCCGTCGGTGAACCTCGGTACAGTGTTGCATGAGGGTCCACCGTTACTCGAGTACTACGTTCCACTGACCCTTCACAAGTCTGTTCGCGACTGCAAAGATAGTATGTGAAACAATGGGACCATAGCCGAATGAACATATCAACCAATGTTACACTGCCATCGGGTACAAATACATGATTGTAATAGCAAGATGCCATTCGTCGAATTGCAGCGTTGTGTGCGGGACGTGCTCGCCCAAAGGGGAGAGCAGCTTGCACAGGTGGAATGAATCACCACAGGTGGAGGCCATACAGCCTGAAAACACATAAATTGCACACCCAGTCTCCTCCCACAACCACACCCACTCCGAAATGCTACCGGCAGGACTAGCTATGTTGGCCCTGGGGGACCTGATAGCACTGCAAGTACTCCAACTTCAAGAAGAAGACGAACACCAACTACAACCGGCCGCACGGAGGAGACGCAGGAGGAGGAGGAGGGCAAGGCAGGGCCAGCAAGGGCCGCCAGCACAGCCACTACCACCACGCAGGCAGCCCGCAATCCCACGCCTCCGAGCACATCCGTTCAACCTCACTGATGAGCAGATCCACACCCTCTACCGTTTGGACCGGGACACCATAACCGCCATTGTGGACATGACACAGGCTGACCTTGTCAGCATGATAGATAGCCCAACCGCCATCCCACCCCTACTGAAGGTGGTGTCTGTACTCCACCTCCTGGCCACAGGCACCTACCAGCACACAGTCGGACAGTTGCATGTCATATCACAGCCACTGTTCTCACGGACACTATTGCAAGTGCTCGATGCCCTCCTGCAGCACGCAGACGACTACATCTCTCTACCACGCTCGGAGCAGGAAATGACCAACACAAAAGTGGGATTCTATGCACTTGCCGGCATACCGGGTTGCATTGGTGCCATCGACTGCACCCATGTGGAATTGGTCGTCCCACATGCCATGGAGGCCCAGTACCGCAACCGAAAACAATTTCATTCTCTGAATGTACAAATGGTGTGTGACTCCAACAGGATCATTACACATTGTTGTGCCCGATTCCCTGGATCAACCCATGATTCTATGGTCTTGAGGAACTCTACAATACCACGCTACATGGAGCGACACGCAGGGAACAGATCCTGGCTACTCGGTGAGTCTCATTTCATGCATGATGATGTGGGGTATGTGATGCGGCAATGACCTGGCAGGAAGGGGGGGGGTGCGTACGTAGCAATGGCATTCCTCAAAATTCCTTTATTGTCCACATACAGGTGATGCCGGGTATCCACTGAAGAGATGGCTCCTCACACCAGTCCGGAACCCACGGGACCAGCATGAGGAGGACTACAACCATGCCCACTCACGTACCCGTGTAGTCATAGAACAGGCATTCGGCCTACTGAAGACTCGTTTCCGCTGCCTCAGCAGGTCTGGCGGGGCACTCCTGTACCGCCATGTGAAGGTTGCAAAGATGGTCATGGCATGTGTCATGCTCCACAACATGTGCGTACGTAGAAATGTGCCCATGCCCCCTGACGCAGAACTGCAAGCACCTGAAGATGGTCATGATGAGGGTGGGGATGTGGCAGCACCTCAAGGAGTCCGCGAGGCACAGGAGGGCCGTGACATTCGTCAGCATCTCATAGATGCATGCTTCTAGCACTCACGCCTGGTGGCTGATACATGGACACGGGACTCGTGGCACTGTGTGTGTCTGGAACATGCACAATATGGACTGTACGCCTATAATGGCCTCGTACACAAAGATCAATGTCCACACATCTCATTGGATGATCGTGCATTGTTTATGGCATATGTGATATCATGTTAAACACCCTATCGACCCGCCACCCAAGTGAGCCCAACACACCCCCTCCACCCTCCTACCTCCCCCCCGAACAACAGTGTCCAAAGATGCTCATTGTCAGTGGGCAGTCGCTATTGCAAGCCCCCTCTCCGGGCATTAGGGGCACCCCTGCCTGTGGAGCGCAGGTTCCTCCCAGATCTACGTTGGGGGCTGCCCTGGACGGAACTTGCAACGGATGATGTCTCTGCCTGCTCACGTCCATGCATGTCCCTAAGGGTTTGTGAGAGCTCAGTGAGCACACGGCGCACTGCGGCAAGTTCGGCACATACGTCTTTGGACGTCGCATGCAGTTCCCCCCTCAGGCTCTCGGTGCTTCTCTCCATTTGTACTCTCAGGCTCTCGGTGCTACTCTCCATTTGTACTCTCAGGCTCTCGGTGCTACTCTCCATTTGTGCCCTTAGTGTCTCTGTACTTCTCTCCATTTCTGCCCTAAGTGTCTCAGTTGATGTTTCTATGTCTGCCTTAGTGCCCCCACATTCATCGGCATGGTCCTTGAGGAGCGTGGCCAGTTGCTGCTGTTGCACGATTACCTGGTCGAGGGACTGTTGCCTCTGCTGGGCCATGGCCATTTGCGGTGGTGTCACAGAGTGGCTGATCACCTCATGTTGCCTTGCCACAGGGCTTGTGGGGGATGGCCAGTCGTCGTCTTGTGGGTGCCCCTGCGTGGTATCCTCATGGTGTACGGGATGGAACAGACAGGGGGATTGAGACAGGTCATGGATGGATCTAACTTCGACATCCCCGTTTTCTGTGTCGGAGCATGCTGCCATTAATGCAGTGTCACCTATGGTGCTGCTGCCACTAGAAGCAGTGCCTACTGTGGCATCCATTGGGGGGACCTGTGGTGGTGCTGTTGTGGGCATGCTGGCTGCTGGGGTGCCTGTTGGAGTTCCCTCCTCTGTGCTGCCACTTGATTTGTGCTGCTTCCGTGTCTTGATGCGTGCAGCTGAGGTGGAGGGTCTTTGGCCGTTGGTCTTGGACCTCTTTGCAGGTGTGCTGGTAGGGGTGTCCTGGAGCTCGTCGTTTGGATTGGACCCTGTGGTGGAGTAAAGGAGGGTGAGCGTTATTAATGGGTCTGTGGGAATTGGAATGGCAATGTATCACATGCATTGGGGTGGTACCTGAGGGTGATTTGGGTCGGGGCCTTGGAGGTGGTTTCATTTGTGTGTGGAGTGAGGGTGCAGTTGTTTTGCAGCCTGCAGTTAGGGTGTGCCTGCTGCACGTGTAGAGGGTGTTTTTAGGATTTTTAATTATTTATGTATTTGATGTGAGTTTTAAAGTGTGCTATCAGGCCTATGTATGTGGACGTTCTCCTGGACATGTGTTACTGTTGCACTATGTGGACACGTGGTACTTCACATGATTGGACATTGTGGTTTTGGCATTGTTTTATTTGGGACACCTACCTGATTCTTCGGATGTCTGCACTCCTTTCTCCATCCCTCTGACTCCCTCTATGCTCTCCATTCCAATGGTGGAGGCACAGATTTCTTCCCAGGGGGTCAACTTGATGGGTGATTCCGATCCTCCCCCGGTAGCTGTGGCAATGTTGCGGTTGGCAGAAAGTATGCTACGGACGCGTATCCGCAGGTCGTCCCATAGCTTTCTGCATTGCTGTGGGTTGCGGGGTGCGGTCCCCACCGCACTTACCCGCTGTGCCACCAGGGCCCATATGGCCTTCTTGTTCACAAGTGCCGTCCTGGTCATTTGCGTGGAGAAGACGGCGGCAGCATTCTCCTGGAGGGTCTCTGTGAGCACAGTGAGTTCCTCATGGGAGAAGTGGACCTGCCGCTTGCGGTCGCACGCTTTCTTCGCTACTTTTCCCATTTTTCTTGGTTTCACTAGGGTGGATGACGGGTTGGGATGTGTCTCAGGGTAGTATTTTTAATGGTTGTGTGGAATTTGTGGTTTTATAGGTGTACGGCGTGATGTTTCCCGTTCCGGGACCATGCTTTTACTTCCGTTTCCGTATATTTCCGGTCACCGTACTTTCCGGTTGGCGCTCACTGCGGTGTCCGCTAAGATGGGTGGCGGTATTGCACCTAGGGCGCCGTACGGCGGCGGTGTGGGCCGTTTTGGGGTCATTTCCGCCATCGCGGACTTTGCACTTCCGCCATGGCGTGGTGCTCGTGCCCGATGGGTCGGAATGAGCCGCACTTTGCTCCGTCGTGCAATGGCGGAAACGCTATTTACGCTATGGCGGTCCGGTCGGTTGATTTCCGCCAGGGTCGTAATGAGGGCCATTGTTTGTATAAAGGACCACTTAACATTATTTTTTAAGAGGGTGTATTTCATTTATACAATTTGTTTTCTGCATGTTTGTTTTTGCCCAAAACAATATTAGTGATTCCTTCTTAGATTTTAATGTTTTTAAATGTGTCTTTTAAATCACATTATCTAAATGTCAGGATTTGTTTGATGTTCCGGGGCATGCTGGGACCAGGTTGTTAAGCAGTACATAAACAAAGCGACAAGGGCACTAATCGTACTGTGTCACAGTAGAAGGTGTGTTTACCAGCATAGGAATCTGTCTGTAATTAGAAATTAACTATGGCCAGTGCTATCATCTTTATGCAGTCAACAGGATCTACTAAGGTGAAATGGGCTTAATGGAATGCACTTTCTACATTATGTGAAGACCACAAGTGGAAGTGAATTTGCTGTTGGGGTATGAGGTGTGAGGGGTTAGAAATGAAAGTCGGACACAAAGTTGGCATGTTTTTGGTTAAGGACTTTGATTAAACGAATTGGGTTGGTAAACGGCCTCTTTATCCCTGCACTAAGAGGAGTTTTCCTTGCTATAACCAAAAACTTAGGAACTGTTGGTTTCAGCATGTCAGAAATCAAAAGCCATTATGTCCAAACACTGTATTCTGACCCTCACACTATAAACAAAATAATAAAGTGAAAAGGAGAATGTCTTTAACCTGATGTTTAAAAAAGTGTTCATAAAAGAAATAGCACAACTCCAAAGTAAATGTTCTCCATAATGAAAGGGGCTTTGTTCCAGATGGGTACTCCCTTTTCCTGGATTCTGCAATGGTGTCTCAACAAATAGCTCTTTGTGTCTTTACTTGGCCCACAACAAACCTGTTTAACCTTATAAGTTATTCTTTAACAACAAGTTCCGTGTTTGACACAAGTTCCTTCCTAGTTTGACAAATATTGCCGTGTCTGGTTCTATCTCATATGATTGCAATTTGACTGGTGTGCACTCCTGCCAGGCCTCTCTCTCTCTCTTTCTTGTACTCACAATGGCCTTGGGTAATCTTCTGCCAGGATTTGTTATGTACTTGTTGCTCCCTGGTATACTTTCCTGCCAGGGTATCTTGTGAACTTGCAACTTCCTATTGTACTCTCCTGCTCGGGTTCCTCTTACACTCACAATTGCTGGTGTATATCTTCTTGCACTTTCCTCATTATAACCAAGTAGCATATTCCATTCTTGGCTGGGTACATCTACTTGTTCTCAGTCATGCTTTCCCCACAGTTTCATTAACGTCTTACTTTATAAAAAATTCCTGCAGCATTTCACTTGCTGTAACTTTCATCAGTAAGTTTTTAAGTAGATACGCTTTCTGCATCTGTATGGCATTCTAAGTCTCTTTGGCATGGTTGCCAAAATGCCTCAGGTCCCCACTCTGCATTGGCAGACTCACCGCCTTTGTGTGGCATCTTTGGCCGGCGTGTGCTTAAACTGCATTCCGCTGCCTCTTACCCTGTGGTCTGGGAGGCTCTGTCATTCCTCCGGCTTCCTCCACGGCGCAACCCCTCCATGCTGACTTCTCTCTGCCCCTGATAAAAAACCATGGTGCTTCTCTCAGTGTTCCCAAGCACGAGGTTCCTCTTGTAGTTCCCGGCATCTGCTCAGCCCGCCTATCTCGCACCACATCTCGGTCCTCTTCTGACAGTGAGCTTCCGTTCTCCGCCACACTGGCTCATGCCACCAGCTTCTACAAACCGGCTCATGATTCCAGCCTATGCACGCCGGTTTGTGTCACAAGCCTCTGTCCACTTCTGTTGGAGAAGCCAAATCTTCTACTGAGCCTCTGTTAACCAGTACTTTGGCCATTTTTAAAGGTCCCACATACAGGTTTCTTCCACCAGCAACTACCATACTCACTGCGCTTGTTACTCTGTAGCAGTTTCTTCATCCTCCTCATCTCATTACTCAGATGGTTGTGGGAGTTGAAGTGCATTGCTGGTTTTTTCTTTTTAGTATTTACAGACTGTTTTTTTTTTACAAATTGCACATGATAAATCAAGTCCATAAAAAAGGGAAATTGAAGTTAGCGCTATTTAGACCAGAAATGGCAAGTTGGTCTGGATAATGTTGGAAAGGAGATGATTTACTTTCCCTGGGGGGGGTGTAAGGATATATGGCAATAGGCCATCAGGGTGTTGGGTATTAAGTGGTCTACCACATGGGCAAATGGAGAATACTGCATCTTATCCAATGAAGCCGTGACATCTCCCAGGTATTTGTCTCCTCCCATGTCATCCTTCCTCATAAATCGACCCACAGGGTCAGTATCAGGTATTGACTGCCACCCGCTGGCCAGATGGGAGGAGGTCACCGCAGTGAAAACAGTGATGAGTACATCATATTCATAACAGAGGGTCAGCATATTTATGAGTCATTGCTGCACATCCCTGAGGATGTGGAATAAGAGGACATGAATGAATTAGAGGTAGCCATGAACAAAAAAAAAATGGTATGTACATTTTAACCCAAAGATGAGCACAATGCTGGCACATGATAACTTTAGAGTTTGTGCTCAGGAGTCTCATGGAACTATAGAAGAAAATATCACAGCTCTTAGACATAAGCTTTGACGTGCAATTTCGGCAGATGTTGGAAGAGCACATCCATGACCAATTAATGATAGATTACAATAATAACAGGATTCTG
Source organism: Ambystoma mexicanum (assembly GCF_040938575.1). Lineage (NCBI taxonomy): Eukaryota > Metazoa > Chordata > Amphibia > Caudata > Ambystomatidae > Ambystoma > Ambystoma mexicanum. Next base: position 698,380,557 of record NC_090930.1, read on the forward strand.
GAAGCGCTATGGCTGAAGGATGACCACCCATTAGAGGAAGTTATACAGATTGCAAAGCGAGTCGAGCATTCCATTGCATGCATGGCAAAAGTCACAAAATTGGAAAGCAAGGAATCCAGAGGTGATGTACTTAACGTGGATGTGGTGGAGAGAGCCCAACCAAAATGGTCTCCTTTAGCACGGTGCCACCATATGGGATATCCCCTGAAATACAGACATATCCTAGTTCTTTTCTGTGTTAGAGCGCTTGTGGAGAGACACTGAGGGTGTGCTGCAGGAGTTGAGTGCTTAAACTATTAAACTATGCAGAGTTGAGTGCTGAAGGTGTGATCGGCAGTGCTGAGGGCCTGGTCACATGGGGGAATGGTCCGTAAGGTTGTGAGGGTGGGTGCAGAGGCTGTCCTGCCTGGGGTGCTGGCTCATCCCAGAGTCTATTGGAGTGAAGTGGGAAGCAGAGAGGCAGCAGGGTCCACTGTTGTGTACATTGTTGAAAGGCTGTGAGGGCTTGTCCTACATCTAGCGCAGTTGGAAGCTATAGGTGAAGGAGCACTATGGTGGCTGGGCTAGGAGGATCTCCACTCTCTGTTAAGAAAGGGTAGATGAGGAGCAGCCCATTCTGGCTGTGCTTGACCGTCATTTTAACTTATGAGGAGGAGAGCATAGAGGGCGAGGGCCAAAAAAAAAAAGTGTCTAGACTTGAAGACACTCCCGTCCCTGCACACCTTACAAGCTGAAATCAATCAGTCAATTTTCAAAAAATGTCAACATTTATATACATGAATATCACATTAGAACATAAATAACAGCATAAATTAGCTTTAGTCAATAAAAACAGATATCATATGGCTTCACATATGGCCAACATGAGAAACAACGAAAAACAGATGAAAATGTTCTTCCAAGGTTAAAATACAACTTCAAGCTCTACGCGTTATGGGGAAAACCCCTTCTTCAGGAGCAGAAGATCTTATATTGGGATTGTTGCCAACATGATGAATACAATGTATAATTCACATCTGTGCAGTGCATGCACAGAAGCCAGGAACCCTGCGGAATCTCCTGCAGTCATCAGCAATATGGACAGGTCGAGGAACTCTTCAATGTTTTCCTGCCAGCCTATCCCAGTACACCGACTTCAGATATATTCGAAACGAAAGAATCCGCTTCTAACATGAGGCATCCTGCCTCTAAAAGAATCGTTCTGCGGAACTTACCAGATTCTGCTCTTCAAATTACATGAAACGTCTCCTCTCCAATGTAAACACACTGACTCTGAGTCAGCACCCATAACTGTTTAAAGTTATCTCTGACATTGTTTTCATTTACATCAGTGAAAGAGGTGTGCTCCGATTGATATTATTTTCCATAGTGGGCGAGGGGGCAGTGTTGCAGTGCCTGGGTCGCTTCACAGACAGTCAGAGGTTCCAGTGAAGAGGTTTGTAAATCCGGAGGTGTACCCAGGTGAGTGCCTATTCTGGTGGTAGGCCCAGAGGTGTGAATGGTAGTGTGTTGAACCATTGGGGCAGCCGGTCACAAGATAGTCAAGGGCCAGCTGCAAAAGCTGGAGCAGTTTCTGAGCGGAGAATCTGAGGCACCAGAGGGAGCCATTACAATGGGATGTTTGCTGGAGGCAATTCAGAAGTCCACATCTTCCCTGGAGAATAAGGTGGAGGCAGTGTCCATTGAGCTCTTCCTGGTCAGGATGGATCTGAAGAAGGTGGGAGAGAGGGTGACCAAGGTGGAAAGAAGCATTGGGCATGTGGAGTCCATGGTGATCTTGCTGCAGTCAGAGTTTGGGGTTCTTACAGCAGTTACCAGATTGTTTGAGGAAAGGGCAGAGGATGCAGAGGGTCATTCCAGGGGAGTTATGGAAGGATCATTGGAGTTGCTGAAGGGGGTAAGGCTCAAGCATGGAGCGGTTTTTGGAGAAGCTCTTCATGGACACCTTGAAAATCAAGGGACTCTCAATGTGGTTCAAAATGAAGACTACCTGTAGGGGGCACCCCCTGGGACATTGTGGCAAAGCTGATATATTTTCGGGACAGGGATGCTACCCTTCAATATGCAAAGTGATGCTCAGTCTACACTGTGAGTGGCGCAAGGATTATGGTTTTCCCGGACTTTATTCAGGAAGTAGCGCAAGTCATATGATGCAGTGAGGAGGAGGCTGAGGGAGCTGGGTCATAGATATATGATGGTTTACCCTGCCACATTGAAGATGTTGGCTGATGAATTCTCTTTCACCTTTCACAAATCGGGTGAAATCTGGGACTGGCTGGACGTCAGACTGTCGGGCGGAAATGGGGCCAGAAGTGGGAGTGGGGCCAGATCTGGTATGACCAAGGGGGTCTCTTCAACTCTTTCTGTGCATGTAACTACTGAGATGTCAATCGGATGGATTTGTGTGGGTTAGGATGGCATGCTTGCTCCGGGGGAGAGGTTGCAACTCAGGGACCAACCCTGATTTGGAGGAACTTCTGGCAGATGCAGGGCCTGGAAGGAACAATATAACACAATGGACCAGTGGATAGAGGATGACACCAAACTCTCACTCACCAAATTATTTCATAACAGTCATGTACCATCATCTGAGTGTGTGTAAAAGCAACTGACCCGGACGGAGTAGGAGGCTGATGAGGGAAAAGGTGGAGCAAGCAGATATGTAGGGAATGAGAGTGGAAGGTATTGAGGTCCCAGGGACCAGATGTCATTCTGCATAATGCACAGGGCTTTTATTTTATTGTTCGCAGTTAGTGGGAGGTAGTGCACACATTTTACTAAATCAGAGGTCGGATACCTGCTGTGCAAGTGAAGGACAAGTTGTGCACTCTTTCATGCATGAGTTGGTGAGGACGGAAAGTGGAGGTGGGCAAATTTAAAAAGAGCCTGTGACAACAGTGTCGCGTACAAAGCACCACATTCGTGCAGACACTGACCTTTTGGAAAGTGCCTGAAGGTTCCTCAAATACATTCAGTGGTGCATTTAGTGCCTTATTTGTATGAGTTATGTAGTAGGTGGGTAAGTGGGAAACACATTTGGTATCAAGGTGGGAAGGCAAGAATAGAGTTGCTGATTAGCTAATATAGTGTGTGATATGAGTAAATAAAAACATTGGAAGCATATACCAACAAATTGCCATTTCATGGTGGCAGATGGGAGGAATATTAGTATGCTTTTTAAAGATATAGTGGATGCTTATAAGCAGATTTTGTGCGCACAGGGACTTCTAACAGAGTTGTGCACACACTGATAAAGAAATGTCCATCAGTGTCTTTTGTGGTGATGGGTGCTCATGTGCATGAATGTGCATGTATAAATAATGCAATGTTTCACTGAAGTTTTAACTGGAAGTGCTTCCCAATAACAGCACACATACAGCCTAATGTTGTAACGGTACATTTGAACTGTTCTGGAGAAATGACATTGTAGGAAGCTGAAGTCTTGGAGGACATTGATGGAAGCGTGTTAGTACTTACAAATACCTCATCAGGGCATGGTGAGAAGAGGATGGCCGAAAGGGAATAAGGACTGTAAATTAATTGTTGGGGTGCGGCTCTAACGGTACTTTGTGAGGAGCATGTGCTATATTCTGTGCCTTTGAACATGCTGGCCAATGGAAATGTGATTGCTGCAATTGTCCAATGAGGTAGTTAGATTGTGCATCACAGGAGAAGGCAGCCATATTTTGTTTAATCCCTGTGTGTTGTGAGGCGGGCAGAGATGGCAAAACGCAAAGTTTTGATAGTAGGTGATTGCTTTGTGCTCGATCTACTCCAGTATGCCGTTGAAAGAGGCCATAATAGCAATTTGAATTTGGACGAATTGGCCGATTCATGGAACAAATGTGCGCTGAAAATCGTGGCTCAAGCTGGCGCAAGCGTGAAAAAGCAAGCTCACGCGCACGCGTGCGATTCATGGAATGGCCTGCGTGTGTTTACTCCGGGATGTGTGCCAAATCCGAGAGTGGCGCGCACGGGCGTACACGTCACAGAAACATCCCAAACGCTGTGCACAACGCGTACAGCGAAAGAGCACAATATCGGCACACACACCAAAAAGGGGGCGGAACATGGGGCGGAACACGCGGAATGAGGAACAACGCGTGAAAAAGAAGGCGTAACTGGGGAAGTACTGCAGGGAAAAACACAGAACGCCCACACGCACACGAACAACACGTATTCATGGAATCAAATACGGGAAACCCACGCACACCAAACGACGCGCACAGGCGTCAACACGTCCACCACACAAAGGCAGGCGGAGGTGTCCCCGCATGCAGTATAAAAGTGCACCCAAACAACAAACACATATATACAGCTACAATGAATGCCCCATTTGTCGCAGCACTGATCGTGGGACACCGCAGGAGGATGAAAATAGCCAAGCCCTGCATTTCTTTGCCCGGACCAGCCTTTTTGGGAAGCCTGACGACCTGGTCTATGGCAGGTATAGGTTTCCACCTTGTATCATCCTAGACCTGGTCAGGGAGCGGGAAGATGACTTTACATCACCCACCCTGTGATCCCAAGCATTGAGCCCCTTGGAGAAGGTGCTCAATGTCCTGCATTTTTTGGCCACTGGGTCATTTCAGCAGACAAATGCCATAGTCGGGGGAGTCTCACAGGCCACGCAGTCACGCTGCCTACACCAGGTGTTGACAATCATGACTGAGCGCCCCTCAGTCCGCAGGCACATATACATGTCCAGAACACCCGCAGAAAGACAGTCTGTGGTCCAGGACTTTTACAGGGTTGCACACTTCCCCAATGTGCTCGGTGCCATAGATTGCACCCATGTGGCCCTACGTCCACCTAGGTCCACTGAGCACATCTATGGAAACCGCAAGCATTGGCATTCCATCAACGTGCAGGTTGTATGCGATGCCAAAGGAATCATCACCTCTGTCTATGCAAACTACCCTGGGTCTACCCATGACAATTTCATATACAGAATGTCCGCCCTCAGCCAGGCCCTGGAAGCTGGGAGGCCTGGCGGCACATGGCTCCTAGGTGAGTCAAATGCCTGTGCACATGCATGCATGTCACACACAGACAAATAAACAAACCCAACTAATCACAACCATTATCACCTCCCCAGGGGACAGTGCCTAGCCTCTGAGCAACCACATGATGAGGCCAATCCGGAACCCCACCACACCACCCCAGGTAAGATACACCGCTGACCATATTATAACCAGGGGCATAGTGGAGCTCACATTCGGAATGCTCAAGTCATGCTTCTGCTACCTTGACTGCTCTGGTGGCCAGCTACTATATGCACCCCCAGTAGTGTGCAGGATCATAGTGGCAACATGTGTCCTGCACAATGTTGCAACACGGCGGGACGTACCGGTTGACATGGTGGTGCCCCCACATCCCCAACCACATGCACAAGCGCTGCCCATGGGAGGGGAAAGGGCACATGGCGAGGCAGCCCGGACCTAGCTTGTGGCCACATTTTTCACCTAACCTCCCACTCCTGCGGAGTGCACACAAGCCTGGCACATACCAGGTGGCAATTGATGACAAAGAGTCAGTCAACTGTCACAACCTTACCACCCTGAGAATGTTGCCACGGAAGTGCTACATTGTGTGCATCCCTAGCTACTTAAACATAACCAATCCTGTGTGATGAAAAGTAACACATGCAAGGTGTGTATCATACCACCCCCTGCAAAACAGGCCATGACAATCACGGGTATGTCACCCAAACCCTCCCAACCCACATCACCCTTGTCTGCCACACCATGACATGGCATGCAACAGCAAAAGCCCAACACATGACCAATAACATATGAAGTGACATGTGATAAATGGAAAGATGCCTGAGACAATCACGCCTGACATGGAATCAGATGAAATGACTGACCAACAACATCCCACACATACAAAGTCATACACAAATGCTTGCCACCAGTGGTAGCATCAACAAAAGACTGAATGCCTGTTCTCATGTACATTGGTCAAACCAAATCTGCTAATCCCTAACCCGTGTGCTGTGTCTCCTGCAACACACTGCTCAGCACACAGCACAGTGAGCAGCCATTGTATTGGGGATACACCTTGAAAAAGGACAAGTAACAAAAATAACGTATTGACGCATGTACATGATCCCCAAATGGTAATTGATCATGTGCTGCAGGGACACAGCGTGCCAGAGAAGGCAATCTGTGTGCACGTGTGGGCATGGAAGGGTGGTTGTTCGTGTGGTGGAGCATTGTGCAAGTGTGTGTGTCAGTAGGGACATGCACTTGATATATGCATGTGAAATCAAGTGACCCTCAGTGTCCTATACACATCACATGTGAACATTGCCCATGTGGACACCCCAGCATGTCAAACCACAACAATCCCCTGACACCTGAAAAGTAATCACAACACAGGAACAGCCATTGACCAGCAGAACACAATGACAATGTCAGAGAGTGGCCAAATACTGTAGCCCAAGCTTACTGTCCAACAACAAAAGGCCCTCTCTCATTTATACATCGCCATGGCCTTCTGAACAACTGTGTCTCGGGTCTGTGGCCTTCTTCCGTCTAGTCTACCTGGCTTCAGGACCCCCCTACCTCTTGGTCTCCATGTTCCACCTTGCATGTAAATAGGGTCCAGCCCCCTCAGAGGCCACCTTGACTGGTAAAAATACCAAATCGCAGAGAACTCCAAGGAACCAAACCCCCAAACCAGGGAAAAAGCCTGTAGCCACCAAAAAACCCTGGAAGAGTCTCCAGTAGATGACTTGAAGTGGCAGAAAATGTCCAAGCACATGTCCAAGCAGAATGATAGAACAACCAAGGTAGCACAGTTCAACAATGGTTCAACAGGATGGGTAGCATTTTCAGTACACAATATACAATGAGGATGCAACAACTGATGGGTAGTGTCAAAGCTCCAGTCTCCAGGCACAGGAGTGGCACAAACCAACCACCCCCTCTGTGGTCTGGGTGCCTGCAGGGTAAAACTTACACAGGCCTCCGAGACCCCGGCGGGGAAAGAGGGTCAGGGATCTGTTGTTTGGATAGGCATTGGTATTCAGGATAACTGGAAAGACGGACAGGAGAGGGGTGTTGGATGGGCAAGGGGAAGTAGGCAAAAAAAAAAATACAACTATTGACAATAACACATACTCAATCAGAGAAACCATATTCTTCGTGCATTTTGTACAAATGGGTCAAATGCAAGCCAACAAGAATCTTATCTCTGGGGTGAGTGCTGGCCTTCATGAGTTACTATTCTGTGTGTGTTTTCACCATACACACAGCACCATTCATGCCTCAAACTAAGTGACTTCTCCATAAACAAACACTCTTGTCTGCTGCTTTGTTGGTATACTTTAGCTTGCCCCCGTGATGGTTCATGCACTGTCAATGGAGTAAGGCAGGCACACATGGCCCCATGGTAAATGGAAGACCAGTGTGTTAGGAATCACACATTATAGAATGGTCCTTGGATGAGCTGCAAGACGCGTATGGCGAGGTGCGACTTCAGTACAAGTCGTGTTCTGCCAGCTGCGGATTTCAATAAGTAGTGCATGTGGCAATTTGCACAAGCAAATGATATGCACTGCACTCAAGTCTGTGCGTCGCTGGGTGCCCCCATGCGCTGTATCAGTTTCTGGCTAGGAAGGCTACCGCGCTAATAACTCAGCTTCTATGGAGCGGGCGGACTCGAGGATATGGGCAATGGCCCCTTCTCGTGCCCCTGACAACTTGTAAAGCTACTTTGCATTTATTCCTCAACGCGTCTTTGCTGTACTGTGCGCTTCTTCCCCAATGCCTGGCCAAGCTCCCCAGCACTGCCGCTACTTAGCATGCATGTGCAAGGGGCCTGGTGGAAGGTTGGCTGGGGTGTGGCCCCTCATGCTGCTCACCTTGCTTGGAGCTCCTGGAAACACATCTGCTTCTGTCGGACGTCTGAGCACAAGCCCTGTGCTTCTGCTTGCGCACATATGTGCACGTATGCACCACCCAACGTGGCCAGCTTTCTGTAGTTCTTGGCCCTGTGTCTGCTGGGAAAGGTAGTCTGGAGGCTCATTTTCCTGCAGAAAGGGCATAAAAGCTATTAATAAGGCTGGACATTTCCCTTAGTGTGTATCTTCATGCTGGTTGTCACTGGGCCATGTTTGAGACCTACATCCGAACTCCTCCCACCATCAGTGAGACTTTGAAAGCCAAAGGATGCAGGCTACTGTCTACAGCATGAAGTGTATCAAGAACATATACAGGCAAGAAAATAACATACATCACAATCAACATCAAAAAATGGACATATCAATGATGTACTCACCAAAATTGAGTGCAGACATGCCGTGGAGCAAACCTACTTAATCCACACTAGGGGTGTTAACACAAGTAGTACAGCAGCAGACAGGCCATAGATATGACAAAAGTCCAATGCCCTTGTGTAAATTGGTTGTAACACCAAACCATCCTTGCAAGCCCATGGATAGAGGTAGCAGGAGTGGCATATGTGAGTCAGGACCCCAAGCTGAAAACACATACACGAAACAAGCTTGAAGGGCCCAGCCGGAACAGGCAGTGGATGCCTTCAAAAGCCACAAAGCACCACACTGTCACATGAATGCACAATAGACAAGCAATTTTAAACTATATTAACTAATTAAACTAACTATAAAAATAAAAAATGGCCACATACGACTGAGGGGGGGGGGGCACCCAGGAGGGGGGAAGTACAGGGTGCACCTCAACACCCACATGCGATGATGTTGAGATAAAAAAAAAAACTCCATGGGCTCAATGCCTGTACAGCCCGACCTGTGTGGGAGATAAGTCATTGTCCTCCTCACCCTCTGGCTCAAAAGGTTGATGTGGCACAGTACCCTGACCACACCTATGCACCGCTTGCCCCTCATCAGCAGCAAGCCTGCGTGACTGGTGAGCCTGGTTCTGTGTGTCGATGACACGTAGGTCAGCATGCAGAACCTCGCGTGATACGCGTGCTTCCTCTTGCAAGATAACACGTGTAACACAAAGTTCTTCCTGCATGTCCTGGCTGGACATCTGGTACACCTCCCAGCAAGCACGTAGCTCAGCCGAGATGGTATTCTCCAGCTGCTCCAACCTCTCCTCTGTCCGCTTCCTCTGGGACATCAAGAGCACACCCAGAGTAGCTCGAAGGGAATCATGGTCTTCCATCAGGGCCTCCCTGTGTGCCTCTGCGTGAGCAGCAATTGCTTGACACAGAGACACCATTTCAGCCCAGCGTGCCCTGTCTGAGGCCCCCATGCCCAGCCTGTGCGAGCAGGCCGTGGACTGTGACGCCCGCTGCTGGAGATCCACCTGCCTAGCAGGGGGGAGCACGGATTGGGCCACATGCTCCATGCTCTGAGCGATATTATCAATTGCTGCCCACTGTTGTTCCGAATTGGCAACCATGGCTTGCTCTCACTCAGTATACCCAGTTGCGTGCGGCCACCACGTTACTGGGCTTGACACCTGAGGGGCCCAAGGAGCTGCGGTCCTTGTTGGGTTGGCACCACCCGCGGCTGCAGGACTACATTCCTCTGTTGACGTGATGCCCCAGGCACATCAGCAACTGGTGGGAGTGTGACCCTGCGTCCCAATCCACCACAGGCAGAGGTCCCACCACGGTCTGGCCCTGTAGTGCAGGTGTCGCGGACAGAGGAGCGTCCACATCAGAATCACTCACCGTTGACGAATGGACCCGATGCACATCCAACTCGACATTGTCGTCAGAGTGATCACCCGGGCTAGACTCATTGCCAGCCCTAGACACGATGTCCTGGAACACAAGTCGGTTCTCGTGGTCTGCCACCCCACGACCCCCAATTGTGCCGGGTTGCTGGTGTGATAGCAACGCTGTGCCTGGCATGACAACTCCATCCTCTGGCTCCATTGCGTCATCATCTGAAAAGGGGAAAAAAAACAAACATGAGTACACATGTCAGAAGCACATAATCCACACACACATAGACATCACATTGACAGCCAACATATGAAGCAGACATGTCACACACAAATGAGAAACTGGCATGCATCTAGTGGCCTTGAGATGCAAAGACATCCCAAAAGCAGAAACGGATGTGCATGATTAGCAAAGCCTACACAAGTACAAAAAGTAGTATGTGAACTCCATCAGACACCACCTCGCTCAGGCACATGTCACAGGCAGAAAAGACAGATGGCAACAAAGAGATGGCACATACCATAAGCATGTCTGAACTGCAAATTGACCACTGCTGCAAGTGAATCCAAACACACAATGACACACGTAATATGCATGTACACATGCATCACTAAACCATCATCACCAATATAGCTCCATCCATCTGCAGCTCGGCCCGTACCGGGTGGCATAGGCCATGTAGATATAGAGAATGTCCCAAGCAAAGCAAGGGCCTGCAGCCAGGCATCAGGGACCATAACGCCCAGTACGGTCCGAGCTGCAGGACATGAAGCCTCCACAACACCCCTCAGGGCCTGATTGAGCACATTGTGCTATGAATGTGCCCTATTCCATCATTCCTTGTGTAAAATCTCCATGGCCAGGCCCCACCATATTAGCTAAGTGGGCCTGGGCGTACACCTACTGCACAACAGTGCACCTTCAGGATTATGCCAGTTGAACATAATGTGCGCAATGCAGAAATCTCACCAGCATGAACGTCAATCAACTACATATTAGTCAGTCAACAAAAAAGCTGCGGAAGACACATCTGTAAATGAACAGCGTTTAAAAACACCTGTATGGTGAACATGAACAGCATCCAATACAGCAAAGCAAGCAGCTAAAACGCTGCATGCTTTGATGTATGTGGAAGTGGACACATAAACACATGAAGGCAGCTCCACAGTCATTACAACCCGATTGGCAGGCTACATTCAATCTGCGCCTTATGCCAGTTGGTATAGGCCACAGATTGACCAATCAACTTTGCTAAACAACCACTAGGAAGTTCCATTACTGAGTACATGTGTCACAGGATACTCCTGTGCCCGTGGCATTTATGACAGAGAAGGGATGTAAATCTGACTATACATGCCAGGTCACTTTGACATTGCATTAGTGAGTAGGCATGTAGAACGGTGTAACACGGCTCAGAAGTGAGTTGATGCAGTGCAGAACATGTGTACATTTCCCACTATCTACATGAACTAGTACATTTTGATGTCTATCAATAAACATGAAGGCAGTGTAAGGACAAGTTCAGGCATCACGTGCAATTTGCATGCCTCTACTGCAGGTGCAACCTTCCTCCTCTTGGACAGTGGTCCGGACCCTGACTGGCAAATGCTGCCTTGATCAGTATGGGCAGTGGCGCTGGTGGATTGAACCAAGGGATTGGCAGGTGGAACAAGGATGGAAGCCCTGACTTGCGTTGGTGGCTGCTGGGTGCCACTGACTTGACCCTGCGCAGCAACATCTGCTGTGCTAAGGTCACTGACCAGGACTGTCCTGGATGATAGACTCACAGCCGGGGCAGCAGATGACAATACTGCCCCAGGGACATGTGTCTTGTTCAGGACAGCCCTGCGTGCACTTACGGTGTGCCTCCTGACCTCCTGAAAAACATCCTGGAACTCTTCAGGTGCCAACGCAGCATGGGCAGGCTGACCCTGAGCCTGGGTGGTGGTGTCCACTGCTGCACCTGCAGCTACCATTACCCTTGGGCCCATGGCAGTCAATGAAACGGACTGCCCGGTCACATGGGTGCCACTGCCAGATGCAAGAGCTGCATCTCCCGGAGCCACAGGTGGTGGTGGCATGACTGCACCAACACGTGGCACAACATCACGCCGAAGGGGCTCACCCCTGCCTCTTCCCCCTCTGCAGCCACCCTGAACACCCTGGAGTCCCCTTACTCCCAACCATGGCACAGATGTAGTGGTGCCGGCACAGATGTAGTATTGCCAACGGGAGGTGTACACGACAATTGTCCTGGGCAATTGGTGTGAAGTTGTCGTGAAGGGGGTGAGGTACTTGATGTTGACAGCACCCTTGCACCTGCAAGGCTGTATGTGACCCGGGTGATAAAGTGACGGGTCACGCAACGCTCAGGCACCCCAAAACTGCAGTAAAACTGTGCACGCAACCCCCGTTAGCCCACGTGTGTGGAATTAACCTCCCGCAGTATGCAGTGGCACCCAGAGACATGAAAAACACATACACGTGGGACACGCAGGCTACTATGATCTTGACAACGGGTACGCGATACACAGGGGCACTCGCAGTGGGAAAAATAGCATGCGCGACTCACCGTCTGACTAGTGTGATAATGAAAAACACGCATAGCCAATACCCGGCCAAAAGAAGAGATACGTCCTTGATCCGCTGTGAAGTTGTGATGGCGCGTGAAACAACCAGAAGTAGCAACACACGTCGGTCTCCACGAAAGGCACGTACAGCGAACTGCTGGCCCTGCTCACACTTAACCCGTAATGAGGGAAACGCCCGCGTGCATCACTTCACTCACGTGCTTAGGCCCTTTCCTCGAATTACACGTATTAACACGCATTAATTCCGACAGGGCCCTTCATTCCGACAGGGCTGATTACAAGCTTCCCATCGCGGGACCCGGATCGCACACCTGGTAAAACCAGGCGTGATTTTTGGGTCCCACAAGGGGAAGACGGAGGTAACAATGGGCCAGTTGTCATCTGCCCATTGTTACCTCCATCCCCATTCCCATTTGAGCCCTATAGGGGCTCAAATGGGATTGGCGAATGGTTCCTGCAAGGAGGAATGACCGGGTCCTCCAATGTTGGAATAACCCGGTTATTCCTCATTGCAGGAACCCGGTAAATGAGCCCGGTTTGGTGGCAGCCATGGAGCTAATACCGCCATGGCTACCGCCAAACTCGTAATGAGGGCCTATGTGTTCACGCATGTGTGACTTGTAAGGTATGTCCCCATGCTCTGAATAAACTAACAGAACTAAGTAGCAAGCATAACTTCAATTAAAAACGTACTGGGCTTAATTCAGAGAGCGTTTTTCAATGGGATTGAGCCATTATAAACCTGAATCAGGCCTATTGAGTTCATGAACTGCACCATCAGGCTTTCACCTGAAAAGGAGACATTTGTGCATTAAAACAATGTGATACACTGTGAATGTATCACCAAGAGTGGTTAAAGAAGAGATAGTTTACTACATAAATGTGTGTGTGTACTTTGTAAGCTGTTTTGGGCCTTTTCCATATACAAACAAGAAACTCGTAGGGTTTAAATCGGCAGCAATGTTACACAAAAATTATAAAAGAGGCTAACCCCTACAGAGGCTTCAAAACACTGTGGCCTGACTAAAATAGGGAAAACGAATGCAAGAGCACAGTGCGCAAAGAAAGGACCTGACGACAACATGATGGTATCTGACACTACAATGAATAGTTAAACTGACTCTGAGAGGGAGGGTTTAGTAATCGAACGGTGTAATGGTGAAGCAAGTGGCTCGTGTTTAATTGTATACAGTCTTAGCACAGAACATGATTCCCAAGATGTGATCATCGTCATGAGAATACAACTTCCTTGAAAAAGATGTGTAATGAAATATTAATGTATACACATTTTATAGAAAAACACCATCTCATTAGATCGTGTTCATATTTTGACACTTAATGCAATCAATTCCACAACTGCGCGTGAAAAAGACCACTGCTTTAGAAGATGTAGATTTCTTGGATGATAATGTCATATCTAATTGAAAGGTCACATTTTAGTCATTGATAACATTTTTAAAATAAATCTCTCTATTAATTTTTGTTAACAAACAAGAATGTACCATAGGATACAACCTTCAAAATGCATTACCCTCTCCTGTGACCTTGCATCCCTCCCCATATGTTGCAGATATCCCAAGTTGACATGCCTTGGCCCATTTTACATCATCTATCGTTTCTGAGAGGTCCCTCTCCCATTCTGTTCTAATATTCAGTATTGGCCAGCGAGGGTCAGATCAAATTGTTTGTATATCGTGTGATTAGTCTAACCCCTTTGCTTTATGCAAGGTGTTTTGTATAGGTGGTTTATCTGGAAAATAAGGACATTTCTTATGCAACATTGTCAGTGGTCTGGCCTATGTCAGGGACTGACCTAGCAGCATTTTAAATGTGTCCCTTCCAGTTCTGATGTAATTTGGGCCCATGTGAAATAACTGATGACAATTTTCTGCTTGCCCATATGTCCCGGTTGGGGATTATATATGTATTGCATCGCCAATCCACTTACCTATGTATGCCAAACTTTCAGCACTGTCCCTTCTTTTAATGGTGTTTCATGTGCAGTTCATGGTTCTCTTTTCATGTGTCCCCCCTCAGTCAGTCTTTGTGTTGAGTATTGCAGTTATGATGCCTTGAGGTATATTTCAAAGCCAGTGGAGCTCAGTCCTGCCTCATCTATACATCTCTTTAGCAGGTTCAGCGCTATCCTCACACTTCTCCCTGCTCATAATATTCTTAGGATGTCCTGCCCCACTTGTTTGAAGAACGGTGCTTTTATGAGTTATGAAATATTGGTGAAATAGTAGAGTTAACCCTGTAATATTATCATTTATACAAAGGCTACACTGACCATTCGTGTGAGGGGAATTTTCATGCAAAAGTCAATCGAGCTGGCTAGTGCATCCCGTGATGTCAGGACTAAACGGCTAACACCAAACACAAAAACAATCCACACAAACCATAGAAACAAGGGAAGAACACAATAAACCCAAGAATCCCAGTATGTTAATATCTTGGCTAACATACATCCTTATGGTGTTCCTTGTGGACTTCTACCCTGGCCAGGCAACTGGCATAACAGGGTGCATGCATCTGCTTGACACCATCGGATCATAGTGCTGAAAAGTAGTCTGGAAACTAAGATTCTCAACATACAATCTAATTGGCATTCTTGGGGTGGGACTGGGCTTTCAAAGCCCACCCTCAACCAACGCACACAGCTTGTTTCAGCAAAATCTATAAGTCGAGGTTGTTTGGACAGTGTCTTCCTAACAACGAGGGACAGGCATCTCTCTAACATTCAAGCAATATGAGCACAAGCGGGAAGCCTGCAGTGAGACATGCCGTGGACCAGTACGTCCCAGTCAATGCAACAGGTACGTTTTCTCTTCTTATCTGGGGTCACATTATGGCAGGATCTGCAGTGGACATGTCCACACTTCTATGTCCAGCTGCCCCATTTTGATGAATCCGTGATTTGGGGATCTGTTGATTTTGGCATAACGCACAAATGGTGTTGAGCTGAAGAACATCACACTGGAGAACATTTCTCATTTGAGATTTGTCTTGGCAAATCTAGAGGAGTATCGCGGTGCACAGATGTTAGTTGATATATATTGTAGAACAGCCACAAAGTGGCAGCAACACATGAATGGGAGAAGCAAAATGTTCTTCATGCCTGTATGTACTAAAACAAATAACTAAAAGGGGCAGTTAACTGACTTCTCAGTGCTTTCTAACTGAGAATGTGTGGACCCCAAATCAAGCAATACCATAGACACATTGGGCCTCATCATGAGTTGGGCGGTATCCTGACTGGGATACTATCCAACTGTATTTGCGTTACCGCCCACCCGTCCAGCGATATTACCACTGGATCAAGGGTTGAGCGGTAAACATAATTCCCCATTCCCCATTGGTCCATTGGACTTTATGGGGAATTTTTGGTGCAATTACCGCTGGCAGTATTACTGCGCTGTAATTGCACCGAAAATCTGTATTTTTTCTGGCACCTTGAAATGCTGACAGTAATAGCGTTACCACCGCATTTAAGGGCTACCGCTCAACTCGTGATGAGGCCCATTATAAATATATATATATATATATATATATATATATATATATATATATATATATATATATATATATATATTACATGGCCACGGTAGTGGTAGTGGCCATGTAGTTATGGTTAAGTTGGTGTTTCCATAGGAAGAGCACTTTTTGGGCGGCTTATAACTTCGCTCTCCCTGGATGAATCCTCACCAAACTTTGCAAAAAAAGTATTTGGGTCATACTGAATTTACTGAATTTTTTTGCAAAGTTTGGTGAGGATTCGTCCAGAGGGCGCAAAGTTATAGGGGGGGTCCCAAAACTTTTTTTTTCCCATAGACTGAATGGGAAAAAATATTTGCTTGCGTCTACAGCCCAAACCGCTGGACGGATGTTCACCAAATTTGGACCAGGAGCAGTGGCTTGGTCCAGAAAGCGTGCGTGAAAATCCGTACAGTAGTTTTTTAAAAAATGACCAAAAAGTAGGTAAAAAAAAATTAGTGATATCTGTGTTCGGTCCGCGGACACACTTCCCTGTTCGCTCCGTGGACAGTGTCCTGATTGGCCAATCGGCTTGCATGATGTCCGCGGACATGTGACGTGTTCACTGATTGGAGTGCGTGGAGCATGAAGCACGTCAGATTTTCGGTAGCGCCCGCCATCTTGGATTCGCAGATGTCCGCGGACAGCGCGGTGAAACTTTGTTCAAAATTTGTATTTAGTAGAGTGTGTTGGTGTATAGGAGTGTTTAGGGAGGGTGTATGAGATAGGATGAAAGTTGTTTTTTTTTTTGTGTTAGACCTTCTTTTTGTGTTCGATTTGTCTGCGGACATCACGGGTGTTCTGAAATGTTCTAAATAAACTGAATGGGGGTGTCCTGAGGACTCAATATGTGTCCGTTTTGTTCGCAAGCAAGCTGAAACTGTTCTAAGAACACTCGCGGTGTCCTGAAATGTTCGCAAATAAACAAAATGGGGGTGTCCTGAGGACGCTGCCCGTATTGTTCGTTGTCAAGTTGAATGTGTTCTAAGAACACTCGCGGTGTCCTGAAATGTTCGCAAATACACAAAATCAGGGTGTTCTGAAGACTTTGTCGAACACTCACTGTGTCCGGAAATGTTCGCAAATATGAATGGGGGCTTGTGGCTGTCAAGTTGAATGTGTTCTAAGAACACTCGCGGTGTCCTGAAATGTTCGCAAATAAACAAAATGGGGGTGTCCTGAGGACGCTGTCCATATTGTTCTCTGTCAAGTTGAATGTGTTCTAAGAACACTCGTGGTGTCCTGAAATATTCGCCAATAAACAAGATGGTGGTGTTCTGAAGACGCTTCTAAGAACACTTGCGGTGTCCTGAAATGTTCGCAAATACACAAAATGGAGGTGTTCTGAAGACGTTGTCGTACACTCGCTGTGTCCTGAAATGTTCCCAAATATGAATGGGGGTTGTGGCTGGCAAGTTGAATGTGTTCTAAGAACACTCACGTTGTCCTGAAATGTTCGCAAATACACAAAATGGGGGTGTTCTGAAGACGTTGTCGAACACTCACTGTGTCCTGAAATGTTCGCAAATATGAATGGGGGTTGTGGCTGGCAAGTTGAATGTGTTCTAAGAACACTCACGGTGTCCTGAAATGTTCGCAAATAAACAAAATGGGGGTGTTCTGAAGACGTTTCTAAGAACACTCGCGGTGTCCGGGGAATGTTCGTAGGGGGTGTCCTGAGGACGCTGTCCGTATTGTTCTCTGTCAAGTTGAATGTGTTCTAAGAACACTCGCGGTGTCCTGAAATGTTCGCAAATACACAAAATGGGGGTGTTCTGAAGACGTTGTCGAACACTCGCTGTGTCCTGAAATGTTCGCAAATATGAATGGGGGTTGTGGCTGGCAAGTTGAATGTGTTCTGTGTTCGATTTGTCTGTGGACATCACTGTGTTCTGAAATGTTCTAAATAAACTGAATGGGGGGTGTTCTGAGGACTCAATATGTGTCCGTTTTGCTCGAAAGCAAGCTGAAACTGTTCTAAGAACACTCGCGGTGTCCTGAAATTTTCGCAAATAAACAAAATGGGGGTGTCCTGAGGACGCTGTCCGTATTGTTACTTGTCAAGTTGAATGTGTTCTAAGAACACTTGCGGTGTCCTGAAATGTTCGCAAATACACAAAATGGGGGTGTTCTGAAGACGTTGTCGAACACTCGCTGTGTCCTGAAATGTTCGTAAATATGAATGGGGGGTTGTGGCTGGCAAGTTGAATGTGTTCTAAGAACACTTGCGTTGTCCTGAAATGTTCGCAAATAAACAAAATGGGGGTGTCCTGAGGACGCTGTCTGTATTGTTCTCTGTCAAGTTGAATGTGTTCTAAGAACACTCGCGGTGTCCTGAAATGTTCGCAAATAAACAAGATGGTGGTGTTCTGAAGACGCTTCTAAGAACACTCGCGGTGTCCTGAAATGTTCGCAAATATGAATGGGGTTGTGGCTGGCAAGTTGAATGTGTTCTAAGAACACTCGCGGTGTCCTGAAATGTTCGCAAATAAACAAAATGGGGGTGTTCTGAAGACATTTCTAAGAACACTTGCGGTGTCCGGGGAATGTTCATAGGGGGTGTCCTGAGGACGCTGTCCATATTGTTCTCTGTCAAGTTGAATGTGTTCTACGAACACTTGCGGTGTCCTGAAATGTTCACAAATACACAAAATGGGGGTGTTCTGAAGACGTTGTCGAACACTAGCTGTGTCCTGAAATGTTCTCAAATATGAATGGGGGTTGTGGCTGGCAAGTTGAATGTTTTCTAAGAACACTTGCGGTGTCCTGAAATGTTCGCAAATAAACAAAATGGGGGTGTCCTGAGGACGCTGTCCGTATTGTTCTCTGTCAAGTTGAATGTGTTCTAAGAACACTCGCGGTGTCCTGAAATGTTCGCAAATAAACAAGATGGTGGTGTTCTGAAGACGCTTTAAAGAACACTCTCGGTGTCCTGAAATGTTCGCAAATAAACAAAATGGGGGTGTCCTGAGGACGGTGTCCGTATTGTTCTCTGTCAAGTTGAATGTCTTCTAAGAACACTCGCAGTGTCCTGAAATGTTCACAAATAAACAAAATGGGGGTTTTCTGAAGACCTTTCTAAGAACACTTGCGGTGTCCTGGAATGTTCGTAGGGGGTGTCCTGAAGGCGTAGTTCGTATTGTTCACTGGCAAGTTGAGTGTGTTCTAAGAACTCTCGCGTTGTTCTGAAATGTTCGTAGGTGGTGTCCTGAAGATGCTGTTCGTATTGTTCGATGGCAAGTTGAATGTGTTCCTAAAACACTTGCGGTGTCCTGAAATGGGGGTGTTCTGAGGACACTGTCCGTATTGTTCGTTGTCAAGTTGAAAGTGTTCTAAGAACTATCGCGTTGTTCTGAAATGTTCGTAGGGGGTGTCCTGAAAACACTGTCCGTATTGTTCGCTGGCAAGTTGAAAGTGTTCTAAGAACACTCATAATGTCCGCAGACATTAAAAGTTTCCATAGACCATAGTTGAAATGTTTGATTCTATGGATGTGATATGCTGCGGTGGTTGTGGCCAGGGCATAGAGTCTTGGGTGCATGGCCATTTGGCCATGCACCCAAGACTGCATGCCTTGGCCACAACCACCGCAGCATGTCACATTCATATTTGCTTCTAACTTTGGGTGAAAAACAAATGTATAAGAAACAAAGGTATTAGATACTATGGATGTGATATGCTGCAATGGTTCTCCTTATTATTGTATACTTACTGTTTGGTCTAGGAACTGGAGTACATGTATTTCTTGTTAATTTCTGTGATAAAAGAAAATAGCATGTTAGTATTAGTATTTTGCAATGACTTATTACATTGTATAATCAACATAATTTTTTTTTTTTTGACCCTCATATTTAGTAGATTACAAATCAGAGTACTTTGCAATTTGCTCAGTTTCTGTATTTGTTGCTAAAATCATTGGGTCTGTGGGAGAAAAAAAAATCCATGTTGGATTTAAAAAAAACCTTTTTCTGTTATGCTACAGTTTATTTGTTTGTTTGTTTTCAGTGTTCACTTGTTATACTTTGGCTTGTTGCATTTTTTTGGAGCAGTAACATATTATTTATTTGTTTGGATATTATAACATTTTGGAGCAGTTAGATTCCAATTGGCATATTCTAACTGTCTATTTTTTTTTATATATTTTAGTGGTATTGATTTATCTATTTGGATATTGTTACATTTTGGGACAGTTAGATACCAATTGGCGTATTCTAACTGTGTATTTTTTGGTCTAATTTAGTGGTATTCATTTATCTGATTAATTGTTGTAGAATCTTTGAGCAGTTAGATAGCTCTTGGAGTATTCTAACAGTTTATATTTTTTTAACACAAGTTTACGTAGGGTTTAAATACAGTTTAGTTATAAAATTTTGGTTTTAAGAACATCAAATAAGTGTTTGTAAGATTTGCTGGTAATCTCTGTTTTAGAGTAATGGTACTATCATTACATTCAAACCATCCACATTTCTTTTTTATATATGCAGTGTAGTGCCCTGAATTGGTTGTGGCTCCTGCGTGGTTGATTATACCTATTGTTGTGAAGGTTTTCTTACCAAGTGATATTTGACCATGTGTGAATCCAGTCAGCTTGCAGTTGTTTTTGGTACCATCTGCATTGTAACGTAGAAGCATTTGTATTATGTAATTACTATGTGTTTGTATTACTAACGTGGGGCGATTTTCTGAATTGCAGGTAGAGCATAATCTACCATGATTTGCATTTTGTACAAGTCGCTGAAATGGAATGGAGTCACAATTTGGTATTGATATATATATGAAGCGTTCATTGGGGATTTCTTCTTGTGTCACATTGTTGCAGAGAGTGCATGTATGTTTCCACATGTATGAAATCTGAAAGTTTTCATTTATAGGTATGTTTTTGTTTTCCCGTACTTGTAGTAAGTACATTAGAAATTCTTGTGGATCTTCCTGTGAGTTTATAGTGAATTTCACCATTCCAGCACAGTAGTCCAATTGTTGTCTTATTCCACAAACACTATACGTGTTGTCAGGATTGTTTGCTGCATTTTTGTGAAGTACTAACATTTACAAACACAATGGGTCTGTACTGTGTAAGTAAATGTTGTCAACAATTGGTGGTAATTGAAATAGAATATTCATTGCTACATTTGCGTAGCAACGTACACCAACTATATTTGAGAATTTAAATGGTCCAGGCAGTTCTGTATCTAACTGCTTTTTTGGAGTTTGTCTTCCTTCTTTAAAGAAGTACCTGGTTTACTTTCCCTAATTGGTTCTTTTTTGCTTGTGGTACTTGATGAAGTATTAGTTTCTTTTACTCTCTTTGGAGGATTTGCAGTGACATCCTGTTGCATTTCTGTTTGATTTATTTTTCTTTTATAACATTTTACTTTTTGTGGAACAGAATATGTGTTTAGGTGGGGGGTGTATAGTGAGCGAAGTCTATTGTATTCTAAAATGCAAGGAATATCAGCGTTTATTTTACTTGCATCAAAGTTGATTAGAAATAGACAGCCAATTGTAAGTAAGCGTGATAGTGCTACGTAGCTCATGCCTTCTTTAAAGACTGTGTTACCAATATCTATCATTGCTTTGTCCAGGGTAAGACCTTGTGATTTATGAATCGTGACTGCCTATGGAAGAGTTAGAGACAATTGTTCTCTGCGTACATACATATCTTTGAAGAGAAGGAATCTAGCTGTTGAGCGTCCTATCCTTTTTACTTGTGAAAGTTTGTCAAAGAGTATATTGACAAACTGAATTTCGTTGTCGCGTGGGTATGTTTGAAAGCCAACAACTGTACCCAGTGCTCCATTAACTAGTCCTTGGTCCAGGTCAAGGTTACGTTTAAGCATTACTCTGCAATTTAAGGATAATTTTAATATCTTTTCTAAGCCTGCTGTGTTTGAGATTGATTTTTCTAAACTATTTAGTCTTGTTGTGGCGTGGTCAAACATGGGTAGTGTCATAATATGTACATCTAGTTTGTCTGTGGCGCTAATTTCCATGATTGGTTGCATTTCTTTACTTAGCATGATTTCATTGAATTTGAAACAGCTTGCAAGAGTTGGCATTAAGGCCATACAATTGACATTTTTGTGTGCTAATTGTTCCATAACATCTGTAGCACATGCATTATCGCCATAAAGTGCATTAATGTGCCGGGTTTTCAATAGTGCTTCTGCTTCTTTAGACAATATACCAACTCTGATACTTTTTAAAATGTTGCCATAAGTGAGATCTGCAGATTGATGCGTGTTTTCTGTTAATTCTCTGTATTGGAAATGTTGCCAAAGGTTGACATTTCCAATGCTGCCAACAGTTTTACAGCAGAGTTTGTGTCCTAATGTTTTAAAAATAGGCTTACCTTTTACTGGTGTTAATTGAAGCAGATCTCCAGAAACAATAATGTGTTTTCCTGCAAAGAGCTCTTCATAGTCTGTTTTGAGTACTTCTTGTAATCTGAGGTGAATCAAAGCTAACATCAGGTTGGAGACCATGCTCACTTAATCTATTAGTAGCATTTTCATTTGTTTCAATACTCTGCGTAGTTCCATTGCAGCTTCTGCAGAAAGTTTGTAATAGTCTAATTTGTTCTGGTGTTCCACTGGAAATAGTAGTAATCAGTGTAATGTAACACCACCTATGTTATAGGCATTTAAACCTGGTGGGGCAGTGACAACAGCTGACAGTTTGTTGTTTGTCAATTGTTGAAGGAACTTACTAATGATTTTGATTAGGAATGTTTTGCCAGAACCAGCTTCACCACTGACGTACAGTAGTATAGGTTTATAATTATGGCAGGAACATTCTTTATTTTCATGTTTTATACATGTGCAATTTGTTTTGTTACTTCTTCAAAAATGCTACCTTGCTCATTGTTTAGTTTTGATTGTAGTATAGTTAAGTCTTCTTAATCTTCATACTGACACATGGTGTTTTCTACTTCTATCATAGCTAATTCTGCCTCATTTATTATTAGTGGTTCTCCCAGTGGTACTTGTCTTCCTGTTACAGAAGGTTGACTACTGTCAGGAGTGTCCTTATCTAGTTGGGCTTGGAGTTCTTCTTAGTGTTGCTGTTCATTGTGCAACATTGTTGTGTACTATGTAAAGTTTCCATCAGTTATAGTGCTTTCAATTGCTTTGAAAGCATCCTCATATGAGTCATAGTTATCTAGTATTTGTTCTTCTTTTCTCCATAGTTTGAAGAGTTGTAGCAGGGACATGTAATATACTTCTTTATTTTGAGGAGTCTTTAATGACATTTTGATATGATTAATTAAATTTGGTTTAGTGAGTTTAACTAAGCTGCCTTCACAGTTTGTGACTCTATATTTACCTTTTTTTTTCATCAGGTTTCATATTATTTTTGTATGTGTAGTTTTGGGCTATGTGGTATAGACACATGTTTTCCAAAGTATTACTTCTGTTTGGGTAGTATGTGTCCAATAAATTGTTTTTTAAAATGTCTTGGCTGTTGGGATCACATTTGGCTATTGTTTCTATATCCTCATATGTTTTTAGAACTCTTTTTCTAGATTTAGCTGGACCAAGACTTAGCCATACTATATTTTCAGATTTACCATACAATGCAGTACCAGTTAAACGATCAGCTGCTTCATATGATCCACATTCTCTATGGGTGAGCATTTTTATGCCCAAGCTGTATAATTTCTGAGACACTGTTTTATCTGATGACAGGTCATCCCAGAGGTCTTGGAGCTCTGTCTTTTCTGCTTTAGTTAAGTATGCTGTGACATATCGTGCAACCGCAGTAGAATTGTCTGCAATGTACTGCACATCTATGTTTGCATTCCATAAGTGGGCAATGATTGCATTATAATCATTGATATATTTTTCTTCTTCTTTTCTTTTTATGTAATATGTATTTTTAGGTGACTTAGCTTTAACACTATGTCTAACTGAAGACATGAGGTTGTTCACTTGACCTGTATTTGTAACTGGTCTAGGGAAACCAAATGGGCATTTGGTGTAGTATTTCCCTTTGTTTTTGTATTTGCGACGACAATATTTTCCACATTTGTGTCTTTGAAATTGTAAAATATGTGCATGAAGATCACTATTTGTGGCTTCTGATGGAATTTCACAAGTGACATATTTTTCAATAAACTGTAAAACAGTGGCATCACTGTTCTGACCAAATTTAGGAGCATCTTTAATCCATAAAAGCATGTGGATATGTGGTGCTCCTCTGGCTTGGTATTCTTTTCTCCAAAAGAAGTGTTGCACTTCTCCAAGGGGAGGAACAGTTTTATTACAAATGAAATGTAGCATAGCAATGAAGCAATGGTGAAAATATCTTGCAACATTAACAGGATCCAAAGAACAAAGTTCTCCAGGTGTTAGTATATCTATGTTTGTTTTGTTTTTATTTGATATGTGTAGGAAATCATGTAAATCGTCCCATGCATATTCTGCATAACTTAATGTAACAAACCAAGTGGATTGGCCAAGGTTTCTGATCATACAACGTACATCTCCATGACGTCAAAACCAGTACTCTTTAGTACCACGCATATTTGCTAATAGATTTGTAATATTTGATTGTAAAACCTCCTCCTTTTGTTGCACTTTTTCTAATAATTGTGTAGCTGTCATATTTTGAAAGTGTGATCCTGATTTTAATATGTGTGCAACTCCGTAACATATAAAGTTGCTAGTTCACTTTCAAAGAGTAGGTGGAATATGTATTCCACATTTTGTCTAAATCTGGGATCTTCAGAATACATCCGTAATGAGCGGTATTCTGAAGCTGATATTTGAATAGGTCTATCATCATGCCTTCCTCCTTTGCCAGTAGGAAAGAGTAGAGGAAAAGCATGTGCTTCTATACTTTTTTCCCATCTGCTGATTGGCGATCCTTTTGTTTGACGCATTTGGTACGTTTTCAGTATATTTTCTATGGTGTCATTAGAGTGCAAAGGATGAATTGTATAATGGTCTAAAGTATTTGATATTTTAGCAGGATCTAGTAGCTCAAATTGAGCAGCTTCTTGTGTTTCTTGAATTATTTCAGTTGTATCTTTCAAGTTTTCTTCAATATTAATTTCTTTGTAATATTCATTATTCTCTTTAAGATATTGGAAGGCTTGTCTAACTTTATGTAAATCTACCAGCTGTTGCCATATTTCTTTGTCTTTTGTAGGTACCCATTTACTAAGATAATTAAAGATTGCTGCATTGGCCGTTGCACTCCTAGAGTATGCACATTTTCTTTTAGATCTAATGGTAAAAAACTACTTTTCCATGAATGCCTTTTACCAATTCAGAGGGAGGTAATTTTGCTGTTTTTGGTTGAAGGCGTATTATTGCTTGAAATGGGTGTACTGTTTGAATTATGATGCTCTCATATAAATTAAGTTGTTGAGGGGTTTTGGTACTGGGTATAATTCCAAATTATTTGTGATAGCACGTGAAGGAGTTTGGTTGTTGTCAAGTTTTGTAGTGCAGTAACTGCAAAGTATTAAGGGCTCAGTTATTTCGTATTTGTTTTCTGCTACAAGGTAGAGACCTAATTCAAACCATTTAGAATCTTCATTGTCTTCTATTTTGTATGATAGGTCTACAGTTTTTGTGTTCCTTTTATAAAAAGTTCTACGGCAGCATACACATACATGGTTTGGTACTTAAGCCGATGTACTTTTAAATGTTAGTATTTCTTTTTGGTATGTGTTTAGCAAAAGATGTGTAGAATTGTTGCTTAATTGGTTTAAAGCTATTTCATTCTGTAAATGGCTTTCACTTCCAAAATATTTTTTCTGGATATAGTCAATTTCTTCAAGTAGGTCTTTTGCTGTACCATGTAGAAGGATGTTATTTAAATTTGCTAGTGCTAAAGCAGGACTTTTAGCATAGCACAGTTTATAGACTAGATTTCTTATAGTTGAATGATGTGTTGATATCCTTTTGATATCATAGAAAGTGGTTTTACAAGTAGGTCCTGTAATGCAGGCCAATGAATGTCCTTGTAGTCCTGTGTACTTGCGCACTGGACAGGTAATATTTGCATATTTTGCAGTAATTTAATTTTGATTTTGTCTTTGCTTTTTACATATTTATTGAGGAATTGGCGTAAAGATTTGAAACATTTTTTTATTTAAATTTGTATAGCGCGCAAGCAGCCCAGGGGCATTGAGGCACTGTTACTTGCATGAGCTTAGTTACAGGCATGGTATCAGAAAGAGGCATAATACAGATAGGAACAAGCAAGGTTATCATTACAGCTTATGCGGTTGGTCAATACAACTTAGGCAGTGGGTCATATGGTTGGTATTATGCAGCTGCGAGGGACCTTATGAGAAGAGAGTGGTTTTCAGTGCTTTGCGGAAGGCTAGGAGGGAGGGCTCACCGCGGATGGTGGGAGGTAGGGCATTCCAGTGAGTGGGTGCGAGATAGGGGAAGCTGGATCCACCTGCTCTGGATCTTTTTACTAGTGGCACAGAGAGCATGTTGGTGTAGGGTGATCTTGTTGGTCTTGTAGAGGCGACGGAGTGGATTCTTTGTGAGAGGTAATCGGGGGCAGTGAGATGGATGCATTTGTGTGTCAGTGTGAGCGCTTTGAAAATTATTCTCTCCTTTATTTGGAGCCAGTGGGCTAGTTTTCTGGCTTCCGAGATGTGGTCCCTTTTGGCAATACCTTGGGCTGCTCGGAGAGCACTATTCTGGATGACTTGTAGCCTCTCCAAGTTTTTTTTTTGAGGTTCCTAGGAAGAGTATGTTGCAGTAGTCTAGCCTGGAGCCGGTGATGGCTCTGGCTATGTTTGTGCAGTTCTCTTTGGAGAGGAAAGGCCTGACTGCGTTGATCAGTTTAGCATGATATGCGGCTGAGGAGGCAATGGCGTTGACTTGTCTGTCCATGGAGAGGTTAGAGTCTAGATAGACTCCAAGAGTTTTGACTGAGTCTGAAACAGGTATTTTGATGGTGTCGATGGTGAAGTGACTGAATTGGGAGTCAAGTTTTTTTAGCGTTTCGGGGGAACCTACCAGTAGGAGTTCTGTCTTGTCAGAGTTGAGGCATAGTCCATTGTCTGCCATCCAGGCTTGGATGGTGTTGTAGAGGTTGTTAAGGGTCATGGAGTCGGTGTCGTAGTTGCCTGTGAGGGTAAGGAGGATCTGGGTATCGTCCGCGTAGTTAGTGTAGGATATACCCATAGCGTCGAGGATGAGGAAGAGGGGTCGTGTGAAGATGTTGTAGAGTGTGGGGGAGAGGCATGAGCCTTGGGGCATGCCAAAGAGTATGGTAGTGGGTGAGGCAGAGGCTAGGTCGGAGAATACTTGCATGGTTCTGTCTTGTAGAAAGGATTTGATCCATGCTGTGGCATCAGGGGAGAACTTGGCAGTGAAGGAGAGATGATGGCAAAGGACGTCATGATCTACGAGATCGAACGCTGCAGATAAATCAAGGAGTAGGAGAAGAGCTGATTTGCCCATGTCTCTGGCATCGTCCATTTGGTTTTTCAGGTCAAGTAGGGCGGTTTCAGTCCCATGTCTAGGGCGGAAGCCAGATTGGCGAAGTCGCAGGAGTTTGTTTTCTTCGATGTAGTGCTGAACCTGCAGATAGGATGCTTTGTCGAGTATTTTGAGGAGGAAAGGGACAGTGGTGATGGGTCTATAATTGTTGGGGGAGGTGGGATCGAGAGTAGGTTTTTTTAGGAGGGGGCGGACCCATGCTTCCTTGAGGGAGGTGGGGACTTTCCCTGTTGCGAAGGAGGCATTAACAAATGCTGTCAGGATTGTTTGGGAATGTTACACATTGACGTGCATGGCCATTTGTACACTAGACGTTCTGATTCAGTTGAATGGAGGGGTAATTCTAAGTTTTCAGGGCATATTTTTGTAAGGAGTACTTCTTGTTCCATTATGGTATTATTCACTTTTTCATAACCTCGACCACTGCTATGCATGGCAATTATATTTGTTTGCTTTTGTTTGTACGCTTCTTCATTAAAATATGGTTCTGTGCTCGTAGTGTGATTCCATTCACCTACGCAGATACTTAAGAAGTTCTTTCTGTTGACATTTCGCTTATTGAGAAGTCTTTTTTGTAATTTAGTTATTAGTTTTGTTAGTGGTTTCATTTTGTTTAACAGTAAAATAAATAACTTTCTTTTGAGAAGAATTGCACTGTCCATCAACGCTTCTAAGATTAATTTCCTACGATAGGTTTTAAGCATTGAACCTGATTTCTCTCCTGTTTTTATAAGATTTTGAAGGACTTTGTGACAGTACATTTTGGCTAGAATATTTTTCTTGTTATGCTTACTTTGCACTATATTAAAATTTCAAGAAGTAGTTTTATCTGTAGTGATAGCTGATTTTCTGTTAATTGTTTTTTGGTTTGTTTTACATTTTGATAGAGGAGGCACAGTTGTTGTACTTGAAACTTCTTGTGTTTCACTAAATGACTGTATTAGCTGTTTTGTTTCAACTTTTTTTTACAAATTCTCCTAGAGATGGATGCTTATGTTGGACACTTTTATTTCCATTTGCTCTACTTCTGCGTTGCTTTCTACGGACTTGACTTTTGGTAGGCATTCTTTAGGGTCTGTTGAAAAAAATAAAGAAGGTATGGGTTGGGGTTTTCTGCAATGTATGTGTGCTGTGTGCATGAGTATTTGAGTAAGATGATAAAGATGTATGTAATGGTGTGTCATTGTGCATTGGGAACTACAACTAGTAGGGATAGGTATTCTTGAATGTATGTGTTACTAAACTGGGGTTCAGATGACAAAAATAAAGTAAACTAGTGGTGTGGAAAAGTACAAATAGTAAATCTAATGTATACAATTAAAACAATTGTTTGTTCTATAATATGAAAATTGTAGCGATTCAGTTGGGTAATTTGTGTGTCCAAAAATAGGAATTTGTGGGCCATCCTGGCTGTAAATCGCTGTTTAAGACATGGAGATTTTTGGACAAAATGGTACACAATCTCTATTTTTGGGCACAGAAATAGCTTGTATTAACTTTACAGTATGTTTGAGTAATAATACAAATATTATGGTGATATTCTACTTACTTTTTTTTCTTAAATTAACCAGTAACTTCTTAGTTCTTCTTTGTTCTTCGAATTCGCTGCTTCTTTTCAGGAGACTGGTCTTCACTTCAATTGTAAAAGATTCAAATTAGTAACTTTGTTTGTATATAGTGCTGTTTTTAATTTAGATATTGATTTTTTTTAATTGAAATCCTCATCGCCTTCTTCAAAATCATTAAACTAATTTATTTACATAAGATACATTACATCAGTTCAGTAAACATGATATGTTCTTAATGAACAAATTGTATTGAATGACTAACTGTAGCAAAAAAAATATCTTTACTATGTCTTGTGAAATTTATAATATACCAGTGAATACCACTATTTCTGCAACTAAGCTGTTCTAGGTAATAGCGCCTTAATGTCATGTCTAAATTAAAGTAATTAAGTAAATACATAAATAAAAACAAAAAAATATGAAATTGTGTAAGTATTTTTTTAAAGATTTAAACATAGATTGTGCTTGCATGCAATTTTGTTTGAATATATGTAGTCTATATATTTCATTTAAAAAATGTTAGTTTAACATGATTTGAGTATGTGTGTATAAAGAAAGTAAATAGTATAAAGGTTTATAAGTGATAGTTCATTTTAGGAAATTGAAAAAAGCACAGTAAATTCATTTTACAGATTACACAAGCTAAAAGTCTGTTTGAAAATGTGTTTATCTACTGTACAGAAAATATGCATACCTGAAGTTTGTGTTCATGCATATGGATATGCATGGAGCTGCAAGTAGAAATCTTGGAGACTTGTACAGTATTTCTGGTAGATGGTTCTTGCCAATGATATGACAATTGTACTCAGAGAGATTCACAGTACATTTGCAGTGCTGATCTATGATGATGCAGTTAGATGTAGAGGTCTTTAATGTGATTGGTGCATGGTCATGTGACTTCTTAGCTACATCCAATGAGGGAATGACAGAGAGAGTGAAGTGGAAATGGTAGAAGGGCTGTTCATGTTACGATATGTCCGCAGACATGGCGGCAGTTCGCGGACATCGGGAGTTACTTCTGGGGATTTTTGGGTTCAGAAGTCATGCAAATGAGAATAAGTACTGAAAGGGATTGGTCAGGAAAGTTTAGTGGGTGTGTTGTGCTCATATACTGTTTTAGCTGAGATAAAAACAGATAGCTATGTCTGTGTGTTTTAGGAAAAAGATTGTATGGATTTTGGGAGATTCATAGATATATTGGTTGAAGGTGCATGCAGAAAGCTGTGGAGTAGCTGTAGATCTTGGATTCCCACATGTGGAAGTACACTGGCATGGAGTACGTAGAATGAAGTGGTTGGATTTGCTACCTCTCTGTGCTACTTTGGAGACAGAGCAACATCCAGACATAATTGTAATTCATTGTGGAGGGAACAGTTTAGGACATGTGACTGGAATTTATTTGCAATTTGCTATGAAAGAAGGACTTGGGAAGGTTATGGACATGTTTCCTAATTCTCAAGTGATATTTTCACGGATTGCGAAGAGACAAATGTGGCTTCGTTCTTCTTCATTTGGTCCACAAATGGAAAAAGCAAGGCGCAATGTTAATAAAGCTGTTTGTGGCTTTCTAAAAGATTTTGGCATGTCTTCTTTCCACAATGAAAATATTCTGTTTCGTAGTACAAACATTTTTCACAGAGATGGAGTCAATCTTACTTATGGTGGCAGTCAGATTTTTCTGAGAAATGTACAAAATGCATTGCAACCTTTTTTGGAATTACAACATCCATTTTGAAGTAGGTGTTAAGCATTTATAATTTTTGACTTACAAACACCTGCCAAAGGCTCTTTTCAGAGCCACCACTTCCTCCCAGAGAAAATTGCAATGTTTGTGATAGGGTAGCAACCCATTTTTTTAAATGTTTGCAAACTGTCCGCGGACTTCTAAAAAATACAAAGGGCCCTGCTTCATTTATTTTCACTTCTATTTTTTAACTGTGAAAGGCGGCTCTGAAAACAGCCTTATTTTTTTTGGATTTTTGATATTTTGTTTTTTTTTTGGGTTTTTTATACACGAGACACTAGGAGAGGAGAGGAAAGGAAGGTAAAGGGGGGACACCAACCACAGGGATAAGAAATGCGAGTTGAGAGAGGAAGATGTAGAGTGGGTTTTATTTGGATAGTGAGCAGATCTTCTCGTGCTCTGAGACGATAGTCTCAAAAGCACTACGAAGTCGCTTCCCCCTACAGAGTACTGTGTCACAGTACATTCATACAACTGTGACCCTCGAAAGGTAAGGGTCAACAGCATTCTGTATGGCCTGTGAGGCAGCTTGAGGAAGACGCTGTCCCACAGAGGTGGTCCTTGTGGTGACAGGATCAGAAACAGAGGAGGAAATAGAGGAAATGAACCTGCTATGTTCTTCACAAGGTACAACCCTGCGAATATCCCCAGAGTGAAATGACCTCAGGTGTCGCTTCATAGTAGTGGTCCCAAAGCTGTACTTACCGTGCTTCCCATGACCGAGTATCATTTTGCACTCATTGCAGGTAACATGGTTCGCATGAGCCTTAGGACCATTCCCATGAATGGTAAATAACCGCCACACCCAAGACTCACGCCTAGTGCGGGTAGTAGGGATTTCCTCTACCTCATTCTCATCATCCTCTTCTTCCTCCTCTGCATCTTCACTCCTGTTCCCCTCTTCAGGCCCTTGGGGAGGTGGTAAAGGGAGTGGGGGTGGTGCTGAAGCAGGTGCAGCACCAGGTGGCAGTAGTTCAGCCATGGATGCCATTTTGATGATGGTGTAATCTGCAGGTGGCAGCAAAAATCGCTCTGTTCTGAAGAATAGCCAGAAACGCAATGAGAATAAGCTCTAGGGCGTGGTCTTTTATAGGGGTGCTTGTACGCGGTCTGCGGACATGCGCGCAATCCTCGGACAGATCGAACACAAAAAAAAGTTTGAAAAGTTTCAATAGGTATCTAGAAACTCAGGATTACTATGTGGGACTTGTGCCATGGTGAGATTTTATTGAAAAATATTATGGATTAATTGAAAATGTACTTTTAAATTGTTCGGGGACACGAACAGTGTCCGCATTCAGAACACACGATCAGCGTGGGCGCGGTCATATGATCCGTTCGCGAACAAGTCTGCGAAGGAAGCGTATGTCTGCAGGACACCAAATGCACGGAGATTGGTTAGTGCATGCGCGTTGATGTTCTACGGACACTGTTCGGGTCCTGAAGTAATTAAAAATGCATCACACGTGAAACGAACATTTCAGGACACTGTGTGTGTTCTTAGAACAGTTTAAACTTGCTAGCGAACTGTAAGGACAGATATAGTGTTCTTCAGGACACGTCCAATTTCGTTTATGTACGAACATTTCAGGACACCAATTGTGTTCTTAGAACGGTTTCAACTTGCTAGCGAACAGTACGGACAGGTATAGTGTTCTTTAAGACACCTCCATTTTCGTTTAATTATGAACAATTCAGGACACCGCGTGTGTTCTTAGAATAGTTTCATCTTGCTAGCGAACACTACGAACAGGTATAGTGTTCTTCAGGACAACTCCATTTTCGTTTACGTACGAACATTTCAGGACACCAATTGTGTTCTTAGAAGAGTTTAAACTTGATAGCAAACACTACGGACAGATATAGTGTTCTTTAGGAAATTTTAATGTTTTTTTTACGAACATTTCAGGACACCGCGTGTGTTCTTAGAACAGTTTGAACTTGCTAGCGAACAGTACGATCAGGTATAGTGTTCTTCAGGACACTTCCATTTTCGTTTATTTATGAACATTTCAGAACACCTGCACTGTCCGCGAACACCAACATTGTTTTTAGAAAAAAAAAAAAAAAGAAACTATTTTCAACACAATATAAACATTAAACTTTATTTAACATATATTAATAATTTATGACAGAGAAGGTGAGGCAGAAACCGAAACAAAAACAGGAGAATGAGGGGTATCAACATGATTGTTATTAGGTGAAGAAGGGATGGAAGTCTCATCAAAACGCTTTGGGTTATGGTGAGGGTTTGGGGGTAATTGACTGGGATATGGTGAGGAGGGACAAGTACATGTGGGGCAATGGTACGAGGTTTTTGGTTTAAAATTATCTTCCACAAAAGTTTTCAAATTATTAAAATTAGTCAACAATAAATCCAGTTTTTCTTCTATACTGTGAAAAGTGTTATCCATAACAGGTTTTTCTGAAGTATTTTCTATTGTGGTATGCTCTGTACAAATAAATAAAATAATATATATATATATATATATATATATATATATATATATATATATATATATATATATACATATACATATATATATATATATATATACATATATATATATATATATATATATATATATATATATATATATATATATATACATATATATATATATATATATATATATATATATATATATGTATATATATATATATATATATATATATGTTAAATGTATACAAAATAATAATAATTAAATGGTTTATATTATAAAGTGTTTACTATTAGTTTCACTATCTTGTAACATTTCTTCATGGGGGAAATGTTTCTCTAGCCATACCAGAGTACTAGACATTTCTGTGAGAAAAAAAAAAAAGATAATATATTTTTTTATCTAATACAGAAAGTTTATAAATATATGAATAATATTAAGTACACTTACTATTTCAGGTAAGATATGTCCTATGTACTCAGTGGGTCTGCTCTTGTTCTCAGTTCTGTCGTGTTTGTGAAGTAATTATGTTGGAAGCCAATTTATCTTCTTGTGGTATATTCCATTTTAGAACATAGTGCATTTAAATGAATGTTTAGTGTGTTGTATATATGGGTTAGATTTCTTATGTATCAGTACATATAATGTGTTTGAATTTGTTAAATGTTCATATGTTTTGATATAACAATCATACACACCCCCCCAGAGTTTTTAGGTAGTGGTACTGTTCTTCGAACATGTCCGCGAACATTAAATGAGTTCGCGGACATCAAGTACAGTAGAAGAGATTCAGTCAGTTCCATATGACATGTATATGAAGTCAAAGTCATTATTGTTAAGTTGCACTACTAAAAACCTATGAAATTCAGTGAAAAAACTTTGTTAAAGGGGCGTTATGGTTAAGTTGCACTACTAAAAACCTAAGAAATTCAGTGAAAAAACTTTGTTAAAGGGACGTTATGGTTAAGTTGCGCTGCTAAAAGCCTTTCAAATTCAGTGAAAAAACTTTGTTAAATTGACGTTATGGTTAAGTTGTGCTGCTAAAAATCTTTCAAATTCAGTGAAAAAACGTTGTTAAAGGGACGTTATGGTTCCAAGTAAAACCGAAAATCCCTTGAAATTCACCAGTTATGGTAAGCTAAGCAACCATAACTCGCGCCACCACTGTGCACTGCTAAGCCTAACACCCAGGACATCAAAGATGACATCACAAATGTCATTGATGTACAGTCTTGCGTGCATGGTCAAAGGCCATGCACCTGATAACCAATTTATCAACTCTAACGTTATAAGACAACATGGATTTTACATAGTGCAGTGGTTGTGGGCAGGACGTAGACTTTTGGGTGCATGGCTGCAGGCTGTAGGCCATACACCGAAGAGTGCAGACCCTGCCCACAAGCACTGCAGGATATCACATTCATACATTACACCCATACATTACATTATGTCTCTGGTAGGTGTGGGCAGGGCCTAGAGTCCTGGGTACAAATTGAGTACATGCTAAAGTTATAATGTTTCATTGTATGGGTGTGTTAGAACAAAGTTGTAAGCACTAGAGTAATAAGATACTGCACACCCATATATTGCAATATCTATGGACATACAGCTAAGAGTCTATACTCTCGCCACATCCACTGCAGCATACCACACCTATAGATACACCCGTAGTATCGCACATCACTCAGGTGGTTGTGGGGAGGCCCTGCAAAATTTGGGTGCATGGCCGAAGGCCATGCACCCAACAACAAAGTTATAACCTCTTAATTTATAAGCCAACATGGGTTTTATATAGTGCGGTGGTTGTGGGCAAGACGTAGACTTTTGGGTGCATGGCTGCCGGCTGTATGCCATACACCCAAGCATATACACACTGCCCACAACCACTGCAGCATATCACATTCATACATCACACCCATACAATCGACTATGCATCTGATAGGTGTGGGCAGGGCCTAGAGTCTTGGGTACAATTTGAGTACATGCTACAGTTACAATGTTTCGTTCTATGGGTGTGCTACTGATTTATAAGCAACCATGGGTGCAATATGGTAAGGTGGTTGTGGCCAGGGCCTAGAGTCTTGGGTGCATGACCGCAGCATGTCACAGCAATGGGTACACCTTGTAGTATTCATTATTGATCAGATGGTTGTGGGGAGTGTGTAGAGTCTTGGCTGCATGACCGAAGGCCATGCACCCAAGAACAAAGTTATAAGCACTGGAGTTATAAGCCACTTCACACCCATACATTGAAATATGTATGGACATACACCTAAGGCTTTAGGCCCTGGCTACAACCACTGAAGCATATCACAGCTATAGATACACCCGTAGTATTGAACATCACTCAGGTGGCTGTGGGGAGGGCCTGCAGTCATGGGTGCATGGCCAAAGGCCATGTACCCAACAGCACATTTATATGCAGTGTAGTTACAAGCCACACTGGGTGTGATATGGTGTGGTAGTTGTGGCCAGGACGCAAAGTGTTTGGTCAAAACATGAACAAAGTTATAAGCACTGCAGTTGTAAGGCACTATGCATTTTATATACTGCATACCCATACATTGAAAAATCTATGGCCTTACACCCAAGTCTGTAGCCTGTGGCCACAACTACTGCAGCATATGACAGGTATAGGTACACTTGTACTATGAAACATCATTCAGATGGTTGTGGGGAGGGTGTAGACCATGCACCCAAGATTAAACTTATAAGTAGTCAAATTAGAAGCACCATGGTTTTGATATGCAGCGATGGTTGTGGGTAGGACCTATAGTCTTGGTTGCTTGGCCGTAGGGTGTAGGTGGTAGGTCATACATCGAAGATGGTAGGCCCAGCCTACAGCCACTGCACCATATTACTGCCATAGATTAGACGTGCAGATTTGCATATGTATGAAATGACTGTAATTATATTTACTGTTTAATTTGTTCAGAATCCATATATGCCTTACATGACTTTAGTACTTGGCGGAACTATCCTTTTTTAGTTTCTGTGATAAAAGAAAAAAGCATCTTAGTATTTGCATTTTATGAAGACTTATTACATTGTATAATAGACAGTTTAGCTTTTTTTACCCTTATATTTAGTTTACAAACCAGTGTAGTGTGCATTTTGCTCAGTTTCTGTGGTTGTTTTTCAAATCCTTGGGTCTGGGGGGAAAAAAAATCCTTGTCGGATTAAAAAACCCTTCATTTGCTATGCTACAAACTATTTATTTGTTCTCTTTGAGTGTTTACTTGTTCTTTCTGATTAATGTTATGTTTGTTGCCTTGTTGCCGATTTTTAACAACAGTTAGATAACTGTTGGCGTATTCTAACTGTGCATTTGTTGTTACGGTTCTGTGGTATTCATTTATTTGTGTCGTTGTTATACACTCTTGGGCAGTTAGACCTGATGGCATATTCTAACTGTTTGTAGTCTTTCACTTCATTTTTTGGTAATGTTGAAGTACACATTAGTTATTACATTTTGGGTTTAAGAAGATTAACAGGGTAATTCATAGAATTTCGCACAAAAGTGTGCGCGTGGAAATGTCTGCGCCAGCCGCGTGCGCTAAAATCGATTTCCGTGCACAGCGTATTCATGGATTTTAGACTCCAAAACCAGCCATGGCACAGAGTGGCGCAGCGGCCCTGCAGCAGCGCCAGTTACGCCTCCAAGAACGCCCTCGCGCAAGGAAAAGCCATCAAAATTCCCAATTCAGCACAAAGGGCTGCGCTAACCCTGGATCAGTTTACAGGGCTGCCAAACAGCAAACGCCAAGCGGGGAACGTGTATTACTGGGGTGCGCGTGAAGTTTCACACGCGAAAGGGCCTGTGCGAGTGGGGTACGTGCATTACTGGGGTTCGCGGGAATTTTCACATGCGATTTCAGCAGGGTACGTGTATTACGGGGTTCATAGGAACTTTCACACGCGAAAGTACCTGTGCAAGTGGGGTACGTGTATTACGGGGGTGCGTGGGAAGTTTCATACGCGATTGGGTTGGGTACATGTATTTCGGGGGTGCGCGGGAAGTTTCACACGCGAATGGCCTGGGTACGTGTATTTCAGGGGTGCGCAGGAAGTTTCACACGCAATTGGCCTGTGTACGTGTACTTCAGGGGTGCGCAGGAAGTTTCACACACGCTTTCAGCAGGGTACAGTTTTACGGGGTTCGCGGTTACTTTCACACGCGAAAGGGCCTGTGCGAGTGGGAAACGTGTATTACGGGGGTGCGCGGGAAGTTTCACACGCGATTGGGCTGGGTACGTGTATCTCAGGGGTGCGCGGGAAGTTTCACACGCGAATGGCCTGGGTACGTGTATTTCAGGGGTGCGCGGGAAGTTTCACACGCGATTGGCCTGTGTACATGTATTTCAGGGGTGCGCAGGAAGTTTCACACGTGATTGGGCCTGGGTACGTGTATTTCAGGGGTGCGCGGGAAGTTTCACATGCGATTGGGCTTGGTACGTGTATTTCAGGGGTGAGCGGGAAGTTTCACACGCGATTGGGCTGGGTATGTGTATTTCAGGGGTGCACAGGAAGTTTCACACGCGATTGGCCTGGGTACGTGTATTTCAGGGGTGCACGGGAAGTTTCACACGCGATTGGCCTGGGTACGTGTATTTCAGGGGTGCGTGGGAAGTTTCACACATGATTGGCCTGGGTACGTGTATTTCAGGGGTGCGCGGGAAGTTTCACACGCGATTGGCCTGGGTATGTGTATTTCAGGGGTGCGTGGGAAGTTTCACACGCAATTGGAGTAGGATACGTGTATTACCGGGCTGCGCATTAAGTTTCACACGCGATTTTGCTGTAAGAGCAGGGAATGCGTATTTCGGGGTTGCGCGGGGAGTCCTACATGTGAATTGGCAGTGTGGGTCCTCCCAGGTGTCCCCTCTACCCCCTCCACGGCCACTGCAGGCAGTCCACACCACAGGGGACTACCCCACACCCCTGGTCATGTCCCGCAGGGAGCACATCCACCAAGCCACATGTCACGTTGCAATATGATCACCAACTCATGTCCCTCAGCACCCCCACCCCTCAGCAGTGCAGGGCACCTGCCAGCAGGCCCCCACACATGTCCCACTCATGTCCCCTTGCACCCCCACCCCCCAGCAGTGCAGGGCACCTGCCAGCAGGCCCCCACTCATGTCCCACTCATGTCCCCCAGCACCCCCACCCCCCAGCAGTCAGGGGCACCTGCCAGCAGGCCCCCACACATGTCCCACTCATTTCCCCTTGCACCCCCACCCCCCAGCAGTGCAGGCCACCTGCCAGCAGGCCTCCACTCATGTCCCACTCATGTCCCCTTGCACCACCACCCCCCAGCAGTGCAGGGCACCTGCCAGCAGGCCCCCACTCATGTCCCCTTGCACCACCAGCCCCCGGCAGTGCAGGGCACCTGCCAGCAGGCCCCCACTCATGTCTCACTCATGTCCCCCTGCGCCCCCACCCCCCAGCAGTGCAGGGCACCTGCCAGCAGGCCCCCACTCATGTCCCCTTGCACACCCTCCCCCCAGCAGTGCAGGGCACCTGCCAGCAGTCCTCCACTCATGTCCCACTCATGTCCCCTTGCACACCCACCCCCAGCAGTGCAGGGCACCTGCCAGCAGGCCCCCACTCATGTCCCCTTGCACCCCCTCTCCCCACCAGTGCAGGGAACCTGCCAACAGGCCCCCACTCATGTCCCATTCATGTCCCCTTGCACCCCCACCCCCCAGCAGTGCAGGGCACCTGCCAGCAGGCCCCCACTCATGTCCCACTCATGTCCCCTTGCACCCCCACCCCCCAGCAGTGCAGGGCACCTGCCAGCAGGCCCCCACACATGTCCCCTAGAACCCCCACCCCCCAGCAGTGCAGGGCACCTGCCAGCAGGCCCCCACTCATGTCCCACTCATGTCCCCGAGCACCCCCACCACCTAGCAGTGCAGGGCACCTGCCAGCAGGCCCCCACACATGTCCCACTCATGTCCCCTTGCACCCCCACCCCCAGCAGTGCAGGGCACCTTCCAGCAGGCCCCCACTCATGTCCCACTCATGTCCCCTTGCACCCCCTCCCCCCAGCAGTGCAGTGCACCTGCCAGCAGGCCCCCACACATGTCCCCCAGCACCCCCACCCCCCAGCAGTGCAGGGCACCTGCCAGCAGGCCCCCACTCATGTCCCACTCATGTCCTCCAGCACCCCCACCCCCCAGCAGTCAGGGGCACCTGCCAGCAGGCCCCTACACATGTCCCCCAGCACCCCCACCCCCCAGCAGTCAGGGGAACCTGCCAGCAGGCCCCCACCCATGTCCCACACATGCCCCCCTGCAGCCCCACACCCCCATCATTGACAGGCACCATCCCAGCAGGCCTTGACACATGTCCCCCAGCCAACACATCATCACAATCCAGATCCCTGGCTCTTATGGCCACACAAATCCCACACCACAGCACCCCAGTCCAAACAACCAACCAAGCTTTACATCCACTCCAAATAGAAATCCCCATTACATGATAGATCACAAATAAGCAGTACGCGCATGAGTACAAGTCTGTCCGACCCACACAATGGCAACACATGACTGAGAAAACCCACATTGTGACATGCATGAAACCAATGAGGGAAGACCCACATTGAAGTAAGAAACAAAAATGTAATCAAGTCAAAATGAAGGGAATGAAATAAAAACACACAATAATGCCAATAATAATGAAAATGCAGCATGTCTCAAAAAATGATGAATAAAAAAAAGAGAATCCAAATTAATCCAAATGAAAATGTGTCCAAAGTCACCATCCAACAAAGAAAATCCAAAGGGAAAGAAAAGCGTAATATCCATTGCTCCATGGTGAAGAAAAATAAAGATGAAGGAGAAAAATCCACTGTAAAACTATGTACAAATAGCAAAATCAGGGTCCATGAGCCCAACGACATAAATGAAACCTACAATGAAACCTACCAAATTACTAACTATATACAAAAATGTGGGGCATAGTCCATGCACCCCAAATGAAATAAAAAAGAAATGAAACTTAACACTAATGAACTATATACAATGGCGGCGGGCAAGTCCAATGGCTCACTTGTTGATGTCATGGGCCAGGGCATCATCGAACTCCTGTTCAATGTCTTGGAGGCTGGCCTGTTCTCTGGCCCCGAGGTCTCACAGGGATAACTCCATGTCCACCTACAACTCCCCGCAAATTCCCTCAAGGAACTCAGCCCGCCTCAGCGCCCTGCGCATGGAATTTTCCACCCTGACCATCGTGAGCTGTGCCTCCTCCGCCCGCCGCCGCTCCGCACCTATCTGCTGGCCCAACCGCTGCCACACGAAAGACACTCCCATTCCAGGGTCCTCCTGCCCTCTGGCCGATGCCTGCCCCTCTGATGTAGATTGCCCCGAGCCATGATGCCTCCCACGTTGAGCCTGCCGCTGCCTCCGACACAACTACCTCTGCCAGCACGATGGCATCCAGGCTGATGGAATCCACTGACGCCGTCGTGCACGTGCCCTGCTCGATGATGCCGGCACACCCTCCATCTGCTGGGGTCCAGTTGCTGTGGTGCCCACCCCTGCTGGACCTCTGACTCCCGACTGTGACAGGGATGGGATCCCCACCGAGCTGGCTGCGTTGGTCAGGGCAGGTCCACAGGGGGCCCTGGTGGCATCTGGGCCGGAAGACGGCATTGAGAACGACTGGCGCATAGTCTCCACAGAGGAGGAGAGGGCCGCCAGAGTGGCCGACACATGTACAAAACCCCCGACCATGGACACTCCCAACTGGGCCACGTTGGCACGCTGCTCTTCGTGATGACGTGCATGCTCCCCCCGGGAAGCACGCACGTCATCACAAATGTCACGCGTGCGCAACACAACACCAATCAGGACCTTTTCCATACGGCCAGGGGTCCCCTCGTCCGCAGGTAGAGGAGTGTCAGATGACATGGACATCCCCCCTACATGCGGACGGGCCTGGGATGGGGCATCCCTGCTGATGCATGGTGGTGCAGTCACAGGATCGGGGACAGGATTACACACAGGCACCTCCGCGGTGGCCTGTGCTGCCTCCTGTCCCTGCCCCTGCACTGCACCACTAGCACCAGTGGAATCCCCACCTCCAGACCCGGTCTCTGTCCCTTACACGGCCTCCTCCTCCACCAAACCCCCCACCAACCTGGATGACTCTGTGCCATCTACCTCTGTCGGGCCCTGTGGGGTCTCAGCTGCCGAGAAATCCAACTCCGACCTCCGCCTCGTGGACCTCCCCTCGGCAGCTGCGACCTGAGATGCGGCACCGGACTCCTCACTCCCCGACGAGATGACAACCTGGGAGGGGAGCCGGGCCTTGTGTCTCCGGCTGGCGGTGCGATCCCTGCCGCTGTGCTCCACAGCACCCTCAACGCCCTCTTCATCAGTCGACGCTGCAGACAGGGAGAGATAGGACACAGGCATCAGGGCACTGTACAATGGACTCATACACACATGACAGTTGCACACGAGTGTCATTGTCAAACTTCAGACATGGCATCACAATCCCCAACACACATGTCATTTCAAATCACACACATGAGCTATTCCACATCCATATCGCAACAGCCAGCACCATCCATACACATACAATAGCATGAGCAGGCAAAGGTGAGCCAGACATCACATGAGACACAGGGAGTGCACTAGACATGCACACACGCCACCACACTTACATGCATGTGTAGTGATGAGATCGGCATCCAAGTCACATCTGGCAATCAGTCTTCTACATATCAGTCTCACATGCATCCATGTTGCATGACAGTTGCACACTTGTCAGATACCCATACATGCACATGTGCACAGTGCAGATACATGCAGCTGGAACCAACATCCATGTGTGACACCACAACCTTGACAACTGACATACACAGTCATTCAAACATGTGTGCTCACACATCTGCATTTGGCCTGCATGCTTACCCACACATACACCATCCCTGTGTCTCACACTTGAAAGGACTCGCATGTGTCACCCACAAATACACCATCCATGTGTCTCACACATGAATGGACTCGCATGTGTCAGCTTCACGGCCCTGTACATACACATTCATACATGGCCCTACAAAACCACATGTCCAACCTGCACACTATTGGCACACCACCACACGCACAGCTTCCAATCAGTATGCATGCATACTTACCGCTCAACTCCAGACGGGTGTGCCTCTCAAGGACCTGGACGTGGAGCTCTGGGCATACGCGTTCCAGGACCCTCATTTGGTCTTCCGACAGGTGGCCCCGGCGCCCCTTAGCATCCGCTGCCTTCAAGAGGCGCCGGGCCTTGTTGAGGGTCCTGGACCTGAAGTCCTCACAGCACTTCTTGACATGATGGAATTCGCGGACTGCCACCCCCTCCGCGTTGATGGAAGTCATGATGTCCGTCCAGATCCTGGTCCGTCCTTCCTTGTCGGCGTGCGACCTGCTGAAGAGGGCATCATACTGCCCCAGGACTTGCTCCACCAGGACACCAACTTTGGTGGCAGTGAAGCTGGTGGCCCTCTGCTTCTCTGGCTGGGGGTTGCCAGTGCCGCCAGATGGTGTAGTGCTGGACATGGCAACCCCAGAGGCAGGAGTAGGTGGGCAACTGGGTCCTGGGGCTGGGCTGTGGAGGGAGGGAATCCCAGTCGGGAGTGTTCGGTTCCAGCAGGGGTGGTCACAGCAACAGCACCCCTGGCTGACGTGCAGGCAGCAAATGGCAGGGCATGTGGGCAGTAGGCAATCAGGCAGCAGCAGATGGCAGGTGGGAGCGTGCTCGGGGCTCTGGGGGGCAGTAATTCGGCCTTCTGGGCAGGAGCGTGGTCTTCCGTGTGTGAACGCGTGGCCAGCTTGATACAGAGTGATTTGGCACATGAAAATCTTGCACATCAGCGTGTAATTCGAGGAAAGGCCCTTAGGGCATAAGCGCGTCAGCGCACATACGCGATTTCATTGGACCAAAGGCCCTTAGCACGTAAGCGCGTTTGTGACGTGACGCGCGCAGGTGTTTATCTCATAGCACGTGATGACAGAGCACACGTTGAAAAGCTGCACGTCCGAGTGTCAGCGCGTGTAATTGGAAGAAAGGGCGCATACACGCGTAAGTGATGTGTACGTGTGGGCCGGTTTAAAAGGTACGTGTAGGACGCCATTTCCTTGTACGTGCTTTTTGTAGAGAGCAAGTGGGTGGATTCTATACTTCTTGTCGGTTCACACGCGATTACTTCACAGCGTTTCAAGTTCGTACACCCTGTTACCTCTGACTGCTTTCATTTGTCTACTTTTTTTGGGCCTGTTTCCTCAAACAGTGTTCACTTCTCCTTTTGTCCTGTCTCCTCAGACAGCGTGTTAGGGAGAATTCTCTGTTTAGGCAGAATTTCCTAACCTAGTGAGTCCCCCAGCAGCTTTGCTGGATTTTTTGGGGTTTATTTTTTTTCTCCTGCCAAGAGTGAGACTCTTTTACCCTCACTCTTGGGCATGATTTGAGTGTGTTTCTTTGAATCTAGATGTGTTTAATGGGCTATGGGGTCTTTTACTCCATAGGGCTTCATGTGTTTTTGTGATGTGTGTTACACAGCACCCTCCGTGCAGTAACACAGGGGTGTCATAGTGACCCCCCAGTATAGACTCCATACCCTGGGACTGACTACTGTCTCCCAGGGCATGTAAAGTCACCATTGACTTTACTAGTCTTACATTCTGAACAGAACCAGTACAAACCATCATATTGTGGACGTACTGGCTGGGGCAATTCAATTGCCCCGGTGTCTGTTAGTCGAGGGGGCACGTCTCCGTCCCCCCTGATCGAGTTTTGGCTGGTGGCAGTGGATACTACTTTTTATATTCAACTGCGAATATTTTCCTATGGGATTTCCCATTGTTTTAGGCTACTATCTTTATTTAATTATTTACCGCCGGTTTCTTTAATTAATATTAATTCTCCGGTTGGTATTTTTTGCCAAAACTTGATTCTAAAATGGCGTTTGTGTTCTCTTCTGTGACTCCAACCAAAGTCGAGCCCTTTGTTCCACTTTTTGGCGGGCTTTTCCACAGAAGCCCTCCAAAGTGGTGCCACTCTGTCTGGGGTACTTAGGAGGGGTGGAGGGGAATTTAGGCACCCTGGACTGAGTTGCCTAGGCAACTCAAGTCGCACTCCGTCCTGATTGGCCCAAGTGGTGAGCCGGCCAGCTCACCACTTAGCATGTTTGAGTGACAGCTAGGCTGAGTGAATGGGGGTTTGCTGCATAAAAGCAGGGCTTTGGGGACTGGAACTTCAGAAGTCACCACAGGACCTAAGAATCTGACGAGGGAGAAACTGAGCCGACCTGCCACGACACCACTACCGGTGGAGCCCTGCTGGACTGCCTCACCACTTTTCCCAACGACAGAG
Organism: Ambystoma mexicanum; assembly: GCF_040938575.1. Lineage (NCBI taxonomy): Eukaryota > Metazoa > Chordata > Amphibia > Caudata > Ambystomatidae > Ambystoma > Ambystoma mexicanum. The sequence continues at coordinate 698,424,951 of NC_090930.1, forward strand.
GAGATCTCCCGCCGGAGAGTCTTCTTCCTTTGACTGGTGGGGATAACTAGTTTCACCGTCTTTTCGCCTTCCCGACGTACTTCGTGGCCGCCTTGCCCATGCCAAGCACCCCGGCAACCGGGATACCACGTTTTACCACGACCGCGAAACAAAGGTACCACCTTTAACCAGAAAACTCCACGGCTGGTTTCTGCCCTGGTAGTGCAACGACCTTCATCTTTCCTCCAAGTCGAGATCTTCTCTTCCCCTGGACGATGACGCAACTTGCGCCCACTAGCAGGAACAACTGCCACCGCTGGAGGATCCTTCCCACTTAAAGTACTGTGTCCCGCCTGGCTTCCCTTGCTACCGACTGTACGGGGTAGATTTAGCCCCCGGCTTTCGAACCTGGGTTAGCCTGGGACACCCTGGCTAAACTTTCCTAAGCCTCTCTAAACTCTTTTTGAACCCTCTGCAAGACTTTCTAAGCCTAGTGTAACTGCCTGATCTTGGGCGCATTTGTGCTCTGCTCTCTCTAAGAGTGGACCCAGCCTTTGGACTTTGGCTCACCAGTGACTTTTGCTCTTCTGCCTTGCTTATAGTGTTCCTGAATCTTAGAGTGGTGTACCTTTCCATATTCTGTCTTTTTCCCTCCCTTTCTCACAAACTTATTGGAGTGCAATCTAGTTAAGCGCTCACCTCTGTATGAAAATAAGTGTTTTTTTACTGTGATTTATCTAATAAGGAAAAAGGGGTGTATATATTACAATAGTAACTGTGTTTAGAATATTTTACAATAAGAGTGCTGGAGTGTTTCAAACTGTGTGTTTTTAAAAAAATAATTATATACTTTGATACCAAAGCTCTGGTCAGTGTTTGCTTGTATCATTGTATCTGAGTGCCTATTATGTATACTTTGCATACTGCCTAACTCTTCTTGAGGGAAGTCTGACTGCTCAGCCACAGCTACCAGGTAAATCTGGGTGGTACAGACTGCTACCAAGTGGGTTTACTGCCAACACCTGTAGTCTTAAATCTTTTGCAGTGGTCCATAAGGGAACTGCACAGGTTTCTGCCTAACACAGCGTACAATTCTTCTTTTGGCGGGGGTGTTGCCAACGCGCACACGCACGTATTTTTCACATTCTTTTTCCAGGCAGACGGTGAGTTCCGCACGTACTTAGCAACTGTGCTTGCCCCGTGTGTCGCGTACCCCTTCAGAGGTCATTTTAGGCTGTGTGTATCACGCGTACGCTTATTTTTGTGTTTCTGGGTGCCACAGCGTAGTGCGGGTTCATTTTTCCACGCACGTGGTCTGCAAAAGGTTGCGTGAAGGTTTATTTTTGTTTTTGGGCTGCCTGTGCGTTGCGTGACCCGTCATCTTCCCCAGGGGTCAAAGACAGCCTTGTTAGAGCACTAGGGTACAAATTCCATCTAGTACCCTACCCCTTTGACCCCCAATTGCCCAGGAAAATAGTTTACTGCGCCTCCCATACGCACAACAACATCAGTGCCATGGTTGGGAGGCGACCAAGCGGTAAGGGAGGCAAAGGTGGCCGACCTTCAAAAGGAGGACGTGGTGGGTGAGGTAGGGGCGTGGCCAGGATTTGCAGGGTGCCCCTAATACCTCCATGTGTGGAGGACCAATCAGGGACACCCATGACCCTCCCCCCATGGTTGAGGGAAACGTGGCTGAGACCATCCCAGCTCAGCCCTTGTTGGACCAGCCCATTGTGGCACCTGACCTGGCACAGGATGACTCCCTGGCTGACTTCCAGGTCAGCAAGTCTAAGCCACGTGTGGCGGTGCAAGTTGTCACCAAGCCGAGTGGATCTGGGGCAGCTATGTCATCTGCTGCCCCAAGTATGCAGGGTGGTGAGGCTGCAGGGGCAGCTGCAGCTCCATCCGCCCCAGCTCTGACTCTCCCAGCCAGGACAGTGTCGGTCCTGGTCCATCATACTGATGTGCCCCTTGCCATCATCACAATTCAGACAATGCCTGCACCAAGTCCTATGGTCAATGTGCATTCACACACTCCAACAACCCAGTCCACCGGTGATTCTGCCCCTACTGACCAGAGAGGCGTTAGCCACTCTGGCTCCGCTCCACCTTCTAAAAAGAGTAAGAAGGGTGCTCTGGCATGACAGGCTGAGACCCCAGGCACGGCTACACACTCCGGTACCTCAAGGAAGCCTTGCTTCAATGATTCAGAACTTAATGCACTTGTGAGCTATGTGTTGCAACATAGCCACAAAATGGTGGTGACTGCAGGGTCCAAGACCACACCTGGTCAACGTAAGGCACACTGGCAGACCATCGCCAACCACATAAGTGCCCTTGGATTTGTGAGGCGCTCAGCTGATGATTGCTACAAGCGTTGGAACGACCTGAAACGCAGAGCAAAGGACAAGCTGGCCTCAAGTCATGCCGCTTCTCTGGTGACTGGCGGTGGGTCTCCACAAGAGGACAACAAATTCACTGAACATGAGTCTGTTGTTGGGACCAGGGGTGGACTGGCCTATAGGGAACTCTGGAGATTTCCCGGTGGGCCTCAGCACCCTGGGCCTCTTTTGTGTGGTATTTCCTTATTTTCTCATAGGAAAAGTATTGGGCTTGCTGAAAATGTGTCATATGGGGCCACTTTGAACATTATTTCCAGGGCCTCTTTTGGTCCCCAGTTATTATTTCCAGGGCCTCTTTTAGTTCCCAGTCCACCCCTGGTTGGGACCTTCGTCACAGAGGAACAGATCCGAGGTGTGGGAGAACTACCCGATTATGACACATTGTCCGGTGAGTGCCCATGCGTGTGTGTGTAATGCATGTGTATGTTGTTTGGGTGACGGGTTCTGATTGAGTGCCAGGTGAGGGTGTGTGTGACTGAGTAGTATGTGTCACCCATGTGCTTCATCCAAAACATTCTGCGGCCTTGAATTTGGGTGTGACACTATCCCTTCTGCCCACAGTAGTAATTTAGCGCAACATTACGGCAGTTGCCCTTGAGGTGGCATCATGCAACAACATTGTTTGTATTTTTCAAGTGTTCTTTCAGGCTGATTGTTTCAATTCTCCCACTTTTGCAACACATTCCTCAGCCCTATTGTGACATATGTGACATGCTTCTGTCATTGAAGAACCCCACATTTGCCCACATGTGTCACCTTGGTAGTTGAATGATTTGACCATTCAGGCTGAATGAGTATTGTCCTGATCACATGATGTGTTTGGACCTGTTTGAATGTGGAACATGCTAGTTTTTTCCTGTCATGTTGAAGTGCACAACCATTGATGTGTACATGGCCCTGCAATCACTGTATTTTTGTACACTGGGTGTGTTGCAGTGTGTGGCACATGGCGTATCTTTTCACACTATGTGCCATTTTTCATCTCTTCATGTCCATCTCACATGGATGGGTGACAGTACTCATTCACTGACATATGGATGTACTTGTGGAATGTACCATGGCTATGGTACATGCCATCTGTGTGATGGCATGTGTCATTTATGGGTATAGGACATGCCACTCACAGGCCAATGTGTGATGTCAGTGCTACCCAGCATGCAGCAAATGTGTTGCTCTTCCATCTTGGTGTCATCAGTGTCAAACTTTGCCTCCCCTTCCAATTCTGTGACAGTGCATGCATGGGAGGGTTATAGTCATGTGGGACATGTGTAAATCATGTACTGGTTCTGTAGATTGTCAGGTCTATTTGTGTGCTATGGTGCTAATGCCTGTTTCCATTTTTTGTCTTTCATGTTTTTGCAGGGGATGACGCACTTGATGCTGTTGAGGTTGAGAAGATGGTGCAGACTCAGGAGGAACCTGAGGCACAACCGGCCACCAGTGGCGGACGTGGTGTGGTGGTGGGTGAGAACCCACTCTTGCTGCAGATGATTCTGTCCAGGGGTGTCTCTGGGTGCACCTCCCCAGACCTCTATTCAGGTGTTGATTCGGATGATGAGACCTATGTGGCGTCGCAGGTAAGTGTTTCTGGAAGGGGTTCTGTTCTGTCCAACCCACCTGCACCAGGGGTACAACCCTCTATGGGGATGTCAGTGTTGGTTAGTCAGCCTTTGGCGGTTACGGGTGCAGGGTCACACTCCACAACATCTGATCCTGTTCCTGGGTCAGCAGATAAGAGGGGGGATGCAGTCCTGCATCCTCAGGCAGTGCAGGCACAGCAAGGTGCAGATTGCCTTGCCCCAAACAGGTGTGGTGCCCGCCGACGCGGTGGCCGTACGCCACCAGGCAATACCGCATGGGAACAATCCATTTACGGTATGGCAACCCAACAGGCAGCATCAGTTGAGATGATGGCTCAAGCAATGGAGAGGGTGGCCACTTCCATTGTCCCCCCTGAAAGGCACATGGAGCTACTACAGCAGGCAACAGACTCCATTTGCCAATCACACAGGGAGGACATGTTGGCGTCCAACAGGGACAGACGGGTGGCACTGGAGACTCTACGCCAATCGATATCAATAGAGTCCCAGGGCCACAGGGAAGCCCTGAGGGTAGAACTCCATCACCTCAGGGAGACTCTTGTTGACCTTGAGACTTCCACTAACTTGAGGACAGAACAGCAGCTGGAGCGGCTCACACGTTCGCTCTCAGCTGAGATGCAGGCAACTCGGGAGGAGATCCGGGCATCACGTAAGGTGCTGCATGGGGATCTCCGCACTATAATCCTCCAGAACAAGACCTTCCACACCCGTATGCTTGCTGCCATGGAGGACCATACCAGGGCGTTGCGTGGGCTGCCTCCCATAGCACCACCACCTCCTGTGGCAGCAGCAGAGGGTAATGAGAGCAACAGCAGCAGTTCTCCCACATTGGCATAGCCGTGCAGGCCATGAGCCCATGGAGGTGTTTTTTTCCCAACATCAACACAGGCGGCTGTTGGTGCGCACTCTGTCCTCGGACCTCCTGGGTGGCCTCCCCCCCACGCTACCCACATGGCCATTTTTGATTTTTGATTTTTGCTTTTTTGATTTTTGATTTTTGATTATTTTTTAACAGTGTGTTGCCTTGTGTGGCTCCCGTGGGCATCCACTGTATTCCGGCTGGGCACATGCAGGCTTGTCCTGAGTTTGGGTTCGATGCTTGGGTTCGTGAGACACACACCCCTCCTGATTCCCGTTTCCATGGGCTTGCAAAGGGTGTGACCAAGTGACAGTGATGTACACAGTGATGTTGGGCTCCCATGAGCTGTGTGGGTAGTCTGTAGTCAATACTGTGTAGACATTGCTTGTGTATATTGTTGTTGTATTGTACACTGCATGTTGGATTTATGTAAGCTTCTGCTTCCATGTCTCCCTCTGAATTTGCAGGTTCATTCCTCATGTCTTCACAAGGTTGTCTACTTTGGAGATGGAGTTCATGTTGTATGCAGTACACAGACAAGTTTTGAAGCCTGCAAGACTACAGTTGGAAGGGGGCGATGTGGTGGCATATTCAGGTTGTAAGACTACGACTACTTTAACTTAGTACTGTCATGTTTTAGTTATGTTTGAGCTTGTGTAGCTGCATTGTATTGTTGGTAAGTATAAGGTCATGTGTGTTGTTAGTTCAAAATTACTGGGAGCATATTGTGTGTGGCCAGTTTCCATTAGGGACACTGTACTTTGTGACACTTGTGTCAGGTTTTCGGGATTGCTTTGTTTGCTTTCACATAGCATGACATGCCATGGTGTGTTGGGTGGTGGTGCTGGGGAGGGGTTGGGTGACATGGCACTGTTCTCATGTTGTATTTTGCAAGGGGGTAATGCATTTATCAGCATATGTGTCTTTTGATGACACAGCAGTGGTGGTGTTTCTGTAGGTAGGGATGCACACATTGTGACACTTCCAGGTGACCAATCTCAGGCTGGTATGGTTGTGACAGTTCACTGTCCCTAGTGTCATCATCGATTGTCAGCTGGTATGTGGCAGGGCTGTGTGCACTCCAAAGGGGTGTGATTCTAAGTGAAGTAATTAGCCACCAGCTGCGTTCGGGCTGCCTCAACCCATGCCCTTTCCCCTCCCTTGCGCAGCGGGCGTGCTTGTGGTTGGGGATGTGGGGGCACCACCATGTCCACCGGCAGGCCCCGGCGTGTTGCAACGTTGTGCAGGACACATGCTGCCACTATGATCCTGCACACTACTGGGGGAGCGTATAACAGCTGCCAGCCAGAACGGTCAAGGGAGCGAAAGCGTGACTTGAGCACTCCGAATGTTTGCTCCACTATGCACCGGGTTGCAATATGGGCTGTGTTGTATCTTACCTCGAGTGGGGTGGTGGGGTTCCGAATTGGCGTCATCATGTGGGTGCTCAGAGGGTAGGCAATGTCCCCTGGGGAGGTGGTGATGGGTATCATTAGTAGGGTTGTGACATTACTCAGTATCTGGCATGCATGCATGTGCTGTGGCATTTATACTCACCGAGCAGCCATGTATCGCCATGCCGCCCCGCTTCTAGGTCCCGGTTTAGGGTTGACATTCTGTAAATGAAACTGTCGTGGGTGGATTCTGGATAGTTGGCATATACTGAGGTGTTGATTCCCTTGGCATCACATACTACCTGGACGTTGATGGAATGCCAGTGCTTGTGGTTCCTATAGATGTGCTCTGATGCCCTGGGGGACGTAGAGCCACATGGGTGCAATCAATGGCACCTAGGACTTTGGGGAATTGTGCCACCCCCTAGAAATCCTGGATGGCAGCCTGCCTTTCTGCAGGTGTTCTGGGCAGGTATATGTGCCTGCGGACTGATGGGCGTGCAGTCATAATGGCCAAGACCTGGTGTAGGCAGCGTGACTGCGTGGCCTGTGAAACCCCCCCACTATGGCACTTGTCCGCTGAAATTATCCGGTGGCCAAAAAGTGCAGTACATTGAGAACCTTCTCCAGGGGGCTGAGTGCTTGGGAGCAGAGGGTGGGTGATGTGAGGTCATTCTTTCACTCACTGACCAGGTCGAGTATTATGTGAGGTGGAAACCTGTACCCACCATACACCTGGTCATCAAGCATGCCAAAAAGGCTGGTTCTGGGTGCGAACATTCTGGGCCTGACTATCCTCCTCCTGCGGTATTCCACGACCACTGCTGCTAGGAACGGTATGTTCATCCTGGCGTCTGAGCTTGCTTGTTGTTTGCACGCACTTTTATGCTGCGCGGGTCCATGTACGCCTGCTTCCTGCTGGCGTGCGTGTTTCCGGATTAGTGCATCTTTTTTGGTGCGTGCGTGTGGGCGTTCCGTGCATTTGCCTCCTGTACTCCCCCGCCCACCCCAGTAATACACGTACCCCGCTCGCCCAGGCCCAATCGCGTGTAAAACTTCCCGTGAGCACCTTAAGTACACGTACCCCGCTCGCCCAGGTACAATTGCGTGTAAAACTTCCCGCGAGCCCCTGAAGTACACGTACCCCGCTCGACCAGGCACAATCATGTGTAAAATTTCCCGCGAGCCCCTGAATTACACGTACCCCGCTCACCCAGGCACAATCGCGTGTAAACTTCCAGCGAGCCCGTGAAGTACACGTACCCCGCTCACCCAGGCACAATCGCGTGTAAAACTTCCTGCGAGCCCCTGAAGTACACGTACCGCACTCGCCCAGGCACAATCGCGTGTAAAACCTCCCGCGAGCCCCTGAAGTACACGTACCCCGCTCGCCCAGGCACAATCTCGTGTAAAACTTCCCGCAAGCCCCTCAATTACACGTACCCCGCTCACCCAGGCACAATCGCTTGTAAAACTTCCCCCGAGCCCTTGAAGTACACGTACCCCGCTCACCCAGGCACAATCGCGTGTAAAACTTCCCTTGAGCCCCTGAAGTACACATAGCCCGCTCGCCCAGGCACAATCGCGTGTGAAACTTCCCACGCACCCCCGAAATACACGCTATTTTTGACACAGCGGGTGTCCGTGTTTGTCACGTGACCACTTTGCACGTCATTTGTCCTAGAGGGCCACAGTATGGGACATTCATCAGAGCTGTATATACGGGCTTTTTTGTTAGCACACATTTTTTAATGCGCAGGGACGCTACCGCCTGTGTTGATGTACATAGTTGACTTTTGGTTTGTGTCTTGAGATCGCCATTTCACTGCTGGGGGTGGGTGTGCAAGGGGACATGAGTGGGGGCCTGCTGGCAGGTGCCCCTCAGTGCTGGGGGGTGGGTGTGCAAGGGGACATGAGTGGGGGCCTGCTGGCAGGTGCCCCTCAGTGCTGGGGGGTGGGTGTGCAAGGCGACATGAGTGGGGGCCTGCTGGTAGGTGCCCCTCAGTGCTGCGGGGTGGGGGTGCAAGGGGACATGAGTGGGGGCCTGCTGGCAGGTGCCCTGCACTGCTGGGGGGTGGGGGTGCAAGGGGACATGAGTGGGGGCCTGCTGGCACGTACCCTGCACTGCTGGGGTGTGGGGGTGCAAGGGGACATGAGTGAGACATGAGTGGGGGCCTGCTGGCAGGTGCCCTGCACTGCTGGGGTGTGGGGGTGCAAGGGGACATGAGTGGGGGCCTGCTGGCAGGTGCCTTGCACTGCTGGGGCATGGGGGTGCAAGGGGACATGAGTGGGGGCCTGCTGGCAGGTGCCCTGCACTGCTGGGGGATGGGGGTGCAAGGGGACATGAGTGGGACATGAGTGGGGGCCTGCTGGCAGGTGCCCCTCAGTGCTGGGGGGTGGGGGTGCAATGGGACATGAGTGGGGGCCTGCTGGCAGGTGCCCTGCACTGATGGGGGGTGGGGGTCCAAGGGGACATGAGTGGGACATGAGTGGGGGCCTGCTGGCAGGTGCCCCTCAGTGCTGGGGGGTGGGGGTGCAAGGGGACATGAGTGGGGGCCTGCTGGCAGGTGCCCTGCACTGCTGGGGGGTGGGGGTGCAAGGGGACATGAATGGGACATGAGTGGGGGCCTGTTGGCAGGTGCCCCTCAGTGCTGGGGGGTGGGTGTGCAAGGGGACATGAGTGGGGGCCTGCTGGCAGGTACCCTGCACTACTGGGGGGTGGGGGTGCAAGGGGACATGAGTGCGGGCCTGCTGGCAGGTGCCCTGCACTGCTGGGGGGTGGGGTCCAAGGGGACATGAGTGGGACATGAGTGGGGACCTGCTGGCAGGTGCCCTGCACTGCTGGGGGTAGGGGTGCAAGGGGACATGAGTGGGATATGAGTGGGGGCCTGCTGGCAGGTGCCCTGCACTGCTGGGGGTGGGGGTGCAAGGGGACATGAGTGGGGGCCTGTTGGCAGGTGCCCTGCACTGCTGGGGGGTGGGGGTGCAAGGGGACATGAGTGGGACATGAGTGGGGGCCTGCTGGCAGGGGCCCTGCACTGCTGGGGGGTGGGGGTGCAAGGGGACATGAGTGGGGGCCTGCTGGCAGGTACCCTGCACTGCTGGGGGGTGGGGGTGCAAGGGGACATGTGTGGGACATGAGTGGGGGCCTGTTGACAGGTGCCCCTCAGTGCTGGGGGGTGGGTGTGCAAGGGGACATGAGTGGGGGCCTGCTGGCAGGTGCCCTGCACTGCTGGGGGATGGGGGTGCAAGGGGACATGAGTGGGGGCCTGCTGGCAGGTGCCCTGCACTGCTGGGGGGTGTGGGTGCAAGGGGACATGAGTGGGACATGAGTGGGGGCCTGCTGGCAGGTGCCCTGTACTGCTGGGGGGTGGGGGTGGAGGGGGTCATGCGTTGGTGATCAGTAGTGCAAGCTGACATGTGGCTTGGCTGGGGGGCATGCCCATGGTGGATGGGCTGCCTGCGGGACATGGCCAGGGGTGCAGGGTAGTCCCCTGTGGTGTGCACTGCCTGCAGGGGCCGTGGAGGGTGTAGAGGGAACACCTGGGAGGACCCACACTGCCAATTCACGTGTAGGACTCCCCTGAACCCCAGATATACACGTACCCCACTCACACAGGGCCTGTCGCGTGTGAAACATCCCGTGCACCCCAGATTTACACGTACCCAAACCAATCGCGTGTGAAACTTCATGCGAACCCCAGGAATACACGCACCCCACTCGTACAGGGCCTATCGCGTATGAAACTTCCCGCGAACCCCAGATTTACACGCACCCCGCTCGCCCAAGGCCAATTGCGTATGAAACTTCCCGCGCACCCCCGAAATACACGCACACGCTATTTTTGACACAGCGGGTGTTCGTGTTTGTTGCGTACCCCTTTGCACGTCATTTGTCCTAGAGGGCCACAGTATGGGACAATCATCAGAGCTGTATATACGTGCTTTTTGTTAGCGCACATTTTGGCGCACATTTTTTTCATGCGCAGGGATGCTACCGACTGCCTTCGTGTGGCGAACGTGTTTAGGTCTGTGCACATCTTCGCCCGTGCGCTGGTTTGCCCTATTCGATTCCATGAATACGTGTTGTAGGCGAGCGTGTGGGCATTCCGCGCACTTGCCTCTTGTACTTCCCCCGTGACGCCCACATTTTCACGCATTGTTCCCCATTCCGCGTGTCACGCCCCGTGTTACGTCTACTTTTGTTATGTGCGCCGTGCTATGTGCGCTTTCACTGTGGCCGTAGCGCACGCCGTTAGATGACTTGTGCGCCGGCGTGCGCCACACACATTTTCAGCGCACATCCCAGATTTTACTCGCACACAGACTTCCATGAATCGATGTGCGCGGGTTTTGCTGCGATTTTCGCACTTGCACTGCGATTCGCACGGTTTCGCACGCTTTCGCGGGAATTTTCAGCGCACATTAATTCCATGAAACGGCCTTTAAATACGCATTAGCTGGCAATCTCTGCTTTAGAGTAATGTTGCTAATGGTGCTATCATTACATTCCACCCATCCACATTTCTTTTTAATGTATGCAGTGTAGTGACCTGCATTGGTTGTAGTTCCTGCATGGTAGATTATACCTACTGTTGTAAAGGTTTTATTTCCAAGTGACACTTGACTGTGTGTGAATCCATTCAGCTTGCAGTTGTTTTTGGTACCATCTGCATTATAACATAAAGCATATGTATTATGTAGTTACTATGTGTTTGTATCAGTAAGGTGGAGCGATTGTCTGAATTGCACATAGTACATAATCTGCCATGGTTTGCATTCTGTACAAGTTGCTGAAATGGAATGGATTCACAATTAGGTATGGATACATACACAAATCGCTCATTTGGGATTTGTTCCTGTATCACATTGCTACTGAGAGTGCATGTATGTTTCCACATGTATGCAATCTGGAAGATTTCATTTATAGGTATGCTTTTGTTTTCCAGTACTTGTAGTAAGTACATTAGAAATTCTTGCGGATCTTCTTGTGAGTTTATAGTGAACTCACCATTCCAGCACAGTAGTCCAATTCTTGTCTCCGTGAACACTGTACGTGTTGTCAGGATTGTTTGTTGCGTTTCTATGAAGGACTAACATTTGCAAACACAATTGGTCTGTACTGTGTAAGTAAATATTGTTAACAATTGGTGGCATTTGAAATCGAATATTCATTGCTACCTTTGCATAGCAATTTACACCAGTTTCATTTGAAAATTTCAATGGACCAGCTGGTTCTGTATCTGAGTGTTTTTTCAGAGTTTCTGTTCCTTCTTTGAAGAAGTACCTGGTTTACTTTCCCTAATAGGTTTTTCTTTGCTTGTGGTAATTGATGAACCTTTAGCTTCTTTTGTTTTCTTTGAAGGATTTGTTGTCAGATTCTGTTGCATTTCTGTTTGAATTAGTTTTCTTTTACCACGTTTTACTTTATCTGGAACAGGATATTGTTTCAGATGGGGGTGTACAGTGAACACAGTCTATTGTATTCTAAAGTGCAAGGAATATCAGCGTTCACTTTACTTGCATCAAAGTTGATTAGAAATAGACTGTCAAGTGTACGTAAGTGTGATAGATCTACATAGTTGATGCCTTCTTTAAAGACTGTGTTTCCTATATCTATCAATGCTTTGTCTAGGGTAAGACCTTGGGATTTATCAATGGTGACTGCATATGCAAGAGTTAGAGAAAATTGTTCTCTATGTACATACATGTCTTTGAAGAGAAGGAATCGAGCCGTTGAGCACCCTATCCTTTTCACTTCTGAAAGTTTGTCAAAGCGAATATTGACAAACTGAATGTTCTTGTCACATGGATATGATTGAAAGCCAACAACTGTACCCAGTGCCCCATTAACTAGCCTTGCTCCATGTCAAGGTTACGTTTAAGCATTACTCTACAATTTAAGGATAATTTTAATATTTTTTCCAACCCAGCTGTGTTGGAGATTGAATTTTCTAAGCTATTTAGTCTTGTTGTGGCTTGCTCACACATGGGTAGTGTCATACTATGTATGTCTAGTTTATCTGTGGCGCATATTTCCATTATTGGTTGCATTTCTTTATTTAACATTGTTTCATTGAATTTGAAACAGCTTGAAAGAGTTGGCATTAAGGCCATACAATTGACATTTTTGTGCGCTAATTGTTCCATAACATCAAGCGCATGCATTATCGCCATAAAGTGCATGAATGTGGCGGTTTTTCAATATTGCTTTTGCTTCTTGAGATAGTACACCAACTCTAATACTTTTTAGGATGTTGGCATAAGTGAGATCTGCAGATTGCTGCATGTTTTCTGTTAATTCTCTGTATTGGAAATGTTGCCAAAGGTTGATATTTCCTATCCTGCCAACAGTTTTACAGCAGAGTTTGTGTCCTAAGGTTTTAAAAATAGGTTCACCTTTCACTGGTGGCAATTGTAGAAGATCTCTGAAAACGATAATATGTTTCCCTGCGAAGAGTTCTTCGTTTTAAGTACTTCTTGCAATCTAAGGTGAATCAAAGCCTACATCAGGTTGGAGACCATACTCATTTCATCTATTAGTAGCATTTACATTTGCTTTAATACTCTGCTTAGTTCCATTGCAGCTTCTGCAGAATGGTTGTGCCGGTCAAGTGGCACAGCGAGTAGAGCGCTCGCTTTGACATCAGTGCAGAGCCTGCGAACGCAGGTTCGAATCCCGGCAGCGCCAAACTCAGCGTTTCATCCTTCCGAGGTCGATAAATGAGCACCACACACCGTGGGTAATAATAAGCAGCGCTCAGATACCTGAGGGCTCGTAGCGCTATATAAATGCCAAATTATTATTATTATTATTAATAGTCTAATTTGTTTTGGTGTTCTACTGGAAGAAGTCGTAATCGGTGTAAAGTGACACCGCCTATGTTGTAGGTAGCTAAACATGTGGGGCCAGTTACAACAGCTGACAGTTTGTTGTTTGTCAATTGTTGAAGGAACTTGCTGATGATTTTGATTAAGAATGTTTTTCCTGACACAGCTTCACCACTGATGTACAGCAGTATAGCTTAGTAATTTTGGCAGGTACATTCTTTATTTTCGTATTGTACACCATGTGCAATTTGGTTTGTTACGTCTTCAAAAATGGTGCGCTGATCTTTGTTAAGTTGTGCTTGTTGTACAGTTAAGTCTTCTATAGCTTCTTGATAGTGACACATGGTGTTTTCCACTTCTGTCATAGCTAATTCTGCCTCGTTTGCTATTAGTGGCTGTCCTAGTGGTTCTTGGCTTCCTGTTACAGAAGGTTGACTACTGTTGGAAGAGTCCTTATCTATTTGGGCCTGAAGTTCTTCTTCGTGTTGCTGTTCATTGTGCAACATGTGTACTGCGTAAAGTTCACATCGGTGATAGCGCTTTCATTTGCTTTGAAAGCATCTTCATAGCAGTCATAGTTAAGTAGTATCGCATCCTCTTTACTCCATGGTTTAAAAAGTTGTAGCAGAGACGTGTAATATAGTTCTTTCTGTTGAGGAATTTTTAATGAACATTGAACACGATTAATTAAGCTTTGTTTGGTACATTTCACTAAGCTGCCTTCACAATCTGTGACTCTATATCTGCCTTTGCTTTCATCGGGTTTTATATCATTTTTGAATGCAAAGTTTTGCGCTATGTGATATGGACACATGCTTTCCAAAGTGCTACTCCTGTTCAGATAGTATGTGTCCAGTAAATTGTTTATTAAAATGTCTTGGCTGTTGGGATCATTTCTGGCAATTGTTTATATGTGCTCATATGATATCAGAAGTCTTTTTCTAGATTTAGCAGGACCAAGACTTAGCCATACTATGTTGTCTGATTTTCCGTACAAAGCAGTACCGGTTAAACGATCTGTGGCTTCATAGGTGCCACATTCTCTATGAGAGAGCATTTTTATGCCTAGGCTGTACAATTTCTGAGATAGTGTTTTGTCTGATGATAGGTCATTCCAGAGGTCTTGAAGCTCTGTTTTTTCCTGCTTTTCTTAAGTAGGTTGTAACATATCGTGCAACAGCAGTGGAATTGTCTGCAATGTACTGCACATCTATGTTTGCATTCCATAAGAGGGCAATGATTGCATTGTAATCATTGATATATTTTTATTCTTCTGTTCTTTTTATGTAATATGTTTTATTAGGTGATTTACCTTTAACACTATGTCGAACTGAAGCCATGAAGTTGTTCACTTCACCTGTTTCTGTAACTGGTCTAGGGAAACCAAAGCGGCATTTGGTGTAGTATTTCCCTTTGTTTTTGTATTTGGGACGACAATATTTGCCACATTTGTGACTTTGAAATTGTAAAATCTGCCCATGCAGGTTACTATGTGTCCGTTGTGAAGGGATTTCACAAGTGACATATTTTTGGATGAACTGCAAAACAGTGGCATCAGTGTCGTGACCAAATTTAGGTGCACCTTTGATCCATAAAAGCATGTGAATATGTGGTGCTCCTCTCGCTTTGTATTCTTTTCTCCAAAAGAAGTGTTGCACTTCTCCGAGGGGAGGAACAGTTTAATTGCAAATAAAGTGTAGCATAGCAATGCAACGTTGATAGAAATATCTTTAACCATTAACTGGATCTAGAGAGCAAAGTTCTCGATGGTGTTAATAAATCTATGTTGGTTTTGTTGTTGTTTGATATGCGTAGGAACTCATGTAAATCTTCCCATGCATATTCTGCACAACGTAGTGTAACAAACCAAGTCGGTGGTCCAAGGTTTCTGATCATACAACATACGTCTACGTGCCGTCGGAACCAGTATTCTTTTGTACCACGCATGTTTGGAAAGAAATTTGTTATACTTGATTGTAAAACCTCCTCTTTTTCTTGTACTTTTTGTATTAATTGCGTAGCTGACATATTTTGAAAGTGGGTTCCAGATTTCAAAATGTGTGCAACTCCGTAACATAGGGTTGCTAGTTCACTTTCAAAGAGTAGGTGGAACATGTATTCCACATTTTGTCTAAATCTGGGATCTTGCGAATACATTCGTAATGAGCGGTAATCTGAGTGGGTCTATTATCATATCTTACACCTTTGCCAGCAGGAAATAGCAGTGGAAAAGCACGTGCTTCTATACTTTTTTCGCATATGCTCATTGGTGAACCTTTGGTTTGTCGCATTTGGTAAGTTTCTTGTGCATCATCTATGCTTTCATTGGAATGCAAAGGATGAATTGTGTACTGGTCCAAAAGAGTGGCTGCTGCAGCAGGATCTATAAGTTCGAATTGTCTAGTTTCTGATGACTCTTCAATTATTTCAGTTGTTTCCCTTAAGCTTTCTTCAATATTTATTCCTTGCAGTATTCGTTATTGTCTTTTTGCAAGGCTTGTCTAACTTTATGTAAGTCCACCAGTTGTTGCCAAATTTTGTTGTCTTTTGTTGGTACACCATTTACCAAGACAATTAAAGAATGCTCTATTGAACATTGCACTCCTAGAGTGTGTACATTTTCTGTTAGATCTAATGGCAAATAAACGACTTTGCCACAAATGCCTTTCACCAATTCAGAGGGAGGTAATTTTGCTGTTTTTGGGTGAAGGCGTATAATTACTTGAAATGGGTGAACTGTTTGAATTATGATGCTCTCATACAAATTGAGTTGTTGCAGGGTTTTTGGTAGTGGGAACAATTCCAAATTATTTGTGGTAGCACGTGAAGGAGTTTGGTTGTTGTCTAGTTTTGTAGTGCAGTAACTGCAACATATTAGTGGTTCACTTATTTGATATTTGTTTTCTGCTAAAAGGTAGAGAGCTAAATTCAAACCATTTGGAATCTTCATTGTCTTCTATTTTGTATGCTATGTCTATATTTGTTGTGTTCCTTTTGTAAAACGTTCTGCAGCAACACACACACACATGGTTTGGTATTTCAGCCGATGCACTTTTACATTTTAGTATTTCTTTTTTGTATGTGTGTAATAGAAGGTTGCTATGTGCAGAATTGTTGCTAGTCTTTCTAAAACTATTGCATTTTGTAAGTGGCTTTCACTTCCAAAATATTTTCTCTGGATACGGTCAATTTCTTCTTGTAGGTATTTGGGTTTACCATGCAGAAGAGTGTTATTTAAATTGGCTAATTCTGAAGCTGGACCTTTAGCATAGTATATTTTATACACTAGATTTCTTACATTTGAATGATGTATTGATATCCTTTTGATATCATGAAAGGTGCTTTTGCAAATAGGTCCAGAAATGCAGGCTAATGAATGTCCTTCTAGTCCTGTTTATTTGCGCACTGGACAGATATCCATATTTTGCAGCACTTTCATTTTAATTTTGTCTTTACCTTTCAAATACTGATTGAGGAACTGACGTAAAGATTTGAAAGATTTGTTAGGCATGGCACACATTGACGTGCACGGCCATTTGTATACTGGACGGTCTGGTTCAGTCGAATCGAGAGGTAATTCTGAGTTTTCAGGGGATACTTTTCTAAGCAGTATTTCTTCTTCCATGATGGTATTATTGATGTTTTCATACCCTTGTCCACTGCTATGGATGGAAATTGAGTTTGTTTGATTTTGTCTGTATGCTTCTTCATTAAAATATGGTTCTGTGGTTGTTGTGTGACCCCATTCACCTCCACAAATATTTAAGAAGTTATTTTTGTTCACATTCCATTTATTGTTAAGTTTCTTTTGTAGTTTGGTACTTATTTTTGTTAGCGGTTTCATTCTGTTTAACACTAATATAAACAACTTCCTTTTGAGAAGGATTGCACTGTCCACGAGAGCTTGTAGGATTAATTTTCTATGGTAGGTTTTAAGGGTTTGGGTGATTTCGGTCCTCTTCTTATTAGATTCTGAAGGACTCTGTGGCAAAACATTTTTGCTAAAATACATTTTTTACTATAGGTTCTTGTTACTATATTAGGATTAATAGGAGCATTGTTAGCAGTACTGGTAGCTGATTTTTTGTGAAGAGTTTTGTGTTTCGTGCCACATTTTGTTGGAGGAGGTAAAGTTTCGGTAGTTGAAGCTTTTTTTCGCTATACCACTGTATTAGCTGTTTTGTTCCAACGTTCTCTACAAACTCTGCTACAGATGGATGCTTAGGTTGGACACTTTTATATTTATTTTCTCTACTTCTGCATTCCTTTCTACGGACTTGCTTTTTGGTAGGCATTTTTTGGGGTCAGTTGAAAAAAAGAAGGCATGGTTTGGTTTGTTGTACAATGTATGTGTGCTGTGTGCATACGTGCATGAGTTTGATGGGGAAGCTCTTTTTGGTGGTGTGTGAATGTGCATTGGCCTCTTACAATGATTTGGGAAGGCTATTTTTCTGTTTGTATACTACTACAATGTTCTTCAGATGAGAGTACAAAGTGGGCTAGTGGTGAGGAGAAGCATTAATAGTAAACGTAATGGCATAAAATTGAAACAGCTATTTGTTTTCTAGTAGTAACATTCTAAGGCTTCTGTATGTTATTTGAGTTCCAAACACACATGGATTTGTGAGCCATTCTGACTGTTATTCTTTGTTTAATAAATGGGGATTTGTGGGTAGAATGGTTCAGAAAACACTGTTTGCTTTGGTGCGCAAATTAAATACATAACCCACACAGTCTCTTTGAGGAACAGTTAGAATATAAAGTTAGTACTGTACTTACTTTTTTTTGCAGAATGACCCGGTTTCTTTGAATACGTCGTTTGCAGTGTAGATGCTGTTGATTTTCAGGAGAGTAGTCTGCACTGCGATTGCAAAAAGAAGAAGTTAGTAACTTTGTGTGTTTAAAACAGTGACGTTACTGTACATGTTAATTTTGCATCTTTTGTCTGAATATTTTCCTTTGATATTTCAACACAGTGCATGTGTGCTTTTCACTTCACTATGTGCTGCCTTTGTATGTTAATTGCAGTATGTTAGTTGCACGTGCTTCAGAAATGAGTATACATTTTAGGTTATGAAAATGCCTTGTTTCTTTTAAGCTATGTTATCTATAGCAGAGAGGTTTGTAAGCGATAGGTCATTATAGTAGATGGGAAAAATTTCTCTACTTTATATAATAAGTACAATTTCGAAAAATCGGGAGACCCTCAGAGTGAGATGTCACCACAGCAATCAGGGGCATTTATTTTTCTCATACGATCGCATTGGAAGAAGCATTAATGTAGGCGGTACACAGTAAAAAATGGTGCCATTTTCTAATGGAAAATCGAGTTTCGCGCTAAATAGGGAGGGTTGTAACGTATGTATAGGTTATGCGGGAGACATTAAGAAGTAGTGCGGTTTGTCAATGAAAAATCGGACATCTTGCACTTAAAGGGGGGCGTTGGTATGTATTGGCTATGCAGATTTAGTGGCATTCATTTGTTTAAATGAAATCATAAGGGTTGCACATGTTCTCTAATTGAAATATGCATACCTGTAGTTTATACTCATTTGTGATTCATGTGCGCATGCATGGAGCTGTATGTAGAAATCCGTGACACATGCACAGTAGGTTTTAAAGTAGGTGCTTTGCAATGATATGCGACTTGCATTCAGAGTGATCAATAGTTAATTTTAAGTGCAACATTTTGATGACAGAGTTAGATGTAGAGATATTGAATGTGATTGGTGGATGGTTGTGTGACTGCTTAGCTGTGTCCAATGAGGGAATGGATTTGCAAGTGATGTGGAAAGGGTAGAAGGACTGGCTAAGAGTTACGTGCCGCAAGTAGACAACGCTTGTCCGCAGGTAGGGCATCTCACATGCGGGTTTCTACAGCAAATACAGCATGGAAAGGGGACTGTAGGCATCAGCCAATCAGATATTCACATTGCTGTTTTGTGTCGAAAGACGGTGCGTATACTGAAGATGGCAGAGGTGCAGAGGGTCAGGGTTTTGGTCCTTGGAGATATTTTTGTCCATGGCGTACAGCACTATGCCGAAAGTAGGCATGTGGCACAGAATTTTGATGTGAGAGGAGTGGAGGAGGTGGTGAGCACTGAGACTGATCGCAATGTTGCGGCATTTCTCCAAGTTTGCACAG
Source organism: Ambystoma mexicanum (assembly GCF_040938575.1). NCBI lineage: Eukaryota > Metazoa > Chordata > Amphibia > Caudata > Ambystomatidae > Ambystoma > Ambystoma mexicanum. Next base: position 698,444,162 of record NC_090930.1, read on the forward strand.
ACATGCGTACGATGACCACTTCTCATGTGGTACTTTTGCACTACGGTGCTTGCCATTTGGGCTACGTGAGTTCACATACTTTGTTGGAAGATTTGGAACAGTTGGTTCAAGCAGTCATGAACATCTTTCCAACTGCAAAATTAATTTTTTATGGGTTACTCCCTAGAGGAAAATGGGACAACAGTTCTGTTTTCTGTCCTGATCAAAGTATTGGGACGTGTAACATCAATCTCGGCAGCCATGAGAACATTGTTTGTAATGCGGCTTATTTTGAAGCAGATGATGTTGCATTATCTTCTTTGGGAAATGCCATGTTCTTTGGGAATGTAAGGCTTGCTTTGGAGAAGGTTCTGTAATGGTTGTAGAGTAAAGTAAGAATAAAAGATATACAAAAAAAACAAAATAACAGATGTCTGTAAGGCATCTGCCCAAAAAAAAACTGCTCTTTTCAGAGCCCACCTTAAAGGGGAAAAGGGGAATAATATTTAAATGTACAGTCGTCACGCTCTGATCATGTACGGGTCCGCGAACATGGCGGTAGTTTACAGGCAGCGCATATTACCAAAGGGGATTCTGGGGTGGAGACGCATGCAAATGAGAATGTGGGAAGGTAAGGATTGGTCAGTAAAGTTCACTGGGTGTGTTCTGAACGGAGAAATGTAGCGAGAAGGTCTTCTCCCTGACAGGAGACCAGACAGCCATGGCTCTGTGTGCACGAAAACAGATTATCTGGATTTTGGGAGACTCATCGATCCATTGGTTGAAGGTGCATGCAGAAAGTTGCGGTCTATGTGCAGATCTTGGATTTCCTCATGAGGAAGTGTACTGGCATGGCATGCGTGGAATGAGGTGGCTGGACTTGGTACCCCTCTGTGCAACTTTACAGACAGAGTGTCATCTTGATATACTTATCATTAATTGCGGAGGAAACAGTTTAGGCCATGTCTCTGGAATTTCTTTGCAATTTGCAATGAAGGAAGGACTTGCGAAGGTCATGGACATGTTTCCAAATTGCCAAATAGTTTTTTCCTGTATTGCACAAAGACAAATATGGCTGTGTTCTTCTGCATTTGGTCCACAAATGGAGAAAGCCAGGCGCAATGTGAATACGGCTGTTTGTGCCTTTCTTAGAGATGTTGGCATGTCCTCATTCCACAATGAAAACATTTTGTTTCGCAGCTCTTTCATTTTACGCAGAGATGGAGTCCATCTCCCATATGCTAGCAATCAGATTTTTCTTCGCAATGTACAAGATGCATTGCAACTTTTTTTGGATTCATAGTCACCTATTTGGCAATCCGTTTTTTCCAACATACTGTTTTTGAAGCACACAAAACACCACCGAAAGGCTCTTTTCAGAGCCACCGCTTACTCCCAAAGAAAAGTCTATTGATTTTGCTACACTTGCACCCTCCTTTTTTGTGTGTCCTATGACTGTCTGCTGACTTTTTAAAAATGCGCGGGGGCCTACACCGGTCACTTGATAGTTCTACTGTTAAACTAAGAAAGGCGGCTCTGAAAAGAGCCTTTTTTGTAATTGTTGTTATTTTCCTGTTTACTGCTTTTGAGCACACAACACACAACACACTAGGAGAGGAGGGCAAAGGAGGGTAAGGAAGGGACACTAACCACAGGGATAAGAAGATGTAGGTGGAGAGAGAAAGATATAGGGTGGGCTTTACTTAGATAGGGAGCAGTTCTTTTGGTGCTCTGTGACCATAGCCTCAAAACACTTCTAAGACTCTCCAGCCTGCAGAGTACTGTGTTGCAGTACATACACAATATTGTGACCTTCGAAAGGTAAGGGTCAACAGCATCGCGAATGGCTTGTGAGGCAGCTGGAGGGATGCGCTCCCCCACAGGAGTGTCTCTTGTGGTGAGAGGATCAGACACGGAGGATGCTGTGGAGGAACTCAATCTACCACGTTCTGCACATGGCACCACCTTGCGAATGTTCGCACTGTGGAACGAACTTAGGTGTCACTTCATGGTTGTCGCACCAAAGCTGTACGCACCAGTTCTCCCGAGGCTCAACACCAACTGGCACTGGTAACACCTGACCAGGTTCGCACTTGCTTTTGGTACGTTCCCAAAAACGGAAAACAACCGCCACACCCACGACTGCCGTCGGGTGCTTGTAGTGCAGAGTTCTTCCACCTCATTCTCTTCTTCCTCTTCTTCCTCGATCTCTACATCCTCACCCGTATATCCCTCTGCAGGCCCTTCGGGAGGTGGTGATGATGGAGGGTTTGGAGGTGGTGGTGAGGCTAATGAAGCAATAGTAGCCATGGATGCCATAAGGATTACTTGCCTAATGGTCGCTACAGCAGTAAGGCAGCACAACTCACTCTGCTACAGCCAGAAGCACAATGAAAATGAGCTCGGGGGTGTGGCCATTTATAGGGGTGGAGGGGTGCGCCTCATGACCATATTGATCATTCAAAAGCGCTGCAAAAATTCTAAACAACAAGTTCACAGGAAGAGCTATTGTATGGGACATGTGGAATGGTGATTTTATACTGTAAAATAAGTTCCCATGTGTGTATAAGTTCTTTTGCAATGTTGCGGAAGAAGACAAACTGCGCAAATTAGTCCACACGCTCAGCGTGGGTGCGGTCACATGATGATGTCCTGAACACATCCACGAGGGAAATGGGTGCCCACTGGACAGCAAACGCAGACTAACAAATGTGCGCATGCCCGCAAGTGTTCTACGTTCAGTGTTCGGGTCCTGAAACTAATTAAAAGTGCCACACAAGTGAGACGGACAGTTAGGGACAGGCACGATGTTCGCAGTACTTATGGGTGTACTGCGCATGTGCGTACATGATCTGCTGACTGTACGGGCCAGGTCCAGTGTCCTAAGGACACCTCCATGTTGTTTGACTATGAACATGCCGGCCACCACGCCTGTTCTACGGACCGTTCCATCTTGGCTGCGGACCGTACGGACAGGTATAGTGTCCTTAGGACACTCCCATTTTGCTCATTTAGAGACATCCCGGACACCTGGTGTGTTCTAAGAACATGTTTTATCTCATTTGTGAGTGGTACGGAGAGGTATATTGTCCTTAGGACGCCCCATTCTGGTCATTTATGCACAACTTGAACAGATGGTGCGTTTTAAGATCAGTTCCATCTTGGTTGGCATTGGTACGGGTAGGTGTATTGCCGTTAGAACATCCATATTCTATTGCTTACGGCTAGCTTGAACAGGCGCGCTATCCGCTGACTTTTTTAAAAACTTTTTTTTCCTCAAACCCTTCGACTACAACTAATATAAAAAAACTTTAAAAAAAACACACACACATCAACCAACAGAAATACAGGGGGAAGCAGATACTGACATGAATATAGGGGAATTAGGGTTCAACACAGGCTGGGTGTGAGGGGATGATTTGTGAGGGGATGAAGGGATGGATGTTTCATCAAAATGTTATTTTCTTCTTGAAGGTTTGGGGATGGTTCACTAGGGAATGGAGAAGGAGGACAGGTACAAGTGGGACAGTGATAATGTATTTTTCCTCTCACAAATTCCTCCACAAATTGTCTTAAACTGTTAAAATTGTAATTTAGCGTGTCCATTTTCAGTTCTATCCTTTTCAGCCTGTCTTCCTCTACGTCGTTTGCTGGCCTTTCTTCTTTTTTTTCCTGGTCTGTTAATAATAAATATATATATGTTAAATGCCCATAAAATACTGACCATTATTTTGCTTATGCAGGGCAGTGTGTACCATTATTATCGTTATCTTTGGATATTTCCCCATGCGGAAAATTCTCCTCCAGCCACTCCAAAGTACTGCACATTTCTGTGTCCAAACAACAGAAAGAAATTATTTTTTCTGCCCCTCATACCAAATAAAGTACACACACATATAAGAAAAATGAAGTTCACTTACTGTTTTGTTGTAATTTGTCTTTGTTGTAGTGTGTGCGTCTACTGTCGGTCCTGGCTGCAGAGTTTCTGTGAGGTAATTACGTTGGAGGCATACTTTTTTTTGTTATGGTATAATCCATTTCATTCTACATTGTCATTAAATGCATGGTTTTTGTTTCAGACGTTTAGGTTTCCCTATTTATTTATTAGTACTTATAATGTCTTTATGTGTCCTTTTTCAAAGTTGAGCATTTTTTGTGTAACGCAATAGTACAATTTCAGATACCCTTTGAATGTTTGGGTAGTGTTGACCGCATCCGCAGACAGGCGCTCAGTCCGTGCCTTTCAAATATCAATAGCGAGGGGGTTCTGTAAGGATATTTGGCGTGTTACAGCACAGAGTACAGCACTACTGCACAAGTAGCATTTTTTTTTTGATGCAGCACCACCACATGGGTGTGGTGCATTGCTATATGTGTTGCGAGAGTAACATGGACATATAAGTAAAGACAGGCTATTCAGTCAAAAAACGATTTTTACATATAAGATGCTAATCTATTTTTACAGTTAAAAGCACACATGTGCACATTCAAAATGCACACTATTTTTCACCTGAAATGCCTATGTTGCAAGAGACACATTTGAAAATTAATAACTAACCTTATTAATAACTAACCTGACTAATAAAACTTCATTTAACATAACTCACTAATAAAAATGTGTCTCCACTGCAGAATTAGGCCTACTCTGAAAGTGAACTTTTAAACGGACATTCATTTTTTTTTCTCTGCTGCTCTGTCCACATAACTACAGGAAGCAAAGAGCTCGAAGGAACAGGAAATCAGTTTGTTACAATTTTTACTGTAGAAATCAGCCATTGTGTAGTGAGGGAGGAGATGACATGATTGATTCTGATTGGAGCAGCGTCATAGCAAGTATCATGCTAGAGGCTGTGATTAGAGTTTTGCTGGGGAAGCTTGAGGAGAGGGGGAGATCAATCGAGATCTTGCAGAGCTGGGAGAAGGACCTGTTTCCTGGCTGAGGCATTCCTGCTGCAAAAGCTGAGAATTCCAGGCGATAACCCCGGTTTGAGAACGTCAGACGCTTGTTTTCACTGGGGTTAATCTTCAAGGGAGCCAAATTCAGAAAGAGAATAGCCGGAGAAAACTCATGCTGAACAGATAAGGTAATTACAGAAGCGTGTGGGAGCTGTGCGAAAGTGTGCAAAACTGTTCAGTCAGTGTATTCGAGGGAGTCCCAGTCCCTTATCAGCATATTTAATGTTACCAATTGAATATATTCTCGCAGCTCTCTGTTCATTTTATCACAAATAATGTTGTACCATTTCATTTATTTCTGTAAAAAAAGGTCAAACTGTGTTTAAAGGAAATTTCTATAATACGAAAATATCTGAAAACAGAGAGCTAGTGTGTATTATTTCTCTCTTTCATTTTGCATGGGAAAAGGTTTAAACGTGGGTAGATTTTTAAACAGTGCAATTGTCATTTTAAAACAGATGTGTGCATGATTATATTCAGTATGGACAGTTGTGAGTGACTGTTTGTAGCATAGCTTGTTGGAGGTACATGAGCCAACGGGAAGAGAGACTCTCTGGACATAGTGCCATACCGTATATAAGGTAGTGGAAATTACCACAAAAATACCACAATAGCCCATGGTGGCACACAACACTAACACTGAAAATGTGGTATCCCTAAAATGTAGGCCTGAGGTCTCTCTAGTGATCAAGAACAATCTAGATAAAAACAAGGGATGTTGGATATTGGGGTCACAAATAAACCAACCACGTAAATTACCGCGCACATCATCTAAAAAGGTCTGAATTCTGAAATAATGCAATGTATTATTGTTATGTGTGACCCAATATGAATACAGAGAGTGATTATTGCTAAAGGTATTTTGGCGGTAAGAAAATACTGCAAAGCCCCAAATATCCACAAAATACCCAACATATTTATGGTGCGTTGCAGGCCGGGAAAGTGATCATAGAGTACCTACTGGGCGTGGCAAGCGTGTCTCACACTGCCATTTGCACATTAAAGGGAACCCATTTTATAATAGCAGTGTGCCACTAAAAACGAATTTCAGAATGTCACAAAGGGAAACCACATTTTCAGACCTAGTGCAATATTTAGAGGCAAAGTTGTTTGCACATGGGACGTGGTCGTCGAACAGCACCTTAGAATGGCGTGACCGCATTCAGGGTGAGGTGCAGAAAGAAAAACTAGACAATATTTTTGCAGAAGGCAGCATAATTCAGGTCTGCCTTACAAGATTATTGAATGCAGCCGATAAAAGTGCAGAGAAAGACTGTTTAATACGGCTATGCGGCAAAATATGGTTTATTTTGAATAAGTCCCTGCGAATGCAGGAAAATGATACCCAGCTAATTAACAGGTTAAAGACTGAATTAGATGGGGCAAGTAAAAATCAGGAAATGTTAAGAGCAGAATTGGATGGATGCCAAAAAGACATGCAATTAAAATGCAGAGACTTTGATGCTCAGTTATCCAAAAGCAAGAAACAATTTGAAGATAGTGAGTAAGAATTGGTACACTTAAAAGCCTTAGTGGACAACATTAGACAGGATAAAGATGAGGTTGTTTCAGAAATGCAGATTTTACAAAAAGAACATTGTGAAAAAGAATGTGATCTCCAGAGTGCAGAACAAGAAATGATTAAAATGATTCAAGAAAGAGACAAGAGAAATAAAGAGTTCAATGAATGCCAAATGCAAATGTGCGACATGCAAGAAGTGATTAATAAGATGAGTGATGAAAACAACTATTTGCAAAATGAAGCAAACAGACTCCTTAAAAAGTGTAAGGACTTAGAACAGCAAATGTGCATTCCCAGGTCCCAGGAGAGGTGGCAGGGTACCACATTCAATGGAGTGGAGGTGAATTCTAGCTCTGCCCAAAGAGCTAGTGCTCCAGTGACTGGGCCGGTGACTGAACTTGGTTGCAGCGCCATTGGGGGATTTGATACTCCCATTGGGGGCAGCCACCAATCTCATACATCTGAAAACAGGATTGAATCACAAAATAGTGCAATTCCATGCATTGCAACAAGTAGCCCCATAAAAATAATGAAATCCATTAAAGCCCTGATCAAACCATTTAAAAAGGGAGGTGAATCCTGCATTGAGGATCACTTAGAAGCGGTGCATGACATTTTTAAAGCACTCCAGATACCTAAGGAACAGTACAGACAATATTTTCATTTAACTTTAGATGCCCCGACGGCCAGCATCATAAGGGGATTAAATGAACAGCAGAATATGACCTGGTTGGAGTTTGAAAAAGAAATTAGGTGTCATTTTTCTCCTTTTCAGTCATTGCAGGAGGCAAAGAAAGTCGCTTACACAATTACTGCTGGACCTAATACATCCCCTCGCCAATTTTTACAAGACTTAAAAAGAGCATTTTCTCGCTTTGATGTATCTTTTGACCTAAATTCCAATGAGTTTAAAACTGCATACTTCTATGGGCTACAGAAAGACATCATATCCCAATTGGTCCGTGAGTTTGACCGTGACAAGTCCCTTGAATGGATTGTACATCAAAGCACAAAACTATATGAGGTACTCTATTGTCAGGGTAGAGAAAGTGATAAAATGAAAGATACTAGACCTAAATCTAAAGAACCCTCAGCCACAGTAATGGAAATCAGGTCAGCCAAAATGTCCCTTGAGTCTGCTCAAAGCCAAGGTAAAAATAATGTGACACCTGAACAAAGGGGTAATCAACAAAGATCGCCATTTCCTGTACCAATGTTCCAATCACATTATCCTAGTAATAGAGAGAGCTACATCAGCCCTAGGTATTTAGGGGACAGACCCCGGGTAGGATATCGGCCTGATATGGCAGGTATGAACAATAACCAGAGACAAAATCAAGATCAAAGAAATGATGGTCCCTACCAGTCATTGGGGACACAGAGCAGATTTGATCCCAACACCATGATATATGGTAATTAGGATAGACCCCGATATGTGGATCGATTTACTGATAATGGAAATCAACATAGGGGCCAGTACCCACAATCTGAGAGACAGGACATGAGACAAAACGTGAACTACAATCCACGTCAGTACAATGATTCCCCACCAGGGGACTATAATCAAAGGATGGGTGCAACCCGCTCCCCTCCACAAATGAATCAAGAGTTCAGAAACCATTCCAACCGACATCAATCACCTGAGAGGTATCAGAATAGATCCAATCAGGGGGAAAACAACCAATATCGACCTAGGCCACAGAAAGAGAAGAGGATTCTAGAGAGATGGAAAGGTTCCAGTGCCTTGAGGCCCAAGTGAAAATGTTAGCTGAGCAAATAGGAAAGCTCTATACAGCGCAAAAACAACCTTCCAAAGAGGGGGCTGATGGCCATAGCAATGACCGGGGGGCTTCCGAAAAGTGACTAAGTACTCATGATAACTGCAGTGCCAAAATGACAGATTGCTCTGATATAATTTTGCATAACGACTCTGAGATGCCTAATGGATTAAAAATGAAAGTTCCAGTAAATGAACTTGTGACAGAAAGTGCAAATACTTCTAAAAAAGAGGTACGGTTTAACCTAGAGCTAAATAAAACAGTAAAGATTTGCACAAATGAAAAAGAAACATTAGGAATTCCAAAAGAACAAAGGGACAGATTTAAGAAAAATGACTCATGCATGGGGAATACCAGTGAACAGGGAGTAAGTGGGGATGCTATAGCTCCTTCCCTGGGCAAGCAAAACAATGACCAAACACAGACAGAAAAAGGAAATACTCAAAAGGAGGGTACAAGTCAATCACCTGAAGAATTCTTTGAGCCACATATTTTGGAAGAGGCTGAAAGGGCTGGTATCACACTAAATGATCACAAATGCACAGAATTAAAAAATGACAAATTGCTGAATGATGTTGTTACACATGTTCAGTTGGAAGGTTGTAATGTGGTCTCTGATGTTACCCAGATGGATGTGCGAACAGTGGCCACACTCCAAAAAACCTCTGATCATGGAGAAATGAATAAAGTCTCTCGCGCAGAAATGGGTAAAAAGGAGGAAAAATGTCGTTCCATTTACCAATGTGCTTAGCCAAAAGTGAAAAAGACCTGAGAAAGGTGAGCCCTGAAATCAGTCAGAATTCACACTTCTTATGTGTATTAGAGGAAGTTGAGGACAGATATTATGCACCCATCACTGTAGAAGAAAAATGCCACACATTTGCTATGATTGACACTGGCGCACAGGCCACAATTATGTCCAAGGAGCTGGTAAAGAGTATCAATGAAGGGAGACCCCCACAGAGTCAGATCACAGTGAAGGAAAATCAAGGTCCAGTGCATAACTTTAATGGGGAGGAGTTGCCCATCATAGGTGTAAATGAGGTTGACATAAAAATAGGAAAGCACAGAATGAAACAAGAGGTATTGATCACATCTATTTGTGAAATTCCATTTCTGATGGGGACAGATTGCCTGAAAAGATTGTCTCCTCTCATAGATGGGGTGAATGGAGTGCTGTGGTCCTTAACCAAAAAACCATTGAGGCCTAAGAAACTAAAATCACAAAACAGCAATATAAATGAATGTCACACCATTGCCAAAACAAATGATGCTGTGGAGGTATATCTCCAGAATAGCTGCATACCTAGTGTCACTGTTATATTAATGTGTCAAGACAAAATGCAGAGCGACAATGAAAAACTACCTGTACAAATATACTTGGACCCAAGGAAAAATTGTCAGACTGCCATAGATGAGCACACATTACGTTTTTATTTAAAAGAGAAAACATGCAAACAGAATATTGCTCCTAAAACAGATTCAGAAAAACACATTACCACTCTGGCAGAAATACACATGGAAGATGAGCAACCATGGGTTCATGTTGGTATAAATGACTATTTTAAAACAATAAAAGCCACTTTAGCGCTTGGACATGAAAGGAGTTTCATTAATGAGAAATTGTTGCAAAAAATAATGGAGAGGGAAAAAATCCCGAAATTTAGGATTAAAAACCAACGTGTTTCTGGGTTGGACAGTCCAGACTTTGAAAACCAAATTGCAGGCAGATGCATGCTTAAAATTAGCATTGGGCAGAAAACAATTTACCATAATGTATGGATAGTGAGTGGAGCACAAAATGAATTTTACATGGGCAATGACATCATGCACAGAATGTGTATGGTGTTAGATTTCCTTAATCAAAAAATATGGTCACGCCTAGGTGGTCCGGCACCTGAATTTGTAGACAAAAGAAGGGCTTATCATTGTGCACAACTGGTTCCTTATGCAATCGAATTACAAATGAGGAAAGATACTATTATTCCTGCATTTACAAAACAGTTTGCAATAACACTGAAATGCAAAAATGGACAGCAGATGAAAGGCTCTGATGCATTTGTATGCCTAAATGAATCCATAAAACAGCATGGCCTGTATTATGAATACATTCCATTGGTAGACATTGGTGAAGGATCTGTAAAAATTATGGTAAATAATAAAGGTTGTCAGGATATTCATTTAGAGGAAAACTCCCCATTAGGAATGGCCATACAAAAATCACATTATACGGCAGATTTAAATAACATGGTGATTGGAAATATCCCTGAAAAGTATGTAGATGCCAAGGGTGAGTTGCCAGAACACCTGGACTCTCAGCCCAAAGGAATATTTAAAATTCATTCTGTGTATCCTTATGATTCAAATGAGACAGTGTGCTGCCATCAAGAGGATTGCATAATATTTAATTTAAATCAAAATGAAACAGAAAATCAGCCCATTGAAGTGGAAGCTGATATGCCAAAATATTTAAAAGTGGCAGCTTTACAAAAAGACACAGCCACACAGTTAGAGGAAAGCGCCGAGATTCCCTTACCAGAAGATTTTCCAGAATTTTCCAAAATGGTAGAAGAGCAGATCTCCTTAGCGGATGCGTGTGAAAGCAATGAGGATAGGGACAATCTGAGGGAGATATTTATGGAGTTTAAGGATGTATTTGCAAAAGATGCTTATGATTGTGGTTTAACTGATTTACATGTGGCCACACTACCAGAAGGGTGTAGCAGAAATCCAGTGTTTGTACGCCAGTATAGACTACAGCTGGCATGTTTGGAATCATTGGCAGAGATTATTAAAAATGTGGAATCGCAGGGAATCATCAGGCCCATTCATAGCACATCCAATACACCTATTTTAGGTGTGTTAAAGCCAAATGGTCAATGGCGGCTATGTGCAGACTTGAGAGAGTTAAATAAAAGAGTACCAGTATCTAGATGGCCACTGCCATTCATTGATCAGGGCCTAGCTCAGGTACATGGTTCAAATGTATTTACCACATTAGATCTCACCTCTGGATATTGGTGCGTGCCATTGGCAGAGGAGATACAACATTTATTTTCCTTTACATTTGACAGGACTCAATACGCCTGGCTTAGAGCTCTATTCGGGTACATCAATAGTGGGAGTGAATTTGGCATATTTTTGAGAAAGGCCATGACGGATGCAGCGGAAAGAGGAACAATAGTTTACGTGGACGAGGTCCTGATAAAAAATGAAAGCCTGAAAAGCCATTTTGATGAAATAATACATGTACTTGGCCAATTGCAGAAAGCAGGCGCCAAAGTATCTTTGCAAAAAGCACAATGGTGCAAGAAAAAAGTGAACTTTCTGGGGCATGAAGTGACTGAACATGGGCTAAATCCACAAAAGAAGAAAATAAAGGCCATACAAAGATTAAAAGATCCTAAAAATGTGAAAGGAGTAAAAAGTTTATTAGGGATGACAGGCTATAACAGAAAGTTCATTGAAAATTATGCAGAAATCACTCAACCATTAACTAAACTACTTAAACTGAATACTCCCTGGAAATGGGAAAAAGAGCAGTCTGATGCAGTGGCTAAATTAAAGGAATGTCTTGTAAAGGCACCATGTTTAGCATACCCCATAAAGGACAGGGATTTCTTTATAGAAATAGGTTTTTCTGAACATTTTATGTCAGCAGTGTTATCACAAAAACACAATTTGAATTACAAAACCATTGCCTATGCAAGTAAGGCATTTTCCCAAGTTGAAATGAAATTTAATGAATGTGAAAAGGCCCTATTAACCACTGTGTGGGCGCTACAACATTTCCGCCCCATTGTTCAGGGAGAAAAGGTGATTATTGAAACAAATCATCAACCTTTGCAATTTTTAGAGAGTAAAAGAATTAGATCAGGTAATCTAGCGCAGTCCAGAATCACTTCATGGACGCTCGCATTACAAGGTTTTCCCGTAGAAGTGAGATATGGACAAAATAAAAAGAACTCAATTGCTCAAGGGTTAGCTGACTTAAATGACTGCGCAGCTGAACAAATACCAAATGAAATGGAAGTGGAAACTAGTTTGCAGGAATTTGAACAATCACCACACAAAGCTTTTGATGAAAAAACATGCAAGGATTTGCCAACTGTATATGTGGATGGTTGTGCTTTTCACATTGAAAATGACAGTAATAAACAATTAGTGGCAGGAATAGGAAATGTCTGGTTGAAATGTGAAGGCGTCCCCAGTATAGGGATGAGGATTGGAGCTAGGAGCAGTCAGGTGGCAGAATTGGCAGCCATTTATAAAGCAATTGCTACTGCAGTTGATAAAAAGTTCAGTGAAATTGTCCTGGTGACTGATTCTGACTATGCACGGAATAGCTTTGTGGAGTATTTGCCTGGTTGGAAAGCAAGAGGAATGGTTACATACAACAAAAAGCCACTTAAACATGGAAAAATGATACAAGCCATAGACAAACTGGTGTCAGAGAATAATTTAACAATATACTGGAGAAAAATTCGTGGGCATTTAAAAACAGCAGGAGAGGATAAGGAGGGAAATGATAAGGCAGACCACCTGGCTAAGATTGAGGCTGTGATGGGAGAATTGCTACCTATTGATTATTTAATGGGTGAAATACAAATTGATGCAGTAACACGTTCTAAAGCACCAAAGGAGGTAGATCAACCAGTGGTACAGTGGAGTCATGACACTCCAGATCAATATTTGATTGAGGCACAAAAGAATGATCGAATTTTGAGAATCTATTATAATCATTTGATAGATCCTGAACAAAATCCTTTAACAGAAAATGATTGTATGGGAAAAGAAGAGTTGAGGGTGCTATTAAAGAACAAAACACGAATTAGATTACAGGATGGACTCATGATTAGAGAGTCCATAACAGGACAAATACAGTGGGTGGTACGCCTTTCATTCAGAGGGCTAATGCTACACCATGCACATGATGCCATAACTGCAGGCCATAGAGGTTCACAAAAAACATTAGAAATACTAAAAGATTATGCTTACTGGCCACATATGTCCCAAGATGTGGAATTATATACTAGAGGATGTCTCGTATGCGCCCAATTTAAACCTGCTTCACCAATGCATAGAGCACCATTGATGAAAAGAGGCCTAACTCTCCCATGGACAGATTTGCAAATAGACTTTGTAGGTCCTTTAAAAAGGTCGAGCAGGGGAAACCGTTATATTTTAAGTGTGGTATGTCTGATGTCGAAGTGGATTGAATGCATTCCTGCACCAGATTGTAGTGCGCAAACAGCAGCCACATTGCTGGTGAACCATGTGTTCTCAAGGTTTGGGTTGCCACAAAGAATTGAGTCAGACCGAGGAAGTCATTTCACAAGTACTCTAATGAGTAAGGTATGGCAAATACTAGGTGTGAAAAGGAAACTACATATCGCATATCGGGCAGCGTCTTCAGGTACAGTTGAAAGGAGCAATAGGTCTGTTGTGGATATTTTAAAGAAATTCATGGCAGAAGCAGGTTCCAGCTGGGATTTATGTTTACCGTTAGTTTTGATGGCAATCAGATCAACTCCTGCCAAAGCAACAGGTGTTAGCCCCCATGAGGTCTTGACAGGTAGGAAAATGGTGTTACCACAACACCTACTATACAGAACACATGAGCAGACACTTGTGAGTGCATCCACAGTTCATGAGTACATTGATGAACTGAGGAAGCATTTGCAACATGCATTTGCTTTTGCGCAGAGAAATCTGGAAAGGGCTGCTGACAGTGCTAAAACATACTATGATAAAAGAACACCAGTGAGAGAATACAGTGTTGGGGATCAGGTGTACAAGTTTCATTTTGGAAAAAGTAAACAGAAACATTCTAAATTTCTAGCAGCCTGGCAGGGGCCATTTCGAATTATAGATAAGGTCTCTCCTGTAGTTTATAAAATTTTGAAAAATGAAGGTGAAACGGCAATAGAGCAGTTCGTCCATGTAAATCAAATCAAACCATGCCATCCCAGACATGAGATCAGGCAGCTTGAGCATGTAGAAACAGATAAAGTCCCTTTAACACAAAAAGAGAAAATAAATGGGTACAATCAGGAGGCAGTGACAGAGAAGTTAAAAAGTTGATTGTTATAATGGCACATAAACACTGTAATATATGTAAAAATATATAATATAAAATAAGTAAATAAATAAATAAATAAATATATATATATATATATATATATATATATATATATATATATATATATCATGGAAGCTCATGGTTGGTGTGCAGAGAGAAAATGTATTAAATATTGAATGCTGTATTATATATGCTTGTTTTCTTTTTAACTTGTGTTTAATTTCAGAAAAAATAAATAAATAAATAAATAAAAATAAAAAAATAAATGTTTTTACCAAGCATGTTTTATTTTTGGCAAAAGGGTCAAGTTAGTATTGTGCTATGTACTTAATTTGTTTCTTTTCTATTTGATTTAGAAAATTAACATTATTTGGTCGGAGGTTCCGGGATCAGAGGCCACGGGAGACGATGGAGTCCTGGAGTCCCCTGGATGAAGACCAAAAGATGCCTGCCTCCAGGTGGAGGTGAAGACAAGATAACCAGAATGCCAAAAAGATGACTCCTATGGATCCAAGATTGCCAAGATGAAAGTGTACTCGAATGAACCAAATAACATCGCTGGTCGGGACATATCAGAGGCAGACAAGAGTCCTGACATATGGAGTTCCACGTATTTATTATTTTAATTATTTATTTTAATTTGTTATATTAATTATTTGTTTTAGTTAGTTGTTTTATTTTATTGTTTATAATTGACTTGTAAAATCAAAACTTAGAGTAATGCCACTTCCACTGAGAAGGCAAATGTAGAACATTTTGTAAACTAATGAACTCAGATGAATACTGTGTTGATTGCAACTTTTTCATTGATGCACATGAATATTCATTTTGTTGGATTGCTACATTGTGAAAAGAAGAAAAAGAACAAGTTGTTTGTAGGATTTGGCTTGGATCGTAGCCAAGTTCTAAAAACAAAAGGAGGGTATGTAAGGATATTTGGCGTGTTACAGCACAGGTAGCATTTTTTTTTTGATGCAGCACCACCACATGGGTGTGGTGCATTGCTATATGTGTTGCCAGAGTAACATGGACATATAAGTAAAGACAGGCTATTCAGTCAAAAACGATTTTTACATATAAGATGCAAATCTATTTTTACAGTTAAAAGCACACATGTGCACATTCAAAATGCACACTATTTTTCACCTGAAATGCCTATTTTGCAAGAGACACATTTGAAAATTAATAACTAACCTTATTAATAACTAACCTGACTAATAAAACTTCATTTAACATAACCCACTAATAAAAACGTGCCTCCACTGCAGAATTAGGCCTACTCTGAAAGTGAACTTTTAAATGCACATTCATTTTTTTTCTCTGCTGCTCTGTCCACATAACTACAGGAAGCAAAGAGCTCGAAGGAACAGGAAATCAGTTTGTTACAATTTTTACTGTAGAAATCAGCCATTGTGTAGTGAGGGAGGAGATGACATGATTGATTCTGATTGGAGCAGCGTCATAGCAAGTATCATGCTAGAGGCTGTGATTAGAGTTTTGCTGGGGAAGCTTGAGGAGAGGGGGAGATCAATCGAGATCTTGCAGAGCTGGGAGAAGGACCTGTTTCCTGGCTGAGGCATTCCTGCTGCAAAAGCTGAGAATTCCAGGCGATAACCCCGGTTTGAGAACGGCAGACGCTTGTTTTCACTGGGGTTAATCTTCAAGGGAGCCAAATTCAGAAAGAGAATAGCCGGAGAAAACTCATGCTGAACAGATAAGGTAATTACAGAAGCGTGTGGGAGCTGTGCGAAAGTGTGCAAAACTGTTCAGTCAGTGTATTCGAGGGAGTCCCAGTCCCTTATCAGCATATTTAATGTTACCAATTGAATATATTCTCGCAGCTCTCTGTTCATTTTATCACAAATAATGTTGTACCATTTCATTTATTTCTGTAAAAAAAGGTTAAACTGTGTTTAAAGGAAATTTCTATAATACGAAAATATCTGAAAACAGATAGCTAGTGTGTATTATTTCTCTCTTTCATTTTGCATGGGAAAAGGTTTAAACGTGGGTAGATTTTTAAACAGTGCAATTGTCATTTTAAAACAGATGTGTGCATGATTATATTCAGTATGGACAGTTGTGAGTGACTGTTTGTAGCATAGCTTGTTGGAGGTACATGAGCCAACGGGAAGAGAGACTCTCTGGACATAGTTCCATACCGTATATAAGGTAGTGGAAATTACCACAAAAATACCACAATAGCCCATGGTGGCACACAACACTAACACTGAAAATGTGGTATCCCTAAAATGTAGGCCTGAGGTCTCTCTAGTGATCAAGAACAATCTAGATAAAAACAAGGGATGTTGGATATTGGGGCCACAAATAAACCAACCACGCAAATTACCGCGCACATCATCTAAATAGGTCTGAATTCTGAAATAATGCAATGTATTATTGTTATGTGTGACCCAATATGAATACAGAGAGTGATTATTGCTAAAGGTATTTTGGCGGTAAGAAAATACCGCAAAGCCCCAAATATCCACAAAATACCCAACAGTTCTGTATGTTCTATGTTACATGTATATAAAGTAAGCAAATTATACTCATATCTCCCAAGATCACATGATGATAATGAGATAATGTAAATTCAGCAAATACACTTAATTAACATGATGTTGACATCACTGATGACATCACATGTGTAGCCACTTTGTTTTTGTTCACTGCCATATCTAGGCCAGGTGGGTGTATTTACTGACAGTCAGAAAGTAAATTTTCAAAAGGTGTTGCATTTATAGACATTGCTATTCTCACATGTTCGTACAATACTTTCCTTCCAATTTAATCGCATCTTATGATATACATATATAGGGGAAGACGCAGGCATGAAAGACAGAAATTATTTTTGTGTGTGAATACAATCATGTAGATTATACACAGTTGGTAATGATACTGGGTCTTGTATGCTTACTTTACTCTCAATATATAAGCCCCATATTTGTATGCATTGCAGTCTTTGTTTTGTGTGTTTTAGTAGAAATATGTGGTAAGTGATGGTTAGTACATGTTTCACAGACCACAAAAGTGTGATACAGAAACATTCACCTTTTTATTATACAACTTTGGAAAGTACAAACATAGCACCTCTGTGGTGTATGCTGCAGCCAATACGTATATTTCTGTATGAGTAGGTTTCTGTACTAGAAAGAACACTGCAATGGAATTTTCTTTAGAACACTACATTGTGTGATGAAGTATGTACTTTATTACACATGTCCCCATAATCCCTGATACTGTTTTGCTAAAATTACATTCACAACATCTCGTCTGAAAAGTAAATGCACATGTGATGTCATCAGTGATGTCATCAATGACATTTGTGATGCCATATTTCATGTCCTAAAACATGCCACAAACCATAGTCCCAAATATCACCATACCCTTGTAGCTCTGTGGAACTGGAGAATGTATAGAAACACATGCATTCATTCATTTGTGTGCTACAGGATGTTTTATTGACTTAAATCATGCCAAGAAACTCTGAATTCAAGTATTTTAGAAGAAAAAAACTGTAGACACAATGAATTCAGTTAATAGGTCCATGTTAACCACAGGTGTGTTGAATATGCAGACTGAAGAACTGCAGTTTAAATGTCAGGATCACAAAGGGACATTACGCTTTGATTTGATTGTAGTGAAACTGTTTGTTCTCTTAATGGGAATGCCATGCTTGTCTAAACATAACACAGAAATCGACTGGATGGCAGGTAAAGTCAGTTCTCCATCACACTTCTCCACTAAAGAGCTGCTTTGTAAAGTCAGAATGCTCTAATCCAGCCACAACTTGCCGCAAAACAGTACTGGAGGAATACTGTTTGCTGAGCAACCATTACAGTATGATTAATACTAAGGCATTTTCAGTAAAACAGCAGGAAGAACATAATCCATTTGACTGCCAGATTGGTTGGGTAGGTGGAGAAGTTTTATCTTGCAGAATCTATTCCCACATGAAGTTAGACAATTTAAATGAATACATAGAAAGGAATCTCAAACATATGTTCATACACCATCGAGCATTGCCAGTCTCCTATTCCTCCACTTTTTCGCATCTAAGAAAATGGGGATCTAAGAAAATGCATAGACAATCAGCCATTGGTAAGGTGTTGAATAAACTATGCTACCCACTAACACTGATCACAACCCTATTGGACCAGGCCCATCATGCTAAA
The DNA here is from genome assembly GCF_040938575.1 of Ambystoma mexicanum. Lineage (NCBI taxonomy): Eukaryota > Metazoa > Chordata > Amphibia > Caudata > Ambystomatidae > Ambystoma > Ambystoma mexicanum. Next base: position 698,462,657 of record NC_090930.1, read on the forward strand.
ATCATCACTAAACTTGAAAACAAGGGGCCTTTTTTTCCTCAGAGTCTGAGAAGGTGATGAATGGAAATCCTCCTTTTAGAGCTGCCTAGGTTTATATAAGCAACACGTGTGGCTGTTCAGCCCTGTAGTGCCACAGCCATGTTGCAGAGCACCCTTGATGAGCCATTGTGGAAGTGCCTGAACATATATGCCATTGTGACATTGACAGCATTTTAATCTATTGAAAGACAGTAGAAGATGAAGATCATGTCATAGTTGTACAATGTAGAGTTCACAAGGGTTAACTTTGTGGCACGTTACAGAAATGTGTTAACATGCTACAACTGTGGATTTTTTGCGCTAAATATTTTCCCTTGAGGGAGTGGAAATGGGTAGAAACAAGGCAAAATCAGTGTTTTCTTGGCACACTGCAACATCAGTAAAATACCTTATTGGGATTCACACATTTGTGTAGATGGGCAATAAAGAAAACTTCTCAGACATGACTAGTGTCTTTACCAATTTAAAGCATAAAGGGGTTTAGTTGAAACGGATCACAGAGGCATAAAATGTCTTTCAAAGATACTTCACAAATGTGACAGTGTTAAAAAACACAGATCTCACTTTGGCAGTTAAGCCTTAGGTTCAATCTCTTTGAAGCCCAAAACACTGATAGTAAACCTTCACCAAGTCACTTACTTATCCCAAAAAATTATATCAGCAGAAACTATCGACACTGTTGCTCATAAAGAACTATTTGCAATACAATCAGCATTTGAAGAATGTTGGAATAACTTCATGGGTGCTAGTCAGAGCAGGATATCCTACCAGATCACTGTATTCTGAAATTCCTAAGGCACCATGTGCCACGATCTGGAATCGACTATGGTGGCCTCTGCTTTTAACAAACTATATTATTATGTTTCACTGAAGCATACAGAACCAAAAGGCAGGCACCATTTCCAGTAACAAGAAGAAAACAAAACATCGTAACACCCACAACCTTAGCATATCATACCATTATCTGCATACCAGGTGGATTGTAAGGGAATTCCTTCTTTTAACAAATGACACAATCCATGCCCATTCAGGAATTAGAAAATTGGGTCCATTAAGACCTCAAATAAGCACTTTTTTTCTGAGGGCCATTTTAGAATTTAAGTGGAATTCGTGATCATTGTTGATAATCTGGGGATCATGCACTCCCAGCTTCATGTATGATGTCCTTTGAATTTCTGCCAGGTGTTTGACATGGTAAGGAGATATATTACTCTCCAGCCTCTGCTGTGTGTCTCCTCTAAGGGAGTTAGCAGAATGTGGGACCTTTTCTCCATTTGTGTAACACCTCCCCTATGTTTCACCAAGCCTCACAAGCACCCTCATAAGCACATTTGCCACTGCTATAGCTTCTCATGCAGCCAACTATCACATCAGCCACAGCACTCAGTACATTGATACTCAATGTATGATAGCATCTTTGTAATGCGGGCTCACTGGACACATATGCCCTCTTTAACTGCCTTGGCTTCTGTTGTCAGCCTTTGCTGGGACTTTCTTGTGACAACATCACTGGACCATCTTGGGGATAGTACTAGAGTATAGCACACATTTGTGTTGCTTGATACCAGGGGCACAAAACTAGCCCTAGGTGAGAGGGCTCCACATATCCGTGAGCAGTCCAAGTTGGCAGCGGTCCCCATAGATTTCCTCTCGTGCCCAGTCTCATACCTCCAGGGTCTGTTCCCAAATGCTGGTCCTGGACTGAGCTGCAGCTGGGCATCACAGGTTCAGTGGTTTGTTATATATTCAGCCACAGTGGAGTGCCTAGTGCCTCTCGCCTTTCCATGCAGAGCATTGCAACACCTTGCCTCAGATGGTGATCAGCAGGGTCCAGACTTGCATAGTGGCCATTTTGTAAGTGCAGCCTCTTGCGGTGGGGAAGGGGATGTCTGAGAAATGTCAGCTGCCTATGTGTTCAGGGATCAGCAGCCCTTTTCTTCGCAATGCTTCTGAACTTCCCAGTATCTGATGAGTTACTTTCAGTGGGGGTGACAGTTTGCAGCAATTGATTGGTGACAGATTCACAGGGTGAGCATGGAGCCTTCAATGCTCATATCCACTCACTCTGCCATTCAGAGACACGCCACTGATAACAGTTTATGTTTTTTTATGTTTTTATTCAGTATTTGTAAGGCACCTATACAACAAAATGGTGTTTCCATGCGCCACACGACAAAAAGTGGTAGGATACAAGTAAATAAATAAACAATAGCAACGCAGTGAATTAACAATTGCAATCCTACTAGGCATCGTAACATTTGGACGTGCAAATGCAGTGATGAGAAGTGTAGGAGAGAGGGAACGGAGGGGGGCGCAGGAATCAAGGTATGGGAAGTTCTAATGTGAGCCCAGGAAGGGAGGTGCCAGGGGAGGAGGCCAGCTGAGGTGTCCCATGGGGAGGGATGCATTGAATACATTTAAGAAAAACCCCGAAATCGTAAATATCGAAAACAACAACTATTTAAAAAGATATGCTCTAGTTTTCTGAATAGAAATACAGATGTAAAAGTTACAAGGTTACTCTAAAAATGCATATGTGTTCACACATGTGAGACTTGTCAGATATGTTCCCATGCTCTGAACAAACTAACAGAATTAAGCAGCAAGCATAACTTCAAATAAAAACGTACTGGGCTTGATTCAGAGAGCGTTTTCCAATGGAATTGAGCCATTATAAATCGCTTCTCTGAATCAGGCCCATTGAGTTCATGAACTGCACCACCAGCCTTTCACCTGAAAAGGAGACGTTTGTGCTTGAAAACAATGTGCGACACCTGTGAATTTATCACTGAGAGTGGTTAAAGAAGATATAGTTCAGAACATAAATGTGTGTGTCCTTTTTAAACTGTTTTGGGCCTTTCCCATATACAAACAAGAAACTCGTAGGGTTTAAATCAGCAGTAATGTTAAACAAAAATTAGAAAAGAGTCTAACCCCTACAGAGGCTTCAAAACACTGTGGCCTGACTAAAATAGGGAAACGAATGCAAGAGCACAGTGCGCAAAGAAAGGACCTGACGACAACATGGTGGCATTTGGCACTACAGTGAATAGTTAAACTGACTCTGAGAGGGAGGGTTTAGTAATCGAATGGTGTAATGGTGAAGCAAGTGGCTCGTGTTCAATTGTATCCAGTCTTAGCACAGAACATGATTCCCAAGATGTGATCATCGTCATGAGAATACAACTTCCTTGTAAAAGATTTGTAATAAAATATTAATGTATACACATTTTATAGAAAAACACCATCTCATTAGATCGTGCTCATATTTTGCCACGTATTGCAATCAATTCCACAACTCCGAGTGAAAAAGACCATTGCTTTAGAAGATGTAGATTTCCTGGATGAAAATGTCATATCTAAATGTGTCATATCTAAATGAAAGGTCACCTTATAGTCGTTGATATCATTTTTAAAATAAATGTCTCCATTCATTTTAGTTAACAATCAAGAATGTATCGTAGGAAACAACCTTCAAAATGCATTACCCTGTACTGTGACCTTGCTTCCCTCCCCATGTCCCTCTTGCAGACCTCCCAGGTTGACATGCCTTGGGTCATTTTACATCACCTATCGTTTCTGCAAGGTCCCTCTCCCATTCTGCTCTAATAGTCAGTGTTGGCCCGCGAGTGTCAGCTCTAAATCTTAGTATATTAGTGTGATTAGTGTAACCCCTTTGCTTTATGCTAGATGTTTAATACGGGTGGTTTATCTGGAAAATAAGAAATTTCTTATGCAACACTGTCAGTGGTCTGGCCTATATGAGGGACTGACCTAGCAGCATTTTAAATGTGTCCTCTCCAGTTCTGATGTAATTTGGGCCATGTGAAATAACTGATGACAATTCTCTGCTTGCCCATATGTTGCCCATATGTCCCGGTTGGGGGTTATATATGTATTGCATCCCCAATCCACTTATATATGTATGTCAAACCTTCAGCACTGTCCATTCTTTTAATGATGTTTCATGTTCAGTTCATGGTTCTCTTTTCATGTGCCCCCCCTCAGTCAGTCTTTGTGTTGAGTATTGAAGTCGTGATGCCTTGAGGTATATTTCAAAGCCAGTGAAGCTCAGTCCTGCCTCAGCTAATCATCTCTTTAGCAGGTTCAGCGCTATCCTCACGCTTCTCCCTGCTGATAATAGTCTTAGGATGTGCTGGCCCACCGGTGCTTTTATCAGTTATGAAATATTGGTGAAATATTAGAGTTATCCCGGCAATATTACCATTTATACAAAGGCTACACTGCCCATTCATGTGAGTGTAATCTTCATCCAAAAGTCAAATGAGCTGGCTAGTGCATCCCATAATGCCAGGACTACATGGCTAACACCATACACAAAAACAATCCACACAAACCACAGCAACAAGGGAAGAACACAATAAACCCAAGAATCACAGTGTGTTAATGTCTTGGCTAACATACATCATTATGGTGTTCCTTGTGGACTTCTACCATGGCCAGGCAACTGGCATAACAGGGTGCATGCATCTGCGGAAAACCATAGTGCTGAAAAGTAGACTGGAAACTAAGATTCTCAACATACAATGTAGGTGGCATTCTTGGGGTAGGTCTGGGCTTTCAAAGCCCACCCACAACCAACGCACACAGTTTTTTCAGCAGAATCTATAGGAAGAGGTTGTTTGGACAATGTCTTTCTCACAGCGAGGGACAGGCATCTCTCCAACATTCGAGCAATATGAGCACAAGCGGGAAGCCTGCAGTGAGACATGCCGTGGACCAGTACGTCCCAGTCAATGCAACAGGTACGTTTTCTCTTCTTATCTGGAGTCACATTATGGCAGGATCTGCAGTGGACATGCCCATAACTCTATTTCCAGCTGCCCTATTCAGATTAATCCGTGATTCAGGGATCTGTTGATTTTGGCATAACACACAAATGGTGCTGAGCTGAAGAACATCACACTGGAGAACATTTCTCATTTGAGATTTGTCTTGGTAAATCTAGAGGAGTATCGTGGTGCACAGATGTTAGTTGATATATTGCAGAATAGCCACAAAGCAAGAAAATGTCACACCGAAGGCAAAGGATGCATTTCCAGTGGCAGCAACACATGAATGAGAAAAGCAAAATGTTCTTCATGCCTGTATGTACTAAACAAAAATAATGAAAAGGGAAGTTAACTGACTGCTCAGTGCTGTCTAACTGAGAATTTGTGGACCCCAAAGCAATACCATAGTCACATTGGGCCTCATCACGAGGTGGGCGGTAACCCGTCTGGCGATATTACCGCCGGATCACAGGTTGAGCAGTAAACGTAATTCCCCATTGGTCCATTGGACCTAATGTTGAATTTTTGGTGCAAGTACCGCTGGCGGTATTACTGCGCGGTAATTGCACTGAAAATCAGTATTTTTTCTGGCGCATTTACCCCCAGCGTACAGCTGGGGGTAAATGTTGCCAGACTTGTGATTGGGTGGACCCTTAACTGTGGCAATAATAGCGTTACCACCGCATTTAATGGCTACCGCTCAACTGGAGATGAGGCCCATTATATATATATATATATATATATCCATACATTTTAGTTTTTGTAACAACATACGTTATATGTATATACAAGGTCTGGTGACTCAAACCAGCCTGTGAAATGATGAGAGTGTGAATGGAAGCATGACTTTATGCAAGTGTAAATGTCAAACACTTGAAAGATTCACCACAGAGTAATAACAGCATTTCTCCTATCCCCCTACTTAACCAAAACCTCTCCCTATATCTTTACACAGTGCACCCATCTCTCCCCACATATCCATTAATGATCCCAAAACCTCTTGCCCCTAAGGGGTCACAGACCAAACAGAATCCTTAGCAGCAGGTGTGCCTTAGGAGGGATAGCGGAAATACTGCTTCCAAAAAGAGCTTGAAGGCACACACACCAGAGAATCAAACACACACATTATATTTCACAGAGATAAGATAGACAAAGGCCAGAACATGACACATATAATACACTTATTGCAAGAACTGGGTGCCAATGTTATTGCACCTGAGCAGAGCCAACAGCAAACACAGCCCAGGTGCAGCAATTACGAGCCCAAGTTCATCCTTTAACCAGAGGGGTGCTCTCAAGTAGGAGCACCACATGTTAACCCTCTGACCCAAGTCAGAAAACGCAGCCCCCCAACAGTGGCAGTCCATGTCACTCAGAAGACAGCAAAACCTTTAGCTCCTCCAGAATGATAAAGACATCGCACAGCTGTGTCAATTACATGTCTTAAAGAAACCTACTCTGTTTGCTGGCCTACAGTCTTGAACTGCCTTTATCATTTTGTATTTAACCGGGTATGGTATGGCATTGGCCACGCCTCTCATACTGAAAGACAACCAGGTTTCTTTTCACATGTTCCAATTCCAAAGAAGAATTAAACATGACATTTTATGGACAAACTTTCCATTTGGGTGTTACCATCTCTGAGGTAGGGAAATAAAGACTTCATCACATATAGCACACAGTTCATCAGTCTGGTTGCAGAGACTAGTTGTCCATGAGAACAGCGACTATCCCTTGTCTATCACAGTTAAAAAGACAACCGGAAAGACATTGTAGCACAAATAGACACCACACCAGATATATGCACAGACACTAAAGAAATGTTTAGTTTTGAGATGAGATCATAGAAATACAGAGCAAAAAGAAGATCCTAAAAATTGGGAAAGTAAATAGATATTAAGCTGTATAGACCAAGCAGCCCAATGACAGGCCCCCACTAATGAGGATTGGGGAAATTTGAGACCCACTACAAATGGATGGATGACTTAAGAACAAACTCTGCTTGTATTGTAGGAAGGCAGGGCATTTCTTAATTAAATACAAAGTGAAGCAAAAATATGTGTGAAATGAGAGGCCAACTCATCATGCCCAGTTGAAGAAAAGCCTCCAATTCAATCAAAAACGTGCCACAAACTATAGTCCCAAATATCACCATACCTTTGTAGCTCGGCATAGCTGGAGAATGTATATAAACAAATGTGTTCATTCATTTGTGGGCTACATGATATTTTATTGGCTTAAATCATGCCACGAAACTCAGAATTCAAGCATTTTAGGAAAGAAAAAAAAAATTAGAAACAGTGAATTCAGGTAATAGGTCCATGTTAACCACAGGTGTGTTCAATATGCAGACTGAAGAACTGCAGTTTAAATGTCAGGATCACAAAGGGACATTACGCTTTGATTTGATTGTAGTGAAACTGTTTGTTCTCTTAATGGGAATGACATGCTTGGCTAAACATAACCTAGAAATCGAATGGATAGCAGGAACAGTCAGTTTTACATCACATCTGTCCACTAAACAACTGCTTTTTTAAGTCAAAACGCTCTAATCCAGCCACACCAAGCCACAAAACAGTATTGGAGGAATACTGTTTGCTGAGTAACCATTACAGTATGATTAATACCAAGGCATTTTCAGTAAGACAATAGCAAGAACATAAGCCATTTGAGAGCCAGATTGGTTGGGTAGGTGGCAAAGTTCTGCCTTGCAAAATGTATGCCCACATGGATTTATACAATTTAAATGAATACATAGAAAGGAATCTCAAAATATGTTCATACAACATTCAGCAATGCCGATCTCCTCCTACCACTTTTTCGTATCTAAGAAGATGGGGGATCTAAGAACATGCATAGACTATCAGCCATCACTAAACTTGAAAAAAAGCGGCCTATCTTTTGCTCAGTGTCTGAGAAGGCAATGAGTGGAAATCCTCCTTTTAGAGCTGCCTAGGTTAATATAAGTAACAAGTGTGGCTGTTCAGCCCTGTAGTGCCCCAGCCATGTTGCAGAACACCCGTGAGGAGACATTGTGGAAGCGCCTGAAAATATATGCCATTGTGACATTGACAACATTTTAATCTATTGAAAGACAGTAGAACATGAATATCATGTCATAGTTGTACTATGAAGAGTTCACAAGGGTTAACTTTGTGGCAAGTTAGAGAAATGTGTTAACATGCCAAACTGTGGATTTTTTGCGATAAATATTTTTCCTTGAGGGAGTGGAATTGGGTAGAAACAAGGCAAAAGCAGTGGTTTCCAGGCCCACTCCAACATCAGTAAAATACTTTATTGGGATTCGCACATTTGTGTAGAAGGGCCATAAAGAAAACTTCTCAGGCATGAGTAGTGTCTTTACCAATTTGATGCATAACAGGGTTTAGTTCATATGGACCACAGAGGCATACAATATCTTTCAAAGACTACATTATACTTCACAAGTGTGACAGTGTTAAAAAACACAGATCTCACTTTGGCAGTTAAGCCTTAGGTTCAATCATGTTGAAACCTGAAACATTGATAGTAAACCTTCCCCAAGTCACTTACTTATCCCAAAAAATGATATCAGCAGAAGCTATCTATACTGTTGCTCATAAGAAACTATTTGTAATAAAATCAGCATTTGAAGAATGTTGAAAGAACTTCATGGGTGCTACTCAGATCAAGAAATCCTAACAGATCACTGTATTCTGAAATTCCTTAAGGCACCTTGCACCACAATCTGAAATCGACTGTGGTGGCCTCTACTTTTTGCAGACTTTTACTATATTATTATGTTTCACTGAGGCATATAGAACCAAAAGGCATGCACCATTTCCAGTACTAAGAAGAAAAAAATAACAACATTATAACACCCACAACCTTAGCATATCATACCCTTATCTGCATACCCAGAGGATTGTAAGGGAATTACTTCTTTGAACAAATGACACAAACTATGCCCATTCAGGAATTTGAAAATTGGTTCCATTAAGACCTGGAATAAGCACTGTTATTTCTTTCTGAGGGCCATTTTAGAGTTTAAGTGGAATTCATGATCATTGTTGATAATGTGGGGATCATGCTCTTCCAGCTTCATGTATGATGTCCTTTGATTTTCTGCCAGGTGTGTGACATGGGAAGGAGGCATATGACTCTCCAGCCTCTGCTGTGTGTCTCCTTGAAGGGAGTTCGCAGAACCTTTTCTCCATTTGTGGAACGCCTCCCCTATTTTTCACCATGCCTTACAAGCACAATTTCCACTGCTATACCTTCTCATACAGCCAACTATCGTATCAGCCAGAGCACTCAGTTCACTGATACTCACTGTATGATAGCATCTTTGTATTGAGGGCTCACTGGACACATATGCCCTCTTTAACTGCCTTGGCTTCTGTTGTCAGCCTTTGCTAGGACTTTCTTGTGACAACATCACTGGACTATCTTGGGGATAGTACTAGAGGATAGCACACATATGTGTTGCTTGACACCAGGGGCTCAAAACTAGCCCGAGGGGAGATGGCTCCACATATCCGTGGGCCGTCCAAGTTGGCAGTGGTCCCCATAGATTTCCTCTCATGTCAGCCTCATACCTCCAGGTTTTGTTCCCACGTGCTGCTTGTGGGGTGAACTGCAGCTGGCATCACAGGTTCAGTGGTTTGTTATATCTTCAGCCACAGTGGAGTGGCTAGTTCCTCTCGCCTTTGCATGCAGAGCATAGCAACACCCTGCCCCAGATGGTGATCAGCAGGGTGCAGATTTGCATAGTGGCCATTTTGTAAGTGCAGCCTCTTGCTGTGGGGAAGGGGCTGACTGAGAAAGGTCAGCTGCCTATGTGTTCAGGGATCAGCAGCCCTTTTTGTCGCAATGCTTCTGAACTTCCCAATATCTGATGAGTTACTTTCAGTGGGGGTGACAGTTTGCAACAATGGATTGGTGATAGATTCACAGGGTGAGCATGGAGACTTCAATGCTCATATCCACTCACTCTGGCATTCGTAGGCGCACCAATGATAACAGTTTGTGTTTTTTTTATGTTTTTTCAGTATTTGTAAGGTACCTATACAATCAAATTGTGTTTCCAGGCGCCACAAGACAACAGATGGGGAGGGAACAAGTGAGTAAATAAACAATAGCAAAAACAGTAAATAAAGAATTGCGATCCTACTAAGCATTATAACATTCAGACGTGCAAATTCAGTAATGAGAAGTGCCGGAGAGAGGGAACAGAGAGGGAGGAGGGATCAAAGTATGGGCAAGTTCTAATGGGAGCCCAGGAAGGGAAGTGCCAGTGGCTGTTGGTGGAGGAGGCCACTGACTTAGTGCTACAACAGACGTGTCCCAAGGGTAGGGATGCACAGCTGCCCAGCTGGGGGCCCAGAGGGCAATGCTCAGTGGGCTGGGTGCTGGTGTCGACTAGGTAGAGGGCCTGGTAGCATCAGCACTCATAAAGAACCAGGCCGCCCGTCTCAGCGGCAGTTGAGAAAATTAGCAGGAGAGTGAGAGAGGGAGAAGGGTAGAGAAAATAAGAGTTATGAGATGTTTTCAGAACTTAAGGAGGTCTGGCTCAAGTCTGAGAGGGGCCGGGAGGCTTTTCCAAATGGAGTCACAAACCGAAGATAGAGAACTAATCCCCACTCTCTGCTGTTTCATCAGCAGAAATGTTGAGCTAGAAGTTTGGAGGGCTCCAGCAGAGAGGTATTTAGGAAGATAAAGATGGAGATAGAAGCTCCCAGGTGCCAGAAAGACATGTGGATGATGCAGAGGGTCTTGCATTTGATACTCGTGGCCACCAGGAGCAAGTGGAGAGATTTAACTAATTATGACCTATAGGGTAAAGGTCCTTAAGATAGGGGATAATAGCTACTTCTTTTTTATACCATTCTGCGAGTTGGGAGAAGAGGGATAGAGATGAATTTAACAACAAAATGGGAAACTTACAAAGGAAAGATAATAAACACTGAACTGCATATGGTATAGGACCATAAAAGAACTTGGTCGGAATTAGAAATACAGCATCTTGATATGTCTAGTGGTAAGGAGAATTACAAGTGGGAATGCCTGCCAGCTACCCTGCATATACTCGATGTGTAACCATACTCTCCTAGAATACAGGATGGCATCGGCATTACAGGAAATAGTTTGTGAATTTCAGTCTATCTACCCCTTCCTGTCAAAATAAAGTAGGTCTTGTCTGCAATGGCTGAATGGAGAGCATTCAAGACCTGGAAGAGCTGGTGGGCGACCTGTAAGGGAAGTAGGATTTGTTTGGCATCTGGTTCTGACAGCTTGGTGAGCCACTATGGTGGCAATGGAACACGGCCAAAAGTGGCTGCCTCCTCTAACTTCCAAGCCAAGCTGTGATGACTTTGGTGGAGCCTGTGGTCTGTTAGCTTCCCTGTCTGTTTTACTGGGTTGGAGTGCCTAAGTGCTGTAATGTGGATAGATCATCCTGTCTGGTTGCAGTGGTGCATTCCAGGCACGGGGTTGCCCCTGCTTGTGCTACCATGTTTGTTTAGCTCCTGGCAGCTTTTATTGAAGAGACACCCAAGCAGTACTGTTTCTTCTTCTGCCAGCTGACCTGCTCACCTTGTGCATGCGCATGGGCCTGCAGTGGGTATGGGGTCTTCTGCATTCTTTTGTGTTGGAAACATTTTCTGTTTCATTATTAACTGAGGACGTTTTCACCAACAGAAGAGCCAGAAGTCTGATCTGTGAGCCTGAACTTTGGAATCTATGTTTGAATCCCTCACTTACCACCTTGAGCTGTTTCTTGGACCTGTTATTGTGGTTTCTTCATTGTGTTGGGGCTTTCGACATTTTAGAAATGTTTAGGACTGGCCCCTGTCCACTTTGTTAGCTATTTTGTGTGTGGAGTGACCTGCTTCTGTCTTGCAGTGTCAGATTGGTCACTTGACCTCAATTTTACTTTTTCAGTGAGCCATCAAATCATTTTTACTTCTGTTTGGTGTTCTTTTGTTCTCTTTGTTCCCCTCTATTTTATCTCTGTTTATTGCTTTGTTGTCATATCATTATCTTGAACCTTTTCATTAATGGAAGTAAAACCCTTTGTTTATTTATTCTTCAATAGTGCTTACTGCCAAACAAAAAAATCAGTTGTTTCTAAATTCCTCTTGTTTCTGTGTGCCCTACTCTCCCATGCTGTACATACCACATACACAAAACCCACTTAGCTTTCCTACACACAACAGTCATTTCAGACTTTATCACTGCCAATACATACAATGCTATCTTCATTACCAAAACATGGGTCATATTACCTCCTTCCACATATTTGATGACCTTGGCCTACCAGGATGCAGCATCTACCATATTGACTGGTTAGAGAAGACAGAAGCATATACTGGCTGTCATCCACAACGTCATCCTGATGTCAGGATGCATTAGCCAGACGTTAACATGTCCGTTCATTATAACGGTGTAGCATTCTGTTGTTTGAAGTCTGTTGGGAGAGTTATTCAGTTGCGAGGTGTGAGCTACTTAGCTGGTATACATGTAGTATGATTGATCACAGAGGTTTAAAAGGTTAGTGTGGAAGGTTGTTTGAAGGCCTCTTGGGCTTGTAGCATCCATACACTGTGTCCATTGTGATGTCCTGTTAGTGCAAGGCAGAAACTCAAATGCTGAGCAGGTTAGAGATTGATGCGAGCAATCAAGCCACATTTAGCAGATCATACCATAGCCTGCCATTGCATTATAAGGGCGACAAAAGGAACTCACTTCACCTTCTTTGTTGGTTGTAGAATAAGCACTGTCTCAAACCTTACTGTTACTTGTTCTGGTGCTCTGTTATCTGGGTAATGCTCTGTCCTTTGCTGAGCAGGGCAATGAACTATGTTTGTCAATCGTCCATGAGAAAATTGGGGTAGGTGACAAAATCTGTGGTTGTTTCTCCCAAAAGTCTACCAGATTGTCTCCACTCTCAAAGAACACACAGCCAGAGTCTTGGTGCTACGGTGGATCCATACCTTACGTTTCAGAATGACTCTGAAACTTGATAGGGGGTTCTTCATGGTGAATGATATGAGGAGGTGGCAACATAAAATGTAGATTCTAAATCCTCAAAGATACCCACAAAGGTAGTTTAAACTACCCCTTATCTGAATAGGGTCCCACAGCTGCAGGAAGGTGGAGAGGCATGCTGGCAGTGAACGAAAGGAGATTATGAGTTGGACGTTGTGAGGGTCGGATGTTAACCCCACAATACTTCAATCTGGTATTTCCAGTATCTATGACTCCCTCCTTGCAATGGATATCTTCCAGACCTCATTGGAAATATCTGTGCAGGAGCAAAAATATTGACTGTGGCAAAAGTCACTAGGACGGATTTTCTATCTCAAGCAAAATCAAGATAATGTGTTACCGCAGAGACAGGAATGTGAAGGTTGCTCATGATTGGTGTTAAATTAGGGCTGATAGGAGGTTCATCAAATTGTCCCATTGAGCAATATGCATTGAACCTAGGGGCTGGGGTTCCCCAGATATCAGATTTTAGGGGTCTATACTTCCGGAGATAGAGAGGAGATGTCAGACATTCTTCTCCGCACTAAGGTCTAACTGTACCCACAGGGGTGTCCTGAGGTCAACAGGAACCCCATAACCCATCAACAGCTAGTTTACCAATGAAACAAGGGAGAATGGGCTGTCTTTCGTGAATTATGTGGTATCTTGCCTGAAATGTTCTACCCATATGTATCAAAAGCTGATATGATGTCTAGCATGAGTGTCAGACATGGCTTTTCATAGTTTTGAAACTAGTTCTATAAATGCTTCAAAATGAAAAATGACACATTACAAAAGGGCTTATATGATTGCCTGCTAATTTTCAAATATTCTAGAAATCACTAGTTGAGAAAACTGATCAAACTTGATGGGAAAACCCAGCACTTTACCAAACCTCTTTCAGAGAACATACATACTGGTTTCACATGTGGCATGCTCAGCTACAATTGGTTCCATGATGAAAGTGACAAACTAGACTTGGTTTTTTAGACCCTGATGCATTAGGATTTCAGAGGGGGAATCATAATTAACAGGTCAAGAAATTGTTAGGCACAGCCACCTCCAGATATCCGCTGATTAGCCAAAGCAGACTGGGGCTTTCTTTTTAGTACTCATCATTAACCCAGTGTCAGTCCAATAACTTGTCCTTGGCATCAGGGTCTCCTTAGAGGCTCAAGCAGGACTAACCCCTGAGCCTCTTTTCCTTGGGTGGCCCTGTAGTGTACATCGGGTGACTCTTTGATGAGTCATGGCTAAAGCGTTGTGAATGTATTCAGACAAATTCTGAATCGCCCAACTAATGGGCATTTCAGTAGAATCTTGCTCACCTTTAGCATTTTCTTGGGTTTGGCCAGGAAACTTTGGGTGGTGCCGGCCAAAATATCTTAAATATGAATGCATGGTTCAATTTTAGGATAAGTCGTGTGTAATTAGAGGCAGAGGCAGGAGTTTTCATAGGAATTGAGTAAAATAGACTTTAGTTGAGTTTGTCACAAAGTGAATAAAGACCAGTTCATAGTGAGTATCAGTGATTTTGTCTTTTGTAGTTGATTATGGAACGTGTACCTTTGTGGCCAAAATAATATAAAAGTGAGAAAAGGAATTAAGTAAAAGCAGATGGCACACTGTATAACAAAAAAAAAATGGTCAAGAAGACATCCCCCAGTGTTTCCTTCTGTGGGTAGACCCAATGTCTCTTCAAAATTAGATTTTCTTACCTGGGCCACTCATAGACAAACCGTCACATACCTGTTGATAGGTGGCAGTCATTTCTGGGTTTCTCCTTTCAGACTAGAAATATTGTCATATTACACACATTTGTATCTTTTATTCTTTAAAATAGCAACTGTGCAACAAAATCCCTTAGATGTCCCTGTGCCTTTCATCATCAGTATCAATCTCAGTCTGAAGTCAAAGTGTCACTCCTCTTGTCTTGTTCTACCAGCTTTTATCCCCAGTTTCACAAGTGGGATGGCTGATCTAGTATCTGGATAATTGGTTCAATTGTATTTGCCATGGAGGAGGAAGTGGTCCAACCTATCAACAAGACCCAGAATTTCCACATGACAGCAGGCCGCCTGAGGGTTGCCACATATTCATTTCTAGGCTCCTGGTCACCTCTATGTCTCTATGTCCTGACTCCATTGCTCATCAGCGGACTCTCAATTTAGGTCTCATCCCTTCAACTTTTGCTCTGTCCAAAGGAAGCCTCTGCTAACTCTGTTATATATACTTCACTATGTGTGAGCTTCTCTCATACCTCCACGATCCCCTGCCTCATTCCCATGTTTTACCTTCCTAATCACACAGTACTTGAAGCCTTCTCTTGGTTTTTCTTCTCCTGTCTTTTGCATCTCCTTTCTCTGCTTCTCATATTTCCTCCTCAAATGTTGATTTTTCTTCTTTCCATTGCTTTTCCCTCACCTCCCTGTATGCTCTTCCAGCTCCAGTGTCTCCTTGTATATTGCCATTTTATTAACATCCTCCTTATACTGTTCAATTTATATGCTTTTTCTTCATCCTTCTTGTACGATTCCTATACCTTATCCATATACTGCTCCTCCACTTCCACCCTATACTTTATTTCCACCTCCTTCATATATTAGTCTTCCACCTCCTCCTTATAATGTTCCTCTGTTTCTTTTATATACTGTTCTTGCACCTCCTGTTACATTGTTCTTTCACCTTCACTTTCGCCTTCTAGTTCCTATCTCCCCCAGCCTCCTGTGTAATCACCTCTCCGACTTCCTGCATTTCTCTCCCATCCTCCTGTCTCCTCTCTCTCCAGTATCCTGTCGCACTCATTCCCCCTTGTGTCACATTACTCTTTCTCTAGACCCCCACACTTTTCTGACTGGGTCTGCATCTTTTATGATAACCTGACTCCTCTTCTCTGGAATTTCCCGCCTCAACCTCTGAGAGAAATCTGTATTTTGGTTTGGGATTTGTGGTTCCTAATTCAAAGTTGGAATGCATTCAGATGCCACATTTTGGTTTTACCTCTTCCTCCGATGGCCCTGCAGAATCAGCCGACATCTCTGTGGTCCTAAATCTCTGACTGAAATCTCAAACATGTGCAGAATCAGGCTGACTGCAGATACCATCAACATTTGATGTGGCTTATCTCACATTCCACTTCTTTGTGCTCCAAGATAAGTGCATGCCTTTGGATATACAGTGGTCACGCAGTAGGTACAGACAGTGTCCCAAATCTCTGACTGAAATCTCAAACCTGTGCAGAATCAGGCTGACTGCAGATAACATCAACATTTGATGTGGCTTATCTCACATCCCACTTCTTTGTGCTCCAAGATAAGTGCATGACTTTGGATATACAATGGTCACACGGTAGATGCATACAGTGTATTCTGTTCTGTCTAATCCCATTAGTCTACAAAATGTATCCTTGCACAGGAAAATGAAAGCAATGGAAATTGCTGACAGCAAGCAGAGACAGGCAAACATTGAATTCAGGAAGCAAAACAGACTAATTAGGACACTAACTTCAATGGATCCAGGAAATAGATCCAAAAAGCTAAGAATAATGAACCAGGAAAAAGAGACCGGCCACACACAGGAAAACTGCAACAATGACCAGGGCCGGATTGAAGCACACTGAGGCTTTTAAAAGTGGCTAATGTTCAGATGCCTCACGTGTGATGTTTGCTAGCACATGCCATCCACAGGTGTTCCTCATACACAACCTAACCTTTTGCTGATAGTGTGGCAATGAAGCAGTGGTCTAGGCATTCTGCTGGATAGTGTAGCCTTTTGAATAAAGAAACATGTTGACTGTCAAAATCTGAAATGAATCAGGAAGGGAACTGGAATGTAAAATATGGATTTAGCGCTACCAGATCTCCACTGCACTGTGCCGTAAGGTTGGGAAGGAAAATCCCCAAATCAGCCTCCTGAGTGGCTGGGAACGAGCATAAAGTGAGTGAATTGAGACAATTAAATAATGTAAAGAATAATATCCAAAGAATTTTAAAATATGAACTTGAAAGTTTTGGACATTCAAGAAACTACAACAAAAGTCCTAAACGGACCGTACAACAACAGTATTAAACATCAATAAGTATTTAATATTATTTTTAACTATACAAGAAGGACCTCCTAATAATGTTATAAAAATGCAATAAAATATCAACCATATAGCAACAATGAACATCCTTTAATTTCCACATGAATATAGTTGATTTTTCAATCAATCATTCAAAATGTAAGCACTTTAATTTAGTCACACGCCATAACAATTTAATAAACATATAAATAAACATTAAATATTCCGACACTTCATCTCAAAAATGTTACAAATATATAACAGTACTTATACTGTACACATATAAAACTTAGAATTGTACTTTGCTAACCATAAAAACAGTATTTAAGTCACATGTCGCCTCCAAAACATGTCAGTCTCACTTAATAGGTAATTCAGGAACATATCATATTATTCCCTCTGATAAAATAAATCTCATTAGCACTTGATCAGAACAATAATTTAGCTCACTTCCTTTCTAATTTGTAATGCTACAGTTCATTATTTCAGTAATGCCTATGGCACTGGTGAATCAGCACTTAATTTAAGATAAAAGAGAGAATGTCTGCACATTCTGAAACCTTTTGATATTAGTAAAGGTATCAAAGTTTTCTTCCTAATGATCCTATGATCATCACAGAATGGAACAAAATGAAACATTGTGCCTCATTACAAGTACGGTGGTGCAGGGGAAAAACAGCAGTAATGCAGTGGTAACTCCATTGTCACTGCGTTACTGCTGCATTACCACAGTGGTGAGGAAGAGAAAAGAAATCTAGCAAAATGTTGAAGGTAAATCCGCGGCCTTACCTCACAATAACACCCAATTGGCATAGTTACAGCTAACAGAATTAGTGGTGGTGGTGATTCTGCTAAAAGTCCCCATGGAGTGCTGTGGACTCCCTAAATATGGATTTAACACTGCCATACCACCACATGTAATCCGGCGGATTTACTGCCAAACTCATAATGATGCCCAATATTGAAAACGCTGCTCGTTCCCTAAGCACCACCATTACCACACCCTAGCAAGCCTGGGATATATACCTGCAAGATAAGAATGTATTCATTTATGTTATATATATGACTAATAAGTACTACCATTTCCTTGTAACTAAGTTCCTCACAAGTAACAGCCCCTCGAAGCCCAAGGGCTGTCTGTGCGCTATACAAATGTAAAATAAATATTATTTTTTTAAAAAAATTGATTCTTCGGTGGCAAAACAAAAAGGACATTAACTGTAGACTTGTGTTGACCATTCCAAATGGCGAAGGGTCAACATATCTCAAGTAAATTAAACGTAAAGCAAACACGCAAACATCTATACTGATGCTTTGGTACCTCAGCATCGAAATGAAAGGAATGGAGGAGGGGGTGGTGGACAGGTATTAAGCAAATAAGAACTATATGACAAGAAGCCTTTGGTAAAGGTACCTCCTTAAAATTATCCATAAGCATTCCATATCGGGGTAGACTCACCACCCAACCGGCATAGAAGAATCTGGAAGCACAACCCATGCGCCCAAGAGCAGATTGTTGGAGTATAGATGTCACTGCTGCACCATTTTGATCACAGCAGCAGGAACCAACAGAAGAAGCCAAGTACCTGAGCGGGGCCCTAAGAACAAAAAATCATCAATAGCGGAAAGGTACGTATAGTACACCACTCTTCTAGCTGCAGGAAAGACTTTCCACACACATAAGTATACAGCAAGGACTATGAAAACATGTGGTTGTGCTGTTCACATAATTCGCTGCTTACTTACACACGACTATGCCTCAACACCTCTGACAGCAGAATGCAGCACAGACCTGCGATAAAATCCGGCCCACTGAACGCATAGCAAGTCTCTAGCAATGACGCCACCACTACTCCTTTCAGCACCCATCCACATGCCTGACCGCATGGGTTCTCCTCTACCAGAGCCTAGCCAGCCCTACTAATCCTTTTTTGGTCAAATGCACACACATCCTAATCGCACACCATGACCTCCAAGACTCTGAACTTCTGGATCCTACTAACAGTGCATTGGGGCTATAATAATTGTAAAGGGGCGCTATACAAATTACAAGTACAATACAATACAATAGTTTCTCAATAGCATCAATAGATGATATCATTAAATTACCTCTATTGCTTTTTTAGTAGCTTACAATGCTCTTTGTACGAGTTCCATAAATCCTTTAAAATGTTGGATGGAACAGATGTATCAATATTTTTTTTAAAAAGTAGAAGGATCCTGAAACCACAAAATGAATTAGAGGCAAAAGTCTTCTTGTAATATAAGATAGGCATGGGATTTTAGTCACATGTTCTTTTTCTAATATGCCTCTTAGTATCTGCTGGCAGAGAGCAGCAACATTGTTGGTTCAAACAGGGGCAGAGAAGGCGAGGGTGTGACAGGATCAGTGACCTTACCTTGCCAGGTTTGCAGGGGAAATCCTCTTTGTATAAGATGCGAGGAATGAGGAGAAAACCAATGCCGGTTCTAACACAGAAATGGATGATGGCAATAAAGAGCTTTCCAGCTCCTGTTTACCCCCCAAGTGCCAGCTTATGTTTGAGCAGCATCCAGTTGTCTCACACCATGCCTCACACGATAAAAGATCCCCGGTTTTTCTTTATTTTTACTAGAACCATTAGCCCAAACCTGAGCATCAAGACTTGGCAGAACGAAATCCATCCTGCAGTGCCCTATAACATCTGCATTATAACAGCAGAGAACAAGACCAGAGGCACGAGAACAGCCCTTTATCATCACATGCTTTCCATGTTATAATGCTGGAAACCTAGAGCTGGTGAGTGGGGAGAGGTGGCAAGGATTGAACTACAAAGCCTATGCAGCTGGGCAACCCCACAGCCCTTGCAGACCAATTACGGCTAAATCGAGGGTCACAGGCCCAGGCAGAAACAACACTCTCTTTGGGGGAGCCTAGACCAAGGTCCACTAAGATAAACTTGTAAACTGAAGGTCTAAGGCTGCCATCATTTTTCCACGGCAGGCCCACAAAGAAAAAAGGGGTGGGCTTAGCCTTATATTTAATGTCTTTTTTTATTGTAATATCTCCCGCACGTGGAAGACGGACATATTGACTGGGGTAAGTGGTCTGATGTCAGAAGGAGAGGGAGCATAAATAGGGCAACAGAAAGTGGGGTATTTGGGTGAGGTCAGAGGAGGAAGGGACAAATAAACACAGTGCATGGGCACATTTTGTATTTGTTGAAGTGTGTCTTAGTGAGTGCAATGGATACTGTTGTGTGAGAATGCATCGAATGGTAACGAGTGGGGCTAGAAGAGAAACTGTAGGGAGTGTGTGTTCAATGTTTTTGTCATCTGTTAGCTTTTGTGACTGACTACAGGGTGTCTGACTAAGAGGTTGGGTGGAGCAGCAGTAGTGAGGCAGAGATAATATCAGTGGGAGAGTGGTAGCAGTGTGGCAGAGAGAGTAGTAGTGTAGAAGTGGTTGTAGAATTGTGGCAGTGAGAGTGTTAGTGGAAGAGGACTAGCAGTAGTAGTAATGTGGATAAGAGGGTAGTAGTGGGGAGGCAGAAGTTGTACAGTGGAGGAAGGAGTGGTAGTGTTGTGGGGGAGGTAGTAAGATAAAAGCATGGCCGTGAGTCATTAAAAGAACATTAGAGGGACATAGGAGGATGATACTGGGAGTAGAAGGAATTAAGGCTGGTAGAGTTAGAAGAGCATAGTAACGAGAAGGAAACATTAGTTAGAGAGAGTGAGCGGAATATGTGGGTGTGATAGAAAGAAGATCGAATTTGGAAGAGTTCCTGAAAAGTAAAATCCAACATTCCTAATAGAAAGGTAACCCTGGTTAGTGTAGGGACAGTCTAGGAAGTCCTTGAGGGAGGTTAGAAAGAAATTGTGACTTTGGGTCACCACCAGTAGCATAAACTAGACAGCAGGGAACAATAATCTGTATCTACTAACCTAGGATTGGGGGTACCCATGTTAGGTAGGAAGTGTTATTACAGACAAGAGATAGAGGGACAGACATAGGGCCTATTGAATCAAAACCATAAGACTCTGTCTGAGTGACAAGGGTCAACAAATGTTTAAAAGAAAATCATATATCATCTGCAAAATGTCAACTATTGGCAACATAAAGTGCAATTGCCCTAGGTTTTGCCTGGTATAATCGTTTAATCACATCAAACAATTGGTATCCCACAACATTCCTAGTGCTTATGATTGTGCCGCATGATTGAGCCATAGCCAAACTAGATTTTGCAATGTGTTCCTTGCCCCTCCAGTTCGTAGAGAATGCAATGCCTAATCAGAGACATTCTCTACACACTCCATCATTTCAGCTTCAAGACTAAAGTGGTTTGAACTTTATTTTTTGGCACATGTTATCAATATATTAGACTTAGAGATGTTTCCCATCAAATGTGTACTCTGCATAAATTTGGCATTGATGACAAGATCTGTATAGATCTGTAGGGATAGATACTAACAAAATAACATCATCCCCATAGCTAAGGAAATTAGTGGTTCGATCTCTACAATTGTTAGATCCAAGTGTTCACATTTAAACAGACTATCCAAAGCATTTGTTTTAAGGTTTTGTATCAAAGTTAAACAAGAGGAGGGCCATTAAACACCCTTGGTGCACCCCTATTGTAACCTTAAAAGTCTTTGTATGTTTGCCACCCAATCCATTGTGAATGAAGCTCTCTATATTAAGGTGGAATAATTGTACGATATATGGTCAATGTGATGGTAACTGTAACTGCTGGAGAACCTCACATATATCTGGCCTGTTAACTGGCCGGGGCCCGCCTGAGATCAATAAACGCTAGGTATTCTGGTGCGTTATACAAAAAATATGTTTGGCTTTGATCAAATATACATTTTTTGCTTGTTCCTTGGTGCTGTCAGGGTGGCTACAAGGATCGCAAGGCTAGTCACAAACCAGGGCTTCCGTTTAAAAGTATTTATTAAGGGAAATTACAGACAGGGGACAAATGATAATTAGCTTGGAGGAAAGGGTCCTTTAATATTCCTAAAACATCTGTTTACCTGGATTGTCTGACTTAGACCACTCATTTCCAGCCTTCAATCCCCACTCATGCATAAAAAAATGAAATTTCAAACCCCTATCATCAACAACCAATAATCACGCATATTATCTTCTGGAATGTTCCAATCATTATCTTGCTACTTTTCAAAAAGACCTTACAGAGGACCATTCAAGATATTTAAGTTAACATCTCCCCATATTGCAAAAAGGTCGATGTTCTAGGATTTCAATATTATTTTGCTTATTCTTTAAGGATACTTTATAATAGTTAAAAATCATAATATTATGCAGATTCACTGCAGATGTATTGATATCCAGGTGCACAAACCTCTGGTGTTCCTTCCTCACTTATTATTGCTTGCTGATTTTTCCACTGTTATAATGGCATCTATCACGAAGGAGCTGCTAACAACCCTGTTTCCTGTAAAAGACGTACATATGTAATTGGCTATTAAATGCCTTAACGTCAGGTTGTTACAGTTTATCTCTAAGGTTCACTATTTTCAAGGAGAATATGTTACTTAGATCTTCCAGCTTGCAAGTAACTCTTTCACAAACAATACCCAGTGGACTAATTATGAAAGATTGTACATTATATACTACACCCTGGAGTCAGTTAGTTGACTCCAAAGCAATTATTTCATATTTGTTTGTCTGTTTGTTTGTTTGTTTTATTATTTATAATGCGCAAACATACCCTAGGGTAACAGTGCGCAGCAGTTACAAGAATATTCTAAGCTTAGTTACACAGCATTAATATTTACATACAGGTATTAAGTATAAAGGGTATATACAGAAAGATCATAATTATAGAAGGGAGAACAGGAATACGTCATATTTACAATAGCAAAATATACAGGTTTGATGAGCAATCACTTTCAATCACCACTACATTTAATGAGCATTCGCCTTCAACCACAGGATACTGTTGGTCCTAAAGTTTTGGTAAGGAAGGTCAGTTCTTAATGTGTAAGGTAGGGAGTTCCACAATTTTGCTGCTTTCACCGGGAAGCTGTTGCCACTGATTGTAGAGCAATTGAAATTAGGGATAGAAAGGCAGTCTTTATAGTCTCTTCTAGTGGGCCTCAGGGAGATCTGTCTATGGAATTTGTTGACTAGGTAAGAAGGCGCAGCGTTATTAAGGGATTTGTGGGTGAGTGACAGGGTTTTTAGGTGGATTTTATCCTTGGTTGGGAGCCAGTTATTCTGTTGGCTACTCTCAGTGATGTGATCTCTTCTGGAGATACCCAATGCCGTTCTAAGGGAATTATTTTGTAGAGTTTGGAGTTTTCTGATGGTAGCTTTAGTTGACCCAAGATAGAGGGCATTGCAATAGTCCAGGTGAGACAGGATGAGGCCTCTGGCCAAGGTAGTGCAGCTAGTATCAGATAGAAATGGTTTGGCTGTGCGGATAAGTTTGCACGTATAGGCCGTGGAGGATGCTAGAGAATTAACCTGTTTGGCAAGTGAGAGTTTTTAGTCAAAGTAAAAGCCTAGCGTTTGTACCTCATGTCCTACTTTGATACTAATGCTGTCAATTGTGAATGAAGAGTAAACAGGTCCTAGTTTTTTTAGGCTGGAGGTAGTGCCCAGGATAATGAGTTCAGTTTTATCATCATTCAGGCATAGTCCATGCGTGGCGGCCATCCATGCCTGGATGATGATATACACTTTATTCACCAGGGCCAAATCCTTTTCATAATTCCCAGCAAGTGGGAGGAGGATCTCGGTGTCATCTGCATAGTTAGTGTAGGTGACACCGAGAAGATCCAGATCATCGAAAAGGGGCTTGGTAAAAATGTTGTACAACATAGGCGAGACACAAGAACCCTGGGGGACGTCACAGGTGATTGGTACGGGGTCGGCGGCTGCAGTAGGCGAGAAGACCCTCATGGTTCTGCCATTTGGAAAGGATCTAATCCAAGTAATTGCCTTATAAGAAAAGTGTGCAGCTGAGTTGAGATGGTTGCATGAAATAGTGTGATCGACCAAGTCGAAAGCAGCTGAGAGGTCTAGGAGGAGGAGTAGGGCAGCTTTGCCATTATCTATACACTCGTCAACTTGGGTCTTAAGGTCGATAAGAGCTGTCTCTGTTCCGTGTTGGGGGGCGGAAGCCTGATAGTCTGGCTCCTAGTAAACGGTGTACTTCCAAGTGTTTTTGGATTTGTACATAGGCAACCTTATCCTGAATTTTTAAGAGGAAGGGTACTGTCATGATCTGCCGGTAGTTTGTCAGTATGGATGGGTTGAGAGTGGGTTTTTTAGCAGAGGAAGTACCCAAGATTGTTTAAGATTAGTGGGGATGGTGCCAGTGGAGAAGGACCCGTTGACAAGCTTCGTAATGATGGGAGGGAGGTCTCGGGCTGCATCCTTGATAAACTGTGCGGGGCAGAGGTCGCCCTGACAGTTAGACGGTTTCAAGGACAGGATGATTCTTTCCACTTCCAGGATTGAGACTTTGGAGAAGTTGAATCGGGTAGATTTGTTAGCAGTCATACTCTCTGTTATTTTAGGTGGGGGAGAGTCGTTTAAGGAAGTTGTTAGTTAGTGCTAGAACCACTCGGCTTAATTGACGATGTGGTTGAATTGGAATCAAAGATTGCAAAGTGACTATCTAATGTTTCCCTACTACCCAGAGTCTTTTCACTGTACGAAAAATCCATGGCAATAGTGTTTCATTGTACACCAAGTTCATAACCAGCACTGACATTCTGATTTTTGATTCTCTGCTGGTGCTGACTATTTGGTCTGGTGGATGTGTGTTCTTTAAGTGGATTTTGGCTGTTATTTATATCTGTAGTGTTCAGAAAAATGTCATTAGTGACACATTTCAATTGAGATAGCCATCACCACACCCCAAAGGTCACATGAGTTCTTAATGCAACTTACAGCAAAAGCAGAAGAAAACAATAAAACAACAATAGCACCCTCACCTTCTTTGTTAGTGACCCAAACCAAACCAACTTGGTGTCATCAAAAGATCAAACAGTGCAATTGGACAAAACTTTAAATGAGACGCAAACCAAGGCACCAGCTTTGTCCATTCAGTGCCAATTGCAATGAATTCACTTCTGGGTCTGGGGTATAGAAAGTCCATTTTTTTAGGCATGAGAATGAATATTGTCCATTTCAACTTTTTCATCACACTATTGCCTGGGTAATTGATGATCCATTTCCCAAAGAATCCTTTCTCAGACTGGTAGCTCCACCTCGTTGATAATCATCTTGCGCCAAATGTGTGATGTTCTCTTGCAGTCTATCCACACATTGCTTGGTCCTCATCTTTCTTCTGTGGCAGAAGCAGCCTACTGATTTGGGCAATTAAAGATTCTACACATTGCTCACACACTCCAGGCTTCTTTATCCTCTCCTTACCACTCGAATGCCAACCAATGCTCTTAATGTTGGAGATAGAGTGCTCTTTTACCATGATAAGCTTTGAGTCAACTGCTCAACTAGTTGAAAATAATTTAAAGATTGAAACTAATGTTTCAGGAATTATTGAAGATTTCACAATGTGGGTCGATTTCTTGACAAAACTAGGCTGTTCATTGGAACCTTTTTCTCCAGTGAACAACATTTTGTAACCAGGCACATGGTTATATAGGAGAGGCAATCTACTCTTTCACCAAGGTTTAATGAGTCTTACGTAAATAGTCCTTTTCAGTGTTTATACATATGCCTCCGTGATCTGATAAGGTTACTGTCACAGGCTTGCTGTTGTTTCTGTTATTCCCAACCTACACGGTTACTTTTGATGTGGAAGTTATATGATCCTTGACCTTTAATCCCCCGAGACTGGAACATACTGTTATACTGATAATGTGAATGTTTAGGAATTGAAGAAGGGAGTAATTGTTGCAACCACATAACTGTTAGTCATTTAATGAATGCAACAATGATATATGAGGTATGGAATCCTCTTTAGAAAAATTCATTACAGGGGATTTCATCTTCGACTGTTTCAATAAATGAGGCAAGATAGTTGCCTCCTCATCTCATTTCCTCCAGTGAAGCTATTATCACTGAATTCCTTAAGCTTACCTTGGTACCTTGGCCTTTACACCTTCCCTGCCACCCTCTTGATGTAAGGAACTTTCCACCTTGTGTGCATTTGTTTTTGACCTCTGTTACCACTTTCTATAAATACACCTCTCTTGATTCAATAGACTTTTAAATCAGCTGGCTTTTTATTCTTTCATCACGAGGACTGAAGACCATCCTATTCTCCATGCTTTGGTGGAGCCTTGAAAAGCTTTTCACATTTTTAAGGATTCGAATCATTCAATGTGGCATAGTGCAATACGATTAAAAAGCATTTCAATCATATCATCCATAACATGATGTCACAAAATTGCTTATTACAGAGGCCTAGATCAATAGATGTCCTCTGGGTAGTTTATATTCAGTTAAAAGAAACATGAAATGGATTAAGATCTATAAAGTCTGCAAACAGTCATGAGATCAAAATTCAGTTTCAAATAAGTTCAAATATATAATGATAATGATGTGTTATTTATATAGCGCCTTAATCCAAAGCGCTTTACAGAGCACATATTTACATAAATTATCACCCAACCGAAATTGGTACTCATGTATCGACCTCGGAAGGATGAAAGGCTGAGTTGGCCTTGCCGGGATTCAAACCTGTGACCTGCAGATAACGCTCATCAGAAATGGAATAGCAATAGTCAACATTAAAAGGCCCTTAGCGCATCTGAACTAAGTGAGTGAGCCAAATGAGCTGCTTGACAATGCAATAAAATCAGAACATAAACAGAGGTATGTCAGACTAGCTCAAGCAGTCAGGAAACAGGATGTCACAACTACACTGTTCCTCGCAGTTGGTGCAATGCAAGCATACACATTGTATATGTTCCTCAAGATAAGACCAATCAAGCATCCACTACAAAACTTAAGTTTCCAAACCGTCTCCCACAGATCTGCCCCTTCACATTCGGTGTCCTCGCGAGATCCTCTACCTTGTTACTTGTCCCTCTGTGGACTTCCAGCAACTCCCCTTGATGCATAACCTTCGTTCTTGTGCTTTACACAGGTCCCCGGGCAAACAGCTTTCCGGTTGGTTGCAAGCCTCTCTTCCTTTCAGTTGTTGTAGAGGTGGAAAAGAGCAGCATGGTTATCTCTTTAGGACTACTCATTTACTAATATACAAATGTGGGATCCCCATAGCCCAACGTAAGTGCATGTGACATTACTTGTGAGAGTGTGGAGCAGAGCTTCCCCAGAATGTCTGGCACCAGGCAGGAGATTGCATTTAGAGGCTGCAACTGAGTGTGCCATATTAATATGACAATACAAAATAGGTTTTTTTGTATGATGAATTGCTCTTGGAATTCTTTGAAGGCAGGAGTACATTATATTCAGCGGATGTAAGGACCATCTTGTTGTGATTAGAGCAGAGATTTTAATTATTATTTGTAAACAAACATCTTTGAAATATTTAGAGGAAGAACTGCATTATTTTCAATATTGTAAATCATTCTCATATTTTTTCCTGAGATAACATATTTTGTTGCAGAGAAAAAGCTTTAGAATTCTTATGCAGGAGGGATATTAGACAGTGGCTGTAAATCTGTGTGCCATCACTTCTGTGGCTACAGACCATGTTTGCTGCTTGAGAAAAACACGTTTGGAGCTTGATTATGGTTTAATCCTACTCATTTACCTTTACTACATGCATTCAAAATGATGTAACAGGAAGGGTACATATTATTGAGAGTCATGCAGATCCTTCAGTGAGCATAGCATATTACTGCATGCTGTAATGGCTTTATGTGGTAATAAATGCATGTGGTAATTACAGCATGTGTTAATACTTTTGAGCGGAGGAACTTTCCCCTACACAAAGCCGTGGAGAAAACGATGTTTGGTAACACATCTTGAGAACTGTTGGAGTGGTTAATCATCCCGTATTCTAAAATAGCAAATGTTTTACCACTGCCACCAAACTTGGAGGTAGAATTACATTATATAAAGTGACTGAAAATCAGTGTCAACGCATGTATTTATTTATTTAGTATATATGCAAGAAGCTTGCGAGCCGAGCGGAACTGGTGGCATTTTCCACCCCCTGTGGGTGAGTGCTGCAGTACCCCTGGTCTGCCTACTTTTGAATAATGTATGCCTTTTTTGAACTATGCACGTTGTTGACTAAATATAAAGAATTTTAGAAAACAGCTTGATCTAGAGTGCTTGGGCAATGTTCTAGTTTTTTGTTCACAGTTAGTTCTATATCTCTGACTGTGCTTTAACCTACTTTATAGGTAGCGGCCATGTAGTTATGGTTAAGTTGGTGTTTCCATAGGAAGAGCACTTTTTGGGCGGCTTATAACTTCACTCCCCCTGGACGAATCCTCACCAAACTTTGCAAAAAAAGTATATGGCCCACTCTGCAAAGTTTGGTGAGGATTCGTCCAGGGGGATAAAAGTTATAGGGGGTGTCCCAAGACTTTTTTTTCCCATAGACTGAATGGGAAAAAACTTTGCGCACGTCTACAGCCCCAACCACTGGACGGATTTACACCAAATTTGCGGCAGGAGCGGCGGCCTGGTCCCGAAAGCGTGCTTTTATAAATTTGGTCTAAATCTGTCCAGTAGCTTTTTTAAAAATGACCAAAATGTAAGGCAAAAAAATGTGTGATATCTGTGTTCGCTTCGCGGATGGACTTCCCTGTTCGCTCTGCAGACAGCACCCCGATTGGCCCAGCGGCTTGCGTCATGTCCGCGGACATGTGACGTGTTCGCTGATTGGGCGGCGTGGTGCGTGATGCGCGTCAGATTTTCTGTCGTGCCCGCCATCTCGCATTTGCGGACGTCAGCGCGGTGAAAGTTTGTTCAAAATGTGTATTTAGTAGAGTGTGTTGGTGTGTAGAAGTCTTTGGGGAGGATGGGGGAGTATGAGATAGGTTCAAAGTTGTATTTTATTTATGTGCTAGACGCTTTTGTTGTGTTCGATTTGTCTGCGGACAACACCGCTGTTCTGGAATGTTCGTAAATAAACAGAATGGATTCGTTGTCAACTTGAAAGTGTTCTAAGAACACTTGTGGGGTCTTGGAATGTTTGCAGGGGGTGTCCTGGAGACATTGTCTGTATTGTTCGTTGGCGAGGTGAAAATGTTTTAAGAACAATCGCGGTGTCCAGAAATG
Organism: Ambystoma mexicanum; assembly: GCF_040938575.1. Classification (NCBI taxonomy): domain Eukaryota; kingdom Metazoa; phylum Chordata; class Amphibia; order Caudata; family Ambystomatidae; genus Ambystoma; species Ambystoma mexicanum. Next base: position 698,491,743 of record NC_090930.1, read on the forward strand.
TTCGTACATAAAGAAAATGGGGTGTCCTGAGGACGCTGTTTGTATTGTCCTCTGGCAAGTTGAATGTGTCCTAGGACCTTCCCCCTGTCCGCGGACATAACAATGGTTGCAATGTTTGCATCTATGGCCGTGATATTCTGCGGTGGTTGTGGCCGGGGTATAGCATGTTGGGTGCATGGCCCTGGCCACAACCACCACAGCATATCACACCCATAGTGGCTTTTTAACTTTGGGTCAAAAACTAATTTATAAGGAACAATGTTATAAGCTTGTATGGGTGTGATATGCTGCGATGGTTGTATTTATCTTGTTATACGTACTATTTGGTTTAGTAATGGGATTCCAAGTTTTTCTTGTTCATTTCTGTAATAAAAGATAATAGCATGTTAGTATCAGTATTTTATAATGACTTATTACATTGTACAATCAACATTTTCTTCTTTTTATTGACCCTCATATTTAGTAGATTACAAACCAGAGTACTGTGCAATGTGCAAAGTTTCTGTGTTTGTTGCTAAAATCATTGGGTCTGTGGGAGAAAAAAAATCCATGTTGGATTAAAAAAAAAACCTTTTTCTGTTATGCTACAGTTTATTTATTTGTTTGTTTCCCGCGTTTACTTGTTCTTTCTGCCTAATGCTTTATGCATTAGATTGTTCCAGTTTTTGTGAGCAGTAAGATATTAGGTATTTGTTTGGATATTGTACAATTTTGGCCCAGTTAGATACCAGTAGGTGTATTCTAACTGTTTATGTTTTGATATAATTTCGTGGTATTGATTTATCTGTTTGCATATTTGTAAATTTTGGGACAGTTAGATAACAATTGGCATATTCTAACTGTCTATTTTTTGCTCTATTTGAGTGGTATTAATTTATCTGATTAGTTGTTGTAGAATCTTTGGGCAGTTAGATATGTTTTGAAATATTGTGACAGTTTATATTTTTTTACTACAAGTGCAATTAAGGTTTAAGTACAGTTCAGTTATCAAATTTTGGTTTTTAGAACATTAAATACGCGTTTGTAAGATTAGCTGGTAATCTCTGCTTTAGAGTAACGGTACTATCATTACATTCAAACCATCCACATTTATTTTTTTATATGCAGTGTAGTGCCCTGAGTTGGTTGTGGCTCCTGCGTGGTAGATTATACCTATTGTTGTGAAGGTTTTCCTACCAAGTGAAATTTGACCATGTGTGAATCCAGTCAGCTTGCAGTTGTTTTTCGTACAATCTGCATTGTAACGTAGAAGCATTAGTATCATGTATTTACTATGTGTTTGTATTAGTAACGTGGAACGATTATCCGAATTGCAGGTAGAACATAATCTACCGTGGTTTGCATTTTGTACAAGTTGCTGAAATAGAACAGATTCACAATTAGGTATTGATATATAGACAAAGCCCTCATTGGGGATTTGTTCTTGTGTCACATTGTTGCAGAGAGTGCATGTATGTTTCCACATGTATGAAATCCGGAAGATTTCATTTATAGGTAAGTTTTTGTTTTCCAGTACTAATAGTAAGTACATTAGAAATTCTTGTGGATCTTCCTGTGAGTTTATAGTGAATTTCACCATTCCAGCACAGTAGTCCAATTGTCGTCTTATTCCAAAAACACTATACGTGTTGTCAGGATTGTTTGCTGCATTTCTGTGAAGTACTAACATTTGCAAACACAATGGATCTGTACTGTGTAAGTAAATGTTGTCAACAATTGGTGGTAATTGAAATAGAATATTCATTGCTACATTTGCGTAGCAACTTACACCAACTATATTTGAGAATTTCAATGGTCCAGGTAGTTCTGTATCTAACTGCTTTTTTTGGAGTTTGTTTTCCTTCTTTAAAGAAGTACCTGGTTTACTTTCCCTAATTGATTCTTTTCTGCTTGTGGTACTTGATGAAGTTTTAGTTTCTTTTAGTCTCTTTGGAGGATTTGCAGTGACATCCTGTTGCATTTCTGTTTGATTTAGTTTTCTTTTGGAACATTTTCCTTTTTGTTGAACAGGATATGTTTGTAGATGGGGGGTGTATAGTGAACAAAGTCTATTGTATTCTAAAATGCAAGGAATATCAGCGTTTACTTTACTTGCATCAAAGTTTATTAGAAATAGACCGTCAATTGTACGTAGGCGTGACAGTGCTACGTAGCTCATGCCTTCTTTAAAGACTGTGTTACCAAAGTCTATCATTGCTTTGTCTAGAGTAAGACCTTGTGATTTATGAATGGTGACTGCGTATGCAAGAGTTAGAGAAAATTGTTCTCTGCGTACACACATGTGTTTGAAGAGAAGGAATAGAGCTGTTGAGCGTCCTATTCTTTTTACTTCTGAAAGTTTGTCAAAGAGAATATTGACAAACTGAATTTTGTTGTCACGTGGGTATGCTTGAAAGCCAACAACTGTACCCAGTGCTCCATTAACTAGTCCTTGGTCCACGTCAAGGTTACGTTTAAGCATTACTCTGCAATTTAAGGATAATTTTAATATCTTTTCCAAGCCTGCTGTGTTTGAGATTGATTTTTCTAAACTATTTAGTCTTGCTGTGGCTTGGTCACACATGGGTAGTGTCATTCCATGAACATCTAGTTTGTCTCTGGCGCTAATTTCCATAATTGGTTGCATTTCTTTGCTTAACATTATTTCATTGAATTTGAAACAGCTTGCAAGAGTTGGCATTAAGGCCATACAATTGATATTTTTGTGGGCTAATTGTTCCATAACATCCCTAGCACATGCATTATTGCCATAAAGTGCATGAATGTGCCAGGTCTTCAATATTGCTTGTGCTTCTTGAGATAATATACCAACTCTAATACTTTTTAAGATGTTGGCATAAGTGAGATCTGCGGATTGCCACATGTTTTCTGTTAATTCTCTGTATGGAAATGTTGCCAAGGGTTGACATTTCCAATGCTGCCAACAGTTTTACGGCAGAGTTTGTGTCCTAAGGTTTTAAAAATAGGCTCACCTTTCACTGGTGTCAATTGAAGAAGATCGCCAAAAACAATTATGTGTTTTCCTGCAAAGAGCTCTTCATAGTTTGTTTTGAGTACTTCTTGTAATCTGAGGTGAATCAAAGCCAGCATTAGGTTGGACACCATGCTCAGTTCATCTATTAGTAGCATTTTCATTTGTTTCAATACTCTGCGTACTTCCATTGCAGCTTCTGCAGAAAGTTTGTAATAATCTAACTTGTTTTGGTGTTCTACTGGCAGGAGTAGAAATCGGTGTACAGTGACACCACCTATGTTGAAGGCAGCTAAACCTGTAAGGGCAGTGACAACAGCTGACATTTTGTTGTTTGTCAATTGTTGAAGGAACTTACTGATGATTTTGATTAGGAATGTTTTGCCAGAACCAGCTTCACCACTGACATACAATAGTATAGGTTTGTAATTTTGGCAGGTGCATTCTTTGTTTTCATGTTGCACACCATGTGCAGTTTCTTTTGTTATTTCTTGAAAAATGCTACGTTGCTCTTTGTTTAGTTTTGATGGTAGTGTAGTTAAGTCTTCTTTATCTTCATAGTGACACATGGTGTTTTCTACTTCTATCATAGCTAATTCTGCCTCATTTATTATTAGTGGTTCTCCCAGTGGTTCTTGGCTTCCTGTGACAGAAGGTTGACTACTGTCAGGAGTGTCCTTATCTAGTTGGGCCTGGAGTTCCTCTTCATGTTGCTGTTCATTGTGCAACATTGTTTTGTACTGTGTAAAGTTTACATCAGTTATACTGCGTTCATTGGCTTTGAAAGCGTCTTCATATGAGTCATAGGTATCTAGTATTTCTTCTTCTTTTCTCCATGGTTTGAAGAGTTGTAGCAGGGACATGTAATATATTTCTTTATGTTGAGGAGTCTTTAATGACAATTTGATATGATTAATTAAATTTGGTTTGGTGAGTTTTACTAAGCTGCCATCACAGTTTGTCACTTTGTAGTTACGGTTTTGCTCATCAGGTTTTATATTATTTTTGTATGTGTAGTTTTGGGCTATGTGGTATAGACACATGGTTTCCAAAGTGGTACTCCTGTTTGGGTAGTATGTGTCCAATAAATTGTTTTTTTTTAAATGTCTTGGCTGTTGGGATCATGTTTGGCTATTGTTTCTTTATCTTCGTATGGTTTTAGAACTCTTTTTCTAGATTTAGCTGGACCAAGACTTAGCCATACTATATTTGCAGATTTACCATACAATGCAGTACCAGTTAATCGATCAGCTGCTTCATAAGATCCACATTCTCTATGGGACAGCATTTTTATGCCCAAACTATATAATTTCTGAGACACTCTTTTATCTGATGACAGGTCATTCCAGAGGTCTTGGAGCTCTGTCTTTTCTGATTTGGTTAAGTATGCTGTGACATATCGTGCAACTGCAGTAGAATTGTCTGCAATGTACTGCACATCTATGTTTGACATTCCACAAGTGGACAATGATTGCATTGTAATCATTGATATATTTTTCTTCTTCTTTTCTCTTTATGCAATATGTATTTTTAGGTGACTTACCTTTAACACTATGTCTAACTGAAGACATGAGGTTGTTCACTTGACCTGTATTTGTAACTGGTCTAGGGAAACCAACTCGGCATTTGGTGTAGTATTTCCCTTTGTTTTTCTATTTTCAACGACAATATTTGCCACATTTGTGTCTTTGGAATTGTAAGATTTTTGCATGAAGATCACTATTTGTGGATTTTGACGGAATTTCACAAGTGACATATTTTTCAATAAACTGTAAAACAGCGGCATCACTGTCTTGACCAAATTTAGGAGCATCTTTAATCCATAAAAGCATGTGGATATGTGGCGCTCCTCTGGATTGGTATTCTTTTCTCCAAAAGAAGTGTTGCACTTCTCCAAGGGGAGGAACAGTTTTATTACAAATAAAATGTAGCATAGCAATGAAGCGATGGTGAAAATATCTAGAAACATTAACAGGATCCTGAGAACAAAGTTCTCCAGGTGTTAGTATATCTATGTTTGTTTTGTTTTCGTTTGATATGCGTAGGAAAGCATGTAAATCTTCCCATGCATATTCTGCGTAACTTAATGTAACAAACCAAGTGGGTGGGCCAAATTTTCTGATCATACAACGTACATCTCCATGGCATCAAAACCAGTACTATTTAGTACCTCACATATTTGCTAATAGATTTGTAAGATTTGCCTGTAAAACCTCATCTTTTTGTTGAACTTTTTGTAATAATTATGTGGCTGTCATATTTTGAAAGTGTGATCCTTATTTTAATATGTGTGCAACTCGTAACATAAAGTTACTAGTTCACTTTGAAAGAGTAGGTGGAATATGTATTCCACATTTTGTAGAAATCTGGGATCTTCAGAATACATTCGTAATGAGCGATATTCTGATGCTGATATTTGAACAGGTCTATCATCATATCTTCCTCCTTTGCCAGTAGGAAAGAGTAGAGGAAAAGCATGTGCTTCTATACTTTTTTCCCATATGCTGATTGGTGATCCTTTTGTTTGACGCATTTGGTACGTTTCCAGTGCATCTTCTATGGTGTCATTAGAGTGCAATGGGTTAATTGTATAATGGTCTAAAGTGTTTGCTATTGTAGCAGGATCTAGGAGCTCAAATTGACCAGTTTATTGTGTCTTTTGAATTATTTCAGTTGTATCTTTCAAGTTTTCTTCGATATTCATTTCTTTGTAATAATCATTATTCTCTTTGAGATATTGCAGGGCTTTGCTAACTTTATGTAAATCTACCAGTTGTTGCCAAATTTTTTTGTCTTTTGTAGGTACTCCATTTACCAAGATAATTAAAGATTGTTGCATTGGACGTTGCACTCCTAGAGTGTGCACATTTTCTTTTAGATCTAATGGTAAATACACTACTTTTCCACGAATACCTTTCACTAATTCAGAGGGAGGTAATTTTGCAGTTTTTGGTTGAAGGCATATTATTGCTTGAAATGGATGAACTGTTTGAATTATGATGCTCTCATATAAATTAAGTTGTTGAAGGAGTTTTGGTAGTGGATGTAATTCCAAGTTATTTGAGATAGCACGTGAAGGTGTTTGGTTGTTGTCAAGTTTGGTAGTGCAGTAACTGCAAAGTATTATGGGGTCAGTTATTTCGTATTTGTTTTCTGCTATAACGTAGAGAGCTAATTCAAACCATTTAGAATCTTCATTGTCTTCTATTTTGTATGAAAAGTCTATAGTTTTTGTGTTACTTTTATAACACGTTCTGCGGCAACATACACACACGTGGTTTGGTACTTCAGCTGAAGTGCTTTGAAATTTTAGTATTTCTTTTTTGTATGTGTGTAGTGAAAGGTTGCCATGTGAAGATTTGTTACGAAGTTGGTTGACTGCTATTTCATCTTGTAAGTGGGTTTCATTTCCAAAATATTTTTTCTATATATACTCGATTTCTTCTAGTAGGTCTTTTGGTGTACCATGCAGAAGAATGTTATTTAAATTGGCTAGTGCTAAAGCAGGACTTTTTGCATAATACAGTTTATAAACTAGATTTCTTATACTTGCATGATGTGTTGATATCCTTTTGATATCATGGAAGGTTGTTTTGCAAGTAGCTCCTGATATGCAGGCCAATGAATGTCCTTGCAGTCCTGTGTGCTTGCGTACTGGACAAGCATCCATACTTTGCAGTATTTTAATTTTGATTTTGTCTTTGCTTTTCACATATTGATTGAGGAATAGGCGTAAAGATTTGAACATTTTTTTGGGAATGTTACACATTGACGTGCATGGCCATGTGTAAATTAGATGTTCTGATTCAGTCGAATGGAGGGGTAAATCTAAGTTTTCAGGGCATATTTCTGTAAGGAGTACTTCTTGTTCCATTATGGTATTATTAACTTTTTCATAACCTTGACCACTGCTATGTATGGCAATTATATTTGTTTGTTTTTGTTTGTACGCTTCTTCATTAAAGTATGGTTCTGTGCTTGTAGTGTGTGACTCCATTCACCTCCACAGATATTTAAGAAGTTATTTTTGTTCACATTTCGTTTATTGAGAAGTCTTTTTTGAAGTTTAGTTATTAGTTTTGTTAGTGGTTTAATTCTGTTTAACACAACAATAAATAAGTTTCTTTTGAGAAGAATTGCACTGTCTATCAACGCTTCTAAAATTACTTTCCTACGATAGGTTTGAAGTGTTAAACCTGGTTTCTCTCCTGTTTCTATCAGATTTTGAAGGACTTTGTGACGGAACATTTTGGTTAATATACTTTTTTTGGTATGCTTACTTTGTACTATATCAAGATTTATAGAAGACGTTTTATTTGTAGTGATAGTTGATTTTCTGTTAATAGTTTTTTGGGTCGTTTTACTTTGTGATAGAGGAGGCAAAGTTTTTGCACTAGAAACTTCTTCTCTTTCACAACATGACTGTATTAGCTGTTGTGTTTCAACGTTTTTTACAAATTCTGCTATAGATGGGTGTTTATGTTGGAGACTTTTCTTTTCATTTGCTCTACTTCTGCGTCCCTTTCTACGGAGTTGCTTTTTGGTGGGCATTCTGAAGCATCTGTTGAAATAAATACAGAAGGTATGGGTTGGGGTTTTCTGCAATGCATGTGTGTTGTGTGCATGATTGTTTGAGTAAGATGATAAAAATGTACGTAATGGTGTGTGATTGTGAATTGGGAAGTTGAACTACCAGGGATGGGTATTCTTCAATTAATGTGTTACTAAACTGGGGTTCAGATGACAGAAAAAAGTAAGCCGGTGGTGTGGAGAAGAATAAATAATATAGGTAAAGCTATACAATTAAAACAGTTGTTTGTTCTACAACCTCTACATTCTAGCGGCTGAGTTGGGTAATTTGTGTGCCGAAAAATAGGGATTTGAGGGGCATTCTGACAAGAGATCACTGTTTAAGACGGGGGGGATTTTTTGTCAGAATGGTGCAGAATCTTTATTTTTAGGCACAGAAATACCATGAATGCACCGTACAGAGCGTGTGAGTTATAAATCAAATATTATGGTAACAATCTACTTACTGTTTTTTCAAAAATGAGTAGTTTGCTTAGTTGTTCTTTGTAATTCAAAATCGGATTCTTCTATTCAGGAGAATGGGCTTCACTGCAATTGTAAAAGAAAGAAATTAGTAATTTGGTTGCTATATAGCACTGTTTTCATTTTAGACATAGATTTTTTTAAATTGAAATGCTCAGCGCCTTCCTGAAAACCATTAAAACTATATTATGACTAAGAGTAGGAAAGAAAATATCTTTACTATGGTTTGTGGAATTCATAATCTACCAACGTATACTACTATTCTTGTAATTAAGCTTCTCCACGTAATAGTGAGTCATTGTCATCATAGCTCGCAACCATGTGTGTCGCAAAGGCGCATGAAATCACCTGATTTTGTTTTTGGCGGGTGAGACGCCCATTGGAATGAATGGGCGTGCAGGAGGCTTGGCAGGTGAGTCAGTCCTTTACAAGGCGGGTGACACCCGCCAAAAGCGTTTGAAATGAGAGCTATGTGTCATAGCCTGCTTTTGCACGTAACAGTGAGTGAATGTCATAGTCTGCTTGTCCTATATAAATGTATGTAAGTACATATATAAACAAAAAAAATTAAAACCAATTATGTGTTTGTACAAATATTATTGTTTGAGATTTGATCATAGAGTGTGTATGTTATTTTGTGTGATTATATGTCGTGTATATATTTTATTTCAAAAATGTTAGTTTAATAGTATTTGCATGTGTGTGTGTGTATGAAGAAATTAACAATATAAAGGTTTGTAAGTGACAGGTCATTTTAGGACATTGAAACAATGATTGTCCATTCATTTTTCAGATTATAGAAGGTAAAACTCGGTTAGAAAATGTGTTCATGTACTGTGTAGAAAATATGCATACCTGTACTTTCTGTTCATGTATATGGATATGGACCAAGCTGTAAGTAGAAATATTGGAGATTTGTATAGTATTTCTCGTAGATCGTGGTTGTCAATGGTATGAGACTTGTACTCCGAGAGATACACCGTACATTTGTAGTGCTGCTCTATGATGATGCAGTTACATGTAGAGTTATTGGATTTGATTGGTGGATGGTCATGTGATTGCTTAGCTACATCCAATGAGGGAATGGCACAGAGAGTGAAATCGAAATGGTAGAAGGGCTGTACATGTTACGATACGTTCGCGGACATGGCGCTAGTTCTAGGACACCGTGTATTACATCCGGGGAATTTGGGGAGGGGAGGTATGGAAATGAGATTGGATGAAGCAAAGGATTGGTCAGTAAAGTTTAGTGAGTGTGTTGTGCTAAGAGAGGTTTTCTCAGATATTGTTTTTGCAGAGAGAAGAACAGATAGCTATGGCTGAGTGTTTCAAAACACAGATTGTATGGATTTTGGGAGACTCATGGATTCATTGGTTGAAGGTGCATGCAGAAAGCTGTGGAGTATCTATAGATCTTGGATTCCCACATGTGGAAGTGCACTGGCATGGAGTGTGTGGAATGAAGTGGTTGGACTTGCTACCTCTCTGTGCAACTTTGAAGATAGAGGAACATCCAGACATAATTGTAATTCATTGTGGAGGGAACAGTTTAGGACATGTGTCTGAAATTTCTTTGCAATTTGCAATGAAAGAAGGACTTCAGAAGATAATGGACATGTTTCCAAACTCTAAAATAATGTTTTCACGGATTGCGCAGAGACAAGTGTGGCTTCGTTCTTTCTCATGTAGTCTACAAATGGAGAAAGCAAGGCATAATGTTAATAAGGCTGTTTGTGCCTTCCTAAGAGATTTTGGCATGTCCTCTTTTAACAATGAAAATATTTTGTTTCGTAGTACATACATTTTTGGCAAAGATGGAGTCCATCTTACTTATGCTGGCAATCAGATCTTTCTGAGAAATGTACAAAATGCATTACAACCTTTTTTAGAAATACAGCATTCGTTTTGAAGTACGTCTTACGTAGTTAAAATGTTTTACATTCAAACACCTCCCAAAGGCTCTTTTCAGAGCCACCTCTTCCTGTTAGAGAAAAAGGCATTGGTTTCAATAGTGTAGCAATTCAGTTGTTTTTCTGTTCGCGGTCCGTCCGCAGACTTTCACGAAATAGAAATGGCTATGCTTTATGTATCTTCACTTCTATTTTTTAACTGTGAAAGGCGGCTCTGAAAAGAGCCTTATTTATTTTTGGATTTTTGTTATTTTGTATTTTTTTTTGTTCTTTTTTATACATGACACACTAGGAGAGGAGGGAAAGGAGGGTAAAGGGAGGGGAACACCAACCACAGGGATAAGAAAGGGCGAGCTGAGAGAGGAAGATGTAGAGTGGGTTTTATTTGGGTAGTGAGCAGGTCTTCTGGTGCTCTGAGACGATCGTCTCAAAAGCACTCCAAAGTCGTTCCCCCCTGCAGAGTACTGTGTCACAGTACACACATACAACTGTGACCCTCGAAAGGTAAGGGTCATCAGAATTCTGTATGGCCTGTGAGGCAGCTTGAGGAAGACGCTGTCCCACAGATGTGTTCCTTGTGGTGACAGGATCAGGAATGGAGGATGAAGTAGAGGCAATCAACCTAATACGCTTCTCGCAAGGTACAACCTTGCGAATGGCCCCAGTGTGGAATGAGCGCAGGTGTCGCTTCATGGTAGTGGTCCCAAAGCTATACGAAACATGCTTCCCGCGACTGAGTACCATTTTGCACTCATTACAGGTGACATGGTTCGCATGAGACTTAGGACCGTTTTCATGAACGGTAAACAACCGCCACACATAAGATTCACGCCGAGGGCTGGTAGTAGGGATTTCCTCTACCTCATTCTCGTCATCCTCTTCTTCCTCCTCTGTATCCTCACTCCTGTTCCCCTCGGGGAAATGGTGGTGGTGGAGGGGGTGGGGGTGGTGCTGAGGCAGATGTAGCACCATGTGGTTATAGTCGAGCCATGGATGTCATAGGTTTGGAGATGGAAATCTCAAAATCTGCAAAGTATGCAGCAAAATGCAGTGTGCTCTGTGGAATAGTCAGAAACCCAATGAGAATGTGCTCTAGGGGGTGTTCTTATATCGGGGTGCTTGTGCGTGGGTCGCGGACATGCGCGCCGTCCGCAAGACAGATCGAACATCAAAAAAGGTTCAAAAAGTCAAAAAAACTGTGTGGAAAGTTAGGATTAGTATGTAGGATTTGTGGTATGGTGATTTTTTTAATGAGAAATATTGTGGATTACTTGGAAATGTACTTTTAAACTGGTCGGGGACACGAACAGTGTCCGCATTTAGAGCACGAGATGAGTGTGGGCGCGGTCACATGATTGTTTTGTGAGCATGTTCGCTAATGTACGGACATTGTTTTGCGCATGCGCATTGATGTTCTGCGGACAGTGTTCGGGTCATGAACTAATTAAAAGTGCGTCAGTGATGTCATCAATGGCATTTGTGATGTCATCTTTGATGTCCTGGGTGTTAGTCTTAGCAGTACACAGTGGCGGCGCAAGTTATGGTTGCTTATCTTACCATAACTGCCGAATTTCAGGGGTTTTTCAGTTTTACTTTGAACCATAACGTCCCTTTAACAATGTTTTTTCACTGAATTTCATAGGTTTTTAGTAGCGCAACTTAACCATAACATCCCTTTAACAAAGTTTTTTTACTGAATATATATATATATATGTGTATATATATATATATATATATATATATATATATATATATATATATATATATATATATATATATATATATATATTACACAGCCACGGTAGTGGCTGTGTAGTCATGGTTAAGTTGCTGTTTCCATAGGAAGAGCCCTTTTTGGGTGGCTTATAACTTCGCTCTTCCTGGACGAATCCTCACCAAACTTTGCAAAAAATATGTGTCACTCTGAATTTTTGTGCAAAATTTGGTGAGGTTTGGTCCGGGGGGGCAAAGTTATAAGTGGGGTCCCAAAACCTCTTTTTTTCCCATAGACTGAATGGGGAAAAATCTTTGCTCACGTCTACAGCCTAAACCGCAGGACACATTTTCACCAAATTTGGACCAGGAGCAGCGGCTTGGTCCCGAAAGCGTGCTTTTGCAAATTTGGTGAAAATCCGTTCAGTAGTTTTTTTTTTAAATGACCAAAAAGTAGGTCACAAAAAATTAGCGATATCTATGTTCGGTCCGCGGACAGTATCCTGATTGGCCAACCGGCTTGCGTCATGTCTGCAGACATGCAACGTGTTCGCTGATTGGACGGTGAAGAGCGTGAAGCGCGGCATATTTTCGGGAACGCCCGCCATCTTGAATTCGCGGACATCCGCGTACAGCGCAGTGAAACTTGGTGGAAAAATACTATTTAGTAGAGTGTGTTGGTGTGTAAGACTGTTTGGGGATGGCGGGGGAGTAAAATATGGGTTAAATGTTGTATTTATTTAGATGGTAGACCCCCCTGTTGTGTTCGCTTTGTCCGCGGACAACACGGATGTCCTGAAATATTCGTAAATAAACGAAATGGGGGTGTCCTGAGGACACTACACCTGTCCGTTTTGTTCACAGGCAAGTTGAAACTGTTTTAAGAACACATCATGTGTCCTGGGATGTTCGTCAATAAACAAAATGGGGGAGTCCTGAGGACAGTGGATGTTCATCAATAAACAAAATGGGGGTGTCCTGAGTACGCTATACCTGTCCGTACTGTTCGCAAGCAAGTTGAAATTGTTCTAAGAACACATCAACAGGGTAATTCATAGAATTTCGCAGAAAAGTGTCGCAAGCGGCTGGCGCAGAGTGTCCGCGTGCGATTGTCTGCGCCAGGCGCGTGCGCCAAAACCGATTTCTGCGCACAGCGTATTCATGGATTTTAGGCTCCCAAACCAGCCGTGGCGCAGAGTATCGCAGCGACCCTGCAACAGCGCCAGTAACGCCCCCAAGAACGCCCTCGCGCAAGGAAAAGCCATCAAAATCGCTAAATCATCGCAAAGGGCTGCGCTAACCCTGGACCGGTTTACAGGGCTGCCAAATAAGGAACGCAAAGCGGGTAACGTTTATATCAGGGGTACGCGGGAAGTTTTACATGCGATTAGCCAGGGTAAGTGTATTACAGGGGTACGCGGGAAGTTTTACATGCGATTAGCCAGGGTACGTGTATTACAGGGGTACGCGTGAAGTTTTACACGCGATTAGCCAGGGTAAGTGTATTACAGGGGTACGCAGGAATTATCACACGCGATTTGGCTGGGTACGTGTATGACAGGGGTACGCGTGAAGTTTTACACGCGATTAGCCAGGGTACGTGTATTACAGGGGTACGCGGGAATTATCACACGCGATTTGGCTGGGTACGTGTATTACGGGGTGCTCGGGAATTATCACACGCGATTTGGCTGGGTACGTGTATTACAGGGGTGCGCAGGAATTATCACACGCGATTTGGCTGGGTATGTGTATTACAGGGGTGCGCGGGAAGTTACACACGCGGTTAGGCTGGGTGGGTCCTCACAGGTGTTCCCTGTACACCCTCCACGGCCCCTGCAGGCAGCCCACAAAACAGGGGACTATCCTGCACACCTGCTCATGTCTCACACCCCCCACCCCTCCCCCCAGCAGTGTGGGGCACCCTCCACCAGGCCCCCACTCATGTCCCCTATCAGCCCCACCTCCAGCAGTGCAGGGGCAGCCTCCACCAGGCCCCCACTCATGTCTAACACCCACCCCACCCCCCAGCACTGTGGGGCAGCCTCCACCAGGCCCCCACTCATGTCCCCTATCACCCCCACCCCCCAGCAGTGCAGGGGCAGCCTCCACCAGGCCCCCACTCATGTCTCCCACCTACCCCCACCCCCCAGCCACCAGGGGCAGCCCCCACCAGGCTCCCACCCATTTCTACCACCACCCCCACCCCCCAGCACTGTGGGGGAGCCTCCACCAGGCCCCCACTCATGTCTCCCACCACCCCCACCCCCCAGCCACCATGGGCAGCCTCCACCAGGCTCCCACCCATGTCTGTCACCACCCCCACCCCCTAGCAGTGCAGGGGCAGCACCACCAGGCCCCCACTCATGTCCCCTATCACCCCCACCCCCCAGCAGTGCAGGGGCAGCCTCCATCAGGCCCCCACTCATGTCTCCCACCACCCCCACCCCCTAGCAGTGCAGGGGCAGCACCACCAGGCCCCCACTCATGTCCCCTATCACCCCCACCCCCCAGCAGTGCAGGGGCAGCCTCCACCAGGCCCTCCACCCATGTCTACCACCACCCCCACCCCCCAACAGTGCAGGGGCAGCCTCCACCAGGTCCCCACCCATGTCTACCACCACCCCCACCCCCCAGCAGTGCAGGGGCAGCCTCCACCAGACCCCCACTCATGTCCCCTATCACCCCCACCCCCCAGCAGTGCAGTGGCAGCCTCCACCAGGCCCCCACACATGTCTCCACCCACCCCACCCCCCAGCCACCATGGGCAGCCCCCACCAGGCTCCCACCCATGTCTACCATCGCCCCCACCCCCCAGCACTGTGGGGCAGCCTCCACCAGGCCCCCACTCATGTCTCCCACCACCCCCACCCACCAGCCACCATGGGCAGCCCCCACCAGGCTCCCACCCATGTCTACCACCACCCCCATCCCCCAGTACTGTGGGGCAGCCTCCACCAGGCCCCCACTCATGTCTCCCACCACCCCCACCCTCAGCCACCCACCATGGGCAGCCCCCACCAGGCTCCCACCCATGTCTACCACCACCCCCACCCCCCAGCAATGCAGGGGCAGCCTCCACCAGGCCCCCACTCATGTCTCCGACTCCTACCCCCCCAGCAGTGTAGGGCACCCTCCACCAGGCCCCCACTCATGTCCCCTATCACCCCCACCCCCAGTAGTGCAGGGGCAGCCTCCACCAGGCCCCCACTCATGTCTCCCCCCCCCAACCCCTAGTAGTGCAGGGGCAGCACCACCAGGCCCCCACTCATGTCTCCCACCACCCCCACCCCCCAGCAATGCAGGGGCAGCCTCCACCAGGCCCCCACTCATGTCTCCGACTCCCACCCCCCCAGCAGTGTAGGGCACCCTCCACCAGGCCCCCACTCATGTCCCCTATCACCCCCACCCCCAGTAGTGCAGGGGCAGCCTCCACCAGGCCCCCACTCATGTCTCCCACCCCCCCAACCCCTAGTAGTGCAGGGGCAGCACCACCAGGCCCCCACTCATGTCCCCTATCACCCCCACCCCCCAACAGTGCAGGGGCAGCCTCCACCAGGCCCCCACTCACGTCTCCCACCACCCCCACCCCCCAGCCACCATGGGCAGCCCCCACCAGGCTCCCACCCATGTCTACCACCACCCCCACCCCCAGCAGTGCAGGGGCAGCCTCCACCAGGCCCCCACTCATGTCTCCCACCCCCTACACCCACCCCAGCAGTGTGGGGCACCCTCCACCAGGCCCCCACTCATGTCTCCCACCCCCTACGCACGCCCACCCCAGCAGTGTGGGGCACCCTCCACCAGGCCCCCACTCATGTCTCCCACCACCCCCACCCCCCAGCCACCATGGGCAGCCCCCACTAGGCTCCCATCCATGTCTACCACCACCCCCACCCCCCAGCAATGTGGGGCAGCCTCCACCAGGCCCCCACTCATGTCTCCCACCACTCCCACCCCCCAGCCACCATGGGCAGCCCCCACTGGGCTCCCACCCATGTCTACCACCACCCCCACCTCCCATCAATGTGGGGCAGCCTCCACCAGGCTCCCACCCATGTCTCCCACCACCCCCACCCCCTAGCAGTGCAGGGGCAGCACCACCAGGCCCCCACTCATGTCCCCTATCACCCCCACCCCCCAGCAGTGCAGGGGCAGCCTCCACCAGGCCCCCACATATGTCTCCCACCACCCCCTAGCAATGCAGGGGCAGCACCACCAGGCCCCCACTCATGTCCCCTATCACCCCCACCCCCCAGCAGTGCAGGGACAGCCTCCACCAGGCCCCCACTCATGTCTCCCACTACACCCACCCCCCAGCCACCATGGGGAGCCCCCACCAGGCTCCCACCCATGTCTACCACCACCCCACCCCCCAGCAGTGCAGGGGCAGTCTCCACCAGGCCCCCACTCATGTCTCCCACCCCCCACCCCCACCCTAGAAGTGCAGGGGCAGCCTCCACCAGGCCCCCACTCATGTCTCCACCACCCCCACCCCCAGCCACCATGGGCAGCCCCCACCAGGCTCCCACCCATGTCTACCACCACCCCCACCCCCCAGCACTGTGGAGCAGCCTCCACCAGGCCCCCACTCATGTCCACCACCACCCACCCCACCCCAGGAGTGTGGGACACCCTCAACCAGGCCCCCACTCATGTATCCCACCACCCCCACCCCCCAGCCACCATGGGCAGCCCCCACCAGGCTCCCATCCATGTCTACCACCACCCCCACCCCCCAGCACTGTGGGGTAGCCTCCACCAGGCCCCCACTCATGTCTCCCACCACCCCCACCCCCTAGCAGTGCAGGGGCAGCACCACCAGGCCCCCACTCATGTCCCCTATAACCCCCACCCCCCAGCAGTGCAGGGGCGGCCTCCACCAGGCCCCCACTCATGTCTCCCACCACCCCCACCCCCTAGCAGTGCAGGGGCAGCACCACCAGGCCCCCACTCATGTCCCCTATCACCCCCACCACCCAGCCACCAGGGGCAGCCTCCACCAGGCCCCCACTCATGTCTCCCACCACCCCCACCCCCCAGCAGTGCAGGGGCAGCCTCCACCAGGCCCCCACTCATGTCCCCTATCACCCCCACCACCCAGCAGTGCAGGGGCAGCCTCCACCAGGCCCCCACTCATGTCTCCCACCCACCCCAACCCCCCAGCCACCATGGACAGCCCCCACCAGGCTCCCACCCATGTCTACCACCACCCCCACCCCCCAGCACTGTGGGGCAGCCTCCACCAGGCCCCCACTCATGTCTCCCACCACCCCCACCCCCCAGCCACCATGGGCAGCCCCCACCAGGCTCCCACCCATGTCTACCACCACCCCCACCCCCCAGCACTGTGGGGCAGCCTCCACCAGGCCCCCACTCATGTCTCCCACCACCCCCACCCCCCAGCCACCATGGGCACCCTCCACCAGGCCCCCACTCATGTCTCCCACCACCCCCACCCCCCAGCCACCATGGACAGCCCCCACCAGGTTCCCACCCATGTCTCCCACCACCCCCACCCCCTAGCAGTGCAGGGGCAGCACCACCAGGCCCCCACTCATGTCCCCTATCGCCCCCACCCCCCAGCAGTGCAGGGGCAGCCTCCACCAGGCCCCCACTCATGTCTCCCACCACCCCCACCCCCTAGCAGTGCAGGGGCAGCACCACCAGGCCCCCATTCATGTCCCCTATCACCCCCACCCCCCAGCAGTGCAGGGGCAGCCCTCACCAGGCCCCCACTCATGTCTCCCACCACCCCCACCCCCCAGCCACCATCGGCAGCCCCCACCAGGCTCCCACCCATGTCTACCACCACCCCCACCCCTCAGCAGTGCAGGGGCAGCCTCCACCAGGCCCCCACTCATGTCCCCCTGCCCACAGGCCCTGACAATCCTCAAGCATGGTCCTCATGGCCAGCCACCACAGCCCAAAGACACAACCAAGTATTACATGCGCCCATGATACTACTCCAATGGAAACACTGTAAATGAACACATGTGTCTCACACACACACAATGGTTGCAAGTGAACCTGAAAACCCATATCATGACATGCATGAAAACAAAGAGATGAAACCACACATTGAAGAATGAAAAAAACAAAATAATGTATTAAAAACAACAGTAATGGCAATCAAAATTAAACAAAATACACAAGTAAAAAAAAACAAAATTAAGCTGGCTGTCCCTTTTCAAATTAAAATCACTAAATGATAATCCAAAAAAATGTCTTCCAAAGTTCAAGTCCATAAAAAGGAAATGAAGGGAAAAAAGAAATAGAAAACCATTGCTCCATTGAAAAAAATATTCATAGTAAAAAAAATATCCAAATGCAAAGTCCAACTATGTACAAAGTATTCAGGGTCCATCATCCCAACAGAAGAAATGAAACCTACCAAAAAACCTAAAAATCTAAAATCGAACTATATACGAAAGGTGGAGCAGTGTCCGTCGACTCCAAATAAAAATAAACTATAAAGGAAACCTATCACTAAATAACTATATACAATGGCGGCGGGCCAGTCCAGCGGCTCACTCAGTGGTGTTCCGGGCCAGGGCATCATCGAACTCCTCGTCTATGTCCCGGAGGCGGTCCTGTTCCATGGCCCCGAGGGTCCGCAGGGACGCCAATATGTTCACCTCAAATTCCCTGCGGATTGCTTTGAGGCACTCGGCCCGCCTCAGGGCCCTCCGCATGGAGTTCTCCGCCCTGAACATCGTGAGCCACACCTCTTCCGCCCGCCGCCGCTCCGCATCTATGGCGTGGCCCAACCGCTGCCACACGGAAGACACTTCCCGTCCAGGGTCCTCCTGCCCTCCGGCCGGTGCCTGCCCCTCCGATGTTGAAGGCCCCGAGCTATCATGTCTCCCACCTACAGCCTCCTGCTGCTGCAGCTGCTGCTGTCCATGTGCCCTGTCCGATGGTGCCTGCACATCCTCCTCCAGCTGGGGTGCAGTCGTTGATGTGGCCACCCCTGCTGGACGTCCGACTCCCGACTGTGGCAGGGATCTGTTGTCCACCAGCCTGGCCGCACGGTCGGAGGCAGCTCCACAGGGTACCCAGGTGACACATGGGTGGGAAGATGGCATGGAGGACGACTGGGGCATAGGGGGTTCTGTGGAGGAGGAGGTCGGAACAAGCTCCAGGAAACGGAGGAATCCAGCCCTGGTGAGCTGTTCCAGTGGGTCAAGGCGGTCAACGAGCCATGCAAGAAGACATGCAGACTCATCATGAAAAGACTGCAGGTCAGCTCGCATGGCCCGTTGACACAACGCCACCCCACCCTGGACAGGCTCAACCTGGTGCAGGATAGCCACATCCGCAGGGAGAGGAAGGCCAGGTGTTGTAAGCCAATCCCCTCCCTCAGAACGGGTCTGGAGGTAGGCATCCCCGCTGGTGCAAGATGATGCAGTGACAGGAGCAGGGACAGGATTGCACACAGGCACCTCCGCGGCGGACTGTGCTGCCTCCTGTCCCTGATCCTGCACTGCACCTCTAGCACCAGTTGAATCCCCACCTCCAGACCCCGCCTCGCTTGCATGGCCTCCTGCTCCAAACCCCCCACCAACCTGGATGACTCCGTGCCATCTTCCTCCGTTGGGCCCTGTGGGGTCCCAGCTGCCCCTTCTGCTGCCGAGGAGTCCAACTCCAACCTCCGCCTCTTGGACCTCCCCTCGGCAGCTGCGGCCTGGGACACGGCACCGGACTCCTCACTCCCCGACGAGATCAGAACCTGGGAGGGGATCCAGGCCTTGCGTCTCCGGCTGGTGGTGCGACCCTTGCCGCTGTGCTCCACAGCACCTTCTCCGCCCTCTTCATCAGTTGACGCTGCAGAGAGGGAGAAAGAAAACACAGGCATCAGGGCACTGTACAATTGACTCATACACACATGACAGTTATACATGAGTGGCATTGGTAAACCTCAGACATGGCATCACAATCCCCAACACACATGTCATTTCAACTTGCACACATGAGCCATACCACAGCCATATTGCAACAGCCAGCACCATCCATTCACATACAACAGCATGAGCAGTCAAAGGTCATCCACACATCACATGCAACATAGGGAGTACACTACACATGCACACACCACCAAACTTGCATGCATGTGTACACCTCCGCCAACTGTCGCAGTGTTCCGATCGACATCCATGTCACACCTGACAATCATTCCTCCACATCCTGTGCCATGCAAGCCCACACACACAAGCACCTTCCATGTGTCACACATGCGACGCCTTGCATGTGTCACCCTCACGGTCCTGTACACCCCCCCTACTTGCCCACATAAAAAGACATGTTCAACCTGCACACTCCTGGCACACCACATGCACAGCTTACAATCAGTATGCATGTACACTTACCGCTCGACTCCAGACGGGTCTGCCTCTCAAGGACCTGGACGTGGAGCGCTGGGGATATACGTTCCAGGACCCTCATCTGATCTTCCGACAAGTGGCCCTTGTTGAGGGTCCTGGACCTGAAGTCCTCCCAGCGCTTCCTGACACGTTCGTAGTCGCGGACTGCCACCTCCTCCGCGTTGATGGGAGTCACGATGTCCATCCAGATCCGAGTTCGTCCTTCCTTGTCGGCGCGCAACCTTTCGAAGAGTGCATCATACTGCCCCAGGACATGCTCCACCAGGACACCAACTTCGGTGGCAGTGAAGCTGGTGCCCCTCTGCCTCCTTGGCCGGGGGTTGCCACTGGTGCCAGATGTTGCAGTGCCCGACATGGCAAACCCAGAGGCAGGAGTGGGTGTGCAACTGGGTCCTGGGGCTGGGCTGTGGGGCGATGGAAAAGCAGTCGGGAGTCTTCGGTTCCAGCAGGGGTGGTCACAGCAACAGCACCCCAGGCTGATGTGCAGGCAGCAAATGTCAGGGCACATGGGCAGCAGGCAGTCAGGCAGCAGCAGATGGCAGGTGGGAGCGTGCTCAGGGCTCTGGGGGGCAGTAATTTGACCTTCTGGGCAGGAGCGTGGTCTTCTGTGTGTGAACGCGTGGCCAGCTTGATACGGAGTGATTTTGCACGTGAGAATCCAGCACGTCTGCGTGTAATTCGAGGAAAGGCCCTTAGCGCGTAAGCGCATCAGCACACATCTGTACATTCATTGGCCCAAAGGCCACCAGCGTATGCGCGTCTATGAAGTCACGTGCAACATGAATATGGCACACGTTTGAAATGTTGCGTGTTAAAAAAACGAAAGACACGTCTGAGTGTCAAAGCGTGTAATTGGTGGAAATGGCCCTAGCGCGTACACGCGGAAGTGACAAAGCGTGTAATTGGTGGAAATAGCCCTAGCGCGTACACGCGGAAGTGACAAAGCGTGTAATTGGTGGAAATGGCCCTAGCGCGTACACGCGGAAGTGACGCTGGACGTGTGGGCCTGCATAAAAGGTACGTGTAGAACACCATTTCCTTGTACGTGCTTTTCGTGGAGAGCGAGTGGGTGAAATCTGTACTTCTTGTCATTTCACACGCGATTTACTTCACAGCGTTTCAAGTTCGTACACCCTGTTACCTCTGACAGCTTTTTCTCTTTTTTCTCTTTTTCTGGTTTTCCTGGGCCTGTTCCCTCAAACAGAGTTCCCTTCTACTGTTGTTCTGTCTCCTCAGAGAGCGTACAATTCTTCTTTTGGCGGGGGTGTTGCCAACGCGCACACGTGCTTCTTTTTCACGCTCTTTTTCCTGGCAGACGGTGAGTCACGCATGTATCTAACACCTGTGCTTGCCCCGTGTGTAGCCTACCCCTTCAGAGGTCATTCTAGGCTGCGTGTGACACGCATACGTTCATTCTTGTGTTACTGGGTGCCACAGCGTAGTGCAGGTTTATTTTTCCGCACACGTGGTCTAGGAGGGGTTGCGTGCACGTTATCTCCCTTTTTTGGGCTTCCTGTGCGTTGCGTGACCCGTCATCTTTCCCCAGGGGTCACATTCAGCCTTGCTAGAGCACTAGGGTATGATTACCATCTGGTACCCAACCCCTTTGACCCCCAATTGCCCAGGACAATAGTTTACAGCCACTCCCATACGCACATTAACATCAGTGGCATGATTGGGAGGCGAGGAATCGATAAGGGTGGCAAAGGTGGACGAGCCACAAGTGGTGGCATTGGTGGATCCGGTAGGGGACGTGGTCGTTACTTGCAGGGTGACCCTGTCCCCCCATGTGTGGAGGACCAGTCAAGGGCACCCATAATCCCCCCCCGCCCCTCCTGGTTGAGGGTGATGTGGCTGACACCATCCATGCTCAGCCCTAGTTGGACCAGCCCATTGTGGCACCAGACCTGGCTGACTCCATGGCTGACTTCCAGGTCAGCAGGCCTATGACACGTGCGCTGGTGCACGTTGATGTCATCAGGCCACGTGGATCAGGGGCAGCAAGGTTATCTGCTGCCCCAAGTAGGCAGGGTGAAGAGGCTGCAGGGGCATCTGCGGCTCCATCCACCCCAGCTCTTACACACCCAGCCAGGACAGTGTCGGTCCTAGTCCATCCTGCTGACATTCCCCCTGACACCATTACACTTGAGCCAATGCCTGCACTAACTCCCATGATGAGTGTGCAATCCCACACTCCTGATACAGAGTCCACCAGGGCTCCTGCCCCTAGTGTCCAGAGCGGCGTAGGACACTCAGGATCACCACCACCTTCCAAGCGGAAGAGGAAGAATGCTCGTCCGGCACAGGCTGATGCCCCAGACACGGCTACACAGTCCGGCCCGTCGAGGAAGCCCAGCTTCACGGATGCCGAACTGAATGCACTTGTCGAGTATGTGTCCGCACATGATAACGAAATGGTCATTGTTGCAGGATCCAAGACCACACCTGCACAACGCCAGGCACACTGGCAGACCGTTGCGGACATCATAAGTGCCCTTGGAATCGTGATGCGCACAGCCAATGATTGCTATAAGCGCTGGAATGACCTAAAGCTCAGGGCAAAGAATAAGCTGGCCTCAAGTCATGCCGCAACTCTAATGACTGGAGGTGGGTCTCCAGTAGAAGACATGGAACTCACTCCACATGAGTCAGTCGCTGGGACCTACGTCACGGAGGAACAGATCCAAGGCATGGGAGATCTGCCAGATTATGAGGCATTGTCCGGTGAGTGCACATGCATGTGTGTGTCATCCATGTGCATGGTGTGTGTGTGAGGGCTTCTGTTTGTGTGCCAGGTGAGGGTGTGTGCACCTGAGGTGTTTGGGTCACCCATGTGCTTCATGCAATACATTCTGCGCTGCAGCATTTGGCCATAGCAGTATCCCTACTGCCAACAGTAGACATCTAGCCCAACAGCACGCCAGTTTCCCTTGAAGTGTCACCTTGCCACAACATTGTTGCTTATTTTTCTCTGTTCATTCAGGCAGATTGTTTGCATTCCACCACTTTTACTAGGCATTTCTCAGTCCTCTAGTCACATGTCTGACATGGCTATGGTAAAGTGGAGTGACTTTGTTACCTGGATATCATTTGTTTAGACATGTCCCTGTGCAATCGGACCATTTTGGACTGGCAGCTCCAGGTGAAAAATCAGACCTGTTTGAATTAGAATAGCTATTACATGAGGGAACTGGACTGAATGAATAAGTGCTGCCCTCCTCTCCATCTTCACTCAATAGCAATGGTACATGCCTTCTGTGTGTTGGCATGTGTATTTCACCTGGCAATCACAGGCCAATGTGTGATGCCACTGCTAGGCAGCATGCAGCAAATGTGTTCATCTTCCATCTTGGTGTCATCAATGTGTGCCATTTTCCTCCCCTTCATACGCAGTGAGTGTGCATGCATGGGGGGGTTTTAGTCATGTGGGACATGTGTCAATCAAGTACTGGTTCTGTTGCTTCTCAGCCCTCATTGTGTGCCATGGTGCTAATGCCTGTTTCCATTTGTTTTCTTTTATGTCTTTGCAGGGGAAGACGCACCTGATACCGCTGGGGTTGTGGAGATGGTGCAGACCCAGGAGGGGTCTGAGGGCCGACCAACCACCAGTGAGGGAGGTGGTGTGGTGGTGGGTCAGAACCCACAATTGCTGCATGTCGTGCTCTCAAGGGGTGTCTCTGGCTGCACCTCCCCCGAGCTGTACTCAGGTGTTGATTCGGATGATGAGACCTACGTGCCGTCGCAGGTGAGTGTTCCTGGGAGGGATTCTGTTCTGTCCGACCCACCTGCACCAGGGTTAGAACCCTCAATGGGGATGTCAGTGTTGGCAGGTAT
Source organism: Ambystoma mexicanum (assembly GCF_040938575.1). Lineage (NCBI taxonomy): Eukaryota > Metazoa > Chordata > Amphibia > Caudata > Ambystomatidae > Ambystoma > Ambystoma mexicanum. Next base: position 698,515,607 of record NC_090930.1, read on the forward strand.
GCCTTTGGTGGTTACGGATGCAGAGTCACACTCCACAACAGCTGATCCTGTTCCTGGGCCAGCAGATCAGAGGGGGAATGCAGTCCTGCAGCCTCAGGCAGTGCCGGCACAGCAAGGCGAAGTTCGCCTTGCCCCAGACAGGTGTGGTGATTGCTGACGTGGTGGCCGTACGCCACCTGGAAATACCGCATGGGAGCAATCAATTTACGGTATGGCAACCCAACAGCCAGCATCATCAGAGATGATGGCTCAGGCCATGGATAGGGTGGCCACTTCCATTGTCCCCCCCGAAAGGCTGATGGAGCGACCACAGCAGGCAACCGACTCCATCTGCCAGTCACACAGGGAGGACATGTTGGCGTCCAACAGGGACAGGGGGGCGGCACTGGCGACTCTGCAGGAAGCCATCTCCATAGAGTCCCAGGGCCACAGGGAAGCCCTGAGGCTGGAACTCCTTCACCTCAGGACGACTCTTGTTGAGCTTGAGGCTTCAATAAACCGAAGGACCGAACAGCAGCTGGAGCGTCTCACCGTACGCTCTCAGCAGAGATGCAGGCAACTAGGGCGGAGGTCCGGGCATCCCGTGAGTTGTTGCATGGGGACCTCCGCACACTCATCCTCCAGAACGAGACCTACCACACCCGAATGCTTGCAGCCATTGAGGAACAGGCTAGGGCCTTGCGTGGGCTGCCTCCCATAGTGCCACCACCTCCGGATCCAGCTGCACAGGGTGAGAATAGCGACATCAGTGATACTCCCACAATAGGGTAGCCGTGTGGGCCATGAGCCCATGTAGGTGTTTTTTTTCTGCAAGATCCACACAGGTGGGTTTTGGTGTGCACCCTGTCCTCGGACCTCCTGGGTGGCCTCCCCAACCCCCCTGGGCCCATTAATGGCCATTTTTTATTTTATGTTTTTATTATTTTATTTTTTTTTTTTGTTGGGCCAGTGTGTTGCCTTGTGTGGCTCCAGTGGGCATACGCTGCATTGTGGCTGGGCACATGCAGGCTTGTCATGTATTTGGTTCAGATGCTTGGGTTTTTGTCACACACATCCCTCCTGCTTCCCGTTTCCATGGGCTTGCAAAGGGTGTGCCCAAGTGACATTGACGTACTTGGTGACATTGGACTCCCACTACATGTGTGGGTAGTCTAGTCAATACTGTGTATACATTCCTAGTGCATATTGCTGTTGTGTTGTACACTGCATGTTGCATAGATGTGTAACTCATCATCCATGTCTACCTCCTAATTTGCAGGTCCTTTCCTCATGTCTACACAAGGCCCTCTACTTTGGAGATGGAGTCCATGTAGGAAGCAGTGCACCTACAACTCTACATGGCGGCAACACTGTACAGTTGGAAGTGGTGGGAGTGCAGGCATTTTCAGGTGGTGAGACTACTAATTTCTTACATTCGTAATGTCATGTTAATGGTAGTTTTGAGGGACAGTAGCTGATAAGTGTTATTGCTAAATACCTGCTCAAGTGTGTTGTTGGTTCTGCATTACTGTGAGCATTTCAGGTGTCGCGAGTTTCAATTAGGGACACTGTACTTTGTGACACTTGTGTCATGTTGTGGGGATTACTTTGTTTACCCGCACATAGCATGACATGGCATGGTGTGTCGTGTGGCGGTGTTGGGGATGGGTTGGGTGACATGGCACTGTCCTCATGTTGCATTTTGCAAGTGGGTATTCATTTTAGCTGCATGAATGTGTTTTTTCACGAAACTGCATTGGTGGTGTCTGTGTACGTAGGGATGCACACATAGTAACACTTCCAGGTGAACAATCTCAGGCTGATATGGTTTTGACGGTTGATTCTCCAGACATTCAGGATCATTGTCAGGTTGAGTCATCATTGATTGTCAGATGGTATGTGCCAGGGCAGTGTACACTCCACAGGGGTGTGATTTCTATGTGAAGTAATTAGCCACTAGCTGTGTACGGGCTGCCTCCCCCGTGCCCTTTCCCCTCCCATGTGCAGCGGGCGTGCATGTGGTTGGGGATGTGGGGGCACCACCATGTCCACGGCCAGGCCCCAGCGTGTTGCAACGTTGTGCAGGACACATGCTGCCACTATGATCCTGCACACTACTGGGGGAGCGTATAACAGCTGCCCGCCAGAACGGTCAAGGGAGCGAAAGCGTGACTTAAGCACTCCGAATGTGCGCTCCACTATGCCCCGGGTTGCAATGTGGGCTGTGTTATATCTTACCTCGGGTGGCGTGGTGGGGTTCCGAATTGGCGTCATCATGTGGGGGCTGAGAGGGTAGGCACTGTCCCCTGTGGAGGTGTTGATGGGTATCATTGGTGGGGTTGTGACCTTGCTCAGTATCTGACATGCATGCATGTGCAGTGGCATTCATATTCACCAAGCAGCCATGTATCGCCATGCCGCCCAGCTTCTAGGTCCCGGCTTAGGGTGGACATTCGGTAAATGAAGCTGTCGTGGGTGGACCCGGGATAGTTGGCATATACTGAGGTGATGATTCCCTTGGCATTACATACTACCTGGACGTTGATGGAATGCCAGTGCTTGCGGTTCCTATAGATGTGCTCAGATGCCCTGGGGGGACGTAGAGCCACATGGGTTTAGTCGATGGCACCTAGCACTTTGGGGAATCGTGCCACACCCTAAAAATCCAGGGCAGCAGCATGCCTTTCTGCAGGTGTTCTGGGCAGGTATATGTGCCTGCGGACTGATGGGCGTGCAGTGATGATGTTCAAGACCTGGTGTAGGCAGCGTGACTGCGTGGCCTGTGACACCCCACCCACTATGGCACGTGTCTGATGAAATGATCCAGTGGCTAAGAAGTGCAGTACATTGAGGACCTTCTCCAGGGGGCTGAGTGCTTGGGAGCACAGGGTGGGTGATGTGAGGTCATCCTCCCACTCACTCATCAGGTCCAGTATTATGTGTGGTGGAAACCTGTACCTCCCATACACCTGGTCATCAGGCATCCCAAAAAAGGCTGGTTCTGGGTGTGAAAATTCTGGCCCTGACTATCCTCCTCCTCCTCCTTTGGTAGCCCACGGCCACTGCTGCTAGGAACGGTATATTCATCCTGGCGTCTGAGCTTGTTATTTTTTTGCGCGCAAATGTATGCGTCGCGGGTCGACGTATGCCTGCTTCCTACTGGCGTACGTGTTTTTTTGCACGTGTTGTAGGCGAGCGTGTGAAACTTCCCGCGCACCCCTGAAATCCACGTACCCAGGCCAATAGCATGTGGAAATTCCCGCGCACCCCAGAATACACGTGCGCTGATGTACTCGCGTGTGTAAGTGCCAGCACCCCTGAAATACACGTACATAGGCCAATCGCGTGTATGCGCAATTTGTCCAATTACACGCGATGACACTCTGACGTGCAGTCTTTCCACGTGTGCTCCATCATCATGTGCTATGAGGGAAACACCCGTGCGGGTCACGTCACAGACGCGGTTACGCGCTGAGGGCCTTTGGTCCAATAGAATCGCATATGCGTGCTGACGCGCTTACGCGCTAAGGGCCTTTCCTCGAATTTCACGCCTACGTGCTGGATTTTCACGTGCCAAATCACTCCGTATCAAGCTGGCCACGCGAAAACACACGGAAGACCAGGCTCCTGCCCAGAAGGCCGAATTACTGCCCCCCAGTGCCCCGAGCAGCCTCCCACGTGCCATCTGCTGCTGCCTGCCTGCCTGCCTGCCTGCTGCCACCGTGCCCTGCCATTTGGTGCCTGCACATCAGCCATCTGCAGGGGTCCAGTTGCTGTGTCCACCCCTGCTGGAACAGAAGACTCCCGACTGGGATAAGATCGCTCCACAGCCCAGCCCCAGGACCCAGTTGCCCACCCACTCCTGCCTCTGGGGTTGCCATATCGGGCACTTCGACATCTGGCACCAGTGGCAACCCCAGGCCAGAGGGGCAGAGGGGCACCAGCTTCACTGCCACTAAAGTTGATGTCCTGGTGGAGCATGTCCTGGGGCAGTATGATGCCCTCTTTGGATCGTCCCGCGCCAGCAAGGAAGGACGGGAGAGGATCTGGGCCGACTGTGTGGTTACCATCAACGCGGAGAGGGTGGCAACCCGCAACGTCCAGAAGATCAAGAAGCGCTGGGAGGACTTGAGGTCCAGGACCCTCGTGAAGGCCCGGCGCCTCGTGGAGGGGGGCCGGGGCCCCATGAGTTCCATCCAGATGAGGGTCCTGGAACGTGTACGCCCAGCGCTCCACGCCCATATCCTTGAGAGGGAGACCCGTCTGGAGTTGAGCGGTAAGTGGCCAAGCATTGCTGTGTGAGACAGGGCATGTTGCGGTGTGCTGGTTGTCTGATACTTGCCTGTATGTGTGACATAGGCCATGTACGCATGTATGTGTGCAGGGACATCATGGTAATGCATGTGCGACCAGTGATGTGTGAACCACATGGTCGTTGCATGTGTTTAAATGCGACATGGGGAGCCCTATGCAGATTTTACACATGAGAGCATGCCAGTCTCTGTTCCTGGACATGGGTGGGGGTGAGGGATGGGTGCTGATGCCAGGTACATATATGGTAGCCATGTCTGTGTGCCTGACCTGCGTGTCTGTGACTTGTGAATGCCATGGATGCATGACACATGTCTGTGACAATGCACAGATTCACTGATGCAGCCTAGTTATCCTTGTATCTGCTGTGTTTGGGGTGTATGAGGCCAGATGGATGTGACTGAGGTGAAGTGTGTGCATGTGATAGGCATGACCCATGATGCATGTGAGTTCCATATCATTGTATGTTTCAAGAGTCTATTGGACATGTATGGAAATGTCCATGGCATGCACCATGCCTGTTACTGTGTGTGTTTTGCCTGGACTGACCCATGTGTTGTGGAGGGACGGAATGGAAGTGTACTTTGACAGTGTACTCATCTGCTATTGCTTCCTGTCTAGGGGACCATTGTACAGTACCCGGATGCTTGTGTTCTATGTCTCCCTCTACGCAGCGGCTAGTGAAGAAGAGAGCGGAGACGGCGCTGTGGAGCAAGGCGGCGGGGATGCCCCCACGGCTGCAGCGGAAGGGGTGGGTGAGCCCCCACAGGGGCCTGCTACGGCGGAAGACGGTGAGGAGCCATCCAGGTTGGTGGTTTCCACAGAGGAGGAGGAGGCCGCCACTGAGGCACACATGGGGCCTGGTGGGGGCATCCCTGCTGGTGCAAGTGGTGCAGTCCAGGGGCAGGGGCAGGAGGCAGCACAGGTCACCGTGGAGGGGCCTGTGCATGTCGCTGTCCCTGACCCTGTGAGTGCACCACCATGCACCAGCAGGGATGCCCCGTCCCAGGCCCGTCCGCAGGTAGAGGGGATGTCCATGTCACCTGACTCCCCTCCACCTGTGGACGAGGGTACCCGTGGCCGTATGGAGAAGGTCCTGATTGGGGTCGCGATGCGCGCGGGTGCAATTCATGATGACGTGCGTGCTTCCCGGGAGGAGCACGCACGTCATCATGAAGAGCACCGTGCCGACGTGGCCCAATTGGGATCTTCCATGTTCGGGGGTTTCCTGCATGTGTCGGCCAATCTGGCGGCCCTCTCCTCCTCTGTGGAGGCTATACGCCGGTTGTTCTCCTTGCCGTCTTCCGGCCCAGATGCCACCAGGGCCCCCTGTGGACCTGCCCTGACCAATGCAGCCAGCTCGGTGGGGATCCCATCCCTGCCACAGTCGGGAGTCGGAGATCCAGCAGGGGTGGACACCACAGCAACTGTACCCCAGCAGATGGAGGATGTGCCGGCATCATCAGGCAGGGCACGTGCACAACGGCGTCGGTGGATTCCATCAGCCTGGATGCCGTCGTGCTGGCAGAGGCGGTTGCATCGGAGGCAGCAGTAGAGTCAACGTGGGAGGCATCATGGCTCGGGGCCATCAACATCGGAGGGGCAGGCATCGGTCGGAGGGCAGGAGGACCCAGGACGAGAAGTGTCTTCCGTGTGGCTGCGGTTGGGCCAGCAGATAGGTGCGGAGCGGCGGCGGGCGGAAGAGGCGCGGCTCACGATGGTCAGGGCGGAGAACTCCATGCGGAGGGCCCTGAGACGGGCTGAGTGCCTCGAGGCAATCCGCAGGGGGTTTGAGGAGCAGATGGCGTCGTCCCTGCGAACCCTCTGGGCCATGGAACAGGACCGCCTCCGGGACATCGAAGAGGAGTTTGATGATGCCCTGGCCCGGAACACCACGGAATGAGCCGCTGGACTTGCCCGCCGCCTTTGTATATAGTTCTTTAGTTTTAGATTTCCTTTGTTTCTTCTTATGATTTGGAGTCGACGGACACTGCTCCACTTTTTGTATATAGTTGCATTTTAGTTATGGTTTTTTGTAGGTTTCCTTTGTTCAGTTGGGCTCATGGATCCTTGGATGTTTTGTACATAGTTCTTCATTGGATTGTTTTATTTTTTTGTTTTCATTTATTCACCATGGAGCAATGGTCTTTGCATTTATTTTTCTCTCTCGGATTGATTTTATTTTTAATGTGACTTTGGACAACATTTTTTTGAATTTGGATTTGTAGTTTTAATTTTTTTTGACGGACATGCAGCTTATCTTTTTTTATTGCCATTGTAGTTTGTTTCATTTCATTTGCATTCAATTTTTTTAATACAATTTTGTTTTCATACTTCACTGTGTGGTATCATCTCATTGGTTTCATGCTTGTCATGTTGGGTGTTTTCCCATTCAATTGCAACCATTGTGTGTGACGGACATGGGTTCATTTGCTTTATGAACATTGGGGGTGTAACATGTAATTTCCATTTCCATGTGGGTGAATGGGTTACTTGGTAGGGCCTTTTGGCTGTGGAGGCTGAACATAACGCACATGATTGGGGATTGTGAGGACCTGGGTGCAGGGGGACATGAGTGGGGGCCTGGTGGAGGCTGCCCCTGGTGGCTGGGGGGTGGGGGTGATAGGGGACATGAGTGTGGGCCTGGTGGTGCTGCCCCTGCACTGCTAGGGGGTGGGGGTGGTGGTAGACATGAGTGGGGGCCTGGTGGAGGCTGCCCCTGCACTGCTGGGGGTGGGGGTGATAGGGGACATGAGTGGGGGCCTGGTGGAGGCTGCCCCTGCACTGCTGGGGGGTGGGGGTGATAGGGGACATGAGTGGGGGCTTGGTGGAGGCTGCCCCTGCACTGCTGGGGGGTGGGGGTGGTGGGAGACATGAGTGGGGGCCTGGTGGAGGCTGCCCCTGCACTGCTGGGGGGTGGGGGTGATAGGGGACATGAGTGGGGGCCTGCTGGAGGCTGCCCCTGCACTGCTGGGGGGTGGGGGTGATAGGGGACATGAGTGGGGGCCTGGTGGAGGCTGCCCCCGGTGGCTGGGGGTTGGGGGTGGTGGGAGACATGAGTGGGGGCCTGGTGGAGGCTGCCCCTGCACTACTGGGGGGTGGGGGTGATAGGGGACATGAGTGGGGGCCTGGTGGTGCTGCCCCTGCACTGCTGTGGGGTGGGGGTGGTGGGAGACATGAGTGGGGGCCTGGTGGAGGCTGCCCCTGCACTGCTGGGGGGTGGGGGTGATAGGGGACATGAGTGGGGGCCTGGTGGAGACTGCCCCCGGTGGCTGGGGGGTGGGGGTGGTGGGAGACATGAGTGGGGCCTGGTGGAGGCTGCCCCTGCACTGCTGGGGGGTGGGGGTGGTGGGAGACATGAGTGGGGGCCTGGTGGAGGCTGCCCCTGCACTGCTGGGGGGTGATGGTGATAGGGGACTTGAGTGGGGGCCTGGTGGAGGCTGCCCCTGCACTGCTGTGGGGTGGGGGTGGTGGGAGACATGAGTGGGGGCCTGGTGGAGGCTGCCCCTGGTGGCTGGGGGGTGGGGTGATGGGAGACATGAGTGGGGGCCTGGTGGAGGCTGCACCTGGTGGCTGGGGGGTGGGGGTGGTGGGAGACATGAGTGGGGGCCTGGTGGAGGCTGCCCCTGCACTGCTGGGGGGTGGGGGTGGTGGGAGACATGAATGGGGGCCTGGTGGAGGCTGCCCCTGCACTGCTGGGGCGTGGGGGTGATATGGGACATGAGTGGGGGCCTGGTGGAGGGTGCCCCTGCACTGCTGTGGGGTGGGGGTGGTGGGAGACATGAGTGGGGGCCTGGTGGGAGACATGAGTGGGGGCCTGGTGGAGGCTGCTCCACAGTGCTGGGGGGTGGGGGTGGTGGTAGACATGGGTGGGAGCCTGGTGGGGGCTGCCCATGGTGGCTGGGGGGTGGGGGTGGTGGGAGACATGAGTGGGGGCCTGGTGGAGGCTGCCCCTGGTGGCTGGGGGGTGGGGGTGGTGGGAGACATGAGTGGGGGCCTGGTGGAGGCTGCCCCTGCACTGCTGGGGGGTGGGGGTGATAGGGGACATGAGTGGGGGCCTGGTGGTGCTGCCCCTCACTGCTAGGGGGTGGGGGTGGTGGTAGACATGAGTGGGGGCCTGGTGGAGGCTGCCCCTGCACTGCTGGGGGGTGGGGGTGATAGGGGACATGAGTGGGGGCCTGGTGGAGGCTGCCCCTGCACTGCTGGGGGGTGGGGGTGCAGGGAGACATGAGTGGGGGCCTGATGGTGCTGCCCCTGCACTGCTAGGGGGTGGGGGTGGTGGGAGACATGAGTGGGGGCCTGGTGGAGGCTGCCCCTGCACTGCTGGGGGGTGGGGGTGATAGGGGACATGAGTGGGGGCCTGGTGGAGGCTGCCCCTGCACTGCTGGGGGGTGGGGGTGGTAGGAGACATGAGTGGGGGCCTCGTGGAGGCTGTCTTGCACTCCTGGGGGGTGGGGGTGATAGGGGACATGAGTGGGGGCCTGGTGGTGCTGCCCCTGCACTGCTGGGGGGTGGGGGTGGTGGGAGACATGAGTGGGGGCCTGGTGGAGGCTGCCCCTGCACTGCTGGGGGGTGGGGGTGATAGGGGACATGAGTGGGGGCCTGGTGGAGGCTGCCCCCAGTGGCTGGGGGGTGGGGGTGGTGGGAGACATGAGTGGTGGCCTGGTGGAGGCTGCCCCCGGTGGCTGGGAGGTGGGGGTGGTATTTGACATGAGTGGGGGCCTGGTGGAGGCTGCCCCTGCACTGCTGGGGGGTGGGGTGATAGGGGACATGAGTGGGGGCCTGGTGGAGGCTGCCCCTGCACTGCTGTGGGGTGGGGGTGGTGGGAGACATGAGTGGGGGCCTGGTGGAGGCTGCCCCTGTGGCTGGGGGGTGGAGGTGATAGGGGACATGAGTGGGGGCCTGGTGGTGCTGCCCCTGCACTGCTAGGGGGTGGGGGTGGTGGGAGACATGAGTGGGGGCCTTGTGGGGGCTGCCCATGCACTGCTGGGGGGTGGGGGTGATAGGGGACATGAGTGGGGGCCTGGTGGTGCTGCCCCTGCACTGCTAGGGGGTGGGGGTGGTGGTAGACATGAGTGTGGGCCTGGTGGAGGCTGCCCCTGCACTGCTGGGGGTGGGGCTGATAGGGGACATGAGTGGGGGCCTGGTGGAGGCTGCCCCTGCACTGCTGGTGGGTGGGGGTGGTGGGAGACATGAGTGGGGGCCTGGTGGAGGCTGCCCCTGGTGGCTGGGGGGTGGGGGTGGTGGGAGACATGAGTGGGGGCCTGGTGGAGGCTGCCCCTGGTGGCTGGGGGGTGGGGGTGGTGGGAGACATGAGTTGGGGCCTGGTGGAGGCTGCCCCTGCACTGCTGGGGGGTGGGGGTGATAGGAGACATGAGTGGGGGCCTGGTGGAGGCTGCCCCTGCACTGCTGGGGGGTGGGGGTGCTGGGTGACATGAGCAGGTGTGCAGGGTAGTCCCCTGTGGTGTCGGCTGCCTGCAGGGGCCGTGGAGGGTGTTCAGGGAATACCTGGGAGCACCCAGCCAAATCGCGTGTAGAATTTCCTGCGTACCCCTGAAATACACGTACCCAGCCAAATCGCGTGTGGAAATTCCCGCGCACGTACCCGGCCAAATCACGTGTGGAACTTCCCGCGCACCCCTGAAATCCACGTACCCTGCCAAATCGCGTGTGAAACTTCCCGCTCACCCCTGAGATCCACGTACCCAGCCAAATCGCGTGTGGAAATTCCCGTGCACGTACCCGGCCAAATCGCATGTGGAACTTCCCACGCACCCCTGAAATCCACGTACCCTGCCAAATCGCGTGTGAAACTTCCTGCGCACCTCGAAATACACGCACACGTTATTTTTCAGTCAGCGGGTGTCCGTGTTTGTGGGTACCCCTTTGCACGTCATTTGTCCTGGAGGGCCACAGTATAGGACATTCATCATAGCTGTATATAGGTGCTATTTGTTGGCGCTCCTTTTGGCGCACATTTATTACAGGCGCAGAGACGCTACCGCCTGCTTTCTTGTGGCGGTCGTGTTTGTGCCTGTGCGCTGGTTTGACCGTGTGCTTTTTTGCCCTATTCGATTCCATGAATACGTGTTTTAGGCGAGCGTGTGGGCGTTCCGCGCACTTGCACCCTGTACTTCCCCCGTGATGCCCACATTTTGGCAAGTTATTCCCCATTCCGAGTGTTACACCCCGTGTTACGCCTACTTTTGTTGTGTGCGCCGCGCTATGTGCGATTTTCGCTGTGACCTGGCGCACGCCGTTAGATGGCCTGTGCGCCAACGTGCGCCGCGCACTTTTTTAGCGCACATCCGATGGTTTTCTCGCGCACGGCCTTCCATGAATCGATGTGCGCTGCTTTTCGTGCGATTTTCACACTTGCACTGCGATTTTCGCTATTCCACTGCGATTCGCACGTTTTTGGCCACTTGTGCCGCGCTAATTATTCCATGAATCGGCCTGTATATGTGTTGTCAGGATTGTTTGTTGCGTTTCTATGAAGTACTAACATTTGCAGACACAAATGGTCTGTACTTTGTAAGTAAATGTTGTCAACAATTGGTGGTAATTGAAATAGAATATTCATTGCTACATTTGCGTAGCAATTTACACCAATGACATTTGAAAGTTTAAATGGACCAGGTATTTCTGTATCTGAGTGCTTATTTTTGTGTTTGTCTTCCTTTTTTGAAGAACTACCTGGTTCACTTTCCCTAATAGTTTCTTTTTTGTTTGTGGTAATTGATGAAGTATTCGTTTTTTTTTTATTCTCTTTGGAGGATTTGCAGTTACATCCTGTTTCATTTCTGTTTGATTTAGTTTCTTTTAGAACATTTTACTTTTTGTGGAACAGGATATGTTTTTAGATGGGGGGTGTATAGTGAACAAAGTCTATTGTATTCTAAAATGCAAGGAATATCAGCGTTTACTTTACTTGCATCAAAGTTGATTAGAAATAGACCGTCAAGTGTACGTAACCGTGATAGTGCTACATAGCTCATGCCTTCTTTAAAGACTGCGTTACCAATGTGTATCAATGCTTTGTCTAGGGTAAGACCTTTTGATTTATGAATGGTGACTGCGTATGCAAGAGTTAGAGAAAATTGTTCTCTGCGTACACACATGTGTTTGAAGAGAAGGAATAGAGCTGTTGAGCGTCCTATTCTTTTCACTTCTGAAAGTTTGTCAAAGAGAATATTGACAAACTGAATGTTGTTGTCACGTGGGTATGTTTGAAAGCCAACAACTGGACCCAGTGCTCCATTAATTAGTCCTTGATCCATATCAAGCTTACGTTTAAGCATTACTCTGCAATTTAAGGATAATTTTCATATTCTTTCCAATCCAGCTGTGTTGGAGATTGAATTTTCTAAACTAGTCTTGTTGTGGCTTGTTCACACATGGGTAGTGTCATACCATGTATGTCTAGTTTGTCTGTGGTGCTAATTTCAATTATTGGTTGCATTTCTTTTTTTAACATTGTTTCATTGAACAGCTTGCAAGAGTTGGCATTAAGACCATACAATTGACATTTTTGTGGGCTAATTGTTCCATAACATCCCTATCACATGCATTATTGCCATAAAGTGCATGAATGTGTCAGGTTTTCAATATTGCTTGTGCTTCTTGAGATAATATACCAACTCTAATACTTTTTATGATTTTGGCATAAGTGAGATCTGCGGATTGCCACATGTTTTATGTTAATTCTCTGTATTGGAAATGTTGCCAAGGGTTGACATTTCTAATGCTGCCAACAGTTTTACGGCAGAGTTTGTGTCCTAAGGTTTTAAAAATAGGCTCACCTTTCACTGGTGTCAATTGAAGAAGATCTCCGAAAACAGTAATGTGTTTTCCTCCAAAGAGCTCTTTGTAGTTTGTTTTGAATACTTCTTGTAATCTGAGGTGAATCAAAGCCAACATTAGGTTGGAGACCATGCTCACTTCATAAATTAGTAGCATTTTCATTTGTTTTAATAATCTGCGTAGTTCCATTGCAGCTTCTGTAGAAAGTTTGTAATAGTCTAATTTGTTTTGGTGTTCTACTGGCAGGAGTAGTAATCGGTGTAAAGTGACACTGCCTATGTTGTAGGCAGCTAAACCTTTGGGGGCAGTGACAACGGCTGACAGTTTGTTGTTTGTCAATTGTTGAAGGAATTTACTGATGATTTTGATTAAGAATGTTTTGCCAGAACCAGCTTCACCACTGACGTACAGTAGTATAGGTTTGGAATTTTGGCAGGTGCACTCTTTGTTTTCATATTGTACAACATGAGTAATTTCTTTTGTTACTTCTTGAAAAACGCTATGTGGCTCATTGTTTAGTTTTGATTGTAGTATAGTTAAGTCTTCTTTATCTTCATACTGACACATGGTGTTTTCTACTTCCATCATAGCTAATTCTGCCTCATTTGTTATTAGTGGCTCTCCCAGTGGTTCTTGGCTTCCTGTTGCAGAAGGTTGACTACTGTCAGGAGTGTCCTTATCTAGTTGGGCCTGGAGTTCTTCTTTGTGTTGCTGTTCATTGTGCAACATTGTCTTGTACTGTGTAATGTTTACATCGGTTATAGTGCTTTCATTTGCTTTGAAAGCATCTTTATAGGAGTCATAGTTATTTAGTATTTCTTCTTCTTTTCTCCATGGTTTATAGAATTGTAGCAGGGACATGTAATATAGTTCTTTATGTTGAGGAGTCTTTAATGACAATTTGATATGATTAATTAAATTTGGTTTGGTGAGTTTTACTAAGCTGCCTTCACAATTTGACACTCTGTATTTTCCTTTTTTTTCATGGGGTTTTATATTATTTTTGTATGTAAAGTTGAGGGCTATGTGGTATAGACACATGGTTTCCAAAGTGATACTTTTGTTTGGGTAGTATGTGTCCATTAAATTGTTTTTTTAAAATGTCTTGGCTTTTGGGATCATGTTTGGCAATTGTTTCTATATCGTTGTATGATTTTAGAACTCTATTTCTACATTTAACAGGACCAAGACTTAGCCATACAATATTTTCTGATTTTCCATACAAAGCAGTAAAAGTTAAACAATCTGCTGCTTCACACGAGCCACATTCTCTATGGGAGAGCATTTTTATGCCCAAGCTGTATAATTTCGGAGACAGTGTTTTGTCTGATGGCAGGTCATTCCATAGGTCTTGGAGCTCTGTTTTTTCTGCTTTGGTTAAGTATGCTGTAACATATAGTGCAACTGCAGTGGAATGGTCTGCAATGTACTGCACATCTATGTTTGCATTCCATAAGTGGGCATTCATTGCATTGTAATCATTAATAAATTTCTCTTCTTTTGTTCTTTTTATGTAATATGTATTTTTAGGTGATTTACCTTTAACACTATGTCTAACTGAAGACATGAAGTTGTTTACTTGACCTGTTTTTGTAACCGGTCTAGGAAAACCAAAGCGGCATTTGGTGTAGTATTTCCCTATGTTTTTGTATTTGCAATGACAATATTTGCCACATTTGTGTCTTTGAAATTGTAAAATGTAGGCATGAAGATCACTATTTGTTGCTTCTCATGGAATTTCACAAGTGACCTATTTTTCAAAAAACTGTAACACAGTGGCGTCATTGTCTTGACCAAATTTAGGAGCATCTTTAATCCATAAAAGCATGTGGATATGTGGTGCTCCTCTGGCTTGGTATTCTTTTCTCCAAAAGAAGTGTTGCACTTCTCCGAGGGGAGGAACAGTTTTATTACAAATAAAGTGTAGCATAGCAATGAAGCGATGGTGAAAATATCTTGAAATATTAACAGGATCTAGAGAACAAATTTCTCCAGGTGTTGGTATATCTATGTTTGTTTTGTTTTTGTTTGATATGCGTAGGAAATCATGTAAATCTTCTCATGCATATTCTGCATAACTTAATGTAACAAACCAAGTGGGTGGGCCAAGGTTTCTTATCATACAACGTACCTCTCCATGACGTTGAAACCAGTACTCTTTAGTACCATGCATGTTTGCTAATAGATTTGTAATACTTGATTGTAAAACCTCATCTTTTTGTTGCACTTTTTGTAATAATTGTGTAGCTGACATATTTTGAAAGTGGGACCCTGATTTTAATGTGTGTGCAACTTCGTAACATAAAGTTGCTAGTTCACTTTCAAAGAGTAGGTGGAATATGTATTAATCTGGGATCTTCAGAATACATCTGTAAGGAGCAGTATTCTGATGCTGCTATTTGAATAGGTCTATCATCGTACCTTCCTCCTTTGCCAGTAGGAAAGAGTAGAGGAAAAGCACGTGCTTCTATACTTTTTTCCCATATGCTGATTGGTGATCCCTTTGTTTGTCTCATTTGGTACATTTCTAGTGCATCTTCTACGGGGGCATTAAAGTGCAATGGATGAATTGTATAATGGTCTAAAGTTTTGGATACTGTAGCAAGATCTAAAAGCTCAAATTGACCAGCTTCTGGTTACTCTTGAATTAGTTCAGTGGTTTCCTTCAAGTTTTCTTCAATATTAATTTCTTTGTAGTATTCATCATTGTCTTTTAGATATTGCAAGGCTTGTCTAACTTTATGTAAATCTACCAGTTGTTGCCAAATTGTTTTGTGTTTTGTAGGTACACCATTTACTAAGATAATTAAAGATTGCTCCATTGGATGTTGCACTCCTAGAGTGTGCACATTTTGTTTTAGATCTAATGGTAAATTCAATACTTTTCCACAAATACCTTTCACTAATTCAGAGGGAGGTAATTTTGCTGTTGTTGGTTGAAGGTGTATTATTGCTTGAAAGGGGTGCACTTTTTGAATTATGATGCTCTCGTATAAATTGAGTTGTTGTAGGGGTTTTGGTAGTGGAAATAATTCCAAATTATTTTTGATAGCATGTGAAGGAGTTTGGTTGTTGTCAAGTTTTGTAGTGCAGTAACTGAAAAGCATTAAGGGGTCAGTTATTCCGTATTTGTTTTCTGCTATAAGGTAGAGAGCTCATTCAAACCATTTAGAATCTTCATTGTCTTCTATTTTGTATGTTAGGTCTACAGTTTTTGTGTTACTTTTATAAAAAGTTCTGCGGCAACATACACACACATGGTTTGGTACTTCAGCAGATGTACTTTTATATTTTAGTATTTCTTTTTTGTATGTGTGTAGTAGAAGGTTACCATGCATAGAATTGTTGCTAATTTGTTTTAAAGCTATTTCATTCTGTAAGTGGCTTTCACTTCCAAAATATTTTTTCTGGATATAGTCGATTTCTTCAAGTAGGTCTTTTGCTGTGCCATGTAGAAGAATGTTATTTAAATGGGCTAGTGCTAAAGCAGGACTTTTAGCATAGTACAGTTTATAGACTAGATTTCTTATAGTTGAATGATGTGTTGATATCATTTTGATATAATGGAAGGTGGTTTTGCAAGTAGGTCCTGAAATGCAGGCCAATGAATGTCCTTGTAGTCCTGTGTACTTCCGCACTGGACAGGTATGCATATTTTGCAGTAGTTTAATTTTGATTTTGTCTTTGCCTTTCACATATTGATTGAGGAATTGGCGTAAAGACTTGAAAGATTTTTTGGGAATGTTACACGTTGATGTACATGGCCATTTGTATACTAGACGTTCTGATTCAGTTGAATGGAGAGGTAATTCTAAGTTTTCTGGGGATATTTTTGTAAGCAGTATTTCTTGTTCCATTATGGTATTATTAACTTTTTCATAACCTCGTCCAGTGCTATGTGTGGCAATTGTATTTGTATGCTTTTGTTTGTATGCTTCTTCATTAAAATATGGTTCTGTGCTTGTAGTGTGACTCCACTCACCTCCACAGATATTTAAGAAGTTATTTCTGTTGACATTTCATTTATTGATTAGTCTTTTTTGTAATTTAGTCATTAGTTTTGTTAGTGGTTTCATTTTGTTTAACACTAAAATAAATAATTTTCTTTTGAGAAGTATTGCACTGTCTATCAAAGCTTCTAAGATTAATTTCCTACGATAGGTTGTAAGGGTTGTGCCTGATTTCTCTCCTGTTTTTATATGTTTTTGAAGCACTCTGTGACAGAACATTTTTGCTAAAATACTTTTTTGTTATGCTTACATGCCACTATATCAATATTTATAGGAGCTGTTTTATCAGTAGTGGTAACTGAATTTTTGTTAATTGTTTTCTGTTTCGTTTTACATTTTGATAGAGGAGGCAAAGTTTCTGTACTTGAAGCTTGTTTTGTTACGCTAAATGACTGTATTAGCTGTTTTTTTAAAAGTTTGTTTCAACGTTTTTTACAAATTCTGCTACAGATGGATGCTTATTTTGGACACTTCTATTTTCATTTGCTCTACTTCTGCGTTGCTTTCTACGGACTTGATTTTTGGTAGACATTCTTTAGGGTCTGTTGAAAAAAATAAAGAAGGTATGGTTTGGGGTGTTCTGCAATGTATGTGTGCTGTGTGCATGAGTGTCTGAGTATGATGATTAAGATGTATGTGATGGTGTGTGATTGTGCATTGGGGAACTACAACTAGTTAGGATGGGTATTCTTGAATTTATTTGCTGCTAAACTGGAGTTCAGATGACAGTAGAAAGTAAGCTACTGGTGTGGAGAAGTACAAATAGTAAATCGAATGGTATACAATTAAAACAGTTGTTTGTTCTATAATATCAAAATTCTAGGGGCTGAGTTGGGTCAGCTGTGCGCCGAAAAAAGGGAATTTGTGCGCCATTCTGCAGGTAAATCTCTGTTTAAGAAATGGGGATTTGTGGACAGAATGTGCACAATCTCTATTTTTAGGTGCAGAAATACCATGAATTAACCTTACAGTGTGTTTGAGTAATAGTACACATATTATGGTGTTTAACTTACTTTATTTCTGGAATGAGCAGGTTTCTTCTTAGTTGTTCTTTGTACTTCAAATTCGGCTGCTTCTTTTCAGGAAAGTGGTCTTCACTGCAATTGTAAAGGAAGCAAATTAGTAATTTTGTTTGTATATAGCACTGATTTTAATTTAGACATTGATTGCTATGTTTTTGTACAAGTATTGTTGTTTGATATTTGACCATAGTGTGTGCATGCAATTTTGTTTGAGTATGTTAATTCTTTATATTGTACTTTAAATATGTTAGTTCAACATGCTTTGCAAATGTGTGTGTAAAAAGAAATTAAATAGCAGATAGGTTTGGAAGTGACAGTTCATTATAGGAGATGGGAAAAATGACAGTAAATTCAATTTATAGGTTATACAAGCTAAAAGTCAGTTAGTTTGTTTATATGAATCTATAAGAATTGTACATGTACTATAAAGAAAATATGCATACCTGTAGTTTGTGTTCATGCATATAGATATGCATGCAGCTGCAAGTAGAAATCTTGGAGACTTGTACAGTATTTCTTGTAGAAGGTGCTTTCCAATGATATGACATTTGTACTCAGAGAGATTAACAGTACATTTGAAGTGCTGATCTATGATGATGCAGTTATATGTAGAGGTCTTGGATGTGATTGGTGGATGGTTTGTGACTGCTTAGCTATATCCAATGAGGGAATGGCACAGAAAGTGAAATGGAAATTGTAGAAGGACTGTCCATGTTACGATACGAATATTGCGTGTTACATCCGGGGATTTTGGGTGGGGAGGCATCCAATGAGAATGAGCAGAGCAAGGGATTGGTCAGTAAGGTTTAGTGGGTGTGTTGTGCCAGGAGAGAGTTTCTCAGATACTCTTTTTGCTGAGAGAACAACAGATAGCTATGGCTGTGTGTTTCAGAAAACAGATTGTTTGGATTTTGGGAGACTTGTGGATACATTGGTTGAAGTTGCATGCAGAAAGCTGTGTAGTAGCTGTAGATCTTGGATTCCCACATGTAGAAGTGCACTGGCATGGAGTACATGGAATGAAGTGGTTGGACTTGCTACCTCTCTGTGCTACTTTGGAGACAGAGCAACATCCATACATAAATGTAATTCATTGTGGAGGGAATAGTTTAGGACATGTGTCTGGAAGTTCTTTGCAATTTGCAATGAAAGAAGGACTTGGAAAGGTCATGGTCGTGTTTCCAAATTCTCAAGTAATTTTTTCACGGATTGCGCAGAGACAAATGTGGCTTCGTTCTTCTTCATTTGGTCCACAAATGGAGAAAGCAAGGCACAATGTCAATAAGGATGTTGTGCCATTCCAAGAGATTTTGGCATGTCCTCTTTTCACAATGAAAATATTATGTTTCGTAGCACATACATTTTTGGCAGAGATGGAGTCCATCTTATGCTGGCAATCAGATTTTTTTGAGAAATGTACAAAATGCATTGCGACCTTTTTTGGATTTACAGCATCCATTTTGTAGTAGGTGTTGAGCGTTTCAAATTTGTCAAACACAAACACCACCAAAAGGCTCTTTTCAGAGCCACCACTTCCTCCCAGACAAAACTGCAATGGTTATGATAGGGCAGCACCCCAAACTTTTAGATGTTCGCGGACTGTCCGCGGACTTCTAAAAAATACACAAGGCCCTGCTTAATTTATTTTCACTTCTATTTTCAAACTGTGAAAGGCGGCTCTGAAAAGAGCCTTTTTTATTTTTGTTGTTTTATATTTTTTTTGTTTTTTTATACATGACACACTAGGAGAGGAGGGAAAAGAAGGGTAAGGGGGGACACCAACCACGGGGATAAGAAAGGGCGGGTGGAGAGAGGAAGATGTAGAGTGGGCCTTACTTAGGTAGTGATCAGGACTTTTCGTGCTCTAAGACCAGAGTCTCAAAAGCACTTCGAAGTCTCTCCCCCCGGCAGAGTACTGAGTCACAGTACATACACACAAATGTGACCCTCGAAAGGTAAAGGTCATCAGCATTGTGAATGGCCTGTGAGGCAGCTGGAGGAATACGCTGTCCCACAGGAGTGTTCCTTGTGGTGACAGGATCGGAAACAGGGGATGTAGTAGAGGAAGTCAACCTACTACGCTCCTTGCGAACAGCCCCCGTGTGGAATGACTTTAGGTGTTGCTTCATAGTAGTCGTGCCAAAGCTGTACGAACCAGGCCTCCCGTTTGGTGGGATTCTGTCAAGAGGGAGAAAATTAGAGGGGGGTCCCAAAATAGTGTGAGTAAAATGTGTACAAATATGATATATACAGGGAAAGTATAGTAATAAAAAAAAAGAAATATCAAAAGTGCTGATAACCCTAAGGATTAACTTAATGCACAGAAACAATTGCTGTATTTCAAGCCTATGTCTTCCCTTATGTATATGTTTCATAGGATATGACTGGACCCTAAGAGAATTACTGTAAAAAAAAACTTGAGGGATAACTCTACTAATATAGTACCTTTTCAATTGTTATTTCCTGCCTCCTACTGAAGAAAACCATGTGCCCTAGATATGTCAGTAAAGGAATAAAGGGGGAGCCAGGCATGTGATGTCATTAGTGATGTCATTAATGACATTTGTGATATCATCTTTGATGTCCTGGGTGTTAGTCTTAGCAGTGCGCAGTGGTGGCGCGAGTTATGGTTGTTTATCTTACCATAACTGGCAAATTTCAGGGGTTTTTCGGTTTTACTTGGAACCATAACGTCTCTTTAACAAAGTTTTTTTTTACTGAATTTCATAGGTTTTTAGTAGCACAACTTAACCATAACATCCCTATAACAACGTTTTTTTTTACTGAATATATATATACAAGCTTAAATCAAGCCTATCACATTTCATACAAATCATATAATTACATATCAAAAAGAACAATTCATTAACATTTCACTTCTATACAATAGATACATACATCCCTAAAAATGTCCAATATCTTACAACTTGTAAACTGCAGATGTACTCCACGGCCACAAATGTCCTGAATTTAAAAAATATTTAATTTTGACAAATTGTGCTAACTAGGGAAATTGGTGCATCTATACGCCGACACAACACAACAACACTAGCTTCCCTGTCCTAGCCTCCAAACTTTGGAACACCCTCCCCACTGCCATCAGAGCTGAAGACTCCTTCAACGCCTTCAAGAATAAAACCAAATCTTGGCTCTTTGACCAGCAATAGCTGTGTCAGACATCGGTCCTACTTACCCAACCCGCCTTTCCCCTGCACAATTTCCGGTCTACTACCTTTCCCAACTACCTCAGGGATACTTCCTCTGCAGAGCCTTGGGACACTGTACCACTGACTCATGTGTAAGATATGTAATTATTAAGTCTGTTTATTACACTGTATTATTATACTTTTTTGTAATTTATCTCCCTGTATGTTCTTTTCTTGCAACCCTGTACAAATTGCGCCCTGATGCCCCGGGCCTGATGGTTTGCGCGTTATAAATAAACAAATACAAATACAAGGTATATGAACATGAATACATATTGTTTCTCTATGCATTTAGATTTAAATAGAATGAGAATGTCCTCAGACAAGCAGATGAAAAACAAGAGGTCAAATTCAGCTCTTGTGGAATATATTCAATTAGCGTGTTCTTTTGCGTGGCAAATGCAGGACACCAAAGTAGAGCATCAGTACACGGGAGACAGTGTTCATGTATCCCTAATCCACTCTCTTTACCATACAAAATAGAGCAAACCAGTGTTTGCTGATATGCTCTAATCAATAGGATAAGTGAAAAAACTCCAGGCTGCTTGTAAAAGTGGCGTAAGGCAATCATAGTTCTCATGGCTTTCTCTACTAAAACCTAATTTTGGTTATTCTTCCATGACATACAACAGTTTTAATCAACCACCAAATAATAGAAATAAGTGATACATTCAAGAATTTGACAAGCCAACTTCCAAATAAATGGCAGTTGATGGAGTCTGCTGCAGAGTCTTTTGGTTGCGGTTGTGAGAAGACTCTACAGCGTTTGCTCCTGTACCTGTGAGGAACTGTGACCTGCTTCTAGTCCCCTTTTTGTTTCAACTGGTGCTTCCTTCAAAACACCCAGAAAGCCGCAGAGCGGCCGCGGAGTCTGCTGCAGAGTCTGCTGCAGAGTCTTTTAGTTGCGGTTGTGAGAAGACTCTACAGCGTTTGCTCCTGTACCTGTGAGGAACTGTGACCTGCTTCTAGTCCTCTTTTTGTTTCAACTGGTGCTTCCTTCAAAACACCCAGAAAGCCGCGGAGCGGCCGCAGAGTCTGCTGCAGAGTCTTTTGGTCTTTAGGCTCTGCAGGCTCCGCGGCGCCCGCCAAACCCTGCCTCCTGGCTCGCTGGAAAGCCGTGCAGATTGCCTGCCTTTTACTGCTGGCTGCAACGCCTTGACTGCCTTCCCGGTGAGACACACTCCTCCCCCCCCTCGGGGTGATATCCCCTTCCTCATCCCTCCCCCCTCATCCCTATCCTCCTTTCTATCATGCTCTCCTTTCCTCCGTTTCCTCCCTCTCTCTCGCGCTTCCACGCATTCCCACCATCCCATCTGTTTAGTTCAACTCTTCGTTCCCCCTTCCTTCCTTCCTGCCATCCTTCTTCTACGCTACTCCACCTGGACCCCTCCTCTTGTCCTCCCTTCTCGGCTTTCACCCCTCCGGAGTTTACTTTCTGCTCCGACATCAGCAGAGACCGCCCCCTTTACCCACCCCATTGTTTGTGCTCCCTGCGGGCCCCTTGGATTCCACTCTCCCCCTCTCTGTACTGCTCCACCTCAGCAATCTTACCTGCTCATCTCCGACGCCTACTGCCTCGCTGTTCTCCAACGTCCGACTGCCTCAAGATCAACTGCAGAGCGGACGGCAGGCCCGCGCTCGCACCGCTCCACCTCAGCAAACCCCACCTGCTTATCTTCGACGCTCACAGCCTCGCTGTTCTCCAGCATCCGACTGCCTCCTGCTCGACTGCAGAGCGGACGGCGGGCCTGCGTTTGCACTGCTCCGGCTCACCGCTCTTGACTGCTGATCATCGGCGCCTACGGCCTCGCCGCCTTACAACGTTGTTTGCCGCTGTGTTGCCCTGCCTCAGCACCTTTGCCTGTCGATCTCTGACGTCCACCGCCTTGCTGTCTTTCCGCGTCTGCCTTCCTGATGAGCAAACGCCTAGCGGACAGCGAGCTCGCGCTGCCACCTCACCTCCACGGATCAGGATTTGTTTCTTCACCTAGATTGCCAATCATCACCTTCTTAAAACTGTTTTAAGAAAAATAAAAAAATAAAAAAAATAAAAAGAATTGGAATAGCAGGAAAGAAGCAATGAAAGACGTCCGCCCCTAAAGAACTCACTGGGCCAGTCTTCTATTGTGCCCACAAAACACTGAACTTCCAACATATGCCTCCATGCTGACATCTATCCCGAAACAAAAGCCATCTTTAACATCATACTTTCAATTTGAAGAAAGCGGCGATCAGACCGAAATACAAACAGGATACCAAAGGGGTTTACCCCTTGGATCCTGCACCACTGACCATTCCCAATATAAAAGTGAAACCAGTAGAAGATCCTAAAGCTTCATCTTACCGAGCTGAAACAACGAAAACCGACATCTACACGCCAACACCGGCCAGGAGACCGAAAGGGTTCGTCCCTTGGATCCTGAATACCACAACATCTATACCATACCTTCAATTACTGCTAAGAGACCGAAAGGAACACATCCTTGGATCCTGTCGCTGTCCAGTAGACCGAAAGGGTTCGCTCGTTGGATCCTGAACGCGACACCACCTAAATCCTACCCTCAACTACTGCTGGGAGACCGAAAGGAATCATATCCTTGGATCCCAACACACTCTGATCTTACCATTGCTCAGAGGCCCGAAAGGGCTCACCCCCTTGAACCTGAATTCTACATCAATAAAACCCTATCTGCAAAAACTTTTGGGAGACCGAAAGGACAATTTCCTTGGATCCCAACTGAATACATAGTGACCCAACGATGATGGCGAAAACTCGACCCACCAAGCAACATCCCATCCAACGTCCAAAAACAAGATTAACAACCAAACTAGCAACAGCTAGTACTACGGAGCAAGACCTATCACAGCTAACAATGGAACAATCTTTTAACAAAGCAGCAACCCTTAAAGGAAACCTAAAACCTCTGCTACTAAACCCTCAACCCACACAAGAATCTCAGTTAGTCACAGAAATCGACTCAGAAAATGACAACTTTATCCAGGAAATTCCCCAACCTCCGCCTGAGACACAAATTACTGTAGACAGCCAACAACTCAACTCAACAGAGCTGCTACCTCTGCAAATCAAAGCACAAGTTCACAATCCGTGCTCTGAATTTCAACTAGACACTTCACCCGCTGCACCCTCGTGCACTTCGCGACCCCGATCTGAAAGGCCTGAAAATGATCCTTCTGCCAGCCTTAGCAGAAAAGAGCGACCTACAAATCACAATTCCCTTGGTAACAAGACACATGAACATACACCAAATCCTCCAACCAACAATGAAGAGCATACAAAAACGGCATCTGAACAAATCCAAGCAAGTGCAACAAATGGCCAAACTCCTGAAACTAGTACCACGTCATACGAAATGAGCACCAAACAAAAAGCAAAAGATATCCCCAATCACCTGTTGGTAAAGACACTGCACAACACCATCCAACTGAACTGCGAGAAGACACAAATACCCAACACTCAGCACCGATAACATCCCAACAGACGAAGAAAGAAAAAGCAAGACTTGCAAGACTTGCGTGGCTTCATACCCACAACTCTATCAGATCCACACTTTCAGTGGACTCCACAATCCCTAAACCAAGAACCAAAGTGGCAAGATTATCAATGGACATTACAGAAATTGAGTCAATAATGACAACCATAGAAAAAAGAAAAGAAATATTTGGAAACATAACAGAACCAAATCAAATTCAACTAACATCGACACTGTGCATCTTGCACGGCACTCAAAACAAACCGGTGAAAAAAGAACGGCAATCTGATCTCGCTGAAGGAAAAACAACTCATACACGCTTCAACTATGACTCAGATGACTCTTATTACACCCCAGATCCCATAACTAAGAACCCAAAATCAAGCAATCCCCAACAAAAGAATGTAGGCGCCACGCAAAATCATGATCCTTCTGAAGAAAACATAAACCCGAGGATTCCTACAACAATGCTAGATTTGCAAAATATGCTCATCGCAACACTCTCCCAAGCGATGATCCCTTTCTTGAAATTACACGAAGATATGAAAGACACTATGAAGGATCAAGCGACTCTCCTAGCTTTAATTCACTCGAAACAGATTCACATGGAACACTTTGTCTCAACAGTTGAAACCCGCCTGTCAGTCGAATCAGACGAAACACATCGATGGCAACAAAGACTGGCTGAAATAGCGAGAGATGACCGGCAAGAAAAAACTAAGCTCACAGCAGAATTACTACAGATGATAAAAGTACATCACCAGCAACAATCGAACATAACAAACGACCAAACAACCACGAGCCTCCTTCATCCAAATCCAGCACACTATCCAACGGAAACAAGTACGTTTGGTAAACAACAGGCACCAAATGAACCAGACAAAACTACCACCACTCAAAAGCCAGAGGCAACCAACTTAAATAAAACAGCTAATAAACCAACAGAAGTCTACCAGATCTTTGCAAAGGAAAAAACAATAAATGATGCAAAACCCACACAGCAGAAAAATATCAAAAAACGACAAACGGGATCGCGAGCATTTCTAAGAACCGTGAATCAGAATACTCAACCTCCACAACCACCAAAGCAAAAAACCACAACCCGTACAATTCTACCACCTACCAGTACACAGAGAGATCCAGAGCCCACAATTCAGATACACTCTCAAGTATCGCAACTGATCCCACCGCAGTCACCCATTGAAGAAGAACTGCTCAACCTATCCACTCATGAAGAACAAGCATTAGAAAACAACCCATACTCCTTTCAACCAATAAACCAGGCGGGCTTCATAATAATTGATGAATACTCTTCAGCTCATGAACAACAGCCAAATAAAAATCAAGACAAAACTACAGATCTCTCATTAGAAGAAATCTCATACATTTTGATGGAAAACGAGACAATAGAAGAAACGAGAGACGAAACCTATGATCAAATCTCATCGGTCTCGCTTATGAGAACCCTGCAAGATTCTACTGAGCATAACCAAATCCTCCCAATATTTGTCAATCCACTATGACAGAATGAAATATGTGAAATCCACATTGAAAATGAAATCAAAAGACTGGAACCAATAATACTAAATAGAACCAATTTACTTCGTCTCTTTGGCGCAATACCTCGCCTAAATAAACTAACAACAAAATACATTGATCTCATAACCTTCAAAGACGACTCAAATTTAGATAAAATTGTTATAGAGATACCTGATCGTGACAATCAATACCTCATTCTATCAATGCAAGTCCAATTACAAAAACTTGGTTTCACATGTTGGGCTTCAACATATACAAGACTACCCAATAAACCGAAGAACAAAGAAACCACAAGGAGTGAGAAAAAGAACTACTACCAAGCAAAATCAGATACGGTAAATCAGTTACCCGAACATAATAGACTTGACAGATGCCTAAGTAAGCCGCCACAAACACGTCAGTCACGCAGAAATGATCTACCGAGTAGAAGAAACTACGACTCCGACACCTCTTTCACAGACACTGTATCCATGGAAGACTTAACACGAACACGTCAACCTCTCAGAGCCGAACAAGCGATCAGAAGAACCTATGACTCTGAAACTTCGTTCACAGATACCGCATCTACAAATGACTCTACAATGTCCAATTCATTACAACTAATTAAGCTTGGGTTCACGTGGTTCCTCTGCTCGTGGAACACTAGGGGGAACCTACACCTTTTTACGAACCCATCTACTGATCTTGACCAATACCAAATCATATGCCTTCAGGAAACCTGGCTCAGTGACCCACCAGCATGCGACGGTTTTATCACATTTCTCAATCCGGCTATTGTGCAAAAACAAGGAAGACCTGTATCTGGATTCCTCACCTTAATCAAGATAAACCCCTACAGCACAGTAATGACCTCTGAAAACATAAATCCTTGGACCCAACTCATTATACTGACCTGTACAAAGAGTGATCAAAAAGGAGAAAGTAAAAATAACTCAATACTTTTAATCCTAAACCTCTATTGGAACCCATCAGCAATAACAATGGATGCTTTCCTAGATGGAGTGTTCCTGTCAATTGACAAAGCTACAACAAAACATCAAATACTGGAAATAATAATCTGTGGCGACTTGAACATCAAGCTGCACAACACGAATGGCTGCCTGCTAACCCTCTCAGAACTCTCCCCAAAAGCAAGGAGACGGATTAAAGAAATCACGACACGAAATCTGACTCTCTTGAACCATGCAACTATCTGTACACTCTACACCCCAACATGGACCAGAGGATAACCTCATGCAATTATTGATTATATATTTCTATCTGACAGCCTACAGCAATCAGTCACAAAAGTACAAACGTTACCCACCGACAAAAGCGATCATAATCAACTCACTGTCCACTCTCAACCGTTCACCCAAATAAGTGAACCAGCAATATCACCGGTGCTCGAGCTAAATGGTACAACATCAAGACTAAGGATTCCAAAACCAACTCTAGCCACTCTGCCCAAAAAATTTCAAGATGCCAACTTGACAGACCATGAAAAACTTAACTATGAATGGATCTTCCTTCCTTTCCGACAAACCATCAAAAACCGTCTTCACAAAGACCACCGTCAAACATACAATCAAGAAATTGCTGAAAGAAAAAAATGTCTAAACCGAACAATACGACAGCTAAAGAAAACCTCACCTGCACAGAGTAGGAACCAGATCAAATCCTTGAAACAGAACCATTCCAATTGGATAAAATCCTAAAAAATCGTCCTCCAACAAGCAGACGCAGAAAACATACTGAAACTCCATAAGACTCACAATACCAGAGAGCTCTGGAACTTGCTCAATGACAACCACCAAAAACAACATAAATTTACAGCTAACGTACCACAAGAAACTTGGATAACCCACTTTGCGAACATCTATGCATCATGAAGAACAGACCCTCAGAACACACTGTCTGTAATAGAACCAACATGGAAAGTACATGTGGAATTCGAAGACTTCATGCAACTGATTAAAATTGTGAACACCTCCAGAGCACGGCCTATCAAATGCTGTCATTAAACAAGACCCAACTGCCTGGGCGAACTTCTTGTGCCACATTACGATTTTGATCAACACACTTCGCCGAATAGCCAACTCTTGGAGGTCGGCAATAATTGTACCAATTCACAAGCAAAGACCAACGGAAGATCCTCAAAATTTCCATCCGATTGCCCTCCTCGATCCGTTAGGAAAACTACTTGCAGCAGTACTCTTAAAACAACTAACCACATGGGCTACAAAAAACAACAAATTCTCAACTAGGCAAACAGGATTCACGGGCAACGTTGGAACAAATCTCAATTTGATATTATTACAACTAATCAAACATGAAGCCATCAATTCTAACACCAAAATATATGCAGCATTCATTGACCTAAAGATGGCCTTTGATGCAATCTCACGTGAAAAACTATGGGTGAAACTTAGAGCATGGAACTGCCCACCGAATATCCTTGAACCGATCATCCTACTGTACTCAGAAACAACTATAAAAGTAAGATTATCGAAACAAGGAGCCACAACTTCTGCTATACCAACAGCAAATGGACTAAAACAAGGATGCCCTTTGGCAGCAACACTTTACAACCTGTACACTGCTGACATTGAAGAACATCTAACATCCAACAAAACCAACTCTCCAAAAATCAACTCGATACCAGTTCCGGCAATGGCATATGCAGACGATATTGTTCTGCTAGATAAAACACCAATTGGACTACAAGCCTCTCTGACAGCCTTGAGTCAATATATGGGAACTAACGAATTAACAATCAACACTGGGAAAACCAAGACAATGATTCTCACGAAACCACCCACAAAAAAATCATACCAACCGATTTTTACCATCAACGACTCCAAAATTGAAAACGTGACATCCTTTAAATACCTTGGCATTCCAATAAATCAATCGAAATCAGAAGACCAATGGATAGACAAAATTGATCAAACAGCCCAAGCCCTATCAAGATAAGGATGTATACTTCATAGAAAATATGGCAAGTTTTCTTTCAATCCCATCATCGCCTACTACAGACAGAAGTACATACCGATATTAACATACGGAACATAGGCAATGTTGAATGCCCACACAATTAACTGGACGAAATACGAATCAATATTTTGGCGAGAAATCCTTCGGCTTCCACAAACATACCCAATGCCAAGAATACGCTACAAACTGGCAACCCAGTCAATCGACTCCTTTGTACAATGGAAAAGATTAGATATTTACCGCAAAATACTCACAGATGAAAAAACACCAGCTATCCAAATTCTACGAGCAAAAGAAAACACCTTTAATACTACAAAACTACAAAAATGGAAATCCTCAATGAGAATTGAAATGGAAAACGAAGATATATCAGAAGAACTCCTCACGCTTCGCCCACAACATGCAAAAATAAAACTCTTGCATAACGACTGGATAAAGACCATTCAAAAAAAGAATACCTACAAACAGAATCTTCAATGCACAAAAGACAATAGAAAAATTCATGAACCACCAGCCTACTTGCAAATCTTCCCAGACCAAACCATTCGTACAATGTTTCTAAAAGTACGTCTGAACATTCCTCCCATAAATTCATACTTATCTATAACAAGACAGATGTATGCTGGAAACAACTACTGCCGGTTCTGCAAAGACAAAGAAATAGCTGAAACTATTTTCCACTTGGTCATGGAATGCAAAGAACTCTCCCCTCAACATAAACAATTTGAAACGTTCTTTCAACTGTTAGCCAAACAAATGACCACCCAAGAAAGGTGGGCCACACTCCTTAGCGTCAATAATAACAAATACACCTACACAATTGCTCTATTTTTAAGCTCTATACTCGAACTAAACAAAAAAATAAACAACAATAATTGCATTTTAAAGCACTAACCTTACATACGAACGATATCTGGGAAATTATGAAAAAGCTTACAAATAAACTATATCATCAACAAAAAAAATATGGCAGTTGATGTTCCTTGAATGAAAAGCACATCCTGCCAGAGAGGAAATACTTGCATGCAAATGGGAATTGTGGTTTCTGGAGTTTACTATATTCAGAGGTTGTAAATAATGTGCCATCTTTTTTATGATGAGACACATATGGCTTGGTTACAAAGCAATAGACTTCGATTCTTTAACTACAGGAGGAAATTATCTTCAGTGCCTTTGTGCACCATCATTTCGTTATAGAAAATATTTTGTTGTATAGAATTCTTTGAAGGCAGGACAATATTACATTAAGTCGCTGCAATCAAATGTGCAATATACATGCCAGCAATTCATGTTTATTGATACTAAGAAGGAAAGAATCCCTGTGAACTCCTTCTGTATAGTTGACAAACGTGTTGTTTATTGCCAAAGGGAGTAGAAATAACTATCTTGAATAACACCATATCTGGAACACCTATGCAAGCCAGGGGGTGGCATGTGGCTAAATGCTTGTGCATGGTGAACTGAAGACATCAAAATATGCATTCAGCAGAACCTACTATGCAAGAGATAGTTGTACCTGTTCAGGTATTTGAGACAGATGTTCAGTCCACTTTCTTAGGACCAGGTGAAACATGAGGTGGGGATTTCTACTAATGAAGAGCCAGTAGAAACGACACAAAGGGAAGAGGAGTCTAATAAAACAGATATAAGAATACAATGTTATAGGAGCATGATGATTCAGAAGACACGCCACACACTGTATGGGTCCGCAGACCCAAGAGATCTTATGTAAGGAGTGCTCCATATTTCAGCAGGCTCAATTAAAACAATAATTTCCTAGCTCTGCCATGTCCTGTTGGAACACCATCCCTTCATTGATGCCAGGTACAGAACTTACTTCAGTGTAAAAAGGCCTTAAAAACCTCATTTTTAGATAGTCCTTTAAATATATTTAGCTATTCTGCTCTCCTGGATCTTTCATGTTTCTCTGCTTTGTACACAATTTTGATTTGACTTGTCAATTAGTGTTTTCTCTATACAAAATCTACGTACTATTATCTCTTGTTTGGGTTTTACAGCTGCTGTACTATACAGCTCTCCAATTGATCGCAGGGGAAAATTGTTTTGTGAAATCACTTTTAGGTTTACCAGTATCAGCTCCAAAATTCACATTACTCAAAGATATAGGCTTGCCCTTTCTTGAAGATGTATTGGCTTTGGAGCCAAGTATGTTATGGTTGCGTGTCTAGTCTAATTCAAGGGCAGGGATCACATAAAAAATGATGAAGGATCTTTTAAGGAAAAAAGGTGCTGATGAAATTGGAGGGTTAGCAAACATAAAGAAAATGATGGGGAATGCAAATGTCAGTGGCATGATCGCTAATCCCATAACAATAGTTAATACGTGTTGTTCTATAAAGAAGAAAATTGTGGAGTGGGTAGTTGATGCTAGAGAGACGCGGGAACTCCTGAAACCAATGAACAGACAACTGATGATAATTTCGACAAACTCAATTAAGGAATATCTTGTCTGGTCTAACTATTGGTATCAAAGGGCACCTATTGCAAGAGTACGCTTTGGGTGTATCGAGTTGGGTGAGGGCCTAAGCCAGAGATCGGGCAGGGATTTTGAATCTAAATGCCCTACGTGTCAAGTTGGGATCGAGGAACTGGTCCTTTTTTTTTGGCCAGCCTACTGTCAACTGAGGAAACAGTACATGACACCCTTGTTTATGGGTATAGGGTTCACTCAGTGTAGGCCAGCAATTTATTATTTGCTGAATGCAGCTTCACCTGCTATTGTTTGGAATGTATCCCTATTTATTAGAAAAGCTTGGCAAACACGAGAAAGGGGACAAACAGTTGGGTATGCAATTGTGGGAAGGACTGATAAATGTTAGATGAGTCTGTTTTACAATAATTTACTTAAATTGAAATTTCTGTCAAATGTGCAGTAGTTATAGCACAGATGTGTTGAATTCTATATGTTTTGTGGCCATTAAGGCCATTAAGGCTAACATTGGTTTTATAGAATTTTTTATGTTTGTTAAATTGTATCATGTATGTGATTTTGTAAATGAAATGAAGTGTTGCCCTTTGCTTTTTAAACTTTGAAAAATGTTTTTGTATAATGGTTTTGTCTGATGCTTCTTTTATGGATTTTTTTTATCCGAAATAAAGAAGTTACTCATTGTAAGGGAGGCATGATATCACAAGTGTGACACTGACACAAGAGGTACACATTTCAAAAACTTTATTAAATTCTTGGGGTTTGAAAAAAAACTCCTACTTTGCCCTATATCTATGATGGAAGTAGTCTCAACCATCAAATAATAAAGAAAACATAGTCCTAGTCAGTATATCACAAATCAAAATGGCCTATATTAAAACAACCTAATGTCTGCCCTATCTCTTATACAAAAAGTGTGTAAAGGGAAATGTGTATGCAAAGGAAAGTCAGAGTTATAACATAAAGGGTCAAGATGCCTGAGTCAGCTCTCCTCCCACGTTGGACAGCATGGAGTAAGGCGGATCCTGTAGACAGGATGACACTATGGCTCAGGTTATCTAAAAAAGGCAGTTCTAAATGCGTGTTGAGGCCCGATTGGCCTTCCATGATAAAGTCACTTAAGTTCACAAAAAAGTTCTTTCATGATTCAACAAAATTCACCTAGGTCTCCCTCTGTCAAGCTCAGACCTCTCAAGGCATCAATAGTTCACGTAGGTCTCCCTCTGTCTGGCTCGGACCTCTGAAGAAAAGTACCTGATTCAACATTGATCTCCCTCTTTTGGCTCAGACCTCGCAATCACAGCACTTGCAGGGGATCCCTTCACCAAGCTTTATTCACATTTGTAAGGGGATTCCCTTCCCCTCACTTATTTCATGTTGTAGATCTCCCTCAGTCGGGATCAGACCTTTCACTGATGTCAAAAGACTTTTGAATGTGCAAGGCATTTCCACAAACCTCCAAAGAACCACTTTGACTTCCACTTTAGCTCTTCTTTATGATATTTGCCCCAATGTCTCTTGGTCTAGGTAGTTCAACA
Organism: Ambystoma mexicanum; assembly: GCF_040938575.1. NCBI lineage: Eukaryota > Metazoa > Chordata > Amphibia > Caudata > Ambystomatidae > Ambystoma > Ambystoma mexicanum. The sequence continues at coordinate 698,547,931 of NC_090930.1, forward strand.
AGTTCAAAGAAGTCTTTCTATTAAAGCAATCACCTTTTTAACTTCCTCTTTTGTTAGGGTTAATCTTGACTATTCCATATTTCAAAGTTCATTTACTTTGTTGCCTTATAACAAACATCAAACATTTTGCAGAGACTTTTGAGTGGACTGTTTCCTTTTGCCAGACCACTCTGATACTCTCCATCACTGGCTTCACAGTTACTGCTGACTTTAAAGTTCACTACAGGTTTTCTTTATTTCATGTCTCATCAGCACACGTGAAACCTTCAATTGTAAGCTACACTTTTGTGGCTTTAATCTTTCCTGGACACACAAAAACCGTCCTTTCATGTCTTTCGCTAACTCACTGGTTGTGTGCATTCTTTTCTGTTCTCTGCAGCTTTGATTCACGAGTCAAGGTGAATACCACAGGCTTGGCCTCGCCTCCCCAACTCTGCTGTTCACCCAGGAGGGTTGATGGTGTCCTTGAAATACAATGCAGGCTTCTTCTTGTCTGGGTTTTGGCCTTCTCTGCATATCTCTCATGGTTTCCTGGTGGCAACGACCTCCTGCAGGGATGCTCAGGTTTTCCCTACCCCTCACTCTGATCCCTCGATTGGTCTTCCTGCTCCAGTGGGTTTGCCTCCACCCCAGAAGCTCTGCTCCTTCTCCTGAGCCATCTTGCTCAGAGTGTGTCTCCATGTTCTGCCTTTTATCCATGTGGGGGGAGCTAATGGGTATCAGATGTATGTGATTAATGTCAAGTGCCTGGCTTTGCCTGACTTTATTAACGGGACATATCCAATGGGATATTTAAGGGTTAGCTTCTTTTCTTTCATTCCTCCTCTTCCTTTGCCAAGTGTTTGTGTAGAAAGGGGGGGGGGGAGTTGGGATGTCAGAGAATACTAAAAAATAGGATGGACTGTGGGCATGGTAAAGGGGGAGATACATTGTATCACCATCTGTTGTCTCAAGCCCCACTCTTCAAAGATCCCTCACCCAGGTGATCCCCCCACACAGGTCCACTCCCAGGGTCTGGATCCAAAGGCGACAGCTGTGCACTGGCCACCTGACAGAGAGATCCCCGGTGACTAGCAATGGAGACACCCTTTAGTTTCTCACATACCCTTCACTGGTGCGATGCAGCCACATTTGTTTGGCAGCGAGAATGTTCCCCTGTTCTTTACCTGTTCAGTGTTCCACAGCGAAACTGTAGGGTTGCAGGTCTAAGAACCATTGCATGTCTTGAGGGTTAGAGTCCTTTCGTTGACTTATCCATACTAAAGGTGAGTGTCAGTGATGAGAGTGAATTTACTCCATAGAAGGTAGTATCTAAAAATGAGGATTGCCCATTTGATGGCAAGGGTTTCCAGTTCCAATACCGAATAGTTCTTCTCTCGGGGAAAGAGTTTACGACTAGTGAATATGATGGGGTGTTTTAATCCATTGTGCATTTGAGATAAAACTACCCCTAAACCTGTGAGGGACGGATCGGTCTGTAATACAAATTCCTTTGAGAAGTCTATTCTGGCACAAGGTTTGCTTCAGGTTGTTGTAACTAGCATTGTCGTTATTTTCTGGGGTTCCTCATTTCTAAATATAGCTGTCAGTCTGGCTGTTCTATCTGATATATTTGGGATAATCATGTGATAATATCCATTCAAACCCAGGAATGCCCTAAAATATCTCTTGTCCTTGGTTTGAGACAATCTAGGACAGCTTTTACTTTTTCTTAGTGTGGTTGTACACTACCATTGCCTACAAAGAAGCCTAGGTATTTCATTGCTGAGTGAGCTGGCTTATAGTTTTATTTATTGGGGTTGGCAGTTAAGCCGGCCTCTCAGAGGGTTTTCATAATAGTAGAAGGATGGAAAAGATGGTATTCCCAAGTTTTACTGTAAATGACCATTTCGTAAATATAGGCCCCACAGAAATCGGAATAAGGCTGCAATATCCTTTCCATGAGTCATTGGAAAGTTGCTGGGGCCCCATGCAACCCAAAAGGAAGGGCTTTGAATTGGAATAGCCCTATTGGCATTGAGAAAGCTGTTTTTTCCTTATCAGGTACATGTACAGGGACCTGCCAATATCCTTTGGTTAAATCTAGGGTTGACAAGAATGTGGCATTTCCTAGTTTATCTATCAAATGATTGATATGTGGCATAGTATAGGCATTGAAGGAGGAGATGGCAATGACTTGCTTAAAGTCTATGCAAATCCTTCAGGATTGATCGGGTTTAGTCACCAACACAATAGGGGTGGACCATGGGCTTGAAGAGGACTCAATGATATTTGCTTTTAACATTCTTTTAACCTAGTCAATCGCTACCTGTTTTCATGCTTCTGTGAGTTGGTAGGGTTTCAAATGGAACACTTCCCCATTTGGAGTTTTGATATACCATGTACTCTCCCTGGTTTCTCTCAAACTACATCGGGGTATGCATTAATAAGGTCATTTAAATCCCTTTGCTTATCTTGAGGTAGGTCTTGAGGAATGAGTTCTAAGTTGTCCATTTCTTCAGGCACCAAACAGGATAATATAGACGAGGTAGTTTAGGCAGGATTTTCTTTCCACTCTTTCAGGAGGTTTACATGATAGAGGTGGGTCGTTTGCCTTCTATCAGGTTGGGTTATTTTATAGGTATAGGTTTCTGTTTGCTATAGTACCTCATAGGGCCTGTGCCACATTGAAACAAGTTTATTTTCAGGGGTAGGTAGAAAGAGTAACACTTTCTGCCCTACTGAAAAAGGCTCTTATATTTACCTTTTTGTCATAGGTATGTTTTTGTTGGGCTTGAGCTTTCTCCATATGAGTGTGGACTAGACTTCGGATGAGTTTCATGTGTTCTCGCAATCGTGCAGCTGTCCGTGAGAGGGGTATTGGCACGTCTTCTCTTTCTTCCCAGCTTTCTCAGAGCATGTCGAGGAAATCACTTGTTTCCCTACCATAGAGTAACTCGGAAGGGGAGAAACCAGTGGATGCTTGAGGGGTTTTCCTCACTGCAAACAGGGCTCAAGGGATCATACGATGCCAGTCTTTCCCATCCTCATCTACTAACCTTCTAAAAATCATTTTAAGGGTCTTATTAAATCTCACCACCAATCTATCTATTTGGAGGTGGCAAACTGAGGTTCTTAAGGTGGTAATGTGCAGTAATTCCTTAACTTCACCCATGAGCTTACTCATGAAATTGGATCCCTTATCGGTTAGAATGTCCTTGGCGAAACCAACCCTAGAAAAGAATGGTAGTTGGTGTTTTAAAATTTGCTGAGTTGTGTTGTTCCACATGGGGGAGCCTTCTGGGTACCAGGTAGCGTAATCAACGATTACAAGAACATATTTATTGCCCAGTTTAGAAGTTTCCAATGGTCCAATAATATCTATCCTGATTTTAGATAAAGGAACTTCTATTATGGGTAGTGGGATTAGACGGGCATGTAGGGGAATATGTGAGCTGGTCTTTTGACATATCTCACATGTCTGAATGAAGTTCTTTATGTTAGCATGGATACCCGGCAGATATAATTTCCCACTGATGTGAGCTTGGCTTTCAGATTGTCCCAAATGTCCCCCTGTTAAGAGAGAGTGTACAATCTCTAGCACGATCTTAAAATGGATTTTCGGCATTACTAACTGAGTCTTACTTAGGCCTTTCCTGGAGGTTTCCCTTCTATATAGCACTGTTCCAGGAAGAAACAGGGAAGTTCCTTTTCTTGTTCTTCTCCCTCATGAATCACTTGCAAGAAAGCCTCTGCAAGTACTGGATCATTTTGCTGGGCAAAGGCTAGGTTGTGAAGGATGATAGGTTCATCTTCCCCATTTGCTCCAGTGGTATGTATCTCATTTATCTCTCCAAAGCCTAAATTACCACTCTCAGTTTCCTCGGGTTCAGTGTCTTCCTCAAAACAGGAGAATAGCGCCTTCTCAAGAATTTTCTGTGCAATTTTGTCCACATGACGTATTTCAAAAGGGTTCTCGCCATGGTTTTTGTAAAAAGACTTTCATGTCTCATCAAATGTCTGGATCTAAAACGCCTGCTAGGACATCCAGACCAAATATCCAGGTTATGTCAGACTTTCGGGCCAGTCTTAGATAACAACCCGAAGGGGGTATGAGAACTAAGTCAGTAGGAATCATCCCTCTTTTCCTGTGAGGGATTATGGCTTACCTGCTGCTGCATATATCAAAGCCTATGGATTCTTTCATGGCGGTAGAGGAGTTTGCGGCTAGGTGATTAAGTTTCTGAAATTGTAGGGTTCCCCAATTTGTCTCAGTTGAGTCGTATCCCACCCTAACACCATATGTAAGGGAGGCATGGTATCACAAGTATGACACTGACACAAGTGGTACATGTTTCAAAATCTTTATTAAACCTTTATTAAATTCTTGGGGTTTTATTCAACATAGATCTCCCACTGTCAGACTCTGACTTCGCAATCACAGCACTTGCAGGGGCTCCCTTGCCCAAGCTTTATTCACATTTGTAAGGGGGTTCCCTTCCGCTCACTTATTTCATTTTCTAGGTCTTCCTCAGTCGGGCTAGGACCGTTCACTGATGTCGAAGACTTTGGAATGTGCAAGACGTTTCCACAAACCTCTGCAGGACCACTACAACTTCCACTTCAGCTCATCCTTATGATATTTCCACCAGTGTCTCTTGGTCTTGGTAGTTGAAAAAGTTCAAAGAAGTCTTTCTCTTAAAGAAATCACCTTTTTAACTTCCTGTTTCATCAGGGTTAATCTTTACTGTCGCGTATTTCAATGTTCACTCACTTTGTTGCTTTATAACAAACATCAAACATTTTGTGGAGAATTTCCAGTGGGCTGTTTCCTTACGCCAGACCACTCTGCTACACTGTATCACTATATTCCCAGTTACCGCTGACTTTAAAGTTCACTACAGGCTGGCGTTTTTTTTACATCTCATCAGCACAAAAGAGAGGTCCCCGGGACTAGCAAGTGAGACACCCTTTGGTTTCTAACATCACTCACTCATCGCAGTGCCATGTTTGCATCTGACAATAACAAAAAGCGGCCAACAAAATAAATTGTAGTGGAGCAGTATATGGGCTGTTCCTGGTCGCTGGCATCACCTCCATGTAATGTGTCTAAGAACAATAATGATGATGAGCTTGATAAAAAATATCTAGTTAATGCCTTGACCCCATTGAGTCAGGGCATCAACAAAAAATATTTTAGAAAAACAATGCTACCTAGGAAGAGGACCATGCCACAGTTACAGAGATGGAAGTATAATACTGGACTACTCATCTACCTATGAAGACCTATTTGATATGGATGATACGGAAGAGAGTGATCACTTACCTCTTCTAACTTTCCTATATCTTGAAACACCTATGAGCAATCCCGACCAGACTCGAAACATTGTTATTAACATGGGTTTGAATAGCATTAGTTGGAACACACTTCATGTTGTCACATCGAACCTCATGATAAGCAATATGGATTGTGAGGCTATTTTTAAAAATGTATTCGAGGACAGCAGTCCTAGTCTGGCTAGAGTACATAGAATACAATTTATGTCTTACATGAATTGTATTAGAAAGTACAATATGAGTAAGATTGTAAGGTAGGCCCAAATACCCACAACGAGTAAAAATCAATCAAAGTGGCAAAAATAAGTGCACAAGGTTGCAAGAATAACAACGGTTTATTAAATGCAGCTTCAGATGGGAAAAAAGACAAGCTGCATTCAAAGCATCATCATTACATGGTGGAATATGTAGAGAAGAAGACATGACATTTTTCAACCACATGCAGATCCTTGCACATTGATTGGTTTACAATTGAAATCCCCTAGATAAGGCTATACATTAACGTTCCCCATTGACTTAAACCTTCCCCTTTTAACCAGACCAGTACCATCTCCCTAATCATATCCAAATCAGATGGAATCTCATGTTTTTATTGGTTGACTCTGGTGATACCTTTTGTTACCCGCAAACCCTTTCTGCATTGGTTGTGGTGTCCCATTGTGTTCTTCACCTCTTATTCTTGACCAATCTCACTGAGGTGATGACAGTGTGACATATAAGTAATGAATACCTCATCCTTTTCCCACGCGACCAAAATTTGGGTCATCCCCTGATGGTTCTCATCCTTACAACTGCCCAATTAAAGGTTTCATTTTCGACTTCTCATTGGCCATATCGCACCATCTTCCATTTTCCCATGGGAATCTATGACCCCATGATGAACACTACTCAATACTGCTTGTTCGGGGGAAAAGTTTGTTTGATGTGTGTGTTTGTTTTAATTTTCTTGGATTTTCTGAACAGCTCTAGTAGAGGGGCAGGAGTACTCTCTCCCCACCTCTCTGTAACTCATTGTTTTAATCCCCTTCCTTGCTCATATACTTTTTTCCTCGGCAGTCATGGTTCCTAGTTCTACTATTTATTTGTTAACAATCTTCCCAACTATCTGCCTGTAGGTTCATTCCAAGGGACCATTTTCCACAAGGACACAATGGGCCTCATTACAACCTGCCAGTCCGGGACCGTGCAAAATCCGTGACGGCGGTAAAAATGTTTCCGTGTCCGCAAGGTTGCGGAAAAACCGTCCGATTACACGCTGTCGGTCGCGCGCACCACACGGACTCGGAAACGTTGTTACCGCCGTCACGGAAAACCCCACGGAAATGGAAATAACGCAGCCACAAGTGGCGTAATACCCGTTTCCGCCTCCACCGCCATGGACACGGAACCGGAAATACCATGATCGCCAAAACAGGAAACAGAGAGGCGGCCATCATATAAAAGCACAATCCATTGCCATCCAGAGCCAGTACAAGCACAATCCTAACTCTGAGAAGCCAAAAGGGACCACCAGCATGTCTGCCAGGATTCCTGCTCAGAGGCAGCGCAAACAGCGCTTCAGCGAGGCGGAGCTAACCGTCTTGGTGGAGCACATTGTGGACAATGCTGAGATGCTGTTCAGTGCCGACCAACGGCGTGCCACACAGCAGCGGAGGAAGGAGGTGTGGGCCGAAGCTGCACGCAAGTGCACCGCTGTGGGTGTGGCAGTGAGGAGCGTGAAGGACTGCCACAAGCGGTGGGACGACCTGAGGCTGAGGGTACGCAACCTCATTTCCACGCACCGCCAACGCAGCAGTGGGACAGGCGGAGGACCCCCTTCCCCACTGAGGCTGCAAGCATGGGAGGAGCGTTGCAGCAGCGTCCTCCACCTAGAGGGAATCCATGGGATCGGGCAGGCTGAGGCAGGAGTGAGCCCACCTGCAGATGCCGGTAAGTGCCCAAACATGAATGCCACATGTAAATATGCAGTTGTGAGTACTGGGCCAAAGGACCCATTAACAACCCCCCCACCCCCAGGCAGTGCATGTGTGGCCCAAAGGACCCATTAACAACCCCTCCCCCTGGCAGTACATGTGTGGCCCAAAGGACCCATTAACAACCCCCCCCCAGGCAGTGCATGTGTGGCCCAAAGGACCCATTAACAACCCCCCCCCCCCCCCAGGCAGTGCATGTGTGGCCCAAAGGACCCATTAACAACCCCCACCCCCCCAGGCAGTGCATGTGTGGCCCAAAGGATCCATTAATAACCCCCCCCAGGCAGTGCATGTGTGGGCCAAAGGACCCATTAACAACCACCCCCCCCCAGGCAGTGCATGTGTGGGCCAAAGGACCCATTGACAACCCCCCCCCCCAGGCAGTGCATGTGTGGCCCAAAGGACCCATTAACAACCCCCCCCCCAGGCAGTGCATGTGTGGGCCAAAGGACCCATCATGATCCGTATGGAAACCAATATCACTGAATGAATACACCAGCAATCAGATGCATGTGACTAACACTATTCAATGTACAATCTTAATGACGCATGTGATGCACCCATCTGCCACCACAACAACACTAATTGCATGCCCTTTGTGTCCCCACAGCCGTTTCAAGTGACAGTGATACTGCACAACAGGCCTGCCAATCTGCACCGGCAAGTACACTAGCCACCGCCACCACACAGGAGGATGCTGCCGGCAGTTCTGCACCTCAGGCCACATTACCAGCCACTACAGATGTGCGGCCCACCACCACCACCGACATCCCCACCATCTCCACACTGGCTGAGTCTAGACAGGTGCCACGGGAACCTATCATGGCCACCCAACACAATACCGAAGGCAGCAGTACTGCAGAGGGGGCGGCCTGCAGTGATAACAGTGCCCCGCAAGAGCACTCAAAAACGGGGCCACAGGGGGAGATGGCAGCTAGAGGAATCCAGGCTGCAGAGGGAGAGCTACAGCGCCTCAGTGCGTCGCCTGTCGAGGTCCATCGGACGCTTTGCGAGCACTATAGTAACCCTTGCACGCCATGTGCGGGAGGGCAACGACCACGCCTCTAGGCTTGTAGAGGCCATGTTTGTTGGCCAACAGGCAAATCTGGCACGGATGCCCCCAATCCCAGATTCTGGCCAATCAAACACAACCATTCCATCCAGCTCCACTACTGCCAGTCCAAGGAGGCGCTCGAGTAGGCTAACGGGACCCTCGGGCAAGGTTGCACAGGCACAGAAGCGCACACGGAAGTGATGGCATGTGTGTGGGGCAGTGCAGGACACATGTGGACTACAAGGGTGTGAGAGGGGTGGGAACGTTTGGGTGGTGGGGTAGGTAGTTTTGGGGATTGAACAATGGGCTCTGGGTGGGGGTGGGCACGTTTGGGTGGTGGGGTAGATAGTTTTGGGGATTGAACAATGGGCTCTGGGTGGGGTTGGGCACTTTTGGGTGGTGGGTGGCCCCGGGTGTACAGCTTCCCTAACCAATGCACCTCCTTCCCTGTTGTTATTACATCAATACATCACCATTTCAAATCAAGACATACATGTGTGGATATTGATCATTTATTTTGCAGTGCAACTATTAATTCATTGTCGTCACCATGTTTGTGCATTTCTGTGAATGTGCTGTGACTCAAAAGTAAATGCGAATCAGGGCATCCCGTGCTCTCTGGCCATCATGTGGACCCCAAGGGGGAGGCGGTGCCATCCCATCCCCATCTCTATCCCCATCCCCATCTCCATCCCCATCCCCATCTTCCTCATTTGCGTCTGGTGGCATTGGGATGTTCCTGCGCAGGCATATATTGTGCAGCATGGCACATACGAGCGTGATTTTACCCGTCTTCACTGGGCTGTACAGCAGTGATCCGCCAAATCTGCTCAGACAGCGGAAACGGGCCTTCAGCAGTCCAAATGTCCTCTCAATCATTCCACGTGTGCGGATATGTGCCCTATTGTATGCCTCTTCATGCCTGTTCCTTGGTCACCGTACAGGTGTCATCATCCATGGCGTGAGTGCATATCCCGCATCACCTACATGGGATGTAGATGGGGGAACATGTCAGTGTTTGTGGCATCATGTCCTCATCTGCTGCTGTGCATTCTTGTATCATCATTCATTCATGCATATGTACCATGCAGTGTATGGAGGTATGTTTTGGGCATCACGATGTATGTCGCTGACTGCATATGGGCCTACACATTAACTTGCATGTTTACTGTGCCCTGCGGGTGACATTTGATTGTGTGCATGTCACGGTGCAGTGCTGTCCACACATGGCAGAGTGACTCCACTGTACGGAAGTAGTAAATACACGTCGTCTCATTTACACGCCTCTCGTGCTTTTTGAGGCAGTGTTTCAATTGAGGGTGGGTGTCTGCAGTGGCACAGGGTTCATGGGACAGTGACGGGATTGGCTGTGCCAGCGTGTGCACGGGCACATTGTGGTGCCCTGTCATGTCTTCCTTCATGATGTTTGGCATCCGCTGTGTATTTGGTAGATGGAAGAGGGGGGATGCATGTGCGGTCACAGCGGCACACTCACAATGCTCATTGGCCTGGACACACACACACCACTCCGACAGGGTTGTAGCATCGTCAGCTGTACTCACCCAATAGCCATGTGCTTTGTCCGGCATAGCGTTCCATGTACCGTGGCAACGTGGAATTCCGCAGTACCATTGAGTCATGTGATGAGCCTGGGAAACGTGCGCAGCAGTGTGTAATCAGTTGCATGGCATCAAAAACCATCTGGACATTCAAAGAGTGATACTGTTTCCTATTGCGGAACACCGCCTCAATTGCATGTGGTACTGTCAGCTCGACGTGGGTGCAGTCAACTGCGCCTATGCAATTTGGCATGCCTGCTATGGCATGGAAGGCCAACTTGGTGGCAATGACCTCGGGGAGGGTGCGGGGTAGGGCTATGTGTTGCGACACATGGCGCAACAGGGCATCCAGTACCTGTACCAGGATTTTGGAGAAACAGGGTTGTGATATGCCGTGCAGCTCACCAACCGTGTGTTGAGAGGTGCCAGTGCCAAGGAAATGCAGTACTGAGACAACCTTCAAGAGGGGGGGGATGGCAGTGGCAGTGTCAATTAGGCTGCTGATGTTGTCCTCAATCATGGCGGTGATGTGCAGGATTGTTGCACGGTCCAGCCGGTATAGTGTGTGGATCTGTCCTGGGGTGAGGTTCCAGGGTGAGGCCCTGATGCGTGGTATTGCTGGCTGGCGGCGGGGTCGGGCTGGCTGGGCAATGGGGTTTGCCATAGCTGCAGGGTTGGCTGGTTGCCGCCTGCGCCTCCTCCGCCTACGCCTCCTCCTCTGCGCCATTACTGCCACCATGTGCAGTGCTGCCTGTTGGTTGAGTAGGCCCAGTCCCAGTGCTACTAGACCTGCTGCCTGCATGGTTCTGTGTTGTGTTGGGCTGGGTGTGGCCCTTTTGTAGGCTCCCAGTGGCCTGCTAGGTCCAGCTGGGCTGATTTGGTGCACCTGTGCCCTGATTCAGTTCAGCAGGCAGTGTATAACGCCATGTTCGCGGTGGCGGCGGTTCCGCCACCGTGATCACGGTATTTACGCCATTCTTTTGCCGGTATTTCCGTGTCCGCGCTAGTTGTGATGCTCACGGTGTTTCGTGTTGACGGTAACGGAGGGGTTTCCGTGCAGACGGACTTAACGGGAACCCTATTTCCGCGGTGGCGGTTTAGGGTGGTGCTATTACCGGGGCCGCGGGTCATGATTGGGCGGACATGGAAACGGTGCCGGTATGGTTTTACCGGCAGTGTTAATTCCGGACCGGAGTACTTGTAATGAGGCCCAATGTGTTCACAATCAGATCTGTTCTCCCTGGCCCCAATTCAGCATTACAGTGTTCTTGCCAGACTGTGTACTTCTCCTGCTTAAACTTGTGCTCTAAGTTGCAACATTTCATTGTATTATTATCCGTTGCTCAATGCCTGCGAACTAGCTATGCCCTTCCTGCCTGACCAATCCCTGTACAGCTCTACACCCTGTCTTCCAAGGGCACTGGCCTTGTTCGTGCACCGTATACAATGGACATGAATTAAGTGTATTTCACTGTGAGGAAAAATCCATGTACGTCTGTGGCCTAATAATTCTGAAGTTGGTCAGGAAGTTACTTCTATGATTGGACCTATATTTATGTATGTGCACCCTATATTCTTATGCAATTACTGGGCGGTAAAACAGATGTGTACTGTGCTTTGTAGCTACTACTAATGACATTAATAAAAGAAAGCGTTTCCACTACTTGTAGTGCCTGTTGCACCTTTCTCTGCTTATACATGTGTGTTAAACGTAATGCATCACTGCACAATATGTCACGTGGGCTATACTCTCATTGTGTATTTCTACTATATGTTGCGGCCCTAAATTTCTTCATGAAATGCTCTCAGAAAACATATCTCTCGCACCTTTCTGCTCACAAAGAGGAGGAAGGGTGTACCTGTAACTAAGTCCACTGGCATTTTAATAGGCATGTAGTCCGTTCAATAGAGATTTCCTTAATATATAATTCCTCGTATGTTTGGGTTGTTTGAATTGCTTCCCAACAGCACTCTAGTCAATAAGAAGATGGCCAAATGCCATTGTTTCGATAATGAGATCCAAACTGCCAAAAAATTGCTGAGGCATGATCTACACTCTCTTCCTCATAGCAACATGGACATGAGTAGTTTAATTACAGCTGTTTGGATAAGGAAGACACAACATCAGAAGTGGCTTATGGCTCACAATTGGAAACTCAACAGAGAACTGTGGCAATTAAAAGCGTATTCTTCCAGTTTTCAGAAAACAATTATTCTGAAAGATACTTCAAGATTCCAAATCGACAAACTTTCTATTCAATGGGGTGTATATTAATGATTGGATCACCTTCATATCTAACTCTATCAAACTCTGGTAACCTCACACTGTGAGCAATCATTCTGGTAACACTGGCTGGCAATGTACTTCTAAGGATCCCAAGATTGTTGCTATGATTAAAAGCATAAACCACTAACGGGTACAAAGTGTAGATGGACTTTTGTCTGCTAAAAAAGAACCTCTTATGGTGGGCAAAGGTTTTGCATAGTTTCGTACAAGTAATCAGCTTTTTTGGGTTATCTCCCTAAGTACTGGACAGATAATATAATCGTGCCTGCTTACTTAGAACTACAGGGCCCTGGCTATGCTGGAGATACCAACCAAGATATTTTCTTGCTTACCTTTATCCAAATTTAACACTTAGATTTCTACTAATAATATAATTCCCATTTATCAGACAGTATTCTGTAAAAAGACCAGCAATACTGACAATGTTTTGGCTTTGGTCATTACAGTATAATCTGCCTGGGTAGCTCGTCACCACACCATTCCAGTTGTGTTGCTTTGTCAATGTTAGCTCAGCCTTCGACATAGTACAGAGTGACATGATCAGGGAACTACATGTGAGCTACATGTTAACACCAAGGTGGGAGTTAGGCTTGACCTAGGGTGTACTGGGACTAACTGGATTTTGACTTTTGTCAGTCTAAAACAGGAATATCGGCATCCTCCTTTACAACTTGGTAGACCACTCTGTGGCCTTAACATCAAACATGTTGTACCGTCCCAAGACGGGAATACTAGCATCCAATGATTGGGGTAATGGGATAATCTTGTCTTGATGGATTGTACTGCCAGAGGACTGCCAGAGCAGAATCTTCTCACTACTTACTCAGATAACAATGGGCATGTAATAAAGAGCAATACAACCAAGGTAACGGTTTTCTCTCCAGTAAAATACATATGTTAAATAAAGTATTGGTGGCTTTTTCATGGGAAGAAGGATGTGGTTGCTTCAGAGTTCCAATATATTTGGGGTCATCATTAATAATAAGTTAGACTGACTGCCACGACTAACAACGATTCAGTCTGCGATCGTCCAGAAACTGCGTGCTTTAAGAGCTTTTTGTACTCAGATACTGGGCATATTCTCTGAATGCCATTCTTAACATGTATAAGGCAGATACATTGCCACGACGACATATTGTGCAGAAATGTAGGCACAACAATTCTGTAGAAAGTTGAATCTACTTGAAAACAAAAGCTTAAAAACTCTAAGTAGTCTGGCAAACCAGAAGAAGGATGCAGACCCAAGGATGACAATTCAAGGATGTTTATTTTAAAAAGAAAACACCTATCTATCCTGGTGCTAATGGGGATGTTCCCTAAATACAAAACTTAACTAAGGGTGCTCGTCCATCATCAAAATCAAAAGTAGTCCCGAACCCGAACCTCATCACTATCTTGCCCTACCACTGTGGAAAACAAAACAAAAATAAAAGCAAAAAAAATAGCCTATCAGCTTAGGCTATGTCCGGTCTATTGTACTTTGGATCTCTCTCTGGAGATGGATTTTAGTTCATACAAAGATAGTTTAAAAAAAGAAGTGTTCTCAACTCTCCTGTTAGCCTCTTCAGATACACTGGTAAATCTCTATGTAATAAAATGCCTCAAGTTTACTACGTGGAGGACTGGCTTCCTTATTCCTGTCCACTTTCTCTCTATTGGTTCTGTATTTTGCACGGGTTGATTGAACCCTCCAGGTACCCTTCTTCTTGGGATTTTAACAATGTCACTTGTTTTTTAGGGCTATCCAGGCCGCTCTGGCTTTCAAGTTTTCTTAACCTCTCTGGTTAGATTTATACTTCTTGCTCGGATTGCAATATTATGGTTTCTAGGGGTTCCATAACTCTCCTTTATGGTTTCTTTTTTCTCTGTTGATTTCCACTTGCCTTCCTCCTCCCTGGGTAATCCTGGTACCATCTATGCCATTCAGGTTTGCTCCAGTGAATGGCATCCCAGTGGTTTTGTCCTTCTCCACAGTATCACTTTCACATATGTATCTACTTCCGTGCCCCTGCCCACTTCGGTAGTCTCTGCTTTCCTCATGTTCTAAGTGGAGGATTTGTCCCTCCCTTCTATCCTGGTGTCAGCATAGTTTCACCGGTCCCAGACCCACCATGGCTGCAGCTTGGTCATGCCACCAGGTAAGAGGCTCCTTCCGTCCCTGTCTCTTACTTCTCTTTTTCAGGCTGTTTCAGCAGTCACTGTGGGCCTCATATTCAAAATGGAGGATGTGTTCCTCCCCTCTGTCTTGGTAACAGCATATCTTGACTGCAGAGAGTTCACACCACCAGGTAAAATGGTCCTTACTTCCTTGTCTCTCTCTCGGCTGTCTCACCTTCCCCAGTGCTTGCCTTGCAGCTTATCTGCTTTCTCACTGTGTCTCTCCACCCTACCACTGGCTTCGTGGTCTAGTGTGGCACTGCCCCCCAGGACATCTGCACGTCAGAGTCTTGCGTCTGCATAGGATTCTTCCTCCATTCAAGTTTTGTGATCCCCTTTTTCTCGCCCCTATATTCTGAAGGCCTGTGCTGCTTTTCATCAGTTGCTGAGTTCAAGGGAATGCCAGTATGGTGTAAAAGCAATGTCAGTATTTTTTGGATGCAAAACAGAAACAACATCAGCCTCTTCTATTTCCATACATTCGGACAGTTTCTTATTCATAGGGAGTTCCTTGTAGGAATGGGAGTCATTGTTGCCAGAGGGAAGTCACTCCCAGTCAGGTCCCACTTTCCCTGGACACTAGAGAGGGTCTTGGTTGGCAGGCTCACCTCCCGAGCCTCAAAGTGGGTGGTTATCCCAGGAAGAAGGGACGAATTTCTAAGATTCATCACAGTAGATTACCACTAAATACTCCGGTTGAATATCTCTATGTGGAACTTAACATTTGCAAGATAAGCACTTCCTTAACTTCCTGATGCATACATCTTTACCTGAAGCTTGTTCACTCTCCAGAAACTCCTCTGCTATCAAATGTTGCTACTGGATGTGACTTACATGCCTCATTTCTTAGAGTCAGGGTGATCACCTTCATTGGGAACACAGAGAGTTCTTGCTACCCCCACATAAACTTTGAGTACACATAACTTACTTGCACTAGATTCAAAGCTGCCTAAGAAGTTATAAACACTGCTGACAAAGAACACATATTTGTAGACCTGGCCAAAAAGGCAACAGTGGACTGCATTTTGAATACCTTGGTAATAAACACACTAGTCTGCCCATTTTTTTGTTTTTTATTCTTATCTATACAACATGATAATGAGGGATTACATACAAATAAAATTGAATCTCATTGAAACATTGGAAGTAAGGGGTGGTAGGAAAGGGATAACCAAAGCAGAAAGAACGTGCACATTGTTTGTTGACAATGTAATGGAATCTATTAAGAATCTCTTGTTGGAGAGCAAATGCCTGATGCATGCACGCAGAACATAATGGTTATCATGTGGTAACATTGATGTAGTAAAGGTTAGGAATGGGGGAATTTGGAACGTATTAATGTTAGGAAATTATGCTATCCACATTTACTTTTTGACTAAGTTTTGGAATTGTAGACATGATTTGAGCAATAAATGACTTATTAATGTGTACATATATTGAGGTGTACTAATCCTATAAAAAGTCTTAATTGACTCTATTATTCACAACAATAAAAAATAAAAAAAAATAAAAAATGCCACAACTAGCATCATCACATTCAGAGTCAGGTGATCCTCATAGAACACATATTAGCCCCACCACTAACATATACATTGTGCAATTATTTTCAGCCAGGACAAAGAGCAACAGTATTCCAATACATGAGAACACAGCACTCGAGTAGATTAGGGAAACCTTGGTTGCCACATCTTTGTGTTCCTATGTGATATGGCACTATGGATAAGACTGGGATGAACCTACACGGCCCCAACCATAACCTTGCCCCAGAAGCCAATTCAAGTGAACACTAAGCCTGTATTGACATACCAGACATCATTACTGCTCTGTCAACATTGTTTAAAGCCCTAGCTCAACATGATGGAGGCACCTGAGCATAGAAAAGATATGAGTGTGCAAGCATGCTCCCCAATAACCTGTCAATAGAATTGTATAGGAATCTCCTGACATATTAGTTTGCCAAAAACGTGGTTTTCCACTGTTTCATGAGTGACGACAATCACTGGTCGAAAGCAGATGATGTTACCTTTCAGACAATGCTGTACCAGAATCATACAGTGAGGTACTCTCCACAGTGAGGCATGTACTGGATCAACCTGAGGGCCCAACAGCACTCTAAATCATGGAAAAGTCAACAACTGGACAGAACATTTTCTACAATGGTACAGTAATGAAGTCTGGGCTATAAATCACCTCGGAACCAGAAATGGAAATACATTAATGTGACCACGCACTGGGTGATGTTTCTTTCTCCTAACAGCCAAGCGTGGTCCCAATCCAAAAGTACACCTTTGGGTGAGCAAGTGCATAATGTTTGGTACAAAGCCACTTTGTGTATGTAAGGATTCAAAGGCAGAGGTCACAGGGGTATTGACATCTGAGAGAATGGCGTGGATATGGAGGCACAGTGGCAAAGCCTGTGAAACATGTCTCTGGGATGTATTACTGCTGGCATTTGGCCTTATTTCCTTACTACACAAGGAATGGCCAAGAAGATGAGCTGTCTTTCCTGTATGCCCATGCTTCACCTTCCATTGACACATTTCCTCGGCAGTTGCCATTCTTTGAGGGAAATTATTGCTGTGGCCCAGAAGATCACTCACACATCAGCCGTCCCTGCAGTGCAAACCATGTATTGCAGAAATTGGTGGTGTGCCACAAATTGCCACATCACCACTTGAACCTGTGGTTGACAGATCTACATGTATTAGCCACTCCCTGTTCCCAATGTTCCTGCCCCCAATTGCTTACATTTCCTGACGTGGGTTCTGCAAAGGACTCTCATGGATTCAGTTTTTCTGGTCACCGTCCTACACCAATGACATAATTCACCTTTCTCAGCCCACATTGATAGGGGTCTTCCACAATGCTGTGTTTTTCAATGCACCCTCCGTTGACCCTCATCCCACCACAACATAGGCCCTGCTTTGAAATGGGTGTTTTCCAACATAAGCAACTTCCCCACCACTGCATTTCACTAGCGACTCGATCTGCCAAAAAGCGGCTCCCCAAAAACTTGGACATTATCATCATGCCATTGCAGCACTCATCAACCAGCCTGGAAATTCCTCATTGGAAAGAGAAAGCAGACTGAGACATTGGTTCCGGCAAGGTTTGCCAATGTTGGGATTCACACAAACAAAATCAGTGTTTAGTGATTTGGCGGGTGATGATTTGGGTGTTGTGTGTAAATTCCAATTACCACCATCTTGATTTCTGCAATACACATGTTGGACTAGCTAAATGTTAAAACAGATTGTTTTAAACAGACACAGCCAAGCCTTAGGTGGGGCATTATTTACTCAAAAAGGTAGTTGCTTCAAACACATTTTCTAAAATAGTAAGTTAGCAGAAATCAGTGGATTGTGAGCTGCAGCAATCTCACAAAGCTTTCACCAATGCTGCAGAAATATGTAGTAAATAATGTATATATTTTAAAAAGTGGAGACAAGAGATAAGGCAGTGGGGGGCTGCATTTGACATTGCATCTGGCAGTGCAGAGAGTTATAAGACTCAAACTATTGCATCCATATAATTAGGCAATGTTGCTCACAGGACTTGGCAACTATTTATTTAAATAGTGACACAGATGGCTCAACAATCATGCTCAGAGACAGATCAAGGGTTTTTATTGAAATATCAATGGGCCCTCAATCTGTCCCTCCGTCCCTCTCTTCTCAATGCACCTCTTCCCTTTTTCCAGGCACCCATAGCCCCAGATTAGTATATTGTGATTGTTTCACCCTCACTATGCTAATTGCTAAATTAATTGAGATAACCTTTCCCCTAAAGGATTACCTAACTCTCGCTTCTCTAGCCATTTGTTGGGGCTCTTACCCGATGTGGGATGTGTGCCTTGCAGACACTCTTCTTCATTTTTTTAAAATGTTGTTTCATGCTCACTTTCTCCTCTCCCTCTCCTCGTCTTCCTACTAAACCCCTTCCCCCGTAGATACATGATAGTGAACCACAAAACATCAATGATATGCATATGTGCACATACTGCAGACCTGTCAGTGATGTTAGTGAAAGGTAGTGAAAGTTGGCCTCTCGAATGTCACACAAAGATCAACATGCAAGTGCAAGCACTTCAAGATGTTCAACTTAATAAATGGAGTTCTGGACAGAGATAAAGTTTTTATGACACACTGAGGCCAACTTTGAGCCTTGGACTATCAAGACCACCACATCAATTTTGCCAGACAGCACTCTGCCAGTATCACATCATACCAATACTTGTGGGACATTTATTTTTCAGAACCTCAAAGGGGTGGGTACACAAGACTTCAAAACCGACAAGCATAGGTGTTCAAGCTAAAACGATTGGCACACATTATCAAACATGAGGCACCCACAAGCTAAGAGTGGACCATGCATTTTTCTCGGTATACAAGCCAGTAAAGGCATTATCAAGCCTGAAACACATTGGGATCAAATTGGGCATTGCACATCACCATTTTCGGAACATGCCTAAATTGGAGATGTCATATGTAGCAGAGATAAGTAACTCCAGTTTACCTACTATATGACCCATGCACTTGCCTCCGACTGCACATTTCTGTTTAAATGCATGGGCGCAGTATAGTATACCATCCTTAGGCTAGATTGGCCGTCGCGATAACTGGAGGTAATTGCATGACTGTGGATGCCAGGGAGATGCAGACAAACATTCAATTTGTTTGCACATCATACTTCAAATTTAGTGTGTTTTTGAATCTTTGATTTTGGCATTGTTCTACAATACCATTGATGTCTTTTCATACTTACTGAATGTCACTTTCAAGACTCACTGAGTTAAGCGTTTGGGTACATTGCATGGAACAATACCTGGTGGTAACATGTGCGTGCTAATAATATAATGTATCAGCACTGCTTCCGTTGCAAACTATTTTCCAATGGGTGACTCTGCTTTTCGGATCCCAGATTTATTTCCCTGTAGATGAGGGGGAGCGGGGCATCTGCGGACTGAATACAATGCAAACTCTGTCATGCAGCGGATGGGCTTTTAAAGTGAAAGATTCCTTCTTCTTTTTCCACCTCTAAGAAATGTCCAGCAATGTGGTTTTCTTGGTTGCCCATTTTGTTATGTGACCACCATCTGATGCCTATATGCTTTGAAAGCTAACAC
Source organism: Ambystoma mexicanum (assembly GCF_040938575.1). NCBI lineage: Eukaryota > Metazoa > Chordata > Amphibia > Caudata > Ambystomatidae > Ambystoma > Ambystoma mexicanum. The sequence continues at coordinate 698,567,402 of NC_090930.1, forward strand.
ATTTAGCCATCTCAGCATAATATTTTCAGTTAGCTCAATACATTATATCATAACCGGGATTTGTTGCAAGAAGATGAAGAATTGTGTTAAGCTAATACAAGGACATGATCATTCTTATGTGAGAAAGAGTGTCACCCTTATACAGAAACACAGCACAAATAAAGACATTTGCACACCAAAGAATTGTGATACTGAATCAGTGACCTAACAACAGAAAAGGTGTAACACTGAGCAACGCCTTGCTTTTTTGTGATTTTAATATTGAGGGTTTCACAAATTGATTATGAATTTTTCTTGTTTTGCATTTTAAGGTGGTCATGTGAAAGGTAAGGGAACGAGATATAAAAAAATCCCAATGGTTTTGACAAGGAGTTTCCCACTGATTCTTTTTCATTTTTTGTTGGTAGAAAAGGGAAGGGATAGAAAACAAATGATCACAAAAGGGGATCTCAAAGTGGGAGTAAAAAAACAAGCAAAACACAGAACACAATTACATCAACAGGGAAGGAAACCACGAAAATAGCAGTCAGTGGCTACAGCACAAACTCTCCTGCTCTTTCCTAATGTGGATCAGTCCTTAATCAAATACATCCAGGAGCAAACCACAAAAGCGAAGGATGTTTTTTTTTTTAAGTCGCCCAAAAGTCTCCAGAGATTTGGTGACTCTGATTGGGCAATCAAACCTTTCTCAGATCATATCTGTAGCAGTCATGGTTGCCATCACAAGATCTTGCCAGAATACAAAAACCTGAACAGGATATTCAGCTCATCCCTTGAGATGGGCCAGGAGCAGATTGACATATTCTTAGTTGGAGTCACACCATCAGTTGGTGATGGCATAATGATGGTTCACAGAGGACCCTGTTGCTTCTAAATGAGGAGGCTCACTGTCACAGGCTTACGCTAAGCCCTTACATTTTAACTGCAGAAATAGTAGGAGCAACTTTTGCAAACCTCTACAAGGAAGCACACCGAAAAAGTGCCCAGACCCTCTAATTCTGCAGATTTGTATCTCCTCCTCAGACGAGGACACTCGCCTGCACTTGTGTTGTGGACAAACTGAATACGGCCCCTTTAAGAAGGAAGGGACCACAAAGGGAAGGAGGGAGCGGGGAGTAAAAGGGAAGGGGACAAGGGATGGGAAGGCAGTTGGGATATAGAAATAAATGAAGCAAGACGCAAGAGTTGATGTCCAGTGTATTTATTGAGAAAGTGTGTGAGTGCTACGCAACAACTGGCGACAAGCACCCGAGGAGATAAGGGAGACATGAACGGTGGAGGAGGTTGATGCATCCAACCCGCCTGCAGTGAGCAGGACCGCCGAAGACAGACAGAGCTGGCAGAGGCAGCTGCACAACGTGTGGAGACGAGCAGAGGAAGCCCACATGCTGAGCACCGATGGCTGTTTCCAGCACTGTGGTTGAGGGAGGACGCCACACGGTAAGAAGCACTGTGGTCAGAGGGGAGGAAAGGCACACATGATTCCACCCGGGCTGCGTAGCACATACGCTACGTTGTCCCACCAAGCATTCCCACTATAACATAAAGAGTTGGACAAGGGGCACCATAATACCCAGATGCATCACCACTTGCAGGTGCACGCAACATGTGCACGTGGCCAATTTCTATTTTTTAAAACAAGCGAGGAAAGAAGAATGTCTTATGAAGGGACACAGCAACACAGAGCTGAGCACAAAACGCTACATGCGCCCCCACCTTACTGAAGCTCTCCAAGCCTGTCTATAAAGGCACAAAGGCAGCACGTGCCACACAGCCTCCCACTCCCAAAAGGCATAATAACAGTGACATGCACAAGCCTACCCACAAGGGCAATAGCACAGCACCTGCCCCTGGAGCCTCACACTCCCAAGTAACACGTAGTACAGACAGGCAAGGAAAGGAAGGCTATGTCTCAAGGGGGTACAGCAGATGCAGGAGCTCAAATACCATCAGGAGTAGTCCCTACAAATCCGGTGACATTCTTATGACACCCCAACCCATTCACCCTAGAACCACAGGAGGATCAAGGCCAGAAATGGCAGGAAGGGATGGAAGAGTTAGAGGAATTCATGAGAGTGGTGGGGAACCAAGACACCCCCAACAAATTGGACATTGTCACATATATAATAGGGAAAGAAATGAAAGGGGTCATAAAAACCATTCCCCCCCAAGTAAAGTTGACATACCTTCCACTCACAACCACAATAAATTGATGGGTAGTAGTCCTCCCCAACAGAGACTACAAAAGAAATACATTTAATTAGTGCATGCAAGTACAGCACGAGGCAATTGGACAATTCATACTAAGTCTCCAGAAGAAGATAACATACTGCGACCTTGCCAACTACAATGATGACGAAGCCATTAGGCTGAAAGTAATAGAAGGGTGCATTTCGTCACAATTCAGAAAACACCTACTAAAGAAGCACCTCCCGCTGAAGGACATTGCAGACCTAGCAAGGATCTATGAAAGAGTTGATGCACAAGCGGCCAACATTGAAAATCCAAAAAAGACGGACACTTTGGCCGCCATAGCCACCTCCCCACAAGAACAAGCCAGATATCTGAGCATGGCACCCTGCCAAGATACATGTAACACCAACCACCGAGCCCCGCTGTAAAGGCAATGCTACAGGTGCGGTTTCAAGTTTCCACACAAGGGCCAATGCCATTCCATCATCCAAATATAAATGAGATGTGGCCAGGAAAACCACTTCCAGATTATGTGCCGGAAGAAAACACCACTACTACCGGCCTATGGACCACTTCCGCAGACCATCACCAACAGGAGATACGACCCTACAAGAACACCTAATCCAAGCCTATACCCAGAGAGAGACAGTGGGAGAACCAACTTCAACAGGAACTCAGCGCCATACGCAACCCAGCCAGGGTTCATAAGGTCTGCCGAAACTCTGCAAGTAGACACGCCTAGCCAACATCTCGAGACACCCGAATACTTATTTCACGCTCCACCAAACCAAGTGGAAGATCAAAGACCTCGACGAGAATATGCCACGGATGACCCATGTGAAAACTCTCCAATATAGGAAGACAGAAGAGAACCGCTATATGAATACGACAGGTACACCAGGAAATATGTTTGGCTCATATATGACAGCACCACTCCAAAAGTCATGTTGCAGATGGGTGGACTACACACACCGGTCCTCATCGATACAGGAGACACTGTGAATATCATGAACAAAAGCACATACAAAAAACCGTGGCGAGCACCTACCCGCTTCAACCATCACAAGCTCACATTTTCTAGTGGGGAGCGACAAGCCCCTTGCAATCTAAAGGCCAATTCTGCTGTGACCTTTTACACAGGGGACTCTGCGTTCCCGCCACAATCCATGTCATACATAGTCCCGTGACAGGGATATGTCTCCTCAGCTACAAGACGACCACTGCTCTACAGCTCATCAACATCCAGTACGATCAGTCCGAGATGGTACAGGGCCTCCCGCCACACTCTAAGACTGTGCTGGCACTATACCAACGAGAGATAAACGTTGATGAACTGAAAGTGAGGTTTCCAGAATTGATCAACTGAGTAGGCATGTTAAAGGAGGCAGTCATCCGACTGCATAATGACCCCACGGTGAGACACGTACCACAACACTCTGGGTGAATTGGGTTTCATTTGCAGGCCAGAGTAACACAAAAACTACAACTACTCCTTCAAAACAACATCATTGCGAGAGTTGGTGTCCCCTTGGTATTAGTGCCTAAAGCTGAAAGGCGCCTATGCCTTTGCGTAGACCTGCTCACTCCAAACACCATGATCCAGAGGTAGAGGCACACCGGGCCAAATATTGAAGACATGCTGGTACGACTCAACCAAGGCACCCGGTTCTCTAAGCTCAACCTGAATCAAGGCTACCACCAGCTGGTCATTGACTCCACTTCAAGACCCATTACCACATTCACAACCCATGAAGGGTTAGTCCGTTACAAGAGACTCAACTTTGAAATATCGTCAGCAGCCAAGATATTTCGAGAAACAATAAGCTGACTGCTTGTACATGTCACAAACGCTTTCAATTATAGTGATGATATTCTCGTGTTTGGTATCACGCAGGATCAACACAATGACGTGCTACAACAGGTGTGCAACAAATGGAGCCTTCCCTGGTTGGAGAATCAGGCACATATTCTCCAACCAGGGAATAAGAGCAGACCCTGACAAAATAAGTGTTATTGTGAACCTGGAGGCTCCAAGGGATGTGACAGAACTGCGGTCATTACTAGGTATGGCATGATGTTGCGCCTGCTACCTACCACACTATGTGATGCTCAAAAACCCCACTCAGACAGCTCCTCAGGAAAGACCTCCCATTCCGGTGGGATGACCACTGCCTGGAGGCCTTCTGCGCCATCGAGCGTGACTTATCAAATAACTGCCAACTGGCCTACTTCAATCCCAGCTAGGATACTGAAATCACAGTAGACGCCAGCCCATTTGGACTAGGCGTAATACAGGCAGTCCCGAACAACAAACTCAACATACAGATGGTGGCATACGCAAGTAGAGAGCTCACCACCATTGAGCAGGCATATTCCCAAGCGGAATGTGAGAGCCTAACTGCAGTTTGGGTGTGTGAGAAGTTCCACCACTTTGTCATTGGGAGTACTTTCGTTCTCATTACGGACCATCAGGCACTCCTCTCCCTCTTCGGGAACTCCAAGACCAAGATGCCGCCACGCATAGAATGGTGGGTTATTAGATTACAAGAATATGTCTATACCATCGCCCACAAGCCCGGGGGAGAGGCCAATACTATGCACTACTTATCTAGACATCCTGAAAGCGCACCAGAAAACAGCATGGAGCTTGAAGCAGAAGCCTTCATTGCATATCCGCCATAACAAAGGACCTCTTTGCTGAGAAGAGCAGAAATGATCCCACCATCTAGGTGGACATCAGCTCACAAACACCAATAGATGGTGGCACCTAACGATGGAACACTTTGCAAGCGGGAAGGTGGATAAAAGAGACCTGCAAAGGCTTAGCGAAAATACAAAGAGAGCTGGCCACAACAGACAAAGGAACCCCATTGCGAGGTTACCAACTAGTGGCCCCCAAGAGCCTCAGGAAAGCCCTAGTCGTCATAGCACACAAAGGCCACAGGGGAGGCGTCAACACAAAGAAAGTCCTGCAGGTTGCCGTACATGGACACAATAGTGGAGGACATGCTAAAACACTGCACACCGTGCCAGGTGACAGCTGCAAATATACCCCCATGCACGCTCCAAACCATACCACTACCAGAAGGACCCTGGCATAGGGTGGCAATGGATTTCAACAGGCCCTTAGAAGAGGGGGGCCATCTGTTGGTAGCCATCAACAAATACTCTTGTTTTCCCCTGGTGAAGCACGTCCAGTCAACAGAATTCCACCATGTAGTGGCAGTCATAGATGAACTGGGGAGTTCCTAATGTCGTGAAAACAGACAATGACCCACCGTTCAAGGGCCAAGAGTTCTGGATATTCTCATTGCATCTATGATTCGACCACCAAAGAATCACACCACTGTGGTCTCAGGCCAACGGCATGGTGGAACATTTTATGGCTACCATAAAAAGGACACGTCAAAAAATGGTTGCAGACCTGGTGTCCATGCCTCAGGCCATATCCTGAATGCTTATAAGCTATAGGAACACGCCCCACGAGACAACAGGACAAACGCCCACCAAACTCATGATCAAATATAAACCACAGACCCAACTACCGTAACTTGAAGACTACACCCCAGCAGAAAACCCAGAGATCAGGGAACAAGAGGCTTAGATATGAAGGAAGGCTAAGGAGTGGACAGATCCGAAGAGAAAGGCACAAAAACCCCAAATCCCGGTGGGCGAGGCTGTGCTTGTCAGGCAGAGACAACAAAGAAAGACTGAGGCAAGATATCGACCCAAACCACTCGTGATCACTGAAGTCAAAGTACCAATTATCACAGCCCTGGGAGAAGACGTAGAGATACTGAGAAATGCCTTGTTCTTCCGCAAGCTGTTCCAAGAGGAGTCCAACAAAGAGACACACACACAGTGAAAGAAGAAGAGGAAGAAGAACCCAGGGTGGAATTGACTGAGGACCGCCGCCACAAACACCAGAAGTGGAATCCTGCGAATCCGCAGGCTGCCTCATTGTACTATACGCAGGCCCCCCGCATGATCGAACAGATGTAGGCTACAAACTCCTGTGATAAATAAGGGGGTGGGGTGTTGTGGACGAATTGATTATGGGCCCTTTAAGAAGGAAGGGACCATGAAGGGAAGGAGGGAGCGGGGATGAAAGGGAAGGGGTGGGGACAAGGGAAGGGAAGGCAGTTGGATATAGAAATAAATGAAGCAAGACACATGCGTTGGTGTCCAGTGTATTTATTGAGAAAATGCGTGAGTGCTACGCAACAACTTGGTCACTCCATCCATCTTTGGGAACAGACAAGGCCGTTGCAGGGAAAACATGCTATAAGCTGCTGCAGAAACCTAATTGAACACAGTTAACCGTTTCCCTACTAGAGGTCAGATTATCTACATTTTCCCTTTGTAACAAAAACGGGACATATTCATTCATCACCAGTTTTGCCTTTTGCTTAATACCGAACGGTGCACCTACGTTTCCGCTCACCCCATATTGTGTAAACATATTTTAATTAGCGTAAAAATTAAGTAGACTGATTTGTGTTTTTATGGCCTCATTTTTGCACAAGTGCAACTTTTTTAAATAATATGGATCGGGACAAAACATGTTTGATTGATTGCTTATTACCTAAGAAGCAGCAATGGAAATGGCAGATACTCTTACCCTAGGAGCCATTATTTCTGAAAATAGGGCACTGCAGGCATCCTGAATTTAAGAATTCTTCATTTGTCCCAATTAAACTCCTAGTAATTCCTTGCAGGTAGGATTACACCTGCCTCCAACATAGTCGCTGCAATATTTAAATTCAGCCTGACAAGATGACAACCAACCTCAACCACCATCTTGAATTAGATCTGGATGTATTCAGCATGTGTCGGTAAATATGGCTCTCAGTGCAAATCAAACATGCTTTTCATGGACAAATTCCAGGAAGATTTGATGGTGATTTGATCTTCCAGAATTAATATAATTTCCATACTAAAAGACAACCATTTAATAAGGACGCATGATTAGTGGGAGTTCTGAGCAGCCTGTAGGTTGAAAAGGAAACAATTAGCAAAATGGTTCATCGAGAAAATAAATTGTTAGGAATTATACATTTATGTAGTACACTTAGAAAATCATATTAATTGCAATTACTTCCCTGATTCATATTGAAGCAGTTGGGATAATTCGACAATTAAAGGTAATAGGCAAATAGTTTGCAGGAGATTGGAGGAAGCTGGTGCTTGAAGGGCAGAGAGTGATTGTTAATGCTTTTCCTGAAGCGTCAATGGAAGCCACAAAATGGCGCTGGGTGTTCTATGCATTTCTGGCATCATTACGGCAGCACAGCACGTTATTTGTATTCGTTTGCTGACACCTATAAAGTATGCTGTTGCTATCCCATTGATGTGTTTTTCAGAATAAATCAACACAATGGCGACTTTGACCCCTGTGAGACACTTTTCCCATCTGGTATTAAACAAGAATGTGCCAGCAGCTATTAGTCATGCATTCTATTCTTTGTCTAGAGTTATATTCTTCTTAATGTAGGAACATGCTTAAAATGGCCGGCAATGTAACTCCAAAGGCAATATCTGTATGTTCTTATGAAGTAGATTCATCTTTATATTTAATAATTAGATAGTGTATCTTTATGTAATATGCTAAAACGTAGCCACCTACTTGAATTGCAAGTCTTGGACGGAGTGAAGAACAGCAAACTGATCAGACCACCCAAGGCTTATTCGAGCGCCCACACTAGTGCTTTGGGTCTGTTTAGAAAGGGGACCAAAGAGTAGGGAATTAATATTTTAAGGCATAGCCTAAGAAGTTCGTAGAACGGCCTGAGAATCACAAGTAATTAAGGAGCCCTTAAAGAACGAGTGGCCGATGTAGTTGAAAAGTAGCCCAACAGATGTAGTCCCGTGGCATGAACGGTCTTAAATTGTAGTTTACAAGGTGTGTTTAATATAATCAATCAATTAATCAGCAGTCAAAAATAGTATTAAAATAAAAACATCCAAATCTAAACACGAAATTCATATGTATATGTGTGCAGAGCTACATTCTAGTGCTTGCAGCAATGTGGATGGTTGTCGGGTCAAGGAGATTTGAATCACTTACCAATCCAGGAGTAATGGTTAGTGATATGATATTTATAATCGCTTAATACCCAGAGGTTTCTAAGCACGGACGAGGATGGAACCTGTGTTACTCAGTGTCGTCTTGCTTCCAAGGCAAGCATGTTGCCCCTGAGCTATCCTCCAGGAGAAATGTTTTGAAGTGTTGCTAGCAGATCATTACATATGCATACCAATAACACTTCTTTGCCCACTCAGGTTCATCTCCACAGAAAAGCATTATTGACGAATCAATCCAGACATGTTGTGAAGAATTGCCATCTAGCAATGGTACAAAGCCCTGCATTTTTTAAAAATTGAATAATACAAGGATGCAGGTCGATCCATATGTGAAAGGGTAATCTGCTGATCAGATTCCCCTGGCCAATTCCAAAAGCACAGTATTTATATTTAGCCTGCTGAACCAGTATCCTGACTCACAGCGCCTGCTCTACCAATAACACCAAGCAGGTTCAGAGGTCATAGATACCCATATGACAGTGGCACTGACAGAAAAGTATTTGTGCCACGCAGGGACGGCATTTAAGATAAGCACCCTTGTACCAAAACGACAATGATCATAAGTAACCCATGATGGTGGAAGGATAATCTCTCAAATAAAGCTATGCCTGAATTTAGGCATAGTACATGGTATTACTTCGATCATGACTGCCACACCACAATTGATAACGCGCATGTGTCAGCTCCTGTGAGTCAACCCTGCTGTGGAAGGTGATGTTTATTCTGGTCAGCTGGTTGTAGCCCGCATCATGGCAGTACAGGAACCTGGAGGGCTTGGCCTCCTCTTTCATCTCTTTGTGAGGGCATGTTAAACCCTCCACATGAGACAGCTGCACAGCAGGAAGCTGTCCTCGGCCCGGGCATCAAAGCAACATATCCATTCAAAGGGATTAGCCTCACGCCAGGGTGATGCATCTCTAAAGTGCTTTGTTCTTAGTGAGAAATGAAAGGGGCAGGAATATGAATATCCTTTTTGTGGCTAGTGGTTTACCTAGCACCCCTGGAACTACACTCAGGGTGCTGCTGTTTCCAGTCTGTTGCATCATCTCTGTTCTTCCTTTGGGGTTGTTTTTTGTACATCATGTTCAATTCATTCTAATTGTATATGGTGTGTTTGATTAAAGTACCTATACTTTTATAGAACCTTGATTGGATGTCATGATTCCTGCCCCTCATGTCCCCAGCCCTCCAAGATGTCAGGCTGGAGCCAGGCCACGATCACCTACATGGCCCTCAAGGGCCTCTCCATCGCTCCAAAGACCCACTTGGAGTCAGACTTGGCGCTTGTGCCACCAGACTCACTCACTCCCATAGGATAACATTGGGGATTGGACTTGGATAGTGCATTGATGGGGACAAGATGGATGCCCCCACATATTTCGGTTCCCAGAACTGCATGTGTAGTCTAGTCTTTTGGGTGTGGCTCAGCCCGGAGACACCTGGGATACCCAGAGATTATTTAAGCCACACCCAGGCTGAGAAACATGCTTTGTGTTCTGTAACACTCACCTGGTATCCAAGGCCCCTCTCAAGGTGGCTCTTCTGTCTGGTCCTGGTTTGGTTGGATGGTTTGATGAAATCGTCTAAGCAAGCGAGGTGCATGGATGTACTCACAAGGATCCCATGTCCTGTCTTGTGGACCATACCCCTTCCAGTCTACTAAGTAGTATAATTTGGATCTGACGTACTTTGAATCCAGGATGTCCTTGACTTCGAATTCTGGCTCCCTGGTGACTACTACTGGCTGCAGTGGCTTTGCTACCCGGGTCCCAGGTTGAAAAGGTTTAAGGAGAGACATGTGGAACACAGGATGAATCTGCATGTTTGACAGCAGAGCTAGTCTGACCGCCACAGGATTTATCACGGAGGTGACGGTGAATGGACCCAGGTATCTTGGACGGAAAGTTCGGGTTCCTTTAATGGACACGTGTTTAGATGCCAGCCAGACTTTGTCTCCCACTTGGTAGTTGGGGGCCTTTGCTCGGTGTTGATCAGCAAACTTCTTTTGGCGATTCTTAGCTTGAAGTAGGTGTTCAGCTGCCCTTTTAAAGGTTTGCAAAATGGTTGTGTGCAAGGTTTTTACTGCTGGCATTTCCAGGGTTGTAGGAACGTCCAACTCAGAAGTACGTGGGTGCCAGACATACATGGTATAAAAGGGTGTCTGCCCAGTGCTGGTGTGTAGGGAATTATTATAAGCATATTCAGCTATCCATAATAGGTCGAACCACCTTCCTTCAGGTTGGTGTAACATGCAACGCAGATACTGCTCGAGCGTCTGATTTGTCCTCTCAGTTTGACCATCCGTTTGTGGATGGTGACTGGTGGATAGCCGGATGTCGATCTGGGCCATAGAGCAGCATTTTCTCCAGAAGTTAGATACGAATTGAGTACCTTGGTCTGAGACCAAAACTGAAGGAAACCCATGGAGCTGTACGATGCCTTCAAGAAATACCTTTGCCAGAGTGGTAGCATTTGGGAGCCCCTTAAGAGGAATGAAATGTGCTATTTTTGAAAATAGGTCCACGACCACAAGAATAGTGTTAAACCCTTGACTGGGTGGAAAGTCAGTAATACAATCGAGGGACAACGTGTGCCAGTGTGCTGGTGGGATTTCCAATGGTTGTAATAGCCCAGCCAGTTTCTGATTGGATGACTTGTTTTGAGCACACACTCCACAAGATAGGATGAATTGGATAATGTCTTTACGCCATGTGGGCCACCAATAATTTCGTTTGACCTTGGCTAGGGTTTTAGCGATTCCGGGGTGGCCCTCGATCAAGGAATCATGATAACCGGACATTACTGGTTCTCGTCGTTCTTGGTTTGGTAAGAATAAACGATTCCTGAACTATGGCAACTGATCTTTTATCATGTAATTTTCTCGTTGTGCACTCCACGCTTGTAATTGCTCCGGACTCATCAGGTTTTGGATTTCTTCATGTAATTCTTTCTGAGTTATGGTTGTTGTGATTCCTAGGAGCTTGTCACTCGGGATGATTGCTATTGGGTCAGGGGTCTGATACCCTTGCTCTTCCACCCCCATACGGGAAAGGGCATCGGCCTTCTCGTTTTTCACCCCTGGTCGAAATGTAATCACTTAGTCATATTCAGCAAAAAAAAAGAGTCCAACGTAGTTGTCGTGAGGATCGGGCCTTTGCCGTTTTTAGGTACTGGAGGTTCCGGTGGTCAGTTATTACGGTGATTGTGTGTCTGGCGCCCAAGAGGTAGCGCCACCATGCCTTAAAGACTGACTTAATGGCCAGGAGATCTTTGTCTGTAATAGTGTAATTGAGTTCAGGGGGTGTGAATTTACATGACCAGAAGGCAACAGGGTGTAACTGGCCCGTTTCGGGGTCCTTTTGTGAGAGGATGGCTCCCATAGCCATGCTTGAGGCTTCTGTTTCCACCAGGTATGGGAGATCAGGGCAAAGGTGGTGTAAGATTGGGGCAGATGTGAATCTTGCTTTGAGGTCCTGGAAAGCTTCCTCAGCTTCTGTTGTCCACTGGAACTTTTTGTTGCTTTTCCTTAGCAATGACGTGATGATTTGCGAAAATCGCACGATTTGCGAAAATCCTGGGATGAACCGGCGGTCGAAGTTTGCAAAACCCAGCATATTTTGAACCCCCTTGAATGAATATGGGGATGGCCAGTTCAAGATAGCATCTACCTTGTGTACATCCATTCGGATTCCATTCGGGCTGAGAATAAAGCCCAAGAATTCTACCTCGGAGATGTAGAATGAGCCCTTTTTGAGCTTGGCGTACGGCTGGTGTTGACAGAGTTTCTCCTATAAGGATTGGACGTGTTTAACGTGGTCCTGCTTTGATGCGGAATATACTAGAATATCGTCGATGTACACTAGAGCACAGACATCAATCAATTCCCATAGGACATCGTTCATGAAGTATTGAATGCTGCAGGCACGTTGCAAAGGCCAAAGGGCATTACTTGATATTTGTACAAGCCGTATTTGGTGCGAAAAGTGGTTTTCCATTCGCCCCCCTGTTTTACGCGAACAAGGTGATATGCCCCCCTCAGGTCTAGTTTTGTGTAGATTTGGGCATCTTTGACTTGATCAAGCAATTCAGGAATCAGTGGCAGAGGGTAGCAGTTTTTTACGGTAATCTGGTTCAGTGCGCGATAGTCGATGCACGTTCTCAAGTCCCCCTCCTTTTTTGGTACGAAGAATAGAGGACTGGCTGCTGGAGACTTCGAGGGACGGGTGAACCCATTGGCCAGGTATTGGTCAAGATAGGCCTTCAGGTGCTGGTTTTCTGGTTCTGTGAGTGCGTAAATTCGCCCACAAGGGATTTGTGTGCCGGGTATCAGATCGATTTGGCAATCGTATGGTCTATGCGGTGGCAGGGTATTAGCCTGTTCTTTCTGAAAGACATCTTGAAAGTCCTGGTATTCACTTGGTAGGGTGCCGATTGCCACAGTCGCAAGCGTGGAGGTTGTGGTGTCTATTGGTTGTTTCTCTTGGCGATAACATGTGTGGGCGCAAGTCTCGGGAAAGGCCAATTCTTTTGCTCGCCAATCGATTCAAGGTTTGCGAGCTACCAACCATGGCATTCCCAAAATCAACCGGAACTGTGGTGCCTTAAGGAGGTCCAAAACGATATATTCCTGGTGTCCATCCTGGCACAGAAGGGTTAAAGCTGCAGTGCATTGGGCTACTGGACCAGAAGCTATTTCCGTGCCGTCCACAGTGGTAACAGTGTCGGTGGTTCATTTAGGGCGTAACGAAGCACCATCTTTGCCGCAAGATCCTGGTCGATGTAATTCCCAATGGCTCCACTGTCAATGTACGCTCTTACTGCATGCATCCGAGATGGTTGTTGGTGATCGATCAAGAACACAGAGTGCAAAATGGGAGGTCTGTAGTTCACTTTCTTCTCTCGGCAAGTGGACCCCTACACTTGCCGGGCTGGGGAGTTTTCTGATTCCTTGATGGTATCTTCCTTGTCCGTGACCCCTACCGTCCTCCTCGGTGGCTTCTCAGGGCACTCTTCAAGGGAATGACCTGACCTTCCACAGTACAGACATAGCTGCTTCTGTCTCATTTTATCCCTTTCCACTTTAGTCAAGGGGTATCTGATTCCCCCGATTTACATTGGTTCTCCTGAACCTTCCGTTGTGCGGGCAATATTGTCCCTTGAACGCACATACATGGGCGATGGTCCGGTCTGGTTCGATCTGCTCTTCGGTCCTGCAACCTATGATCCAGTTGAACAACAAGGTTAATGAAGTCTGAGCAGTCTTTTGGGGGGTTCACTACTTGTGCAAGAACATCCTTGAATTCCCCCGTAGCCCCCGATGAAATAACGTGGTTCTCTTCTCCACTGGCCATTCTGCTTCAACTACCAGTCTATTGAACGTGGCTATGTATGTTAATAGGTCTTGATTCCCTTGGTGTAGGGACAGAAGTTGGTTGTCTAATGCCTGCCCATGAGTACGACGGGCGAACAGTTTTTCCATCTCCTGCTGAAAGTCTCTGAAGTCATGCAGCAAAGGATTGTCTTGGGCCACAAAGGTTACAGACCAGTCCACGGCGCTACCACTCATGTAGGATAGCACAAAAGCGAAACGTGATTGGTTATTCAGAAAGGCCCCTGGTCTAAAAAAGGAAGTGCAGGCGGCACTGGTTCATGAACGTTGCAAACCTCTTGGGATCCCCCGTAAATTGTTCGGGCGGGGCCAAGGGAACTGCCCCAGGAAGGGTTATCTGAACGGGATTGGCTCATGGTGCTGGCATCGAAGGCACGCTTCCCGGCAATGGTGCATGTCCTGCTTGTGACTGGAGAAGTTGCCGGATTAAATCATCAGTGCGTTCTTTGGCTACTATCAGCTCTCTCCTCAGGGTGTTGGTCTCCTGCCTGGCTGCATGTACTTCGGAACATAGCTTCCCCAACATGTGGGCTAACTGGTCGGTTTCTGACGTTTCCATGACGCCCAGGTGGATTTTGATGTGAGGCTTTGTGTAATGCTCACCTGGTATCCACGGGGACATCACTCAGCCTGTTCTGACCTCTTATGAACTCGAACCCTTCCCTGGAGTCTACTCGACTGGAGACTGGGCCTTGTTTTCTTGGAAAGTGTGCTCTCCATCCTGCTTTCAGCGCAGGGGCACGTTGATTGATGTGGGCTCGTTGCTGCCTAGTTACTTCACTGGCAAGAGTCTGACAGGTGAGTACAATGAGTCTTTTGAACAGTTCTCTAACTTCGTTCCTTTCCTTCCTTAGATGATGGCCGGTGTCCGGGGATGGCGACGTGCTGCTGAGATGAGTAGCGCTGAAGGTGAGTGATAGTGCGATGCAACCCTTTCGTATTTGTATTGAACTGACTTCTTTTTTTATGTCTTTTAGGTGCCATGACGTTTTCAGGGTGGATGCCGGTTATGAAGAAGAAACGCGGTGAGTAAGCGCGGTATGCGGCGCCTCTAGATGGTTCCACGCTAACCTGGAGTGTCTTTTTCCTCTTGCAGATGGATGAGAAGTTCTGGAGACAGAGTTCCCCCAGAGCGGCTGGGATTGAGGTAAGCGTTTTAAGCTCGTACAGTCTTTAAAAATAAGCAAAGATTTGCTGAATGCTTACAAATGCCTTTTTTCTGTTCTTTTCGCTTTTCCTTAGGAAGCGGCGTGCCGGGATGGGAATGAAACTGCCGAAGATGCACGCAGAACAGAAGGAGCGATGAATGATGGGCAGAAGCGCCGCAAGGTAAGGCTGTTCCTAACGGTGTTTTTGTTCCGGCAGGAGCTGAGCGCAGAAGAAAGATGCAGGCCTACTGGAGACAGATCCAAACACGGTGAGTGTCACACTGCAGGTGCAGAAAACACAAAGCATGCTTCTCAGCCTGGGCGTGGCTTAAATAGTCTCTGGGTATCCCAGGTGTCTCTGGGCTGAACCACACCCAAAAGACTAGACTGCACATGCAGTTCTGGGAACCGAAATATGTGGGGGCATCCATCTTGTCCCCATCAATTCACTACAAGTCCAATCCCCAATGTTATCCTATGGGAGTGAGTGAGTCTGGTGCCACAAGCGCCAAGTCTGACTCCAAGTGGGTCTTTGGAGGGATGTAGAGGCCCTTGAGGGCCATGTAGGTGATCGTGGCCTGGCTCCAGCCTGACATCTTGGAGGGCTGGGGACATGAGGGGCAGGAATTATGACATTGGACATTCCATTCATTTTGAACTGTGACACTGTGTTGTTTGGGTCATTACTGGTTCACCTTCCCTCAGACCACATTACCGGAAAAATCATATGAGGTATATCTCTTAACTGTCCCTTTGTTACCTTTAAGATTGTGGTGTGTTTTCATTTGTAGAAGTGCGAGGGTTGACTGGTCCATTGTACCCCTGCTTACCTTTCTACTCCAGTAGGGCAGCATCCAATTCATCACACATGCCACCTCTGGAGGGAGGGGCGATGATAAACAGAACCAATTTTTTATTATTTTTTCAGTTTCTTGTATAGCACCAAGACAAGGCAAACCAGGAGGTATCAGGGCATTCACAATGACAGATAACAGATAAACAATCTTTTACAGAGAGACAACACGCCAGAACATTATTATGCAATGTAAACAACTACTGAATCAACTAGGTAGGTTTTCATTTGTTTAAACAAGGACAGAGAGCGGCAACCCCTCAGATCAGTTGGTAAGGTTTCCCAGAGTTTGGGTGCAGTGACGTGAAAAGCTCTCTGGCTCACTATAGCCAGCTTTTATCATGGCACAAACAACAGGTTTGCAGAATGTGACCTTAGTTTCTTATGGTTAGGAAGCCAAGAGATTCCTTCAGAAAGATAGATTGAACTAATGCCAAAAAATCATTTATGAGTTGGAGTATGAATTTGGAAAGAAATCCTATCTTCATCTGGCAGCCAGTGTAATGCTCGTCTGGCTTCAGAAACATGCTTTCCTTTACCTAGGCTTTTAATCATGCAAACTGCAGTATTTTGAATTGCTTGCGGTTTTGATATCTCTCCTTTGCTAATTTCGTATTGCAAGCTTCTGCAGTAATCCAAGATGGCTCCAATAAGTGCTCTTGCTACAACCGTACAGCTATTCTTCGATAAAAAAAGTTAAAATTGACTGAACACATTTAGATGTTAAGCATAGGTGGCTGCAATGCTGTTCACATGTGCCTTCATACTCAGTTCCAATCTCAATAGATGTGCAAGTTATTTACCTTCTTCAAAGGTGCAATAGTGCAACCAGCTATAACAAAGCTTTCATATTGTATTTATTCTGCTTGTACCAACAGGCATCAGCACTGTTTAAGCATCATTCAAGGCCATACCATTAAAGGCCATCCACTGCTGAATGAAGGAGTAGACTTCATTGACATATTGAGTGTTTTTTCATAGTCTCCTGAGATTGAAAACAAGCACTGCGTGTTGTCTACTTAATCGGTGTACGTTATCCCCCTCTTGTTCAATAGCTCACACAGAGGTTTAGCAAAAGCATTATAGAGTTTTGGTAATACGCAGGATCCCTGAGGTACCCCAAATGGCATGTTAACCTCATAATCTTCTGTAGTGCCACTGAATAAACTGGAAGATTGATCAGAAAGAAGGATTTCACCCAATTTGCTGCAAATGGAGAAAAGAATGCAGACTGTACCAATCTCTCAACCAATATGGAGTAGTACACTAAATCAGAAGCAGCTGACAGGTCCAATAACATCTGCATCACAATCTTACCCTTATCCAGGGTAAGATGCAAGTCCTAGGTGAGCTGTAAAGCTGAAATTATTGCTGCTCTCACATACCAGTAATCCTGGTTGCAGTTGCTCTTTGTGGTTCTACATTGTTGCTGTTAGCATTTTGTAGGATGAACAGCTGATGTGAGAGAACTGTTACTAGCGAACAACATCACATGGGGGTACCACTGCTTATCATGAGCAGTGCAAGTCACTAATATGGCATACTGTAGATTTGAAGCTGAAGACTAAGGCAGATTCAAGGATCAGAATAGACACTAAAAGTGTACTGGGTACATAAATGGGAGGAAACTCAGGAGTTAAAAGAACCAACATATTGACCAAGGCTAGACAGGAAAGGCCAGGAAATATTAAGAAAGGTAGGCATAGGCCGAGAAAAGACAGAACTGCTCATAATGGGAAACTGGAGAAATAGTGGCAGGCTGTCACGACCCTCGCCCAAAAACCCCTCTGGAAAACCCATAGGCCAGGTGGAGTAAGGACTCGGGCCTCTAGAGCCTGGCATCCTCTTCAAAAGCCCTCATAGGGCCAGTCCTGGCACCTATGGCGCCAGGCTCATACACCATGAAAAACAATGAGCTTGGGAACTACTTTATTGTATTGTCAGCCAACATGGAGGCATCCACATAGCTTGGTTCTTAAGAACCAAGCTATGTGGTCTAGTGTTTTGGGTGTGGTAGCCTAGGGACTACTTTACCTGGACTATTTTGTTGGGGCTATTTAAACCACACCCGAGCAAGACAACACGCTTCGCGTTACTTTGCAGCTTGCAACGTGACGCTCACCGTGTCCAGCTATTCCCTTGAACCTCAGAGAAGCAGAACCTGCAAGGAGACAAAAGGAACATCATTAGCAGCAGCATCTTACCTTCAATCTTCATCTTTAAAAACTTGCAGCTACTGAGAACAGCTTCCTCTAATCTGTACGCCTCCCGGACAGAACGACCTGAAAGAGGAAGATAGAGGCAACATTAAAGAAAGCAGTAGAGACATTTACAAATTACGAACTGCTCAAAAGGCTTACCTGGCTGGTCGCCTCTCGGCTGGCACCACTACGGGCATTCCACTCGCGCTGAAGAACACTGCGGCCTACAAGGAAGGAAAACATAGGTTAGCAAAGGCAAGACTTTGCAGCGCTGCGCATAGCGCTTACTTACCGCATCATAGCGCTCTTAATGCGCCATCATTTACCAGCGGGGCTCAACCAAGCCAGTTCGCCGCGCTGAAGCTCTGCATACCTAAGGGAGAAAAAGAGACTTTTAAACAAAGAAAGGCATGCAGGATAGCAACAAAACTAAAGAACAGCAATAAGACCTACCGGAACAATATCAAACGGGCCAGCGTCAGTGAAGTAACTGGACTGCACTCACCCATGAAAGACAACGCGCCCCTGCAAAGAAGGCAGGACGGAGAGCATGCCTAATTCTACCACAAGGTGAGGAGAGGGCCCCAGAGGGACTGAAATCATATGGGGGTGGAGGGAGGATACTTACCCCAGTCGGTCAGTCTTGAACACAGTCCTCCTGTATTTTCAGGCAGAACCTTCCCCGTAGACCACATCAGGGCAAAGCTGAGAAGCATACCAGCGAGTAACCCGGCTGGGTGGCGTCCCTGTGGATACCAGGTGAGCGTAATACAGACAGAGCCAGTCTTTCCTCAATAGTAAAATTTATGATACAGAATTATTGGTTCAACATCTATGTTTGAATCTCCTGATATACCAAAGTGATGCTGAGCCTTGGTGTAAGCGTTATGCCTACAAAGTATGAGGATGTGGCACATCCTGCATGTCGTAGTAGCAAATTCACTGTATCTCAACACCTGCAGAGCCTACCAAACATGTCAGCACCAAAGAAGGACGCTCATAATGGTGCTTGTTGTTCTCCAGCATAGTGCTGGTTGGAATTGTCAATGCAGAAACGGCTTTGTATGCCAACACCAATGGCAGCAAGACACTAGTGCAGATGCAGGTGACAGGCACGTGGTAAGGGAGAGGTGCATGCTCCTGCATCCCTGCAGCAGGGTGCAAGAGACGTGGCAAATTGCCTCCCTTCTGTAAAGTCTGGAGACTGTGGTTTCCATGCTAATCATAGATCGATAAAACTGGTGTAAAGACGAGGAGCGTGGATCTGTAAGGTAGGTTGTCTAGTGTGATCACATGCTGCTTAACATTTCCAGTCGATGAGGAAATGCAAATGCCTGTATTGTATTTATGGTTCATTGGTGGAATTTATTTCATATTTCACTTCTCTATCAACATTGATCAGGATGGTTTTCAGTCTGTACAAACAATTTTCACATTCTGGGATAAATTGATGCATGATACATAGAATACAGGATGTCATTTCCATTCTGCTGATAGGTTAAGGCAGTATGTTACAGACAAGAGTCAGCTAGAAATGGGGAAGCGCTCCAAACCGATTGATGCCAAATTCTCAGGGTGGTTGTGGAGAGTCAAGTTCTTAAAGGAAAGCCATACCCTGTCTGTAACCTGATAGGCTCTGTGGTTCTTTTTTATCTGCTTGACATTGTTGGCTTTTTGGTATTTTGCAATATGTATGAAAGACAGCAGGTGATGAATTTCTTGTATTTTCTGATGCATTCCAACAGATGTAAGCACCTTGCTGGTAGCTACAGGCCACAAGAAATGCTATTTATGTTGCAGGCCTATTACAACATCACAGAATGTATCCTATGGCTAAATGTTTTCAGTTGTTTTAAGCTAATTCATCTGTGGTGTCCAGATGTTCAATATACCATGAAATTGATATAGGACTCTAATGGATGCATATTTATGCTAACAAGGTCACGTATCTTGGACAGGAAACTGCTGGAGAAGGCAGGAAGGGAAATGTGACAACCTAGTATGATGCTGGATGAGGGAAGAGGAGACCCAGTGTGCCACATCCAAGTTTTTTGTAACTAAAAAGAGAGGGAGCCCTCCCTGTGAGGGTTCCTTGAGAGCAATGTTTCCCCAGTGAGCCTAATGCAATCATCAAAAAAGAGGACTTTGAGCCAACCAGGAGGTGCAGTCAGCAGAGGGGGGGAATTATGATGAATAGAGGAATGGTTTATTTTGAGTCTTGAATACAGTTTTTAGCTCTGAGTTTCTGATGCCGGTTTTTAGTGAGGAAAGTTGCAAAAAAACTCTATCTTCAACAACTTGATATTCCTCCTGCAGTGCTGTATCGATAAAGAGCTGGTGTCCTGTAAAACAAGAAAGGAATAGTTACGTTTTCTTCAAGTCTTTAAATGAGATATATGCCCCCTACTCAACCTGGAACCAGGGGACATTATTAAAAAAACCTCAAAGGAATGTTCCGGTTCGACTGCTAATTCATACAAAGTTAAATCAGTCAAAAATGAATTCAATCAATGAAAGAGCATTTGGGTGACCCAAAAAGAGTTAATCTAAACATAATTTCCATGACATTCATTTACTGAATTAAAAAATAATAATCTCATACTGCAATTCATTTTTATAAACATAAAAAAAGGAAGTATCAAAATGGATAGTGCAAGACATAACATGTGCACAGGTTCATTAAAGAAAATTCTACAAAGTAAAGACAATTATTCAGCAACAAAGAATTTCAAGAGATGCATTAAAGATGATGACCTTTAATAAAGAGCAGTTTGGAAATCATACAAGCATTCTGAATACATGGCATCTCTTAGTTATCAAGAGTCCTATATACAGAATAGAGGTCATTGTTTGACAGCATAGGGGTCATTATTTTGAAAAAGCAGTGCATTAAAACAGAGACGACATCACAGAAGTTCAGATGTCCATAGGTGCAACACCTTCCTCATGTCCAACTAAAATAAGTGGGAACCTGGGGTGTGAAAGAAACCAAAAATGTAATCAAGGAATGTAGATAATTCAAAGTATTACACAAAATTCAAATTAAAATGGATTGCTCACCAATCCTGATGTGATAGGTGATCAATTTACAAAAACACGGCTCCTCCCAAAGACTTTGTCAGAGAGTAACACTGTGAAGCACGTCTAAAAAGTGACAAATAAGTTATGATCAGATTACCAACTAGGGATCAGTATCATTGTGATTGTTTGAGTAAAATGTTTCAGGTGTGTATCTCTGCTTGTATCAGTGGATAGTACCTCTGCTAATGTCAGAGTGTCATTCTCGGATTGGTACATCTGAAAGAATCTGTTCATGTAGTTTCTGTGGGAAATATGGCAAGTGACATGGGTGAGTACAGCTTATATTAAAAAAAGTATTAGGTGAGTCTAGATTATATTTCAAATAGTGAATAGAGTTTTTCACAAGCATACATCAATCTTACATTACTTTCGAGGCCTTTATAGTCAGCGATTCATGTGGGGTCGCATAACCTAGCCCATTCCGAAGAGTTCTTAAAGGTTGACCAGCCACCCAGGAGAGTAAATCCTTCCCAGACAGAGGCCCTCATTACAAACCCGGCGCTAAACCATGGCGCTATTAGCACCATGGTTGGTGCCGGTGTTGTAACGAGTCTGCCATGGTGGAATGGGGGAAATACCGCCCCATTCCAAGGTTGGCGGGGCGGTATTTCCCCATTTCACCATGGCCCTTCCCCATTCCCATTTTCGCCCCATAGGGCTCAATGGGACTGGGGAAGGCGCTAAGTACGGTACCACAAATTGCGGTACTGTAATTAGCACCGAGGTCCCTTTGCGGCACCCTACTTTAACGGCTGGTAAAACCAGCCGTTAAGGTCGGGTCCCGCAAAGGGACCTCGTAACCAGGCGTTAAGGGTTTAAC
This sequence comes from Ambystoma mexicanum, assembly GCF_040938575.1. NCBI lineage: Eukaryota > Metazoa > Chordata > Amphibia > Caudata > Ambystomatidae > Ambystoma > Ambystoma mexicanum. Next base: position 698,589,171 of record NC_090930.1, read on the forward strand.
GGTGCCGACACCTTTTACGGCACCGATAAAACCCTTAACACCAGGGTCGTAATGACCCCCAGACAGTAAGCATTCAGTCACTTCCCTGATGATCTTTTCCAGGGCAACTATTGCCTTGCTTTCTATAATAGGAACCTCCTGATGTTGTTGCCTAGTCAATTCATCCACCTTCCCACTCTTTTTACCAGGTCGTTAAGTCACCACAAAATCAAATTCATTAAAGTATTGGGACCACCTCAACTGTTTAGGACTCAATGTCCTAGCTAACTTCAAATACTGCAAGTTCTTATGGTCCATTGCCACTATGACTTGGTGAAGTCTCCCCCATGATATATTGCCTCCTCTCCTGAAAAGTTGCTCTAATGGCCTACAGCTCTTTGTCAGTGATTTAGTAGGTTTGCTCACAACCTGTGAGTTTCCTGGAATAAAATGCCATTGCCACTGGATGTAAAACTTCCTCCTGATCCTGCTGAGACAATACTGCCCCCAATGCCTGGTTTGTTCATCTGTCATTACCTCAAACGGTCTCTCCAGCACTGTATGTCTTAACACTGGGGCTCTTGTGAATGCCACCTTGAGCACCTGAACTGCTCTCTTGCTTCCTAACCCCATGCAAAATGCATGTTCTTCCTAAGTAACCATGTAATATTTGTAATTATTTGGCAACTATTACTAATGAAGCTCCTATAAAAATGTGCAAAACTGAAAAATGTTTGAACATCCTTCACACACTGTGGTGAGGACCACTCTGTTACTGCCTGTACCTTTTTCCTGTCCACGACCACCAATGTATACAATAATGAATACATCAATATAGTCCCTTAACAACTCCTGCATAACATGTTGAAACGCAGCTGGTGCGTTACAAAGCCCAACGGCATTCCCAAATATTCTAACAACCCAAACCTGGTCCTAAATGCTGTTTTCCCTCATCTCCATCCTTCACTCATATCAGACGCATTGTTCCATCTCATTCTCTTTGCTCTTATACCTCCCTGCAGATCACGGTGCCTCTATTTAGATATTCCCCCGTGGGGGTAGGGGGGTCGCTCTTTCTCTGTGGCTGCTGCCCCGTTGTGGAATTCTATTTTTCTTCATGAGACCACTGATCATCTCTCCCTTAGGCGGGCTAAGAAGACCTTCTTGTTCTCCGCCTAAGTTCATGCTGTTAGCATTAGCAATGTGTTTAGTTTCCAGCCTGAGCACCATGATGTTCTTGTTGGTGAAGGTGTGCTATACAAATTTGGATAACATAACATCATATGGTAAGCACGTTGTGAGTCTAGCTTAGTATACATCACAGCTGACTTCACTTTATCAAGTAGTACTGCGATCAGAGGAAGGGGGAATCGATTCTTAATTGCGACTTTATTCAATGCTCAGTATTCAATGCAGGTCTTTAAAGTGCCCCCCTTTGTAGGTACAAAGAACAGAGGTGATGATACAGGTAAGTGAGAATTCTGGATAAACCCTTGCTCTAACATTTCTTAAAGATACTGCCTCAAATGTAGATTCTCTGCTTCAGTAAGATCGTATATTCTACTGCATGCACCTGGTTCCAAATCCATAACAGACATGTATGGCTGATGCAGAGGTAAGGTTTCTGCTGTTCCTTTATCAAATTATTCTACATACTCCTGATATATGTCTTGAAGTACCACCACCACTGCCGTATTCATGTTTACCTTGTTGGCCCCTTCTACAGGGAATGTTGCTGGCCCCACCATGTCCTATAAATGGGATTTGCAGCAATCAGCATTGAAGACTATTGACTGCTCCACTCAATTGATTGTGGCATTATGCTTGACCAACCATGGCATGCCTAAGAGACGGCCAAACTGGTGAGCTGCAATAAGATCAAACCCAATCCCTTTTTTGTGCCCAGGTAAACAAAGCATACATACCGGCTGATAGAATAATGTGGGTTGTGAAGTTGTACAGTGCAGATGACTCGGTATTCCAATAACTCTTTCTTTAAAATCAATAGTAGGTCCAAAATTGTACAAAAAGCAGAAACAGCCATCCAAGTTGTGAATGGTGATTTATTCCTCTCACAGCCAACACGTGTTTCGACCATTCGGTCGTCCTCAAGGCAATTCAATCTTTGGATAAATCCCTAGCGAATAAAGATTGTCGCTCTTGTTGCAAGTTAAAGGTTCCGAATCATGTTCTGGAGGTAGTGTCCCATCCACTAATAGGCGTATGAATCCTCAATGTAGAGAATGGACCTTATAAATGGCCACTTAATGCATATGTAGAGAGTATTCTCAGCATGTATGTCTCTATTCAATAGAGGGTCCTAATACCTGTGTGCTCATTAAAGGGGATCGATCCCGTGAATCTTGTCCATCCAAAAAATACATACTGGTTGTGTTTGTAGAGTGACTGGTCCTGATATTAAAATGAACCCATCTACCGACTGCACTGATCTCTGGGTCCCCCTTGCTTGTTGTTGGTAACCCTAGTTTGTTAGATAAGGTGATGTCCACAAAACATTGTTTGCCGCAAAATAAAACATTGCTACCAGAATGTACAAGTGTGGGCCGTATTATGCAGTTTGCTTACTATCATGCCGGGGGATTTACTCACTTTTGGGCTCAACTCCATTGTCCCCTCAAAGTGTGAGCCTTGACTTTTGTTGACTACGTCTTGTTTCTCTGTGCCCCAAAAACCCTGGTTTGGAATATTAGGACATGTCCAGATGAAATTCCCTGACTTGCCACAGTATGCCACAGTGTTGAGAGTGTTTTGTCTCTGTTTCTCCTTTTCCTCAGTGGACAAAGGGACTGTACATGCCCAATTTTCATGGGCTCCCGCTCTGCCTGTCATGCTCATGAAAACCATCCCCTATCCAAACGTGCAAAAAGTTGTGCTTCAGATTTCTTTTTTACCCTTTCTTTCATTAATCTGATGATCTAACTTGAGTGTCAAATCAATGATTGTGGAACAAGTCATTGCTTGAGGCTCTACCTGGGCTATATCGTCTTTGTGCTTATCCTAAAGACCCTGATAGATCAATACGGCTTGCTTCAGTTCAGGCTAATCAGTCTCAATTGTAAGTCTGTTGAATTGTGTAACATTACACTAGATCCTTAGAACCCTGAAGCAATGCCAACAGTTCCTTATCCTGTGCGAGAGACCCATGTTGATGATCAAATAACCTCCCAAACTCCGCACTGAACAAGTCCCAATTATACAACATAGGGTCGTCTTTCTGAACTAACGGCATAGCCCAGGCTGCCACATCTCCCGTCAGGTAAGAAATAACATATCCTATTCTAGCTGCATGCTTTCAATTGCTGCAGGTTTCCATACGAAATGTAACTGGCATTGAGCTAAGAATGTCAAGTACTTTTTAGAGTCTCAAATCTCTCCAGGTATGCCAGAGGAACATTATTTGGTTGATGAGCCACTACCGTAAGTGGTTGTCCTGCAGGTACTTGTAGTGCAGCAGCCACTGGAGCGCATAACAAATGATCAGCTCACAAATCAATGACATTTGTGATGTCATCTTTGATGTCCTGGGTGTTAGTGTTAGCAGTGCACGGTGGTGGGGCAAATTATGGTTGCTTAGCCTACCATAACTGGCGAATTTCAGGGGGTTTTCGGTTTTACTTCAAACCATAACTTTCCGTTTATAACTTTTTTTTGTGAATTTCACAGGTTTTTAGTAGCGCAACTTAACCATGACATCCATTTAACACATTTTTTTTAACTGAATTTCACAGGTTTTTAGTAGGGCAACTTAACCATAACATCCCTTTAACAAAGTTTTTTTTACTGAATATACACTCTCATCAGGTGGATTTGGGAGATATGTAGGGAGATATGTACTATAATTCCCTTACTTTATATACATGTAACATAGAACATACTGAACCCCCTCGCTAATGATATTTGAAGGGCACGGCTGAGCGCCTGTCCGCGGACAGGCGCGGACGAGATCAACACTACCCAAACACTCAGGGGGTATCTCAAATTGTTCTATCATGCCATATGAAAAATGCACAAGTTTAATAAGCAGCACATGAACACATTATAAGTAGTAATAAATAACCATTCGAACCTACATGTCTCACACTTTACCCATTCATTTAATTACCATGTAAAATGAAATGGATTATACCATAACAAATAAAGATATGCCTCCAACGTAATTACCTCACAGAAACTGTGCAGTTAGGAGCGACAGAAGATGAACACAACACAACAAATACAAATTACAAGAAAGTAGTAAGTGAACTTCATTTTTCTTATATGTGTATATACGTTTTGTATGAGGTGCAGAACAAATAATGTATTTGTGTTGTTTTGACACCGAAATGTGCAGTAATTTGGAGTGGCTGGAGGAGAATTTTCCGCATAGCGAAATGTCGGAAGATAATAATGGTACACACTTCTCTGCATAAGCAAATTAATAGTCAGTACTTTATGGGCACTTAACATATATATATATTTATTTTTAACAGACCAGGGAAACATTGAAGAAAGTCCACCAAATGACACAGTGCAAGACACCCTGAAATGCATAGAAGACAAAGTGGACATGCTAAAAGAGAATTTTAATGGGTTAAGGCAATTTGTGGAGGACCACATGAAAGGAAAAATCAGATATCACTGTGCCACATGTACCTGTCCCCCTTCTCCATTTCCCAGTGAACTATCCCCAAACCCTCAAGAACAACAATAACGTTTTGACGAAACTTCCCTCCCTTCATCCCCTCACAACCAGCCTGTGGAAACCCCTAATTCCCCTATATTTGTTTCAGTGTCTGCTTCCCCCTCTCTCTCTTAATTGTTGTATGTGTCTTTAATAAAAAAAAAAATGTTATGTTTAGTTTTAGTGTAATTGGTTGGGTCTAATTTCTTTTTTTTTTAAAGAGTTAAAATGTCTGCGGACAGCGCGCCTGTTTGACCTGTCTGTAATTAATAAAATATGGATGTTCTAAGGACAATACACCTGTCCGTACCGTCTGCAGCCAAGGTGGAACTGTCCGTAGAACAGGCACGGTGTCCAGCATATCCGTAGTCAAACAAAATGGAGGTGTCCTAAGGACACTGTCCCTGGCCGTGCAGTCAACAGAACATCTACGCACATGAGCACCACACCCATAAGTCTTGCGAACATCGCGCCTGTCAGTAACTGTCCGTCTCACTTGTGCTGCAGTGTTAATTAGTTTCAGGACCCAAACACTGTCTGTAGAACACCCAATCGCATGTGCACAACCGTTCCTGTGCACTTGGTGTCCTGCGGGCACCCATTTCCTTCGCGGATGTGTTCACAACCTCATCATGTGACCGCACCCACGCTGAGCGTGTGTCCTAATTTGCGCACTTTGTCCGCTTCTGCAACATTTCAAAAGAACTTATGCAAACATGCCAAATTATTTTACAATACAAAATCACCATTTCACATGTCCCATACAATGGCCCTAGCATTCAACATATTGTTTGGAATTTCTTCAACACTTTTGAGTGTTGATATGGTCACGAGGCGCACCCTCCACCCCTATGAAAGGCCACACCCGGAGCTCATCTTCATTTTAGTTCTGGCGATTGTAGATTAAGATTTGCTGCCTTTAGTCATGTAGCGGAGATTATCTCATCAACCCTAATGGCATCCATGGCTGCTGTTGCTACATCAGCCTCAGCACCACCCCCAAACCCTCCACCACCACCACCTCCCCAAGCGCCTGCAGAGGGAAATACTCGTGAGGATGAAGAGAGCGAGGAGGAAGAGGATGAAGAGAATGAGGTAGTGGAACTCCCTACTACAAGCACTCGCCGGGAGTGGTGTGGTGGTTGTTTACCGTTTTTGGTAATGTACCTAAAGCACGTGCTAACCTGGTCACCTGTAAACAGTGCAACTTGGTGCTGAGTCGTGGGAGACCTGGTGCGTACAGCTTTGGTACGACAACCATGAGGCGACACCTAACTTCGTTCCACGGTGCGGACATTCGCAAGGTGGTACCATGTAAAGAGCGTAGTAGGTTGAGTTCCTCCACAGCATCTTCCGTGTTCGATCCTCTCACCACAAGAGAGACCCCTGTGGGAGAGCGCATCCCTCCAGTTGCCTCACAGGCCATTTGCGATGCTGTTGACCCTTACCTTCCGAGGGTCACAATATTGTGTATGTACTGTGACGCAGAACTCTGCAGGGGGAGAGTCTTCAAAGTGCTTTTGAGACTACAGTCACGGAGCACCAGAAGAACTGCTACCTACCTAAATAAGGCCCACCCTACATCTTTCTCTCTCCACTTGCCCTTTCTTATCCCTGTGGTTGGTGTCCCTTCCTTATCCTTCATTCCCCTCCTCTCCTAGTGTGTCATGTGTAAAAAAATAATAAATATATAAAACAACAAAAACCACAAAAAAAGGCTCTTTTCAGAGCTGCCTTTCACAGTTTAAAAATAGAAGTGTCAATTAAAGAGTGCAGGGCCCTGCACATTTTTTAAAAGTCTGCGGGCAGTCCCAGGACAGATAAAAATTTGGGGTGCAGACTTTTGGTGGTGTTTTTTGTGTTTGAAAAACTTGGATTCGTCAAAATGTAATGCAAAATAGGTGACTATGAATCCAAAAAAGCTTGGAATGCATTTTGTACATTTCGAAGAAAAATCTGATTGCCAGCATATGCTATGAAACAAAATATTTTCATTGTGGAAAGAGGACATGCCAACATCTTATAGAAAGGCACAAACAGCCTTATTGACATTGTACCTCACTTTCTCCATTTGTGGACCAAATAAAGCAGAACGCAGCCACATTTGTCTTTGTGCAATACGAGAAAATATTACTTGGCAATTTGGAAACATGTCCATGACCTTCTCAAGTCCTTCCTTCATTGCAAATTGCAAAGAAATTCCAGAGACATACCCTAAACTGTTTCCTCCACAATGAATGATAATTATATCTGGATGACGCTCTGTCTGTAAAGTAGCACAGAGAGGTACCAAGTCCAGCCACTTCATTCCACGCACTCCATGCCTGTGCACTTCCACATGAGGGAATCCAAGATCTGCAGATATACCGCAACGTTCTGTATGCACCTTCAACCAATGTATCCATGAGTCTCCCAAAATCCCGATAATCTGTTTTCGAGCACACACAGCCATAGATGTCTGTTCTCCTCTCAGGAAAAAGATGTTCTCACTAAATCTCTCCGTTCAGAACACACCCACTGAACTTTACTGACCAATCCCTAGCTTTGCTCATTCTCATTTGCATGCCTCTCCACCCCAGAATACCCATATGTAATACGCGCTGCCTGCAGACTACCGCCATGTCCGCTGACATGTAGAGGATCTGAGCATGACGACTGTACATTTATTAGTATTCCCCTTTTCCTCTTTAAGGTGGGCTCTGAAAAGAGCTTTTTTTTGTTTTTTTTGCAGATGCCTGACAGACACCTGTTATTTTGTATTTTTTTTGTTGTTTTTTGCTTCTTAGTTTACTCCTACAATCATCACATAACCTTCTCCAAAGCTAGCCTTACATTCCAAAAGAACATGGCATTTCCCAAAAAAAGATAAGGAAACACCATCTGCTTCAAAATAAGCCGCATTGCTGGAAGCAATGTTCTCGTGGCTGCAGAAAAACATACCAGCTCTTAACATGAAAGTACGCATGCCGCGATTGATGGCACACCTACCAATACTTTGATCAGGACAAAAAACAGTACTGTTGTCCCATTTTGCTCAAGGGAGTAAGCCAGAAAAAATGACCTTCGCAGTTGGAAAGATGTTAATGACTGCTTGAACCAACTGTTCCAAATCTCCCACCAAAGTAGGTGAACTCACGTAGCCCAAATGGCAAGCACCATAGTGAAAAACTACCACATGGGGACTGGTCATCCTACGCATATCTCCGCAAACTTGGAGAATTGCCTCTACATTGCAATCAGTCACAGCGCTCCACACCAACTTCACTCCTCTGACGTCGAAATTGTTTGCCACGTGCCTACATTCTGAACAGTGCTGTAAACCATGGACAAAAATATCTCCGAGCACCAACACCCTGACTGTCTCCACCTCTGCCATCTTCACTACACACACTCTCTTTCTACACAAATCAACAATGTCAACATCTGATTGGCTGATGCCTAGTTTCCTTTGCATGCTGGTTTTGCTGTAAACCCCGTATGTGGCACGCCCTACCCGCGGACAAGCGCGTTGTCTGTGCAGCATGTAACTCTTAGCCAGTCCTTCTACCCTTTCCACATCACTTGCGAATCCATTACCTCATTGGACACAGCTAAGTAGTCACACAACCATCCACCAATCACATCCAAGACCTCTACATCTCTACATCTAACTCCGTTATCAGAGTTCTGCACTTCAAATGTATTGTTGATCACTCTGAATACAAGTCTCATATAATTGTAAAGCACCTACTACAAAAACTACTGTGCAAGTGTTCCGGATTTGTACTTACAGCTCCATGCATACCCACATGCATGATTACAAAGTACAGGTATGCATATTTTATTCAGAGTACATGTGCAACTCTTATGATTCCATTTAAACAAATTAATGCCACTAAATCTGCATAGCCAATACATACATACCAACGCTCCCGCTTTAAGCGCGAGACTTCCGATTTATCAATGAAAAATCGCAATACTTCTTACTATCTGCCGCATAGCCTATACGTACGTACCAGCCCCCCGATTTACGCGCAAAACTCGATTTTCCATTAAAAAATGTAACAATTTTTTACTGTCTTACGCCTAAATTAATGCTCCTTCCAATGCGATCGTATGAGAAAAATAAACGTTCCCGATTGCTGTGGTGACATCTCCCTATCAGGTGCTCCCGATTTTTTGCATTCCTACTTATAATATGAAAGTATTCAAATTGTTCCCATCTACTATAATGACCTATCACTTCCAAACCTCTCTGTTATGTACAACACAGCTGAAAATAAACAATGGAATTTCATGAACTGAAAATTGTACTAATTTGCGAAGCAGGTTCAACTAACATACTGCAAATAACATATAAAGGCTGCACATAGTAAAATTAAATGCACACATACACTGTGTTGACATATCAAACGAGAATACTCCCACGAAAGCTGAAAAATGAATGTGTACATTACCATAATTGCTTTAAACACACAAAATTACAAACTTCTTCCTTTTACAATTGTAGTGAAGACCACTCTCCTGAAAATCAACAGCATCTACACTGCAAACAACATATCCGAAGAAACCTGGTCATTCCACCAAATAAAGTAAGTACAGTACTACCTTTATATTCTTACTGATCCTCAAAGAGACTGTGTGGGTTATTTATATAATTTGCGCACCAAAAAAAACATCGATTTCTGAACCATTCTGCCCACAAATCCCCATTTATAAACAAAGATTAACAGGCAGAATGGAACACAAATCCCTGTGTTTTTGGAACACAAATAATATAAACAAGCCTTAGAATGTTAGTACTACAAAACAAATAGCTGTTTTAATTTTATACCATTACGTTTACTATTAATGCTTCTCCTCACCGCTAGCTCACTTTCTACTCTCATCTGAAAACACAGTGTAGTAATATACAAACAGAAAAATAGCCTTCCCAACTCATTGTAACTGGTCAATGTACATTCACACACCACCACAAACATCTTCCCCATCAAACTCATACACTCATGCACACAGCACACATACATTGAAAAACAGACCAACCCATACCTTCTTTTTTTTTCAACAGACCCCAAAGAGTGCCTACCAAAAAGCAAGTCCATAGAAAGTAACGCAGAAATAGAGCAAATGAAAATAAAAGTGTCAAAAGTAAGCATCCATCTCTACCAATCAATATGCCTTAAACCAAAAACAACAAAATTACCTCCCTCTGAATTGGTGAAAGGCATTTGTGGCAAAGTAGTTTATTTGCCATTTGATCTGACAGAAAATGTGCACACTCTAGGAGTGCAACGTCCAATACCAATAGAGCATTCTTTAATTGTCTTAGTAAATGGTTACCAACAAAAGACAAAAACATTTGCCAACAAGTTGTGGACTTACATAAAGTTAGACAATCCGTGCAATATCTGAAAGACAATAATGAATACTACAAAGAAATAAATATTGAAGAAAGCTTAAGGGAAACAACTGAAATAATTCAAGAGTCATCAGAAACTGCTCAATTTGAACTTCTGGATCCTTCTGCAGTATCCACTCTTTTGGACCATTATACAATTCATCCATTGCACTCTAATGAGAGCATAGATGATACAATAGAAACTTACCAAATGCGACAAACCAAAGGGTCACCAATGAGCATATGGGAAAAAAGTATAGAAGCACATGCTTTTCCACTGCTATTTCCTACTGGCAAAGGAGGGAGATACGATGATAGACCCACTCTGAAAACAGCATCAGAATACCGCTCATTGCAAATGTATTCAGAATATCCCAGATTTAGACAAAATGTGGAATACATATTCCACCTACTCTTTGAAAGTGAACTAGAAACCCTATGTTACGGAGTTGCTCACATATTGAAATCTGGAACCCACTTTCAAAATATGTCAGCTACACAATTAATACAAAAAATGCAAGAAAAAGATGAGGTTTTACAATCAAGCATAACAACTCTGTTTGCAAACATGCGTGGTACGAAAGAATACTGGTTCCAACGGAGATGTACGTTGTATTATCAGAAACCTTGGACCACCCACTTGGTTTGTTACATTAAGTTGTGCAGAATATGCATGGGAAGATTTACATGATTTCCTACGCATATCAAACAACAACAAAAGCAACATAGATATACCAACACCTGGAGAACATTGCTCTCTAGATCCTGTTAATGCTTCAAGATATTTCCACCATCGTTTCATTGCTATAATACACTTTATTATTTGTAATAAAACTGTTCCTCCCCTCGGAGAAGTGCAACACTTCTTTTGGAGAAAAGAATACCAAGCCAGAGGAACACCATATATCCACATGCTTTTATGGATTAAAGGTGCACCTAAATTTGGTCTGGACAGTGATGCCACTGTTTTGCAGTTCATCCAAAAATATGTCACTTGTGAAATCCCTTCACAAAGGACACTTAGTGACCTTAATGGACAGATTGTACAATTTCAAAGACACAAATGTGGCAAATATTGTTGTCGCAAATGCAAAAGCAAAGGGAAATACTACACCAAATGTAGCTTTGGTTTCCCTAGAACAGAAACAGGTGAAGTGAACAACTTCATGTCTTCAGTTCGACATAGAATGAAAGGTAAATCACCTAAGAACACGTATCACATAAAAAGAACAGAAGAATAAAAATATATCAATGAGTACAATGCAATCATTTCCCTCTTATGGAATGCAAACATAGATGTCCAGTACATTGCAGACAATTCCACTGCAGTTGCACGATATGTTACAGCCTACTTAACAAAAGCAGAAAAAACAGAGCTTCAAGACCTCTGGAATGACCGATCATCAGACAAAACACTATCTCAGAAATTGTACAGCCTAGGCATAAAAATGCTCTCTCATAACGAATGTGGTGCCTATAAAGCTGCAGACCGTTTAACCGGTACTGCTTTGTATGGAAAATCTGAAAATATAGGGCCTCATTACACGGAAGGCGGTAATGGTTAACGGCCACCGTTAATGGTAACGGTGACCGTTAACCATTACCCCCTTACTACGAGGTCCCTTAGCGGGTTGGTGCTTTAACGCCTGCTTTTTGCAGGCATTAAAAACCAACCCGCTAAGGGACCTCGGAGCTAATTACGGCACCGCAAAATTGCGGTGCCGTAATTAGCGCCTTCCCCATTCCCATAGAGCCCTATGGGGCAGAAATGGGAATGGGGAAGGGAAATGGCGGAAGGGGGATTTACCGCCCCACCAACCTTGGAATGGGGCAGTAAATCCCCTTTCCGCCAAGGCGGTGCCGGTATTTTACCGGCATGAGCCATGGCGCTAATAGCGCCATGGCTCACCGCCTTCCGTGTAATGAGGCCCATAGTATGGCTAAGTCTTGGTCCTGCTAAATGTAGAAAAAGAGTTCTCAAATCATATAAGGACATAAAAACAATTGCCAAAAATGATCCCAACAGCCAAGACATTTTAAAAAACAATTTACTAGACACATACTACCCGAACAGGAGTAACACTTTGGAAACCATGTGTCTATACCACATAGCCCAAAACTTTGCATACAAAAATAGTATAAAACCTGATGGAAGAAAAGGTAGATATAGAGTGACAGATTGTGAAGGAAGCTTAGTGAAACTTAGCAAACGAAGCTTAATTAATCATGTCAAATTGTCATTAAAAACTCCTCAACAGAAAGAACTATATTACATGTCCCTGCTACAACTTTTTAAACCATGGAGAGAAAAGGAAGAGATATTAGATAACTATGACTGCTATGAAGACGCTTTCAAAGCAAATGAAAGTGCTATCACCAATGTGAACTGTACGCAGTAGAAAACAATGTTGCACAATGAACAGCAACACAAAGAAGAACCCCAGGCCCAACTAGATAAGGACACTTCCGACAGTAGTCAACCTTCTGTAACAGGAAGTCAAGAACCACTAGGACAGTCACTAATAGCAAATGAGGCAGAATTAGCTATGACAGAAGTGGAAAACACCATGTGTCACTATGAAAAAGATATAGAAGACTTAACTGTACTACAATCAAAACTTAACAAAGATCAGCACACCATTTTGAAGAAGTAACAAAAGAAACTGCACATGGTGTGCAACATGAAAATAAAGAATGTACCTGCCAAAATTACAAACCTGTACTGCTGTACGTCAGTGGTGAAGCTGGTTCAGGAAAAACATTGTTAATGAAAATCATCAGCAAGTTCCTTCAACAATTGACAAACAACAAACTGTCAGCTGTTGTAACTGCCCCCACAGGTTTAGCTGCCTACAAAATAGGCGGTGTCACTTTACACCGATTACTACTCCTTCCAGTAGAAAACCAAAACAAGTTAGACTATTGCAAACTTTCTGCAGAAGCTGCAATGGAACTACGCGGAGTATTAAAACAAATGAAAATGCTACTAATAGATGAAGTGACCATGGTCTCCAACCTAATGTTGGTGTAACGCTCACCTGACTCCCACGAAGGCGCTGGCCTGGTTCGCGCTGCTGTGACCTCTTCTAAGGTGATGCGCAGGGTTCGGAAGACGGACTGGACCGGGCCCCCAAATCTGGCTTGTCTGGCTCGCAGAAGTATCCTTCTGTAGGCGAAAATAGGGGATTAACTGTCTGCGGGGTAATGCAATCGGCCTCCCACTTTCCCCTCTCACCCTCCTCGAAACCCTTCTGTGATTCCCCGTAGCGTCTCACCTTAGGGTCTGGAAGGACAAGCTCTCCCTCCTGCTTCTGATGCAGGGGCGCGTTGGTATCCAGTTACTTCACTGGATTTTCGGATTGGTGAGAACCAAACTTGCTTGGCTTCCAGGTACATTTTTTGATAAGAGGTTCCCCTTGTGTCCATGCATTAATGTACTAATGCCAGTGTATTTTTCCCCATAGGGGCCGGGGTACGGAATGCCGGGGAACAGGCACCGACCCGAGATGAGAGGTGAAATCCTTGTAGAAATCAGGTAAGTCTTTAATGAGCGTTTTTTGGTAATGTCTTTTCATTCGCTCATTAACGCTGATGTCTCTTTTTCCCCTTAGGGGCCGGGGTCCGGAAATGCCAGGATGCGGCGCGGACCCGAAATGAAGAGGGAATGAATCAACAGGTAAGTCTTAACATGGAGATTTAGCTTTCCTTATTCCCTTCTCTCTCTCACCTTTTGTTCTTGACTTTTTCTCCCTAGGCGCTGGGGCGTGACGGCGAATCCGGATGATCACTGCTGAACATGGAGGCGCCCTGTAAAGGTGAGTGGAATGCGGCGCTGCAGCGATCGACGCGATGAGCTTTTAAATAAAAGTCTTCCTTTTCAGGATTGTCGGCGAGATGTCTCCGGGATGCGGATTTAGCAGGTAAGGACTTTTCCTTCTTCTGTTCTCTTCTTCTCTTCCTTTGCAGGTGATCCAAGATGTTGGCAGGCGTGGCAGAAGTCAGGATGCAGGAGCAGACACGGTGAGCATCCAGCTGCTAGATGCAGAACAACGCGAAGCACGTGTGGCTGTTCGGGTGGGGTTTAAATAGCCTTGGAAGAAGTTCCAGGTATGTATCCTTCCTCCAATCAGGTATGTATCCTTCCCCGACCACGCCCGGATGGTAAATTAGTCCCACAGGTAAAGTAGTTCCTTTCAGGCCTCAAGGAGGCCGGGATCCTGCAGCATGGTCTGCATCAGGTAAGTGCACCCAAGCACTCCCATAATGAGCCTGGCGCCTATGGCGCCAGGACTGATGTCTTTTATGAGCCTGGCGCCATAGGCGCCAGGACACTGTCCAAAGGGCCCCTATATGGGGTTGCTGAGTCCTTCCTTGGGGACTGGATGTCCACTTTCGGGGACGCAGGGCTTGAACCGGCTCCCCGGGAGCAGGCATCATGACAGCACTCCCCCCAAGGCCCCTCCCAAGGTTGTTCCCTCCGGGGGATTTGGTTTGTCTGGGAAGAGTCGGTGGAATTTCCTGACTAATCGAGGTGCATGCACATGGTCGCTGGGTTCCCACGACCTCTCCTGAGGTCCGTACCCCTTCCAATCAATTAGGTAGAACAGTTTTGACCTAAACATTTTTGGGTCTAAAATGTTCTTCACTTCGAATTCGGGCTCCCCATCTATTAGAATAGGTTCTGGAGGTTTGAGTAGTCGGGTTCCGGGTACCACTGGTTTCAGAAGTGACACATGAAAAACAGGGTGAATTCGCATACTAGCTGGTAAATCAAGTTTAACAGCCACTGGGTTAATTATTGCCGTAATAGCATAAGGTCCCAGATATTTTGGGTTAAAAGTTCGAGGCCCTTTGAGTGGTAAATGTCTGGTAGCTAACCACACTTGATCCCCAATCTGATACGGAGGTGCTTCACTCCGATGTAGATCAGCATTCTCCTTGTATTTTCTCTTGGCTTGTTGTAAATGCGTAGTCGCCTCTTTGAAGGCTTGGGTAATTGTAGAATGCAGATGTTCTACTGCAGGCATTCCGAAGTTCTGAGGTGAGTCAAGGTTTGAGGTTCGAGGGTGATGCCCAAACAAAGTATAAAAAGGACTGTGGCCAGTTCCAGAGTGTACCGAATTATTATATGCGTATTCGGCTATTCAAAGAATGTCTTTCCAGTTGCTTTCAGATTGCTGTAACATACACCGTAAGCACTGCTCAAGGGTCTGATATGTCCTCTCGGTCTGACCATCGGTCTGAGGGTGGTGACTGGTTGATAATTTTACGTCGATCTGCGCTATTTGACAACATTTGCGCAAGAAGTGGGAAATGAATTGACTTCCCCGGTCAGAGATTAGTATAGATGGGAATCCATGTAGCCGAACAATATTTTCAAGGAATTCTTTGGCTAGGACAGAAGCTGAAGGTAAACCTTTCAAAGGAATAAAGTGGGCCATTTTGGAAAACAAATCCACAATTACCAGAATAGTATTGTACCCCGAAGAAGGAGGCAGGTCCGTAATAAAATCCATTGATAGGGTGTGCCAGGGTGCTGGCGGTATGTCTAGAGGTTGAAGGAGACCGGCTGGTCTTTTCTTTTGACTTTTATTTTGGGCGCAAACACCACAGGACATCACAAAAGATTTAACATCTTTTCGCCAAGAGGGCCACCAAAATTGTCGTTTCACCTTTTCCTCTGTCTTGGCAATACCGGGGTGTCCCTCTATTAATGTATCATGATAACCGGAAATAACTAGTTCGTGTAATTCCTTATGTGGCAGGAATAAGCGTCCTTGGAAATAAGGTAAACCATTATCTATGGTAAAGTCTGATCCCTTTTGTATCCAATCCTGTCAGGTTGTAGGGTCCAGGAGTTGTTTCACTCTGGCTTGAATGTCTTCAAGCGTCTGTAACGAAGTCATGCCTAGAATCCTCTGTTCGGGAATTATTGGTACTGGTTCTGAGTTTGTATCAGATTCTCCCATTCCAATTCGGGATAAGGCATCTGCTTTGCAATTCCTGCAGCCAGGTCGATAGGTAATCACGAAATCAAATTCAGTGAAAAACAAAGCCCATCAGAGCTGCCGTGATGACTGAGCCTTGGCGGTTTTCAAATACTGTAAATTCCGGTGATCAGTGATCACTGTGATGGTATGTCGAGCGCCAAGCAGATAATGCTGCCAGGCTTTAAAAGCGGACTTAATGGCTAACAGTTCTTTGTCAGTGATTTCATAATTAACCTCAGGTGCCGAGAATTTCCTGGACCAAAATGCTACGGGATGCAGTTGGTTGGTTTCGGGATCTCTTTGGGACAGGACAGCTCCGATGGCTAGGCTGGATGCGTCAGTCTCGATGACATAAGGGAGATCTGGACGCGGGTGTTTCAATATAGGTGCGGAGGTAAACTTAGCTTTTAAATCCTGAAAGGCCTGCTCGGCTTCTTCAGACCATTCAAAACGTTTATTTTTCCTCAAGAGTGCAGTAATGGGTTGTACCACGCGTGAAAATTCCGGGATAAACCTGCGATAGAAATTGGCAAAGCCGAGCATGCTTTGAACCCCTTTTACAGAGCTAGGTGATGGCCATTTGAGGATGGCATCCACTTTCTTGAGTCCATTCGGACTCCTTTGGGTGTCAGGATGAAACCTAGAAACTCGACTTCTGTGGTATGGAAAACACATTTCTCCAATTTAGCAAATAGTTTGTGTTGGCGCAGTTGTTCAAGTACTGCCCTGACGTGTTTTCTGTGATCAGATTCCGAAGAGGAGTACACCAGAATGTCATCGATATATACGACTACACAAGCATCGATGAGTTCCCGAAGGACATCATTCATGAAGTATTGGAAGGCAGCCGGCGCGTTACACAATCCGAAAGGCATCACCTGGTACTCGAATAATCCGTATTTAGTACAGAAGGCAGTTTTCCATTCGTCGCCTTCTTTAACTCGTACCAGATGATAAGCCCCCCGGAGATCTAACTTGGTGTATATGCAAGCGTCCTTCACCTGGTCAAGGAGTTCAGGGATCAGAGGCAGAGGATAACGGTTTTTAACCGTTATCTGATTCAATGCGCGGTAATCGATACAAGTTCTAAGGTCGCCTTCTTTTTTGGGCACGAAGAACAAAGCCGAGGATGCCGGGGAATTTGACGGGCGAATAAAACCATTAGCTAGGTATTGATCCAAATATTGTCTCAAATGCAGGTTCTCAGGTTCGGTAAGGGCATAAATCCTGCTACAAGGGGGTTGTGCACCGGGCACCAGATCGATTTGGCAATCGTACGATCTCTGAGGAGGTAACGTGTTGGCCTGTTCCTTTTGGAAGACGTCCTGAAATTCTTGGTATTCCGGAGGTAGTTGCATGGAGGCAGAGGTTACAGATGCTAGATTAATCTTCAGGTTTTCTAGGTAGCAGGTTTGTGTACAATCCGGGAAGGTTATTCTCTTAGCTCGCCAATCAATTCGAGGATTATGTGTCTCTAACCAAGGGATTCCAAGAATAACCTGAAACTGTGGAGCCTTGATTACATCAAACACAACACCCTCCCGATGGCCGTCGGGACCAATAAGAGTCACCTCAGTAGTGGAATGTGTTACCGGTCCAGAGGCAATTTCAGTTCCATCGACTGTGGTGATGACATCTTTGCTGGTTTTAGGACGGAGAGGGAGGTTAATCCTAGAGACCAATTCACAATCCACATAGTTTCCAATAGCCCTACTATCGATGTATGCCTTTATTGCATGCAACCGCTTAGGCTGTTCTGGATCTACGAGAACCATTGGCACAATGAAATGCGAGGTCTGAGAGTTAGTTTTCAAGCTCGGCAAGCAGACCCCTACGCTTGTCGGGCGGAGTCTTTTCCCGAAACAGAGTCTTCATGGTTTTTATTAGCGGCTCCTACCGCCTTTCGGGGCGGTTTTTCCAGGCAATCTCGTAGAAAGTGTCCAGAATTCCCACAATAAAGACATAATTTTAACTGCCGCCTCCTTTCACGTTCCTTTTCAGTTAAGGGTCCTTTAACCCCTCCAATTTGCATAGGCTCAGAGATATCAACTCCCTTGGGGTTAGCATGGGTCTTGACCAACACCCGGGTCTCAAACCTGGACCGATCTGCTTTTCTGTTTTGAAGTCTGTGATCCAATTGGACCACTAAGTCTAAATACTCTGTGCATTCTTGGGGCGGATTTACAACTTGGGCCAAGACATCTTTAAGTTCTCCTCGTAGGCCTCGATAAAACAACGTGACTCTTTTATCCTCTGGCCATCCCGTTTCCACAATTAGTCTATTAAAGGTTGCAATATAGGATAGGAGGTCCTGATTGCCCTGTCGCAGGGATAGAAGTTCGTCATCCAGAGCCTCCCCTGAGAGTGTCAAGCAAATAACCTTTCCATGCTTGCTTGAAACCCTTGAAAATCACGGAGAATCGGGTCATCTTGAGTAACCAGTGGAACTGACCAATCGGCAGCGCAGCCGCTCAGATATGACAATACAAAGGCTACCTTGGTCTGATCATTAGGGAAGGCCCCAGGTCTGCATAGGAAGTGCAAACGACACTGATTCATGAATACGGCGAATCGTTTGGGGTCCCCAGCAAAGCGTTCGGTTGGGGCCAGCGGCATGTTTCCAGGTAGATTAATCTGCACATGGTTACTGGAAACCACAGGAGCGGGGTTCCCTCCGGAACCGGGTAGAGGAGTTTGCCCAGCTTGACCCTGCAAAAGCTGTCTGGATAGGTCATCAGTTCTTTCCTTTGATATTATTAATTCCCTCCTGAGTGCATCAGTCTCTTGACGAGCGGCATGTACTTCGGCCCGTAATTCCCCCAGTAATTGGGCCAACTGATCAGTCTCAGAACTTTCCATAGCGCCTGGGTGGGAATTTGTAGGAAGGCTTCGCGTTCTGTAACGTTCACCTGACTCCCACGGAGGCGCTGGCCTGGTTCGCGCTGCTGTGACCTCTTCTAAGGTGATGCGCAGGGTTCGGAAGACGGACTGGACCGGGCCCCCAAATCTGGCTTGTCTGGCTCGCAGAAGTATCCTTCTGTAGGCGAAAATAGGGGATTAACTGTCTGCGGGGTAATGCAATCGGCCTCCCACTTTCCCCTCTCACCCTCCTCGAAACCCTTCTGTGATTCCCCGTAGCGTCTCACCTTAGGGTCTGGAAGGACGAGCTCTCCCTCCTGCTTCTGATGCAGGGGCGCGTTGGTATCCAGTTACTTCAATGGATTTTCGGATTGGTGAGAACCAAACTTGCTTGGCTTCCAGGTAAGTTTTTTGATAAGAGGTTCCCCTTGTGTCCATGCATTAATGTACTAATGCTAGTGTCTTTTTCCCCATAGGGGCTGGGGTACGGAATGCCGGGGAACAGGCACCGACCCGAGATGAGAGGTGAAATCCTTGTAGAAATCAGGTAAGTCTTTAATGAGCGTTTTTTGGTAATGTCTTTTCATTCGCTCATTAACGCTGATGTCTCTTTTGCCCCTTAGGGGCCGGGGTCTGGAAATGCCAGGATGCGGCGCAGACCCGAAATGAAGAGGGAATTAATCAACAGGTAAGTCTTAACATGGAGATTTAGCTTTCCTTATTCCCTTCTCTCTCTCACCTTTTGTTCTTGTCTTTTTCTCCCTAGGCGCTGGGGCGTGACGGCGAATCCGGATGATCGCTGCTGAACATGGAGGCGCCCTGTAAAGGTGAGTGGAATGCGGCGCTGCAGCGATCGACGCGATGAGCTTTTAAATAAAAGTCTTCCTTTTCAGGATTGTCGGCGAGATGTCTCCGGGATGCGGATTTAGCAGGTAAGGACTTTTCCTTCTTCTGTTCTCTTCTTCTCTTCCTTTGCAGGTGATCCAAGATGCTGGCAGGCGTGGCAGAAGTCAGGATGCAGGAGCAGACACGGTGAGCGTGCAGCTGCTAGATGCAGAACAACGCGAAGCACGTGTGGCTGTTCGGGTGGGGTTTAAATAGCCTTGGAAGAAGTTCCAGGTATGTATCCTTCCTCCAATCAGGTATGTATCCTTCCCCGACCACGCCCGGATGGTAAATTAGTCCCACAGGTAAAGTAGTTCCTTTCAGGCCTCAAGGAGGCCGGGATCCTGCAGCATGGTCTGCATCAGGTAAGTGCACCCAAGCTCTCCCATAATGAGCCTGGCACCTATGGCGCCAGGACTGATGTCTTTTATTAGCCTGGCGGGATAGGCGCCAGGACACTGTCCAAAGGGCCCCTATATGGGGTTGCTGAGTCCTTCCTTGGGGACTGGATGTCCGCTTTCGGGGACGCAGGGCTTGAACCGGCTCCCCGGGAGTGGGCATCATGACAGTTGGCTTTGATTCACCTCAGATTGCAAGAAGTACTTAAAACAAACTATGAAGAACTCTTTGCAGGAAAACACATTATCGTTTTTGGAGATTTTCTACAATTGACACCAGTGAAAGGTGAACCTATTTTTAAAACCTTAGTACACAAACTCTGCCGTAAAACTGTTGGCAGCATAGGAAATGTCAACCTTTGGCAACATTTACAATACAGAGAATTAACAGAAAACGTGTCAATCGGCAGACCTCCCTTACGCCAACATTTTCAAAAGTATTAGAATTGGTGTACTATCTCAAGAAGCACAAGCAATATTGAAAAACCGGCACATCCATGCACTTTATGGCGATAACACATGTGCTACTGATGTTATGGAACAATTAGCGCACAAAAATGTCAATTGTATGGCCTTAATGCCAACTCTTGTAAGCTGTTTCAAATTCAATGAAACAATGTTAAAAAAAGAAATGCAACCAATAATTTAGCCATGCACCCAAGACTGTAGGTTCTGGCCACAACCACCACAGCATATCACACACATTGTGGCTTATAACTTGACTACATATAAATTTGGTCTTGGCTGCATGGCCTTCGGCTATGCACCCAAGACTCTAGGCCCTCCCCACAACCACCTGATCGATGTTCAATACTACGGGTGTATCTATAGCTGTGATATGCTGTGGTGGTTGTGGCCAGGGCCTAGAGTCTTGGGTGTATGGCCATAGATATTTGAATGTATAGGTGTGCAGTATATAAAACCCATGATGGCTTACAACTCCAGTGCTTATAACTTTGTTCTAGGGTGCATGGCTTTTGGCCATGCACCCAAGACTCTAGGCCCTCCTCACAACCACCTGATCGATATGAGATACTACAGGTGTATCTATTGCTGTGATATGCTGTGGTGGTTTTGGCCAGGGCCTACAGTCTTGGGAGTATGGCCTACGACCATGCACCCATGGCTCTAGGACCTGGCCACAACCACTGCAGCATATCACACCCATGGTGGCGTATAAATCATTAGCACACCCATAGAATGAAACATTTTAACTGCAGCATATACTCAATTTGCACCCAGGACTCTAGGCCCTGCCCATACCTACCAGATAGATATTCGATTGTATGGGTGTGATGAATGAATGTGATATGCTGCATTGGTTGTGGGCAGGGCCTATAGTCTTGGGTGTGTGGCCTACGGCCTGCAGCCATCCACCCAAAACTCTATGTCCTGCCCACAACCACAGCATGTACTCAATTTTAATATTCGCTAATACCACGCGTGTCCTTAGAACAGTTTCAAGTTGCCTGCGCACAGCACTGACGGAAGTACTATCTTTATGCAACCCGTCATTTTCAGTAATTACAAATATCCCGGACAGGGCGGGCATGGCAAATACATCATTAGCACCTGACGTCTAAACAAATACAGTATTTCACCCATCTCTTACTCTCTGAAACTCCCCAAGCACTCTGACACACCAAAACACTTTCCGAAACAGCATTTCGCCTCTTGTCGCCGCCACGCTGTTGGTGGATCCAAGATGTCGGGCGCATCCAAACAATCTGAAACACATCACGCCTCAATCCAGCCAATCGGCGGACGCGTTGTGTGTCCACGGTCATGACGCGAGCCCCTTAGCCAATCGGTATCTTGACCGTGGAGCGAACAGGGAAGTGTGACCGCGGAGCAGACATAGATATCACTAATTTTTTGAGACATACTTTTTGGTTGTTTTAAAGAAAACTACTGGATGGATTGGCACTAAATTTACAAAAGCACGCTTTTGGGACCAAGGTCCTCCTCCTGCCGCAAATTTGGTGAAAATCTGTCCAGCGGTTTGGCCTGTAGGCGTGTGCTAAATTTTTCCCCCATTCACACTATGGGAAAAAAAGACGTTTTGGGACCCCCCCTTTAACTTTTCCCCCCTGGACCAAACATCACCAAAGTCTGCAAAATAATTCAGAGTGGCCCATATACTTTTTTTGAAAAGTTTGGTGACGATTCGTCCACGGGGAGCGAAGTTATAAGCCGCCTAAAAAGTGCTCTTCCTATGGAGACAGCAACTTAACCATAACTACACAGCCACTACCGTGGCTGTGTAATAAAATAGATATACCAGAGAACAGTAATGTGTCTGTGACCAGAAACAAAAGGGATGTGTTGAATTATTCGTTTTTATTTGTTTCCTTTATTGTGCATTTGGTTATGAAATAAACCTTTAGCACATGATAAAAACAAAAGTGAAAAGAAAGGAATAACAATATATATTACAATATTACAATAAATATTACATCTGTGCACATTCATACATAAAACAATCTCGCTATTACAATTAACTATGATCAATAAAAAGAGTCATAATACATGGAAAAGGATCCTCTCACATCATTAATAACAATTATTAAAACCTTCAAATACATATTGCGCAAAGGAGAAATAAATATACAGCAATCATTCTAAAAGAGAATGTATGCCCTACCATTAATACTGAAAGTCTCTAGAATTAAATAACTATACTTAAGTGCAAGTGCGAAGAGACTCAATGCCTCATTCCAGATATTGAAAGCCACTAAAGTTACCACAAGAGACTCTACCCCAAAAATACAACTCCAAAATGTATCCAACTCCTAAAGTTAGCCCTTTAGATAATGTTCTTTCAACTTCAGACATGAAATAAGAACATATCAGTGAGTGTCTACAGAAAGGTTACACAAACGGCATAGCCTTTCTTGATAAGGAACATTCAGCCAACCACCAGTCTGTTCGCGGGTTGGAAGAATAAGTAAGTGATGAATCTTCTCAATTGAACCAGATGCAATGTGTCAGATAGGTACATGGCAAGTTGGGGCGGAAGCCTTGAGTGCAATACTCTGCTTATCTTTTCTTATTTGAGAGTTTGTTCACATTATCTGCTACATCCCAAAATCAGATGCCTATATTGACGGTGAAGGACACAGTGAGGACCAGACAGCAGCATTGCCAAAAAGAAGAACTAAGATGTTGGCACAGCGCCCCCACTGAGAGCAGGGAATTTGATCTAGAGGTAAAAGTACCTTGGTAGAATGAATGCATAAAAGGAATTAATTTCTAGGAGCAGGGCCGCACATACATTTGTCCATACAGATATTCATTGTGAGAAGATAACTAGTAGGTCAGATCCAGAGTTGGCAACATGTATTGAGACAGGAGTTGCAGGTGCAAGGGTGGTGGGGGGGGTGTTCAATCGGATGCAACCAGGTTTTGACATCACTGATTTCCACTGGCTATATGATTGGTCTGTCTTGGTGGGATGCTACAGCCCGAGCTGCCTCAGGTGTAACTGTACAATCAAGGTGGAGCTTTTTAATCAATTGCACCATGAAGAGTGCCAACCAATGGCACTGCAGCATTTTCAAATGACTATGAATCTAGGTCACATTTGAAGTGTGGTATTTGTAATTGTCATGTGAATGGAAACTCCAATCATGATGTTTATTGTATAGTGTTCTTTACGTGTTTTGATGATGTACAGACATTTGAAATGTTAGAGTTAGAACGAATGTTGCATTTAGAGAATATGTTCATTTTTGTGGTTTTTCACCATAAATACTGTAGCCCGGAAGGGGCTTGTTGAGTGTTTTTTTGTTTCAGTTCCACTGAGCTGTCCAATTCTACCAGCCCTATTTGCAAATAAAAAAAACTGTTTTTTCTTTCAAATTGTGCACTCCATTTTTGATTACTTTTGTGTTCCTTTTTGGATTACCTTTTGGGACGGCACCTTTGCACTTTACCTCTTTACAATAGGGAAAGGCTGGAAGGCAGGACCATGGCAGACAGACAGATAGATGATGTCTCAAAGGGATGGACGTGCCAACCTCAAATCCCAAATCAGGGATGTAAATCATTCCAGGGTAGTGGAACCTAACAGACAATCCCCAGCTGACACACATGAGTCCCCATTTATCAGAGAGAGGCTGTGAGTTGGGGCTTAAGAACTATGAAAACCCAAGAGATCAATCTTAGATTGGAAACAGTTGGAGTAAGAGCTGGAGACGAGTGACAGAAGATAGGGGTTGTCCTGGAGCAGGCTATAAACGAGAACCTGGTGGATGAGTAGAGCCAAGGAGGATGTAAGTGAGGTCCAGAGGGATGGGCCCCATTGGGGCCAGTCAATTGAGAGAGAAACACAGGAGACCAAACGGAGAAGCCAAGATTGCTGCGGATACTAGCAAGGAATGAAGCAGTGGTAACCAAACAAACCAAAAGTAACCTTAAAGATGGTGGAGGATAGAGGGTTAAATATGAAGCAAGAGATAGTTATTGGTTGGAGAACATCATTGAGGTGAGGGGTGCCATCGAGAGGGTGAAGGAGATACAAGAAGCAGTAGAGTCACACAAAATCATTGATGAAAGGGGTGTCACAAAGAGGAGTTAAGTAGGTGTGAAAGTCAGTGTGATGAAATTACTTATGCTCTACAGAACTATAGTGGTGAGTAATAGACCACCTACCCAGCCCTTACATTTCTACAACCCAACAGTGATCCCAATCGTAAAGGTACAACAGACACAGTTAAGATATATATAACCTTCTCCTTTTGTGGTAACGTGGTCTGAGTTTAGGCTACACTTTGAAGGGGCATGTAAGTGATTCAGCAGCAACCCAATCAGCAAAGTACAATAGTCCAAAATAAAGGGTCTGTCCAATCAAAGTTTGGTAAAAAAATCTAGTTTAAGTAAACACACCATCCACAAGAAAACTGAAAAGTAAAACTGTATAAAAACCCAAACTCGTGGAAAGAATGGGAAATATGCAAGAAAGTAAATAAGGCAATACCCTGGGTGAGGATAAATTGTTTGAAATGCAATTTAAATAACCAAAATGTTCTTTTAAAAGGATATGTCTTGAGAAAAAGGGTACACAAGTCACCTAACCTGTCTTTAGGGTCCAAAAGGGGCCATGTGGCCAGTTATGGGTCATTATACCTTCTGGGCGGTTCCACAATGGTGAACCAGGCTTTTCAGTGCATTCCAAAGCGGTTCAAGTGAAATGGTTGTTTTGTTCTTCACCAGGAGCTGTGCCGACTAGGGGTCGAACAGGAACATGTTGCTGTTTGAAGGTCATGCTTTAAGAAGCGTGGATTGTTAGGCTGCCTCGATCGGTTAGATGTGCAGTTCAATTGTGAAGATGCTGGTGACCTGATGCCTTTTTCTACAAGTTCGTTCAATTAAGCCCTTGAGGGGCCACCAGGGTTAGTTTGACGGTCGAGTATATGCAAAGATGCTGGAGACAGAATACGCAGTTCGCTTTGAGTGGTTTGATGCAGTGCCCGATAATGAGGGCTTGATGTTCCACCAGGACTTGCAACGAAGACCGGCAGTGAAGATGCTGGCACGATGAACGGCAATTCAAAGGCATCAAATGCAACAAAGAGTGGGTAGTTCAAGCTGAGGCAAAAACACGGTTAGCTAGCATGGTGCAGCAGTGAACAGGTTTTATTGTGCAGTTCGAGTATTATGAGCTTGTTGAGTGCCAAAGGCATTTTGGTGGTTCAATGCGATCAAACAGGCTCTTTTCTTTGTTCATAGTGGTTTTAAGGTGGGAACTGCAGGCATCCTGCAACCTCTCTCAGGAGTCTCAGCGACATGTGTAGTCCTTGTTCTCAGGCTCCCTGAGCAAGAGAGGATGGTGCACACTTTGAGGGGTACTTTTTCATGATCAGGTACTGGCCAGTAGTGTGACCAGCTGAGATGCAGTCATGTTCCAGCAACAAGATCAACTCCAATGTGCCCTGTGGATGGCTAGAGCACAGAGCTCTCCTCTGCATTGGACACTCAGTATTTAACTGACTGGTGGAGCTATTTGGAAAGTCAACTCTCTCAACAGAGGTCCAACTAAATGTTTCCTTAGGTGTTTATTCAAAAGTGAATCTTATAAGCAATGGGTGGTCTCTTCTTTTAAAGGGAAAGGTCTACAGATGATTGGTCAAAAGCAAGCCTGCTTTAATTGGCCAATCCTGTCCTTGGAACAAGACAAGTGGACTTTGCCTTTTGACATCACACCCAAAGTGTTTTTGCTATAGGAAGTGATGGGGAAGGCAAGGTAGAGGCAGAGAGAAACAAGATTGTGGAACCTTCCTTCAGCTGTAAGAGAACCCGACATCTACACTAACCCATCGACCCTCCCTTCCCAATAGGCCATTTTCATAAGCAGAACCCTGGTATGAGGCTCCTCCTTATGTGAATGGGTGTGCCCTTTGATTCCTGTTAACAGAAAAGCTTCCTGTGGAGTGGCTGTCTTTCTGGGGATGGTGTTACCTGCCCTCACAAAGGAGCAATGCGAGACAACCCTCCATGATACAGTCTTGCTGAAAACAGCAAGACAGGCTGGCTGGGGGAATACCCTTGTACTTCCAACCCTGAGATGGCTCATAGAGCTGTCAAATGTGTGATACCAATTTGAAATGGCTATGATAATTATGAGAAATACTAGCCACTATACATTATTTATTGGATTTTGTTATAGAGGTGCATATCATAAATATAGCCTTTGTGCTGCAGGGACTTGGTTGTCATTTCAGCTGTCAAACAGGCACCTGTGTACTCAGGAATAGCTGTGTGCCACTGGTGAAGCTACCGTTGCACCTCACGCTACTGATTCAGCAGGGCAAATATGTGCACTATGCCTTTGGCATGGAGTTTATAAAAGGGGAATCAGATTAGCAGATTACCCTTTCTGATATGAAAATACACACACCATTGTATTAATTTAATACAGATCCAAAATGTCAGGGCTTCTACTCCCTTGCCAGATGGCAATTGTTCATAAGCGAGGTAGTTACAGAAGACGGTTGAGGAGATGTGTGGTACCCAGAGGGGTTAATAAGAAGTGAGAGGCAGTATACAGTTGGTAATGTTGATGTTCATAGGGTTGAAGAAGGTTGAGAGACAGCTGAGAGTTAGAGAAGATCAGTGAAGAGAAGGGTGTTGCTTAAAGGAGTGAATGACGTGCAAAATGTACTTGTGACTTGGAGAGGAACCTTGGGAAACTAGATGTTTCTCTGAGGGGAGAAGAAGGTGGCGGGATAGAGACGACCTGGAGAACATCAAATGCAAAGAAGAAGGTGCCCAAAGGTGTGAAGAAGCTAAGAGACATAGAACATGTTTCAAGACTTAGAATTGGAAAAAGGAAGGTGACTGAAAGGGTGAAGAAGTCAAGGAAAAATTGAAAGATTGTAAAAGAGAACACAGCAAGAAATGGTTGTTAAGAAAGAAGACAGAACTAGACGAGAACAAGGAGTTGATACAGAGTTTATAAAGCACCTAGGGGCATGGAGAGAAGAAAGGCAATCAGGAGAATAGGAGAAGGATCTGGTGCAGGAATTAAAACAAGAGGTAAAGATTGGAAAGCCACAATAGTTTTACAAGAAGAGCTGTGACAGCTGTGACTGGTTCTAACCCTGTCATGAAGGGCTGGGGTTCTCTCTGAGTGGTGTAGGAGGCCTTCCAGGTAGAAAACAATACAATTCCTACCCCAGAGGGCAAAGGTGGCTGCTGGGGAGGCACCAGTTCCTATCCCTTCCCTTTGCACCTGTATAACTGATTGTAGTGCCACTCTTGATCACTCCATACCTCTGCATGGAAATGCTGGCCAGTCTTTTTCTATTATTTCCATAAAACTACCAGTAACCACATTCCTAGCAGAAAACCATCAAAAGAAAAGAGAAGACCACAGGAGCTTCTGGGGACATACCCCTCACCAGCTCTTCCTAACTGGCAACTGAACGTTAAAGAATTGCTACACAATGCAACACAGGCAATCAAAATGAGCATTAACACAGATCATTGCAGATTCGCTCATTTGTAAATCAGCTGCAGAGCAGATCGATGAAGAAATCTGGAAACACAATGTCACTAACATGAACTGGGATATTTTTCAGAGTGGGAAGCCATTGCCAAAGTCCAGCGAGCCTGTAACTTTTCTTAGCCCCATCTTTATGATGTTGCCTAATTGTGACTGCTCTCAGGCAAGGAGTACAATGCCTAGAGGAAAGAGGAAGTTGTGGGCTGTTCAGGTGAGGTCTTTGGAAAAGTAGGTGGCAGTCCAAGAGACCAGAAGGAGGAAGGATGGTGTTGTGGAGCCTGAAGGTGATTTCTTGAACAGGTGAGATATGATTGGGCCTCATTACGAGATTGGCGGCAACCCATTGGTTCTACCGGCGAGTTGCCACCAACTTCCTGACACCGTTCCCGCCGTCTGATATCACTGTGCACCGCGATATTACAAGTCTCGGCAGCCAGGATGTCAGGTGGTGGGAACTGTAAGTTTCCTTTCCTCAGAGTGTGATAGGGCTCCATGGGAATGGGGACATGGGGACATGGAAGCACCTGCACCATTGCTAATAGTGCTTGTGCTTCCATGAGAAACATGCCTGCAAGGGCAGGTACTCCGGGCAGGTCGGAGATCCACCCCTGTAGGCATTCTCGTAGTCTGTTGGTCCAGAAAGGGTGCAGCTACGTTAGACTTAGACCACCAGACTTAGAATGAGGCGCAAATTGACTAGCAAGAGTGGGTGATACTGACTTGTGAATATGCTTGCAAGTTATGTGCGTGAGAGTGGTGGTAGGAAGGTGAGAGGTGAGTGAAATGGTGACTGAAGGAGTGAAAAGAGGGTGACTGAGTACTATTGTGGTGGGAGGAGTGGTAGTATGGTGGGGGGTGAATGGAAGTTCTGTGGATGGAGGCATGGTAGTAGTGTTGAGGGAGATGTAGTAGCACAGAGGTGGGAGTAGTAATGCAGAGGAGGTTGGATTAGTAGTGGTTTGGATGGAGGAGTAGCTGAAGTTTGTAGAGGGGAGAGTAATACTGGTAGAGCAGTAGGAAGTAAGATCACAGGGTAGAGGTAGGCCATGCAGAGTTGAACATCAGATGGACAGAGGAGAAAGAACCAGGGAGAGAGATGAGAGGTGGTCTGTGGAGGAGGAAGTGTTGGAAGAGAGAGGAAGAATGAGCGAGACATTTAGGAAGAGGAATCTCAGAGCACGGAAAGACCTGGAAGGGTGAAGACAGGGGTATGTGGAAGGCACCACCCTGAAACAACATGCAGGGGAAATTGTTGGACCTGAATCCCACATTGTTCTCTGAGGGATGATAGATGGATATCACATTTGCCTTTAGGTCACCATTTAAAGTTTGATAGATTTTGGATAGTAGGCGTGACAAATCACTAAGACCAATACGTTGCAAGGGGTTGTCTTGGTTAGGGTGGGATTGGCTACCCCTATGTAGAGAGAGAGAGAGAGAGAGAGAGAGAGAGAGAGAGAGAGAGAGAGAGAGAGAGAGAGAGAGAGAGAGAGAGAGAGAGAGAGAGAGAGGAAGCCAATAGGCCCATGGAAAAACAAAATCAAAACCCTTGAACCTCTTCTGGGAGTTGGTGTGTTCTTGGGG
Source organism: Ambystoma mexicanum (assembly GCF_040938575.1). Classification (NCBI taxonomy): domain Eukaryota; kingdom Metazoa; phylum Chordata; class Amphibia; order Caudata; family Ambystomatidae; genus Ambystoma; species Ambystoma mexicanum. The sequence continues at coordinate 698,618,929 of NC_090930.1, forward strand.
GCAGGGCATCTGTGACACTGCTCTGGTTGAGAGATCTAGAGGTACAGAAGAGTGAGGTGTGAGCTAGTGTGGAAAAGGCAAGGTGCAAAATATCATAGTAGGTGGATATAGAGAATTGTTCAAACTCCGGCACTGCTACAATTTATGGTATCATGACTTGGGGGCCTAATACAATCGTTCCTCAATCCCATGTTCCATCGCACATGTGGTTCAGAGGCTCCTATGAAGGGAGAGTGCCTAGAGGTGAAGATACCAAACATCCTCGAAGAGAACACGTGGTCAGTGACCTGTAAGGACAATAACTGAAAGAATAGGGGTTACCAACAACATGGAAGTCCCTGACACCCAGCCCATGCCATCTGTTTTCAACCTTGGGGGCTTCACACCATATTTGACCACCTATTATACTTCCTAGATATCAAAGCCCTCCTGGATCCTGTTACATGTCTAGGAAGCAGCGATGGTTCATGGTTGACTCTTTTCTGATGTCACCATGTTCACACGTTGTTCCAGAAAGTTAAACACGATTCTGAACAACTGCCCGTTGGTAGGCATGCTCCTAGTTCTTCCCTTGTCTTTTGTTGCCATTGCCTCCTCCTTGCTGTCCCTGATTGATTCATCCTACACCTCCTTCTACTGCCTCTCCGATCTGCTTCAGTGTCTTCCTCGTTCTTGCACCCTCCTTCCAGAGTATTCTGGTTCAGCTTCTCCTCTCTGCTTCCAGTCCTTCTTCTTTGTCCCTGCTTCCTCCTTCTTGGATTCTTCAGCAATGGTCTGTCTGATTATTGCAATGTCTGGATTGCTCCTTGTGGAATCCATCTTCCAGTTACCATTGGTGGGTATCCTGTATCTTGGACTTCTTCATTTGGGGTTTTCCTACCCACAAGGTTTTCCCCAGATATTCGACTGTTACCTGGAAAAGGTCCACCAGGTGACTGCTAATATATGGTCCCAAGGCTGTGCTCTCGCCGGAACAAGCCATTCCTCTACAACAACAACTCGTCCAACAAGACCTGTGGCTCCAAGGTGACAGAATCCAGTGCTGTTACTAAAGGTAAGCCCTTCCAAGAATGTTACCATACTGACACCACCTGCACAAGGTCCCTTGGGTTCAACATTGAGAGATACCTCTCCTTCAAGGAGCACACAGCAAGGTAGATAGAAAGGGCTTAGTACTAATCATCCCCCCTTAGAAAAATCAACCCCTTCATCCCAGCAAACAACTTCAGATCTGCTGTCTAAGCCTTTATTCTCTCCCACCTGGGGGCTTACAATTCCTCCATGCAAGGCCTTCCAGTGGCGACCTTGGAACCCCAGAGATGCGTCCTGCATGCTGCTGATTGGCTCATCAAAGTATTCCACCAATTCAACCACGTCATCCAAACCCTCTTTGAACTGCTGAGGTTCCCACTGCAAGCATGTATTACCTTCGAATCCTGCTGTATCATTGACAAGCCTGTCACACTCAAGTCTCCAAGCTACCTTCCAGCAACCACAGAGGCCTACAATTTACTAGTAGCAGGGATATAAGTATCTACCGGTGCAGAAACTAAAGAACCAGAAGACAGGCCTGCCCTGTCCAAGCAGTGAGACTTTGGAACCACATCCTCACCTACACCAGACTCGCCCCTTAGTTTTCACATTTCAGGAAGGCGCTCAAGAACATCCTTTTCAGCGTTTGGCTCCACCCTTACACAAAGTTCCACCCCCTCCACTTCCCACCTAACATGAGACTGGTCAATTTCACCTCCCTCCACCTACCCTCCCTCACAACTCTCCTGGTTTTCTCACCTGGTTGCTTGCAGAGTCTTTGCTGGCCAATTGCACACCCTCGTAATACCCCGTTGTTAACCTCCTGTTCCCTTGCATAGAACCCTTGTGATTTGCTTTCCTCACTGTGAACTTTCCCATATCAGTTGCCAAGCACTCCTTCTCAACAACATTACTGAGGTCTCGGGAGGATAACTCAGGGGCAACGTGCTCGCCTTGGAAGAAAGACGACATGGAGCAACGAAGGTTCGATCAGGGGTCCACCCTTAAAAACCTCTGGGTATTAAGCGCGTTATAAATAACCTATCATGTGATATCATTATTATTACTATTATAGTAATGCGGTGATATACCCATGAAAACCAGGGTTGCAGAGACTATCCAGGAATTCTGGGAGCAGGCAAGTCCATCATACTGAGTAAATAGAGATTTAATGTAAATACATTTTTATATAATGAACTGTTCATCCGGAAAATAAGACCCCAATCGCATTGCAAGGCTTCAGGAAAGCCATTATTTTAAATGTGTGTTGGCTTGCAAATTTTATTTCAAGATCCCCAAATCTACCCTGACACAGTTCAGTTGCTCTTCATGCCCTCCATGTTTTTTTATTTCCTGCTGCACTGCTCTAGTGACAGTCATTAAGGATATGAACATAATGAAGAATCATTCGGACATGGAAATGGACACTTCCAAAAACCACCAAACATTTCCTTGGACCACAGTGTTATGTACAAAACCACACACGCCCACCTTTTAGTTGTTGACACGTTGCAATAATTCATCTCTTATGTGCATTCCTCGACATATCCTGCCTCATTTTAATCCAGAGGCATTTTATTTTTGAACTATGTAGTGTTGCTGTGTTTTCTGAATACTGGTTCACCGGAGCCAGAATCTATAAACATGCTTCTTCCAAAATACACGCATGATGTGCCAAATATGTAATTACCCTGTCTGTAGTTTCGGCTCAGTTGCACCCCAGGTGCAGTACTCTTATGATAATATGTTGGATTGAAGAATGGCATGATACTCTTGATTGTATATGTTAGAAGATGTTCAGATGTACATGTAAGAGCATAGAAGTTTTCCTGCCATTTGTAAGGCATTTTTTAATAAATAAAACAACACTGTAAAATAAACTTACATCAGCCAACGCTGCACTACCTTGCAACTATTTTTGTTTTCAAATATTTATACTGTACCATAGTTTGCTAAGAATTGCAGACAACCCCCTTATAATATTTGAGTAAAAAACAAGTTCCATGAAAGCACTCAGCATGACTTCAATATTGGAATGTTCCAGTCTCATGAGCTCTGGCAATCCGTTGAAGAGGGATGCTTTTTTGTAGACGGAGGAGTTTGTAAATGTCAGATGATAGGACATTCGTCACACCAGTGTCTTTTAGTACCTTTTGAGATGTCAACGAGAGAAAATTGCGTTTAACCTTTGCCCTAAATGCGCATAAGATGGGTGCAGTTTTTTATTGTTCCCTCTTTTTGAGCTATATTAACATACACTAGCTGGGTCCTTTTTCGCAATTAACATAAAAGTTAAGGTTCAACAGTGTAGAACATTTGCACGTTGCAAGTGCAATTAGCACAAGTCCAAACATTACCCTAGTGTAAAATACACATCCTTTAAGTGCATTTTTGCATCAAAGCAAAGTAGTACGACTAGGGGAAACAGTGCCCTGGTTCAAAACTGTGTTTGAAGAATGTTTTCACGCTAGGGACATTTTGCGTCTACTGTTAATTGCACATAAACAGTGCTTGCCCTCAAAATCATGTGTATGGGGTTATCACTTTGCCTGCTTATAGCTTGTGTTGTGAAACTCAGGTTTAGGGCCTCATTACGACCCAGGCGGTAAGTTACCGCCTGGGCCGTGACTTTACCACCATGGCGTAAACTACGTTTACGCCATGGTGGTAGGCGGACTTACCGCCCCATTCCGAGGTCGGCGGGGCGGTAAGTCCCCAATCCCCATTTACCCTTCCCCATTCCCATTTTTGCCCCATAGGGCATAATGGGAGTGGGGAAGGCGTTAATTACGCCACCGTAAATTACGGTGGCGTAATTAACAACATGGTCCCTTAGCGCCATGGATTTTAACACCTGCTAAAAGCAGGTGTTAAATCCGCCATGGCGCTAAGGGACCTCGTACTCAGGCGGTAAGGGTCGGCGCTGTTTACGGCGCCGTAAACCCCTTACCGCCTGAGTTGTAATGAGGCCCTTAGAGTGTGTAGACTATTAGTCACCCAATTACCTGCCAACAACTCTATCAAAAGCAGGGTTTCTCCTTTCCACTATCAACAGTTATATGCAGCATAATGTTGTTTCAGATGTTCCTCCTGGTATACAATAAAATATCCTCCATCACATGTTCTGCTGCTTCATGGAGGAAAGAATGTCCTATTTTAAACACCCAAGAGAGAGAGCAGATGGACCATGGAATTGAATGGTGGTACGATGTCTGTGCATTGGGAACTAAGCACTTGTACAGCCATCCTTAGACTGAGACCAAACTACAATTCTGACAGGAAAAGAAGGCTGCTCCTATCACCATACATTTTTCCTACCTCAATCCTGAAACTGTCTTAATCAGTACATTTGAGTCAATGTTACAAACATTTTCAAGTGTGGATTAATAGTGGTAACATTTCAAATATGTGCCAAGCCAAGTATACATCATATACTTACAGGGTAATTCATAGAATTTCGCAGAAAAGTGTCGCAAGCGGCTGGCGCAGAGTGTCCGCGTGCGATTGTCTGCGCCAGGCACGTGCGCTAAAACCGATTTCCGCGCCCAGCGTATTCATGGATTTCAGGCTCCCAAACCAGCCGTGGCGCAGAGTATCGCAGCGACCCTGCAGCAGCGCCAGTAACGCCCCCAAGAACGCCCTCGCGCAAGGAAAAGCCATCAAAATCGCTAAATCATCGCAAAGGGCTGCGCTAACCCTGGACCAGTCTACAGGGCTGCCAAACAAGGAACGCAAAGCGGGTAACGTGCATATCAGGGGTACGCGTGAAGTTATACACGCGATTAGCCAGGGTACGTGTATTACAGGGGTACGGGAAGTTCTACACGCGATTGGCCAGGGTACGTGTATTACAGGGGTACGGGAAGTTCTACACGCGATTGGCCAGGGTACGTGTATTACAGGGGTACGCGTGAAGTTTTACACGCGATTAGCCAGGGCACGTGTATCACAGGGGTACGCAGGAATTATCACACGCGATTTGGCTGGGTACGTGTATTACAGGGGTACACGGGAAGTTCTACACGCGATTCGGCTGGGTACGTGTATTACAGGGGTGCGCGGGAATTCTCACATGCGATTTGGCCAGGTACGTGTATTACAGGGGTGCGCGGGAATTATCACACGCGATTTGGCTTGGTACGTGTATTACAGGGGTGCGTGGGAAGTTCTACACGCGATTGGCCAGGGTACGTGTATTACAGGGGTACGTGGGAATTATCACATGCGATTTGGCTGGGTACGTGTATTACAGGGGTACACGGGAAGTTCTACACGCGATTCGGCTGGGTACGTGTATTACAGGGGTGCGCGGGAATTCTCACACGCGATTTGGCTTGGTACGTGTATTACAGGGGTGCGCGGGAATTCTCACATGCGATTTGGCCAGGTACGTGTATTACAGGGGTGTGCGGGAATTATCACACGCGATTAGGCTGGGTGGGTCCTCACAGGTGTTCCCTGTACACCCTCCACGGCCCCTGCAGGCAGCCCACAAAACAGGGGACTACCCTGCACACCTGCTCATGTCCCCCTGCACCCCCACCCCCCAGCAGTGCAGGGGCAGCCTCCACCAGGCCCCCACCCATATCTCTCACCACCCCCACCCCCCAGCCACCAGGGGCAACCTCCACCAGGCCCCCATCCATGTCTCCCACCACCCCCACCCCCCAGCAGTGCAGGGGCACCCTCCACCAGGCCCCCACCAATGTCCCCTATCACCCCCACCCCCCTGCCACCAGGGGCAACCTCCACCAGGCCCCCACCCATGTCCCCTATCACCCCCACCCCCCAGCAGTGCAGGGGCACCCTCCATCAGGCCCCCACCCATGTCCCCTATCACCCCCACCCACCTGCCACCAGGGGCACCCTCCACCAGGCCCCCATCCATGTCTCCCACCACCCCCACCCCCCAGCAGTGCAGGGGCACCCTCCACCAGGCCCCCACCAATGTCCCCTATCACCCCCACCCCCCTGCCACCAGGGGCACCCTCCACCAGGCCCCCATCCATGTCTCCCACCACCCCCACCCCCCAGCAGTGCAGGGGCACCCTCCACCAGGCCCCCACTCATGTCCCCCATCACCCCCACCCCCCTGCCACCAGGGGCACCCTCCACCAGGCCCCCACCCATGTCTCCCACCACCCCCACCCCCCAGCAGTGCAGGGGCACCCTCCACCAGGCCCCCACTCATGTCTCCCAGCATGCTACGTGTATTTCAGGGGTGCGCGGGAAGTCCCACTCGCGAATAGCCTGTGCGCGTGTATTTCAGAGGTGCGCGGGAAGTTCCACACGCGAATAGCCTGGTCGCATGCATTTCAGGGGTGCGCGGGAAGTTTTACACGCGACTTCAGCAGGGTACGTGTATTTCAGGTATGCGCGGGAATTCTCACACGCGATTTGGCTTGGTACGTGTATTACAGGGGTGCGTGGGAAGTTACACACGCGATTAGGCTGGGTGGGTCCTCACAGGTGTTCCCTGTACACCCTCCACGGCCCCTGCAGGCAGCCCACAAAACAGGGGACTACCCTGCACACCTGCTCATGTCCCCCTGCACCCCCACCCCCCAGCCACCAGGGGCAGCCTCCACCAGGCCCCCACTCATGTCACCCTGCACCCCCATACCCCAGCCACCAGGGGCAGCCTCCACCAGGCCCCCACTCATGTCACCCTGCACCCCCACCCCCCAGCCACCAGGGGCAGCCTCCACCAGGCCCCCACTCATGTCACCCTGCACCCCCATACCCCAGCCACCAGGGGCAGCCTCCACCAGGCCCCCACTCATGTCTCCCACCACCCCCACCCCCCAGCCACCAGGGACAGCCTCCACCAGGCCCCCACTCATGTCACCCTGCACCCCCATACCCCAGCCACCAGGGGCAGCCTCCACCAGGCCCCCACTCATGTCTCCCACCACCCCCACACCCCAGCCACCAGGGGCACCCTCCACCAGGCCCCCACTCATGTCTCCCACCACCCCCACCCCCCAGCAGTGCAGGGGCAGCAGGCAGTCGGGCAGCAGCAGGTGGGAGCGTGCTCGGGCTCTGGGGGGCAGTAGTTCGGCCTTCCGGGCAGGAGCGTGGTATTCCGTGTGCGTACGCGTGGCCAGCTTGGTACGAGTGATTTTGCACGTGAAAATCCTGCACGTCAGCGTGAAAACTGAGGAAAGGCCCTCAGCGCGTAAGCGCGTCTGTGACGTGACCCGCACAGGTGTTTCCCACACAGCACGTGATGACAGAGCACACGTGGAAAGACAGCACGTCAGAGTCTCATCGCGTGTGATTGGTGGAAATGGCCCTACACGCAGAAGTGACAAAGCGTGTAATTGGTGGAAATGGCCCTAGCGCGTACACGCCGCGTAAGTGACGCTGGACGTGTGGGCCTGTATAAAAGGTACGTGTAGAACACGTTTTCCTTGTACGTGCTTTTCGTGGAGAGCGAGTGGGTGAATTCTGTACTTCTTGTCGTTTCACACGCGATTTACTTCACGGCGTTTCTAGTTCGTATTCCCTGTTACCTCTGACAGCTTTTTCTCTGTTTTCTCCTTTACTGGTTTACCTGGGCCTGTTCCCTCAAACAGTGTTCCCTTCTACTGTTGTCCTGTCTCCTCAGACAGCGGACAAATCTTCTTTTGGCGGGGGTGTTGCCAACCAAACGTGCTCCTTTTACACGCTCGTTTACCTGGCATACGGTGAGTCACGCACGTATCTAACATCTGTGATAGCCCCGTGTGTAGCCTACCCCTTCAGAGGTCATTCTAGGCTGCGTGTGACACGCATACGTTCATTCTTGTGTTTCTGGGTGCCACAGCGTAGTGCAGGTTTTTCTTTCTGCACACGTGGTCTAGGAGGGGTTGCGTGCACGTCATCTCCCTTTTTTGGGCCTCCTGTGCGTTGCGTGACCCGTCATCTTTCCCCAGGGGTTACATTCAGCCTTGCTAGAGCACTAGGGTACAATTACCATCTGGTACCCAACCCCTTTGACCCCCAATTGCCCAGGACAATAGTCTACATCCACTCCCATACGCACATTAACATCAGTGCCATGGCTGGGAGGCGAGGATTCCGTAAGGGTGGCAAAGGTGGAAGAGCCACAAGTGGTGGCCGTGGTGGATCCGGTAGGGGACGTGGTCGTAACTTGCAGGGTGAGCCTGTCCCCCCATGTGTGGAGGACCAGTCACGGGCACCCATAATCCCCCCCCCTCCCATTGAGGCTGATGTGGCTGACACCATCCATGCTCAGCCCTTGTTGGACCAGCCCATTGTGGCACCAGACCTGGCTGACTCCATGGCTGACTTCCAGGTCAGCAGGGCTACGACACGTGCGCTGGTGCACGTTGATGCCATCATGCCACGTGGATCTGGGGCAGCAAGGTCATCTGCTGCACCAAGTAGGCAGGGCGGAGAGGCTGCAGGGGCAGCTGCGGCTCCATCCACCCCAGCCCCCACACACCCATCCAGGACAGTGTCGGTCCTAGTCCATGCTGCTGACATTCCCCCTGACACCATCACACTAGAGCTAATGCCTGCACCAACTCCCATGCTGAGTGTGCAATCCCACACTCCTGATACAGAGTCCACCAGGGCTCCTGCCCCTAGTGTCCAGAGCGGCGCAGGGCACTCAGGATCACCACCACCTTCCAAGCGGAAGAGGAAGAGTGCTCGTCCGGCACAGGCTGATGCCCCAGACACGGCTACACAGTCCGGCCCGTCCAGGAAGCCCAGCTTCACGGATGACGAACTGAATGCACTTGTCGAGTATGTGTCCGGACATGACAACGAGATGGTCATTGTTGCAGGATCCAAGACCACACCTGCACAACGCCAGGCACACTGGCAGACCGTTGCGGACATCGTAAGTGCCCTTGGAATTGTGAGGCGCACAGCCAATGATTGCTATAAGCGCTGGAATGACCTAAAGCGCAGGGCAAAGAGTAAGCTGGCCTCAAGTCATGCCGCAACTCTAGTGACTGGAGGTGGGTCTCCAGTAGTAGACATGGAACTCACTCCACATGAGTCAGTCACTGGGACCTATGTCACGGAGGAACAGATCCAAGGCGTGGGAGATCTGGCTGATTACGAGGCATTGTCCGGTGAGTGCACATGCATGTGTGTGTCATCCATGTGCATGGTGTGTGTGTGAGGGCTTCTGTTCGGGTGCCAGGTGAGAGTGTGTGCGCCTGAGTCATATGGGTCAGCCATGTGCTTCATGCAATCCTTCCTGCGCAGCTGCAATCCTTCCTGCGCAGCTGCATTTGGCCATAGCAGTATCCCTTCTGCCAACAGTAGACATCTAGCCCAACTGCACGCCAGTTGCCCTTGAAGTGTCACCTTGCCACAACATATTTGCTTCTTCTTCACTGTTCATTCAGTCAGTTTGTTTGCATTCCACCACTTTCACTAGGCATGTCGCTGTCCACTAGTCACATGTCTGACATCGGTATGGTAAAGTGGAGTGACTTTGTTACCTGGATATCATTTGTACACACATGTCCCTGTGCAATTGGACCATTTCAGACTGGCAGCTCCAGGTGAAAAATCTGACCTGTTAGAAATAGAAAAGCTATTACATGCGGGAACTGGACTGAATGAATAGGCGCTGCCCTCCTCTCCATCTTCACTCAATAGCAATGGTACATGCCATCTGTGTGATGGCATGTGTGTTTCACCTGCCAATCACAGGCCAATGTGTGATGCCACTGCCAGGCAGCATGCAGAAAATGTGTTCATCTTCCATCTTGGTGTCATCAGTGTGTGCCATTTGCCTGCACTTCATACGCAGTGAGGGTGCATGCATGGGAGGGTTTTAGTCATGTGGGACATGTGTCAATCAAGTACTGGTTCTCTTGCTTCTCAGCCCTCAATGTGTGCCATGGTGCTAATGCCTGTTTCCATTTCTTTGTTTTCATGTCTTTGCAGGGGAAGACGCACCTGATACTGCTGGGGTTGTGGAGATGGTGCAGACCCAGGAGGTGTCCCAGGGCCGACCAACCACCAGTGAGGGACGTGGTGTGGTGGTGGGGGAGAACCCACAAGTGCTGCAGGTCGTGCTCTCAAGGGGTGTCTCTGGCTGCACCTCCCCCGAGCTGTACTCAGGTGTTGATTCGGATGAGACCTACGTGCCGTCGCAGGTGAGTGTTCCAGGGAGGGATTCTGTTCTGTCTCACCCACCTGCACCAGGGTCAGTACCCTCCATGGGGATGTCAGTGTTGGCAGCTACGCCTTCGGTGGTTACGGATGCAGGGTCACACTCCGCGACATCTGATCCTGTTCCTGGGCCAGCAGATCAGAGGGGGAATGCAGTCCTGCAGCCTCAGGCAGTGCCGGCACAGCAAGGCGCAGTCCGCCTTGCCCCAGACAGGTGTGGTGCCCGCCGACGTGGTGGCCGTACGCCACCCGGCAATACCGCATGGGAGCAATCCATTTACGGTATGGCTACCCAACAGGCTGCATCATCCAAGATGATGGCTCAGGCCATGGATAGGGTGGCCACTTCCATTGTCCCCCCAGAAAGGCTGATGGAGCGACTAGAGCAGGCAACCGACTCCATCTGCCAGTCACACAGGGAGGACATGTTGGGGTCCAACAGGGACAGGCGGGCGGCACTGGCGACTCTGCAGGAGGCCATCTCCATTGAGTCCCAGGGCCACAGGGAAGCCCTGAGGCAGGAGCTCCTTCACCTCAGGACGACTCTTGTTGAGCTTGAGGCTTCAACACACCAAAGGACAGAACAGCAGCTGGAGCGTCTCACCCGTACGCTCTCAGCTGAGATGCAGGCAACGAGGGCGGAGGTCCGGGCATCCCGTGAGTTGTTGCATGGGGACCTCCGCACACTCATCCTCCAGAACCAGACCTACCACACCCGCATGCTTGCAGCCATGGAGGAGCAGACTAGGGCCTTGCGTGGGCTGCCTCCCATAGTGCAACCACCTCCGGATGCAGCTGCACAGGGTGATAATAGCGACAGCAGTGATACTCCCACAATAGGGTAGCCGTGTGGGCCATGAGCCCATGGAGGTGTTTTATCTTCCCAGGATCCACGCAGGTGGGTTCTGGTGTGCATCCTGTCCTCGGACCTCCTGGGTGGCCTCCCCAACCCCCCCAGGCCCATCAATGGCCATTTTTGATTGTTTCTCATTTTTATTTTTATTTTGATTTCTTTTATTCCCAATTTTTTTGGGACGATCTGTTGGCTTCGATCTGTTGGCTTCGATCTGTTGGCTTCCGTGGTTCCTGTGGGCATACGCTGCATTGTGGCTGGGCACATGCAGGCTTGTAATGTATTTGGTTCAGATGCTTGGGTTTGAGTCACACACACCCCTCCTGCTTCCCGTTTCCATGGGCTTGCAAAGGGTGTGCCCAAGTGACAGTGAATTACACAGTGACGTTGGACTCCCATGAGCTGTGTGGCCAGTCTGTAGTCAATACTGTGTATACATTCATAGTGCATATTGCTGTTGTGTTGTACACTGCATGTTGCATTGATGTGTAACTCTTCTTCTGTGTCTACCTCCCAATTTGCAGGTCCCTTCCTCATGTCCACACAAGGACCTCTAGTCTGGAGATGGGGACCATGTTGGCAGCAGTGCACCTACAACTCTATATGGCGACAACACTGCACAGTTGGTAGTGGTGGGAGTGCAGGCATTTCCAGGTGGTGAGACTACTAATATGTAACATTTGTGATGTCATGTTAATGGTACTACGTGCTCAAGTATGTTGTTGGTCCGGCATTGCTGTGAGCATTTCAGGTGTTGCAGGTTTCTAATAGTGCCACTGTACATAGTGAGACTGATGTCATGTTGTGGGGATTACTTTGTTTACCTGCAATTAGCATGACATGGCACGGTGTGTCGTGTGGCGGTGCTGGGGTTGGGTTGGCTGACATGGCACTGTCCTCTTGTTGCATTTTGCAAGTGGGTATTCATTTTAGCTGCTTCAATGTGTAACTTCACAAAACTGCATTGGTGGTGTCTGTGTGGGTAGGGATGCACACATTGTGACACTTCCAGGTGAACAATCTCAGGCTGACATGGTATTCCCGGTTCATTCTCCAGACATTCAGGATCAGTGTCAGGTTGAGTCATCATTGATTGTCAGATGGAATGTGCCAGGGCAGTGTGCACTCCACAGGGGTGTGATTTCTATGTGAAGTAATTAGCCACTAGCTGTGTACGGGCTGCCTCCCCCTGTGCCCTTTCCCCTCCCATGCGCCGCGGCTGTGCATGTGGTTGGGGATGTGGGGCCACCACCATGTCCACGGCCAGGCCCCGGCGTGTTGCAACGTTGTGCAGGACACATGCTGCCACTATGATCCTGCACACTACTGGGGGAGCGTATAACAGCTGCCCGCCAGAACGGTCAAGGGAGCGAAAGCGTGACTTTAGCACTCCGAATGTGCGCTCCACTATGCCCCTGGTTGTAATGTGGGCTGTGTTATATCTTACCTGGGGTTGCGTGGTGGGGTTCCGAATTGGCGTCATCATGTGGGGGCTGAGAGGGTAGGCACTGTCCCCTGTGGAGGTGGTGATTGGTATCATTGGTGGGGTTGTGACCTTGCTCAGTATCCAACATGCATGCATGTGCAGTGGCATACATACTCACCAAGCAGCCATGTATCGCCATGCCGCCCAGCTTCTAGGTCCCGGCTTAGGGTGGACATTCGGTAAATGAAGCTGTCGTGGGTGGAGCCGGGATAGTTGGCATATACTGAGGTGATGATTCCCTTGGCATTACATGCTACCTGCACGTTGATGGAATGCCAGTGCTTGCGGTTCCTATAGATGTGCTCAGATGCCCTGGGGGGACGTAGAGCCACATGGGTGCAGTCGATGGCACCTAGCACTTTGGGGAATCGTGCCACAGCGTAAAAATCCAGGGCGGCAGCATGCCTTTCTGCAGGTGTTCTGGGCGGTATATGTGCCTGCGGACTGATGGGCGTGCAGTCATGATGTTCAAGACCTGGTGTAGGCAGCGTGACTGGGTGGCCTGTGACACCCCACCCACTATGGCACTTGTCCGCTGAAATGATCCAGTGGCTAAGAAGTGCAGTACATTGAAGACCTTCTCCAGGGGGCTGAGTGCTTGGGAGCACAGGGTGGGTGATGTGAGGTCATCCTCCCACTCACTCACCAGGTCCAGTATGATGTGTGGTGGAAACCTGTACCTCCCATACACCTGGTCATCAGGCATCCCGAAAAGGCTGGTTCTGGGTGTGAATATTCTGGCCCTGACTATCCTCCTCCTCCTCCTTTGGTAGCCCACTGCCACTGCTGCTAGGAACGGTATGTTCATCCTGGCGTCTGAGCTTGTTATTGTTAAAGTCCGCAATTTTATGCTTTGCGCGTGTTCTAGGCGAGCGTGTGACCCGCGCACCCCTGGAATCCAGTTCCCAGTCCAATAGCGTGTGGAAATTCACACGCACCACGGGATACAGGTTCGCTGACGTACTTGCGTGTGTAAGTGGCCGCGCACCCATTAAATACACGTACATAGGCCAATCGCGTGTACGCGCACTTTTGTCCAATTACACGCAATGAAATACACGTACATAGGCCAATCACGCGATGACACTCTGACGTGCAGTATTTCCACGTGTGTTCCGTCATCACGTGCTGAGTGGGGAACGCCCGTGCGGGTCACGTCAGACGCGCTTACGCGCTGAGGGACTCTGGTCCAATAGAATCGCGTATGCGTGCTGACGCGCTTACGCGCTAAGGGCCTTTCCTCGGATTTCACGCTGACGTGCAGGATTTTCACGTGCCAAATCACTCCGTATCAAGCTGGCCACCCGAAAACACACGGAACACCACGCTCCTGCCCAGAAGGCCGAGTTACTGCCCCCCAGTGCCCCGAGCAGCCTCCCACGTGCTATCTGCTGCTGCCTGCCTGCCTGCCTGCTGCCACCGTGCCCTGCCATTTGGTGCCTGCACATCAGCCATCTGCAGGGGTCCAGTTGCTGTGTCCACCCCTGCTGGAACTGAAGACTCCCAACTGGGATTACATCGCTCCACAGCCCAGCCCCAGGACCCAGTTGCCCACCCACACCTGCCTCTGGGGTTGCCATGTCGGGCACTTCCACATCTGGCACCAGTGGCAACCCCAGACCAGAGGGGCAGAGGGGCACCAGCTTCACTGCCACCGAAGTTGGTGTCCTGGTGGAGCATGTCCTGGGGCAGTATGATGCCCTCTTTGGATCGTCCCGCGCCAGCAAGGAAGGACGGGAGAGGATCTGGGCCGACTGTGTGGTTGCCATCAACGCGGAGGGGGTGGCAACCCGCAACGTCCAGAAGATCAAGAAGCGCTGGGAGGACTTGAGGTCCAGGACCCTTGTGAAGGCCCGGCGCCTCGTGGAGGGGGGCCGGGGCCGCATGAGTTCCATCCAGAAGAGGGTCCTGGAACGCGTACGCCCAGCGCTCCACGCCCAGGTCCTTGAGAGGGAGGCCCGTCTGGAGTTGAGCGGTATGTGTCCAAGCATTACTGTGTGAGACAGGGCATGTTGCGGTGTGCTGGTTCTATGATACTTGCCTGTATGTGTGCCATGGGCCATGTATGCATGTATGTGTGCAGGGACATCATGGTAATGCATGTGCGACCAGTGATGTGTGACCCACATGGTTGTTGCATGTGTTGAAATGCGGCATGGGGAGCCCTATGCAGATTTTGGACATGAGAGCATGCCAGTCTCTGTACCTGGACATGGATGGGGGTGAAGGATGGGTGCTGATGCCAGGTACATATATGGTAGCCATGTCTGTGTGCCTGACCTGCGTGTCTGTGACTTGTGCATGCCATGGATGCATGACACATGTGTGTGACAATGCACAGATTCAGTGACGCACCCAACTTACCCTTGTTTCGCCTGTGTTCGGTGTGTTTGGGGCCAGATGGATGTGACTGAGGTGAAGTGTGTGCATGTGATATGCATGAGCCATGATGCATGTGAGTTACATATCATTGAATGTTTCTAGAGTCCATTGGACATGCATGGAAATGTCCATGGCATGCACCATGCCTGTTACTGTGTGTGTTTTGCCTGGACTGACCCATGTGTTGTGGAGGGACATGATGGAAGTGTACTTTGACAGTGGTGCTCATCTGCTATTGCTTCCTGTCTAGGGGACCATTGTACAGTAGCCTGATGCTTGTGTCCTTTGTCTCCCTCTACGCAGCGGCTAGTGAAGAAGAGGGCGGAGACGGCGCTGTGGAGCAAGGCGGCGGGGATGCCCCCACGGCTGCAGCGGAAGGGGTGGGTGAGCCCCCACAGGGGCCTGCTACGGCGGGAGACGGTGAGGAGCCATCCAGGTTGGTGGTTTGCACAGAGGAGGAGGAGGCCGACACTGGTGCACACATGGGGCCTGGTGGGAGCATCCCTGCTGGTGCAAGTGGTGCAGTCCAGGGCCAGGGGCAGGAGGCAGCACAGGTCACCGTGGAGGGGCCTGTGCATGTCACTGTCCCTGACCCTGTGAGTGCACCACCATGCACCAGCAGGGATGCCCCGTCCCAGGCCCGTCCGCAGGTAGAGGGGATGTCCATGTCACCTGACTCCCCTCCACCTGCGGACGTGGTAACCCCTGGCCGCGTGGAGAAGGTCCTGATTGGGGTCGCGATGCGCACGGCTGTGATTCGTGATGATGTGCGTGCTTCCCGGGAGGAGCACGCACGTCATCACGAAGTGCACCGTGCCGACGTGGCCCAATTGGGATCGGCCATGTTCGGGGGTTTCCTGCATGTGTTGGCCAATCTGACGGCCCTCTCCTCCTCTGTGCAGGCTATCCACCGGTCGTTCTCCTTGCCGTCTTCCGGCCCAGATGCCACCAGGGCCCCCTGTGGACCTGCCCCGACCAATGCAGCCAGCTCGGTGGGGATCCCATCCCTGCCACAGTTGGGAGTCGGAGGTCCAGCAGGGGTGGACAACACAGCAAGTGGACCCCAGCAGATGGAAGATGTGACGGCATCATCGGGCAGGGCACGTGCACGACGGCGTCGGTGGTTTCCATCAGCCTGGATGCCGTCGTGCTGGCAGAGGCAGTGGCGTCGGAGGCAGCAGCGGGCTCGACGTGGGAGGCATCATGGCTCGGGGCCATCAAGATCAGAGGGGCAGGCATCGGCCAGAGGGCAGGGCAACCCTGGGATGGTGGTGTGTTCCGTGTGGGAGGAGTTTGGCCAGCGGATAGGTGCGGAGCGGCAGCGGGCGGAAGAGGAGCGGCTCGCCATGGTCAGGGCGGAGTTCTCCATGCGTCGGGCATTGAGGCGGGCTGAGTGCCTCGAGGAAGCTCGCAGGGAGTTTGAGGTGGACATGGGGTTGTCCCTGCGAGACCTCGGGGCCAGGACAGAGTCCCGCCTCCAGGACATCGACATGGAGTTCGATGATGCCCTGGCCAGCAACATCACCAAGTGAGCCGCAGGACTTGCCCGCTGCCTTTGTAAATAGTTATTTAGTTAGTTAGTGCTAGGTTTCCTTTATTTATTTTTATTATTTTGGACCGCTCGGACAATGGCCACTTTTTTGTACATATATTTTACATTAGTTAGTGGTAGGTTTCATTTTTGGTGTTGGGCTCATGGACCCTGGAACATTCCTGTATATAGTTTGTTTTTTTGGGAGATACATTTTTTTAATTTCTTATTGTTTTCACCATGACGTAATGGTTTTTCATTAATTTCATATGACATGATATTGCTTTGGACAAATTCATTTTAATTTTTTATTCCTTTGTTTTTTTGTTTATCACTTTTGTTCTCGGACATGGACCATTTATTTACTTAGCCACATCGTTGTATGTTTGAAAAGTTCACTTATTTTTGGTATTTAATACATTTTTTATATTTTCTTACACTTGTGTTATTTTCTCATTGGTTTGTTACATGTCATGATATGGGTTTTGACATTCACTTGCACCCATTGTGTATGTGTGTGTGACGGACATGTGTTCTTTTGCATACTTGGCATTGGGGTTGTGTCATGTGATTGCATTCACTATGTGGGTGGATGCAATCCTTGCCTGGGTGTTTGTGCTGGGTATGCTGGCCATTACTGCCATTATTGTGTATCGTCAGGACCTGGGGCCAGGGGGACATGTGTGGGGGCCTGCTGGCAGGTTCCCCACAGTGCTGGGGGGTGGGGGTGGTGGGTGACATGAGTGGGGGCCTGGTGGAGGGTGCCCCTGGTGACTGGGGGGGTGGGGAGGGGTGGGTGACATGAGTGGGGGCCTGGTGGAGGGTGCCCCTGGTGACTGGGGGGGTGGGGGTGGTGGGTGACATGAGTGGGGGCCTGGTGGAGGGTGCCCCTGGTGGCGGGGGGGTGGGGGTGGTGGGAGACATGAGAGGGGGCCTGGTGGAGGGTGCCCCTGGTGACTGGGGGGGTGGGGGGGGTGGGTGACATGAGTGGGGGCCTGGTGGAGGGTGCCCCTGGTGACTGGGGGGGTGGGGGTGGTGGGTGACATGAGTGGGGGCCTGGTGGAGGGTGCCCCTGGTGGCGGGGGGGTGGGGGTGGTGGGAGACATCAGTGGGGGCCTGGTGGAGGGTGACCCTGGTGGCTGGGGGGTGGGGGTGGTGGGAGACATGAGTGGGGGCCTGGTGGAGGGTGCCCCTGGTGGCTGGGGGGTGGGGGTGGTGGGAGACATGAGTGGGGGCCTGGTGGAGGGTGCCCCTGGTGGCTGGGGGGTGGGGGTGGTGGGAGACATGAGTGGGGGCCTGGTGGAGGGTGACCCTGGTGGCTGGGGGGTGGGGGTGGTGGGAGACATGAGTGGGGGCCTGGTGGAGGGTGACCCTGCACTGCTGGGGTTTGGGGGTGGTGGGAGACATGAGTGGGGGCCTGGTGGAGGGTGACCCTGGTGGCTGGGGGGT
Source organism: Ambystoma mexicanum (assembly GCF_040938575.1). NCBI lineage: Eukaryota > Metazoa > Chordata > Amphibia > Caudata > Ambystomatidae > Ambystoma > Ambystoma mexicanum. Next base: position 698,636,806 of record NC_090930.1, read on the forward strand.
GGGGGTGCTGGGAGACATGAGTGGGGGCCTGGTGGAGGGTGACCCTGCACTGCTGGGGTTTGGGGGTGGTGGGAGACATGAGTGGGGGCCTGGTGGAGGGTGACCCTGGTGGCTGGGGGGTGGGGGTGGTGGGAGACATGGGTGGGGGCCTGGTGGAGGCTGCCCCTGGTGACTGGGGGGGTGGGGGTGCTGGGAGACATGAGTGGGGGCCTGGTGGAGGGTGACCCTGCACTGCTGGGGTGTGGGGGTGGTGGGAGACATGAGTGGGGGCCTGGTGGAGGGTGCCCCTGGTGGCTGGGGGGTGTGGGTGGTGGGAGACATGAGTGGGGGCCTGGTGGAGGGTGACCCTGGTGGCTGGGGGGTGGGGGTGGTGGGAGACATGGGTGGGGGCCTGGTGGAGGCTGCCCCTGGTGACTGGGGGGGTGGGGGTGCTGGGAGACATGAGTGGGGGCCTGGTGGAGGCTGCCCCTGCACTGCTGGGGTGTGGGGGTGGTGGGTGACATGAGTGGGGGCCTGGTGGAGGGTGACCCTGGTGGCTGGGGGGTGGGGGTGGTGGGAGACATGGGTGGGGGCCTGGTGGAGGCTGCCCCTGGTGACTGGGGGGGTGGGGGTGCTGGGAGACATGAGTGGGGGCCTGGTGGAGGCTGCCCCTGCACTGCTGGGGTGTGGGGGTGGTGGGTGACATGAGTGGGGGCCTGGTGGAGGCTGCCCCTGCACTGCTGGGGTGTGGGGGTGGTGGGTGACATGAGTGGGGGCCTGGTGGAGGCTGCCCCTGCACTGCTGGGGTGTGGGGGTGGTGGGTGACATGAGTGGGGGCCTGGTGGAGGGTGACCCTGCACTGCTGGGGTTTGGGGGTGGTGGGAGACATGAGTGGGGGCCTGGTGGAGGGTGACCCTGGTGGCTGGGGGTTGGGGGTGGTGGGGGACATGAGTTGGACATGGGTGGGGGCCTGCTGGCAGGTGCCCCACAGTGCTGGGGGGTGGGGGTGGTGGGGGACATGAGTTGGACATGGGTGGGGGCCTGCTGGCAGGTGCCCCACAGTGCTGGGGGGTGGGGGTGGAAGGGGACATGAGTTGGTGTTCATTAGTTCAAGGAGACATGTGCCTTTGCTGGGGGGCATGCCCATGGTGGGTGGGCTGCCTGCGGGACATGACCAGGGATGCAGGGTAGTCCCCTGTGGTGTGGGCTGCCTGCAGGGGCCGTGAAGGGTGTACAGGGTACACCTGGGAGGACCCACACTGTCAAATCACATGTGGAACTTCCCGCGCACCCCTGAAATACACGCGCCCCGGCTATTCGCGTGTGGAACTTCCCGCGCACCCCTGAAATACACGCGCCCAGGCTATTCGCGTGTGGAACTTCCCGCGCACCCCTGAAATACACGCGCCCAGGCTATTCGCGTGTGGAACTTCCCGCGCAGCCCTGAAATACACGCGCCCAGGCTATTCGCGTGTGGAACTTCCCGCGCACCCCTGAAATACACGCGCCCAGGCTATTCGCGTGTGGAACTTCCCGCGCACCCCTGGAATACACGCGCCCCCAGGCTATTTGCGTGTGGAACTTCCCGCGCACCCCTGAAATACACGCGCCCAGGCTATTCGCGTGTGGAACTTCACGCGCACCCCTGGAATACACGTAGCCCGCTCCCCCAGGCCCGATCGCGTGAGGAACTTCACGCGAACCCCTGTAATACACGTAGCCCGCTACCCCAGGCCCGATCGCGTGAGGAACTTCACGCGAACCCCTGTAATACACGTAGCCCGCTCCCCCAGGCCCGATCGCGTGTGAAACTTCACGCGTACCCCTGAAATACACGTAGCCCGCTCCCCCAGGCCCGATCGCGTGAGGAACTTCACGCGAACCCCTGTAATACACGTAGCCCGCTACCCCAGGCCCGATCGCGTGAGGAACTTCACGCGAACCCCTGTAATACACGTAGCCCGCTCCCCCAGGCCCGATCGCGTGTGAAACTTCACGCGAACCCCTGAAATACACGTAGCACGCTCCCCCAGGCCCGATCGCGTGAGTAACTTCACGCGAACCCCTGTGATGCACGTACCCTGCTGAAATCGCGTGTTAGACTTCCCGCGCACCCCGGTATACACGCACACGTATTTTTTGTCAGCGGGTGTCCGTGTTTGTGGGTACCCCTTTGCACGTCATTTTTCCTGGAGGGCCACAGTATGGGACATTCATCATGGCAGTATATAGGTGCTATTTGTTGGCGCACCTTTTGGCGCACATTTCTTACAGCCGCAGAGACGCTACCGCCTGCTTTCTTGTGGCGGTCGTGTTTGTGCCTGTGCGCTGGTTTGAGCGTGCGCTTTTTTGCCCTATTCTATTCCATGAATACGTGTTTTAGGCGAGCGTGTGGGCGTTCCGCGCACTTGTGCCCTGTACTTCCCCCGTGACGCCCACGTTTTGGCAAGTTGTTCCCCATTCCGAGTGTTACGCCCGTGTTACGCCTACTTTTGTTGCGTGCGCCGCGCTATGTGCGAATTTCGCTGTGGCCTGTGCGATTTTCGCTGTGACCTGGCGCACGCTGTTAGATGGCCTGTGCGCCAACGTGCACCGCGCACTTTTTTATCGCACATCCGCTGGTTTTCTCGCGCACGGCCTTCCATGAATCGACGTGCGCTGCTTTTCGTGCGATTTTCGCAATTGCACTGCGATTTTCGCTATTCCACTGCGATTCGCACGTTTTTGCCCACTTGCGCCGCGCTAATTATTCCATGAATCGGCCTGTTAGTGATTCCACCATACAATCCTTTAGTCACATATATATATTTGCCAAACACAATTATCTGTGGTCATTCTTATCTTCCCAATCAATACACTATCTGATTTAAGACCAAGTTGCCAACAGTACAGGAACCTGTACCATGCATATACATACATAATAGCCCAGCAGTTAAGGGGTTAACACCAGTTGCCCCCTTCCTCTTTCTCACAGGTGTATCGCGAAAGAGTACAATAATCCTTTCTTGGAATGATAATGCTCAATTAGGAAATAATGTATATGGTTATTCTAGGTTTCAATTAAGTGTTTTTCTCAGTTAGACAGGCGTAATGTTCTTATGATTGAAATATATACTGTAAAATATGATTAGAAACAAGCATTGTATACTTTTAAAAATGATGCTTTTTAGTATAATTTAATCATTTCCTTTTTTATTTAGCTGCTTTTGCAAAATAAACCCATGTCCCTTACAATATCTGTTTGTGCATCCTTTGGTCACACAGTTGTCTGCAGCAGATTGGTAGCCACAGCAAACCCACACTTGACAATGGGACATAGTAAGTGATAGAGACATTGGGCCTCATTACAGGTTTGGTGGTATTCTGGCAGTAAATCTGCCAGAATACCGCCAATTAGAATTAGCATTACTGCCACTTGGTCCCATAGCTTTACAGTGGAATTAAAAGTGGTGGTAGGTTGGTAGGTCCCAATTTTTTGACATCCATGGGACTCCATGGCGATTTTGGTTGAATTACCACCAGTGGTAATTGTGATAATTTTGCCAATTTTTGGTGGTAAGGCAGCAGATTTTCCTCAAGCTTTTTGATGGAGGAAAATCCTCCACCTCCCTGTCAAAGCTGTAGTACGAAGGTGTGGTAATGCAGTGGTAATGAAATTACTGCCATGTCACTGCCATTTCTTACCACACCATTATAGATGTGATGAGGCCAATACTGTGAGACGGTGAGAAAGAGAACACATTTAAAGAGAGGAAGGGAAAGAGAACACTAGATTGGAAGATTGGTATAGCATATGCCAGGTACATCTAGCATCAATTTGTTTTAGTACACCCACATAGCGGAGTTGGAATTTTGATGCAATTATTGGTCATTTTGGAGACAGGTTCCAAGTTGTTGATGGTGACTGGTGACCCCCTGGCCCTCCCGCACATACAAGCACTCGCACACGCAGCCACACAAGGACAGACGTTGGACGCGTGTTGCTCGTGCGGGATCCCGGACGCAACTGCTGACCGGGACCTCCTTTATTCAACAACGCATGCACGATCCATAACGAGACTCGAGCATGCTCACTTAACTTGCGTTACAACGCAACATCCCTACTTTTTCCCTGAACAACAAACCTGTGCACAACATAACCACAACAAACACAAGGTAGGTGTATCGGGACAGTTCACCACATCTCATGAGACTGGGTCCATGATGAAGTCCTGGAACCTCGATGGGCGTTGTCACCCCTCCCGGCTCGGGTACCGCCTCTCATCCTCTCGAGGGAGCCTCGGTGTTCCTGAGGCCTCTGGAGGTCCTTCGTCTGCCGGCGGTGTCGCCAGTCGTGGACCCGTGGCGGAAGACTCCAGGGTCATCCCTGGCAGGTCTTCCGGCAGGATGGCCTCTATGCGTTTGAAGTAGGACACGTTCCTGGTCATTGTGCCCCTCCGGTTGGCTGCTGTGACCATGGACCCTTTAACATGTGTCACACCTAATGGCTGGGCTTCATACGTGAGGGACAGCTTCCCTTCCGGCCTCCTGTTCCAGACCAGTACAGTGTTACCCACTTTGATCATCTTGGCCTGCATGTTCTGGCGGGTACTTTCCTTTTTGTTCTGGGCCACCCGCTCTTGGTGCACGCGGTTGTTGTCAATCACTCCGGGGCATCGCAGTTCTGACGCAGTTCCCCTCCCCAATCCAACGAAATGTGGAATATCTTGTTAAGTGTTCGCTTGAAGCGCTCGGCTTTGCCGTTCGCCCTGGGCCAGAGCAGGGAGACTTTCCGATGTTTGATCCCTCTCTCCTCACAGTACCTGGCGAACTGCTGCCCTTGGAATGGCGGGCCATTGTCCGAGCATATTTCTTTGGGAAAACCATCGGTGGCGAACATCTTCTCCAGCACCAAAATGGTGTAGTTGCTGGCCGTGGACTCTACCAGATCCTCCTCCAGATAGCGTGACCACTGGTCCACGACTGCCAGAAAGTACATGCCTCGCCCTATGGAGCCAAAATCGGCATGCACCATGCCCCACGGCTGCTCACTCCTTTCCATGGTCATGATAGGCGGGCCTCTCTCCGCCGGACTGGCCGCTTGGCACGGAATGCACGTGCACACAAATTCATCCACCCTTTGTTCTAGGTCCGGGAACCACACCTTCAGTCATAGGCGCGCCTTGGTCTTGGCGGCGCCTTGATGTCCTTTGTACGCGAGGTGGAGTACCTTGGTCACCAAGGTTCGTGGGATGACGATCTGGCGACCCTGCAGCAGAAGACCATCCTCAGTCACAGAGAGCTCATGGCGCACACTTCACAGTGCCTGAAAGTCCTTCTTTGCTCCAGCCTCCCGTCAGGCATTGTTGGCGAGCACTTCTCTCCATTCGCCGCTCTCCATTGCCTCCATTATTACCAGGACTATTTAGACCTCATTGGCAGTGTTTGCAATTTCCTGGCATGCCAGGGCCAATGGTAGGGCTGCCTCCACCACATAGCGCACCATCTCAATACAGTCTACTACCTCTGCGGTTTCCTAGGGTCGACCAGCTCCTGGATGTCTGGACAGGTAGTCCGCCGGGTTGTTGGTCCCCGGGCGATACTGCATTTTGACGCCGTACTCCATAAGCGACAGCATCCACCCCTCGATGCGTGGAGGCGGTTTGAAGGAGGCACCCACAATGATCGGGATGAGCGGCTTGTGGTCGGTGACCACCACGATTGGCTTGCCAAGAATGTATATCCTGAAGTGCTTGCAGCCCCACAGAATGGCCAGGGCCTCCCGCTCAATCTGGGAGTATCATTTCACCGTGTCAGTAAGCACCTTGCTGGCATGCGCTATCGGGCGCATGAGTCCTTGTGAGTCTGCCTGCATTAGCACTGCCCCTAGGCCAACTGGGCTGGCATCCACAGCTAGCTCTGACTCCTTGTCTGGGCTAAAGTACACAATTGTCTCCTGACCCGACAGGGCGTTCTTGATCTCTGTGAAGGCTTTCTGCTCCTTGGGAGTCTGGGACCACGCGACGTCATTCCTCGTCAGCGCCCGAAAGGGGTCCGACAGCGACGCCAGGTCACGAATGAAGCATCCGCAGTAGTTCAGGATACCGAGAAAACTTCTTATCTCGGCAGGTCATCCTGGGGGGGGTGCCTCACAAATGTCTCTCACTTTCTCCGGGCCAGGCGAGATGCCTCCAGCATGGAACATGAACCCGAAGAACTCTATCTGGTCCTTCAGAAATTCACACTTCTTCTGGTGTAAAGTCAGCCCCAGGCTTTGGAGTCTTTCCAATGCTCTTTCCAGCCTCTTCAAGTGTTTGGATTCCGACTTGGCAAAGACCAGAATGTCATCAGACATGTTAATGACCCCTTTCAGTCCCGCCAGGGCTCCACGGATGACGTTCTGGAACACCTCCGCCGCTGACGAGACACCAAAACAAAGTCTTTTAAATTGATATAGCCCCTCATGGGTCATTAAGGTGGTAATGTATCTCGACTCCAGATGGAGTTCTAGCTGATGGTACCCCGACCTCAGATCGAGCTTAGAGAAAACCTTCGCCCCTTGGAGCTCGCCCACAATGTCATCCAGCGTAGGCATGAGATGACGCTCCCTCTTGATGGCAGCATTAGGCAGTCTCATGTCCATACAGATGCGCACAGCCCCAGGTTGTTTGGGCTTAGGTGCCACCACTATGGGGGAGACCTTCAGAGTCGAACCCCCCACTCTCTCGATAATGTCCATGTCCACGAAGGACTGGAGCTCTTTCTCCACCTGGGCTCTCAGATGAAAAGGAGTTCTGCGGTGCTTGAGAGCAGTCGGTCGCACTGATCCATCAATGTGGAGTCTAATGGGGTCTCCTTTCCAGTTTGCCGACACCCTGAAATATGTTTTCGAATCGATGCAGCAGGCGTTCAATGTCTGTGTGGTAAACGGCCAGCGTGAAATGCACAATGTCAAGGGCTTCGGAAGCAGCACAGCTCAGTAGGGAGTGCGGGTTTACATGAGTCACAAAAACCTGGCCTTGATTTTGTTCGGCCCATGTGACACGGGAGCCACAAAGACCCCTTTTATGGGCAGGGGCGAGTCCCCGCCAAAGGAGTATATCCGAGCCTTTGACTCCTCTAGGTTGGGGGGTCCGGGTAGAGCCTCATAATGTGCAGCTGCGAGGACGCAGACGGACGCCCCAGTGTCAATCAGGACGGGTATGGGCACATCACCAATGTTCACAGTGCATGTCGGATGCCTGCACCACTTCGTCCCCATAGCAATACTGAAAATGAAAGAGATCTCTTCTTCATCTTCTTCCTCCTCGGCAATGTCCAAGTCTTGCATCCCTTGTTCTATCGTGGAGCCATCCGCCTAGGGTTCCCCCCTGCTGCTCTTGCTGGTCCCCTGGAAGCCGTCACCGGGGCTGTGGCCCGACAAACTCTTGCGTAGTGCCCTGGTGTGCCGCATGTCCCACAGACAGATTTTGCAGGGCACTCTCCCACATGTGGCAAGTCGTATCCACAGTACGGGCAGGACTGCGGATTGCCGGGTGCTAGGGTACTGTCTACTCTCTTTGGGCCCCACCGAGAACTCCCTGGGGCAGAGTGCACAATGGCAAAAGCGTCCTCACATTTCCCTGGATGCGCTGCAGCATCCATTTTGGCACCTCTTGACTCAGCAAGTTCATAGGCCCTTCCAGTGTCCAGGATGTGTGCCAGGGTCAGGCCAGGTTCACAAATCTGTCGAAATCGCCATTCGCCATGGGGTGGAAATGATCCTGAAGGGCCTGTTTCAAAGCATCATAAATGACCACCTGGAGGGTAAGGGAGTCAAAAATCTGATGGACCTCTGTGCCAGCTGAATATACTAACCTGGCCACTTTTGCATCATCATCCGTCTCGCCGGAGGCCCTGAAAAACATTTCTAGCTTCTTCACCCACAGTAGCCACTTCGGCCACAGTTTGGATGGCGGGCCTGAGGTGTCAAATTCGGGCATGGCTGCCAGAGTACTATACATCTTCCGTGGGATTGGCATGGGAGCTCCCTCTTCTCCACATTCTCCACACCATGGTGTCAATTTGGGCCGTGCTCCACTAACCTTTCTTGGCCAAAAGGAGGTGCCCACTGCCATTAAGCCCCAGCAGGAGATGTGAAGGACCAGCAGCTGCAGTGGATGGTCCCTAGGGAATCCCCCAAGTCAAAAGTCCAGGGCCCCTTTTTCACTCAGGATCCTGGAATGTACAAAAAATGTTTTATGAGCTGTGAATCACATGCGGCGCACAAGCATCCAACTGGGCCACAACCGCCGTGATTCGCATATTCCCAAAATGGCCGCCGGCCATCAGTGTGGATCTGTGACCGCATGGGGAGAGACACTCTCTCCGACAGCTCGCCGGAGCAATGTCACAATCTCGTTGCCAATTTTGATGGTGACTGGTGACCCCGAGGCCCCCGCCCGCACCTACAAGCACTCGCACACGCAGCCACACAGGACGGACGCGGGACACGTGTTGCTCGTACGGGGTCCCGGCCACAACTGCTGACCAGGACCTCCTTTATTCAACAACGCATGCGCGAGCAATAACGAGGCTCGCGCATGCTCACTTAACTTGCGTTACTACGCAAGACAAGTAAGCAAAATGACAATATAACTTTTAGTGCAGAATTCCCATGTATTTGAATGGGCCTGGAACATCCTGATCCACTGGAGGTAATTCGAGGAGACACAAGATCTGATATATGTGGTAGTCAACCCCCTTCCTCACAGACAATGACAAATCAAAATAAGGAACTCATCCGTGGTTGCAGTCTCTCTCCCAATGTCTTTTGCAATGTTAGTGTTCTGAAACATATCATGTTCATACCTCAATTGTCTTGTTATTAGAGCAACCCTCCAAACAATATCTGCCTAATCAATGGGATCAACATAGTATAGATCAGTCACCCTAATTTTTTTCTACCCTTTCCACTCAAAACACCAAGGGCCTAATTCACAGAAGCGTTTTATAATGGCAAAGCCCCATAGGAAAACGTTCTGTGAATTAACCTCCAAATGTCTTTAGTAGGAGATGTTTTGCCGTTTCTGATGTCTCTTACTTTGTTAAAAGGCTAGTAGCAGTGACGAAATTGGCTCCAGTGCTACATCACATACGTTCAGTAAACACACAGTGCCAAATGGGACAGGAGAACTTTAAGACCACGTTCCATAAAGAAATGGAGGAGGTCAAGCTTCGGCCAAGGACATCTATTAAAATTAATTATAGATGAAAAAAAGAAAGTGATTGCATTAAGTGGTAAATAAGCACGAGGAAGTTAGGAAATGGAAGGGAAGTCGGGGTTAAGGAGCCAGAAAAGTAGACACAAGGGCATTATGTTCACAGGAAGGAGAAATAAAACAGTGGTGCAGTACTCAAGGATGACCTATTCTGAGTTAGGGATGAACAGCAAGGATATTTAGTGAACTAGGAAAATGCACGAACCATGCTGCTGGAAAGTCAAAAAGTAAATAGAGGTGCGGAGGAAGCAAGTGCCATGGAATTAGTTGAATAGCAAATTGGTAAGTGAAAAATGCTGTGTAGAAAGAGGGGAATTCTACAGACATATTACTTGAGCTTGTTGCATGCGTGGGCTTCTCATGTTCTACTAATGAAGAAAGGCCACCACAGAGAAGACAATTAGAATACCAGAGTAATAAGCTTTCAAGATTAAGGGTGAAATAAGTGCAAAGGGCCAGGGGACTGTAGGGTTGCAGACACAGTCCCTATGTGCGTGGGACACCCGGAGCCAGTGCAAGGGGCTACTGGTCATGAGGAGCCTGTTTCCCGTTATGGTTTAGAAGGTGGCCAGGTAACCAGTTAGTGCAGAAAACAGGTACATCAGCAGGGGAGAAAGAGAAAGCAGAAGTGAAAAGGAAAGTCTTGAGTTGCTTCCAGAGCCGAAAGGTGGTCCTGCTCAACTTGTGAGTGGCAGGGAGGCTGTCCCAGAGGGAGGCTCCAGCTGAGGACAGAGATCTATCCCCACTCGCTGCCTGGAGAAGCGTCAGACCCTCAGAGAGTTGGAGGTGGATGAGCGGAGGGCTTGAGAAGGAAAATGTTGGATGTGCTTAATGGTACCATATCATTACCTGATTACATCAGCTTCATCTGACTTAGTACAAGTCTATCTGTTGACTTTTAGGTATCAGTAATCATGGAGGATAACAAGGCAGGGTTTATTTATTCAGTCAGAACTTTCCTCTTGATGGAGAACTGAGAGTTTGCAATGGGGCCATGGGATGAAGAAGAGATGATCTTAGGACTTTGCTCAAGGATTCCCATAGCTCTTATTCTGAACATGTTTCCAATAAATATAAGCGCTTTCTTTTTTAGCTTAATTGAAGATTTGGCCTCAACATTTGCATTAGTAATCAGACTATTTGGTTTTGATTTACAGAAAAACATGCAAAGTGCCCACAACAGTTCCATTGCTTGCGCTAGGATTGTGTGGCGAAAATGCATCGCACGAGGAGGTGATTTACAGAAATAAGTGCAAGCAGGGACCTACAATGCAAAAAAAAAAAAAACAGGTTTGCACAGTTAGAAATTGAATGGTGATTACCACAAGTAATCACTGTAACTTGCACCCATACCAAAAATTAACAGTCTCATGAGTGCCACAAATCGACAACCCCCAAATGCAGCATGTGCCTACCGCCACTATTCCTACAACCTGTACACCCACCAATATGAGCTCCACACATGCAAAGTGTACCTAAACCCATGATTCCTACTACCTTTGCACACACCAATCTGATCCCCACATGCAATTATTACACCCAAAATTCCTAGACTGTGTACACCCACCAATCTGAACCCCAACATGCAAGTGCACCTACTCCCGAAAATTCCTACACCCTGTACACCCAAAAATCTGAGCCCCCACATGCAAAGTGTGCCTACACCCACTATTCCTACTCCCTGTGCACCAACCAATCTGAGCCCCCACATGCAAGTGTGCCTGCACACAATATTCTTACACTCTGTACAACCACCTATCTGAGCCCCTCACATGCAAAGTGTGACTACACCCACTAATGCTATACCCTGTACACCCACCTATCTGAGCCATCCACATGCCTACACCCGCTAACCCTACTCCCTGTACACCCACCGATCTGAGCCCCCCAGATGCAAAGTGCACCTACACTCACTAATCCTACTTCCTGTACACCCACCAAACTGAGCTCCGCACATGCAAAGTGCACCTACACCCACTATTTCTACTCCCTGTGCACCCACCAAACTGAGCTCTGCACATGCAAAGTGCACCTACACCCACTATTTCTACTCCCTGTGCACCCACCAATCTGAGATCCATACATGCAAGTGTGCCTACACCCAATATTCTTACACCTTGTACACCAACCAATCTGAGCCCCCCACATGCAAAGTATGCCTATACCCACTAATCATTCTCCCTGTACACTCACCAATCTGAGCCCTCCACATGCAAAGTGCACCTACACACACTAATCCTACTCTCTGTACAACTACCAATCACCAAACCGCACACATAACCCTAAACCCATGCACCCCCCTCAAAGGACTAGCACCCACAAGGTGCACTGCAAATCCTCACAACCCTGTACCCATGCACCCCCCTGGAATAAACAAAAAACAGGGCATATGGTTGACCCATACATTTGGCTCTTGTCTGTCTCCACCAGCACCCACACTGTGGGGGCACAACTGTCCACCTCAGGTAGTGGTTGTGTGATACAGCTGGCGGATGCCCCCCTGTGCCTATAAGTGCATGTGGGCAGCAGGTAGGCAGCAAGTCAACTGCCCCACAGCTGACCTGGGTGCCCCCAGTGCAGGCAATGCCAAAGAGTGACGCTGAAGTGAGACTGGAAGCTGTGGGCCATGTGGGACCTTGCCCCTGTCAGTGGTCCCAGGGGAAGAACTGGCTAGGCACCGTGAGGTGAACCATGACACACTTGGGCATCCGTCCTGACCACTGGGCACCCACCAAGCTACACCAAATGGTCAAAGTGGAATGCGAGTCTTAACAAACCCCAACAGCTGGACGCACAGGCATTAGAAGGCCGTGAGGATGGGGCCTGGAGCCTGAACAGGGCTACACCAGGCAAGGGCCTTCTGGGTCTGCACCCCACAAAAACTCTGCCCTGTTCCCAAATTTCCCAACCTCTGTATGTCACTACTCAGCCCAATACCCTGTCAAAATCCACTAGAAGTGACACCACCTCCATTGTGTAGCCACAACACCATACTGCATCTTGTGGAGGGATATTGTGCACACATCATTCAAACTACAACCTGTGGGTGGTGTGTACAAAATGAATAACTGCAATAGTTGACAAAACCCGGATTGGGAACTCCCTTCATTGCCGACAGTGACTGTATGGTCTGTGCAACTACAGGTTCACCATTACACCCCTCCTGAAGAAATTGTCTTCACATGTCCCGCCACACCGAATATGGCAGATGAATACCACCTGAGTCTACCAGGTCATCCGCATTGATGTGTCATCTCACCGTCCCTAGAAGTGTGAGGGCAGATTGGGCCATCACATACCCACTTAACCCTGTACACCGATCGTTCAGATCCCTATCCTACACAGTTGTGTCTCCCATGATGTACGCCATGGAAAAATAATGTACTACATTCATTGGACGCACCCGTGGTGCTGTTACCACGTATCCACCCGAAGCACATGTACATCTACATACACCCTTACGCACACACTCATCTGCCCTATAGACATCGGCGTGATATTTTTTGTGAAAACATGCATCTGCAGTCACGGTGTGGGAAATGAATGCAACTCTGCAGAAAAGGTCAAATCAGGCAGCACAGACATTAACATTACATGTACTGTACTGAGCATAACAGTGACCATCACTGGAATTTCCAAAATCACAGACGCAAAAAACACAATAACTGTCAACATCACCAGACCCAACACACCTTTGACACACGCAAGATATTGATAAAGCCGTTCCGATAGTCATGTCACCTATAAAAGCACACCTACATCCACCACAATATCACAACCCTGTATGAGTAGTGGAATGATACACCAACCACATCTCAGGATCACAGGCATATACACTGCAGCATCCATGTGTACTGCAATACACAGTCATCATGGGCCTACATAGGTAATCACAGATCTGTACAGCCAACATGCATAGCAACATGACCATCTGTGTAAGGAATGCAATGTATGACAACCTTGACTACCACAATGATGAACCATAATAATATACCACCACCACCTTTACACGCATAGAGCCAGAGAAGCACATTAAAGCCTCCACACAACACAAATACATGCACCAGTAACATGCACATGCATTGACTAGATTTATGGACTGGGAAGATTGTAATGTATACATTTATATATGCTGATTCATAAAAGCATGGCTGTGAGCCTGACTCCTGCATACAACACACGTGGTGTTTGTTGACAATGTGCACATGTAACACAGAATCATACCTGAAGATGCATGAACAAATGCTACACAGAATCTTGTCAACTGAAAAAAATGAGATGTTGAGTGAGCCCTCATAAATCCCAACAAGCATGAGTATGCTTCATGCAACCATCTTAACAGCCGAGCGTGACATGCACACCAAAATATGAATGCACACAGACATGAGTGTCAGAGAAGGTGAATTACACAAGAAAAACAAAATAACCACATAAATCCGATCGAACCAAAGACAAAACTGGATAATAATGGAAGCAGAACTTGAACCATGAAAACATAATCACAAAACAAAATCACGGGAATCCTCCTTCAAAAAATGAAAATATGTAAATCTATAAAAAAGAAAAATATTTACAGTCACTGATGCAGCCCAATGTCTGACAATACCTGGTCCAAGGCTGCCTGGGTCTGCATCTCAACCTGCAGCAGGCAGGCTTCAATGGTGTCCCTGAGGGCATGCAGGGCATTCCCTAGGGGTCAGTTCTATTTGTTTTGCAACCCTCATACTCTCACTCATAATGGCAGCCTGAAACTCTTCCAACCTTGCTGCTACCCTGCCCCTGGCAGTTGCCTCCTCCATTACGTTCAGCCTCTGTTCCTCCTGCTGCATCATGAGTTGGAGTTGGCATGTGCTGGCTACATATATCATGTGCCTTGTCACCTGCCTTTTCTGCCTGACATGGAATGCCTGCTGCACACTACAGGCCATGAGTCTCTGTTGCACCTGCCTCCACTACCGCAACAGCTCCGGCTGCCTGGCAGCCTGACTCTGGCACTGGGACTCCGTCTGGCGAGATGAACGCCTCCTGGAAGGGAGAACTCTCTCACCAAATGCCTCCAGTGCCATGTCCCCCTGCACTGCCTGTCCCTGTGTAAATGCCATTCCAGACCGTGGAATGGCACCAGACTTTCTGATGGGGTGACTTGGGCAGAGGAGCCGGAAGTGGTGGTCAGCCTGGAGGCCACACCTCTGGGTGCCTGAGGCACAGTTGCTGAGGAGGAGTTGGGTGGCATTGGTGTTACCTGTGTCAATTGTACCATGCACAGCAGAGCACTTGCCATTTGGGACATAATGTGGCACACCTGTCTGTGATGACTCAATAGCTGGCCACAGATTGTGTCAAGGGCCTCAAGGGCAGCCACCTGCCGCCCACAGCCCGAAATGTTCAGGGGCAACACTGCATCATGTATGGCCTCATCTGCACTCACTACCAGGCTTGTCTGTGTTGTGGCATCACTGAAGGTTTGTAACCAGCCCTGTATCTGATCGGTCTCGGACAGGGTGAAGAGCTGACTCCACCACTGTGTTGAGCACAACCTCTTGTCCCATGTCCATGTCTGTGGCCTGCACATCCAACAATGTACCCCCACCAGAGAGCATTGACAAGCCCACAATGGCACCCTCCCTTCACCACGCCTGACCTTGACACCCCAGATCTAGTCTTGTTGTCGACTGGATTGTCTGTGGGGATGGAGTAATGTCCCTGCCCCTCTGCCCCTGAGGACTCACCCTCCATGACCATGGCAATATCCTGTACCTCATCACCAGCGCCATCTGATGATGTGCCCTCACCAGCGACCTGTCCCTCAGATGAGGTGTACGATGACAGTTGTGGCCCTGTAGTTTCCGTAGCCTCCTGGAAGGCCTTAGCCTTGCATCCTGCTCCTCCGCAGTGCTGGTCTCCTCATCTGCATGTGACTGGATTGAAAGGGAGAGAGGAGAGGCAGTTCAGCTTAAGTGTGTACACATGTGTATGTCCGAAGATTGGCAAAGTAACATGCCACCATCCAACATACAAATACCATGGCTTCATCATATCACAATTTCAATTAATCATCCTGTACACACAGACATGGAAGACTGTAATACATGATGACATCCACATCAAGTGCATGCATGGATTTGCATAGAATGAGCAGACACCACTGCATGTGCACAATAGTTACCATGGCCAACCCGGCACATGGATAGGGCATACATGAGGACTGTAGCATAATGGCAAGACATGCAGCCATCCTCATTGCACTATCAACCGCAACGTACCTCACCCTTCACTGACCAAGTACCTTCCTCCCCCTTTCCACCATGGTACATGGTCAGGTGAACACTGGACCTGGCAGACTCCCTGCTTACCTCCATAGACCCCACAGCCTCCATGTGAGTCAGCTATCGATCACCTATCTCAATCAATGCCCATCCAGGGCTCAGAAGCCTCTCTCACGTATCACGTCAGCCATCAACAGACAAGGCCCCTGCACCGGATGTGCCACCCCAACCCAAGGATCCCCCAAAGGTAAAAAAACATCTCCCAACACAGATGACAGCCTGGGCCCTCACCTCTGACCACATATGTCCATCAGTCAAAAGACAACTTGGTAGTGATGCAGAAGGGTAAATATGCCTTGATCTGCAACTGATAACCCAACGCCATTAACACCATCATGTAACTCCCTAAGGCCATAGCATAATACAAGGACTCCCTTTACACATCCTCCCCAGGCCCTCCTACACCTAGGGCCTACACAGTGTGGAACCTTGCATGCACCATGGACACAGCATATAGAAGCCATGCCAATGGCACCAAAACAAAACGGCATGCCACATTAAGTTACACTATGTTGCCATGTACATCAACCAGAGTCCTTCCGACATGCATCCTTTCGACATGGCATACCCATACAGCCCCATCGTACTGACTGTGTGGACTCACCCGCAGCCTGGATCTGGGCTTGCAATTCAAAGATCTGGGCATGAAACACTGGGTTCACCCTCTGCAGGATTTGGACATGTAGAGGTGAAATTGGATGGCGACCAACATAGTGCACCTCTGTGAAGGATCCTGCCTCAATGGCTGCCCTCGCCTTCTTCTGGCTCTGGATCCTCAAGTCTTTCCAGCATTGTGTTATGTTTTCCAGGGTCCAGTCTGCCACTCCCTCAACATTGATGGCAGCAGCAATTTCCTGCCAGATCCTCCTATGTCCTACGGCCCCAAGCTGCCTCTCCAAATGGAAGAGTGTGTCGAGGTTCAACAGCTCCTGTTCACCAAGGATAGCAACTTCTGCACCCGAGAAGTTTGCAGCCCTCTTATGTGCAACCTTGGAGGTGCTGGTGGTGGAGGCAGACATGGTGCAGCTGATGCTTGTGGGCTGGAACTGGGTCTGGAATGCACCTGTAACAGAGATGGAAGATACAAATTCATCACTGATATACTGCACCACCACTCTCTTTGCTCCCTACAGTGTCTGCGTACCTTCCAAAGGCCCATGAATGCTCCCAGGATGTTTCTCTTCAACCCTGACCAACTATTGATTCAGCTGGGCATGGACAGTCATGCACTGCTAATGTCAGATGTGACACCCAGGCATGGACAGATACACACACACACATATGCCCACCTAACAACCAGCTGTACATGGCTCTGCAGCCTTACCACCTTAATCACCTTGCAAAACGCATTCTTACATCTGCAGTAGAGATGTGCATGATGGTACAATTCAAAGTGAACTACTATGCAAAGCATCAGTAACCATGCCACTTGGAGATAGCAAAACATAGGACAGCATCGACTGCCAGGCACTGTGCCTTCCAAAGCAGTTCCCCCTCCCGATATGTGCTGCCATAACGCTCCCACTTTCTTGGATGCAGCCAGAGAACAACTGGTTTCCCTTTTCCAATTCCCCAACTTACCTATACAGAGGAGCAGCGATGGAGTATTGGTGTCCTGATGTGGAAGTGTCAGTGTTTTGCAAACATTCCCAGGACTGCATACTGGAGGGATAGCAGGAGTGTGAGGTCAAGCCAAGCTGGATCAGGAACTGGATGCAGGAAGCAGGCAGAGGAATTTGGCAACACCAGCTGGTATATCAAGCAAGGCTCATATCACATGAGTTAGGCACGTCACACCGAGCAAACTGCACATGTGCAGGTAATTACAAATAGGGGGCGCATGCACAGGATGCAACTGTACTCCATAATTGTAATGGACACAGGACGCGGCGCACCTTTGAATTCAGCATTATGGGTGGTACCTGAGTATACGCAGTGAAAGTGCAAACTAGCAATTTGCTGTGAATCATGTGATTCACCCCTATCATGGATTGGAGGGGAACTGGCAGGGCTGTGTGACAAGTGAAGAGGAGGGGACCACCACCAAATCATGCCAGGAAGACAGCATCACAACCACATGCTGGGGATGCACCACTGGCACAGATGGGCAGCAGCACTGTAGGTCGAAGGGGCTATTGGAACTCACATGACCCAGAGACAGCCACCGGTCCCTGAGAAGGGGCAGAGCCAGACAAAGACATTCTCAGAGGAGGAGTGGCAAATCCTCACAGACTATGTGGATGAGCACCAATCAGAGCTGTACACATGGGCTGGCAGCACCCTATCACTGGCCCAGCAGCAGCGGAAGTGGCAGGATGTCACTGAATGAATGAATGCCTGTAGGGTGGAGAAGCGCACAGACCCAGAAGTGTATAAGAGGATAAACGGCTTCACCAGGCGTACCAGAGAAAAACTTGGTGCAAATGTGTCCTCTGCACAGGCTACTGGTGGTGGATCGCCACATGTTGAGGAGCTCACTCCTTTTGAAGAAGTTGCCTATGGACTCATCACGAGTGAACAGGCTGTTGGCGTGGGAGGCTACAACACATATGGACTTGCAGTAGGTAAGTGACATATGTGACTGATTCATGTGATCATGACATCACTGTGCATGACAGTGGATGAGTGCATTGATGTTACCCAGGGGGATTCAAGTCAGGGCATTTATATTCGGGCTGTACATAAATGTGCACTCTGTCCACATGATATGCAGTGTGGCTGTTGGATGCATAATGGTAATTTCACTGCACCTTACAGGTGAACTTGTGAATGGCATTGGCTACATGCCGATTTGTCCACTTACTACATGTCACTGTACACAGTATCAGTGTCATGCCTGTGAAACGTGTACTCTCCATGTTGGGTGCACTCACATGGCTCCCACATGGCTCCTCCACTAGCAATGAGTCAAGCATGTTTGAATCATTCACTGCTCCGGTCAAACAGTGAACCATGAAAGGGTGCAATGCCAGTGAAATGTATGGGGAGTGACATCCACTGCAGCCCTCATGCTGGTAACATACAGAATAGTCATGTCTTCTCATGTTGCAGGTGCATTTGGAGTGTCCGTGCTCTGTTTTCAATGAAAATGCACACAGCTGACATCCATGTCTGCTCTTCACCAGACATGCCTCTGGTGAATGTCTGCATTTGGCCCTTGAAATGACTGAATTTATGTACACTCATAACATTGGTTCAGTGTGTAGTGAAATTATTTAGATTCATCAGTGTCTAGTGAAATTATTTAGATGCATATAAATAATTTCAATAGACACTGAACCAATGTACACTCTAAACAACACATCTCTTGTCATGTTTCGACAGAGAACAGTAGGACACCTTCAGTTCAAATTGTTTCCCATCCTTATGAAGGCTGAATACTTGCCAGCTTTATGGATTAGCTGCTTATTGGTCGAAACACAGTTGTGTTGACTACCTCTTGTGTACTGTTTTGTAGTGTATTTCACATCTTATCTGTTCACCAAAATCCCTAGATTCTGTAAGGGATGATACATGTCCATCTGCATTCAATTCCAGACAATCTAACTAGACATAACATCTATGTATTGTTTACAGATTTTATTGTTACCAATTTGTGCCTTGTTTTGAAAAATTATGATGACATTTTATATATGAAAATAGTTGGGCAAATCGCCAAATTGGTCACACTTTGACCAAGAGCAATGTTTGTCTTTGTAGAGGGTTAATGTTATGAGTGTACATACATTCAGTCACCCTGATCATTTCACTACATAGCCTCCAACCTACCTGGGTAGATCAGTGCCAAGCCAGGAGCCCTTTGTTGTTTCTGCATTTGGCCCTTGATAAACCCTTGATTGTAACCTTGGCATTGCCTGTCCCCATGTGGGTGGTAAGGGGATTTTACGTGGCACTGACTTAACATGACAAATCTAATAGAAGACAGAGCTAGCGGTACAGGTGCAGTACTCAAAACATCTAAAAGGAAAAGGGACTGGACAGATCTAAAAAATTATAACATCAATTTTAATAATCTATCAGGTAATTAAAATACATAACTAAATTCACTCGTCCACAATACACAACTTATCAGACAGCTCTCTGAATTGAAAGCAGGGAAGTGAGAAGATGACATAACAATCCAAATGGAATTTGGTACACAACAAGTTGTCGTAGATGTACCCTGTTATTTCTCAAATTTGTTTCAATTAGCATTTACTGACAAGCACGTATGCCTATGTTTTTCGATAAGTTGTGTATTGTGGACCAAATCAACATGGCCACCTTGGCCCATAGACCTTGCATTCATATCAATGCCCCTGTGACTCCATTTCCCACTCCTACCTGCATCATTTTCCTCATTGATTATGACATTTTGCATTGGCAACCAATACCACACCTGCCATATGTTGCCCTCCCTTTTGCTTCTGCAGCCGCAACATCCATTTGTTGCTTCCTATGTCAGTGTAGCATTATAATGTTGGTCACATGTGTGAATACCGATGCCAACACATACATGTACATTCTGGCATGCACATCCAATCTTACTGGAAATGATATGACTGCTAGGACTTTTCTGGCAAACTGATGATGTCTGCTTGAATGGGACATTGCACTTGCATCACCAAAATATGTGACGCTGATATATGCAGGCCACTGTCAGTGTGCTTGATGTACATCCTGATGACTTTCATGACATGTCCAAGTTGCAAGGATACCTTTCTCCTCACTGATCATGTTTACACTTCCATCACATATGTCAGATTCAGGGTGTCTGTGGTGCCATGGTGCTCCTGCTAGGGTTGGCATGGATGTGGAACAGGGCTATATGGCCAATTTGAGAGTCTGAGAAATGTGTTGATAATCCATTTGTTCTGCATGCATTTCATGTGAGGCATATGTGTATATACAGGTTGCCCCATGACTATTGTTACCTGCCTTTTTGTAGGTGATGATACAGCATAGGGGAAGCAGGTGGCAGAGGAGTTGTCAGGGGCTACACAACCAGGCACCAGCAGTGGCTGGGCTGCTTTGTGTGTTGAGAACCTGCTGTTGTTGCAGACCACCCTCAGCATTTCTGCAAAGACATCATCGGATGAGGATGCCAATGCAGATGTGGCAGCCATATTGAGGCAGATGGTGGAACAACCACAGCTCAGCAGTCCCGATCCCATGTTTCTACTTGGCGTTTTGGAAGAAACAGACCCTTAGGTGGGACATGAGATGTGACCTTGCCAGTGGTGGGCCATGCTTCTTCTGATGGCACAGTACCTGCAACATTGCCCACACCCATCCTGGAGGCAGCAGAGGTGTGTACTTGGAATGGGATGCATGTAGGTCCGCTGCACATGACAGTGTGCTCACTTAAACAGGGATGCACTGCCTCATCATGGTTTTGTCAGCCATGCACACGTGGGAGACGTATGCCTGTTTCATGCCTTGACTGGGACGAGGAGGTGATGCAGGAAATTGTGCAACAGGGCAAGGTCATGCAGGAGATCAACAGGGACATGCATCGTCTGGCTGACAGTATCATCACATCTAATGCCACTATGTGTACGTAATTCCAACTGTTGAGTGGGGAGGTGTCTGCCTTGAGGCAATGCCTGAATAAGAGATGACAGAATTGGGTGTAGTCCTGAATAAGCAGATGGAGGCCTCAAGGGAGCATCACTGTCTGGTGATGTCCTCGCTGAGGGACAATCTCAACATCCAGATGGATGCGACAAATGTTGCTATGCAGACGGACATGAAGTAGACGCACAAGGAGAGTCATCAGGACCTGGTTGCAATTGGCAGACTGTTGCATGCTTCAGTGTCGCATATGGCACCTGCACAAAAGGACGAGTCATTGGCCTTGCGTGGCCAGGGCCCATCATCCCAGGATGAATCACAGGGTGGATGTTTGCAAGGATTCTGGCAAGTGATGCTATTTTGGAATTCCCTGGAAACCATTCTTATGTTGCTTCTCACAATACCACACCTCTTCCTCATGCCCCCTGCTGACTAGGTGCTCAGTGATGATTTTATTTGTTGATGTTTTGTTTTTGCTGTCCAAGGTGGACTCATTTTCTTTGTTTGACAGATATTGCCATGATGCACCATGTGCAGTGGGTTCACTTCAAATGGGACTTTGCTAGTGATACTCCAAGTGGCATGTTCATACTGACATGTTCAGTGAGGATAACTCACATGCTGATTTACTGATGGACATGATGAGCCATTCAGGTAAACATTATATTGACCAATGATGTACTTTATATGTAGAGTATGTGTGACAGGGTCCTTGCACTCTACAGAACATTTATTTGTTTTCCTTTCTGGTCACTTTGCACAGTAAGCTCACACCCACCCTGTGAAAGCACCCAGATCCCTCTCCTTTTATCCAACTCCCCAGTCCCAGTGCTGGACACTGACCCTGCTGACACAAATGAGGAGGCAAAGTGTTAGGTGGATTTGGTGAGGGATACACAGCACAACAGCCGTGTCACGAGGTAAGAGAGTACACATTAAAAAATGTTCATGTTTGTTGATCTATGCATTCCAGTAGTGTCCTGATGTGGTACAAGTAGAGTTGTCCATGGGAGTGTCAATTTGGTGATATGTGGGTGATTCGCACAGTCTATGGACATGGGAGTGGTAGAATTTCCATGATTATGGACGTTGTTTTGACCTCTGCTACATGCTGGTAGTCGTCTGTCCAATGAGGGTGCGTATGTGCACGTGTTCATAGTGCTGGGTAATGCACTGACCTCTTTGATGCTGGGTTATTAGCTGTCATGTCCTGTGAGCCTTGCATGCAATTTTCTGCCATGATTGTTGTCAAGTAGCCACTGCATCAAGCATGTCCATCCTGCACACGTGAGTCTCACCTTCCATTTAAAGGGACATTTTATGTGACATTCAGCAGCAGTATTTAGATTTTTTACATGTTTCCATGTATATGATGTGTGAGGTATGCTGTATTTTGATGGATGAGTGCTGGGTTCATGTCCACCCTGTGTGCTAGTTCCATGTCCCATGCCATGCAGATCACCTACTGTGACAATGCTCCTTGGCCCTGCAGCCCACTGCCCTGATAGGGTATTGCCCACTTCAGCACCGTGGCCCCAAGTTCCAGATGCCCTATAAGCAGCCCCGGAAGGGTCCCATGGAGGCACCTGTACTTACGTGCCCCTGTCATTGTACCCCTAGGCCACACAGTATGATAGGAAGCTGGCCCAACCCCACCAGGCCAACTGCTGTGCATGCAGTGTTGTGCTGGAGCAGCATCATGCTGCCCACAGCCAGCCTTGGCCGGCTGCTGGCTGAAGTCACCAATTCTCTTGCTGCCATGGCACCTCCTGACCCCCCCAACCCTATGGCACCTCCACCAGCAGAGGTGGTTGGCTTTCAGTGGCATTTAAATGGTATGTGCTTATTTTCAGGGAGGCAATCAGTCAATTTCAATGCACTTATTGAGGGTTCATGCATCTGTAACAGGTAATGGATGTAGTTCAGTATGGGATGGTGTGACATGTTCTTTGTTCGACATTGTTCAATGGGATAATACTTTATTAGTTGATCTGTGCATCCAAGTGACCTTGTTATCTGTATGTGTATGCATGGATGAGTGACTTTGGGAATGCAATGTGTAATACTAAGGATACTGCCTATGTTTTTAGGTTTCTACATGAAGGATGTGGATGGAGGATACGTTTGATTTTTTGAGTATGAGGCACACACAACATGTCCACCTTGGACTGCCATTCTCAGGTTGTTGTTTATGTCCCAACTGTACTTGCCATGTTTCATCAACAAAGGCCATCAGGGATGTGGCTAAAGTGTGCCTCTCACACTGGATGTTATTCATGTGAAGTATGACTGGTAGAGATGATTGCGTTTGTGCTTGCCGCTCACACTTTGGAGAGCTAATGTTATGGGGACTGCCTGTGTCTGCGGCCGCAACCCCTCATACACCTCTGTTGGTATGCTGTGATGTGTGGCTATGTTATGCAAGATGCAACATGCCAAAATGATTTTACATGACACAGCTATTGCATACAACAGTACTCCACCTGAATGGTCCAGGCAGCAGAACCGTGATTTCAGCACTTCAAATGTGCTCTCGACTATTCCTCTGGTGGCAATGTCAGCTGCATTATAGTCGGCTTCCACTGGTGTGGTGGTATTTCAGATAGGCGTCATCAGGAATGGTGATAGCGGGTAAGCACTGTCCCCTGTAAATGACGAAGATCATATTTTGTTATGGTATGTGATTTAATGGTGGTTTGTATTGCCCGATCAGTGTGTTTTGGTATGTATGCTGGCTGATACTCACCAATGAGCAACTTGTTGCCGAACATTCCCGATGCAAGTGCCTGGTGGATGGGGGAATGGTGTAATATGTAGCTATCCTGGGTGCATCTAGGGTAGCTTGCGTTCTGTGGGATATTTTACCCATGCCAGTGCACGCCCCACTACACCCCTTTGCCAATGGGGGAAAGAAAACTGCCAAAAATGTATGTGCTAATCCCTGTGCGTGCCAAATCGGCAAAACTGTGCATGGTTCACAAATCATAAAAGGCTGCACACCCTGCCACACAAAGTCAAAGTTGGTGTAAAAACAGAACTCACTGAATGGCAGTGGGTGCTGTCACCTGTCACATGAAGCAAGGCCACGAAGTGGGCTAAAATCCGAAAATGCCTTTAAAATCCAGTTTTCCCCATCCATTGCAACCTTCAAAGTGCTGTTTTGGTGCTAATTTCAGTAATTTTCCCGTTGAACTATTGAAATGAAAAGTGGGCTGAAATCACAGATTCTCCATGTGGCTCAGAGAAAGCCGTGCCTCACTGACTGACAGCTGCATAAGAAAATTAGATGTCAAACCCAGATTAATGGTGTTTATTTTTCCTGAAGAAATTGCTAAATTCGCCTATTTAAAGCATGTTTGTGAAGGGCTTAATTCTTTGAAATGGTCAAATCCCTTGTAAATTGTGCTTATTTTTATATGTGTGAAATGAAAAGACTGTAAAGTGAAATTAAAGCAACCCAGTATTGGAGTTAAGCAAATACTTAATTCTGACCTGACAGTGCTAGCCTGGGAAAGATTGACACTTCAAAATTGACACTCCCTTGCTACTGGAAGCCTTAATGGTTCCCGTATATTGACAACAAGGAACACTATGGACTCATCAGACTGTCGCCTGTGGCTGAGCCAAGAACAATAGCAAGCTGCCTACTGATCTCTACAGGGGAGCTTCCCTCTCCAGGAAGAGGACACCTCCCATATCAAAGGACTGTGACAGCTGTTGCCTGTGAAGGGGAGTTACAAAGGATAAAAACAAACTTCTCTGAACTTTTTTGATGTTTAAATCTTTATTTGTGATTCAATTTGAAACTCTTTAACTGTGCAACCTGAAGGAGGATAAATCTAAAATTTGGTAGATGTTAACCAAATTTTTGGCTTTTGGTTTGAAGACATTAATGAACCCTGTACCATCTAAGGACCCAAAGTTATAGGAAAATCCCTAATTGGAGCAAAACTATTAATGTTGCCAGTCTAAGATTGTATATACATGATGCAGTGATAATCGCCCAGATATGTACTGAATTAGAAATTATTAGGCCGAACTGTTATGATTAAAATTGATACAATTCTATAGAATGACAAAGACAGCTCTCACAGAGATGAGGATTGAATGTGGACATAGCCCATCAAATATGCAATGTATGTGTCCGATTATATAAGGGGACATAATTTTAGAAATGTACATTTGTGCAAAAGTTAAGTTTTGGTCAAAATCAATGTGAGAGTTCCTAAATCCCATCATAAAGATGACAGCTCCGTTCTGACTGCCAACCAGAACAAGCCAAGTGCCTGTGGCCACTCACAGCCGTGAGGGTGTGTTTTGAAATTCTGTCCACACCATAAACTTTGTGATGTCACGTGGTAAGATAAATATAGGAACTTCACCACACACACAGACTGCTTCCTGAACACACTGCTTCCTGAACACATCCAGATTCCCGCACCGCGCTTTGTTCCTGACTTCTTCATTCTATCCAGAACTCTTCACCTTGCGGCTGACTCCAGACTTCCTAGCAGAATCCAGACTTTAGTATTGCTGAACTCTTTCTAGCTAGATCCAAATTTCAACCATCCCAAACTTGAGGGGATTTAATTCTGATTCAGCCTGGCTTTGCTACCATTAAGGCTTGCCTGCTGAAACTTGCATCCTGCTATATACCGTGTCCAGTGACCAGAAGGGCCCATCCAAATCCAGTCTGAAGTGCAGTCCAAAATTGACCAGAACTGCATTGCTGATCCAATCCTGCCAGATGTTCCCTACTGCCGGTAGACCTGACCCGATCCAATGACCAGAACCCTGACAGTTCAATTCTAATCACAAGGGACTGTAAGTATCAATTGGAAGAACAGTGACCCATAGTATATTTGCATTGTCTTATCCCTATCTCAACCCATCCCATCTTTAACTTCAGAACTTAAGTATTGTCAGAACCATTCTTGCACAGATTTTCTCATTTATTTTACAAAACCATAAGTCATTATTGATTTTGAGCAACTAAAGTAAACCCCAGAAAGAAATAGATAATCCACCATGTGAAGGGTTACGCCTGCCGCGTAACTGTGGAGATTCCCGGGTGGCATTCTCTTTTTCATAGTCATTAATATAGTGTAATAAAACCAATCTGTCATTTTTAAAACCAAATTTCTCTTTTCATTTTTGCGCCTATTTTGCAAAAACGCCTCTCACTGAAACCTGCATAACGTCTTCAATTTTATAGATAGAAACAAAATTTCAACTCTCACTGATACCTAAGACCCCTAGCTATATCTACAAGCAAAAACACATTTTGCCGCGTATTTGCCATTTTCAAAAGTTTACACATGTCTTTTTCCCATCCAAAGTGTTTCTCAAATCCCATCCTGATCTAAAGTGGGTACTGTGGTTTATATTGTAGCTCATGTGTGTTAGGGCCTGTTTAGTGTTCCTTTCCTAAGAATTGTTATCCAGTTAAGCATTTTTGCACCCTTTTGCATTATTTTACAAAGCCATTTTAACCTGTCATTTTAAAAGTGTCAATTTCCAAAAACGGTTTTCTCTCTTGTTTGGCGAGGGAAGATTGCATTCAGACTATAGACATTGTCTTTCATTCCTGAATACCTGCTGATTACTGACATCTGTGTAGGATTGCTCATTTGTGCTTTAAAGAACTTTGCAGGGAGATATATTAACCTAAACGCTATCTGTTCACAAAACAAAACTGTTATTTTCCCTGTGTTTTATATTCTGCATTAATATAAGTGAATTCACTTGCTTTACTTATTTTGAATTGTTCTGTCACCACTTGGTGATTGCTGTCCCATATATATATATATATATATATATATATATATATATATATATATATATATATATATATATATACATATATATATTAAAATATATGTGTGATTTGAATATTAAATAAATACATAAATATTTACCTTTACCAACTAGCCGGATTCCTGGTCCAGTGTGAGGTGGGGGGTGTTTTGAGACTGGTGTGATATGAGTGGTATATCATTCAGAATATTGAACTTATAGACACAAATAAATATTTCATTGCACACTACATGCTATTCGAGACCTGGGTGTGTGCCTGATTGAAATACTTAACAGATTACATGTATGATGTGACCCTTTGCATCACAGATGGCCTGCACGTTCAGCGAATGCCAATTTTTTCTGTTCCGATATATATGTTGTGCGGCTGGAGGGGGGTCTGTAGCACAACATGTGTGCAATCAATTGCCCCAAGTACTGGTGGAAAATGGGCAACTGCATAGAATTCTTGTGCCACTCTTTGCTTTGCCTGCATGTTGCATGGCATGTCTATGTGGCTGTGCACACATGCTATGATGCAGCTTAGGACTTGTTTGAGACAGTGGATTGTGTAGGTTGTGAAATACCCCCGACAATGGCTGTTGTCTTTTGGAATGTGGCAGTCCCCAGGAAGTGAAGGGCAGTTAGGACTTTCACCAAGGGTGATATTGGCAGTGGGCACATGGTTGGGGACACTAGGTAATTCTCCCACTCCCTGACCAATTCAAGGATGACATGGGGGAGCGGTATGTGCCATATACTTCCTCATCAGGCATGCTGAATATCGTTGTGCGTATATGGTAGATTCTAGCCTTCCTTCTCCTTCTCCTTCCATGAAGCAGTAGGAATGCAAGCAATGCAGGAACGCATGGAGCGGGAACCTGTGCACAGGCTGATTTGTAAATCAGGGATATAGTTTTGCGCACCGGAAAGAGGTATTGTTGGTGCAAATTGCTTATGCGCTGCACAATCCTTTCTGTAATTCAGGCCCTATTTGTGTTTCCAAACTATTTCCACCTGCGTGATATTAGGCATGTAGGAGGCCGTGGCATTGCCGACAGAAATTGCCTTCGTTGACCATTGCGGTCAATTAACTATGAAGAAATGGCATTACTGGCAGCAGCTGAAATGCATCTTCAAAGGACTACATGTTGCACGGCGTCTAAACTCTGCTGAATAAACGTTTTTCAGTAGAGACACAGGGGCTGATTCATGGAATTTGTGCGCCCAAAAACAGGGATTTGTGCGCCATTCTGCCCGCAAATCCCCATTTGTTAAACAGGGATTTGCGGGCAGAATGGCGCACAAATCCCCATTTTTCGGCGCACAAATTCCATGAATCAGCCCCACAGATGTTTGTGTGGTTTGTATTTTACGAATGGGGGAGGCGGGTACAAGGCACGCAGAAGTAATGGCATTATTGAGGTTCACAAGGACATGCTAGTGGTGCTGTACAATTTACTTGCCAACTGTTTTTAATACTTAGGCCGGCATCGTCTTTGAACACATTGCGAATGGTAATCAAAGCTTTGTGTTTTGTTGACATGTAAAGCACATACGTTTAGGATGTGTTTGTTAAGTTGCCTTTGCAAATGCCTTTACTGAGAAATCAATAGAATTAGAAACTGAGAGCCCTAGCAAAGTTCATCTGCAGGAGCTACTGGGGCTTCAAACAAGCATCTCTTTGCCCATACAGAATCGTCAACAGTCACTACAAGTAAGAATTCCAGTGTGTACCTTGATTGATGATATCTGTTTGGGAGCTGTAGGTTTGGGAGCTGTATTACAGCTCGAGGGATAGGCCCTTTAGCGCTTGCACATTGGGGAGGCAGGTGAGCTTGAATAAGAGCAGTAGCCTGGAAGATACTTGTGAAATAGAGAATTGCAGACGAGATCAGCACAGCGGATGTGTTAACAAAAGGAAGGCATTTTTATTAGATTATGCAAATGTGGCAAATGCCACCTCGATTCTAGAAGTGAATGCATTAATTCAAAAGCTTCGTCGTGTGATATTTTATCTACACACCGTTTTCATTTATGAGACCCCTCACGGAATAATACTTCTTGTATTCGCTGCACATGATACGTTTCTTATCATGCACTCATTTGCAATTTGTGTTGCATTTATAATTTGTGTTGCATTTATTAATTAAAGCACACAGACAGACAGTGCATTCCTCTTGAAAATATGAAAATATGTATTGTATGTTCTTAGATTGTTCTGGTGAGATTACATAATGGGGATTATTTAGAAATCGTTTTTTAGTAGGATTCTTTAAATGTGTTTCTGTCAGCCGATTGAAGTCATCTCTATAAGATGGTCATCAATCGTCGACTGATTTTACAACGTTTTGGTGCAATTATTGTGATGTGTAAAAGTAGGCAGGCTTTGAGAAAACGATAGGTTAAAAAACAAAGAATAAAAATAACGTATCAGTGACTATGAACACTCAAAGGGAAAAAACACCCCTGAACTTTCAAAATCCCCAAAGAAAACTGCTGATGGTTCCAAAGCAGCTATGCAAATTAGCCAATAAGCAGATAGGTGCATAGCCATACTTCCAAAATGCTCACCTTAACCAGTTGCTCTGCAGAGTTCAACTTGTTGTGTTTGGGAAATGTAAACACTTTAATTGAGCAGGGTATTGCTGATGCTAGAAAGTTATAGCACTGCTGCCAGTGCAGCACTGTACAAAGTTCAACCCGAGAAAGCTCTCTTAACAAACATCATGACAATGGCACTTAGCGAGACAAACCCCACAAAACAAATGTACATGAAATTAAAATACCAATTGAAGAAACATAATGTGAAAGCAAAGACTTTCTCTCATTCTCCCTTGAGGCAGGGCCATCTTAAGAACTTTTGGGGCCACTGGCATGGACATCTTTTAGGCCCCCCTCCATCAAACCAAATTAATGACAACCCATAGTTTGATGGGGTGCCTCTCAGCGATTAAAATAAGCGTGGGCACCCTGTCAGTCCCTTTACCCTTTTCATTTTTGCTACAATCAGAATGATAAATAGCATTTCAAAGGCAACACTTTCAGTCCACGGCAAGGGTACTTGTGTTCTAGCTTTGAGTAACGGATTTATGACACGGCACACTCCAGACAGTGACTCTTTCCCCTGGCAAAGAATGTGGCGCTCAATAAAAACCCGTTTTTATCTTTATTGCTTTCGGATTCTACTTTTAGAAGGCACCCAATAGTCTCACACCCACCTTAACAGATACCCCGTGTCGCAATGGACTATGAACAAGGCCGGTGTATAACAATTAAATCTTTATTAATTTTTAGAATTCAAATAAAATCAGGCAAATCAAAATTGGGGAGCAATCACCAGTGTGGTGAAACCATAATGCAAAGAGTCCCTCAATACAGTTACTGCACACTCCAAACCTAAGATACATAAACCTTTAATGGAAGCGGAAACAAAATTACTTTTCATCAAAATGACAGATAGCACACAGGTTAATCACGCCCCCTCGCCCCTGCAACACTTCCCCCAAACACCTACTAGCTAAATTCTTTGTGGGTGGAAAGTAGTGGCAAGGAGTCAAAATGAAGAGGGGAAAAATCAGATTTAAACTACAGCCCACCATCCCAAGATAGGAGGCCAAAGAAGAAAATGAAAACCTTAATAACTAGCAAAATAGCATACCCGGATTTCATTTGTTACATGTATCTCAGTTTACAATTGCGGTAGGATAGTTATGACAGAAATTTGTGTGGCTGCACTAAAGAGACAAGGAAGCTTACAGGCTACTGAGCAGAGCACTAAAGCAACGTGAACTCAGGTGAGAAAATTGATTTTGGGAAGGAAATCAATGCAGCAGAAATCACGCGGCAGAATTGCAATTTCTTATTTCATAAGGGCTTTATACTAGCATACAGCTAAGAAAATGGGCAATGGGCTCAGCAGTCAAAATCGGAAATCGTTTTTTGGGATGGGAAACAAAGGCACAGAACAGATAGGATACTGCAGAAGAAGGGATGACTCTTTATAGGATGATAGTGTAGGTTTTTCTAGGGGAAATTGTTACGCTCACCTGGTATCCATGGGGGCGCCACACGATACTGGATGGAGGTCTAAGCGCTATGCTGGACCCCTCTCTGCTTGGTTATATGCCAGACATTGGGTAGCACCTATAAGAGGAGGATGGAGGGTTCAGATACTGGTTCCGTGATGGGTGGACTCCCACCTCCCCCTGGTCCAAATCCCCTCGCTTGCGGTTATTGCTCACCTTAGGTTTTTGTGCGTTGAACTCTCTGTACTGCATCTCTGTGCAGGGGCGCATGATTGGTGCGGGCGTTCCGTGGACCTAGTTGCTTCACTGGTCCGTCTACCCTTATGTTGGGTCCAGACCGGCTGGGACTCCGACTCTGCTTGCTGTTTTACAGGTGAGTTATAATGTATTTTGTCCCTTTCTTTCCCTCCATTTTCTCTGTCTTCTCGGGCGTCTTGCTCCACTACGCTGTTCCCTAACAATGTCCCTTTTTGTTTTCACAGGGATGGTTGTGATCTCGGAGTTGCGTGCCGACGGCGAAGACCACGGTGAGTTATTGATGCACAGAGCGCTACGCTGTTTATTGGTATAAATTGCTAACCTGTGTTCTCTTCTTTGTACAGGTTGCGGTGATGTTACGGAGTGATGAGCGATCGAAGCGCTGCTTGCCCAGGTAAGTGATTTGTTAATGCTGACCTTGTTCCTTCTTGTTCCTTCTCCCTTGCAGGTTGTGGTAAAACCCGAGGATGGGCGAGGTAAGAGAAGCGCAGGCTGCTGCCAGGACTCGCTACTTGCCCAGGTAAGAATTGTTATTAATGCTGTCCTTGTTTCTTTACCTTTGCAGGTTGTGGCGAACTCCGGAGATGGGCGAGGTAAGCGAAGTGCAGGATGGATTCAAGGCCAGTTACTTCACAAGTACGTGTTCATGCTTGCTAATGCTGTTCTTGTTCTTCCAGGTTATTAATGAAATCCGGATCTAGGGCTTCAGGATCAGGCCGCCAGAGAAGCAGATGAGCAATAGCTGGACACGGTGAGCGTTACGCAAGCTTAAGTCTTCATTTAAACTGTTTCGCCCGACTACCCATGGGTTTGGCGCGCATTAACAAATAAATAAACAAACGCTGCAGGAGTGCAGATAACTTGAAGCGTGTTCGGCTGTTTGGGTGTGGTTTAAATAGCGCAGGTCAAGTAGTTCTAGGCCAAGTAGTTCCAGGCCTAGCCACACCCAAAACACTAGACCGCATGGCTTGGTTCTAAAGAAATGAGCTGTGTAATAGGCCTCCATGTTGGATTAAGGTCCAAAACTGGTATTGCTTTATTCCTGATAATGAGCCTGAAACCAAAGTTGCCATGACTGACTCCATGTATGTTTCTGATGGAGTTTTAAGGCCCTTGGGGCCAGTGTGAAGGGTTCTAGCCCCATTGCTGCCAGGGGGCTGGTATACCTGAGGGGGTCAGGGGCATGGATCGTGACAGAAATGCAAGTCAGATTTTACAGAAAAGCAAAATACACGGGCACATTTGGTTTGGATTGCACAATGAATAATTCCACTGAGGCTATATTTTAATTACTATATTCTTAAGGAAAGACACTGCACGCAAAGGGGTTAATTTTGAATGTTAACCAGCTCGCACTATGCACCTCCATATAAGGGAATAAATTAATTTATCTCAAAATGGTACTAAGGACTGACACAGATAACTGAAATAATTGTAAAAGGAATATGCTCACAGATATGGACTAATACAGATTCTTCTAAGGAAAGGATAAAC
This sequence comes from Ambystoma mexicanum, assembly GCF_040938575.1. Taxonomy (NCBI): domain Eukaryota; kingdom Metazoa; phylum Chordata; class Amphibia; order Caudata; family Ambystomatidae; genus Ambystoma; species Ambystoma mexicanum. The sequence continues at coordinate 698,669,479 of NC_090930.1, forward strand.
AGAGGATACTGGCAATTTGGGATATGAGTGGGATTATAATGGGATTGTTATAGGATTTGAATAGAATACAGGGAAAAGAGTGAGATATGCAGTTTTTGGGTACTGGGTGGTTGGATACTTAAAAGGCAAGCTTTAATTTGGTAATTTGGACAGCCAGCAGGGTCCCTGGACTGTGGGGTCATGGATCTGGTCACTAGGAAGCGGGGTCAAAAGATCTGGTTACTAGGTCAGCTGGGCTCTCTTGGTTGGGAACAACTTGGCAAGTTCTGGTCATTGTGGACAGCGGATGGGTCAGCTGGGCAAAGGGTCTGGTCATTGGATTCTCATAAAGGGGATCAGCGGCCTCTCTTCTTTTCTCCCTGGATTATTGGGTATGCCTGGGTCTGGATGGGTGGTTCTGTCTGGATCTAGATGATCCTGCCTAAATGTACTCAGCTGCATCTGGTTTTGTAGTCTTGGAATTTTGAATGTTGAATATTGAATCCCTTGTGTCTCCCTGTCTCTCCCTTAAATAGCCAGAGTGAGATCATAAAATGTTACAATATGGGCAGAAGTACCCTGGACTTACCCCTCGAATTGGATAGACCAGGCTACAGATGTCCTCTCCTCCCTCCAGGCTGATTGCTTCAGGGGAAGTGACCTCATTTTATGTGTGTGCAATTAATGACTTGCTTTGTCTCACGACAGTTACTTTTTACCAAAAATAAGTTATGGAAATAAACTTCACATTTACACTAGTCACCATCATAAAAAGCAGATATGCAGATCCCATATTTCCGAAGGAATTGGCTTGTGTGTTGTTGCATCGCCCTTTGGCACAATTTTGCCACTTTCAGGAGAAACATGAAATCTAAAATTCTGCAAATGTCCACACATGTGCATATTAGTATTTGGCATATTTTTCCCAAGTTTATTGTCTGTGCCATTTATGATTCACACCGAAATACATTTTTTTCTGTCATTCCTGTTCACCATGGGCTAAAAAGACGCGCCTAGTCTCTTTCTTTGTGTCTAAAAATTACATGATAACTGTCATAACATCACATTACTGCTTATTCACGGTATTGAGAGAAATGTCTTCATTTAAAAAGTTCTTTAAAGTCCATGGTGGGCATTTGTCACTTTGTGGGCGGTCCCCCAAACCCCCACAACCAAACTGTCTGCTCTTCACTTCAGCTTGCACAAAAGATCTCCTGGGACAGGGTGCTTGAAGGAAATTGCCCCTTTATGTCAAACACGGGGCTTCACTCCCCTCCTTTGTATTTGATGGTAGTCCTGCCAGCCAGTCTGGTAAAGCCAGTAATTATCACACCCTCAGCCCACTAAGAACAGAGCACATGTCCTGGCAGCATCACATCACTTGTAGGTGTGAAAAGGTGGGAGGCAGGCTTTCCTGCCAAACTGGTTTGACTGCAATTCCTGGGCCTCAGCCAGGCCGCTTGAAGTCCTTGTGGGGGGAAAAAGCATAATGTACATGGCTTTGCAGCCCCCCACCTGCCCTAAGTACAATAATATTTCTTGTGCGAGCAACAGTGAAATATTTGACATTTAACTTTAAATGACATTTTTCCTGATTTTCAGAAGAGTAAATTCACACATGTGTTTTTTTCAGTTCATTATGATTTTCCCAATGCGGTTTCTGTATTACAGTTTCTTGTTAATTAGCCTTCACCAGTGCTTTTACAGATATGGTCAGTTTCCAGACACATAGAGATTTACTGCCAAGCATTTTCTTGAAACTGACATGAGACAGAGAAACTGCGTTATTTCTTTCATTCACTGCAGTTTGTGCGCGGTGGTTTAATTATAGCAAAAGAAAACAGAGGCCTGTTTTCATGGAAAACCACATACTTTGCCTGTCAAGTGATTCCCCAGTACATCAGCTGTTCTCGAAATGTACTGCCTCACATCTTGGTACTCAGCAGAAGTAAAGCATGTCAGGGTGGTTTTCCATGAAGGGCACAACTTTGTGATGTATAAAAATGAACTCAAAATCAAATTGCAAAGCCGTCTTGGATGTCATGTGTGCAGCTTTAGTATTCAGAAAATAGAACAGCAAATGTGATGCCATTCTGCATGCAGGTTATTTTCAAATGATTTCAAATGGACGTAAAACAATGCAGAGCACTTCTTTTGGTGGCATTCTTGTGTTTTTAGTGCTCGCCACATATGTGCGCCATGGAAAGAAAAGCCCAACCGTTTTTGGGTGAAATATGGAAATGCAGTTTTGAGGTAAAGGGATTTCTGTCTTGGGCCTAAATGTACCCCACATTTGGTACAGGTCACTTCATCGATAGCAGCCACGAGGAGGGTTCACCGGCCATAGTATAAATGCAGGACACAGATTGTATGAAAAAGGTGCACACAATCCAGAATAGACAGAGAACTCAGATTGCCTCACAGAATGCAAAAGTGCTCAATCATGGATACAGGTGACCAATTGGAAGCAAGGAGAAAGATACACATACCATAGCATAGATAGCGATGAAGATTAGAAGCTACCAGGAAGGTGTCCATATCCAGATCGACTGAAATTAGAAGTGGGCCTTGGTTTTCAGTAGTTTTGCCATATGAGAGCAGGGTAGCAAATGGGTGTGGAGGGCAGTATATCAATGCGCACTATTATTTTAGAGGAAACAGCATTATAGTCAATGAAACCATGAGTGAGACCAAAACCACTTGGATGCCAATTTTGAAAGGTTTAGGGACTAAGGATTTTGACAAATACGAGATTAAATGATATCCCCAGGATCACACATTAGTTAAGAGGTGACACAGGAATATGCACCCACCCTGCCATTTCTGCACTCTACTGCTTTCTAAAATAATCTAATTTTAGTGAGCTGACTTGGAAAGTACACAAATCACACAATCGAACATGGCAATTTTTAAAAACAACATGTTATAGAAGTGTATGTTGCAAAATTAGAAACAGACGAGCTTCATTGTCTCCATCATCAAGGGAAGTACATAAGGGCTAGCATACTGATAAATGTAATCTTAAAAGATTGTATCTGGGTTTGTTGTATGTATTTTAAAGCTTGAAATAAAATATGCCCAACAAACAGGCTTGTAAAATTGTTAATGGCAAAGGAAGAACTAGAGACCCAAGCGCATTGTACACTTAATAATCAAGGAGTGGCAGCAGGTGAGTGTATGCATAGGTATATTGCCTGATACTCCACAATATAAAGACCTACAAAAAACAAATACATTCACACTGCGCTAATCTGAAAGTGTTGCATTGATCATTGCATGTAGTTTTTTTGAAGGTCAGCCTAACACATGTTTCGAGAAAGTGTCAGTCTCTGTATACATTGTGTATGAGTGGCTTGACAGGCATAACCATTATTGTCATAATAGCTGCAGCAATTCTGACGCCATGCGAATTTAGTATGACTATTTTCTAAATCATTATTTTAGAGAGACATCCAAGGACACAAGAGCACCTAACATACATTAGATAATGGATGCGATCTCTGCCACCCTTGTTGTGATACATTGACTTTAAATAAAATTAACATACTATGCATCCAACAGGATACTTACTAACAATGGTTTCTTTTTGTTTTCAATGTTCCCATGTCCTTTCTCTCTATGGTTTGTTTGTTTTATGTGACTGGTTGCTTTTATAAATTTCTTTTTGGTTCCTTCCCCCCCTTTCTGTTCCCTTTTTTTCAACTATATAAAAGGGTCTATGTAGGACTTGTGTATAACCGTTCCCTTTGTTTGAACTTTGGTTTGTGCCCTGCATTGTATATCAATGTATTCACTAATTTGTTAAATGGTATACATGTAAATATTTTCAATCCAGCCTCAGAAGAAGAGCAGTGGCTCGAAACACACGTTAGGCTGACCTTTAAATAAATTGCATGCAATAATGCATGCAACACTTTGAGTTTAGCACAGTGTGAATGTATTTGTTTCTGCCTTGTGAAATTGTTATGTGCAGAAAGAAAACTTAATTGTACAAAAATGCAAACATTTTTGTGTCAAATGACCAGACCTTAAAATATGCTAGCCAGAGGCCTACAATATCTAATGTGCTTTCTTCTGTCTAGAACCCCACACACAAATGGCCTACATAAAAAGAAAGATCAGGTCATGGCTTAAACAATGCTACCAGCACGTGAGATGGCAAATGTCTTCACAGAGAACAGTGCAGTAATGTCAGTGAATTAAGATGATTTGTCCAGGATTGTCTCCTGGCAAAACATACATGAAAGGTTTTGTTCCACAGTCTTGAATTTGGATAACTAATCACCTATATGGACAAACTGTGCGGATCGTTGGAGGCGGCTGCCTAGGTTTTACAATGCCCTATTTGAACATAACTATATGGACAAACTGTGCGGATCGTTGCTGCTGAACAAAGTACATATACATGTTGGTTTATCAACTTCAGACATTGGAAAGGTTGAGTCAGCCTTGCTGGAATTTAGTATTGTAATCGTTCATCTGCTCACAGATCTCTGCAATGAGTGATAAACACACTGCATTTCAGCTTTGGTTATTGCACATGATCAAAAGAATCCCCACAGAAAGGTGCACATTTTACAGACACTGTGCAGTGAACTCACAAACTATGTATAACACAGTGAACACAGAAAGCATTATAGGATTACTTGATTAGAGCAGAATGCACTTGTCAACAACAGGTAGACACAGCAGCATGCCTTAAAATATCCGGACATGCTAATTAAGCTTGGTGAACAATGGGAACTGACTTCTTTAGTCCCGGCAGCCTTGTGCAGTCCTCCTCCAAGGTGGGGGCACAGGGCAAGTGCCCCTTTTGCCCTCCAGTAAAGACATCTCTGCCTCGAGGCAAAGGTCTGCCCAGCACAAGCATCTCCGATGGCTGGCAGCAGCAGGAGAGGAATTAAATGAGGGTTCTGCTGCAGACAGTCAACTATACAAAAACCTCTGGTGCCCTGACTGTCTTGTGAGAATTTATATTGTACTGTCAAATCAAAGAATATGAGCAAGTGGCAGGGCTGGTCATCCAACAGCGTAATTCCCGGAGACAGCCTCAGGGTCCAAGAGCAGACGCGCATGAGGCAACGCCATTTTATCCCTTCATCTTTAATGTGATCAATGTCTTCCCTGTGCTAATTGAATGGAGCGGTTCGCTCACTATAACACGTGCGTGTTAGAAGTGCTTTCTGTGCAATATTTTGATTGTTTGCACTGCAAACTGTGAACAATAGTAAATTGTTCCCAAGATTATGTGCATGATGGCTGGAACCTGCAAGGACGTCATAGGAATCCAATTCCTTGATTTATGACAGGCAGAGCAGATGGGGATGTCAGAAAATGCTTTTCGTTCTGTTGCCATGGTCGGGCTGTCAACAGCCTGAATATCACACTAAGTGGCAATGATAAGTAAAAACCACGTGTAAACCTCTTCCGCATGCTTCTTTACATTTCATTTACCACTCAGGGGGATTGGAAAATGAACTCTTGTTAAGAAGAATGTATTCTAATAGTGTAAACTGAATGATTTATTTTGCAGATGAGGCACTGCAAGCTTAGATTACTTGGCAGGGATGACGCACTTTGTTTAGGAAGTGATGCTGTGATTTTAAATCATTGTGCATTTTAAGTACTTCACCACAACATTAATGAGGAGCTGTAGCTGGTACAAATATTTTGGTTTTGGCATTTAAAATCTACCAGTTTAATTGCTCGTGCATATAAAAACAACCTGACGATTTATACATACTTATGGAAACATTTTGAGCCAAAAGGGTATGATTGAAGTGTAATGTTCCCCTTCCTGGATAGAAGACTACAAGTCCCACCATGCAGAGTAATACATGAAATGTCCTGTTTTACACCACCATAGATTTAGCACTAAAAGACACACTATTAGAAATGACGTGATAGAGTCAAATGCCTAAATGAGTTGTTTAGCGCAAATGTACAGGTTGTTGTCATGCATGGTGTTAAGAACATTTGAAATGAAAATTGTTTCTTTTTTGTGTGTCAAACTAGCACTCATTCTGGATGTAAATTAGGCTTTAAAAGACAGACTTATTTTGTGAATTATTTTAATTGTCTTGGAAAAGTCAATGGTCATAGATAGGTAACTGGGGCTGTGCAGGCTTTCAGTTCAAAATAGTCCAATTACCTTAACATTCACAGATTAGAAAAGGCAATGCTGATAACAAATGCATTTTCTGCAAAAAATAATTATAATTTCTGGGTTGCACATGTTCAGCTCTGTTTTTATTCTCCATGGTGGGGTGGGAAGAATACATGATTGACACTAGGGGTTCAGGAGAGACAAATAGGGTGCGGACACATCTTTGTACAGCACATTCTGCAGTAGCTTAGTCCTACATTGAGATACAGTTAAGGGAAATATGTTTTCATTGCTGTATACTGTGACGATTTACAAGGTATCGTCACATCTTCCCAAGGGAACCCTTTACCACGAGGCTAGGGAGATGTGACTGCTACCCAATAGTCCCCCTAGGGTTGGCTTAATGTGGGAGAACCTCATGGGGAGGGACTCTCCATCTGGGGATAAGGACGACCACCTGGGGAACAACCTAGTGAACGCTGTCACACACCCACATTCCTTAGCCCTCCCCTCCATTTCAAACTATTGTATTAAGGGTAGACTAATGTGTTTCTGTAGTACCTGTGGTACAGCCAAAACATAAAATACTAGGGTGAAGAAGAGCAGACAAAACATGAGGATTACTGACTGTGCTAGTACTGAGACGAGGTGGCCCACAGGAGGCATTATGAATACCCAGGAGCCATTGACAACAGGTGTTGATGTTACACTGGTGCAGATTAAGCCCTATAAAGTGGAACAGTGCCTTCCTTGTCAGAAAACCCAGGTGATTCGAAGTGTTCACTTGACCCGAGGAAAGGGATCTGCAGACGAAGCCAACGAGTGGCTGAGGGAGTCTGTGACAGGCCTTGTGTTGGCAGGATTGAGCCCAGCTGAAAGCAGGTGAGGCAGTGGCATTACCTCTAGGAGTAGGTGGACAGCACGGTCCCCTAAAGGTGATCAGATAGCAAGGAGCAACAACATGAGGAATCATTGCAGAAGCAGTTATGAAGGAGAAGGCTGCAGGAAGTGGGAAGAAGACCAACCCCAGTCCTTGGAGAGACCAGCAAGTAAGTCCAATAAGGTAATGGGAAGCACAGGCAGAGCGGTAGGGATGTGGCTAACATAGAGAGGTCTTTGCTTCCTTCCCATGGCAAACATAATGCCTATGAGAGAGCCATCAAGGGTCGGGGTCCCAAAACAGAGCAAAGAGTGCATCCGAGTAAAGTTTCCTGATATCAGTGCCAGGGATAAACCCACTGACCACCACAGAAGGGTGTGGGACTGCAACAGAAGAGAACCAAGCATATTCCTCATAGCAGTGACAGAAATAAGCCCACTGACCACAAAAGAAGGGTTTGGCATTCCAACATAACTGAAACAAGCACCAGAGGAAACTATCCTCACAGCAGTGTCAGAAGACCACAGACCAAGAGAAGCGACTGGGGCCCCAATATAAGTTAAGCAAACAGCAGAGGAAACAATCATCATAGCATTGGCAAGGATAAACCCACTGATGATCAGAGGCTTTCTGGGACCCTAACACCACTGAAACCAGCATCTGAGCAAATCTTCCTCGTCAAATTGGCAGAAATAAGTCCACAGGAAATCAGAGAAGAACTTGGAACTGTGCTGATATTGTGAGAGAGTGCAAAGATAAATCCCAAGTTGGACAAAAACTCTCAAACATCAGGAGAAGGGAGTCATTCTCATAGTTAGGAAACTGAATCCTTTCAAGTACACTGCAGACACGGCAGGGGAAGGGAATCATTCACCTTGGCCTTATTGTGAACTATATTGGAGAATACAGACCAATACCAGGAGAAGGGAGCCATTCCCCTGGTCCAGCAAGTTGAGTGTACAAGACAGGGGAAGGGAGTCATTCCCATTGGAATCCATGTTCAAGGGGATATTTTGGGAACAACACCTATATACCAGGAGAAGGGAGTCATTCTCCTGGAGAAGGACATTTCTGTTAGATTGCTCCAAGCCAGGGGAAGGGTGTTATTCCCCCTGTCATCTTTTTGCAAGAGAACGTTTTGAGGATGACACCCATATACTGGGAGAAGGTATTCATTCTCCTGGGGAAGGAACATTCTGATGGATTATATTATTCTTTAGTTGAAGTGTAAGGGATAGAAGTAAGTTGTGACACAGGATGGTGGAGTTTGAATTTGACGGACATTCAGACAGATCCTATAGTATTAGTTTGAGGCAGGGAGACCCCTCTTTGAGAGAGGGAAAGTGAGGGTTATTTTACTATAAATAAAGTTTTATACCAACCAACATGCCACCTTTGTCAGCTTTCTTCTTTGACACCCTTACAATACAAGAGTTCCAGAACTCTTGTTCAGCTAGAAGAAGTTCTGGTTATACAATTAGGGACAAAATTAGAAGTAAAGGTATTGAGGGCTGATTAGCGATGACCCATTAACAGAACTGTGACATAGAAGAGTTTTTGTGCAGCAGAGTGTACAGGGTATGTGTTAGCAAATTGGGAGCATGTCATTACGAAAGAACCCTAATGACAACAATGACTATAATAATCACAATCATGTTATAACATCTAAAACTAGAGGGTTGTTTGAATATCGACTGTTTACAGAAATAGGAAAACTCCTTCTTGAGGTGGGTATGAAATCCCTGCTATCGGCCTTATCATTTTCAACCCATAATGACCATTGCTGGGATTTTGAAATTAAGTTGAGGATTGTAATGGTCTAGAAAGGTATTTGTACCAATCCAAGGAATAGCCTTTCCCAAGAGAAGTCTCATAGATATCCACAAGAACGATTGTCCAGTGAAGATTACTTGTTTGCCATACCGAATTGGCACTCATTGCGCAAAAATGTCTTCTCAGGGCCAAGTAGAGGAAAATTAAAGGACAATAATGGGGACTGGCTGGATCAGAGCACACAGTGCTGAGAAGTGCTGTTCATTCATTTGCAAAGCACCCTGTTGTTCTACTAAAATGTCAATGAACATCAAGAGGTGCTGTAAGCCATTTTCCTATCAAATACATTTTATTAAATTGGTGTGTGTGAAACACGAGTAGACGTGTGACATAATGATTGTCTGTTTCTACTTATTATGTGAGAAATTTCGCAACTGCATAAAGAATATCCAGTTTACACAAATAAAATGCATTTTAAATGTAGTACCACAAGCAAAGAAATGTACATTTTGTTTTCATAGATCCATATGACATGTGCATCAAAATGAGCACATATGTTCTTTAAACAGGAAGAACATCACTTCTGCTATGAAACATAAACTTCTACAAAGATCAATAAGTGTTTCAGGATTGACAAAGGTTTTAATTTTGTAATGTAATTCATTCAAATCGAAATGAAATAATGTTGCAGGTAAAAGGTGGTTCTTTTCATGACAGCAAAACAAGTGCACACTTCACTGTGGTTTTCCTTACAATAGTGGGAGCGAAATTGCTGTGATATCATTATGAATTTGGTGCAGATTGATGAAACATTGTGGAATTGTATAAGGAACAACGCTTCACCAAGCCACAAGCCCATAAGCACAGAGGCTTTGGACTTGTGCGGAAATCCAGGGAATGGGGTGGGGTCTCCAAATGTCATATATCCAGTAATGTCCAGAGGGTCTGTATAGATAACTATGCACAATTTGGTGCAGATTGGTGATGGAATGTATAAGGAACAATATTTCACCGAGCCACAAACCCACAAGCACAGAGGCTTTTGCTGAAATCTGGGGGAAGGGGTGCAGTGTCCAAATGTATTGTAACCAGTAATGTCCAGAGGTTCCTAACAGGTGACTGAGAATAATGTGGTGCAGATTGGGGAAACAGTGTGGAATTGTATAGAGATCATAAGCAAAGCCACACACCCACCGACCCACACCCAAATGTTCACTTTTTTGCTGAAATCTGGGGAAAGAGGTGGGGTGTCCATATGTTATGTAGCCAGCAATGTCTGGGGGCCCCTACAGGTGACTGTGCACAATTTGGTGCAGATTGGTGAAACAATGTGGAATTTTATATGTTACGTACAAAAAGCCACAGACCCACAAGTCCACACCCAAATTTGCAGTTTTGCTGAAATCTGGTGAAAGGGGTGGGGTTTCCAGATGTCATGTAGTCAAAAATGTCGGAGGGGGGTCTAACGGGTGACTGTGCAAAGGTTGGTGCAGATTGGTGAAATGGTGTGGAATTGTATGAGGAACATATGTGAAGCCACACATCCATCAAAATATATATATATATATATATATATATATATATATATATATATATATATATATATATATATATATATGCTTGTTTTTACTGATTCCTCAGTGTGTCTAATGTAAGTTAAACCTAGGTCCAATTTACATGGAAGTGTAAATAAATAGGGGTCGCCCAGGCCATGATGGATTATAAATTCAGCATCTGGAGAAGCAGACTCCTTATTCAGCAATCGAATGAACATAGTGACCACAGTATAACAAAAGGATCATGTGCTCAGAGCTTACACAAATACAGAAAATAGGCTTAAATACAATGTTTCAATGGTCTTTGAAAGAATAAAATCTGACTTAGTCCCATGAGGAACAGGTCTGGTTTGCAGGACACTTAGCTTCAAGGGTAACAATGCACTTAAAATGTCTACTCAGAATGATGCTTGCCCATCAAATTCCTCCACTGGGAGCGAATAGAACTCTAACAAAGGGGCTCTGTCAGATGCTCAAATGATCCATTATGCTGCCACAGGCTCTCATGTGCAATATTTCAGCATAATAAATAATTTGAGCATCCGACAGAGCCTATTTGTTAGAGTTCTATAAGTTCACAGTTGACCATTTAAATGACAATGTATAGTACTTAAAAAGCAATGCTGGCAATATCTTTACAGTGCTTGAATCTATTTGAAAAAGGAGAACTGTTTAACCACATGAGAGTATCCCCTACAAAATAACACCAAATAAGCTATATTCACAATAATTAATATTGGGAAGTGGTGGGAAAGTGGTGTATGACTGACATCGTCAGACTTTGCTTCTGCTGGCTGTGAATTTTTCTGCTGGCTCCTTAACACTGTGAAGGCGGAGCCGCTGTGGGATGACTCCAGGAACACCATAAGAACACCACCCTCCACGTAAGCGGAGCGGATGTGGTCGGAAAGTGGTGTTTGACAGTGTTTACCGGTGGACCGTGTGCCGCAGAATACTGTTTTCAATCTCTGTAAATGAGGAGCTGCTCGATGACGAAGATGCAGCTGGGGGAGAAACAGATGGACGTGGGGAGTATGGGACCACAGGTCTCAGGATGCAACTCCAGTTGAGGCAGCACTTTAACTCACTTCTAGAGGCATCCTTGGCCCCTGGCCCCACCCGGGCACCATCTGCGAAAGTAATTCCGGTGTTGAAACAATCTCGTCGGCCCTTCAATATAAGGAAACACAAGAGTTTCTCGGTGAGGGTGGATGTTGGCCACACCCGCGACGCTGGTAATGATGATTGATATAATGCAGAAATCCCGATCAATGAGGAGGAGTCTACTCCTACCCTTATTGTCAGACAGGAGCTGGTGGAAGTGCTGATCACTGTGATACAGTATCAGCCTCAGAACAAGGAGAGTAAAGGGGGTACCCAATGGGGGAGGAAGCTGCACCTGTCCCGGAATCCCCTAAGGTCAGACAAATGGGAAATGGGCACAGGAAGAGCGAGGTCAAAATGCTGGCACCCTTAAGCAATCAGGAACTGGAGGAAGGGGGCTCAATATTGTTAAGAAACCCGTTGAAGGAAAACATCGATAAGGTAGCAGAAATATGTAGAGTAAGCTGCCTGGCCCCTCTAAATAGAACTCCTGATAGCTCGATAACAAATAATATCCTTCTGGAGGGTCCCATTAACATAGATGGAGTTGGTCTCAGAGTGACAGATAGATCTGATGATTTTTGTCCCCTTGTGTTAGTAATCAATGCCTGGGTAGAACCATCCATCATGGATGGGGGAGAACCTACCACGATGCCTGCTGTGACAGGCAACAATGATGATAGACTCTTGTTGGTCAAACAAGTAAATCCGGTAAACAATTCTGCCGGGTTGAGGGGTCTATGTGTCTCTGATCTCCCCTCGGATTTCCCCGAGAAGAAAGGCTTGGTCCTTTAAACAATTGTTGATAGTGCAATCCCAACTAAGAAAGATGAGGAGGCCCCTCCTCAAACCGAAACAAAGGTGATTGAACCAGCTAATGATACCTCTAAATGGAAATAGGAATCGTGGAACAATTTCCCAGTCTGATTGACTTGGACGAGGGAATATGGCAAGAGGAGGGTCTTTGGGACCACTTGGAGTTGGAGCAAATAGACATTGCTCGAAAAGAGTCAGTCATAGCTTTGCCGAGGACGCCAGTATCAAACCATTGAGAGGGAGCCAACGACTCCTTACTGAAAACAAGCTTGCAAAGTGGTCCAAATTGGGTAGTGAAAACCAGAAGGGAAATGGTAGATGAACAGCCCGACAAAACCCGTGAAGAAGGAAATCTTGGAGTAAATAAGATCTTGGCTAGTAAAGAAAGAAGACTAACCGCCGATGATCAGGGCAAAATATATTGGGAAGAAAAGGAAAACGCTAGCTCATCAAAGATAGACACGAGTAACTCAAGGCTGGCAGATAAAATATTACAAGATATCACAGCCTTAACAGGAAAAATCACAAGAGAGAAAAGAAAAAGCCTAACCTTAATAAAAGATAGACTTGACACTCTTGCTATGGAGCCATCACCAGTGGTCTATATGGAAGAAGAAGGGGAGGGGTTTAGGGTGACGCAGACCCCTATAAAAATAATACCAAACCCAACCCCCTCAGTAGCCAAGAAGCTTTCACAGGAAGACCTATTTAAAGAGGAACTAGTGCGAATAATCGGTGACTCCTGCAGAAAAAAGAGAAATGAAGACACAGCCCACATCCAAAGTGTAATTATGGCGGTGTTGACCATATCTATTGCTCCTTTCCTAAAGTTATACAAGACTTTAAATGACTCCCTCCAGGAGGTAGTATTGACAAATGTACAGATAAAGGAGCTGAATAAGGAAATGGAAGGTTCCTTGAAGAGATTGGAAACTAAAATGGAAAAGGAATCAGAGTTAACAAATATCTGGCAAAATCGACTAAGTGACCTAGCAAGAAAAGACTCAAATCATAAAACACTACTGATGGATGCACTATTGGAGGATTGTAAATGGATGAGGAATATGTGTAAAACCGACAGCCTCCAAAGCATCTTGGCAAATGAGACTAAAATAGCGAGTGACTGCTCTAGTATGACTTAATGAACTAAGGCCACTATTATGAACGGAAATGGCCAGGAGAGGCTGGAGGAGAAATCTGGGAAAGGCCCAATGAAATTGGGTAGGGTTGAGGTAACAAAATTGAAAGACAGAGCATCAAGTAGCTGCTCAAGTCAAACAGACTCCCTGAATTCACAAGAACGAAAGAGATTGGTGTCCTTACCAAAATCAAACTTCTCCATTGTTGCTAGCACCAATACGCCGGGCGCCAATCTAATAAAGGACAAACAAAATGATTGCCAACCTACTGAAAAGGAACCAAAGAGTGGAAAAAAATACAAAGAATCAAGCCATAAAGCGGAAAGCAAATGGCTCAAAAGCCTTTTTGAGATGTATAAGAACACCGCTGAAAAGGGATATTTTACATTGTGCAAAGAAACCAAGGAGAGAAATTAAATTTAGTTACACTACACTTAATTTAGAAATTACAGAAAAAATCGTTACAGGAATTATTGAATGAGAGATGGATGAATTGTCAGAGGATGAGTCCAACGCATGTCTGAGTGACCTCATCAAAATCATAGACAAAAACAAAGAGGAGGAAGACTGGGATAACATCAGTCTATCTGATTGGCAAGACATTGAAGAACAGGTTAACAAACTCACATTGGAACGAGCCAGAGATACACCGGCATGAAAAAGCCCAAGAAGAAAATCCGTTGTGGCCGGGATGGTTGCTGAAATCAGGGGGAAAAACAAAAAAGGACTCTCTGAATGAAAGGGTAAATTCAAAGGACACAAAGAGAGAAGTATCCTTTAGAACGATGGAAGAGAAAAGGAAGCTTTACATAAAAGAAAAGGAAGGAAGGAAGAATCAGAAGGAAAAGTTACCCCCAAAAAATGAGGCACAAGATCATAAAATTACCTAAAAAAAAAAAGCCTCCTAGGCGGGGTATTAATAGTAACTGGAACCCAAAAGGGTGGAGACTAAAGCTTGAAACAACATCGAGAGGCCCTAAACGAGCCCTATTGAATAGAAAACATGTCATGACACTGTTCAGACAAATTTCAACTCTGCTGCATATTTCAACAGATGACATAAACATAGTTTAATTTGTCAATGAAAAATGGCTTAAATCTAGTAATTCATCAGCTAAAATCAAATAGGATCAAACAAACACTGATGGAAGCCACGGAGAGACTAATCAAATTAGGCTATAGATTAAGCGATCTAGGCGCAAAAGGCTTGGAATCATAGTGAAGATGGAAGGAGGGTGCCAGAAAAGGACCGAAAGGAGGACAAAAACATCAGTCAAACTCAAGGGGACAACCAAAAGGAAGTTATAACTAAAAACAACTGTGGGGCAACAAGGAACCAAACAAACGAACAGAGAGTGAAACAAATCATATTGACAAGTGGTGAAAGACAGAAAACATCCTCAATGGATAACATAGACAGTGAACCAAAGGAAGAACGGAACGCAAAGCCTTGCCGGCGAGTCTCTGGCAATTCAAATACAAATGGGGTGCCATTTTCAGAAGACCCAGTAAGAAAAAGTAGGTTTACTGTAGATGACTCAAGAATGAACTGCAAGAAACTTACTACAGCTAAATTGGGATCCAAAAAGGTGGAGGACTGGACATGGATGGCAGATGCAGTAACCTCGAAAAAAATACAATAGAACAATGAGGAGAATTTAAAGAAATATCTTATGTGCCTCATGGTACACCGGAGGCCTTAAGCATCTGTTCTCAGGTGGAAGTAATTTTCTGGGTCAATATGAAATCATCTGTATACAGGAATCATGGTTGAGAAACAGTCCGTTATGTGAGGGTTAAGTCTACATTAACCCTGCACGAAAAGGGTCTAAGGGAAGACCATTTTCTGGTCTGTTAACTTTAAAGAAGATAGACAGTGATATGCAGGTCTTGGAACATCAAACCCCCAATCCCTTTGTCCAAGTCCTGAAAATAAAAATCAATAGGAACCCAAAGAAAGGCCCAACCAAGTTGCTCCTAATTAACACATAATGGAGTGAAAACATGAGTATAATGGAAAGGTATATACGGGACATCATGGAGGCAATTGATAAGTCTATGTTGGAGGAAAAAGATCCACTTATTATTTAATGTGGTGATCTCAATGTCAGACTATTGAATAAAGAGGGAAAGCAAAAAGAGGATGTACAATTAGAAGGGAAAGAGAAGATATGTATTGAGGAAATGGATATTCGAGATATGAAGATGCTGAATAGCCAAACTAGAGGGGATTTGCAGGGGGCAAATACATGATCTAGTGGAAAGAGATGTGCATGCCTGGACTACTGCTTTGTTGCACATAACACCATACAGTGGATACATTCCTTTACGATCAAGAAGCAAACTCTTAGTGATCATAACCTACTGGAAATAGAATTATCCTGGAAAACAAGAGAAGTCCCCATAAAAATTAACGGCCAAACGGAAGTTACATGGGGAAAAAATAGACTAAGAATAAAACAACAATGTATCCCAAAATTTGCTGGGCAATTTGATAACCATATACTGGCAAACCAGAACACAGTAGAATACAGATGGCTGTTGAAGGAATTCAAGGTTAATCACGATCCAAACAAAATAAAAATGATCACAAGAAAGCATGCATATGATGAAGTACTGGTTGAAAAAAGGAGAAAATAGGAGAGCCAATATATTACGAATAAAAAAGAGTAATAATTTGGAGAAAGAAGATCGACAATGGAAATGCGACAAACATATAAGAACTGGCTCCATTCTATGAGATCACAAAGATCTTAGGGTGATGCAGAGAAAATACTGACTGCGGTCCAAACAGGAAATGCAAGAAGTTTATGGGACATAATAAATAACAGGGAAAATTGCCAATCGGCAATTGCTGTAAATCAAGTCTCGAAAGACCAATGGGTCAAACAGTAAACAGCTCTGTATCAGGTGAATATAGAGGAGATTCACAAGGAAAAATTACCAATACAAAGCCATGGTCAATTGATTTTGATTGTGTAGATATTTCAGAGATGATCAGAAAGTTGAGCTCCTCAAGGGCAGCCGGGCCTGGTGGCATTTCAAACCAGATGCTTAAGGGAAATTGTGAAGTGTAGACCGATCCACTACTATCACTGTTCCAACAAATAAGGAAAACCAGAACTATCACTGTCTCTTGGAAGGAAGCAATCATTGTGCCAATCTATACAAAGGGAGACCGGGGTGATCCAAGAAATTATAGGCCAATTGCCCTGTTGGATTCGATTGGCAAATTATTTGCTTCCATCCTCTTATGTGATCTGAAAATCTGGACTTCTAAAGCTGGCATCCTAGATAAACGGCAAACAGCTTTCATCAGTGGTGTAGGTACATTGTTGAACCTGTTTTTGTTAAACCTACTGAAAGTGAGGGCTCTAGACACCAAAAGAAACATCTATCTGGGTTTTATAGACCTAGAACAGGCGTTCAATGGGATAAATTGTGATATATTATGGTCTAACATGAAAAGATGGCGCAGTCCTGAAGATCTATTAGAAGCCATACAAACCCTTTATAGAAATACTATTATTCAGGTCCAAACGACAAATAAGGGTACGGTAACAGAAAAGATACGAACATTCCAGGGGATTAAACAGGGCTTTTCCCTAGCTCGAATTTTGTTTGTCCTGTACATGGCAGACATGTCTGACACACAAAGTACGGTATGTGCCTTTGCCCCAAAGATCGAAGGGACTGAAGTGCCATGGATACTATACGCTGATGATGTAGTGTTTGTCGATCAAAATGCAATAGGTCTTCGAGACGGACATAAAAAAAATACTTGGCAGAAAACAGCATGAAGATCAATACAAAAAAATCATGATATTGATAATGAAATCAGGATAAGGTTGTTGGGTGTCCTGACCCACGTTTGAGCTATCATGTTGCAACATTTGGTGCTGTGGGCTTAGAAAATCCAAGATGGCCAAAAAGCCCACATGTGCGCCAAAATCCAGGAGAACCACACAGTTTGTGCACACTAAAATGGTTGCCTAACTTGCCACCCACCAGTGCGAGCAGGATGGGCCGGGGTGCCATGAGTGAAATGTGTGCCAAAGGAAAAACCGCACTTTAAAATTACCTTTGGTTTCTCTGAATGCCAGCTCAAAATGCCTATTTTCAAACATTGCAACACATCCAAAAATCTCACTGAACACCAGCGGACATCTCGCAGAATGAAGTATGTGTGCATACTAAATCTGGGAAGTTGAAGAGCCCCAAAACAATGTTCATGACAAGACTGGCTGAGCTCTGCAGGTCTGCAGCAGCCTAACTGAAACTGGATTTAAAACTACCAAAAATCGAAAATGTTTAAATTAACTGAGTGACCTACTTTTGAGTGTCACATAGTTTGTAACTGTTAAAATGTCATAGTTTTGAACTTAGAATCAGCATTCTAGCTGCATATGTAAAAATTGTCTTGACTTAAACTGGGGAACAAAAAGTGACATTTTACCTGAAACCTGGCTTAAGGAAACTGGAATTCTGCCAGACAGCTACCCGCGACAGGAGTGGGGGCTTGCCCAAAAAATGCATTCCCAGGCCTGGCTGCATTCTGTTGCTCCTGCCAAAAGGAGGTCACACACTCTCTGATTGAATTACCAGGGGATTGAAAGAAACTAAAGAAAGGGCCCAGGCAGATGGTTTATTAGGGTGGTCGTAAATGGCTTCCTTTTGAACAAAGCCCTGCTTTGACTCAGGCAGATGGTTTATTGGGGGGACCGTAAAACAGCTTCCTCTTGGCAGAAGTTGGGAGGGGCAGGGTCTCTGAGCTTGGCAGAAACTGGATAAACTGGTTTCTATACCATGTGACCTGAAAAGACACACCCCTGTTGGCCAGAATATGATTCTAAGAAAGATGTATAACTCACAGTGCAGACTTGTCAAAAATATTTAAATGATACCATAATTCTTGTGATTTTTCGGTGCACGTTTTAAGACGCGTTGGGAATTTGTGTGATGTTCTGGGGCAAAACCCCGCTATTTATTGACACCACAGACTCTGTGTTTAAGCTAGAGACATGGGAATTTACTGGAGTATGTATGGACAGGCCGTGTATATGTGTATAATTTTTAATGAAAAACCAATGTTGCAAAACCAGTTAAAAAATGCAAAATGTTGCCAATTCTGAATGCAAGCTCTTAGAAACATCAGAGTTTGAACAGAGTATACCTCATGTGATCCGTGATGGGTGCATGTAATTTCAAACCACTGTGTATCTATGAAATATGTCTTTAGGTAAAATATTTATTTGTGTGTAATTTGACAGGGGAGTGTCCTTTCTGCAAGCCATTAAATGACATCATTCTGACACACAATCCTGTTCTCCAGTGAGAATGCAAAGAATTCTCC
Organism: Ambystoma mexicanum; assembly: GCF_040938575.1. Lineage (NCBI taxonomy): Eukaryota > Metazoa > Chordata > Amphibia > Caudata > Ambystomatidae > Ambystoma > Ambystoma mexicanum. Next base: position 698,688,185 of record NC_090930.1, read on the forward strand.
AACCTATCAGAACTCTGAAGGGGTTGGGCCTAGAAAGCTAGCCTCTCCACACACTTTCAAAACACATAAAAAGAGACTGCTGGGACAGGTAGAGAGATTCAATTCCATTTGCTGCGGAGCATGCTGACCGACGACTTCACATCCAGAGATCCAGACTTCAAATCCATCAATCTCCAGAACCTGTAGCAGTACCCAGAAAGCAGAGCAGTATCCAGAACCAGAGGCCAGAGATCCAGAGTGACCCAGACCACTGTGAGCAGAACCAGAGAGCTGATCCAGATCACTGTGAAGTGCCGAGACCAGAACCGGAGTCCAGTGTAACGCTCACCTGATTCCCGTAGAGGCGCCGGTCTTGACTGAGCGTATACCGTATCTTCAAAGGTGACACGGCTGGCTCTTTGGGCTGGACCTCTGTGCACTGTATGTTTGACTCGAAGGGTAAGATGTCTGCAGATAGAAAATATGGGATTAATGAACTGTGTTATTGAATGTCTCTCTCTTCTTCCCTTTCTCTTCTCCTGTAGAACCCCGAAGGTTAACGCTCTCACCTTAGGTAAGTGAACGCCGTGCTCTCCATCTGCCTCGGGGCAGGGTGCTGTAACCAGTTTCTTCACTGGATAAGGGGAGCAGGCCTCTTGACTTCAGAGGACTGCTGTCCGTCGTTTACTGCACGAACGGTAAGTTTCGAGTAATTCTAATGTCTTTAAAGTCTTTAGTAATGATGTCTCTTGTTTTGCAGGGTTCCGGCGATGGTGGATGACGGGCTGAAGTGAGTTGAAGATGGAGCCCGTGTGATGAATAGAAGCGCCTGGAAGCACGTAAGTAAGCGCTTGTTGCCTGCTTCACGATGCGCTCTAACTGTCTTTTTATTTTGCAGGTACATGTTCGGAGCGGCTGCAGGGTGCCGGAATACCCACTGGGTTAGATGTGGAAAGGAGTAATGGCACGTGAGTATTAAAGTTCCCCAATGTCTATAAACGCACCTTGTTTTGTCTTTCAGATGCGGGATGCAGCGCCGAAGGCCTCCGGAGCGTGCGAAGAGTTGGTAAGCTTTTGTCTTTCAGATGCCGGAATGCAGTGTGAAGACCTCCGGAGCGCACGAAGAGTAGGTAAGCCTTTGTCTTTCAGAATGCAGCGCGAGGCGTTGGTGACAGCCGATGGCCCAGGTAAGTGAAGAGCTGTCACTGAAGACCGTAATGCTAACCTGTTCTTTCTTGTCTTTATAGGTGTTGCTGAAGACTGGATTCATGATGGTAAGCCTTTTTCCTTAGGCCCAGGATCAGATGCAGAAGACACGATGAGCGTTCTGCTGCAGAGGATGCAGAATAATGCAAAGCAAGATTCATCCATCGGGTGTGGTTTAAATAGCCTCCTGTAGTGCTTAGGTGTCTCCTTCCACAGCCACGCCTAGGTAAGAAAAGAGTTCCTGCTTTCCAGAAGAGTTCCAGTGTTCTGAACCTAGGAAGTGGCTCCTGCCCCACCCAACAGGGAAAGTAGTTCCAAACAGAAGAGGATCAGAGGCTCAACTGGCAGGCAAGTAAGCAGCATGGTCTGCTGCAGGTAAGTCCACCCAAGCATTATGAGCCCGGCGCTTCCAGCGCTGGGACTGGGCATATTTATGAGCCTGGTGCCACTGGCGCCAGGACTGGGTCCAAAAGGTCCCAATTGGGACTGGTTGGCACTCGGAACCTGGGTTATGAATCTACTTCCAAGGGAGTTGGGAAAACCCTGACCTTTTGGAAGCAGAGATCATGACAGTACCCCCCCTCAAGGCCCCTCCCAAACTGGGCTTCTCCGGGGGTTTTGGCTTGTCAGGAAATGTTCGGTGAAATCTTTTGATTAGGCGAGGAGCGTGGACATATTCAGCAGGTTCCCAGGATCTCTCTTGGGGGCCGTAGCCTTTCCAGTCAATTAGGTAAAATAGTTTAGATTTGGAGATCTTGGAGTCCAGAATGCTTTTGACTTCAAACTCGAGTTCCCCATCAACTAAGATAGGTTTTGGAGATTTAGTTAGTCGGGTTTGAGGTTGCACGGGTTTTAATAGAGAGACGCGGAAGACCGGATGTATCTTCATGTGCGGGGGCAAGTCCAACTTGACCGCTACTGGGTTTACTATGGTAGTGATGGAATAGGGACCAAGGTATCTTGGGTTGAATGTGCGTGGCCCTTTTAGAGGTAGATATTTGGTGGATAACCAGACTTGATCCCCTACTCGATATTGAGGGGCTTCCTTCCGATGTTGATCTGCTCCTTTCTTGTATTGTTCTTTAGCCCTTTGAAGGTGAGAAACAGCTTCCTTAAAGGCTTGGGTGATTGTAGAATGCAGGTAGTCTACTGCTGGTGTTTCAAGATCTTGGAGGGGATCCAACTCCGAGGTTCGAGGGTGACTGCCGTACAAAAGAAAAAACGGGGTTTTCCCAGTTCCCGAATGGACAGAGTTATTGTAGACATATTCGGCTATCCAAAGGATGTCTTTCCAAGTTTTTTCAGTTTGTTGCAGCATGCAGCGTAAATACTGTTCCAGAGTTTGATTGGTCCTCTCGGTTTGTCCGTCGGTCTGAGGGTGGTGGCTGGTCGATAGTCTCACATCAATTTGAGCCGACCGACAGCAACTTCGCCAAAAATGAGAAATAAATTGACTACCTCGATCCGAAATTAGAACCGAAGGAAAAACGTGCAGTCGGACGATGTTTTCGAGAAATTCTCGGGCCAGAGTTGCTGCTGTTGGCAAGCCTTTGAGCGGAATGAAATGCGCCATCTTGGAGAATAAGTCCACGATTACTAGAATCGTATTGTATCCGGAGCATGGAGGTAGATCGGTGATGAAGTCCATAGAAAGCGTATGCCAAGGGCGAGGTGGGATGTCAATAGGGCGTAAGAGGCCTGCTGGTCTTTCCTTTTGACTCTTGTTTTGGGCGCATACTCCACAGGACATTATAAAGTCTCTGATATCTTTTTTCCAAGACGGCCACCAGAAGTAGCGCTTGATGTTTTCTGAGGTCTTGGCTATACCGGGATGTCCTTCCATTAAAGAATCGTGATAACAAGAGATTACTTCTTTCTGTAAATCTGTGCTGGGTAGGTATAATCGTTCTTGGAAATACAATAAGTTGTCCTTTACTGCAAAGTCCTTTCCTTGCAGATGCCAATTCTGTATGTCTGCTGGAGTTACAAGTTGCCTGGCTTTATCCTTAACTTCCTCTATGGATTGTGTGGCGATTACACCCAGAATTCTTTGTTCGGGAATGATTGGTACAGGTTTAGGGTTGATCAAGTGTTCTCCCACTCCCATCCGAGAAAGGGCATCAGCTTTACCGTTTTTTGTACCAGGTCGATAGGTAATTATGAAGTCAAACCCGGCAAAGAATAATGCCCAACGGAGTTGTCTAGAGGATTGGGCTTTTGCGGTTTTCAAATATTGCAGGTTTCGGTGATCCGTAATCACAGTAACGGTGTGTCGGGCCCCCAGCAGATAATGCCGCCAAGCCTTAAAGGCAGACTTGATAGCCAGAAGTTCCTTGTCAGTAATCGTGTAATTGATTTCAGGAGGCGAGAATTTGCGGGACCAAAATGCCACGGGATGCAACTGATTGGTTACCGGGTCCTTTTGTGATAGAACTGCCCCCATGGCAAGGCTTGAAGCATCAGTTTCCACGATGTAGGGGAGTTCGGGGCGAGGGTGTTTTAAGATTGGTGCAGAGATAAATTTAGTCTTCAAATCCTGGAAAGCTTGTTCCGCCTCGATAGACCATTCAAAACGTTTGTTTTTCTTTAACAAGGCAATGAGGGGCTGGACTATTCGAGAGAATTCGGGGATAAACCTGCGGTAAAAGTTAGCAAAGCCTAACATGCTTTGCACACCTTTTACGGAGGATGGTGATGGCCATTTGAGAACGGCATCGACCTTCTTTGAATCCATACGCACTCCGCCAGGTGATAATATGAATCCCAAGAATTCAACTTCAGTCACGTTGAAAACACATTTTTCCAACTTAGCAAAAAGTTTGTGTTGACGCAATCTTTCGAGGACCATTTTCACGTGTTTCCGATGTTCAGATTCCGATGAAGAATAAACGAGGATGTCGTCAATGTAAACAACAACACACACATCTATGAGCTCTCTGAGGACATCGTTCATAAAATATTGAAAGGCGGCCGGGGCATTGCAAAGTCCGAAGGGCATGACCTGATATTCAAATAGCCCATACTTGGTGCGGAAGGCCGTCTTCCATTCATCGCCCTTTTTTACTCGTACCAAGTGGTAAGCTCCTCTAAGATCCAGCTTTGTATATATGCATGCTTTTCTGACTTGGTCCAGGAGTTCAGGGATCAAAGGTAACAGATATCTATTCTTAACGGTGATCTGGTTCAGGGAGCGATAATCTATACAAGTTCTAAGGTCTCCTTCCTTTTTTGGAACGAAGAACAAAGCTGAAGAAGCAGGGGACTTGGAAGGACGAATAAACCCATTTGCCAGGTATTGATCCAGGTATTGTCGAAGGTGAAGGTTCTCAGGCTCGGTGAGGGCATAAATTCTACTACAAGGAGGAGTAGATCCAGGTATCAGGTCTATCTGGCAGTCATAAGACCTATGAGGAGGTAGAGAGTTAGCCTGATCCTTCCGGAAAACATCTTGGTATTCTAGGTATTCGGGAGGTAACTGGGGAGTCTCTGAAGAAATTGCTGCCAGTGCAACACCAGGTGGAGGGTGACAAGTAGAGACACATTCTGGAAACTGGACCGTTCTTGCTCGCCAATCGATCAGAGGATTGTGTTTCTCTAACCAAGGTATTCCTAGAATAATCTGAAACTGAAGGGGCCTTGATCACATCGAACACAATCTTCTCATGGTGTCCATCTTGACTTATTAGCGTCACTTCTTGAGTGGTATGCGTTACTGGCCTGGAGGCTATCTCCGTACCATCCACCGTAGTAATGACGTCCTTTACAGCCTTGGGACAAAGAGTTAGATTCATCCTCAAAACCATTTCATGATCCACATAATTGCCGATGGCACCGCTGTCGACGTAAGCTTCAATTGCATGTAATCGATCCGGATTATCAGGGCTAATGAGGACCATAGGTATCACGAAATGCGAGGTCACGGAACTGGTTTTCACGCTCGGCAAGAGGACCTCTATTCTTGTCGGGCGAGGTCGTTTCCCTGCTCAGAGTTTGTAACTTTGGTAACTGCAGCTCCTACTGCCTTCTTAGCAGGTTTCACCGGACAGTCTCGAAGAAAGTGCCCTGAGTTTCCGCAATAGAGGCATAATTGCAACTGTTTTCTCCTTTCCCGCTCCTTTTGTGTTAGAGGACCTTTCAGACCCCCTATTTGCATGGGTTCCCCGGAGTCTACTCCTTTGGAAGGAGTTGGCGGTTTGGAAAATACTCGAGCATCAAACTTGGAACGATCGGCCTTCCTGTTCTGCAGTCTGTGATCTATTTGAACGACTAAGTCTATATAGTCCGAACAATCTTGTGGGGGATTCACTACTTGGGCTAACACATCTTTGAGCTCTCCACGTAGACCTCTATAAAACAGCGTAATCCTTTTGTCCTCAGGCCATTGAGTTTCCACTATTATTCTGTTGAAAGACGCAATATAAGCCAAAAGGTCTTGATTACCTTGTCGCAACGAAAGAAGCTCATTGTCCAAGGCCTGCCCCTGTGAATGTCTTGCGAACAGTTTTTCCATACTGAGCTGAAAAGCTTGAAAATCATGGAGGACCGGATCATCTTGATTTACTAGAGGGATCAACCAGTCTGCCGCATTGCCACTAAGGTACGAAAGCACGAAAGCTACTTTAGCTTGATCAGTTGGAAAGGCTGCTGGCCGGCATAAGAAATGCAACCGGCACTGATTGATAAATACTGCAAACCTCTTTGGGTCACCAGAAAATCGTTCGGGCGGAGCCAGAGGTACATTCCCAGGTAGGTTGATCTGCACTGGATTCATAGAGGATGTAGAAGGAAGATTTCCCCCAGATGCGGGTAACGGGGTCTGTCCGGCTTGTGACTGTAGCAATTGTCTAGCGAGATCATCTGTTCGCTCCTTGGAAATAATCAGTTCCCTTCTTAGAGCGTTCGTTGCCTGACGGGCTGCATGCACTTCTGCCCTTAGTTCCCCAAGTAACTGGGCTAGTTGGTCGGTATCCGAGGTTTCCATAGCGCCTGGACGGGAGGTTTGTGGTAGGCTTTGCATTCTGTAACGCTCACCTGATTCCCGTAGAGGCGCCGGTCTTGACTGAGCGTATACCGTATCTTCAAAGGTGACACGGCTGGCTCTTTGGGCTGGACCTCTGTGCACTGTATGTTTGACTTGAAGGGTAAAATGTCTGCAGATAGAAAATATGGAATTAATGAACTGGGTTATTGAATGTCTCTCTCTTCTTCCCTTCCTCTTCTCCTGTAGAACCCCGAAGGTTAACGCTTTCACCTTAGGTAAGTGAACGCCGTGCTCTCCATCTGCCTCGGGACAGGATGCTGTAACCAGTTTCTTCACTGGATAAGGGGAGCAGGCCTCTTGACTTCAGAGGACTGCTGTCCGTCGTTTACTGCACGAACGGTAAGTTTCGAGTAATTCTAATGTCTTTAAAGTCTTTAGTAATGATGTCACTTGTTTTGCAGGGTTCCGGCGATGGTGGATGACGGGCTGAAGTGAGTTGAAGATGGAGCCCGTGTGATGAATAGAAGCGCCTGGAAGCACGTAAGTAAGCGCTTGTTGCCTGCTTCACGATGCGCTCTAACTGTCTTTTTATTTTGCAGGTACAAGTTCGGAGCGGCTGCAGGGTGCCGGAATACCCACTGGGTTAGATGTGGAAAGGAGTAATGGCACGTGAGTATTAAAGTTCCCCAATGTCTATAAACGCACCTTGTTTTGTCTTTCAGATGCGGGATGCAGCGCCGAAGGCCTCCGGAGCGTGCGAAGAGTTGGTAAGCTTTTGTCTTTCAGATGCCGGAATGCAGTGTGAAGACCTCCGGAGCGCACGAAGAGTAGGTAAGCCTTTGTCTTTCAGAATGCAGCGCGAGGCGTTGGTGACAGCCGATGGCCCAGGTAAGTGAAGAGCTGTCACTGAAGACCGTAATGCTAACCTGTTCTTTCTTGTCTTTATAGGTGTTGCTGAAGACTGGATTCAGGATGGTAAGCCTTTTTCCTTAGGCCCAGGATCAGATGCAGAAGACACGATGAGCGTTCTGCTGCAGAGGATGCAGAATAATGCAAAGCAAGATTCATCCATCGGGTGTGGTTTAAATAGCCTCCTGTAGTGCTTAGGTGTCTCCTTCCACAGCCACGCCTAGGTAAGAAAAGAGTTCCTGCTTTCCAGAAGAGTTCCAGTGTTCTGAACCTAGGGAGTGGCTCCTGCCCCACCCAACAGGAAAAGTAGTTCCAAACAGAAGAGGATCAGAGGCTCAACTGGCAGGCAAGTAAGCAGCATGGTCTGCTGCAGGTAAGTCCACCCAAGCATTATGAGCCCGGCGCTTCCAGCGCTGGGACTGGGCATATTTATGAGCCTGGTGCCACTGGCGCCAGGACTGGGTCCAAAAGGTCCCAATTGGGACTGGTTGGCACTCGGAACCTGGGTTATGAATCTGGTTCCAAGGGAGTTGGGAAAACCCTGACCTTTTGGAAGCAGAGATCATGACATCCAGTCCAAAACCTGACCAGATCCGTGGCGAGGCCTATTTCAAAATATATTGTGAGTACCTAGCAGAACTGTGCAGAACCAATCTCTTAGTTAAAATAATCTAATCCAAACTATTTTAATCTAACCAGAACTGCCTCCTAACTGTCACCTGTCATTTTCTAGCTGCAAAGCTGTAACTTGTCGCTTTGAACTTTTAAAATTTCAAATCCGAAAAACAACCTTCACAAAATCGTCCGTATCTCTGGAACCGTTTGGGCTAGGAACTTGGTTTAACTTCCCTCTGAAAGCTTAGAATCTTTCCTTTCCTACTCAATATACTTTCTCCGCAATCACGATTCACGCATTCGCGAATTTTGCCGCGATTTGCGATTTGGCCCGATTTCTTTACTTGTAAAAAGATAGCTGCTTTTGCCTGAACTGCTAAATTTCGTTTGCCTCTTAAGAACCATCCCTGAATCATTGCTAGAGTGAGCCTGAACTCATATTAACTAGTTACCACTCACCCTGAACCTCCTGAAGGGAATTAAAACCATTTTCAGCATATTCCTCACTTCATTGCCAGCACATATAAAAGCATTTTGGGCCTGTGTTTGAAACTTCTGTAGTCTAAGCTTGCTGGGGTGAACTGAATTACATTTGATTGCATTTCTAAGAACTGTGTGCTCTCCTCTTCATTTCCTTACATTGCATAAGGGGGGGAGTGGATTGCCAGAGAAAATTGATTACATTGTTTTGTTGAAATCATATTGAGTATTTTATGTATTGCATTTTCATTCAACATTGCATCCATCTGAAACTAGATAAAGCATTCTCTACCACCTTATTATTCTGTTCCTATTCCCAAGCGTGCTACCTCATCCTTTATACTACTCCTGGGTAATCAAATCAGTTTATTAGTAGAACATTACCCATTGTTGTTAACTGCTCATGTTCTGAAGTGTGATATTAATTATTAATTTATTATAAAGTGTGATATATATATATTGTTTACATTCTCAAATAAACCGTTTAAACTTGCAAAACAGAACTACTTCTTGGCTCAGTGGGATCAGGGGGGTTCCAAGAGAGGGGTGTTATATAGGGGTAGTCATCCAGAACTCATGAACTGCACATAAAGATATATCAATAAGGGTTTCCATTCAGTATCCCAGACTAGGCATTGACTTAGCTGTAGTGCTGGATTGAATCCTCTTACAAGGTAAAATGGGAAAAAAGAATGATTACACCTGGACCATTGATAACCAAAAGTTAGAAGTGGTTGAAACAACAATATACCTAGGAGTGAGGATAAATAAGAACATTAATGAAGAAGGTCAGTATGCCCTGATCCTGGAGAGACTAGTGAAACTAACACACCAGGGGCAAGTATTATACCGGAGGTACGCAAACTATTCCTTGACCCCCCATACTAACCTTTTACAAGCAAAAGATGACAGCGGTTTTAACTTGTGGGGCAGGGGAATTCTTGACCCTTTGTTGTGAAATATGGGGAGTGTGTGAGACGTACCTCTGGTTTAGGATTCTCAAACTACCAAATTCATTGCCAGTTGCTATCATAAACACAACTTAAGGCTGCAATCACTCACCTCCACAGTAATGTGGAAAACACTCTCACTCTACCGAATATGCATGCTAGACCTACCACCACTGCCATTTGAAATCCTAGCGCACCCTGGGCCCGTAAATAGAGACACAATACTACAATACTGGAAGGACAAATGTAAAAACTTTCTTGAGATCCAGAATATCACGATCAATCTTTTCAAAACCAACCCAAATAAGGTGAAATGAAATCTCCAGGAAAAAGATTGGGATGAAACTCAGGAAACAAAAAGGAAAAATGACTGATGCTATAACATCATATGGGAACCGAATACTTTCAACGACCCATCTCCATATCTGAGGAAATTTCCATCGTACCATTATAGGGACTTGCTGATGCATTGTAGACTAAAAATCTGACACTCAAGAGAGGTACAACTAAGAAGAAAACAGACTTTGAAGAAGGACACGTATTTTAGGTTCTGCAATGACCACGACTCCCTGGTGACCATTAGACATGTGATGTTAAATTGTCCCTCTCTGATGTCGCAACGAACGATGACTATGGAGGAATACGTGACATGGCTTCTCCCAGAGATGGAGGAAGAATACTGGGAGAGACTATTAACAGTGGACAAATTCCGGCGGACCATCGACACCCTTAAATTTGTGGAATCCTTGGAAATGGCAAAGGGGGTCTGAGGATTGTCAAGAACAGATGAGATGATTGGTGATGGAAAACTGGAAATACTAATGAACTATATGAAGATTTTATTATTAAATGATAAACAAATAAGGAATATGAATTTGGAATCTGTTAAAGGTAAAAACTTGATTAACCAATAAAACAATAATAATAATTAATAATTGATAAATTATCTATTTGTTACAAACATCTTCAAATTTCATCACACAAATTCATGCTGCCTATGTATGAATTCTGCTTGATCGTGGAGGATCAACAATGCATATTTAATTGATGGGAACATTCCTGTTAAGAATTATTGGGGAAATATGAATATGAGTTCACAAGAGTTCACAATATGCCCATGGCACATTTACACAATATGATAAACTTAAAATTAAGCAGCATATTCTCTGGGAGTGTAGACGTTTTTAGCCAGCCAATTAGGGACATTTTATCAATCAGAAATTTCGAAGTAAATAGAGCATAGTGTGGGAAAATGAGATCCCAATTAAGTTCTATTACAAATACATTGAGAGAGCTCTGGAAGTTTCAGGGCTGGAGAAAGGGGAACATCTGTCTAATCGGATGAGTGCTGAGGTGGGATGCCATCCTGAGTGATGAGAGAGACCAGGAAGAAGACTAAAATAACTTTGACCTGGAGTTCGATCTGATTTCCCTGAGGAAGACCTGATATCCCAGAGGCACATAAAGCAGCGGGCTGATGGTCTTAGCATTTTGGGGAGAATACCTGGAGGTTGTGAGGGTCCATACTGGCTCTGTGTTTTAAAAAGAGTATTAAAATATCAGTATAATAAGGCTGAATGAAATTAAATTAATGTTTTCTATAATCTTCTCTCTGCTAAATCCTTGGAAAGCATCGACATGGGAGTGGAGCCATTAGTAAGGAAGTGATTGCAAATAAAATACTTTAACATTGTAGTGTGAAATGCACATGTTGTGTTCTCTTTATTCAAGACCAAGTGGTTTTTCATTCAGTGGAGAACAAATTGCATATCTGTCAAGTGTGGGCAGTCATTTTAAGACATAGCCAAGTAAATGTAACCCTGTGTTTTTACAGCTATAATCAACAACTGGGGCTGTGAACAGGTGGCTAACACTCTACAGCCTAACAGAGAATGCATACATCCAAGAGAAATAGCAGGATAAAAGGGAGCTTAGCTGAACCACTTTCCTTCTATAGGTAATGATACATTTTAAATGAGCAGTGAAATATTGTCAATGACATTTGGTTGAAGTGAAAGGACACCAAATTAGATACACCCAAATCATCAAAGGGAATTAGGGAGGTAGTTTTTGTCCTTTCAGAATATCATGGTTTTGGCTTGATACATATTGTAGATAAATAAATATTCTGTGAGTTCTAAATTGATAGCACAGCTTCCCCTAACTCAAGCCTTTAGAGTTTGATTCAACCTACCATTGCTTGTATTTCATGTACATGCATATGCCTGAAACTAACCACACCACATTACAGATGGGAACAAATTGCTATTGGGGAAAGTATATTCAATATAAAGTGTAATGTCGTGTTTAAGTACGTTATTTCTCTGATACCCATACCTGTCATTGATTTTGGAGAAAATAAAGAACCATCAAGAATTGTCATTTAATCAAAGCAAAGTAACGTATGCTGCACATGTGTAGTCAAAGCGTAACCTTTATTTCTCAAGAAGTGGCATGTAAACCCTGAACTCTGTTGTGTTGCTTAGAAATAGAGGTCTAAATATAAATAAACATATTATAGGGCGGCGGTCACCAGCCTATAGTTAACGAGAGTCGGACTCCCATAGGAAACCTGAAAAAATGAATTGGTAATACATGTTGTCTTGTGCAATGGATTTGGTCAAAATTGTGAAGACAAAATGGTACGCTTGCCCACCCCCTCCGCCACCCAAACTGCACATTTTTGGCAAAGAATCAGTAAAACACAATTCGGAGGTCCACTACCTATTATTTTTTGCATAAACAAAAAAAGGTAGCTTTTTGATCCACTGCACAGTCCAAACCACAGGATGGATTTGAAACAGGTCTGAAACAGCCTGGGCACAAAGCATTGACTTGGGGCCTTTTTGTTGTGTGGGGTTATTCCATCAAGTGGTTTTCAAAAATATTTGATGCCCTTTCTCCAAAATAGGAAGCTGTATCGTGAGTAAATTGCCAAGAAACTGGGTGTTTATAAATGAAACAGCCACCATTGTTTTTTTTCCCTAAATGCGAGAGTTAGAAGCGGTTATAGTCAAGGGTATTGGAACATTTAATGCAGATAAAAGGGGTTTGCATGTCAAAAACATGCAAATACCATCAGGCTAGAGGTGGGGTGGTGACAGGAGGACACAAAGTGAAATTTGGGAGATGGAGGTGGTCTGGGGCTGAGTTTGCAACACAAACATTACTTGTATCCTTGGATATAGCCACAGAAAGCCAACATCTCAAAGCAAACTGAGTCTCAGAAACACAGTGTGTTGTATGGAATTGGGAAAGAGCAGGGGAGGTGAGGAGGCCATCGGGAGTGGAAGGAGCTGGCAAAGATGAGGGGAGCCCTTGGTGAGGGTATGGGGGTAAAACACATTTAATTTTTTCTGCAATTTTTCTAATATTTGTGGCTATAAACTGCATTTAGCTACAACTATCTGTAGTATTTACTAAAATAGGCATCCAGGTCTCCCATCCATGCAGTAACATGGACCAACCCTGCTTAGCTTCAAAGTGAGAAAACACAACATCTGCAATATTATTAGGACAACTACATAACTGGTTGCACCCTTAATAGGGATCATCAGTGCAGTATAGTCTTGACAGCCTTGTGGTAGGAGCATTTGGCCATGTTTTCCCAAAACCAAGAAAGTTATTATGGGTTTAAAAAGGTTTGGAAACAACACTTTCACCTGAAATGTAAATTTAGTTGTCCTGACAGCCTTGGAAAATGTTTGTCTTGGGTTGGTTAAGCAATGTATAAAGTAGCACTGCCATCTTAGACAAAGACACTTTCCTGGCATTTTGGCTAATTGACATACACACTATGCCTTGTGGATGTGCATCATGAGCTGACACCAAACCCTAAGGAAAGTACTTCAAGAACATATGACGAGGTTAGCGTCTAGTTAAATAACACGTTTTGAATTTTCATATTCTGACTGTCAGTGAACAAAAACACCTGGCCTAGATATGTCAGTGAACAAAAACAAGTGGCATAGATATGTGATGTCTATAGCAAAAGGATGTGTATCCCCTTCATCGTGAACATCAGGTATAACAACATAAGCAAAAACAATGAGTGATGTCTCACGGAACAGAGAGGACAATATTTCAAATTGAGTGTAATAGATCAGGAGTCATCATATCCAAGTCATTTCATTCTTTTGTTAACATAGAATCTTAAAACATGACCAATATATGTTCAAACATTTCAACAAACACAAGGTACTATTAAAACCAGAGAAGCTTATCACAAATGCATAAAAACATATTTCAAAAAGTGTATCCTGAGGAAGACGAACATCAGTTTGACCCAAAACTAGATGACTTTGTTTTCGAAAATAAATATAAAGGGATATTCGCTAATTATAGGATTGATATTCATCTTTCCTTTTTAGAATACCTTTAGTGGACTTTAATGTTGATATTCAGCACTTTAGTGATATTTAGAGCACATTATATATGTTCCACATTAAGGCTAGGGGAATTGTTCGCCTCGAGTATATCACCATAGCACAAACCACTTGTGGCACTCTTTTGCACACTTTTTGAAATATGTTTTTATGCATTTGTGATAAACTTGTCATGTGATTGTTGAAATGATTGAAGGGATCGTGTGGCTGTTCGGCCACACGATGTCCGCCTCCGGGGTCAGGGTGGGTTCACCCAAGTAACCAACCCTCTGGGACAGTAGGTGAGTTTGCAGTTACCATAGTTCGGCACCCATACTGACAGATCGCTCTTCCCCTCCGAACGAGGTTGCACACCAGCATGATTTCGGGCTCCTTGTCCTTCCTGATCCTGACATTGAGCCCAACACTACGTTCTCCTCTGCTTGTCCAGCTTACTTACTATGGCTGAGGGGTACATGTCTCTGTCCCAGTGTTGACCCCAGAATTTTGCTCTCTTGGAGTTGGCTGGTTACCCTACTCTGACCCAGGGTTACCAAGTCACACTTAGCTCATCACGACTGGCCCATTTGTGGAGGGTTTCGGTTTTACTTGAAAGGGTACCGTCCCTTTAACAACGTTTTTTCAATGAATTTCATAGGTTTTTATTGGTGCAACCTTAACCATAATGTCCCTTTAACAATGTTTTATCACTGAATTGCATAGCTTTTTACCAGTGCACCATTAATTTTCTACACATTCCTTATATTATACTCACCCCCAATGTAACAGCTGTGGAGTCTGGAGACAGTACGAAAGTCTGCGTACAGAAGGTAGCATTCACAAAGCGCAGAAGCACAGGGGAGAACAGAAAATGTTGCACCCTTCAACCAAAAAACACATTTACATAAAACAACATTACATATATTTATTAAACCCAAATATACCTTTTGTACCAATCATAATTTCAAGATGTACACATCATTTTTTATTTAGCAAACAATACAATGGAATGCACCAAGCACAAACCATAACTGTACACCTCACATTACCACTTCAAGACAACTCTTCATACAGATTCACATACACCAGGTGCTCATTGGAAAACAACCTCTTACCAAATAGTAAGTACAATATATTTATTTCTCTATTATTACCAGCATAAGTGATGCCTAAGTGGTGTTTCATGGTGTTCCATGTTACTCTGATGGGGAAAAGAAAAGACCAGCTCTTTAATTTTAGGAGGAGCTGCTGTTGGCCTTGTGATTGCCTCAACACTGAAAAACTCCCTCCCCATGGCAACAGAGCAGAAATGTTGTGTAAGTGGTGTTTCCTGGTGTTCCATGTTACTCTGCTGGGGAAAAAAAGCTACCGGCTCTTTAATTTTAGGAGGAGCTGCTGTTGGCCGTGTGACTGGCCGTGTGACTGTGTCAGTACTGAAGAGCACCCTCCCCCATGGCAGCGGAAGTTGTGCATAAGTGGTGTTTCCTGTTATTCGCGGGTGATTGTGCAACAGTGGAGCTGCACGCCGACGAAGATAAATGGTGACTGAAACAACAGCGGCAATGTCGGGGGAACCGACGAGAGAGAAAGAAATGGCTGGGACTCCAACAAGAAATCAGGTAAGGCAACGACTACAATTTTTGCCGACCCCATCAGCCCTCTCTGTTGGTAACAGGCTGCTTAAACAGTCAAAGCTGCTGTTCGTACCCCGGGAGTACTCGCCAGTAGGAGATTTGTTAAATCAAAAACAATCAGGTCTTACATTATCGGACCCAGAAATGTGTAAACGGCCAGGGGTAGTATACTTGGAGCCCCTGAGCACCCAAGACAAAGGAGTGCCAGTGGACCCAGCACCAACCCTGAGCATTGCTGATGTAGGAGAAAAAAATACCCTTAGACAAAACGGCTGCATCTTGATACCAAACAACGAGCAGGCACAAACTGCTATACTGGAAAGTGCCAAGCTGGTCCAGAAAACTACTAATAAACAGGCGGGCATATTCAAGTGAATATTCTCTGATGCCAGTAGCCGATGTAATGGAGAAAGCAGATGCCACGCCCTTTGTATCTAACATAAAGAAACTTTTGTCTGAAAGAACAATCATCCAAGGAGATTTCTCGCGGAAATACAGTGTACAGATCGTGCAAATTCAAAACCAACCCTGTCAGCCCAGCCCCGTGAAAGAAAAGGGAGGGGAAGCGGGTGAACACTGGGTGGAAGTAGATGTGGAGGCTACAAAAGCGAGCACACATATAATGACGAAAGAGGACCCAGGGATTGCCCCTATTGCTCCTCCTCTGACCTTCCTTGGAAAAAATGTTTTAGAACTCGGAAAGGAGGTTCCAATAACCCCCGGGAAGAATGGACTAGCTCAAATGGAAGTGAGATGATCCCACATGACTCACAAGTAATTCAATTATGTCTGAATAGAGAAAGGAGTTAGCGAACTAAGGCATTAATATGCCCGGAGCCATGGACTTCTGTTCTGAACATTAGTGATACCGTAAACTTGATCTGGGAAGATCTAAATGAGAGAGAAGTGGAAAGAGAAAATGAAGGAAGGGACTTCTCCCGAGACCTTGTAGATCCTTTCTCAGTCCCAGAAACCCTGAGAACGGAAATTTCTGGGACTACTTCACTCGAACCCCAAATCCCCATGATAGGTGACCTAGAGGAATGCTTCAGAAAGGACCAAAGAGAGGATCCTACGAAAGCAGGCAAACAATCCACTAAACTTCCATTGGATAATATATCCAATTCATTCTTGGCTGAAAAACTAATCCTAGATATAACTGCCCTAAATTGGGAAATAGCCAGGGAAAAACGACAATGTCTATTGTTTATAACAGAATAAATGACAGCCCTGGACTACACAATCTTGACATCATCACCCTGATGGGGACAAAAGAGGACCACTGAAAGTACAGGCTCCCCCCCCCCCAAGCTTTGCGGCAGCAGGCTACTGGTAAAATAACTCTAGTAAGAAAGGACAATGTAAATGGCCCATCCACGACTCAGACACAGTCTCCTAATAATCAACATAAGAAAAATACCAGAAATAAAGACATGTAAAGGAACAGAGAAGAGGAGGCTAATAAGGAGAAAAGGAATGATTGGCCCATATGCAGAGCACGGTAATGGCAGCCCTAACAATATCGGTGGCCCCTTTTTAAAACTCTATGAGAGCATAAATGCATCACTACAAGATTTACAAACCGGATATGTAATGGCCACAGCAAAACTGAAAGAAGTGGAAAGCTTCAGGAAGAATTTGGAGCAGCGTATGGACAAAGAATCTGAATTGACAAATGCATGGCAAAATCGTTTATGTGACTTGGCCAGAAGTGAACAGAATGTTACGATCATCCTAATTGAAGCAGTCCGACAAGATTGTAAGTGGATGAGGCATCATTTCAAAAAGATAGAAGCAAACCAACTCCTGACAGGACACTAAGAGAAGAATGAATCTGATCAACTGGGCAAAGAGCTAATGAAAGGAAATGAGACAAAACAAATGCTGACCTTGGGAACACCAACAGCAGAGTTGATTAAACCAGGCTCAGAAGTAAAAGAACATTTTTTGATTTTCCAAGCCAGTGATAAAATGGAAGTAGCAAACGCTTCTGACAGAGTTCAAAGGCTGAAAGCTCGGGATAAACCAAAAGAACTTCCAAAAATGAAAAATATGAAAAAAACGGCAAAAAGAAAACTGAATGGATAAAGATCCTTTCTAGGGAATACAAAGACTCCACCGAGATCGGAACCAATGCATTGTGCAATGAAAGCACGTAGAGAAATGATAATGCCTAAAGAAAGTGAAGAAATAGTAGAACAAGAGAAAGAAGTTGAAGCAGTGAAAGACCGAGCTGAAGATGACAATGGTGATGACGACTCTGGTGCAGACTTGAGTGATCTGATCCAGTTAATAGAAGAAAATAAGGATGAGGAAGAATGGGACAACCTAAGTGACTCAGAATGGGAGGAAATAGAATAGAAGGTTAAAAACTTGGTGACTAAAGAACCGACGACAGGCCTCCCAAATAAAAAATAAGAGGGGGAATAACAACTCCACCCAGGACAGAAAAGAAAAAGAGGTGATGGGGAAAAAAAGTGATAAGTAAAAGGACTAAAAAAGGGGAGAAATTTCAAACTATGGAGGACAAAAGAAAGACTCTACAAAACCTGAATAAATCACCACGGGAAAAAAAAGAAGACAAAACCCACAGTCAGACGAAGGCAATGGCCAAGATATTGGCCAGGATAAGAGCCCAAAGAAAGCCCTACCCCACTCCAAAGAAAATAGAGTGGCAAAAAGGAAAGAGGGATCCGGCTATAGGATAAACTTGGAAAGAACAGCTAAGGAACCTAAAGGATTAGTCCTAAATAGAGAACAAGCGATGAAAGTCTTTCAGCAAATCCCAGCAACTAGATTTATACTATAAGATGACATAAGGATAATGGAGTTTGTCAATGAATGAAGGATGGACTGGGCCAAGTTGCATCTGAAGTCACAGATAATCAAAGAATCACTGATGGAAGCCTGTGGGAAAATAGCCTTATTAGGCTACGAATTAAGCGATGGAAATTATAGAGAAAACCGAAAGGAACTTGGTAAAATAACATTAAAGAGATTAGATACGAACGTCCAAAGAAGAGAGAAGGGAAATCAAGGAGTCTCAATCAAAGATAAATTCGAAAGAGAAAAAGAACAAAACCCCGAAAAATTAACTAAGAAGTTCGAAAATGCCTAGAGAGAATCAGGAAATCAAAAAATGTGTTGGTCTTCTACGGCTATTGAGAGAGGAAGTGAGACTCATCTAAGAGATGAGAAAGATTTGGGGATAAAGCTGAAGTTTACAATTGACAATTTAGGGAAGCAACTTAAACCAATAAAAACAAAACAACAAGACAAAGCGAAATCTGGAGATTGGTCTTGGATGGCAGAAGCATTATCAGGGAAAAAGAAGCAATAGATTGTCACGAAAGAAGAAGGGACAAATCTAACTTGTGTGTCCTGGAATACCTGCAGCTTTGTACATCTGTTCTCAGGGGAGGATGACTTTCTCAACCAGTACGCAATCCTGTGTTTACAGGAAACTTGGATAAGGACAAAGTCTCTCTGTGAGAACTATGAAGTCTTTATTAATCCAGCAAGGAAAGGGAGCCAAGGTAGACCATATGGAGGCGTACTAACCTTAATAAAGACAAATAGTAATGTAAAGGTAACAGACTGCAATAATCCAAATCCTGACGTGCAGATATTAAAAATTACTAAGTCTCTAGATGGCCGGAACCTTAAACTGCTAATCATTAATACATACTGGAGCGGGAAAGAGCCAATATTGTAGCCCTATCTGAACGACATAGTGAAAGAAATTGACAAATCGATGATAATGGAAGAAGATCAACTAATCCTGCTATGTGGGGACTTAAACATCAAGCATCTCTCTAAAAATGGATATCAAATCTCAGATCCCAAACTAAAGAGCAGAGCAAAATGCTGAATAGATGAAATGGCAATAAGAGACATGAGAATGTTGAATGGCCAAACAAATGGTGACCTTGATGGCTTTCACACATGGGCTAGGGAAAAAACATTGCATGCCTGGACAATTGCTATGTCTCTAGGAAAATGCTGGTCTGGATCGAAAGCTTTATAGTAATAGAGCAAACAGCAAGCGATCATGACCTCTTGAAAATTGAAACATCTATACCATTGCTCAATGAAGATAAAAGAAGGATGGGGCAAGTAGAACTTGCATGGGGATTAAATAGACTGAGAATAAAACATGAGGAAATACCTATGGTGAGTAAGTGGTATGCAACCTAAGTAAAGGGAAACCCCTTGGCAGTGGAATATAGGTGGCTACTAAAAGTCTATGTAATTGGTAAAAAAAAAAACATTAAACCAGGCAAAGGTAGTAAGAAAACATGCATATGATAAACAGGTAGTAGGCAGAAGAAACAAATATAGATCAGAGAAAGATGACTTCAGAAAGAAGATGGGGATGTTAGGAAAGAGAAATTCAGAAATTGTAAGCAAGCGTATAAAAACTGGATAACAGCAACCAAGGCTAAAAGAGCTGAAGCTGAAGCGGAAAAGATGCTGGCGGCGATGTCTACCAGGAATGCTCGAAGTCTATGGGAAATAATAAATGGAGGTGATGATTTCCAAGCAGCGTTTACATCAAATCAGGTATCTGAGGCCAGCTGGGTGAACACTATAGAGATCTATTTAAAAAGAAAGAAAATCTGGATCTTAACAATAGTACTGTTTTTACAGACCTGGAACCCTGGAACATTAAATTTGATCATCTGGATATTGAGCTGCTGATTCAAAAACTTATCACTTCAAGAGCAGCTGGCCAGGTGTCATCTCTAATATGGAATTAAAAACAGATAAAGAAAAATGGGGTGAAATTATTTTCTTGCTATTCTCTCAAATAGTACAAACAAAATCAGTCCTGCTATCATGGAAAGAACGGATAATTATCCCAATCTACAAAAAAGGGTGATCAGAGCACCCCCGGAATTACTACCCTATTGCCCTCTTGCACTCTATTGGCAAATGATTTGCCTTATTATTGTTGAGGGATCTAAAGAGGTGGGCAAGTATGGCAGGTATCCGGGACGCACGGCAAACAGTTTTTCTGCCGGGTGTAGGAACAGCACTGAATATTTGTATATTAAGCCTGCTGAAGCAGAGGGCCATTAACACCAAGACTCAAGTCTATCTCGAGTTTATAGACCTGGAGCAGGCTTTTGACATGGTCTGCTGCGACCAGCTATGGAGAAAGCTAGAAGTATGGGGCTGTCCGAAGGACTTAATTGAAGCAATGCGAGCCTTATTTACGGATACCTCAATTTGGATCCGTTTAACAAAGAAGGCCTCTTGTCAAGCAGGATAGGTACACACCGCGGTATAAAGCAAATCTGTGCCTTGGCACCCTTTCTGTTTGTGCTTTACATGATAGACATGAAAGAGTCTCAAAATCAAGTGCGAGCGTTTCCACCGAAAATAAATGCAGGAACTATTCCTTGGATATTATACGCGGACAAGCTGGTCTTTATCGACCAGACACCTATCGGTCTGCAAAGATGCTGAACACTTTCCAAGCATTCCTAGAAGGAAATCAAATGAAGGCAAATGTCAAAAAATCAAAAATACTGATCATGAAGTCAGCTTGTGGTAATAAGAAGAAGGAAGAATCCTATGTGTGGTTTCTTAACAACTAAAAGCTGGAAATTGTTAACACCATTATATACCTTGGAGTAAAAATCAATACAAATATTAAAAAATTTGGACACTATCAGCTTATCAAGGAGAAACTAATTAAGCTGACAGATCAAGGCAGAGCTATCTATAGCCGTTATGGTGCCTACTTTATGATCCCCATACTAATGTTCTATAAGCAAAAGGGGGTGGCTGTCCTTTCTTATGGAGCAGAGGCAATATTAAATCTGTCCCGGAAGGTATAGGGAATCTGTGAAGGATTTTTCTGGTGAAACATTCTGAGACTCCCAAACTCACTACCAGGTTATATGATCGAGCTGAGACTCCAATCCCTATCGTCGACAGTGATGTGGAAAAGCACATCTTTGTACTTGAAAGTGTATAATGGATCTCCCACCGGTGCCATTTAACATCTTTAATAACCCACACATGGATAATGACAAATATTTACATCACTGGAAGCAGAGATGTAGTGAATTTCTAGAAGAAAATAAAATTGGAGAGGAAATGCTTACGATCGACTCCTTGAACTGAAAGAAAATGATTGGCAAAACTCCTTAGAACAAAGAAATAAATCTAAGATATGCATTAACATCATCTGGGAAAGAAAGAAGCTGAATGAACCTATGAAATATCAAAAAATGTCCATCACCACACTACCAAGACCTGCTCATAAGACGTAGACTGGACATTCTCCCTACGGCAGAGGTCAGACTTATGAGAAAGCAGATTGAACAGAAAGACTCTAGATGTCGATACTGCGACCAAGATGAAAATACAGAGACTATAAAAAACATCTAATGGTACTATGCCCTGCATTGAGTGAGATCCGTGGAAAACTGCTAGGCAACTATTTTCAGCGTTATCACCCAATGTCAAATGAGATCTGGTGGGAGGGAATAATGTCAGCAGAGAACTTTGGCATAACAATTGCTGCGATGAAACTACTGGAAGAAGTAATCAGGAGTAATGAATGAGAGAAGAGAAAAGTAGTCTGGAGTGGGAATTATTGTAGAATGAACTGAATATTTAAGTATAGGATGGAATAATGTTAAAGGTTTACAATGTTTGAACCAATAAAACATGTAATAAAAAAAGAAAAAAAAATATTACCATTCATTATATAAGCATTTCCTATAATCGAAAAGCACTATTTTTTATTTTCACAGAAATGGCAAACGCACTTGCGTGGTTGGAAGAAAACTTTCCCAAAGAGGAAATTAATGATGATGACGTCTCTAATGGTAAACAATGCATCTTTCAATATAAACAAATAATGGCATTTATACAGTCCTCATTCAAATAATAATATCTTATTTTCTTAAAGCACATACTTAACATGAAGAAACAACACCCCAATTTAATTATGATGAATACCAAGAATCAGAAAGACAATCTCTATCCCCAACTGCTCATAAGCAAATCATGATTTTGTCTGCAAAATTGGATAAGCTTAGTAATGACTTTAAGGAACTTATAAATTATGTTAAAAATTATATTATCAGAAATATTGATTATCACTGTCCTTCTTGTGCCTGTTTGCCTTGCCCCCAGAAATCACCCCCATCAAATTCCCAAAGTATAAATGAAAAACGTTTTGATGAAACTTCACTCCCTCCTTCCCTTAATGATCATTGTATAGAAATTCCAAATTCTCCTATTTATGTTCTCCATTTTGATACCCCATCCCTTTGCTAAATACATTTATTTTGTATACAATAAATATGTTGTATATGTTTCTGCCATCATTTCTTTTTTTAAACAGCCACGAGTAGTCTGCGCACAATACGACTGTCTGGGGTGTCCGTTCTCAGTATGGGGTGTCGGCGGACATTGTGCCGTATCCGGACATGTATGCTCTCGCACGATGCACATTTAATTAGCCTGCGGACAGCACACTCATTTGCAGACATCCATGTGAATGCACCCTGTGCCTCCTGCTCGACGGGGGCAGCGAACACCCGCCAGCACCGCAGATGTCCCTGGATGTAATCATGTGACTGCACCTGTGCAGCATGACAGCCTGTCTGCGAACAGTGTCCGTGCTCCATGGACAGTATAAAACTGCATTTTTGGCCAATCTAGGGTGTTACAAATTGAGCATTTACCCTTCCAGAGCTCCTATCCCCTATCTTAGTTGATCTGCCAACTTTTTGCAACTTTCAAAGCCCTATTTTCGAATCAATAGTCCACAGACAGTCGCACAGTCTGTGGACCGTACCTCTGAATGGACCCACCCATTACTTTCAGTCATTTTCAATCTGGCTATCCAGGAGAGAGCATAAGGAAGGAGCACCTGCAGAAATGTGTGTGCCATGCCATCCCTCCTCCCCAGTGGCCACCACCACCACAACACCCTGGAGGGCCTGGAGAGGGTACCAGGCACGGAGATGCAGGTGAGGATGAAGACGAAGAGCAAGGTAAGGTAGAGGAAATGCCTACCTCCAGCGTTCAAGGTGAGTCATGGGTGTGGTGATATTTCACCACTGTTTGGTGTGTACCAAAGGCTCGGACAGCCAAGGTGATATTCACTTAATTTGGGGCCTACTCAGTCATGGAAAACCAGGGCTGTACACCAACGGGACTACCTCCATGCGCCACCACGCCATGGCTGTTCCTTTCTCAGGGAGAAGCAGGTTGATGGCCTCCACCCCATATTCCTCGACTGCTCCTGCCACCACAAAAAATATTCCTCTGGGGCAGAGGAACCCAGCGGCCACCTCGTACGCCATTCAAAATGCTGTTGACTCTAACCTTTCAAAGGTCATAGTACTATGTTTGTACTGCAAAGCACTGATCTGCAGGGGGGAGCAATTAAGAAGTGCTTTTGAGGCCGCGGTCAAGGAGCACAAGAAACACTGCCACCTACCTTAAATTTAAGGCCCACCAACATTTTCCCTTGTACACCTGGCCCTCTGTATCTTTGGTTGGTGCCCCTTTCCTGCCTTCCCTGTCTTTCCTCCCGCACCTTACCTTGCCTCTCCTATAAAAAACAAAAAAGCCCAAAAAATACAAAATCACAAAATGAAAAATGGTTCATTTAGGAGCCACATTTCACAGTTAAAAATAGGACTTAAAAAAAATCACAGGACTCTTTGCAGCCTTCATTGTCCACAGACAGTGCAGTAGTCCGCGGACACCTGGAAAATTCCAGGCGTGGG
The DNA here is from genome assembly GCF_040938575.1 of Ambystoma mexicanum. NCBI lineage: Eukaryota > Metazoa > Chordata > Amphibia > Caudata > Ambystomatidae > Ambystoma > Ambystoma mexicanum. The sequence continues at coordinate 698,712,065 of NC_090930.1, forward strand.
GTGGGAGAATGAAAATCATTTTAATATTTTTTCATTCCATAATGATGGTAAAGAATACTTGAATCCATATTTTGTGTTCACAGAAACTGCTTCAATGTCTTTTGAACATTTTTAAGAACAATCTGATTGCCCACATCAATCAGATGAGCGCCATCTGTTCAAAAAATGTTGAGAATATCAAATCGAATGTTTTCATTATGAAAAGATGTCATTTCAACATCTTGCAAAAAAGCACATACAACTTTGCTCACATTGCGCCTTGCTTTCTCAAATGGTGGACAAAATAAATGTGAATGAATGCACATTTGTCTCTGAGATATCCGAGAACAAATCATTTTTGGATGTGGAAACAATTCCATCAACTTTCCAAATGTAACCTTCAATGCAAACTGTAAGGAAATGCTGGTAATATACCCCAAACTGTTGGCTCCACAGGTCAAAATCCTTGGGGTCATTCTTGACTGAGCGCTGAATATGAAAGCATATGTGGGGTGCACGGTTTCAATAGTAATCTACTACATAAAACTCCTAGCCCAGGCTGGAATTTAAGGAGGTTAGTTCTCTAATAGAAGATTTAAGAAAAAAAAGGTTTTGGTACTTTTTAGACACATTTTAACCAGAATATTTACAAGAATGTACAACAACCTACAATAATGTTACATTTCTTGTTTCATAAAAAATAATTTTATTATTATTTTTTATTTTCTTCATTTGTACAATAACTTCAAGTAAAGTGTTCCCTGTTACATATATATCTGATTTTCTTCATCCAGGTTCCAGTTCCTTACCTGTACTCTTCAGAGGATTCCTAGGCTCTGCCCTTCCTGGGTTCTTTAATCAGCCACAAGTCCTGCTTTCTTAATTTTTAGGGGGATGGTGAATTGTCGGACCAGTCCTGGGATGGTGACCTCTTCTCCGGTTTGTACTTCAACTGCATACGGCAGCAACTAAGCTGACCAAAATGCTTTTTCAGGCTTATCAAAGCCCTGTGGGCTATCCCACAGTCGGAACCAGACTTTGCAATTAATTAAGTCCAAATTAATTGCAAATCGATTGAGAATGTCTTTGCCTAAGTAGAAGGCCGAGGGGACATCTCGCACAACCCAACAATTATGCTCTATGCTTTTATTACCAATGGAGATGTTTAGAATTGGGAGTTTCCAGGCCCATTTTCCACTTATCAATCAACTTAAATGATGGAATGGTCTGATCGTTTGGGAGTTTCCTGAATAATGCTTCACTGATGAAGCTTCTTACATTATTCAGGCATATTCTGGGAGGACATTCCCCCACCCTCATTTACCTGACTGGGGAGGAACAGGTGTTCACCCTTTTCCTGAATATCAGCCACACTTTGAGCTGGTCTTTCATCACATTCTATCATGGGATTTGGGTTTTCTTCAAATTGTGGATAAGTATAACATTTCTAGGGTATTTCCTTCCAGTGTGGAATGCCAATTAAAACTGGGAGGAAGGTTAATTTTCAAAAATGGATAAGGGTTCCCATCACCAGTTTGTTCTCCTACAGCTATTAGAGTTATGTCAGGGACTTGATTGTTCCTAAAGTGGAATTCGACTTTGTCAGAACGCTGCTCAACCATATAAGCTTAGATAGTTTGTGCTCTGTTTTAGTTTTATTGGCCATTCAGTCTGTGTCCAGAGGACCTTGTTCACACAGGCTATTAGGGGTGACAACCTCCGAAGGAGGTCATTCCCTAAGAGACAGGGTGTTGCCTCTGGAGTGACGATTATAACTGGGTGTTTCACCTTGTGTCAGCCAATTTTGTTCTCCAGATCTGCAGTCAACTTGACGGGAATGTCATTTCCGTCAAAGTTCTGGTGTTGTCCAGGAAGAGGTGTGATGGGAATTTGGTGACTCTCCCCCTTTCCTGAATTGATCTGATCAAATGCCTTTTTGGATATAAGGGTGGATTGGGATCCTGTGTCCACCAGCACTGAAAATGCACACTGGTCTTGAACATTGACAGGGGCATAAAACCTGCCTTCTTTCTCCTAAAGGGGGGAAAGGAAATGTGAATTTTGGGCCAGCTGGGTAGTTAATTTCTTTATTTTGAACTCTGACACTGTAGGTTCTTTGGCAGTTTTCTGTGTCAGAGTTTGTGAATCTGTGAACAAAATTAGGCACCCTGATTTTTGTGGGATTTGGGAATCCACTTGTTCCCTCTGATTCTGTGCTGTTCCCCTTTTCCTGGAGACAGTCACTTGAACCGGTTTGGGGGGAGGAACCCTCATGGATTTTAGAATCATCGGGTGATCTTTTTGGGGTTCAGGGATTTGTGGTTCTGGGACAGTCCCCATACTTACCCAGTCTACGTTAGGGTCTTTTGGGACCCATTTGTCTTTGGGAGGGTTCCCCCTGTCCTTGAAAGAGAAGACTTTCTTCACAGAATCCTCCAGGGATTCTTCACCTTCAAACCGGAGGACGTGGACTTCCGCCACAAAATGCGTCTTCTTTGTCCCATGGTTTCTCCTACTTACCTTAGGTTGCAGTTTTTCAGGAGTAGGAGATTTGGGTTCAGGTTCAGAGGTTTCTAGGGGCTTTTCATGGGTGAGGAAGGAAGCATCCTCTAGGGCTTTGGATCCCCCTTACTCCCGAGCCTCCTCCTCTGGAACCTGTTGGTTGTCAGGGTTTTCTCCCTGTCATTGTTCTGGGGTACCAGACCCTCGGTTTGAGCTGTTCTGGGCAGCCATTTTCATTTGAGGAGTCTGGGGAGCCCTCAACATGCAACTCAGGTCTTGGGTCAATCTCTGGACCTGGCGCTCCAGTTGTGATACCCTCTCTGATTGATATGGGGGTCTAGGATCAAATATGTGTGGCCCCCGGAAGGGTAACTGTCTGTTCTCCCAGAGTAGCTTGGGTATTGAGAGTTTACCTGGTAGCCCTCCATCCTTGGTCTCCCTTCTTCCTGATTTGGCGGTCTAGAATCCTGAAAGCAGGGATTATTCTGAAAGTTGGGGTTTGGAGGGTAACTAGGAAAGAATCTTGTACTGGGTAGGGGAACAGTGCCGCCTTCCTGATGGAAGTTTTGTGAGAAGTTTGGAGAGAGATTTTGAGTAAAGTTTCCTGGGCCGTACTTACCTGATTGGATCGCCCCTTGAGCCGGGAAGTGCATATGTAGCCCAAGATGGGTCTGCCCCCCTTGTCCCTTGGGTTAATGTAGGTGGCAGAGTCATGTGACACATTTGTGGGTACCCTGCCTGGCTACCACCCACATGGGACTGGTCAGAGGGTCTTCTCTACCTCTCATTTGGTTTGTTAGAAGGAGATGTATTTTAGGCCCCCCATTTCTAGGTCCAAAATGGGGGTATTCTTCACCTCCACCACCTTGGCAGCAGCGGGGGTGTTGGTTGGTTTGGGATTTTTGGGGGAATTTTTATATTCCACAGGCTTTTGGACTTCATAGATCTGTGTAGCCTTTTCTATTATCCAGTCCATGGTCCTTTCATCGTGGAAGTCCCTAATCAGTTGTGTCATTATGTACTTAGGGAGGGCATGAAAATAGGTATTATTGAACTCCCTACTGTTTGTGCGCACCAGTGTAGAGGATTGGGCGAATGCCTTCTTTAATTCTTGTACAAACTCTCTTGATGCCTAATCCTCTCTGTACTGCAGGTTGTAGGCCGCCTTGTGAGCCTCCTGGGTGTTCAGGTGCAGAGAGAAGTGCTTCAAGATGGCTGCTTTTTAGGTAGACCACCTTAAATGATTCTGATCCTCCAGCCCAGTAAAGAAGCTGGTGTATTCTGGGGAGAATGTCGACTTGGCAATCGCCATAGAATTATGGTAATTTTTTATGCCAAATGATGTCCTCATATGGTCATACAGCTCCAGATGCTCCCAGAGTATTTGGCATTTTTATGGTAAAGGGTCATGAAACTTCTAATGACTTTTATTTGTTGAATGGGGTCTTTTACCAGAGTTCTCTTTTGTTTGACAGCCTTCTTTTTCCTCTAGTCCATTCGCCCTCATACTCAGAGCTGCTGCTATTTGTGGTCCCGTCCCTGTCCTTTAGGTACTCCCTGATTCTTTGAGACTGGGGGCCTCTCCCAGAATGACAGGGCCTAGTTTCTTCACCACTGTTGTATTGTGGACTCTGTGGGTTACTTCCCTTGGACTCCCTCTTTCGCACAGGGGAGTATTCATCTAACTCCTCCCTTCTCCTGGGGTTGGTGGAGAACTCCCCCCACCTCCCTGAATGGGTGAATGTTTTCAGGATGCTCTTTTGGGGCCTAAACTCTGGCTCTTCTTTATCTGCAAAGTGGACCAGATGATCTCTTTGTAACCTATGTCTCTGCCAGTCTGGCTTCCTGATCTCCAATTCATAGGAGTCCTCCTGGTCAGATGTGTTTGCCAAAATATTTTTGAACCTAAGTAATGATGCACGTCCATCAATCTCTGATAGCGGCTGGCCTTGTGGCTCAGTCGTGATAGGCCTACTTAAATCCGGCTGCCTTATATTCCCCCGTTCTTGTGAACTCGTAGGCATGAAGTTAGCAGTGACTTGCGCATGCCATGTGGCGAGTTAGCTTGAGGCCCTTGGCCCCTGGGACAGTGGACATCACACCATGATCAGGGGTTTTCCTTCCATCCCCTAACAGTTTGGGGATCCTCAATGACTGATTAAACCTAGGATGCTCCTTCTCTAATATCTCTAATTTATCTTTTCAGCCCATATTTATTGGTAGTTTGCAGAGGCCTGATCTGTGTGCTCCGATATCAGGGCTTGACTGGCTTCTATGACCCTACCTTGTGCTACTACTTGGCCCTAGAGTACCCTATTCACCTCACAAAGGGCCTAATTTTCTTTTTGTGCATCTTGTTTTGTCTGGGAATTATCAGACCACTTCTGTTGCTGGAGACTAACCCCCTCCCACTGAGCATTTTCCGTCTGTATTGTCTGCTCTAAGTCACATTCTATCTGTCTCATATGTATGAATTTTTCATTCTCTACTTTTCGGTCAGTCAGTTCGTGAAAATATGACTCGCCTTTCTCCAGGTCTTCCTTCAACTGGCATATTTCTCGGCATAGGGCATATTTTTCCTTATACAGTGTGCCATTCTGTTCACTGAGGTGATATCTTTGCTGTTTCATAGCTCTCAACTTCTGGTGCTCCTGGTCCAAATCTGTTTGGGAATGGACCTCTTTAATAATCAACTCATTATTCTGCTCTTCCAATTGCTTAATCTGATTTTCCAAAACGCACATGTCCTCTAAGTAGATTCTATTTATGCCAGTTGTTGATTCAATTTTAGCTAACTCTCTTTGAGGCTGTCAATCCCTTCTTGGCACTTCTCTTTCAGTGCAGAGAATTGGGGCTCTTGCTCTGAATTAACTTGTTGGTATGCTGCCAACTCCTCCTTTAGCTGTTGAGTGATGCCACCTAATTCTAACTCAGAGTTTTGGCTCTGTAGCACGTTCTCCTCTGCTTGCCTTTACTCTCTCTGTCCTTGCTCTAAAAGCCCTGATTGATTTTGCACAGCAGATAAATACTCCTGGTACCTTTCTTCCATAACTATCATTTGGAAGTACATGCGCTGAACCATTTTAATGTGTTCATCTTTGTTGTTATGTGTCATATAAAACTTTGTCAGGGCTTGATGTAACAGGCCACTGTCCTGCGACACATCCATATTCATAGAGGGCACCTCTTGCATCATTCTAGATTGCCAGGCTTCATGTTTTTGTTCTGTCCGTTCACCTTTAATGAACAATGTGGATAGAAGGTGCTGCCTAGCCATGTTCATTTCCAAGTTGCTCATTGTGAAGAGTGTTCTGTACCTGCTGGGCTATTTATGCAAGGTCACAATCTCCACCCTGCTCCTTCCTAATTTATGCTTATATTATTTTATTTTGAGACACAACCCTGAAGCCTCGGGTACAAGGTTTTGGAAGGTGCCTTTACAATGCAACCCAGCTTTCTATCCACTAAAAGTAACAATACCTTCACTGGGTTAGTCTGCTGTGTTGCACTGTCACAGGTGAAAACTCTTCCACAGTCACAGCACAAGTTCCCACTTTGTCACGGTTTATCACACGGCACACGCCAGCCAGGGAACTCCTCCCCCTACAGTGAATGTGGCATACAATAAAACGCTTTTTATTTTCAGTATACTATGGATTCTTTTGAGTACGCCTCCAACCCGTCTCACACCCAACCTCCCCAGCACCCTGTGTCACCAAGGACCATGAACCAGGCGGTGTGTATTAATAAGATATTTTATTAATTTTGTATTCAGTGTAAATGAGGATAATCAAAATACTACACCAAAATTGTGGTAACACAAATGCAATATCCTTTCCGGAGCGACCAGGTTGAAATAGACTGTTAAAATCGCTTTTGTTTTAATGACGAAACAGGAAAATAATAATTCCACACAAAGGGATAGCACCTACAGTTAATGAAAGCTTAGTTTATTATGTTTATGTCACGCACAATGAACCCGGAGACAAACTGCTCAAAAACAACAGAAACAGAAAATAAAGCAAATACCGTCTATAATACCAAGTAATCCCATAGGAATGATAATCATCACTATCATATAGCAATGCCGTAGGAGGATCAAAAAACATGATAATAGAACAATCCAAATCTGGCAGGCAACATCAGAGTATCAGTTTGCAGTTTGAACCCCCCCTGGGGAGATATTTACACATGCTAAGGTAGTAAGGTAGAGTACTAGACCCGCAACCCACTATAACACAGTCACTATTTAATTCCGAGCACCAATCACTCAAGTCAATTCTGCGTAGAATCTTCAGGCCAGACAGTCTGACTGCCCCCGGCCCTGTTCTTTGTCGCAACCATGTGATGACCTTATTTCGTAGCGCTTCTCTGGACTCTCTTCTTTCTACCTTCCCAATGTTAGAGATAAAGTACAGTTGGTCCGTAACAAAGGCTTGGGTGGTCATGTCATTAATCCTTGGCATTTGTGACTTTCTTATTTGCACACTCTGCGTGAAAACTTACTTAGATGAGGGGTTAACCTCTGCGGCTTGTGTAATAAGTTTTTGGCCAGGTTTAAAATCAAGTACCGGGGTTAGAAAGGGTATTTCCATAACTTGTCCCTTGGGGTCGACAATGGGATACTTAACCTTTTCATTGGTAACAGGTGTTTGTTTTCTTGTGAGGTACTAAAGGGCCACCCCTGGTGAATGTAGTTTGAGAGGCTTGGTCCGCCCTCCCCCCTGTATATTAACTTGACAGCTATTATCAGATTTTACCGGCTGACACAATATGAGTGCAGAAGTGTGTGCGTCTGTCTGTGATGTAATATTCTCTCTGGGCGGACATGTAACCGAGACAAACTTAATCAGTGTGTCCATCAACGAACAGAGATCCGTCCAATGTTGCATAGTAGGAGCGCTTTAGAGATACTCACTTTAAGGTGCAAAAACTGGTAGAAGACTGCAGAGCAATCGGCCTAATGCCCCTTTGTAAAGCAGAGGGTAATGGCAGTGTATGATCTAAATCCCTCCTAGCATATTTCTTTATCCCTCCAAGAAGAGAGGTCACATCTGGGGAAATATTTGACACAGTAAAGTCAGCAGTACCCCTTCCCAGTATGCATTCCGGGATACCAGATCCTGTGGTGCTAGGAATCGGTGACAGATTGTCCAGATCCTTGATTAGGCATTTGCGGGGGATATCTGTCTCCTTGGTCTGATCCATGGCTGAGAAAAAGTTACCCCCTTGCAGCCTCTGTCTCCTGCGAGAGCTCAGGGCAAGGAACTCTGAGACACTGTCCCTATTGAACAAGGGAGATGCGGCCACTAGGCCAGCTTCGGTACACAGAGAAGCCCCCCTTGACCTTGGCCCGGAGGTGGAGATTTTACATCCTGGCTGCTGTGAAGTGGGCTTATCAAGCCACACTTCCTGCTTTAATATATATAGCTCGGGATCATCAGAGACCGGAAAATGAAAGGACACACAGTGTACAATATACCAGTTAAGCACTCCCCCCCTGCAACACTCACCACCAAACATAAATTAGACTTGATTCCTTTGAATAGAAGGCAGTGGCAAGGATTAGGAATCTAGGGGGAAAATCGGTTTTGGGGTGAAGCTCACCACCACAATATGTGAAGCCAGCAAAGAAAGTGATCATCCGTTTTTGGAGCAAAATAGAAGAATGGGGTTTTTATTATTTCTCAAAACTGCTAGGGGGCAGAATAGAAGAAATGTGTAGTGCTTACATTTAGGAGACAGGCAAGGTTTTAGAGAACACTAATCAGAACACCAGGGAAAATAGAAATGAAGTAGGAAAATCGTTTTTTGGGAGAAAGCATGTACAAATACAGTGGCAAATGTAAATGTGTTTACACTGAGGCTTACAATGACAGGTATGCTCTGGGAAAGGGGTTTAGCTCACAAAAATCAAATCGGTATTGGTCTAGGCTGACAGATGCAAAGAGGAATGACACAGGCAAAAGATAGTTTCTTTAGCAGGGCATAATTCGGATTGATTAGTTTGGGCAACACTTTAATGACTATAACAATTAACAACAACACTGGGATACAGATTGTTCGTTTCAAACTCCACCAATCCCGATCCTGTGAAATTGAATGGGGGAAATAATTGATTTACTTACAAAAACACTATGGATTCAAACAGAAAAATGAGGGGTTTTTCAATGGGGATATGCTAACATGCACAGGCAAACAAGAGATTCTTCTATGGGGAGATGAATGAACTTCACTGGCAATTGGGGTTTTCAATGGGGAAATATTGGATGCACTGCTACAAAATAAAGGGATTATGCAATTTAGGGCTGTGGTTACTGCTATTTACATAGCAAGCCTTTGTTTGGGTTTCAGGGAAGCCAGTTACATCTCAGGACATTCTGCCAAGATAGGGCATGGGGTCTCGTCACTCCATTCTCAAAGATGGTAAATTTCAGCAGCCTTTTCTCCATCCTCTTTTTTCTGTTTTCCCCAGTTGTTGTGTGTGTCTCTTGAGTCCTAGTACTGTTCCCCTTATATAGCAGAAATGACATCACTAATTTTACAATCTAGCGGAAGCACCCTGCAATAATCCCTACCGCTAGGATTGGACAGTTACCCTCTCTCTCTCCGCCCCCAGTCAGGATTGATTTAGGGGTTGGGAGCACCATCTATCTTTTTCCATTTGTTGATCTCCTTTGTTCCCTTTTCAACTTTTTTGGCAAAAACTAGTTATGTATCACAACTTCATAATTGTACTAGCAACTGCCATACAAAACATATATTCTGTTTTAGCTGATCATGGGGAATTAGACAAGCCAACCACCAAATCCGTACGATGTAGCATGGCCATGTATCACATTTTTGCAATTTTCATAAAATGTACAAGTTATGAATATGTAAGATATCAAGCGTATTCCTAATTTCATTTTCCACTTTTTTACCCATTCTCACATTTGTAATATGTTCAGATCAGGCAGAAACCTAGTCTAACTGGCCATTACAGTTCCCAGAGTCACAGGTAGATGCATTTCATACCCCCAACACCACCCGGAAATTACATTAAAACATGGCATAAAATGAAATTAATCCTCAGTCTGATTTCTGCGCAAAATGCCTAAAAATGAAATTGTCTTTTATATTAATGATGAATGTTTCTGTCAGCAAATGGGATTGCTGCTTCATCCCCCACAGCCATCTGTTCCCCTGGGTCATCATGTGACCAGAGATGTGTATGAGTCTCTTTCAAGTTAGTGTGGGATCTTTGTTTGAAGTGGGTGCAACAAGGACTCACACCTTTTAGTCATGCTTCAGCCAAGGATGGCCTTCTCTTGAAGTCCAAGCTTTCATGCCAGCAAGTCTGCAGAATAGGCAATGTTCATGCCTTCAACAGCATCAAATTTTATTGTGGAGTTATTAGATTGGAGCTGTGACATCCAGCTGGAGTGGGGCTTTTCATTGTGAAGTTTTGCACCCAGCCAGAACAGGTCTTTCCTGAAGTAAGTGTCTCTTCAACTGAGTTTTGTGGGGGAACAATAATATACATTGCTTTGGTTAACCCACATATCCTGTTCTGCTTTCCTAATATTTTTCTGTGCGCAGTGATATATTTTTCCATTGTGGTTTTGTAAAGCCGTTTTTATTTGCAAACATATGTGCTGGCCATTTTTGCTTCCAATGTTAAAACATCCTGTTTTCCATTCCATCCATATCACAGGATTCTTTGATTCCTCTTTCTTTTGTGAATTAAACTGCTGCTTGTCTATTGATAATGATAGGTAGGCCTCTTTCCCCATGGTTCTTTAACTTGACATGTTATGAACAAATTTGCCCAGTGCACACCTATGAATAGATTCTAATTTCTGGGTTTAAAGATTATTAGTGTGGTGCCGGGGAGAAAACCAACCTTGGCACTAGGTTAAACTAACCAATGTAAAAACAACAGATGTCCACAATTTTGTGGAACTATCCCGTCCTCTGCACACCCAAGTGTTATTGTATATAACAAACAAAAATTCTAAGAGTGTAATAACTTTTTTGAGTATAATTTTGTACTCAATTTTTAAGAAAGGAACAATAATTGCTAACATATGTATAAAGGATTGAAGAACTGATGTGTTTATTTGTTCACCTGAACAGATTACTGAAAATGAAGTTTGAAAAGTTGACAAATTGAAGTAGTATTGGATATTTGCGATTACTAGAATGTGAGATTGAAACATTGTTGGGATTTTGTGTTGAGTCAATTAAGCTTTGTATGACTAAATATAGAAAGGTTGGTACACACTTGGACTGCGCCACCTTCTTGAATAAATGAAGCTTAGTCACACTTGATTCGGTATTACCGGAGCAATTTTTTATTATTTTTTGTATTTTATTTTTATGTTGACTCCATTGCCCGTGTTTTTGTTAACACGTGTTTCAGGCTCTGAAGGGCCTTTTTCAAAACAGTAACTTGTTACCGGGCAAAAATCATTTGTAGTACTTTCTACAATATATTAGCAATTAATATGAATACAATGAATTCGATAAGTTTAACCATGCGTTCGAAGGAAAAGAAAACAGTTTGATTGCATTCATCATTCATCATTATAATACGTAAAAGAACAAAATTAGATGAGCATTTAACCAAATAAGTATACACATTTACACATACCTTTGAATCGGGGAACATAACCAATGAAACGAAAAAGAGAGAAAAATAGGAAATAAAAAGAAAAGAAAAAGACAAGAAAAGAAAAACAAGTGTATATGATTAATTCTCATGAATAATCTACCCCTAAATTCTAGAATGACCCCTACATTTGTTCATTTCTGTTTAGTAGTACCTATAATTCATGCACCGTAAATGAATGCGTGGAATTTTCCTAGAATAATTCACACTAAAGTATTGTGTCAATGTATCTCTGTGCCCTTACACCTTAAAATTCATTTCAAATGCATAACTCGTTAAAGTGCCACTGAATCTGGTAGATTTACTTTAAACACCGTTGTTAAGAAGAAAAGATAATTTCTGCTTACTGAGATTCAAAAACGTGAAATCACGGGTTAATCCCTGTAACAGATAATAAATATCAATGTGCACCTGTTGGCTTTGTGTTCATTAATAGTGCCATATATTATGGCTCTCCCTATTATTCCCATTTATTCCTTTCATTGTCATATCTCTAAATACATTTTATATTTCATATATACTCATGATATCTTTATAAATGTCAACATAGTTTGTGTTTCCCGTTCCAATATTCCCCCCCCCCATGGCACTTAGAACCCAGCCTGTCACGTTTCTCGGCCAGCCCGTGCGCGAGTCCAAACCGTATTTACAGGACAATGAATGGTTCATTTTCTATGAAATTTATGTTCGTATAATTTGAATGTTTGTAATTTATTCCAGAACAATGTATATGTAATAATATCTAAAGTTTGGGAATGGGAAAGGGGGCTTAGTAATGTTAAAAATGTATGCATGTGGATTTATATATTTGAACATGTAACAATATACAGGAGGAGCCACCAGGGAAGAAGACAGGATGAATTTCCAAAGAAATTGAATCAGTAAGTGATGCTTTTCCGAACATTAGCAGTGATCAAACTGTGTTTTTATGTTCTATGGTTAAACCGTTTCCTGAAGTGGTTTATCATACACAAAGTAATTTGATATCTTAGTTAAAGATAATTGCTATCAATCCACAATGTAAAACAAGGATCAACAATAAAGCGCGCCACATCTGGGACTTTATATGCCAAAACCGCAAATTAGGTATACAGTTCTAAGATTCCCTCCCTAAAATAGACTGCATAAACGGTAAGAATGGATGCAAATTAATTCTAATATTAAATCGAATTAATTAGCAAATATATAAAGTAAGAGACTCTCAGAAAAAAATAGTTAAGTGAAGCATCTAGTAGATTTCTATTGCTGAATCACCTTCTTAAGATGGCCGCCGCCAAAACGGCAGATGGAGACAGCGATGAGGGACAACCAGGTTGTCGTGGTAACAGTTAAACAATGCTGTGCGCGCGGCCAGCACTTCCAGTTTAATGGAGCCGACGCGAGGGATTGTGTAACAACGCTGATACAGGTAAGCGAGGACTTGAGGACGGATTTTTCTGTCCGCATGCATCGCCCTTTACCGTGGGGGATTTTAGCTGTAAATACGGTTTGGACTCGCGCACGAGCCAGCTGAGAAACGTGACAGGCTGGGGGGAGGAATATTGTAATGGGAAACATAACACAAATTATGTTGACATTTATAAATGTATCATGAGTATATATGAAATATAAAATGTATTTAGAGATATGACAATGAAAGGAATAAATGGGACTAATAGGGAGAGCCATAATATATGGCACTATTAATGAACACAAAGCCAACAGGTGCACATTGATATTTATTATCTGTTACACGGATTAACCCGTGATTTCACGTTTTTGAATCTCGGTAAGCAGAAATTATCTTTTCTTCTTAACAATGGTGTTTAAAGTAAATATACCAGATGCAGTGGCACTTTAACGAGTTATGCATTTGAAATATATTTTAAGGTGTAAGGGCACGGAGATACATTGACAAAATACTTTAGTGTGAATTATTCTAGGTAAATTGCACGCATTAATTTACGGTGCATGAATTATAGGTACTACTAAACAGAAATGGACAAATGTAGGGGTCATTCTAGAATTTAGGGGTAGATTATTCATGAGAATTAATCATATACACGTTTTTCTTTTCTTATCTTTTTTCTTTTATTTTTATTTCCTATTTTTCTCTCTTTTTCGTTTCATTGGTTATCTTCCCCGATTCCAATGTATGTGTAAATGTGTATACTTATTTGGTTACATGCTCATCTAATTTTGTTCTTTTACGTATTATAATGATGAATGATGAATGCAATCAAACTTTTTTCTTTTCCTTCGAACGCATGGTTAAACTTATCGAATTCATTGTACTCATATTAATTGCTAATATATTGTAGAAAGTACTACACATGATTTTTGCCCAGAAACAAGTTACTGTTTTGAAAAAAGGCCCTTAAGAGGCTGAAACACTTGTTAACAAAAAAACGGGCAATGGAGTCAACATAAAAATATAATATAAAAAATAATAAAAAAGTGCTCTGGTGATACCAAATCAAGTGTGATTAAACTTAATTTATTCAATAAGGTGGCGCAGTCCAAGTGTGTAACAACTTTTCATTACTTAAACCAAGGGAAGGAGCGGATTGGTCCTTCCTTAAACCGACACACCAACGCGACACCAGACCAACAGGATTTATACTATGGTTGAAGGCTTAATTAGCTGCACCCAGAGCAAATCCCCAATTCATATACTATTATATGACTAAATATACACTGGAAGTAAAAATTACCATTTTTTTTCCAAATATTGAGTTATTGTTCTTTTCTTAAAAAATGAGTTAAAAATTATACTTCAAAAAGTTATTACACTCTTTGAATGTTTGTTTGTTATATACAATAACACTTGGATGTGCAGGGATGGGATAGTTCCACAAAATTATGGACATCTGTTGTTTTTAAATTCTTTAACTTGACATGAACAACAAAAGAAAACGCCAGGCCGTTTTTGTTGCAGTGTTTAAATTCCTGCCATTCATGTGACAGGGAAAGCAAAAGCCAGGCCGTTCTTTGTTGCAGTGTTTAAATGGTTGCTATTCATGTGAAAGGCACTTCTGTTTAGAGCCTTAATGCACCCCAAAGGAGATTAAAATAAAGAGTGCTGCACATGTCAAATGTCATGCAAATCCTATGGTGTAGTTAAATCATGTGTTATAGTTAAATGTGCTGCATCATTCTGGCATTGAGGGATTTGTGTGTGTGATAAAAGTCTTCAAATGTTCATTTGACCTATATTTACTGGAGAATGAAAAGCAAATACACCCATGTGGTGTAAACTCAGATCTTTTGTTACTGTTATCCCCAAAAGGTGAATTCATTGTATTAAATCTCTATTTTGGTGTCACAGAGAATGTGGCATGTCGGTGAAGTAGTGTAAATATTATTTTTTCCATAATAATTAATACAAATATATACTTTGTATACACTGGCCTGGTTCTTGGCTTGATATTGCTAAAGGTGGAGGGATTCCCTGGTTCTAGGTGAGCCATAGTCAGGGCCATATAGAACATAAAAGCATAGTGGTGTGGCGCTTTTGATTGGGGAGGGAAAGAATTCCCTTTATTAATTGTGGTCCCATAAATATGACCCACATTACCTTCAGTGAAATGAAAACGTAATCTAGAATATTTCCAACAAGATGTGTCAGGGCTTGAGGGTCCGAATTCAACCGGATGTTTGGGGGCCGCTTCCTAAAGCTGGGGAAAACAGTCCAAGCGACCTGTGGGGTGATTACCTTATAATGAAGACAAGGAAATCCAGTGAGACGGCTAATAGCTGCAGACTACCAGAGGACCGGCAGCCAGCGGGGAGCTGAAATACTCAGGGCGGCATTTTGAATTAAGGACAGCACAACATGAAAGCATAAAAGCAAGGCGTAATGCCTTTATACTTTCATTTTGAGGCACATGTAATTTGTGTACCTTTGCATGGGGGTGAAGGGCAGCAGAGCTTGCATTCCTGCTTTTCTGCCCTCCTGCCTCTTGGAAAATCACCTGGTTTGAAGCCTGCATTTGATTTTCATGCAGGTGTAAATCTAAAGGATTCCTATTGCATATGCTTTGCATTCAGGGATTGTGTATATCAGGTGGATTCCATAACAATCCATATAAAACGCCAGCTCCAAAGCACAGTTTGCAGGCAGCTCTTTAGCTCTCACAGCGTAGAACATAAAGCTGAACAATAAAGGCAATTTCACCTAGATTTACTCTTCCAGATTACACTCTGCTTTGTGCGCGAGGAAAATTGCAATCAGGAGACCCAACAGTATGTATGTTTGCGGTCACAATTTGCATTTTTATTGAAAAGGACCCCATGCATGTCCACTGGAGAGCTATCAATTGCTCTTTGTGAGCAAAGGGACTAATGTCAACGGAACCGGAGTGAAAAGGCAATGTGGTGTGGAGAGCCGCTACTGGATTCTGCAGGGGGCCCAAGTAAGGGCACTGCCCGAGGGCACCAGCAAAAGCTGTAACGGACATTCTGCTAAGAACACATTTAATGGTCTGAATTAAAGGTGTATGTTGCTATGTCATATGACTGCCTACTTCCAAAATGGGGCCTAGCTGCTATGGGGCCAGTCTGATGTTAAGTCCCATTTTAAATGAAAAGGTTGAAAAGCCCTGACACCACCCCGGTGTCTTCTTCACTGGCTACTTCCTCCTATTCTATTACCCCAATATAAAGAATGATCTGGAAATGCATAGCACCATAAAAGTGAGAGAGGGAAGAAGGGGTACAATTTTTTTCAAAATGTCGTAGATCATAAAGCGAGGAATCACGACCCATTGGAAATGAAATGTCTAACTCGCCTCAGATTTAAAAAATGCAAGTAGACCTTAACACTGTTTAGCCACTCTGAGTAAAACATTAACACGTGTGCTCTCCGCATCTAACGTAAGGAAACACTTATTCGTCGTGTATTATGTCCAAGGTACCACATTGCGTGGCTAAAAATTCTGCATTTTATTGGATATGCTTTACTATTTTCGATTGTTGATTCTGCCACTGCAAGTGTTTTCCATAGTGTGTATGCTGCTGCTGCATGTATGGTTTGGTAAACCAAAGGAAAGTTGTGGTGATGATGATGGCGTCGCTTTCCTTAGCAACATATTGCAAGTGGATTCTTGTTTAATCAAAAAAATACATGTGAAGTCTTTTTTAACGGCCACCAACCCTCATGACTGGGGCAGTTTACGTTTTTCCTGTGGAGAAATCGCCGTCACGGCGGTTTTCCAGGTGCTCATCGGTCCCATTTTAAACACCCAGCGGCTGGACGCTGGCAGGTCCATCATCAGATGAAAAGAGGCGCCGCCTTTCCATATGTCGGGAACAGCAAGCGCAAGGACGTTTCCAGCGCTCAATGAGCGGGAGGCTTTAGGACCCAGTGCAGAATACTCCGCGTCCCTCTCGCTTCTTTCTGCAATTCTCTCCCTCTCCTTTTCATGCCGAGGTGAAGATTAAGAAATGCCCAACTTTTCCTGCTCTTTCCAGAAGCATCCGAAGGAGAAGACTGAACAGAAGTAGCAGGGGTCGAAGGCAACCCAAGAGCAGGAGCCCAGGCGGGAGCTTGCCCAAAATAGGTGGGGCGACGCGGGATTCCCAGCATCCGCGCATTGAAGCGCGCGGCATCTCTTACTGACTCCATCCCACACCTGTCTGGTGCGCGGCGAGCGGGCTGGGCTGCACGGAAGGGTGTGCGCTTGTTCACAATCTATCGAGCAGGCAACGTGGGTGCTCGGCAGCTCAAGGGCACGCGGCACTGCCACACTGACAGAAACCGAAACAGGGCATCAATGAAGTTGCATGGACGGAACCAAACAAACAGGATACTGGATTGCCTTTCTGCGTCCCTGGGGGTGAATTCCACTGAGGTGTTTGCTGGTCCGCAGAGTGCTCCCTGATATTGTTCCGGTGTCAAATCATACGGTATTTGCTATCAAAACCGGGGTTCAGGAGACGCTTAGTCCTTGACCCTCAGAAAAAGGATCACCGGGAGGCTGATTTACACGATGCACCCAATCTAACCATCTCATACATTAATACAGTTAACACTTCTAATGACGCGTGCTTGTAGATGTTGAAAGGGGATTTGAGGAAGACTGTCTGGATCGTGTGCCTAAAATGCCTGGGAAAGTTCTGCTGTTCTACCTGGCGATGTGCCCTGCCCTGCAGATAAGGTGAGCAAAGTTCCAGCGGGTTGACTTCCCTAACTTCTCGCAGCAACAGTTTTCGGTTCGCGTCTTCTGCCAGTGTGTGTGTGTGTGTGTGTGCGTCTGCCGCACGCTCGCGTATCTGAGGGGGAGATGTGCAGCCAGTGCTCGTGCTGCAGTATGGGCTGCCTGTTGCATGCTAAGGGGCCGATGGGAAAGGGGGCCGAAGCAGCCTGGGCAAACCAGGGCTTCAGAATCGATTATTGCCGACGTCCAACGGTGTGTGGGGTGCAACATTTGTAAAGTGCCGAACTGAGGTGCACGCGAAGCAGTTGGCTCACTAAATAATTAATCGTGATGGCTTTGGTTATTTCTGCTTAAGATGCGCCTTTATGTATCCAGAGATCCAGGAATTCACAGACAGTGGTTTTATGAAATCGAAACACGTATTTTAAAGAGTACGCATTATCGGTAGAATGATATTGCCGTCTGTTTAAGTGTTCGCGTGGTCATTTGCTTAGACGACTATTGATTTGTCTATTAGATGTCAATTGAAAACCCAACATCCTTTGGCCGTTTTCCATCGTCAACCTCAGGACTTTGATGTTTGCTGTGACAGGCGAGCCGTTATCCCGACAGGGCTCGTGAAAGCACACATGGGGACAGCCGCTGAATGCCCGCATAGAAATTGCCGAGCAGCTGCAGCTGTGAACGTTGCCATGCTCGCCGTCCCGTATCTGTGCAGAGCTGGCACGGCTGCCTGTAAGCAGCTCCTCCTCTACAGGGCTCCCGCTGCCTCTTTATAGTCAGCTGGCGAGGACTGCCTGCCCTCTCGGGGATGCTGACGGAGGGCTGTGCCTTTAAGTGCTCCGCAGCCCCAAACGCACCAGCTTCATCGGCCAGTCTATATTGCGTGTGGTCTCTATTTCTCTTTGCTCCATGTCACCTTTTCATTTAAGCTCATGTCTGTCCTAGTCAACCCTGTATCCACCTGTCTTTTTGCACATTCAGTCACCATTCGTATTGGCTGACATCATTTCAGTTTAGGGCAAATGTCCAGCACTGTCGCATTTCATTCACATCCGCTCCATCGTAGCACTTTTCGAAATCCCTGTCAGAAAGAGGAAATGGCACGCTGCACGGGCCAGGATGGAAGGACAAAGAGTATATGTGACATCAATATATGGCATCAAAGCCGGTCAGATAGCACAGCGAGTAGAGCGCTCGCTTTGACATCAGTGCAGAGCCTGCTGATGCAGATTCGAATCCCGGCAGGACCAAACTCAGCCTTTCATCCTTCCGAGGTCAATAAATGAGCACTACACAACGTGGAAATAAGCAGCGCTCAGATGCCCGAGGGTTCGTAGCCCTATATAAAAAAATAAAAAATGCCAGCGTAAAACTAATTTTCATGTTTCTAAAATAACATTAACAAAAATCACGAGGTCTGATTCACATCTATGTGCAGCCATTGCTATTGTAAAACACATTTTCGTGCTGCTTGTGCCCCAAACAATAGTCATTTCTCACTAATATATACGCCAGCATTACCACTGTAAAACCCATGTTCATGCTGCTTGTGACCGTTGCAAGGTCTGTCTCAGCAAAATTCCCCCACTCTTCCCTCTTTTCAGACTAGTCACTCGCGACAGAATTCATAAGATTTTTCTTAATAATACATTCCAGACGCACCAAAAGAATGCATTTTTCCATGATTCCAAGTTTGTATTTGTCACTCTCACTGACACTCCATGTGACTGTCCGTTTTGAGTACTTAACCACAGTTGCCCCACATTGCGGAGATCCCCAGTAACACGACAGCCTTCTCATTGGCTTTTCATCACACAGGATACTCATTCACACAAGTTGCCCTTTGGCATGTTTCAGTCGCCTTATTGCCAGGCATACTGGAAAAGTTATGCGTGACGGGTCTGGGGGCCGGAGGGTTTCTTTTGCTAGGCTTTGTTGGCATTCGCCACAGCGGCAGTGGCGGTGCCATGTCTCACAATGGCATTGCACAGGGAAAGGACAGGGGGTGCCCCACTGATGAACGACTGGGAGGGCACCTTTACTTGTTTGCACATGGGCTTCATTAGAGGTAGCAGTAAATCCAGCCTGAGCAGATAGACTTGGAATACACCTCAGTGTGGCCGATATAACGTGTTTGTGTGTAGTAGGTGCAATGGGATTGGATGTACTTTATGCGTTTTTGTGGACGCACGGTGTCCATCCATACCGTTAAAGCATTTCCACTGAATGCACGCGCACTGGCTCGAGTGCAAGGAGTGGAAAACCCCACACCGCTTCTTCAGAACTTCTTTTCTAGCGTCTGTTCCCGGGGTTAATGGCTGCACGTGAGAAGGCAGACGTCAGTCAGGAGAGCACAATAGCCAGGGCACGCCGGTGGTAGATTGCATACACTGTGTGAGCTACGGGGAGCTGGCCATGTGCGCCTCCCCAATCCCACTGCAGAAGCAATTTGGGGGCACGAGCTGACATGATGGTACAGGTGTATGGAGGTAATACACACGAGGTCTCAAAGTACAGAGGTTCCATGCGGTCCCCAGTGCACTGCACCGATTGGCATAAGGAGCAAATAGGCTGGTTTCGGCATTCCACAACACACAGAAACGGATGCTCGAGCTGACAATCCCTTTATCGATGTATTTATGTATTGCACTCTCGTTCTGGAGCTGGAGTCTTCGCATTGTTATTGTTCCTGGGGATGTTTACACCGAAAACATGAAGTGAACAGTGGATTCGAGCTAGACATGATATGTGGGCGTGGCTGGTGGTGGATTTTTAACGTGGTAGAGCATAGTCGTTTTCCCGGATTTTTTCAGATCCAGAAAGCGCAGTGAGCGATCTCGAAACAACTCGGCGCCATTCTAGAGTGTTCGACCCTCAATGACATTTGTTTAAGACGAGGGCTCAAAATTATACAGTTTACATCACACACTTTGAACATGTGTTTCAGTCGGGGCAGAACACATAGCACATTGCTATAACTGCCAAAGTCACCCACAAAGCATTTAGCAAAACATTTTCATGTTCATCCAGAAGGGTATATGTGACATCAATATATGGCATCAAACCCGGTCAGATAGCACAGCGAGTAGAGCGCTCGCGTTGACATCAGTGCAGAGCCTGCTGATGCAGATCCGAATCCCGGCAGGACCAAACTCAGCCTTTCATCCTTCCGAGGTCAATAAATGAGCACTACACAACGTGGAAATAAGCAGCGCTCAGATGCCCGAGGGTTCGTAGCGCCATATTAAAAAATAAAAAATGCCAGCGTAAAACTAATTTTCATGTTTCTAAACTAAAATAACATTAACAAAAATCACGAGGTCTGATTCACATCTATGTGCAGCCATTGCTATTGTAAAACACATTTTCGTGCTGCTTGTGCCCCAAACAATAGTCATTTCTCACTAATATATACGCCAGCATTACCACTGTAAAACCCATGTTCATGCTGCTTGTGACCGTTGCAAGGTCTGTCTCAGCAAAATTCCCCCACTCTTCCCTCTTTTCAGACTAGTCACTCGCGACAGAATTCATAAGATTTTTCTTAATAATACATTCCAGACGCACCAAAAGAATGCATTTTTCCATGATTCCAAGTTTGTATTTGTCACTCTCACTGACACTCCATGTGACTGTCCGTTTTGAGTACTTAACCACAGTTGCCCCACATTGCGGAGATCCCCAGTGCCCTCCATGTGCAGTTATGTCCCAATTTCCCCTCAGTGCTGAGCTATTCTCACAAACGCCCCTCAGGTATGAGTTCTGCCCCACTTAACACACAGTGCCCACTTCTGCCCCCATTCCGCCAGAAGGGATGTATTCTGTCACTATTTGCCCCCATAGTGACCAGTTTAGCACTCACTACTGAGTTCTATCTCCAGTTATCCCCTCAGTACTGAGTTTTGCCCCATTTGCCTTTCTGTACTGAGTTCTATGTTATTTACGACTTGGTGTTGAGTTCGGCCCCATTTAACCCCTAGGGATGAGTTCTCCCCAGATTGTCCCTCAATGCGTACTTCTGCCATAATTTGTCTAAAGGTGCCTAGGTGTGCCACTGTTTGCCATTCAGTGCTGAGTTTGACCACCATTAACATCTCAGTGCACCCCTGTTTCTCTCCTTGTACCCAGATCTGCCTCCACGTGTCACCAAGTACAAAGTTCTACACCCAACTACACCTCAATCCTGAGTTGTGACCCCATTGCCCTCCTACTGATGGGGTCGCCCTAATTAGCCCCTCAGTGCTGTGTTCTTTGCCATCTTCCCCTCAATGATGAGTTCTTCCCCCATATGAACCTGAGTGTCCACCAGTGCTGGCTTTTCGACCATGTGTCTGTCATTGCCTAGTTCTGCCCTTATTGCCCCCTACGCGGCAAGTCATGTCCAGTGTTCCTATCACAGCCCCCAGCAATGTGTCATGCCCCCACCATCTCACTGAACCTTCCCCTCCAGAACAGACACAACTACACATATAAGCACACACGAACATACATGAGACACACACAAACAAACATTTGTTGAAAATGTACTTGTTTTTTTGACTAATCCCCTGACTCCACTCTTCTATAAATCCTGAAGCTTGAACAAGACACCGGGAGGAATGTTGATAGACCCTCCTTTCCCTATATCACACCTGGTCCCATACGATGCTTGCTATGAGTACTTCAATTGGAGTCCCAGTGTGCACTGTTCTATACATGCTTGGCTTCTGAACTTGACGCCTCCTGCGGCCTAAGCTCACTAGTACTACCGTGTGCCTGTGGGCACGGAGGCCGTCTGAGGTCCTCATTTGAGACATCGCCCTCTTTCACTCACCTCTTGGTAGGGGCATTTGTCCATGGAAGCTTAACAAGACATAATATGCAGAGCACTTCCCTGACAGGTGTACTGATAATGGGATAATCTGCTCCTGCAGCATAGTGCAAGATGAGCCGGGAGTATCTGTATCATGATGTAAGATACGCAGCACGCCGAGGGTCTGCATAACACATTACAGTGCAGCAAAATGCAGCAGCATTTTACAATTTGACATTTCAAAATGGATCAATGTCAGTTTTTCGGAATGGTAACATATGTCCCTCTTGCGCCATCCATGTGTGTGTGGACACATATAGGAAGTATATGAAGAGATGGGTAGCAGCCAGCCATATAATGCTCAATGTCCCTGCCCCCACTCACCTCTGCAGCCATCTCTACCTGGGGCTGCAGGGGAGAAGGGGGGAGTGCCCAGATGTAAATGCATTCTTGTGGAAGAGCAGGCATGTGCAAATTGTATGTGCAACATAGAGTGTTGCTGAGGTGGAGCTCAGACAAGAGGATCAACTTTCATCTTAAATGTGGAGCCTGCCTCTCTCCATGCCACCTCTTCACCACGGAGCACTGCCATAACCCTTACCCCATTTGGCAATCTCTCCTTCCTCCTCATGTGAGTGAATGCATGGTGGCAGAAGGGATCATGGCTATGATGGTGCTGAACAGCTTGAACAAATAAAGGACCAATCTCTTCAGCTGTGTCCTTATATTTTGTGGTCCTGGCAGTGTAGGAAATCATATGGTGTAACATGCTCTCCCAGGCATGTGCTCTGATCTACATCCACTCACCACCCCAGCATCATGGTTGAAATTAAATGTTGAATAAGCTGTGTGATCTCTGACTCTGGAACATAGAACTCTTGTCCTGGAATACAGGCCATGGCCTTTCTCACAGAAAACAGTATCACCCAGAAATTTCACTTTGATTCCCGGCCCTGGCAAATCAAAGGTGTGAATAGTTTGCAAGGGAAGTTGCTCTGACCTAATAAGAGTAAGCAAAAGGCTGGCTGAAATTATTAGACGCACGTTTAAGACCTTAATTTAAGATTTAATTCTGTCACCCACAAATCCTCAAACTTTCAGAAAATTAGATATGTAGCTCCTATTTTCTCTAATTTATTAAGGTTTAGGCCTATGTATGTGTTACAATGCCAAATGACTCTTTTTGCTTGTGCATATTATTGTGGAATTAAATATGAATTTTGCCAAGGGACATTCTGTGATTTAACACCCTCTCTTGTACAATCCCACCCCAACATTGTGTGACAAGAAACAGGCCATATTTTAATGTATAGTATTCTTTATTTTGATGGAAGTCAAAGGCGGTCTTCTAACTTGTTACTAGGGAAGTAACCATAGTATAAATTATCCTGCACCTGGCTTTCAAAGGCTGGATGTTCTATTTAATGTTAGCAATATATGGATTGTTCCTTGGGAATTATAATCTTGTGTTGTCTCTGAAACACCCAGACCCTCCTTAATTTCTCTGTAGCCTTGGCTGGGTCTGCATAGCTACTATATGAGCTCTGCATGGATCTGTGCTTCTGTGAATTCAGCAGTTTCAGGTCTTGTGAAGCTTTGAGAAGCATTGAGACCTATCATTTACTTGGACCCCTGTTGCACCTTAATTTTGGAAAACATTGCTGCCCCTTACTGTCGCATTTCTATGTTTGTGAACGGTATAAACATGTTGTTTATGTTGCATTCAGTTTATATATTGCTCATGTTAGTATTCCTCATATCTAAATGGTTGCAATTATTATTCTTCATGTATGAGTACACATTTAACCCAGTGGTCTTGTTGTTCATGGTGAATGAATATCTGCTTTGTGTCTAATGACCGCACATGTGTGGTTTCACTGTGAATTTGTACATTCTCACCCTCTTTAGTCGAGACCATGTTCCTATCCGGCTGTACCTGTCTGAGATATGGATGGTACGGCTGCCTTGGTGAGTAATGTTTCTCACTTGTGTGATATAGGTGCAGGGGAGGGGCAAAAGACATGGATGACGTATTCGTGGCCCTCTCAACAGTCCCCCCTCAGGTCGAGTCCTTGATGACACCCTCATTCATACCCTCCCCCACAAAAGGTATTTTGGGGGTCCATATCCCTCCAGGTGCTTACACTTCATATGTGTTTGTCCACACTCCAGGTCATATAGCAGCACTCCCCAATGTAATTGCATTATACCCATCATCCAATGTAATCACTTGTGTCTTGGGGATAAGTACATTTTGTTCCCAGAGGAATAATAGGGTTCTCCATTACCTGGATCTGATGTAGGCTGTCTGTTTATGTGTGCTGATGAACATGAGTATTACAGTTTATAACTATTTCAATTCCAACTGCCCCCTTTGCAGCAGTTTTGCAACCTTTTATAGCTATTCTTAAAAGACAGAAGCTGGTAGTATGAATCTATGGCTATTAGTATCTTAAATGCATTAGCTAGCCAGGTGGTTATCCAACAGAACAGGTAAGTAACTATACATCCTTTTCGGTTTCATCCACCTCCTTCACCATCTTTGTGTGTAATTCTGTTAAGATGATTATGGTCTTTGTGAGTGTTCCATTTTCCCCATTGTGGGTTCCTATATATGTGCAGCAAGAAGGCCCACTGATTGCACACTCGCCACGCTCCATGGGCGTTATTAGATCGAGGACATACCAATTCTTCAGGGTCATAAGCATTATGGCCTTCAGCTCCTCCTTTATGGCATGGAAGCTTTTTACAGTTGCATTTATTGTTTGCAGCAACTCCCATCTGGTTATTTGTAACCATTGTGCTTTTTTTGATGCCTGTAAACTGGGAGTAAAGAAGGACGTAAAGAACGTGGCTGTTCTGAACAACTTATGCTCATCTGGTATGTCGTTAATGGCCTGATTTGGCAAAAAATCATTTCCCCTTTTACTGCATTTAAGGGTGAGGGACCTTTTTGTTTCTTAAGTGTGCGTTCATTCGGGGGAAGTTACTAATTTGTACTTCACCCTGGGGTACTACTAGAGCTGGTGTACTTCATTAGAACTAGGGAACATATGCCTCCCCATTCAGGGGCAATTCAGGGGAAATTGCATATAAACCTTGGAGCCACAAGCCCAATTGTGGTACATCAGCACTGCTGTGCCTACTTTAATGCCTTGTACATCAAAAATGCATCCGCACACAGTGTTTTTTACAACTTGTACTGTACCATTATTTTGAAGCACAGGGTAACATTTTCCAGGGATAGTATTTGTATTGACCACCCTCGTTATTCACCCGGGTGAGTAATTTTGTTATTTTTAGGCCGTTTGTTGATACATACTTTATTTGCATTTAGTACAACCTCCTCAACTGCTGCAAGAGTGCAAGTGATTTGCACACCACCAATCCTTCAGCCCATCCTTCAGGCGTAAATACAGTTCCTTATATTTGTAACTGGCCCCTTTCCCAACATCCAGCTATCTATTTCCCATTCTTATTGTTGCACTGCAGCATTGTGTTTTCTTCTATTCTAATCTCTGCTCTGTTTGTCTCAGATGGCATATATGCATATATTGTATCACCTTGTGCTGTGTCTCAGCCTTTTTCATAGTCTTCAACCGTTGTTTGTAATTATCCTACTGTGGGGATTTTGCTTTGTTCACCGATACTAGAGAAGCTGTCTGACCCTTAAATTGTCCTCTGGTTATGCAAAGTTAGGGAATGTGCTGTGTCTGGGGGTCCGTCTGTTGCTATAAAAACTCTGGACCCGCTCAAGGCATGCAGAGTGGATAAGAGAGTACACATAACAGCTCTATTCAGACGTCTCTCTCTCGCTACTCGAATGTTCTGATACCACAAATTATTAGGGACTTGGACGGAATTGGTAATACACGTGTTCATGTGCTCAAAGTCATTCTCTACATTTCATTTAGTCTCTTCATCTGTTTAGTTAGTAGAGGGAATTCTTGGGTTATCATTTAAGTTGACATGGTGATGAGAGTTATGTTGCTCTTTACTGGTTTGGCTACATTATACAGGGCCACTACTCTAAGTGCCACGAGGATAATAAAATAAAGGGTACAGCATGGAAAATATTTTGCTATGAGCATTATTGCTAATCTGCCTACCATTTGCAAATAATGACGAGTGTTATTTGTTCTATGTGCCAAAAGCAATCATCTAACAGTATTGAAACATGCCATTCATTTCACCCACAGAAAGGTCTTTTCAGTCTCTTCAAAAAGTCAGTATTTACCAGAAAAATTGCATTAGAATTGCAAGAAAACCTCATTCCAAAATAAAATAGGCCTTCACATTGAATAATGCCACTGTGAGGCTGACGTTCCACTCTCCTAGAAAATTCATTAAAGTTTTTGCAAATCCTTACATTGTATGGTTATGCTATAAGTCTTATTTGTTCCTGATCTTGTGAAAATGGAATTCTGGGCAGGTCCCATGCTCGGCCTTTCAGTTCCTCATAGAAAGACAACTAAGGAAGTCTACTTAAAAATGCCTCTTAGGTCATCATCCCTACTGAAGAATGTCTGTTGTTCCTTGACAATACTGTTCAGACATGTTAGTGTTGGCTGAGAAGTGAACATCATAGCAGGTTGCCTTTGTTAATTTTAAAGCACAATCCCATTCCCTCTCAATACATATGCCGGAGTACTCCTTTTGTGAAAGGGATGTACAGTGTGTGTCAAGTTGATCAACCTTTGTTTTTTGTGCTGGAAAACATAGGTTAGTACTGGATTGTCTCGCTGTGGATAGTTGTTTTTTGTGGATTGTCTGGAAATGTGTTCTGTTCAAGTATGTGTTCCTGTATTTATGTTTCTTGTATACATCTGTTTCTACGTGTCCATTCCTTCCATCAGAAATAGTGGTGTCTAGGAAGTGTACACCTGCCACAAAGTGCTCCCTGGTGAACTTACAGCAAAGGCGGAAGCCTTTGAGTTTTTCATGGAATTGTGTAAGTGGATATTGCCCTCCTGCCTGACACAAGAAATTGTCATTAATATCATGTTAGTGGTTTCTAACATTGATGTTGCAAGAACTCCTGCTCGAGTTCTATTATGAAAAGGTAGCATTCCTAGGTGGCACTTTTTACCTAATGGCCATTCTGGTTGTTTTTTTGTAAGTGTCTTCCATTTCCTCAAAAGTTGCGAGTGATTATGAATCTCATGAACTCTGTGATGACCCTAAGTGGGCTGTTTATATCAGTTGTCTCTGTGAGCAACACACCTTTCTTTGCAGGAATAAACTGAGAGAAGCAGCTACTGAGGAAATGTCTACTACTTTAAAGCCACTTAATGCACACTGGATAGTTATTTCACCATGCAAATCCAAATCATCCCAGTATGTAAAGCGTGACTATTTGATGCTGTTCCTATACATTTATTACGTGGAGCATAGATTGGAGGGATAGTTTTGATGGACTGCTCTGCAATCATTACAAGAGGAGCAATATTAAAGGAAGCATTGTCATTTAGCAATATGTTGAGTATGTTCTTGGCTCTCATCTTTGGGGCTCGTGTGATGTGTGTGCCTTTTTTTTCTTTGCTTTTTTCTTTGTGCTTATATAGCGCTACAACCAGATATACAAGTGTTTCAGCTGATATCTTTGAGTGTCACAAGTGCCCCACTTGAAATTAAAAAACACCATATTTTTCACTGATATAAAGAGTTCTTTTAAATATTCTTGTGAGAACGGGACAACAACATGCTAGAAAAGATAACATAATGTAGTGTAGAGAATGTTTGTTTCAAGCTATATCTGGGAAAAATGCAAGTGCAGCATTTGAGAACTTTTAAAGTTTGTGGTGCTTGACATAATGTTTGTTTTTAAGGTGGTTTCATCATCTCAGAAATATAAATGATGTATAAATCGTGCATGAGCAGTTTTGCTTGTTTCCAATAGTGATTTCTTTTAATAGCAGGGAAAGTATTGTGTGCTTGCTAGAAAATCGCACTAAATTCTCACAGTAAATCACTGTGGTGTTTTCTCGAGAGAACAAGTAGGCGATCACAAAAAACCTTTACAAAATATATTCTAAAATGTACCAAATATCGCACACATTTTCATCACAGTTTTTAGCTGGCTACAAGCGGCCACTGGTCCATAGGAAAACATTTATTAATGCGTAAACCTAGAAAGATACAGATAATATTGAATATGACGTCTGCAAAAATATGAAAAGACATTTTTTTAGTACTTTAGGTGGTGTGATGGAAAGCCTAACAAAATCCTTGTAATTAAGTGAAAAAAACGTTTGGTAAAAGCAAGTTGAGTTGAAACTATTTACTTTATTTCACTCTCACTGCCATTCCATGTGGATGTCTGTTTTGAGTACATAACCACAGTTGCCCCACATTGCTGAGATCTGCCACCCCATTGCCTTCCATGTGCACTTATGTCCCAATTTCCCCTCAGTGATGTGCTATTCTCACAAACGCCCCTCAGGTATGAGTTCTGCCCCCACCTAACACACAGTGTCCACTTCTGCCCCCATTCCGCCAGAAGGGCTGTGTTCTGTCACTATTTGCCCCCATAGTGACCAGTTTTGCAGCCATTTGCCACTCACCACTGAGTTCTATCTCCATTTATCCCCTCAGTACTGAGATTTTCCCCATGTTCATTTCTGTACTGAGTTCCATGTCATTTACCCCTCGGTGCTGAATTCGTCCCCAAATGTCCCTCAATGCGTACTTCTGACATCATTTGTCTAAAGGTTCTTAGGTCTGCCACTGTTTGCCATTCAGTGCTGAGTTTGACCACCAGTTACATCTCAGTGCCCCCCAGTTTCCCTCCTTGTGCCCAGATCTGCCTCCATGTGTCACCCAGTACAATGTTCTACACCCAACTACACCTCAATGCTGAGTTGTGACCCCATTGCCGCCCTCCTACAGATGGGGTCGCCCTAATTAGCCCCTGAGGGCTGTGCTCTTTGCCATTTTCCCCTCAATGATGAGTTTGTCCCGCATATGAACCTGAGTGTCCATCAGTGCTGGGTTTTCGACCATGTGTCTGTCATTGCCTAGTTCTACCCTTATTGCCCCCTACACTGCAAGTCATGTCCAGTGTTCCTCTCACAGCCCCCAGCAATGTGCCATGCCTCCACCATCTCACTGAATCTGCCCCTCCAGAACAGACACAACCACATATATAAGCACACACGAACATACAACATGTGACAGACAGAAACACAATTTTGTTGAAAATGTACTTGTTTTTCTGGCTAATCCCCTGACTCCACTCTTCTACAAATCCTGGAGCTTGAACAAGACACCGGGAGGAATGTTAATTGACCCTCCTTTCCCTTTATCACACCTGATCCCATACGATGCTTGCTATGAATACTCCAATTGGAGTGCCAGTGTGCACTATTCTATACATGCTGGGCTTCTGAATTTGACGCCTCCTATGGCCTAGGATCACTAGCCCTACCTTGTGCCAGTGGAGGCCTCTGAGGGCCTCATTTGAGACTTCGTCCTCTTTCACGCAACTCTTGGTAGGGACATTTGTCCATGGAACTGTGACGAGACATGATATGCAGAGAACTTCCCTGACAGGTGTACTGATATGATATGCTATGATAGGTTATTTATAACATGCTTAATACCCAGAGGTCTCTAAGCACGGACTCGGGGATCGAACCTGTGTTGCTTCATGTGGTCTTAGTTACAGGGCGAACACGTTGCCGCTGAACTATCCCCCCCGAGACAAGTGGGATAGTGGGATAATCTGCTCCTGCAGAATAGTGTAAGATGAGACGTAAGACAAGCAGCACACCGGGGGTCTGCATAAAACATTAGAGTGCAGCAGAATGCAGCAGCATTATACAATTTGACATTTCAAAATGGAACAATATGCCAGCATTTCGGAATGGTAATATATGTCCCTCTTGCGCCATCCATATATACCATCCATATATACCATCCATATATGTGTGGACCTGAGTATAGGAAGAGATGGGTAGCAACCAACCATATAATGCTCAATGTCCCTGCGCCCACTCACCTCTGCGTCATCTCTACCTCGGTGCTACAGGGGAGAAGGGGAGTGCCCAGATGTAAATGCATTCTTGTGGAAGAGCAGGCATGTGCAAATTTTATGTGCAACATTGAGTGTTGCTGAGAGAAGAGGATCAACTTTCATTTTATATGTGAAGCCTGCCTCTCTCCATGCCACCTCTTCACCATAGAGCACTGCTATAATCCTTACCCCATTTGGCCATCTCTCCTTCCTCCTCATGTGAGTGAATACATGGTGGCAGAATGGATCATGGCTATGATGGTGTTGAGGAGCTTGTACAATTAAGGGAGCAACCTTCAGCTTTGTCCCTCTATTTTGTGGTCCTGGCAGTGTAGGAAATCATATGGTGTAACATGCCCTCCCACGCATGTGCTCTGATCTGCATCCACTCATCACCCCAGCATCACGTTTGAAATGAATGTTTGCATAGGCTTTGTGATCTCTGACTCCGGAACATAGAACTCTTGTCCTGGAACACCAAGCGATTATAAGTGGAAGGACAGGCCCTGGTCTTTCTCACACAAAACAGCATCACTCAGCAATGTAACTTTGATTCCCGGCCCTGGAAAATCAAAGGTGTGAATAGCTCGCAAGGGATGTTGATCTGACCTAATAAGAGTAAGAAAATGGCTGGCTGAAATTATTAGACGCACGTTTAAGACCTTAATTTAAGATTGAATTTTGTCATCCAAAAATCCTCAAACTTTCAGAAAATGAGATATGAAGCTCATATTTTGTCTGATTTATTAAGGTTTTGGCCTATCTATGTGTTACAATGCCAAATGATTCTTTTTGCATGTGCATATTATTGTGGATTTGAAATATTAATTGTGATAAGGGACATTCTATGATTTAACAACCCCTCTTGTACAATCCCACCCCAGAATTTTGTGAAATGAAACAGGCTATAGTATAGTATTCTTTATGTTGATGGAAGTCAAAGGCGGTCTTCTAACTTGTTACTAGGGAAGTAACCATAGTATAAATTATCCTGCACCTGGCTTTCAAAGGCTGGATGTTCTTTTTAATCTTAGCAATATATGGCTTGTGCCTTGGAAATTATTATCTCGTGTTGTCTCTGAGCCACCCAGACACTCCTTATTTTCTCTGTAGCTTTGGCTGGGTCTGCATAGCTACTATATGAGCTCTGCATGGATCTGTGTTTCTGTGAATTCAGCAGTTTCAGTTCTTGTGAAGCTTTGAGACCTTTCATTTACTTGGATGCGTGCTGCAGCTTCAATTTTGGAAAAAAAATGCTGCCCCTTACTGTCGCATTTCTATGTTTGTGAACTGTATACACATGATGTTTATGTTGCGTTCAGTTTATATATCGCTCATGTTAGTATTCCTCATATCTAAATGGATGCAATTAATATTCTTCATGTATGAGTACACATTTGACCCAGTGGTCTTGTTGTTCATGGTGAATGCATGTCTGCTTTGTGTTTAATGACCGCACATGTGTGGTTTCACTGTGAGTTTGTACATTCTCACCATCTTTAGTTTAGACCATGTTCATATTCTGCTGTACCTGTCTGAGATATGGGTGGTAAGGCTACCGTAGTGAGTAATATTTCTCACTTGTGTGATATTGGTGAGGGGGAGGGGAAGGAGGTATGGATGATGTATTTGTCTCCCACTCAACAGTCCCCCTCTGGTCGAGTCCTTGACTACACCCTTATTCATACCCTCCCCACTTAATGGATTTTGGGGGTCCATATTTAAGTCACCCCCCTCAAGGTGCCTACACGTCTTATGTGTTCATCCACACTCCAGGTGATATAGGTAGCAGCACTACCCATTGTAATTGTGTATACCCATCATACGATGTAATCACTAGGGTCTTGGGGATAAGTACATTTTGATCCTGGAAGAATAATAGGGCTCTCCTTTACCTGGATCTGAGATAGGTTGTCTTTTTTGTGTGTTAATGAACAAGAACATTATAGTTTATAACTATTTCAATTCCAACTGCCCCTTTTGCAGCTGTTTTGCAATCGTTTATTGCTATTCATAAAACACAGAAGGCCAGTAGTGTGAATACTACTATGGCTATTAGTATCTTAAATGCATTAGCTAGCCAGGTGCGTATCCAAGAGAAGGTTTAAGTAACCAAACATCATTGTTGGGTTCATCCACCTCCTCCACCATCTTTGTGTGTAATTATGTTGAGATTATTACAGTCTTTGTGAGAGTTCCATTTTCCTCATACTGGGCACATATAAATGTGCAGCAAGAAGGCCCACTGATTGCACACTCCCCACCCTCCATGGCCGTTATTAGATGGAGGACATACCAATTCTTCAGGGTCATAAGCATTATGGCCCTCAGCTCCTCCTTTATGGCATTGAAGCCTTTCACAGTTGCATTTATTGTTTGCAGCAACTCCCATCTAGTTATTTGTAACCATTTATGCCTGTAAACTGGGAGTAAAGAAGGACGTAAAGAACTTGGCTGTCCTTCAGAACAACTTATGCTCATCTGTTATGTCGTTATAGGTCTGGTTTGGCCAAAAAATAATTTCCCCTTTCACTGCATTTAAGGGTGAGGGACCTTTTGTTTCTTAACTGTGCATTAATTTGGAGGAAGGTACCAATTTGTACTTCACCATGGGGTTCTACTAGCTGGTGTACTTCATTAGTACTAGGGAACATTTGCCTCCCCAATTCAGGGGAGATTGCATGTATGCCTTGGAGACACAAGCCCAATAGTGGTCCATCAGCACTGCTGTGCCTACTTTAATGCCTGGTACATCAAAAATGCGTCCGCACCCAGTTTTCTTTCCAACTTCTACCATTACTTCGAATCACAGTTTAGGATTTTTCAGGGATAG
This sequence comes from Ambystoma mexicanum, assembly GCF_040938575.1. NCBI lineage: Eukaryota > Metazoa > Chordata > Amphibia > Caudata > Ambystomatidae > Ambystoma > Ambystoma mexicanum. Next base: position 698,744,978 of record NC_090930.1, read on the forward strand.
TATTTGTATTGACCCCCCTCATTATTCATCCGGTGAGTAATTCTGTGATTTTATGCCGTTTGTTGATACATACTTTATTTGCCTTTGGCACAATCTCCTCGACTGCTGCAGGAGTGCCAGTGTCTTGCACAGCACCAATCCCTTGGCCCATCCTTCATGTGTAAATACAGTTCCTTATATTTGTAACTGGCCCCTTTCCAACATTCAGGTATTTCTTTCCCTTTCTTATTGTGTTACTGCAGCGTTTTGTTTTCTTCTATTCTAATCACTGCTCTGTCTCAGATGGCATATTATGTATCACCTTGTGCTGTGTCTCAGCCCTTTTCATAGCCTTCAACTGTTGTATGTAATTATCCTACTGTGGGGACTTTTCTTTGTTCACCAATACTAGTGAAGCTTTCTGACCCTGAAATTGTCCTGTGGTCATGCAAATGTAGGCGTTGTGCTCTGACCGCGGGTACTTCTGTTGCTATAAAAACCACTCCTGGCATAGTGGATAAGAGAGTACACATTACAGTTCTCTCCAGATGTCTCTCTCGCCACACAGCTAATGTGCTGATAGCACTAATTATTAGTGACTTGGGCAGAATTGGTAATATACATGTTCATGTGATCCAAGTCATGCCCTACATTTCATTTAGTCTCTTCCTCTTTCTAGTTATTACAGGGAACTCTTCGGTTATCATTTAATTTGTTATGGTGATGTGTTATATTGTTGTTTACTGGTTTGGCTACATTATACAGGACCACTTCTCTAAGTGCCACGATGATAATAAAATAAAGGCTACAAAATGTCAAAAATGTTTCTCTGAGCATTATTGCTAACCTGTCTAACTTTTGCAAATAATTAGGAGTGTTCTACGTTACAAAAGCAAACATCGAACAGTATTGAAAAATCCCATTGGTTTCACCATATAAAGGTTTTTTCAGTCCTTCAACAAATGAGTAGTAGTTACCAGAAAATTGCGTTAGTATGGCAAGAAAACATCTTTCAAAAATAAAATAGGCTTTCACATTGAATAATACCACTGTGAGGCTACAATTCCATGCTCCTAAAAAAATCATTATAAAGATTTTGCAACGCCTTACATTGTATGGTTATGTTATAAGTCTTATGTGTTCCTGATCTTGCGAAAATGGAATTCTGAGCAGGTCCCATGTTAGGCCTTTTAGTGTCTTATAGACAGACAACTAAGGAAGTCCACTTAAAAATGCCCCTTAGGTCTTATTTTAGTTCCTTGACAATACTGTTCAGATATGTTAGTGTGGGCAAGTATGTGTTCCTGTATGTATGTTTCTTGTATACATCTGTTTCTACGTGTCCATTCCTTCCAACAGAAATAGTGGTGTCTAGGAAGTGTACGCCTGCCACAAAGTGCTCCCTGGTGAACTTACAGCAGAGGCGGAAGCCTTTGAGTTTTTCATGGAATTGTGTAAGTGAATATTGCCCTCCTGCCTGACACAAGAAATTGTCATTAATATCATGTTAGTGGTTTCTAACATTGATCTTGCAAGAACTCCTGCTCGAGTTCTACTATGAAAAGGTAGCATTCCTAGGTGGCACCTTTTACCTAATGGCCATTCTGGCTGTTTTTTTTGTAAGTGTCTTCCATTTCCTCAAAAGTTGCGAGTGATTATGAATCTCATGAACTCTGTGATGACCCTAAGTGGGCTGTTTATATCAGTTGTCTCTGTGAGCAACACACCTTTCTTTGCAGGAATAAACTGAGAGAAACAGCTATTGAGGAAATGTCTACTACTTTAAAGCCACTTAATGCACACTGTATAGTTATGTCACCATGCAAATCCAAATCATCCCAGTGTGTAAAGCGTGACTATTTGATGATGTCCCAATACATTGAATACCAAAGACTACTTCCCCGTTCCCATATTCATGTATAATCTGGGAAATTCTGATATTGCCGGTCCTCACTCCTTAAAACCTGTATTTAAAACCAATACACAAACGTATAAATAAAGTCATATTCAGAGATTTAGATTTATTTCATATCATGTTTTGTTTTTATAATTTACATTTTTGTAACACATCTGCCCTAAAATAGCTATTAATATCATTGTTGTAATACTTATTTTACAATAATAACCCGTTATTTTACAAATAATATGTTGTTCTTACCCATCTACAACTGGGCAGAGTTTTGAAAACAGAAATATCTATTTCTGTCATTGCTAATGATATATCTTGGAATAGGCTACATGTGTCCAAACCAAAACCCAGCAATACATCTAAAGACTATCTAAGCATTGATCCAGTGATCAAGATCAAGGGCACACATATGGTTGCACACATCACACGAGCCCCTAAAATGAGAGCCAAGAACATATTCAACATTTTGTTATATACCAATGCTTTCTTTAATAATGCTCCTCTTGGAATGATCACAGAGCAGTCCATCAATACTACACCTCCAAGCTACGCACCACTAACCTATATTTTTAAAGCAACGTGGACTATACATACTGCTGTGTGACATGATATATCAGGGTGTGAGCCAAAGCAACATAAGAGTACTCTAATGCCCCACTCATTATCCTCACGATCAGTCAATTGCCAGCTTTGCAGCCTTAAAGGACAGATCTCTCAAGTGAAATTCCCCTGCTGCTCTACTTCATTAGTAAACAGCCCAGGATAGCATCTGCTTTTCTTGTACTGTATGCCGCTACAAATTTTTCACAAAGAATGTGTCCCTGCTTTTCTGAAAGACAGCATGTAAGTCGTCCACACGCATATGAATGGAAGAAGGAAAAGGCCAAACAACCTTTGATTATATGTTGCTTTACACATAAAGCAACGTCTAGTGAACATTTTGTCTGAGTAACTCTGTTCAGTTTCACAATATATACACTAGCAGCTCATGTATGTACATTGATTTCCTGAAGGAATGTTTTTGTACAAAATAAAGATTGCCCTAAATGCATTTGTATATCTCATGTGTAACCTTTCAATAGCAGTTCATTCTATCCTTGGGAACTTTAAGGAAATCCATAGATATACAAGCTGGTTTGTTTGAATCACAATAAAATTGCTCTTCTGTCTTGATTTAATTAGCACCTGTCCCCTCCCTAGCAATTTAAGGAGTGGTTTGAAAACCAATCTCTCCGACATGGAAATCGCAGCCTGGGCTAGATTGCCAATAAGAGCATATGAATGCGATTTGGAAGCCTGAGTTTAATACACAGCAAATCTGTGAGATGTGTGTCCACAACAGATATATGAGTGTTTCTTCTGACATCTTTGAGTGTCAAAAGTGCCCACTTGAAATGAAAAAAACACCATATTTTTTCACTGACACGAAGAGTTCTTTCAAATAATCTTGTGAGAACGCTACTTTACAACATGCTAGAAAAGATAATGTAATATAGTGTAGAGAATGTTTGTTTCAGGCTATATGTGGGGAAAATGTAAGTGCAACATTTGAGAACTTTTAAAGTTTGTGGGGGCTTAAGATAATGTATGTTTTAGGTGGCTTCATCATCTCACAAATATAAATGATGTATAAATCGTGCATGAGCAGCTTTGCTTGTTTCCAGTAGTGATTTCTTTTGTTAGCAGGAAAAGGGCTGTGTAGCTTCTAGAATATCACACTCAATTCTCACAGTAAATGTATTCTAAAATGTACCAAATATCGCACAGATTTTCATCCCACTTTCTAACTGGCTCAAAGCAGCCACTGGCCCATACAAGAAAACGTCTTTGTGTGTAAACTTAGAAACATACTGATAATATTGAATATGACATCTGCAAAAATATGAAAAGAAAAAAAACTTTTGTACTTTAGGTGGTGTGAAAGAAAGCCTAACACAATCCTTGCAATTCAGTGAAAAAAAAACACGTTTGTTAAAATCAAGTTGAAACCATTTACTGTTACAAAACACTGGAAAATCTGTGAAAAGGCTTAGTTCAATTGGTTAGAATGATGTATAGGCGCATAATAAATGCTGTTATCAAATCATATCATGTTCTTGTGATGGTTTTTTGCCACAAAACCCTTGAAATTCGGGAAGTGTTGCAAGATGTGCCACCATAACACTGCGCCCCCTCTTTCCCAGCCTACGAGCACACTGATGACATAACAGATTTTATCACTGATCACATCACAGGTGAGTCATTTTTTAAATCACATATTATATCATCTCATACGGCATTGGTGCACCCATGTGCATTTTCGACAGAATATGCCTGTGCAGGTATGATGAACCTGGTTCTTTATGAAGGAGACTTCTAGGGGCAAAAAGAGACATCACTTCTCAAGCGGCTGGTACAGACAATAATCTACAATAATATTAGGCCAGATGTATGTTTGTCTGATGCCATCAGGTGCATTTGATTCTGCCTGAATGTACAGAATGCTCCACTAGAGGGAGATGTTGCCTTAGGATATCCAGTTGTCCAAGTTGCATAGCTTCGCCAGTTGTCACCACTAGAGGGAGCTGTAGTCTTAGGAATATAGTGGTCCTACTGTGTTAATGAAAATCTGCACTTGGGCCCATGTTCATGGGTCTGTACACTAGTATAATAATAATGTATTCCTTTACATAGAGCTTCATACTGGATTCTACCAATTCCTAAGCACTAATAATCGGTATCACAACTGTTACTCACTTGTGGTACTCCCATTTATTGTCCACAGTAGGATGGAAGGACAAGTCAGTTTGGCTAGAGTATCAACACCATGTTGCATGTGATTATCTTGTCCCCAAGTTGAACACATATAACTTCAGCTAGCCATCAGAAGTCAGGGGGTATTCAGCACCAAAAATGGTGTTGATGATACTAACATTTCGGGAGAGAAAAAAGTGCTGTATCCATGTGTTGCTCTTAAGTATAATGCGTGAAGCTGGCTCTGACCACAGAATCAACCTGCGATAACAGTTTACAATGCATTGTATGTAATCTATCCATGTGTTAAAATGATAAATAATAGTTGTCATTAATGTGTGTTTCTCTTAAAGAAGGAATTGTATTCATTCAATATATTTTGCAATAATATATGGGGCTATTAATTCTAATTCTCACTTGTATAAATATCTTTCATATGATAGAAAAACGTTCATAAATCAGTCTTAGCACGGCTTACGTCACTATTAACAACTGTGTAACTCCAAAATAGTCTAGGTGCAATGCACAGTTTCCTTTATGTCTAGAGCATTTGCTATGCAACTAAAATCCTTCACTTTATTCACATGCATGATGAAAATTGGGTATTCATTGATTATATCAAATAGAAAACAACTCATGACATTTTAACGATTGAAAACACAACTAAAACCAAAGTAACTAATCTTGGAGAAAAAAAAATGGGGTTGGGAGTGGGGATAGTGGTTTTGGTGGTGGGGAAAAGTATTACTGAATAAAAAGGGGGGCATTGGGGGAAACCCCCCAAAAACAACGAAAAATAAATTAGTTGTTTTTTATTTGTTAGCATTTAATTAGTTGTTTTGTCATGCGATGAAGTCACATGTAACCAAAAAATGTCTTCCTCTCTCCCCTCTGTGTGCATGGTAGACCTAGACTAGCTTTCAGGTCACTCTAACCATCAAGTGACCTATAGTAAGAATTGGTACTAAGTAAGTCACTTGATGGTTAGAGTACTCTGAAGCAGGGAAAGTGGCATGCAGCACATGTAACAGATCAAAACACCAATTAAAGGGAGTGTGGCCTAATGCCAATTAATATGGCCACCTAACTGTTTAGCTCCCAAACAAACTTCTCATAGCAACCTACCAGTGCAATCTGTCATGTTGAAGTTGTGGCTGGTGTAGTGGTGGGCTGACCGTGAATCTCCTGCAGCTTTCATGGATAGAGTTTTATGACTTCTGAGCCACAATTTTACCAAAGGATCACCAAGCTTCTGGCGGTGAGCTTGCTCCAGGCCCTGCAATAGATGTGTGGCGCAGAACCCTGCCTTACATGAGGAGTTGATATTACAGCTCCGGTCAAGTGAAGGCTGCTGAACGCCACTGAGAGCCTACTACAGGTACGTATAATTTCATATATTCTCAGGTGGAATAATAACATCTATATTGCAGCTGACTAATGTTAAGCAGTGGCAATAAGACAAACATTTCAATAAGAAGTTATTCCAGCTTGCTGACCCTCAAAACTGTTATTGACAGTTATACTTTTTCCAAGGTGACTTATCCTTGATTTATTATTCAAGAGAGGCACATTTCCTGTTTTCATCATTACTAGCACACAACTATTGCTGATTCACATTTAATCTCCAAGTAGTCTATATGTGGTAAACAATTGAATGGAATTTCAAAAAGCCTCACAAAAAGGTCCAGGGTGCAGGTTTAAGGTAATGGGTGCAAATAATCTTCATCTACCTCCACATCTAAAATAAACAAACTTAAGGGTGATAGCCTTACCCGTTTCTCAAGATCCCATTAATCCTGCTATAGAATGTTTTTTTTACGGAATTGAGAGCCTTTAAACAATTTATGGAAGTAACTAATGCCAAACTTCAATATCTCGATGAGATAGATGGTCATCATTAGAAGTGAGAATAGTGAGGTGGAGAAGAGAGTCAGTGAGGTGGAGAATGTAGCAAATTGTGTGGTATGCTTGGCAAAAACATATTGAGAAGTTGGAAAGCAGAAGTCACTGTAAAAACCTACCTATTTGTTGCCTTGTAGAAGGTGTTGTGGGAGATGAACCTGTACTTTTCCTGGGAAAACATTCTGCCTAAATTACATGTCTCAAGCCTATGTTGATGATCCCCCATACTGTGCAATGCCTATCTTATGATATGATATGATATGGCATTCATAACGTGCCTATAAACAAGTGTTTCAAGGGAGGGGGACAGAGAGAAGACAGACAACGATCTTACTAGGCCAGGTGACATTCAGTTTGCGTAAGTGCAAGGGAAGGAAGAGAAGGAAATGTGCGGGGGGAGGGGAAAGTTCAGTACATGGGAAATAAAATAATAAGATAGATAAAAGAACGGGAAAGTTCAATACATAGGACATGTATTTAAGATAAATAAAAGAACGGCCAGCTGGTGGCAAGTGCAGGGTGAGTGCAGACATAAGTGCTGGTGGGGGGACTGTAGCGATACAGAAAAAAGTCCCCAGGTACAAGGGTTGCCAGGGAGGCAGTGCAGGCATGCAACTGGCGGGGCTTGGGTCCGAGATCAGATGGGTGGCAAGGTAACCATTGAAATCTTAGTATCTGCCAGGACCTCAGCAGGGGAGAGGGGGGAGAGAAAGCAGAAGCAAAGAGGAAGGTTGTGAGGTGCTTCTGGAACCAAAGATGGTTCTCCTCAAGTTTCAGGGAGGCAGGGAGGCTGTTCCAGAGGGAGGCCCCAACTGAAGAGAGAGATCTAACACCAACTCGTTGCTTGGAGAAGCGACTTACACTGAGGGAGTTGGAGGCGGATGAGCGAAGAGCTTGATTGGGAAGATATTTAGGAAGAGAGAGTTGAAGGTATTGAGGCCCCAGGCCCCAGAAGGCCTTGTGGACGATGCAGAGGATTTTGAACTTAGTCCTCACCGCCACTGGGAGCCAGTGCAGAGATTTCAGTCCTGGAGAGATACGATCCCTGGGCTTGAGGCCAAGGATAAGTCTTGCAGTCACGTTCTGGATGACTTGCAGAGGTCATAGAGTAGAGGCAGGCATATTTAGAAAGAGGCTGTTGCATTAGTTCAGCTATGGAGACAGTGAGCATCTGGGGTAAGGAGCAGAAAGGAAGACTACCTCTGAGGAGGTGCAGCTGGTAGTGTGACTTCTTAGAGATGTCAGAGATGTGAGGAGAGAAGGAGAGTGTGGAGTCGAAGATGACCCCAAGGTTTTTAGCCTTGCAGGTGGGAGCAGGAAGAGGGGCAAGAGAGGCCGGCCAGAGAGCTACAGGAAAGGAGGGAGTGGGTGTGCCAATGAGGAGAATATCAGTCTTACTGGCATTAAGGGAGATGTCATTGGCAGCACACCACTCCTGGATAGCTGACAGACAGTCAGAGATGAGGGATGGGGAAGAGGTGGCCGAAGGTAGCCTGAAAATGAGCTGATTGTCAACAGCATAGAACTGAAAGTTGGGGCAGAGAGCGGCAATGCGGTGGGCAAGGAGTGCCAGGGATTGGGTGAACAGCCAGGGAGAGAGGTTAGACACCTGGGGGACACCACAGATAGAGAAAAAGATAGCAGAGAGGAAGGACCCAAGTTGGACCTGGGAGGGTCAGTCAGAGAGGAAGGACGTCAGCTACGTCAGGGTCTGACAGGTGATACCTAGGTTATCACAGAGAGAATTTAGCAGGATGGCATGGTTGATAGTGTCAAAGGCAGAAGAGAGATCAAGCAAGATGAGGACAAAGGGGGTGTTAGAGTCAAGGTTGGAGAGCAGGTCTTCACAGATGTTCAGGAGAGCAGTTTCCATGCTTCTGGCAGTTCTGAAGCCAGACTGATGGTTGTGAAGGCAACCAACAGATTCAGTGTGGAGATTAAGCTGGGAGGTGGCCAGTTTCTCCAGGAGCTTGCCCAGGAAGGGAGAGATGGAGATTGGGCGATAGTTAGCCAGGCAGAAGGGATCGGCAGAGGGTTTCTTTAGAAGATGGTGCACAAGGGAGTGCTTCGGAGGGATGGGAAGACTCCAGTGGTGAAGGAGTGGTTGCAGAAGTCAGCCAGGACAGGAGCCATGGTGTCAATGTGGTCCTTGATAGTTTTGGAGGAAGAGGGGTGAAACTGTTTTGACAAGACTTTCACAGATCTGACTTGTCTAGAAACCTTGTCTGCGGAGAACAGGGGAAAGGCATAGAAGGAGGGAGGAGGGGTGCTGCACAAGGGCAGGAGGAAGAGCAGGGAGTATAGGGAGGGAGGAGGGAGGAGGAGAGTGAGGACAGGATGTCCTGAGTTTTAGAGATGAAGTTAGAAGCCAGTGCCGTGCAGAAGGCCTGGGTAGGGACAGGAGAGGTAGAGGCTGTGGCAGGATTGGCCAGTTCCTTGCAGATTTTAAAGAGTTCAGCTGAGTTGTTAGATGCCACCGAAACGTGGGCTTGGATATGAGCTCTCTACTTGGTGAGGATAGAGAGCCGGTATTGCCTTTGGAGCAGGCGGCAGGCCAGTTTGTCAGAGGCTGTACAAGAAGCACGCCATTTCCATGCCATAAAACCCCTCCTGCATCTTATTCAATCGTACAGGTTCCGTTATTATTCCTACGCAGATGATACCCAAATTCTTGTCCGCCTTCACCTCACTCAGACTGAGACAGCCAGCAGCTTCAAAAGATGCCTTGAGGACTTGGGAGCCTGGATGGGGAGTAACTGGTTAAAGCTGAACGGCAGTAAGACTGAGGTCCTGGTTGCAGGTACTACATCTCCCCACCTGTTTTAGACCGCTGAGTTCTGGCCCTCTCCCCACCCCTGTTACATCGGTCAGAAACCTTGGTGTAAATTCTTCGGCATCCTTTTCAATGGATGAGCAGGTAGCAGCGGTATGTACATTCGGCCATTTCAAGCTCTGCATTCCTTGTGAGGTACTTTCTTTTGTTCTGGCAGCCTGCCAGGTGCCAGTGGTTGCCGATTTAGTTTTGAGTGTGCTAGACTATTTCAGTTCCCTTTACCTGGCCCAGAACCGCTATCTGATTAAGCCGCTTCAGCTACTGCAGAATGCGGCAGCCAGAGCAATCCTTCATTCTCCTTTTGGAACACATATGTCTCCTTTACTTAGTGCGGAATATCTGAAAACTAAGTTCTCGTGTTATGTACCTACTCGAGCCTTACACTCTCAATCAGCTCTCCTGGTAGCTGCACCCCATTACCGGCTTGCTGAAACTGGAGGATGGGCTTTTTCCGTATCTGCTGCAAAAGCCTGGAACGATCTTCCTTTTGCACTACGCAACACTATGATCACTTCTTGTTCCGACGGTTACTGAAAACAACTCTATTTAAATAAACTCTTGCCTTCTGTTAGAACGTCCGATCTTGCTATCTAGCACCAAAATGCCATAGGGTGTATGCACACTCTCTAAGTTTGGTTAACATAACATACAGAGAGCACATTGGATTGGTCAGAAAATGGTGCCGGCCCAAAGACATCCCTCTCCACATATACTGATTTTCATGCTGCTTCGATATACTCAGCTTTAAATGATTACGAAAGTAGTTAAAGAAAGTAAAATCTTATTTGGAATGGTGTCAAAATCTGTAATTACAGGATGTATGTAGAGCGACGGCTCATCACAGAGTTCCTGTCTTTTTGACCTGCTCCAAAAATCTTATTGCTAGGTATGGTCTGGTCCATCCTTGTACATTAAAGGTCACATTTTAAGAAAAAAACATCTGCCTATGATGATCCAACAGATCTTAAAAGCGTTATCAGATCATGCGGAGTGGAAGATATGGCTACTTGTGTACCTAGAAGAAACAAACAACATGCTACATCCAAAGTCATGACTTAACTTTGCATTTTTCCAATGCAGTATGTCTAGCACCAGTGGTTATCTTATTATCTTATTAGTGTATGGGCGGGAGAAGTAGTAGTGTCCTTCCCTCTTTTGTGCTGTGTCCCATCTCCCAGATGCACATTACTGCATGCATGTGTCTCAATTCTTCTCATGAGATCTCCCACAAGGGTCCTCTATATGTAATATGTTATCTTATTTTAAACTTTTTGTCTAAATAATTTACTGTCTATGTTACATCATCAAGAGTCACAGTCTTGTGTTTCCTCTGTGTTCCCTTGTGTTACCTGCCTATTATTGTAAGGCAATTGGGGAAATACACAGTGGAGTTGGCACACTGGTTTCCTTTCTTATTATACTTTCAAAAAGCTCTGCATAATTTATAGTATTATTTTGGGCGTTAAAAACTGAACAAGTGATTCTATAATCTTTTGAAATACATTTAAGTGTTTTTCATTGAACATCAAGCGGTCCAACAACCCCATCAAGAGACAAAATATCCTTACATGCTTGGCTAGATTCAAACCTCTATAGTATGTTTACAAGAAACACATGTATCGCTAAAGTAATCAAGGAGATGAAAAAAAGAAAAAAGTTGGAGAAGTGATACCAAGTAAATGATGGAAAACATGTAGTGGATATTCTTATCAATAAAGGGTTGAATTATAAAAATTCGGAGTCGAGAATCCGATGACAAAGGAAGACGGCTGATCGTAAAATTACAGATTGAATCTTAAATCATCTCAATCATCAATATTTATGTAATAACTAGCTCTGATCCTGTTTTCTGGTCTAATATTAGCTCCTTAACTGCTGAGGGTTTCCCTCCCAGTGCTCAGCCCTTTTTTGGACATTTCGGTATGTCGGCATTCAATCCCTTCTAACTTTTTTGTTATAAGTGATATCTTGACCAAATGTGCATCCTTTTCTCCACACAAGGATTTGTGGTTTCTTTGGGGGGGGGGGGGAGAAATAACAAAAAAGTGACCAAAGTTTGTGTTTTTTTATCTTCAGAAAATGGCAATAAAATAATGTATAAAGAATCCTGTGTTATTTTCTTTTCTTTTAAGCGCTAGGAACATAGGTTTGCAGTTATAAATTACAGTGCCCCCATACAACACTGGTTAAGAATATGGTCAAACCCCAGTGCATTGGTAACACAGTATGTAGTCAATGCCCTGTTATGCAATTCTGTTTGGCATAAAATACTACGGTTGAAGCACGTTTCAGATTGCATGACCAAGATAAATGCCCCCAGCCTTTTTAGACCAATAAACTTGCTGACTCGACAGGTTAGCAATGCTTATAAAAGCAACTTTTGCACTCTATTCAATGAAAAACTTAAACTAGCAGGGTTATTATTGGTCTCAAATAAGGAACAGCGCTATTGTCATGACAGTGGGCGCTGTACAAACATTACCTAATGCATAGTGACGTTCCAGCTGATCACTGGATACTGACTACGGCACGTTTTGTTTTCTTATTATTTCGTAAAAATACAGCGAGCTGGCATGGTCATGTCCAAATTTTAGAGGAGTGTCCATGTTGTGGTTTGCTCAGAGAGGACCTACTGCAGATATTGTTATCAATCTTGAAACAGTGGAAATTCAGCCAGTGTCGACCAGCGCTAATGTTTTTGCTTCAGGCAGAGCCACGTACTGTAGCTTGGGGTTTTCTTAACTATCTGCAGAGGGCCTGGAAAGGAAGAACATCTTTTCTAGAGACCCTTCTCTGAATGGACTGTTATTGGACAATTATTTTTAGTCATTATTGTATATGTATGTTTATGATGTTTTAGGCATGTTTCTGAGTCATTATGAGTGTTTTAAGAGTAGCTTTGTTAGTACTAATGTTGTTGTTTTTTACTGTGCTCATGTTTGATGTATTCTATCCAAATACACTTATTATTGATGTTGTTGAGTTCTGAATTCATCATTTTCCAAGCTTTCAAGAACAGGATGAGTGGAAAGAAAAACATTTTTTTCTCATAAGTGTATCTTCAGTGATGTTGGAGGTAGGCAACCCCCTGCCCCCTTTTTTAATAGGACATGCTTGCATGGAATGAAAGAGCAGGGTAGGAAAGCTCAGTGGGAACACAGAAATGCACACATTTTTGAAAAGTAGATACAAATACAATTCCAAGTTCAGGAAGGGGTCATTTGCACAAGTCAGGCAACAACTATGCACCCAGAATTCCAATAGTTTGCAAACAATTGGAAAAGTGACTGAAACAAAAGTATGTGCTGGACATGTTTGCACTAGTAAGGGTAATGGCTTCCATGAATATTGAGAAAAGCAATGCACTGCTACATTCCCCCGACTCCTCTAGTTAAACAATGACACATTTTTCATAAGGTTAAACAAAACAAGCAATACCACCACCCAAAAACCAAGCCATGCTACACAGTATTTTTATGCTGACGGACTAAACTGAGGTACTTAGCATTTGAAGATAAGGAAACCCAATGTGGTGAAGAATACCACGCCTACATTTTTTGAAAGAGCACAGGTGGACCTTTTGAGGGATAGGTGACTTCCACAGGTCACAAACGGAGAACCACATGCCTTTCTTAAAAGAAGACACCAGTGGGAATCCAAAGCGTTCACATTTGCATTTATCGCTCCAGAATTTATTACCCAGAATGCCCCTCAAAGTCCAAAATCTAGTAGAAAAAGCACAATTTTGAGACATTTGCCAGCAGGAAACCACCGAAACACGCATGCAATAACACATGTCCTACCTTCCCACACATGTCCCGATGAAAACGGTAACTTGCATGTGTGGATGCACTGATGTGTGCACTAAGAAAAAAGGCTAAACCACTGGTACACCGAACACCCTGGTAAAATGATATTTATTGTGTTTTAGCCTTCTGGACAAACTTCAGATTTGGGCCCGGATTGTTGCAGCCACCAAGGAAAACAGGGAACCTCATGCATTTCTGAAAAGAAGACATCCGTGGGAATACAAAGAGGTCTGACTTGCGTGTGTCACGCTACAATTTTTTACTCAGAAGGCCTTGCGAATTCCAAAATGTAGGGAGATTTGTGACTAGGAAATTACTGAAACACGCTTACAACGACACATGTCCTACCATCCCACATTCCAACAGGTGTCCCAATGAAAACAGTATCTCACATGTGTGGGTGCACGATCCTGGATGCACAGGGAAAAGGCTAAACTACTGGTACACCAATGGAGAAGACTGGATTTGGACTTCTGGATAACCTACATATTTGGGCCTGGCGTGTCGCAGCCACCAAGGAAAACGGAGAACCACATGCATTTTTTAAAAGAAGACACTCGTGGGAATCCAAAGAGTTCTCATTTGCATTTGTTGCTCCACAATTTATTACCCAGAATGCCCTTCAAATTCCAAAATGTAGTGGAAAAAGCACAATTTTGAGACATTTGCCAGCAGGAAACCACAGAAACACGCATGCAATAACACATGTCTTACCTTCCCACGGTCCCACAAGTGTTCAAATGAAAACGGCAACTTGAATGTGTGGATGCAGTTACATGTGCACTAAGAAAAAAGGCTAAACCACTGGTACAACGAACACTCTGGGAAAATGATATTTATTGTGTTTTTAGCCTTCTGGACAAACCTCAGATTTGGGCATGTGGTGTTGGGCATGTGGTGTTGCAGCCACTGAGGAAAACAGGGAACCTCATGCATTTCTGAAAAGAAGACACCTGTGGGAACCCAAAGAGGTCTCACTGGCATTTGTCGCTCCACATTTTATTACCCAGAATGCCCATCAAAGTCCAAAATGTAGTGGAAAAAGGACAATATTGACACATTTGGCACCAGGAAACCAAAGAATCACGCATTCAATAACACCTGTCCTACTTTCCCACGTTCTCGATGAAAACGGTAACTTGCATGTGTGGGTACAATGATGTGTGCACTAAGAAAAAAGGCAAACCACTGGTACACCAAACATCCTGGGGAAATTATATTTATTGTGTTTTTAGCCTTCTGGACAAACCTCAGATTTGGGCCTAGGGTGTTGGGCCTCGTGTTTTGCAGCCATCGAGGAAAACAGGGAACCTCATGCATTTCTGAAAAGAAGACACATGTGGGAATCCAAAGAGGTCTCACTTGCATGTGTCCCGCTCCAATTTATGACCAGAATGCCTTGCAAATTTCAAAATGTAGGCACAAAAGCACACATTTGAGACATTTGCGACCAGGAAAACCACCAAAACACGCCTGCAACAACACATGTCTTACCTTCCACATTCCCACAGGTCTGCTGATGAAAACAGTAAATCACACGTGTGGTTGCACTGATCTGGGCACAAAGGGAAAAGGTTAAACCTCTGGTACATCGAACACCCTTTCAAAGATTGGATTTGGCCTTATGGATAACCTAGAGAATATGGCCTGCCTTGTCACAGCCACCAAGGAAAACAGGGGACCACATGCATTTCTGAAGAGAAGACACCCGTGGGAATACAAAGAGGTCTCACTGGCATGTGTCGCAGCACAATTTATTACCTAGAATGCCCTGCAAATTCAAAATGTAGGGGAAAATCACAATTTCAAGACATTTGCAACCAGAAAACCACTCAAACACGTGTGAAACAACACATGTCCGACGTTACCACAGGTGTCACAATGAAAACTGTACCTCACATGTGTGGGTGCACTGACCTGGGCTCAAAGGGAAAAGGCTAAACCACTGGTACACTCAACGACCCAGGGAGACGATATTTATACTGTTTTTGGCCTTATGGACAACCCACATATTTGGGCCTGGGGTTTTGCAGCCACCAAGGGAAATGGGGAACCCCATGCATTTCTGAAAAGAAGACAACCGTGGGAATACAAAGAGGTGCCACTTGCGTTTGTCACGCTACAATTTATTACTCAGAATGCCTTGCAGATTCCAAAATATATGGAAAAAACAGAGACATTTGCAACCAGAAAACTGCAGAAACACACGTGAAACAACACATGTCCTACCTTCCCATGTTCCCATAGGTGTCTCGATGAAAACAATACCTCACATGTGTGGTTGCGCTGACCTGGGAGCAAAGGGAAAAGTCTAAACAACTTGTACACCGAACGCCCTGGGGAAGACTGGATTTGGCCTTCTGGATAACCTATAGATTTCGGCTTGGCGTGTCGCAGCCACCAAGGATAATTGAGAACCACATGCATTTTTCAAAAGAAGACACTTGTGGGAATCCAAAGAGTTCTCATTTGCATTTGTTGCTCCACAATGTATTACCCAGAATGCCCTTCAAATTCCAAAATGTAGTGGAAAAAGCAAAATTTTGAGACATTTGCCACCAAGAAACCACAGAAACACTCATGCAATAACATATGTCTTACCTTCCCACGTTCCCACCAGTGTTCCAATGAAAACGGTAACTAGAATGTGTGGGTGCACTTACGTGTGCACTAAGAAAAAAGGCTAAACCACTGGTACACCGAACACCCTGGGGAAATGATATTTATTGTGTTTTTAGCCTTCTGGACAAACCTCAGATTTGGGCATGTGGTGTTGGGCCTGTGGTGTTGCAGCCACCGAGGAAAACAGGGAACCCCATGCATTTCTGAAAAGAAGACACCTGTGGGAATCCAAAGAGGTCTCACTGGCATGTGTCGCGCCACAATTTATGACCCAGAATGCCTTGCAAATTTCAAAATATAGGGAAAAAAGCACACATTTGAGACGTTTGTGACCTGGAAACCACTGAAACACGCCTGCAACAACACTTGTCCTATCTTCCACGTTTCCACAGGTCTGCTGATGAAAACGCTATCTAACATGTGTGGGTGCACTGAACTGGGCACAAAGGGAAAAGGCTAAACCTCTGGTACATCGAACACCCTGTCGAAGATTGGATTTGGCCTTCTGGATAACCTACAGATTTGGGCCTTGCTTGTCACAGCCATCAAGGAAAACAGGGGACCACATGCATTTTTGAAAAGAAGACACCGGTGGGAATCCAAAGAGGTCTCACTGGCATGTGTCGCGCTACAAGTTATTACCCAGAATGCCTTGCAGACTTAGGGGAAAAACTAAAGTTC
The DNA here is from genome assembly GCF_040938575.1 of Ambystoma mexicanum. NCBI lineage: Eukaryota > Metazoa > Chordata > Amphibia > Caudata > Ambystomatidae > Ambystoma > Ambystoma mexicanum. The sequence goes on from NC_090930.1 coordinate 698,761,446, forward strand.
AAGACATTTGCAACCAGCAAACCACACAAACACGTGTGAAACAACACATGTCCTACGTTACCACAGGTGCCCGATGAAAACTGTACCTCACATGTGTGGGTGCCCTGATCTGGGCTCAAAGCGAAAAGGCTAAACCACTGGTACACCGAACAGACTGGGGAGACGATATTTATAGTGTTTTTGGCCTTATGGACAACCCACAGATTTGGGCCTGGGGTGTTTCAGCCACCAAGGGAAATGTGTAACCCCATGCATTTCTGAAAAGAAGACACCTGTAAAAATTCAATCAGCCATAACTTGCGTGAATCGTGACACAATTTCCTAGCCACACTGTACTGAATGTTTCACCCAAAATACACAATTTTCACACATTTTCCCCTGGGAAACGACAAAAACACATGGGCAATAACACAGATTCTATGTGCCCAGGTTTCCACATACGTCCTGATGAAAGCCAGACCTCACATTCATAAGTGTGCTCACCTGGCCGGAAACGGGTAAATCATCCATATGCCAAGTGCTCTGGGAATACAAGAATCACTGTGCATTAGCCACCACCCCCTGTTTTTCCTCTTCAAGCCCTTTGGCCAGCACCTTTGCTCACTCTCCTCATGCAGTTCATAGTGCAACATGACACCTATGGTTGGTTTTAGCACAATAAAAAAAGGAACTTGTGAGCAACAAAGCCGCCTCAAGGTACCAACTGCCTTACTGGCCATTCATACACCTTTCGTGTCTGCCATTCATACAATTGTCATCCATTTCAGCAGTTGCACCACTACCAAATCGCCAGCTCCACAGCAACCATATATGCACACTCATAGCAAGTGGACATCCACTCACATGGCAACCTCATCTCCAGGTAATGTAATTCACACCAACTTCATGTATTTGCATATAAACTGTACCTGCATTCAACAGTCCTGTCCCACCAACCGTATTTGTGCACTCATAGCAAGTGGACATCTGCTCACATGGCAACCTTGTCTCCAGGCAATGTCTTGCACACCAACTTTATATTCACATTACACCTCAACACCCTCTCCCTCAGCTTTCACAGGGAATTTCCAAACCCATTCCATCTCCCCCTCCCCATTTCCAAATAATACTGGGACAAGGAAGAGTCAACCGCGAGCAGCGAAGATTACCCATTGAAGCAACATGGGGAAACTAAGGGAAACCTACTATAGAAAGAACTCAAGTTGTCCCACTAAAGAGTCAGGCAGGGTCAGGCATTTGATAATGACTACTCACACCCGACTCTGCTTGCCTGTTTGATCATCTATAATAGGTGTGGTTTTTCACAGAGGAATGAGCAAGCTGGAAATGGTGTCTGGACCAGAGAGGCCAAGGAGCAGAGTGCAGCTGGACCTGAAGCCTGGAGGAGATTGGTGAGCCAAGACGCTGGCCAGGTGTTTGTAAGGGGCTGCAGTATTGCTAGGGAGCCGTGTCTCAAAGGAGCCGCAGAAAGGCTTCCTGCGTCCTGCTGTTGGCGGTCGGAAAAGTGCTGATTCCCTTGCAACTTGCACCTGTCCCAAGGGTGCCTGAGGGGCAGGTGGTGAGACCTTGACCTCAACCCTGTGTATCCAAAGGTACTGCTCATCAATGTGACGCTGCCCGGTGAGTTTCATGTCAGTGAGAGAGAAACTCAGGAATGGGCGGTTTACTGGAGCAGAAGAGAGACACAGTTGGTAAAGCTGCATGGAGTGGAAAAGCGAGAGAAAGCTTGTAAAGCGGCAGCGAGAGGAAAAGTGAAACAAGCGAGAGATCACTTGTAAAGCGGCATGGATACAAAAGTGAAAGAAGCGAGAGAAAGCTTGTAGAGTGGTAAGGAGCAGAAAAGTGAAAGGAAAAATGAGAAAGACAGAAAGCACAAGATATAGATAAGGAAAGCAACAAAAGGAAAAGGTGAAGATGGAAAGTAAAGACATTAAGAAGGTGCAAGTGTGCACGAGAAAGATAGGAAGGTGAAAGTGTGCACGAGAAAGCAAGGAAAGTGCAAGTGTGCACAAGAAAGCAAGAAAGGTGCAACTGTGCATGAGAAAGAAGCAAAGGAAACAAAGGAAAACAAGAAGGGGTACAGGAAGCACCTGAAGGTGGAAGGTTAAAAAAAGAAGAGTAAGGAATAAAGAGAGGCGCTGAATATCAGAGTGGTCTTGCTTAGGAGGAGCAAAGAGCCTTACATTTTTGAAAGTCTCTGATGCTACCCGCTGTATGGATTATATGTGAAAGAACTATATATGAGAGAAAGGTACATCCTGGCAAGCTGAAATTGTATTTCAAACTAAAAGGGCCCTAAGCTCAGGGAAAGGAACCATGAAAGGCTTAAACTGAACTTGTGTTTGAATCCGAGAAAGGCCTAAACTTTGGAAATGGAACCCTGAGAGGCCTGATAAAGTTGAATACTTATTGGTTTGTGATACCAAAGGAGTTAAAGCTTGGGGAAGGGAACCCTAAGAAGCTTCAGAGGAACTCTGCAGATTTTGTTCGGTTATGTTTTGAACTTGGAAGAGTTAAAGCTTGGAGAAGGGAATCCCAAGGAACATAAGACTTTGAAAGTGTTTGCGACTACTGCACAAACTGTGGAGAAGGTCTTATAAACAGCCCCTTTTTATTGAACTCATTTTTGTGAACTGACCAACCTACACCTCATGAGAAGACCACCTTAAACAAACCTTGGTTTCCTATTTTCTGTTAAACCACTATATATTTTCTTTTAAGAGACTTCCTAACACATTTTGTCAAAGAGTAAGGACAAGCATAGGTTTAGACACAGACAGATATTTACCTTGGACTTTCAGACTTAGACTGCCCTTAGAAACATCAATTAAGGGAACCATCCCTTTAGTGATAGTTGCAGCTATGCATTACACCAACCCAGGAACCTTAGTAAATAAAGGTTTCGAAACTAACATCTTTGTGTCCGTGTCTCTCTAGATAACATGCCTGACTCACAGTCCCTCTGTAGGAATGATGGGTATTTCAGAAAATCACTCTATCTTTTTATGATACAAAACAAAACTCAGCTTTAGGCAGAGGGGTGGCCTGGAAGGTCATTGGGCCCAGTACATCTGAGTATCCTTCCTTCCTTGTTTTTTACACCCACCTTGTATGGTTGTGTCTTTGTGGGTGTAGCAGGAATATAATCAGCAAAGTGTTGTCCTTTTAATCTGGCTAAACCCTCTACTTCTGCAAAGTTGGAAGTTGGTACATGGACAACGGTCAGCGAATTTACAACTGCTCTTTCAAAGTTCAAAAATATCAGTTTGTTTTCTGGAGCACCATATCCAACATAAGCAATGTATGTCGCTTCATGTATAAGGTGTACTGCTAACTTCTTGTACCACATACAAGACTTGCGTGCTGCATAGTAATTGATCTGTTTTATCTACGCCCCCCATAAACCTGTTGTAGTCTAGAATATACTTGAGCTTCCACAATTGCTGAGTCTGCCCCTGCACAGTGACAAGTGAAGTACTTTCATCGTGAATAGTACTCAGTATGTGCACATCCCTTTTGTTGCAGAATTTCCCTGCCATCAGTTCATCACGCCGCATGCCATACATGCTCCCTTGTCGAGCTTCTTACAAACAAGCTGTCTCTGGAAGCCTTTGCGGTTACTGTGGATTGTACCACATGTCAGTGTGCCCTCATTGTACAATTCCTTGAACAGTGGTATTCACATGTAGAAGGTGTCCACATACAAATGGTGACCCTTGTGGAACAATGGTGTGGCAAGATCCCACACAATCGTTGCACTTTTCCATACATGGACTGGGCATCCCAGAGGGTTTATGTTTGAGTATTTTCTAATGTAGACTCTCATGTTGTAGGCATACCCAGTGGCACTTTCACATAACATGTAAACCTTGATCCTATATTGTGCTCTGATGCTTGGAATGTGCTGCTTGAACATTAGCAGGCCTTTGAACAATACAAAAGATTCATCAATGAATATGTTCTGGCTAGGAACATAGACCTACGAAAATTGCAGTGCAAAGTGCTTGAGTAATGGCTGAATTTTGAATAGCCTATCACAATTTGGGTCACTACTTGGTAATGCTGATGAGTTGTCATTGAAAAGCAGCACACAATTGTTTCAATGCTAGGAAACGATCTCTACTCATTCTTGCTAGATGAAAAGGGCTTGCAAATAAAGCTTCAGTACACCAGTACAGTGAGATAGATGGCTTCCTCACTATTCAGATGAGCAGAGTGAGACACCAAAATGTTCTCATCTCAACACACATAGTTGGAACCAAAGAGTGTATTCTGGAATGGGGTTTCAGATTGGCAACCTGTGCCCTCAAGAACTGTTTAGCATACTGATTGGTTTGCTGAACCATATTTGAAATTAACCCATCATCCTCAAACTCTCAGGCTCTTACTCCACTGACTCTAAAGCCATTGCTGCCATCTACTCCGTCATCCACTCCAGGATGAGTCAGAACTTTATGGAATTGAATGCCGATAAAACAGAGATGTTCATTGCCGGATCTAGTCACATGTTAAAGAATCTCTCTGAGGAATATGCGTCATTTACGATTGCCAATGTCTCCATTCCGGTGGCTCAAAGCGTTAAGACCCTTGGTGTTACTATCAACTCCGAAACTCTCAATGCGCCAAAAATGTGGCCATATCCGAGCATCCTGTAGCTGGATTAACAGGTAACTGTGCGCAATGCGTCCATTTTTTATCTTTTAGCAATATGTCTCTTCTTGCATCTGCCCTTGTAAACTCCAGGTTGGACTATTGAAACAGGAAAGAGAGGGTTTTGGCAGTGGTGGACAGTTGAGGTTAGGCACCCTAACAGGGAATTGGATGTGTTAGGCGGCTGCAGATGGGAGCTAGTTATGGGCACCCTGACAAGGTGTCCATGTCAAGGACTGTGATAAGAGTGAGTTTGCTACCATTAACTGCGCACACAAACACAATTAGTGAAAACCGAAAGGTGAAGGAAGAAGAAAGGGAAAAATATATTGATCAGGAGAGCAGGAACCAATTACCTGCCAACAGACTGGCTCCATAGATACAAGCTATATTAACCATATTAACATAGATAGAGGCTGCAATGGTCAATATGTTTTTCCCTTTCTTCTTCCTTCACCTTTTGGTTTTCGGCTGATTGTGAGCAAATTGCTGCACCCACACCGCACTACTATGATATTATACAATGCAGCCCATAGAAGGTTTCACACCCAAAATAGCCGCCCCTATGTGTCGCTTGGCTCCGGGCTAGATTGGGTAGCAGACGGCACATGCAATTTGTTAAAACAGGAGCCCAGTTTACATGCGCGAGGCTCCTGTTCTCTACAGTATGCGTGGAAACACCAGTAAGCAAAGGTTTTTCGCGCAGACCCCTACAGACTTGCATTGTCTAGGGGCCATGCGCACGTGATTGTCTCGCATATTGTGAGCTCCAATTAAGACCACTAATCAGGTCATTTGTCTTTATCTCCCCATTACTTTTGTGCCGCGCTCATGCCGTTCCTTTTAGTGTTGACAACTGCCTTTTTCAACACGGATAGAGCCATCTCGCAATTGCGACTATATAGGTATGTCATTACATGGTTAAATTTCTATCATGCAATTTGTACACCCATCAGGGGTAAGAAATACATCTTTATGCTTACAGTGGAGCCGGGGATTGAACCCTGTACTTTCAATTGTCAATTAGACAACTACATAGGTAAGATCTATACAGTTGCTTTTTCTTATTAGTTGCACCTAATTAGGCATAATTATTTGTCATACGGTCCTGATTATTGGTTCTTGTTCTTGTTCAATTTTCCTGCCTTTATTATTAGATATTTGACTCAAGCATCGTCAAGGTAACAATTGTCTTTAGTTGTTGTAAATTGGTTTTGGAATATTATGACATAATGTGTGACCAGGTTGTGCTCCTATCATTGAAATTGTTAATGTTCTGCTTTTTTTCTTTCCATGTACGGCAATTGTCTTTAACTTTTGTCAAACTTCATTGACCATCCATCCCAATATCCTTTTATGAATTTCTAATTTATTATGTCTTGATTTTTAACCTTGTTTATTTTGCACAACCTATTTCGATGATCTATATATTGTGTTGGGCTATTATGTTGTTTTGCAACCAACACCACTATGCCACTATTGTTTTAGGCCTGGATGACCCTACATTTTGGTTGTTTTTTTTGTAATTGTGTTTAATATGCACATATCCATGTTAATAATGTTGCAGCCCTGGAAGAAGAGCGTTGCTGCTTGAAACACGTGCCGCTGTTTTGATTTGTATTAAATAACGCTCAATCGAGTTTCACTAATTGTGTTTGTGTGTGCAGTTAATGGTAGCAAACTCACTCTTTTCACAGACTATTGAAACAGTCTTCTAGCAGTCACCACTGCTGGCAACATCGCTGCCTTGCAGATCACTCAAAACAGCGCAGTCAGAGTCGTGCTGGGTCTACCTAGGCACTTCTCTATAACAGAAGCCCAGACGAAACTGCACTGGCTTCCCATCAAGCACAGGGTATACTTTAAGATACTCACTCTTACTTTTAAATACTTGAACAACTCTGCACCCATCTACTTGACACAGTGCATCCAGCGCTATGTCCCTGGTCATTCACTCAGGTCTATTGAGCAGGTCAGGCCCAGTCAGCCTCGCTTTCACTCAGTCAAATTTGGAAAAACCAACTTCAGTGTCGCTGCGCCCGCTCTATGGAAATCACTCCCTCTTCACCTTAAGAGCTTCACCTCGGTTATATTTAAAAAGAACCTTAAGACTCATCTCTTTAACACACCCTAGTCCCCAGACTAGCTTGTTACCTTCTTCTTGTCTCTGATTTTCTCTGTTTCTACTGATTGTCCCTGTCTTGTATTGTTTAGTGTGCACCTTGAGGCTTGCGGGCGATTTGGCGCGTTATCAAGAATTAAAATAAATAACTAAAATAAATAAATCCTCAAAATGCTTGAAAAAGGCAATAGGTGTTCAAAACCATCTGTATTCTCTGTGCACCCCGATACTGCAGTAAAAGGTGGCACACAGGCTGAGCCATTGCTGGAGTTACCCAGTCCGACTCATCAGCCATATCATGAATTGGAACATTCCGCGCATTTCCTGCATGTTCCCTCAAGCTTGTAGGTGAACTTTGTTTGGAAATTGCCAGATCTATCTATCTATCTGTGCTCTTGTATTGCGCCACTAACCCTGAGGCCTCAGCGCGCACACAGGAGAGAAACAGACAACGAAGAACATAGAGTATAACAAAGGACGACAAGGATGGTAGGAACAAGACAGACTCTACCAAAATCAGGAGTCATGGGATGTTATGAAGCAGACACGATAAGAGTAGTGTCAATTGCAAAAGGGTAAGGGGGCCTTACCCATGACCTAGATCAAACAAGAAGGTGTTCAGTTGTTTCTTGAAGACAATTACTGAACTGATATTGGCCAGATGTTTTGGCATGGAGTTCCACAGGGTGGGTGCCTAGGAATTGAAACTGGCTCCTCCAAACCTCTTCAGCGTAAACATGGATTGGAACAAAGAAATGTTGCCACTGGATCGTAATAAACGACCATCAGGTTTCTTTTTTAACCTGGTCTTGACGTATGATGGGGCCTTGCCATTCAAGCACTGAGGTGCATGTACCCCTTTGTTCTCTTCCTCATCAGATGAGGAAGAGAACAAAGAACTATCCTCAACCTAAAGCTCACTTTCGGATTCTACTGCATGCTCACTCTCAGAAGCAGATTCTGTTTCAGATTCTGCATCTGGTTCTGTGCCTTGCTCTGACTCAGACTGAATCAATACGTTGAGAGCCTGCTCACCAGATATGTGACGTGGAGCCATGAAAACTGTGCTGCTCTAAACATTTACTTTCCAAAGAACAGATAAAGACTGAAACACCAAGTAACTTTGCTTTTCAAAGTAAGAAAACTACTATAGTAATTGGTCTTGAATGACATAGACCAAGACCACACAATTACGCCAAATTGTCCAAAAATTGCTTACAAAATGTAACAGCCCTCTAAAATGTAATCTACTCTAAACACGCCAAATAAAAAGGAGTACTAATTTACTAGCGCTTACGTGAAATGCAAAAGTATAGCTCACTGCTTAATTACTAGTGGTTAGAATGCAACAACACACCTATAGCTAAAATAAAGAACTAAGCAAGATGTCATCTTTACCTATACAGTAGACAAATACAAGTGTGGGGAAGAGGATGGAACCCACACTGACAACTCAAAGACAGCCACCATGCAGTGAACCTTCCAATCCCCCATGGGGTGCAGGTGGGTGGCAAATGCAGGTGAGAAACATCATTGCAATGCATTTCTAAATGGGTGAGGTGAAAAGGCAGACAGGCACTGGACGCAGAAAGTGAAGATGTGGAAAGTACATGGCAGACCCATTCAAGAAAATTGCTGGCACCCTTTCCACAAAACCCCTTGCTCATTCACATGGGGTAGTGGATGGTTGGGGGAAGCTCACAAGCACTGCATGACTACACTGCCCAGCAAGTGGAAGTAAACTACAAAATATGGCAACGCTTTGGACACAAATAGGCAGCACCGATATATTGGATACATTGACAGTCCACCCAAACAAAGTACAATGCAGTTGCTAACAAGTCAGAGTCTCACTGTCAACAGATTTAGTCACCATTTTATTATCATGTCACACAACCCAGTAAGTACATCAATTATTGGGAATTCCCCTCATCCTCCAACATAACGTCTGGGCAAGCTTACTTATGTTCTCAATGAAAACATCCATGCCTCTCTTAGATAGATGCACTCCATCTCTGTGAAACACCAATTTACCTTTGATAAAACCATGGTGAATTGTCTGAATTGGTGAATTGTCTGACCATGGTGTCTTGGTCAGTTTTGCTAGCTCATCATTAAGTTTCCTCAGTGAGGAGTTGATATCCTTTTCCTTCCCTGGAGTTCTTCAATCCCTCCTTGGAATCATTTGAGACCAAGCCACCACTGTGTTTGGGAACCTAAGCGAAATCCACTCTAGTTCCTCCAGTTCATCCATAAGTAGCTCCCATACCCCTCTCTGTCCCAAAGAAACCATGTTGTTTGCTCCCAGATGCAGAACAATCAAGAATGGAGCTGGAACTTATCTTTTGGCCTGGGCATCACAGATGAGTCCTCTGAGCTGGTGAAGGTGCATTCCCGCGACACCAAACCATTACAATGACACACCATCCCTCTGAGACCCAGATGTTCTTGAGCCTGTGAAATGTGCTACTGCCTTTCGGCTGAAAGAGTACCCAACAATCCATACAACTCTCTTCAGGAAATGCAAAAAGAAAAGCTAACATTACAAATGTAGTTCATCCATTAGCACCGCAAGTGCATTCACACATGTCTCTTGCAACAATTCCAGACACACACTTCCCCCAATATTATAAGCATTTCACATGTGAGGGAACACTGTGTACATCACTTCAATGTTATTATATAATTGACACCAACTTTTCAGGGAAAGAGGTGAAGGAAACATTATGTCATCTTGGGCAAATGTCACAGATGTGCTGGCCTAATTGTAATCAGTGGAGGTTTCTGTTCCTGTGGCACACTGTGTGTTCTTCAAGGTGGTAAGGAGATTTGCACATACTACACCGTGATACAGAGGGATCAGGGCACTTAAATGGGAGAGAGATACTGCAAGAAAGGAGGACTAAGCCTCAGTTAAGTATCCATGGCTACCACTTCTCAGGGCACTGTACAATATGCATTGGGTTGATGGCCCAAAAGCTCAACGGCTGTCCTGGGGAACCCCCTGCAGGTCCCCCTTCGCTGCCCAGAGGGAAATGCTGTGATGTCCCAGGGACAGGGATGCTGCTGGGGCTCACTACGACCATCCCTAGGCTTGGGGAGGGTCAACCAACATGGGAGACAGGCATCCAAGGCCTGGGGTAGAACCCCCAACCATCCTGGAGCTCTGGCTGGGCTGTGTTACAGCTTTTCCCTCCAGTGAGAGATGGGGACCCTGCCAGGGGTCCCGGCAAATGCCACTCGCCACTGGACTTTTGGACGGTTGACCCACATGGGAGACAGGCGCCCAAGGCCAGTCACATCGGTCCCGGCCATTCTAGAGCTCTGGCTGGGCTGCGTTACAGCTTTTCCCTCTAGGGAGGGATTGGGGGCCTGCCCGGGATCCCTGGCACCACCGCTGAGCTTGGGGACGGTCAACCAAAATGATGACCATTCTGATAAAAGGAAAGACCTCCATACCAAGTGTGTATTTCATGCTCAAATGAAACGAACATCTGCATTACTAGCACAGACATGTTTGACAACGTGGAGGGCATTATTGTGTTCCCAAAATGCAGTTTGTATGCTAAGCAGCAAGCATCCTTTATTCAGGGCACACAGATAGTTCTACAATTACCTCTGCATCACCTGTTCCTGCTCACACCACTGACAATCCACCCCCTTTATAATGTACAATAAGAACAAAAAAGACATTTTGTACTACTTACATAAGACAACAAAACCTTCAACGTCAAAGAGTAGGCTGTGACAACTGTAAATGAAAGGAAACAAAAACATTTTCATCTGTGGTAAGCTCAGCAAAAGTGCATCCAATATTTCGTGCTGCAATCTACAAACCTTTTCATTCCTTGGGGCAGATTAATGGTACATAACATTCATCTTCCACCAAGGAAGGCTAAACTACAAACTGTACTTACTTCATGCCTGATGGAAAATGGGGAGGAGGGCAAGTGACCATTGCTGCATCCTGGGGTTGGCAAAATGGTGGCCCAAACCTCCAAACTGCCCTTCCAGGGGAACAGGAATGTTCTGCCACTCTGATGTGGCATTTCGTGGCCTGACCCTGCAATTGTGGCCAAGCCCACTGAAATACCCTCCAACGCACAGAGTACGAATTGGGCCGTAACAAGATGGAACTGCGCTCTGGCAAAAAGTGTCTTGGTGAATGTCTGGTCTGTGTAGGCAAGAGCCCCCAGGCCCCCACACCTCTAACAATCCAGCCCCAGTACCGCCACAATTCCCCCCGTATAATGTACACTGATGAAAAAAGCAGATTCGGTACTACTTACATAACAAAGGAGAAGCAAACACACTGAAATGCACACAGCCCAAACCTGTAAATGAAACAAAAAACGGTGATTATCTGTGGTCAGCCCAGCAAAAATACTTCCAAACTATCATGCTCCTATCTTTGCTCACCAGCCCAAGCTCATACAATGAAACTGTCCAAAGCTGTACACATGTCGTATGCTTTTCACGCATTTTACCATCAGGGTGACTATTGTGATAGAGTAAATGAGCACGATAGCCAGAGTGCGTTGCATGTTCTGAAGGATCTGAAGGAACAAATGTTTGCATCACTAGCACACACATTTCTGACTAACCCTCCCCTACTCGAGCGCAAACACATGGAAAAGTATATGTTTTACTTTGCACAAGCATAGCACATATAGTTCCATGTATTTGTGCTGCTGAGTAACGGGTGGTAGTCACAAAGGAATGTGCTAGTAATAAAAACTCCTGAGGGTTTTCCCTTCCATTGCTGATCCTTTTTTTTTGACATTTCGGTATGTGTACATTCTATCCTGTGGATTATTTTTATCCACACCTCTGCGCCACACAGCACCCTTTTTCCAATGGGGAAAGAAAATTGTCAAAAATGGAGGCAATAACCCCTGTGCGCACTGAATCTGCAAAATTGTGAATGGTCCATAACCACCAAAGAGCTGCACACCCGGCCACATACACAGACAAAGTGGTGTAAAAGCAGGAATCACTGCTGTCATCTGTCATCTGTCACTTGGAAAAACCTACATAAGGGCTAAAATCCGAAAATCCCCCTAAACACAGCTCTCTAATCAATGGCATCTTTCAAAGTGCTGTTTTGGCGCTAAATTCTCTCACCTTTCCAGTGAATTATTGAAAGGAAAAGGGTGCTGAAACCAGGGATTCTCCACGCAGTCAGAGGAATCCAGGCATCACTGCCTGACAACTGCCTAAAGAAATAGGCTGTTAAACACAGCTCAAATGTACTTTCTTTGTCCTGAAAAATTGCAAAATCCACTATTTCAAGCATGTTTGTGAAGGGCTAATTCTTTTAAAATGTTTAAATCCTTTTATAAACTGTGCTTATATTTTATATGGGAAATTAAAAGACTTTAATGTCAAGGGGTCCAGTTTGGGACCAATCCACAATGTAATTCTGATCTGACAGCCTGGCCTGGGAAAACTGACATCTCTGCTTAACCGCCTTGCTGATCCAATTCCGATAGTGTTGCCCTGCCGCCGGTAGACCAGATCCAATTCATTTACCAGAGCTGACGGTCCAATTTAATAAATTCTTCTGTAAGTATTAACAGGAAGAACAGTGACCCTTAGTATATTTGCATTGTATCATCCCTATCTCAACCCATCCCATTTTAAATTCAGAACTCCAGTATTGTTAGAATCCTTCTTGCGCTGATTGTCTCACCTGTGTTCCAAAACCATAACTCTCTAGTGATTTTGAATAAGTAAAGTAAATTCCAGGAAGAGGTGGAGTATCCACAACAGGACGGGGTACGCTGATCATGTGACAGTAAGATCCATCTGTAGCATTCGCTTTTTCATAGTCGTAATATAGTGTAATCAAACACATCTGTAGTTTTCAAAAGCACATTTCTGTTTTCATTTTTGCACCTATTTTGCAAAAACGCCTCTCACTAAAATCTCAATAACACCCTCAGTTTTAAAGATAGAAACGAAATTTGAACTCTCACGGATACCTAACAACCTTAGCTATTTCCACAACTAAAAACCGCATCAGTGTATTTGACCCGTTATTCTTCATTATCGCATAGTAAAAGTTTGCTGCAAATTTGCAAAATTCCCAAATTTACACGTGTCAGTTCCCCATTTCAAAGTGATTTTTCAATCCCATCCTAATCTCAAGTGTGTATTATTGTTTATATTAAGGCTCATGTATGTCAGGACCTGATTAGTGTTGCTTTCTTTAGAACTTGTCTCCAATTAAGCAGTTTTGCAACCTTTTGCAGTATTCCACCAAGCCATTTTCACCTGTCATTGCAAAGTGTCATTTACCAAAATAAGGTTTTCTCTCTTGTGTGGGAGGGAGGATTGCCTATAACTCTAGACATTGTATTTAATTCCTGAAAACCTGCTAGTTACTCACATTGATGTAGGATTGCTTATTTGTATTTAAACAAAACTTTTCAGGGGGAACATTAACCTAAACATTATCTGTGTGCAAAACAAAGTGTTCCTTTTCCCTGTGTTTTCTATTTTGCCTCCTAATAAGTGAATTCTATTGCTTTGCTTATTTCTGAATTCTATTGTCACCCTTTGGGTGATTACTGCCCATATATATCTATATTAAACCTATGTGTGATTGAATATTAAATAAATAAATACATCTTTACCTTTACAAACTAGCCTGATACCTGGTTCAGTGTGACCTGTTGGGTATTTCTAGAAGGGTGCAATATGAGTGGTATATCATTCAGAATATTTAACTTATAGGCAAAAATAAAATAAGGGTTTCATTTGCGCACTACATGCTAGGCGAGACTTGGGTGTGTGCCTGATTGAAATCCTTTACAATCCCTTGTAACATTTTTGTTACAAGTGATAGCCTGGACACATTTGTACCCTTTTCTTCCCACATACAGATGTTCATAACACCACCAAGGATTTGTGGTCTGCTGTAGCGGGGTGTGAGGAAATTATGTTTTTTCCAGAAAATGGCAATACAATGATGTACAAAGAAGCCTGTGGTTGTTTTCTTGTACGAGCTAGGAACAAAAGGTTTGCAGTTCTGAATTCACAAATTTCCAAGCTTTCCTGAACAGGCCGGAGTTGAATTTTCTTTTGTGTTCTCCATAAGTGTACTGTTGGAAACCCAACGGTACTCTCGCTCCTTCTCCCTCTGGAGTCTATGCTGAGGTAGCCAGGGGATGGCCATAGCTGTTGGATCCAGAACTTAGGGATGGACAGGCAGAGGAGGATCACCTGGGTGGAGGGTCCTTGGGAATTGGGAGTGGGGTATCTACGGGTGAGATGCAGTATCACCCTTTTACTACAGACAGTAAATCTACCCTTTTCCCTCCCACTACCTCTTTAGGCTGTGGTAAAACATCTCCCCTCATTTTCCCACATGTAACATTTATTGCCATTGAGACATGGAATTCCCCTTCACCCAATTATCTATCACCCTACTCTCTATCAGCCTTTGCAGGGTATTGTAAATCCTATCCTATTTCCTCCTCCCCAATTCCAACTTGGACGAAAAAGAGGCAACCATGAGTGATGATGATTACCCATAGGAATAACAGTGTGAAGGGAGAAGCCTACTACACTCCACCATTAGGCTATTCCATTAATGGTTTCAGGCGAAATCAGGCACTTAACAGCCATCCTGGACACCTGCACTCTATTGAACACCACTTCAGGATTGACCAGGAGAGAAGGGGTCCAAAGGGTCAGACATGTCTTATTAATTGGCCAAATGAAGCCTAGGCAACCGCGGCTAAGGACTCGCACCTGCTGGCCCTTCACAGGCTTCAGGTGTATAAAAGGTTGGGGATTCAAGAGTGCAGTGAGAAGCTGCTGGGAGTCCAGAAGGGGATCCCTTCTCAGTCCCAAGCCAGTTTCGAAACCAAAGTGGAGAGATCTGGGGACATTGTTTGGACCAGAGAAGCCAAGTAGCAGGGAGCAGCAGGAATGACAGCCCAGAGGATAATCGCATGCCGAGACACTGGCCCGGTGTTTGTGAGGGGCTGCAGCATGGCTAGATAGCCGTATCTCCAGAGAGTCGGAATGAAGCATCCTGTAGGCTGCCATTGGCGGTCGGACATTGCTTGTTCACTTGGGACCTGTGCCGGCCCCAAGAAGGTCTGAGGGGCAGGTGGTGAGACCCTTCATAACTAGAGGGACCGGGAGAGAGACTGGGAGAGAGAGACTCAGGAGCATGTGGCTGACTGAAGCAGAGCAGGCAAGAGGAATGCATAAAGCGCCATGGAGCGGAAACGAGGAAAGAAATGAAAGGAAAATAGTAAAGCAATATAGATTGAAAGAAGAGTGACACGATCAAGAGAAAGCAAGACAAGCAGAGCCTGCAAAGGGTGCAATGTTAAAGAACTTTAATAAAGAGGTCACAAGTGATCCAAAATGAGAGGGAATGGTGCAAGCGACCTGGCAGACAGGAACGTGTGCAAGTGTGCATGGGAAAGCTGGAAAAGGTGCCAGTAGGCACAGAAAGTTAAACAGAGTGCACAAGAAAGCTGGAGAATGTGCCAGAGGGCACAAAAAGGACAAGGAAGGTGCAAGTGTGCACAGAGGAAGTTAATGAAGGTGACAGTGGGCACAAGAAGGAGAGGAAGGTGCAAGTGTTCAGGAGAAGGAAATAAAGGTGCCAGTGGGCACGAGAATGAAGTCAAGAAACGGAGGGGAACAAGAAGGGGTGCAGAAACCCCCTGACGGCAAAATGTTAAGAGCAGGAAATAAAAGGAAGGCGTTAAAGCTCAGAGTGGTCACGCCTAGGAGGAGCAAAGAACGTGGTGTTTCCAAAAGTCTCCAATGCTACCCCTTGAATGAACTCTATATGACAGAAAGGTACAACTTAACAAACTGAACTAGTGTTTTGAAACCCAGGAGAGACCTAAGCTTGAGGAAGGGGATCCTGAGGGGCCCATAAATTGGATTTGTGTCTGACTTAAAGAGAGAAACTAATAAGTGAGTATAACTGACTCTCAGTGCGCTGTAGTCCTAGTAAGCAATTGTTAGGCGTGCAATGCAACTAGAACCTCAAGGCTCTACTCCCAACCTCAAAAATATACACAAGCTATGACAGGTGGGTACTAGTTGGTCGGACTCGCCTTAGTAAATGGCTATAAGTATGTTAGTTGTATTGTCTTTCAACACAATTTGTGCTTTATTGTAGTACACTTTAAAGAAAAATTCAGCCAAAACGTGTTTGGACACAGGGTCTTTTTCAAGGCTGATAGTTACACAATATTAAAGTAAAATCAGTTAGACCAATGTATGTTAACAATAACATTTGCATACATGAGAATTGTAAATACATACCATTGTCATGGTTGGGGACAAGAAAAAGAACAGGCAGAGACATGTGAAAAGCAAATATTAAAAAATGAAAACCAGCTTAAATTTGCTATTTGTCATACTTGACTAAGAATGATTCTTTAACCCCACCTTGTCTAGTACCAAAGGCGGCCATTTACAATTGGGTGTTAGTAGTAGGATGGATTGGTCGAAGCACCTAAATCCCTGAGGAGTGGTTTGCCAAATGGCTGTGAGATAATTTGATTAGCGATACACCCATGCATAGTTTCAAGGGTGCACTGGTGATAGGTATTACAAGTTATAGTAGGGGATCTGTCAGTGTCTTTAAATGCTAAGGTGAGCATGTCTTGAAATTGAGAGCCTAGCTAAACCAGGACTCTCTTGTGGGTGTTTAGTGAGATATCATAAATTGAACTCACCAGTAGCAGCAACTTAAACTGTCCTGTGGATCCAAATGAAAAATACATCATTATCAGTAAAATGGGAGCTATGTTGGATTCGTCATGACCCTGGTTAGGTAATCATATAGGCACTTACCCTTTGTATCATGGGCAACACTCAAAAGAAGCTTGTATTTGGCTTGAAGTAGTGTACTCAATTCTTCTTTGGTAGCTGTGAAAATTACAAAGGTGGCCTAGTTAGGGGTTCTGATTAGGCCTTCATCCAAGAAAGAACCCAATGGACAAGGACATCCCCCATTTTTTTTTCATACTGTGGATCTGAAGTCGGATTGTGAGCCCATAGGGATAAAGAATTACATATATGGGAAAGTCCAACCCAGACCTTATATCCAGGCTTTCAAACCCATGCAGGGGAGGGGAGAAAGCCTTTGTCCCATTATCTTAAAACCCTCTATCCTCTCTGCTGAGATACCTATATTCAATCCAGGATTTGCAGCGAAAACAGAGGAGCAAGGACCTTCCAGTCATAACACCTCCATGTGATTTAGAAAACCACGCCATTCCGTATGAAAGAGATAACTACATTTGTGAAAATATTTTGTTTCTCACACCATTAAATTCCATGAAAGATAGATTACATGCCTCAGGAGAGGAAGGGGAAGGCAGTATTTTTTAGACCAGGAGGAACAGAGATCATCCTCCCCAGGGATACCCTTTTACAAACTCAAAAGAATCCTCTAGAGATGTTGAAGGTTGAGAGCCCAACTTAAATCCTAAGAGGAGAGGGAGTAAGAGTAATTCTCCTACTTCAACCTCATTAAAAGCTGAAGGGCCTGATTAACCTATGGAGAATTTGACCAGTTCAATCAACTATGCCCATTAGAACTTCCAATGCCTCCCAATTATGAAGAGGGGCAGCCTTTGGGAGGAACTAGATCAGATCATCTTGTGATCAGAGATGGGAGTGGAGAACCTTCATTCTCTTTAACCCCATCTCATATCCAAGAGCAAAAGTGTCTGGACACCTCACAAGATATTGTCTGTTAAATGTACTTGATCCCTCCACTAAACCATCATTAAAAGAACCTGGTCAAAGTGGAAAGAGTCTGAAAGCAAAGGGTGAGACACCCCATATAAGTATTGTGTGCCCAAACTATAAACTACAAACCAGCCCACAGCAGAACCCAAACATCCACCTAGAAAAAAGGAAGACCAATAATCCCAAGAAGGTGTCATCTAATTTACTGTGTATGAGAGTTAAAACCATCTATACAATACCTGCTCCTCTAGAGGGTAAGTTAATTTGAGCACAGTTAGATACAGACTGGATTTTCTCTGTCAGGGATGGAAACAGGTTGGTGAGGAAAAGTGGAATGCGTCCATGGTCACACTGAAGAATACCCACAGACCCAGGTTTACATCACTATCTTGGGTAGAAACATCTTAGCATAACCGTGATAACATTTACCAGTCCAACTAATCCTAGGAACCAATTTGCCCCTAATTTGATCAAATCAATGGGTTCTACGGGTAACTCGGGTTCAATCACGACCCTCAAAATATAGACTGGGCCAACCAAGGAAGCCTGAACTTCCTTATTTTCAGTGGGGAGTCGGGGGGGAAGAAAGTCCCGTTTTTATTAAAGACGAACCCAGCAGAACCGAGAAGAAAAATCAACCCAAGGGTCATGCAGGATTGCTTGGACCATCAGTCCATCAGTCCTGTGGCTTCACACTACCTCCTTAAGATGAAATCCTCTTTCCATCTTCATGTGAAGCCTTTTGGTCCAATTTATTGGGGAAGGGTATGCGAGAAACCTGGTTGCATTCTCACTCCTACTCCTCCTCTTCTCAGGTGGCCAGGAGACTGCCATCACTGTTGTAACCAGAACCTGGGGGTGGACAAGCGGGGGAGGATCACTTGGGTGGAAGGTCCTTGGGGATTGGGAGTGGGGTATCCATGGGTGAGACGCGGTATGCCCCTTTTCCTACGGACAGTAAATCTACTCTTATACCTCCCACTACCTCTTTAGGCTGTGGTAAAACATCTCCCCTCATTTCCCCACATGTATCATTTACCAGCATTGAGACATGGAATTCCCCTTCACTCAATTATCAATCACCCTACTCTCTATCAGCCTTTGCGGGGTATTGTAAATCCTATCCTGTTTTCCCCTCCCCAATTCCAACTGGGACAAAGAAGAGGCGCCCGAGAGTGATGAGGATTACCCATAGCAATAACACTGTGCAGACGGAGACTCACTTCACTCCACCATTAGGCTGTGCCGTTTATAGAGTCAGACGAATTCATGCATTTAAGAGCCATCCTACACACCTGCAC
This sequence comes from Ambystoma mexicanum, assembly GCF_040938575.1. Lineage (NCBI taxonomy): Eukaryota > Metazoa > Chordata > Amphibia > Caudata > Ambystomatidae > Ambystoma > Ambystoma mexicanum. The sequence continues at coordinate 698,780,259 of NC_090930.1, forward strand.
TCTATTGCACACCCCCTCCGAATTGACCAGGAGAGAAGGGGTCAAAAGGGTCAGTCATGTCTTATTAATTGGCCCAATAAAGGTTAGACAACGGCGGCCAAGGACTTGCACCTGATGGCCCATAACAGGCTTCAGGTGTATAAAAGGTTGGGGATTCAAGAGTGCAGTGAGAAGCTGCTAGGAGTCCAGAAGGGGATCCCTTCTCAGTCCCAAGCCAGATTTTGAAAACAAAGCAGAGAGAGCTGGGGACGTTTTTTGGACCAGAGAAGCCAAGGAGCAGAGAGCAGCAGTATTGACAGCCCAGAGGAGAACGGTGTGCCGAGACGCTGGCCCATTGTTTGTGAGGGGCTGCAGCGTGGCTAGGGAGCTGTGTCTCCAGAGAGCCCGAGCAAAGCACCCTGCAGGCTACTATTGGCGGTCGGAGCACTGCTGCCCGGTGAGTCTCATGAAAGTAAGAGAGAGCTAGAGACTCTGGAGCATGTGGCTGACTGAGGCGGAGAGGGCAAAAGGAATGCATAAAGCATCATTGAGCAGAAAAGAGGAAAGAAATTAAAGGAAATGTGTAAAGCAATATAGATTGAATGAAGAGTGGCAAATCAAGAGAAAGTAAGAGAAAGCAAGAAAAGCCGAGCATTCAAGGGGCGCGAAGTGAAAGAACTGTAATAAAGAGGGCACAAGCGGCCTGAAATGAGAGAGAAGGTTGCAAGTTACCCAGCAGAGTGGAAATTGTGCAGTTGTGCACGGGAAAGCTGGGAAACGTGCCAGTAGGCATGGAAAGGTAAAGAGAGTGCAAATGAGAAAGCTGGAGAAAGTGCCAATGGGCACACAAAGGACAACAAAAGTGCAAGTGTGCACAGAGGAAGTTAAAGGAGGTGCCAGTGTGCATAAGAAGGAGATGAATGTGCAAGTGTTCAGAAGAAGGAAAGAAAGGTGCAAGTGGGCCTGAGAAAAAAGTCAATAAACAGAGAAGAACAAGTAGGTGTGCAGAAAGCCCCTGAGTGCAAAGGTTAAGCACAGGAAATAAGACAGGAGGAGCAAAACAAAGTCTCTGATGCTACCCCTTGAAAGAACTGCATATGAAAGAAAGTTACATCCTGATAAACTGAACTAGTGTTTTGAAACCCAAGATGTACCTCAGCGGGGAAGGGAATCCTGAGACCGAAGATTTTGATTTGTGTCTGACTGAAAGAGAGGCCTGAGCTTGCGGAAGAGAATGCCTATCAAAGTGGAATTGTGTTTATTTTGTGTTACTGAAGGAACTGAAGCTTGGGGAAGGGAACCCCGAGACGTTTAAAAAAAGAACAGTGTTTTTTTGTTATGTTTGGAACTTGGAAGGACTAAAGCTTGGGGAAGAGAACCACAAGGCATTAAAACATTGACATTGTTCAAACTATGGTGAAGGTCCTATAAACAGTCCATTTTGATTGAACTCATTCTTTTGAAGCTGACCAGCCCACATCTGGTGAGAAGACCACTTGAACCCAATCCTGGTTTCCCATTTTTGTTGAACCTCACCCACCATATTTTTCTTAAAGAGTGAGGGCAAACAATGGTTTAGATACATACAGATTTTATTTTGGACATCCAGAATTCGACGGCCCTTACAAACATCAGTTAAGGGAACCATCCCTTTAGTGTTATGGCCAGTTAGGCATTACACCAACCCAGGAACTTTAAGAAATAAAAGTTTTGAAAAGAACATCTTTGAGTCTGTGTCTCTCTTGATACCATGCCTGTCTCACAGTAGCTCCAGTTTTGTGGGAGGTAGGTGCTTTTTCCTCTTCTTTTTAACAGGATATGCTTGCACCGAATGGAAGCAGAGGGTAGGAAAGCTCAATGAAAACACAGAAAGCCATACATTTCTGAAAAGTAGATACAATTCCAATTCCAAAGTCAGAAAGGGGTCATTTACACTGGTCAGGCAACAACAATGTTCCCATAATTCTAATAGTTTGGCAAACAATTGGAAAAGTGACAGAAAAGAAATATGTGCTGGATAGGTTTGCACTAGTAACGATAATGGCTTCCGTGAATGTTGAGAAAAGCAATCCTCTGCTACATTCCCTGAGGGTGGACATCCTTTCCACCCTCTCTTCCACAGCATATACCAACATGTTCGCCCTCCTCTTAACCTCTCTTCTCTTTTGCCCATCACACCAGATGAGGCCACCAGACAAGTCCGATCCATGAAGGCTTCATCAAAACAGGTTGACCCTTGCCCCGCCAAAACTATCAAAGACAATATTGATGCCCTCGCCCCAGCCTTGTCTGATTTCTACAATCTCTCCTTTTCCACTGGAGCTTTCCCAACCACCCTGAAGCACTCCCTTGTGCACCCTCTGCTCAAAAAACCCTCTGCCAACCCCATCACCCTGGCAAAATACCGCCCTATCTCCATCACTCCTATCTTGGACAAACTCCTGGAGAAACTGGCTATCTCTCAGCTCACCCACCACAATGAATCTATTGGATCCTTCCACGGCCAACAATCTGGCTTTAGAGCATCCAGAGGCATGGAAACTGCTCTTCTGAACACCCGTAAAAACCTGCTCTCAAAGCCTGACACTAACACCCCCTATATACTCATTCTCCCTGGCCTCTCATCTGCCTTTGACACAGTTAACCACAACATCCTGATTGCACATCTCTGTGACAGCCTGGGAATCACAGGTCAGGCTCTGACATGGTTAACCTCCTTCCTCTCTGACCATCCATCCCAGGTGGAACTCTGAGCCTTTCACTCGACTATCACTTTCTCAACCTGTGGCATTCTCCAGGGATATAACCTATCCACCTGGTTCTTCAACATCTATATGGCTGACCTGGCACGTGTGATTGCCACTTTCACATCTAATGTCCAGTGCTAATGACACTCAACTATCTTTCAGGCTACCCTCAGCCGCTTCCTCCTCCTCGGTCATATCTGACTGTCTATCTGCTATTCAGTCTTGGTGTGTTGTAAACGACCTCTGCCTGAACGCCACTAAGACTGAGATCATTCAGATTGGGACCCCTGCTCCAGCTTTCCCACTTTCGCTCTGGCCGGCCTCCCTTAGCCCTGCGCCCACACCCACCTGCGAAGCAAGAAACCTTGGGGTCATCTTTGACTCCATTCTCTCCTTCTCCCCTCAAATTTCAGACATCGCTAAAAAGTCTAACTATCAGCTCCTCAGAGGTACCCTACCCTTTCTCACGTTCCCCCAGAATCTCACCGTCTCCAGAGTCCTGGTTCTGTCCAGGCTGGACTATTGCAACAGTCTCTTTCTCAACCTCCCATCTTCTGCCCTGCACCCTCTGTAACTCATTCAGAACAGAACCACACGACTTATCCTTGGCCTCAAGCCCTGGGACTGCATCTTTCTGGTGCTGAAATCCCTCCACTGGCTTCCCGCGGATGCAAGGATCAAATACAAGACCCTTTGCATTGTTCACAAGGATTTCTGGGGCCTGGGACCTACCTACCTGCCACACTGCCTACGTAAATACTGTCCTTCACGAGCCCTCCGCTCATCTAGTCCAACCTTCTGCGAGTGAGCCGGTTCTCCAAGCAGAGAGTTGGAGGGAGATCCTTATCCTCAGCAGGTTCTTCCCTTTGGAATAGCCTGCCTGTGACCCTCCATCTTGAGCCGGATCTCCTAAAATTCCTGAAACTCCTCAAGGCTTTCCTCTTCTCCTCTTCCTTCTCTCTCCCTCAACCTTGCTAACCCAGTTCTCTGTTTTTCCCCTCTCTCCCCCCTCTTCCTTACAGCATGCTGACTGGCCGCTGGGTGTACCTCAGAGTCTCACTGGTTGCTGGCACCCCCTCCAGTCCTCTCTCCTACTTGCCCTAGGGCCCTAGACACCATCCCCACTCTATGCACTTGAGAAATTAATCCATGAGAGTGGCTCTTTCTGCACATACCCAGTCTGAACAGACCGGGGTGCACTTGATCCGTCCACCTCGCCCCTGTAACCCTCTTGAACTTGCACGATCTGTGCGCACCGCGCCTGAAGATTGTCTGTCTCTCTTCCTTGTCTTCACCCCTAAATTGCACTGTTAAATCTGCAGAATCACTGTCAGGCCTATTTACTGTCTCCCAAACTGTTAAATGTATGTTTATGCACTTACTCTGCCTGTACCGACTATTATCATCTGGGAATTTCAAGGGCTCTTACCGACTGTTTGTTTTTTCTCCATGTACCCACCCTCCTTGAGCGCTTTGAAACACTTGCCTGTGTGTAGGCGCTATATAAATAAATGGTACCATACCACTCTTCTTCTAGTTAGAAAACCACACATTTTTCATAAGGTTTCACAAAACAAGCAATACCAGCAGCCAAAAGCCAAAAATACATGGAAACGTATGTTACAACCACACACACACACACACACACACACACACATACACACACACACAGGAATGAACCTTGCTTGGGGCACATCAGCAGATATACTGACAATTTGCAACATCTGTTCTCCCATCCCTTTGGGGTCCGGAGGGTGAGAGGGCTGCTTATTATACTAAGCGGTTTGTTTTTATGCAAAGTAGCCAGCATCCTTTTTCAGCTGCCCAAATACTCCTCCCATAACAAACACATTAAAGAAAACTCCCATCCCTCATCCCCAGTGAAAGCACTCGCCAATCACCCACTAACAAAAACAAATATATTTGGGGCCTGAGGAGGAAGAGGAACGTTCCCCGCTCCATTTAGAAACACATCCCTGGTGCTCTACTGGCACCCCCCAATACAAAACCATTATCTACAACAACATAAAAAGCACTTTGCCCCCAGGGAGTGCAAAATGATATGCCTGATCCATTTGAGGCAGGAGGGGGAGATCCCCCTTTCATAACACACATCCCTGGTGGTCTAGTGCCTCCCAACGAAGTAACATCTCCACATATTGGCATCCATAAAAATATTTAAAAAAGACTGCCCCTTCATAGGAGCAAATGGGCAGATTACATTCCCTCCTCCCTTTGGGCAAGGGGGGGGAGGGAGAGGGCTACTTATAAACTAAGCGGCCCCACCGCTCCTACAAATAGTGGACCATGCAATCCGCACCCAGCAATGCTTTTCTCCCCTTTCCAAGGTCACCTTCCTCGATCAAAACGCCATGAAAATGCCTGTGATCGAGGGAGAAACCTACATTCTCCTTCACTTGGTGCTTCCAATATGGCTGCAGTGAGTGAAATTACATTCAGTGTCAAGTAAGTGTGCAATATGCACGCTGACGTGACACTGAAGGAAATCCAACCCCCGGGCTGCAAGGAGGACCCTCCCCTCACATAGCTCAGAAGTTGGAGAAGCGCAAAAAAGGACAAGCTATCTTGTCCTCTGCACTCTAAATGCACTTGAGGGGTTAAAAGATGTTTATTTCACCAAACTTAATCTAGAGTTTCAGTAAAATCATGTCACCTTGCACATCGGATATTGAATTTACTTTGCATGCAGTGCTTCATAACACTTTATCTCATATTGGTTATATTTCCATTTCCAATTCTCTTTCTGGTGTGGTGGTTGATTCTAAAGTCGAAAATATTATCATTTCCTACCACACCCAGTCATTACTACTCATGATCATATGTATATGAAAATGTCTGCGAAAAGATGGAGATTCAATAAGAAGTTAGAAAACAAAATCCTATCATTTCATCATCACTTTTCTGGAAAAAAAGAATGAAGACACCGCTCCTGTAAATATCTGGGACAACAATATAGCGGCGCAAATATGGCATATTAGCTTATATTTTGCTAAGAAAAAGTGAAGCAAGGAAGGAAATTGATGCCATATTTAGAAAGGTTAAAACAACTGGACAAAGATGAGCAAGATAAGTATTTCTTGAAATGTATTCTATCCCTTAAATTAGATATCAACAAAAAGATGTCTGAACAAGCAGGTGATATGCTAAAATATAAATCTAAGTATCATGTTCCCAATAAAGCTAATTCGGCTCTGGCCTCTTATTTAATCATTAATAAATAAATGCCAATGGTCTCCTGCATTAGGCATTAACGTGGTGTCATGGGCCTTCATTACAACTTTGCCTGTACACGGTATAAATGCTGGTAAAACTGTTTAAGAGCACTTTTACCGGCCCTGCAAAGTACGAGTTTGCCGGAACACAGTTGCCGGAATTACCAGCACTGATATCACCTCACTCAGAATTACCGGCACAAGTAATACTGGCAACAGAAATACCAGCAATGTTGGCAACCTGCGGAAGTAATACCGGCACAATGGTATCACCGCTATATTACGAAAATGGACGTGCTGTTAATACCAACTGATATTTGATGGTAATACTGGCAAATACAAGACCGAGTTAACACCTCAGAGCAGCCGGTAAATGGACAGAGGTGATAGTAATAGGACCACAAGGGCACCCAATCCACCCAGATGTACCCTGTGTACACAGGAAGAGTAGAAAAGCGCCACACCTACCCCAAAAACACTTCCCAACACAACCATGCTGCCACTTATTGCTGCCAACATGGTGCTGGAGGCACGTCTTGCCAATCTACTGCTACAGGGGCTGGAGTACCAGCAGAGGCAACAGGAGGCCACAGAGAGAAGGAGGAAAAGAATGAGGAAGACTGGGATGCAGGTGGAGATGTGGAATCATGCAGGGATTCCTCACACAAGGGCCTCATCCTGGGCCCTCACTGACGGGCAGATTCTAACCCTGTACCACCTAAACAACTTTACCTCCTGACCCACATCAAGGAGGACATTGAGAGCAGAATTGGCATCGGGTTAGCCATACAAGTACTGCTAAAGTTGGTGTCAGTCCTGTACGTCCAGGCCAGTGGCAATGTCCAGCACTATGTGAGCCAGCTGCATGGCATTGCGCAGCCTGCATTGTCTAGAGTGCTGGTGTAGGTGCTGGAGGCCTTCCTGCTCAATGTGGGCTAGCATATCACCCTTCCCACCACCAAGGACCTCTTCTATGCAGTTGCTGATATGCCCAATGTGGTGACAGCATTGGACCACACGCATGTTGAGCTGGTGCCTCCCCACACCTCAGAGGAGGTCTTCGGGAACCAGAAGCAGTTCCATTCCCTGAATGTCCAGGTCACCTTTGACACCTACCTTACCATCAGCCACTGCTTTGCCCGATTCCAGGATCAACACACAATGCAATGTTCCTTTGGAACAGCATGCTGCAAGCCTACATGGAGCCTCACAGAGGTCAAAGAACCTGGATGTTGGTTGAGTACATGTACAATGCAATCTACATAGCAGCATGAGTGACAGGCAAAGGGAGGGGGGGGTGCATCAATGTCACAAATGCATGTCTGGAGACCACCCTTCACATGCAGGACCAACCAGCGCTACGCTCAGTTCACAGGCCACAACACACATGACTATCACATGGCTGGAGATGTTGCAGTCACTGATCAGGCCATTTCAAACCCAACGGGATATCCACATGCAATGCACTAGAAGTACCAGAAAGCAACACCCACTGAGCAGTGTAATATGCCTGCAAGGACTGTAACGTGAAACAGTGTGGTACTATGAGACATGGAACTTGCATGCACAAACTAATCATTGAGATTCCGCCGTCACAGGCAACACCACTGCCAAGCATCATTGCGCACACTGTTGTCCTTAGCCCCTTGTAGGTGACTCTGGATACCCGCTGCTTCCATTTGTGATGACCCCTCTGAGGAATCCCCAAACGATGCAGGAAGCGGCATACAACAGGCCCATATGCGGATCGGGGTGAACATCGAGTGGGCCTTCGGGCTCTTGAAGGCACTTTTCAGATGCCTACACTGGTCTGGGGGTTTTGCTCATGTACAGGCCAGAGAAGATGGGTCAGATAGTCCTGTCCTGGGCAATGTAGCACAACATCTGCATCAGGCGCAAAATACCCCTGCCTCCATATCTGGGCATTCCTCACTCAGAGGATGATTCACCGCCAGCCGGGATCATGCACGTGCACATAGAGGCTAGGGATGGGTGCATGGCCCACTAAGAACTGATTGAAATTTTTATTTGAGTTTCCCCTCAACTCGGTACACCCCTTGCACCTCTGTATTCTTCATGTGCCATCACATCACATTTGTTTTGAATAAAAATGAATGTCTAGTCATTGATTCAGGTGACAACTATCTATTAACTAACCATGTATATTCACACAAGCACTATACCCCCTTTCCAACCACCCCTTCACTCCTAAAATTCTTTCCTTCCCCACCAAACACACCTGGTGAAGCACCCTGTCACTGTACATTCACTTGTGGCCCCTCTTTGGCATGGGTCCCGGAGATGTTGCATGTGGCACCTTAGGCTGCCATGCTGGGAGCTCTCAGTGGTTGTGCCCAATCACAATGGGTCAGACACCTGGCCCTGCATGCGTTCCAGTGTCAATTGTAGAGCATGGCCCATGGCCCTGGCTGTGGCAGAGGCAATCTCATTGCCCACATGCACTCTTTGGGTAAGGGTGAGGAGGGTGGTAGTGGCATGGTCTCTGCACTGGCCACTCCTGTGGCTGGAGGCCTGCGGCCATTCACACATGAGTCAGATTTTGTCCAGCTGCTGTCATGCAAGTCCAGTGAGTTACGTGTGGCGCTCCTCACTTGCACGCAGGTGTGCATCAAGGGGACAGATTCTGGGCAGTGGGGGACTAGTGTGGTGTATTGGGGTTGAAACAGTAATCCACCTCCCCTCTCCTCCTCATCTGTGGTTACCTGCCATGATGGCATGGTGGTGTGGAGGGCACAGGGGGGACGTAACATTGGGGCCACTCACCACGGGTGTGGTGATGGTGGTAGCCACTTACACTGCTGCTGCTGTGCCACTTACAGCAGTGGTTGACGATGGTGGTAATGATGGTGGTGGGGCTTCCACACTGGAGATGATTTGGCCTTCTCAGGTCTGCCTGTAGCTACTGGGCCTTACGTTGACGGTCCAGGTGCATCACTGTCAGAGGACTATGTGCCTGTTGGGGAGAGCTGAGCATGTTGTTAGTCTTCTGGGAGTCATATCTGTGGGCTTCCATTACACTCATCTTCCATTGTGTGTTCTGCGCTTGTTATGCAACTTCTTTGGTCTGTTCGCTCCGATATGTGCTTCTATATGTAGGTGGTGGAAGTTCACATTAACTGTTGGTCTGCCAAGGTGGCATGCTGTTTTGTGTGCAGTGGGCCTATGATTCCTGTCCCGTTCTCCTTTGGCACACATGAGCACTCTTCATGTGTCCATGTGTGGGGCTCTACATTTTGGGTATCACACAAAGTTTGTACAATCACACTGCACCAAACACAGAGTTTTTCATTGCATAGTTATGCATATTTAATGGTAGATTGAGTCAGCCTGACACGTGTTTTGAGAATATCTCTTCTTCTGAGGCTGGCATAAGTGCAATTTATGAATACATAAATTATGTATAAATAATATCAAGATTAGTGCAATGCAAAGTTAACATCCCAAATAGGTAGTGCAAGGCAGGGAAGTTAAAAGGGCGATCCAAACCATTCATATTACAGTTGCACAGACAATAAAGTAAAATACAAAAACATGAGTGCATACCAATTGTTGTGAGACAATAGTAAGTGAAGAATATTCAAAGAATAACGAAAGAAGACTCATTAGTCCATTATCCAACTCTTTTCAGTTGAATGCACAGCGATAAAATGTGTCAAGCCATAATCAAAGGTCTATAATACCAAGTTTATTTACCAATTCCACTATTCCGATTTCTTAAATAGTCCAGCAAATATGCAAGAAAAAATAGTGGATAAAAGATAACACCAATTGTCATCAATTTAGTATATAAACTATTGTTAGTATGCCATTTTAAATAAACGGTAACTTACCAACATGAGTTTAATATCCTGAATGTTAGTGCGCCATATATATCTATCTGTAAATCAAGGAAATCCATTATCAAATGCACTTCTCATTACATAAATTATTTGTTATCATTTGTTATCCACATATATAGATACGCAAAAATGTCTTAGTTACCTGTCATTTGCCATTAAATTTGTAATGTTTGTTAATTAGCGATTTGTTGTACTGTGCATTGATATTACCCAATGCGCGATTCACCAGGCAAGCCAACCATCCAATTTATGTGCATATTTAGTAGATTGCAGATAGCAGATAGTCAGACATGTAGATTACCCAAAAAGTAAAAAGAGAGATTGCAATCAGACATCCAATTAGTCATTAATCATACACTTAGTCAATAAATAATCGCATCGGCCTGTTTAGGGACCATAGATAAAAACACTCCACCATCTCACTCACCAGCCTTTCGGCATCTGACAGCTACGTGGGAGAAACCGCTGCCGTCCCTCCTCGTAGAGTATATGCAGCCACTAGACTGTCAACATTGGCCTATAGCCTGCTTCAGTGCGTCCACCACCTTAATTGAGTAAATCACACTAGCTCGCCAATACCATCCGTAATTCGAACGCTACCATTATTTTTTATTTTACCAATAGTTAAATTCCATACGGTTTAAAGATCATAAGTATTGCGGATTAAAGGTAGCACTCATCACTACCGCGTTCTATGCTCACCAATGCCATCCGTAATTTGAACGCTGTCATTATTTTTTATTTTGCCAATAGGTAAATTCTATACGGTTTCAACATCATAAGTATTGTGAATTAAAGGTGGCAATCATCCCTACTGCGTTCTATGGAAACTTGCATTCGAGTTATCCATAAGCGATACCTGTCCTTTACATGACGTGACACATTCCATCACCGCCATCTGCGGCACCATTTACAATCCCAAAATTATATTCTGACAAACAGCCATATTATTGTGTGTATTATACAATAATATATAATAATTTCAAATATACAAATATTGATAGTGCCATCACACATCTTGGGTGCACTCTTAATGTCCTTGACTTTGACCAACATTAATCTACATCAATGAGATATGACATAGTTTTACCAGGCGTCCTTAGCGGGTCCCGCGAGCGCACCTCGTACTGAGGCAGTAGGGGATTAACAGGGCCGGCAGCTCTACCTGCCCCGTTAACCCCCTACCACGAGGGTTGTAATGACCCCTATGTCTCTTCTGAAAAGGCAATAGTTGACGTGTTTGCTAAATTCTACAATACAACCGTCCATACTCCTCAGAACATACCAATTTCCACACTGATGTTAAATCACTTTTTAATAAAGTTGGCAAGAATGTATACCAACAAACATACAATAGCTCTTTAGACGTCCTTATTTATGTTGATGGAATTGTTAAGACTGTCCAAGACTTAAGCAAGGGTAAGGCTCTGGGCACCATGGCTTGTCAATGGACTTTTATGCACACATACATGGTATCATAGCCTCCAAACTTTCGATCCTATTCTCCTACTTGGCTGCAGTGCATACAGCATCTGGATATTTTTTTGAAGCACTACTGATTCTTTTTCCTAAACTTAATAATGATAGTAAACTTCCTAAAAATTACAGGACAATTGCTCTCATTAATTCAGAATGTAAGATCTCTGAAAATATTTTTGCAAACAGAATTGAGCCCTTTCCCCCAAAATTGGTGAAGTTAGATCAGGTTTGTTTTTTGAAAGGTAGAATGTTATCATCCAAAAGGAAATGTTTTTTTTTTCTACTCCATATAATAAATGAAAATAAGTTTAGCTTTGCCAAAATTGTATTAGATGTGGAAAAGGCTTCCAATACAGAAGAATGGGACCATTTATTTGGTCCCATTCTTCTGTATTGGAAGCCATTGGAAGTCTCTATGTTGGTACAGGTTTGCGTCACTTTATATCTATGGTCAAAGTGTATATTCTTGTCCTAAAACATCTGTATTTAGAAATGGTTGCTTTTCAGTCTTTTTTCTGTTAATCCGTGGCACACATTAAGGTTGTCTTTTAACGACTATTGTTTTTGTTTTATAACTGGAACCTTTTTTACACCTTATTAAGGGTAATGATAACATTCCTAGGTTTATATTTGTTAATCATGATATTAAACTTGCTCCATATGCAGATGATATACTAATCTTTTAAATTCAATTTTCCCAATTTGTCTAATTCTATTTTGCTGTTCTCAGTCCATTAGGTATTCAAATGAAATCTAGATAAACCAGAAATACTGTGTGAAACATGAAATTGATGGTTTTGGACTCAAATGGTGCAAAGGTCAATTAACTATTTAGGGATTGCCATATCATCTTTGAACACTTAGATGGTGAACGTAATCTGAACATCTTGCAAACTGAATTACCCGATGGTCTAAATTCATGAATCCTAAAACAATTTATCTCTCCACTTAAATAGTTCTTCTTCCCACATGTTGATAATTTGTCATCCTTTTCACCCTATTTTTGGGGAAACAGAAATATAAAAATGAATGAGAGGACTGTGTTATGAATCCTTGGTTGGATAACAATATTACATTTATATCTCAATTTCTTTCTGGAAACAATGCTGTAGCCTTTGTTGAATTTAAAAATAATTTCTCTCTGAAAGATTTTGCTTTTAATCATTATATCAAAACGTGTAATGCCCATATTGATAACCTGACTCCCTTTGCATATAACAAACGAAATCCGAACCCTACAATAATGACTTGTATCAATTTATTTAATCTCTACAACAATTAATCCTTTTATATAATTACTAGCTGTTCCCAGCATACCATACACCATTCTAGCATTTCTTAAAGGTCAACATTGGTCAGTAATTCATATGGTAATTTCTGTCCCCCCTTCTTGAATATCAGAATTATAACCAATCGCTTCCAGGAAGGTTCCTTTGATTTATTTGTTTGTCTTTGAAAAGGATAAACATATCAGATGAATTGTGAGGTATGCGTGGTATAAGAACAGTATCTAAGTTCCATCAATCACATGGACCTCTATAATGTTTCTTTGTAGATGTGAAATTGTCAACCTTGTTCCATTGCAGAGGCCTTGTGATGGCATAAGATTGCATAGTCGCATAATTACAGCACCTACTTTCAGTTTTAGCTCATGAGGATCAACATTATACAGGGACCTATGGATCACTAAACCGCCTAATGGGAAAGTCGAAGTACCCCTCGAATATGTTCTCTCCTTATTGGGCGCTGGTGGGTGGCCCATCTAGGAAAGGGGATAGAAAGAGGCTGCCCCTAACCTCACGCACTACTTTCCTCACTTTTTTCACTAAAACCCAAAAAACAAACACTCAGGTGAGTTTTTATTACTTTAATTTTGCCCTCTGAGTGTATAAAAATGTTGCCAATTACAAAAACAACCCAGGCACTCAGCCAATCTACAGGTCCTGGGTTTTCAGGGGATAAGCCTAAACACTTAGCGCCTGATTCACAAAAGTGTTTTATAATGGTGCAATCCCATAGGAAAACGTTCTATAAATCAGGCCCTTTGTATCGGTCTACCCATTTAAGTGGTTTTTGCCAAGTCTGACCGCTTTCTTCAGGACCAGATCACAACCACAGTTTTTTTCTTACTAAATACCGGAAGAGAGTTTCCAATTCTCATCTGTATCGGTCAGAAGCTTCTTTTTCTTTTTTTTTCTTCTGCTTACGCCGTCATGATTTAGGTTTTAAGTCTTTCAAGGAGCTTGGGTTCAACTCTTCCAAATTCTCCACATGGTCGAATCAAGATTAGACCATAGTTGTGCTAGGGTTCTGTGTTGGTTACAACAAAACAAGGTCCTGGTGTATCAGAAGGTTGGCCCATATTTATTACTTTAATTTTGCCCTCTGAGTGTATAAAAATGTTGCCAATTACAAAAACAACCCAGGCACTCAGCCAATCTACAGGTCCTGGGTTTTCAGGGGATAAGCCTAAACACTTAGCGCCTGATTCACAAAAGTGTTTTATAATGGTGCAATCCCATAGGAAAACGTTCTATAAATCAGGCCCTTTGTATCGGTCTACCCATTTGAGCGGTTTTTGCCAAGTCTGACCGCTTTCTTCAGGACCAGATCACAACCACAGTTTTTTCTTACTAAATACCGGAAGAGAGTTTCCAATTCTCATCTGTATCGGTCAGAAGCTTCTTTTTCTTTTTTTTTCTTCTGCTTACGCCGTCATGATTTAGGTTTTAAGTCACAACCACAGTTTTTTCTTACTAAATACCGGAAGAGAGTTTCCAATTCTCATCTGTATCGGTCAGAAGCTTCTTTTTCTTTTTTTTTCTTCTGCTTACGCCGTCATGATTTAGGTTTTAAGTCTTTCAAGGAGCTTGGGTTCAACTCTTCCAAATTCTCCACATGGTCGAATCAAGATTAGACCATAGTTGTGCTAGGGTTCTGTGTTGGTTACAACAAAACAAGGTCCTGGTGTATCAGAAGGTTGGCCCATATAGGGTATACATGAATTAGAATTGTTTATCTGGTCCAAAACCTGTATAACTAGTGTAATGTATACATATTACATGCGGTAAAAAGTAGAAGTCATTCCTTCACAAATGAGACATAAGCATTATGGAAAATGCAAAGTAAAAGCTTTATGTAAAAAAAAAAACAAGAATAACATACATGGTGAGGTCTAACATGTACAAACATATAAAATCAGTGATATAAATGGTACATACAATTATTTGGTGTAGATTCATTAACAAAATGAAAACACTTAGTGGGGAACATTAACATAAATTTGTTCTTCGTCACTTTTGAATTACAAATAAAGTCTTAACAAGTGAAAGTATAGAATTGAAAAGACAATTGTGTTACTGGTAAACTGTGTTCTTACTAGTTGATCATAAGGAAAACAAATGCCCCTTATTGTTGTACAATTGTAATAAAACAAATGAATTAGTTGTTTTTATATCCCAAAATCAAAAAGTTATTATATATTGGGATTGGGTCTGCCTACGCATCAGGGGGATGAAGTAAGGAAACAGATTGACATGAAAGGAGCTTTATGAAAAAAGTATCCTTGTCCTTCAATTGGTGGTTGCAAATGAGAAAAGATCCTAGATGACACAGTATTGTGTGATGGATCTTGTATCCCCTCTGGTTAACAATGCGTATCGGCGGTACAGACTTCAAAAGAATAATGATCTCCGTATCTGGATAGAATACTCCACCTTCATCAGGGCAATAAATAGCAGGACCCTGTAATTATGAAAAAGGGGGAGAGCCAGTTAAATGAAGAGAAAAAGACAGGATGTAAAAGTGTTATACAGAGTTGTAGGAACAAGTGAAGGGTAACAACTTATACATCAAAAATCCGCATGCAGACTAGAGTGTCATGCTAGAATATGGGCAGAGCAAAAGACATTAGTCTTGTCTGCCTTGTGTTTCACGTTACCAAGTCTAAATGTTTATGAAGGTAGGGAGTCCTCAGAAATTGCTGATGGACCAACCCCTCCTGAAAACGTAACAAGATAATGGTATTGGGTCCCCTTCGGAAATGCAGTGCAAGGGTCTCCGTACAGATCTGTCGGTCCGGTGGCACACAAGGGGGGGGAGGAGAAAAGGGGTTGGGGGAAAGAGAGAGGGGAGAGAGAGAGAGAGGAGAGAGAGAGAGACCGGATATGGTAAAACAGGCACTCACCACAAAGGCTTCTATCAAATGAGAGTAATTCTGGAAGGCTAGTATTGTGGTAAGGTGTGTCTCTGTGGAGCACGTGAGTATAGGTATTCATATTAAATCTCTACAATTTCCGGGATGTTCGTGAGGTTCATAGATTCTTATCATAGGTCCGAAGGACCGGCTGGGATCTAGAACAAAAATATGCCTATATTGGAGAAATGAAATAGAAAAGAAAAGCATCAGAACTAATCGAAAGTAATAAGTGTTATCCTGCCCTAGGGGACATGGAAGGTACGTGAATGATTACCTGCAAGGGTGTCTTGTCAAGGCAATCTGTCGTTGAGAAGACAGAAGATCTGGGGGAGCAGAACCCTGAAAAACAAATGTCCGCCTGGGAGCACCCTCTCGCGGTGCGTCTTGAAGTGGTGATCCCTGGGCGCGTGGCTGTGTGGGAGGGCGAGACAGTGAACCAAAGAAGGAAATGAGTTATCAAAATCTTTGAAAAAATGGGGCCGAAATAGAAAAGCGTAATAAGACCCACTTTGTTACCTGTGCTGGCTAAACAGGATATGTCAGGTCTGGTGGTATTCACATGAAGTTGGGGAGGGCAGAGTCGTCCCTGCACGTCAAGCCTCGCGGGCACCGGGAGCTCGAATGCAGGCTGTAGCTGGGAAGTAGATGCAAGGTAGCGGTTGTCTGGGCAACCGGACTATGCGTCAGGCTTCGACCGGGAGGAGAAAATGTCTCCAGGGAAAGAGATATCCAATGGGAAGCCAAGCCGGATCGAGTGACGAGGGGTGTGTGCACTGTGTCAGACCAATGGTAAGGTCGGAGGCCGGGAGGAGTGTCGTATGGCTGGGCCGGTGCTGGTTGTCAAAAATGCTTGCAACCCGGGAAGCAAGTGATTGAATGTTTGTTCCAGTTGTCTGCAAGCTCCGTGAGCAGCAGGGGAGGATTCTTTGCCCGTGTGCAGAGGACCTGGGCCTGCGAGAAGCGTGAGTGGAAAAGAGTAGAGAGCCGCTATGGCTAGAGGACTGCTGAACACAGTGTGGTCTTAAAGACCTGTTTGTCCTGTTTGGCGGGGTGCCGAACTGAAAACCGAGGGGAACAGCAAAAGTGTTCCGTGTGTCCCTGTGCGCACACGGAGGACAGATGTCTGTGCCTGGGAATCCAAGTTTGGGAGTTGAGGGGAATGCATGACGTGGACGCATGGGTTAGTTCTACTCAAGTGAGTATAGCGTCAGAGGGAAAAGTTTAATGCGCGGGGTGCCTGCCCGAAAAATGCACCTGTTGAGACTCTGAGTGTGAGAGTCAATGAGATGCAAGCGGGGGGGGTTTGTGTTGGGATAGGGGGGGGAGGGAAAAGCGGAGTGAGACAGTGCATCTCAGAAGGTGATTGGAATTGATACGAAGCTGTGGTATGGCCTGGGGTGTCTAATATTAAAGAGTAGACAGGGGAATGGAATATTAAATATTAAAAAGGAGATTGTTCGTTGAGTCCGTATTCCAAGGAGTCTAATCTGTAAATCCATCTCTTTTGAAGTTCCAGTAATCTGGTCTGTATGTTCTGACCAGAATTTATCCGGTCTAACACCCACCAAAGGATGTCATTGGGTGTGTGGTGGTTGGCCAAAAAGTGAGAGACTAGTGGAGAAGTGGTATTCTTGCACCGGATTCTTGAGCGATGCTCAGAGATTCGGGTGCCCACGCTCTGTGTGGTTTGTCCCACAAATCGAAGCCCACAAGAGCATTCGATGCAATATATTGCTTGATTAGTCTTGCAGTTGGTCAGGTTATTCAGGACCCATTGTTTGGTGCCAATCATGAATGTTCATAGTTTTCTGGTGAATTTACATACTGTGCATGACCCACAGGGGTAATGTCCAGTCACTTTACGTAAGTTCCAAAGACCTGTTCGTGGTACAGTTTTGGTAAAGGATGAATGAACCACATACTCCCTGATGTTCTTCGCTCTTTTAAAGGCGAATCTGGGTATGGGTTCATCGACTAATTGTAGTCTAACAATGGGCCAATATTTTCTGACGACTTTCTTAAAGTCAAAAGTATTTGGCCCGTGGGTAATTACACATGTAAATCTTTCATTTTCGGGTGTGTCTCGTTCTGGTCTTGGTGTTAAAAGACAGTCTCTATTTGTGAATCTGGCTCTCTTAGTGGCAATATTAATCAATCTTTTGGGGTAGCCACGTGAGCGTAACCTAGTGCCGAGTGTTTCGCATTGGTATAGAAGTCCTCCAAGTGGGTGCAGTTCCTTCTAACTCGCAGGAACTGTCCGTATGGGAGATTCTGTTTGATATGAAGCGGGTGATCACTCTGGTAGTGCAGAAGTGTGTTGCGGTCAGTGGGTTTCCTGAAGAGATTCAGGTGAGTTTATTGTTGAGACTTGAAATTTCAAGGTCCAGGAAATGTATCTTAGTGGTGCTATACTCCATAGTAAATTGTATGTTACTGTTGCAGGTATTTAGCCATGTCAAGAACTGTTGGAGTAATGTAGCATCCCCTGTCCAGATAAAGATAATGTCGTCAATATATTGGTACCAGTGGGAGATGTTAACTTCCCATTGGTTGATCCGGTTATAGACGAACTGGTCCTCAAAAGTAGCCATAAATAAAATGGCTAGGCTTGGTGCAAAGGTTGCACCCATTGCCGTGCCTTTTGTCTGGAGGAAAAACTGATTGTCGAAAGTGAAAAAGTTCTTATTCAGGGCAAAAGTTAATAATTCAATAATGAACTCTGGTGGTACTCGGTAGGATCCTGGTTCCGCATTTTCCCTAGTTAGATGTTCATATATTCAATCAATGGCTGCGTTCTGTTTTGGGCAACCCTTCTCTATTCAAGGGGATCTTCCATGGTGAATGGGGCACGCCCTTCAAATTGTCCCCCACAGTTCATGCAATGTGCAATTTCCTGCTCCAGTATCATGCTTTTGTGACTAACAATGACTCAGTAGTTATGGACATGGCTATTCAATCTCATGAGGAGAATGACCATTTACCGATTATTCTATTATCAGATTTGGTGCCTCCTAACTATGGTGTCCACAACACTGGGTCTATAAGGGCCAACAGAGCTGGGACGAGGTTTATTTGCATATCTACATGTATTGAAGCTGCACTGGTCCCTTCCACACCCTTAATCAGGGGGGTCGATGAGTCAGTGGGTTTGGCTATAATCAAACAATTTAAGGGACTGATTCTGGCGAGTGGCCCAATAGTTAAGAGGGGACACAATCGGAGAGCAGTTGGGTCAACACTACTGCACAGACACCGCTATCATAAGTCTAACCACGACAAAAAAAAGATCTTTGTGCAAAGAACTGCGGACCTTATTAAAAGAAGTGGCCGACCCTTTGGCTCTTGCAATCAGAAGGAGGTAGATCAAGACCTCTTACTCTAAGTGACTTTGATTGCACACATATCTACAAGAATGTCAAAAGTGGCATGAATTAACATTGATTACCATCTGTAATGAAACTAACCAAATTTGGGAGATAGTAAATGGACAAGGTACATCTCAGTCAGATCTCAATGGAGTTCAAGAATCAGAATGGATTCTATATATTTCATCGACTTTGTGATACTCCAAGCAGAATCTGGCTATTGTCCCCAGGGATACAGGCTATTTGACTTTTGAGAAAAGCATATTGGAGGTTTCAGGGGTTATTGGTCCCAGTAAATCCTATATAGCTCTGGGGCCTGATGGGTTATGTAATCTTGTGATCAAGGCAGATGTTGCCTTGTGGGGTCCATCATCAGCTTTTCAGCTATATTGCCGTTACCCAGGTGTTTTCCTGCTCTTGGCAGGATAGAATCATAGTTCCTGTGTACAAGAAGGGTGTTCAAACTGACCCTCGCAATTATTGCCATCTGGCCATGATGGACATTTCGTCCAAGGTATTCGAACAGATTCTGCTGGATGAGCTGACCACGTGGGCAGAAGATAACAACATAATTCCCTGGAATCAGACTGGCTTAAGGAAGGGATGCTCAACATCAGTTAATATACTAGCACTCTCCACCATTGTGAAACTGGCAAACTGATCCACAATCAACCTATATATGCAGCATTTGTGGACTATAGTGCTGCCTTTGACATGGTGGATCGAGCCAAGCTGTGGGGGAAGCTTGAGGGCTGGGGATCCCACCATGTCTATTGAAGATGATTGTATTGCTCCATACTAATGCACGTGTTAAAATAAGGTTGGAGGGAGATGGTGGAACCTCTGCCTGGAACTCAATGGAAGTGGGTCTAAAGCAGGGTTGTCTCCTGACCTCTATCCTTTTCAATCTTTAACTCTCTGACATGGGTCTTGCTTTGGTCGATCCTAAAGTTCTTCTGCCAAAGCTAGGTGGCATGGTTTTATTATCGGTGGGTTATGCGGATGACATTGTCAGCCTGGACCTGACACCAGGTGGCTTGCAATCTTCTTTAGATAACCTCAACTCTTATTCGGCACTGAACTCTCTACGGGTAAATATTAATAAAACTAAGAATGTGGTCCTTGAAACTCTTATAGACATGTGGCCAGAGTGGGGTGGAATCTGAAGGGTGTGTTAATTGGGGATTTGTTCCATTATATTTACTTGGGTGTTGTCTTTGAAGCAAGCCCCAGAGGCATGTCCCACCTGTGTGGTCATAAGGTGCACACCACACAAATTGTGCGGTCTATTGCTCCTTTGCATCATGGGGTGGAGGTTAATCAGTGGGGATACTGCTCAAGTTGTTTTCTGCAAAGGTTGTGCCAAACCTGTGCTATGCAGCTGAGGTTTGTGGCTCGGGCATTTTGGATATAATTGGCAAGATTGAGGTTAGGCTTCTAAAGCGCCTGTTAAGACTACCATCTTTTGTTCCGGGCGAGATGATCGCCTTGACATTCGATCTTTTTATGTCCCATGAACGCATTGTGCTCAGCAGTGTGATGCTGTATTCGAAACTTGCACACATGCTCAAGCTATTACTTTGATGGGGATTCTGTGAAATGCTTTTGTTACAAAGGCTGTTTATATGAAGAAATCACCTTTGTGGAAGATGTTGAGCATAGTTGATCAGTCGGTTGGGAGAAACCGGGGGGTATCCTGATGTCAAATGCAAACCATTTTAAAAATGTAACGAGAGGGAACTTGGTCTCTGTTAAACCTGAGCAAATGGATGTTACCTTGGCTGCCAAGTCCACCGGAGCTGCTTTCTTTCCGTACATACTTGAAAGACAAGTGGCGCCTACTTACATTTGCAACTTTCTGGGTAATTCCATTGTGGGGCACTATCTCTAGCTTAAATCTAATGCAGTAAGCACCTTTGAAATTGTCGGTCGATGGTCTCTTGGAATAGATGTTTCCGGCTCTGTGGTAACAGTGAGGTGGAGACTGTACAACATCTCCTGACAAACTGTGATGCACTGGTTGTGTTGCGTAGGCTGTGGGACCTCTTCATGTCTGGTTCCCATAAGGGAAAGATTGTCCTTCTCACTAAGCTGTGGAGAGAGGTACATGGTATATTTCGAATTTTAGCAGATTGAATGTGCTCATATCATATTTTGTTTTGAAGTTCGATCTGATTTGGGAGATGTATTTTTTAAATCTTTTTTATGATGTTATGTGTCAAAAGTTATTTGTTTAACTGTATGATACACAAATAAAAAAAAAAAAAATTCTCCCACAGGCCATCGAAGGGCCGCATGTAGGTGGTTATTTTTCTTTTATCTTTGATTTTCTTCTTTTCCGTCTTATTCTGTCAATATACACACACCTTTCTATTATGAGCTCCTGTGATATTCGACTGCTCAAAATAAAGGCCGGGAATGGGAGAGAGGGCCTGGAGATACTCCAGTTTGCAGTTTCTATGGTCAACATCACAGAGCACAGTCTTTCCTGGAATCCGGGGTACTCCATACTCCCCCTTTTCCCATTCTCACCAATAGTACTTTCTCAGAGTACACTCAGAGATACCTGAAGCAAAACAAAGCATCAGCAAAGAAACCTATGTATACCCAATGAAAGCCAACATTTAGGATCCATGAATAAATACAGACACAAGTACATACATGCGTAACAATCCAACAATTGTCAATGATTTTAGTACAATGAACACTGCA
The DNA here is from genome assembly GCF_040938575.1 of Ambystoma mexicanum. Lineage (NCBI taxonomy): Eukaryota > Metazoa > Chordata > Amphibia > Caudata > Ambystomatidae > Ambystoma > Ambystoma mexicanum. The sequence continues at coordinate 698,801,832 of NC_090930.1, forward strand.
TCGTTGCCTAAGACATTTGTGCAATAGTCTAAACGTAGAAAACTGAAGCCCAAAAATTGACTTTATTTTAATTTACTAAGCACTTTTGCCGAAGCACTTTACAACTGATTTAAATAAAAAGAAGCACAATCACATGAGATCAAACAATAAGAATGACAATGAGAAAGAGTAGATGAAAAATGTGAAGTGGGGGGTAGACCATTGCACAGTTTAGTCACTTTGAGAGAAAATGAGCAGAAATATGGCTAAGCAGTGGACGGGTGAGGAGCAGCCAAAATAAAAAGGAAAGAAGAGTGAAGAGTGAAGCAAATAACTAGAACAATACACTGAGTTGAGAGACAAGAGAACATGGAGGATTAAGAGCATGCAATCATTTAAAGGGCATACATAAATGACATTAGTGGGGACAGGGGGAAACAGCAATGAGTGAGCAGCATGAGAGAGAAAGATATCAGAGGATGGAGTAAAAATGCAAAGGATGCCATTATAGATATGATATGATTGGTTATTTATAACATGCTTAATAGCCAGAGGTTTCTAAGCGCGGACCGGGGAATTGAACCTGTGTTACTCCATGTCGTCTTGCTTCCAAGGCAAGCATGTTGCCCCTGAGCTATCCTTCTGAGACAAAGCTGCATTGAAGATATACTTAAGAGGGAAAGAGCATAAGCAGGATGAGCAAAAAGAATGGTGGAAAGCAGTCTACATGTGAGAACATTAGTTCAAGTATTTTAGTAGAGGAGAAGGTAAAAACAGGGCAGTTTAAAAAAGAAACAGTGTGGAACTTAAAAAGCAGGAATTTATAAGATAGGAAATGTAATCAGTAATGTTAAATGATGGGTCAAAGATTACACCAAGATTTCAAATGCACAAAGAAAGGGGGAGCAGGAAAGATAATGGAGTAAGTATGAGGAGGCCAGTCATGGATGAAGATGCAGGAAATAAGAGAATATCAGTTATGATATCATTCAGATGGAGATAATGAGAGAAAATTGATTTCTTAGTGACAGAAGGGCAATTGGAAAGAGACACATGAATTTGCTCAGAAAAGGAAGAGAATATGAGCAAGATGTGTGAATCAAAAACTTAGAAATGGCAGTGAAAAGCAAATGAGAGAACGCTAAAACCAACACATATAAGATAAAGACTGAATAGAAAACTACCAAGGACTGAGCCTCGTGGCACAACAACATGTATGAACAAAGAATGGGAAGAGCAATGGCCCATGTGATAGCAAGAATCGATGAGAACCAAGAAAGGGCAGAACCAGATATACAAAGAGTCGATAGTGAAGAACAGATGATAGGAAGATCCACACTGTCAAAATCCACAGACAGGCAAAAGAATGATAATGGAACGCTGTTTTCAAACACAAAAGTACATGAGGACATTTTCTATTGCTAAAAGTGCTGTGGAGAGAGTACGAATGAAATCCAATTGTAGCAGAGGCAGAATAGAATTGGTGTTAAGATAAAAAAAGTTAATTAGAATGGATAGTGTGCTCAAAAAGTTTAGGACAAAAATGAAAATGAAAGAAAGGCCAATCATTAGAAGCAAGAGAAGGATTGAGAGAGGAATTGTAATGTGCATGTACCTGTTCATATATCCAGAAAAAGAACTTTGACATGCCAGAGCCCCTTGTGCTAGTGTATTTCTTTTATTTCAATTAGTTCCAGATTTTATTTTAGTAACAGCATTTTTAATCCCTGTTTTCTGGAGTACTAGGCAGATTTTTCAAGAGGATTGCAGTTGAATTGTCATATTTACAAATTACATGAACATCTGAAAATCAAATAGAGGACAGTTGAACAAACACACTTTACTTATAATAGTCATCCCTTAGAATCATATGTCTATCCTCATACATTCAGCTTGATATATGAAGTTCATTTTTTGATACATTCATTTAGTTGGTAAGTTTAACAATTGTGACAGACAAATGTGGGAGAAATAAAAACACAAAGTAAGGTCGGAAGTGGCTGCTGAATTATTGCTGAGCTATTGTGAGTGTGAGCATTGCATTGCGGCTTGATGCATTTTGTTGGCCTTTCCTCTAACGAGTATCGGATGTTTCTCAGAGCCTGCAGTGATTGCAGTGACTGCATGGACTTGTGCTCTGTTCTCTAGACCAGTGACCAGTGACCGGTAAATTGAGGTTGGAGCTTGGAGGCTGGAGATTGAAGCTCCGTCTTTCTCCTGGCAGCTGGCAACTGGTAACTGAGTGTCAGATTTGCCAGTGTTGGCAGCAGATAGCGCATAGCTGGAGCTGACATGTGGCTGAGCCCATAAGGGTCATATTGGAAAAAACAGGCAAGGGATACAGGGGTGCTCTTTGCCCGAGTTGAGGGCTAAACTAAAAGCAAAAGTGAAAGGCTCACCAAGGCTCATTAAGCTCCCGGTTTGGCAAGTTACGTGCTATGGTGAGTCTAATCCGCAGGCTTAACTGTGGCTTAAGAGTGCTTGACTGGCACCATACTACAAAGTACAGTCAAATTGTGCAATTACGTGTGTATACATAGTAGTAACCTGTCTTTTAGTGGCTGTGGCAACTGTGGGGTGATTTGCCCTTTGAGCCATAGCCATTTTTTGATTTGTGTGCCTTTTTTGATTTTCTTTCTTTTTTTTCTTTTTATCTCCAAAGATCTCAATGCTTCTATTACTGATTCCTTTTACAGTGACTGTGGAGTAGCTCGTTCTTTGAGATTCCAGAACTGTTGCACCTAATTCTAAGTGTCTGTTACTAAATTACGAATCTTCGAAGACCACCTCTTAGTAGTAAGTCTTTATGTAAGAAGGATTATGTCCTACGGATAAAATCTGAAGAGTGGGTTGATGTGCAATGACTTAAAAGGGTTTGAAATTGATGACTTGATTGCCCGTGGGTCTCACTTTGTTCAACAACCTCGGAGTATATTTAAATCATTCACACAAGTGTTGGGCTCTCAGCCTTAGCTAATAATTGATAATCAATTTCCTGCCTGCTCTGGCTTCTCAAGTCATACTGTTGTGGAACTGTACCTTCCAACATCGGTTCCAGTTTTGGATGCTCAGGGTGTGTTTGCGAAGCGTTTAGAGTACACTCTCACTTCAGCCTACATAAAGAGGACAATTACATGCTTCTTTGGGAAATGGAAAAGCAGGAGCTTGGGTGACAGTGATTCTTGCACGGAGAGGAAAGGAATGGAATCTTTTATAACGGGTCCCTGACTGGTTGGAAAACCTGTGGCAATGATCTGCTATAACCATTCTGAATCTCCTTCTACTGAACTACTTCCCACTACTTTGTCTAACTGATCAAAGTAACTTAACTGCAGTGTAATTCTCTCAATTTTCAAGGAAGTAACTGATTTGTACTTTCTGTCATCCTCTGACATAGAATATGTCTGTTTTCCTATTGTAAAATGTACTTCTGTGGTTGAAATTGGCTTGAACACCCGGGTTGGGGCAAATGCTATCTTGGTGGCCAGTCCTACCTTCTAGCTCGGGCTATGAGGTATTGAGCAATTCTTTAACTGTACCGGATTGGGGAAGTACATGATTCGAATATGTATACTGTACTTGGTGGATCTGGGAAGCAGTTGGCCGCTATTGCCTCTAAAAATGGAAGTGGTAACGGCTAGGTACAATCTGGAGACCTCCAAACATTGGCCAACTCTAAGGTTTGCAGTCTTCTGCCTGACATTTTAGCAGATATATTTAAAGAATTGGGGCAGTGAAGGACTCACTTTAGTTAGAAATGAGTTCTGTACGTACTATGGGCCTCATTACGACCCAGGCGCTGGACCATGGTGCTATTAGCACCATGGTCCATGCCGGTCTCCAGCATGGTGGATGGCGGAATTACCGCCCCCATCACAAGGTTGGCGGGGGCGGTAATTCCCCATTCACCATTTGCCCTTCCCCATTCCCATTTTGCCCCATAGGGCATAATGGGGATGGGGAAGGCGCTAATTAAGGCACCGTAAATTACGGTTGCCGTAATTAGCTCCAAGGTCCCTTAGCGGGTTGGATTTTAACGCCTGAAAAAAGCAGGCGTTAAAGCGTCCAACCCGCTAAGGGACCTTGTAATCAGGCGCTAATGGTTTAACGGCGCCGACGCTCTTTACGGCGCTGTTAAACCATCAGCGCCAGGGTCGTAATGAGTCCCCATAGGTTGGAACATGAGGTAATCCAGTTCCTTTAAAATGTAATGATCAGGGAGGACAGTTTTGGAAATTGTGACCTGATAGTGATGCAGGAGGCCTGGGGAACCATTCCATTTATGGTGGATGGGATTTCTGTTATTGAACAATCAATAATAAACCAGGGTGATGGCCACCCTGTTGGTGGACTCTTGATTGCAGTCAGAAACTCTTTCATATTAAAGACTGAACGAGTAAGCTGTGAAACAGTTGGTATTCTGGCTGTGAAAATTGACTTAAGAGGGGTTACTTCCTCAATCCCCACAGTGGTGATAAACATCCATATCCATTGGAATCCCTCCAGTTCCAACCTATCCGCCTTCCTGTCATCCATCGCCGATCTGCTACTAAGAATTAATATTATGTATGGTCCAGTGGGAATAATTGTAATGGGAGATCATAATTCATAATGTATTTGGTCTTGTGCTGGTGTGAGCTTCTATACTAAAGACCCTACAGTAACTCACAAAAGATGGTATTCCTTCCTATTCGAATGGGAGTTCATGAATAGAGGGAGATGTTCCCCTGGTGTTCATCTGGAAGAGAATTAACCAGGGTTCGACCATTGATTATCTCTTCTTGACTAGTGAATGGTTTGGGAAATGTAAGAACTTTCCTTTCAGAGAACTAGGCTCCAGTGATCATAATATGTTTAGTTTATTTATTTATAGAGCGCTCCTAACCATGAGGTATCTGGGCACTTTTGCTTAAGCAGGAAGCAGTAGTTACATATCAAGCAAATACTTTTAGCAGTTGACTTGTGTTACATATCAAGTGAACATGCAGGCAGGTGCAGAGTTAACAATGTGAGCTATAGTTACAGTTCAAGTCAAACAGATAACAAATGTTGAGTGTTACAGATCTGGGTGTAAATCAAACGGTACACTTGAGAAGAACTGGGGTAATGTGTTTATTTTAGTTTTGCTGGGCAAGGAGCCAGGCTTTTACTTCATTTCTGAAAGACCAGAAGGATGGTTCAGCTCTTAGGGCTGTTGGCATGGAGTTTCAGAGCTTAGCTGCTAGCACCGGGAGTTAGACCCACCAGCTTTTTGTAATTTGTATTTAGGAATGTTAAAGCAGTGTGAGTCATTTGACCTGGTGGGCCTGGTAGATTGGATCATGTTGAGTTTGTCCACCAGGTATTTTGAAGCCGTGTTGGAAAGGCATTTATGCGTGATCACTAGTGTTCGGAGTGTAATACTTCTCACACTGGTAGGCACTGCGTGTTGTGTCTTACTGATGAGATGTGGTTGGTTCATGTGATATTTAAGGCAAATCTAAGTGTGCTATTTTGGAGCACTTGTAGTTTGTTCAAGTTTCATTTTTTGGAACCTAGGGTTACAGCAGTTCATTTTGGTTGGATACTTTGCACTTTCTACTCTAATTCCTCCAAAATGTCAGACAGGGCCAGTACTGGTTAATAATGGTCACAAAAGAGTAGTGAGGTGTGGGGGGTGCTAAGCTAAACCATTCTCTCCGCTCTGCCGTTTTCTCCTCTTTGGAATTTGAGTTGAGAAATGGGTGTAATGCTTTGAATTTTGTAGACTATATGTGCAATTTGAACTGTCCTTGTCAGCTATAGCCAATTCGAAGCTCAATCAGTCCCATTATTTGGTTGAAGCTTTGTGGATACAGACAAAGGCAATCTATTAGAGCCTTGCAAAATTCTCAGCTAAGCGGCTCCGATAAGATCAGTGAAGTTAAGCACCTTCAGAATGCCTTTAAAAATTGGTCCAGATCTAAGAACTAGTTACGCCTCCAAAATGATGGCGAAGTGATGCTGAGGGCGGTTAAGGCTTCTAACTCACAAACCTTTTGGTCTATTATTAATTCTTCACAGACCACACAGACCAATAAGCAGTGTATTGGAGTCACCAAAACTGTTTGGATTGAATTCCTTGAGAATTTATATGGGAGGCCCGGTGGTCTAGAGTGCTAGAGTGCTTTCTCTCGCCTGATATTCCTTGGCATATATATATATATATATATATATATATATATATAAGTTGATTAGTAAGGCATCCTCTTCCAGAGCGCCTTGCCCCAATGGTTTAACCAATCAGATCATACATTCTGATACGGTATTGTGGGCTTACATTTTATCCATATTGTTTAAAGAGATTTTGAATGAAAAACGTCTGCCAGATTCTTGGCAATTTGCTATTGTAATTCCCTTTTATAATAACGGTGATTGGGCCGATCCTTCAAACTACCGTGCAAGCATTTTTGCAGCGGCTGTGTTGAGGGATTTGGAGTTCTGGGCAGAAGCTAAAACTATTTTATCCAAGCATCAGGTTGGATATCGGAGGGGTATGTCTACTTCCTTAAATAGAATTATTTTGAGTACTGTGACCTATGAGTTCTTTTATTAAAGGGGGGGGGGGTACGTTGTTTGGCGCCTGAGTAGATCTTACAAAGGTGTTGATACTATAGACAGAACTCAAGTCTGGTCCAAATTGTTCAAATGGGGGCTCCACCTGGAATTGTTATCTATTGATGTAAAACAAAAATGTTTTTCTTTTTTAATAATGCCATGCAATTATGAGTGGGTGGTAAAAAGATTAATAGTATACGTATAATGGCCCAAATATCTATTGTAAGAGCCATACTTCATTGTTTGCTATGAAACATTTTCCGTTTCTGAGTCTAGTTAATCCAATTAATGTGATTTATTCCAGTACTTTTAATTAGCATACCTTTGAACAGAGACTCTTATTTATGTTAATTGTGTAAAACCTGAATTTAGATTCTAAATGAAGCACATATGAATGGACCTCAAGCCATTAGTCAAGACAATCTCCTGTTTTGAATAGTGTTGTATTCAGTAAAAAACATGACAAATTTGCAAAATGTGCATCTCTGCGGCAAAGTTATTTATTTCCCAAATTGCCACTGTATCCCCGACATTTGCAGGCCTGCACTTTCACAGATTTTATTTTCCCAATTTATTTTCCGCTTTTTTGCCACAATATGCAGATGCTAACTTGGGTAAGTTATATATGAGGGCGAGGATTGTAAGGGGAGATGTGGCGGTTCACTCGGCACATTTTGCAGTTAAAAAAGTGGAGACATCAGTAAATAAAAATGCAGAGTATGTAAGCAATTAATAGTCAGCAATCATTCATAGAACCCCTTGCCACATTCCCCTTGTCTTCCTGCTTCCACTCCCACTCCACCTCTGTCTTCCTTGCTTCCCTCCTAGTGCTCTGAATGTACTCATGTGTTCCCAGCACAGTACGCAACTGCCACATTGAATGGGAAACATGTTTGTATGATGCTGATTCTTAGATGAAGGCTTTCGTTAATGAACAATTTGATATGATTATGGTTCCATTTGTTGGTCCATATTATTTGATTTTGTTTGTTTTCTCCAAAACATGATCTGGCATTAGAAAACATGATTTATCCATTTGTGTTTGACCTGTTAACATTTTTAGATACAGTATATGGCCTATTTTTCAACTTGAATTATTCATAGAACGTTGCAATGTTTATTTAAAACGTTTGGCCACAACTTGTGTGTTTCTTGGACAGTTCTTTAACTTTTGGACATTGTTCTCTTTGGCAGAAGGCAGGATCATTTTAGATACGTTTGTGAATACTGCCTGCACATATTTGTCACTATAACCTCTTTTTTTTTCAATGTTATTAAAATCATTTGAATGTTTTTTTTAAATTCACAGTCCTCATAAAGTTACTTCTGATTAGAGGTAGTCTCCATATGGGTATTGTTTACTATGTTTTGGATGGCTGTTTTTTGCACATAGTATTTAATTTGTTACAGTAGTTTTCTAAAGAGCATTGTTTGAACATGAACATTGTGCATAAACAGTTGGACACCAACATACACTGTTTCCATTGTTCTGTTCTATGCTGAATTTATCACTGCACATGTCAAAATGTTGTGTACGCATTAAATTATTCCTCTCATATCAAACTATTGTCAACAATATATCTGCCCCAGTGCAAAACACTGTTTGTTAAATGTGTCAATGTTAGTGCCTTGCAACTATATCAAGATGACGGCACCATTGAAAGAGAAATCTTTTTTGATGGAGTACATTTGAACATTCAGAGTATGAGCTTATTGTGTTTTGTGTAAGAAATTAGGCTTGTCTAAAGAACCAATAGTATAATGGTTATGCCCAATTTCTTTTTGATGCTTGTATAAAGGTCTAACAAATAATTATTTCCCCTTACAATTAGCTGGATTTTAAGTGCATACTTCTGTGATTTTATAAAGCTACTGTGTACACTACAAGTCAGATTTCACAGACCTGGAAAGATTCAAACCATCTGAACCAGAGTTTTTGTTTTAATGAGATGACATAGTTAAGTACATTAGAGAAATCACATCTATTTTTGGACATGTCCATTAGAGTTTTGATTGGATGTTGGGGCTACTTTCAGACTATTTTGAACTAAACATTTGCAAACAAGGGAATTAATGGTTTGGCCTTGTAACACCAATGTTCTAAATGAGTTTTTAAAGCAGGGCTTTTAAGCAATGTCACTAAAAGAACATCATGTTGAGAAAGTATGTATTTCAATTGGCTAGATATTTGAATTCCTTAATATTGGATACAAGATTGCCTATACTGCTTGGTTCAAGAATTTAGAGATGCATTGAAAAGTATGTTTGAGCACAGAGCCTATGATATTGATTTTTGTTCTGCATGACAGAAACGTGGTTTATTTCTCATTGTATAGCAACAAGTAAATGGTAACCATCACTAGATGTTTTGGCACCAGATATTTGCATTCATCATCATTGAGAGAACCAATATTGCGTCATAGAATTAGTTGTTCTGCCAAAGTAACAGTGAAGTGTTGAAAATTAAGGAAGAATTGGAGAGAGAAGAAGAAAGATGTATTAACAATGCTTCCATTGAGAACGCACGGGACAAACTGAAAGAAATAAACAATACAATGGACCACTTCATGGTGGATGCACTTGAAAAGAAATACAAAAAACTGGCAAAAGACAAAGATTGAAAATGTGTATCCATATCTTGCTGCAGAATATAAAGAGAACAAGAAAAAGAATGGACTCAAAATATTGGAGTAGCCACAAGGCGAAAGAAAAAGTGGGTCTCCTACTCAGACACCTCGAGTTCAGAGTCAGGGCAGAAAAAGTGGGTCTCCTACTCAGACACCTCGAGTTCAGAGTCAGGGCAGGACAACCAATACACAACTTATGGGCCCCACTCATATCCCAGCCCCTACCATCAACAACTGTCTTTTTTAGGATGATGGGACCCCAGAGAAGAACACTGAGGTCCCACCCCAATGCAAATGTGTAGGTTCCAATGATGGAGCCAACCGAGGGGCAGACAGAGGGCACAATGAAGACATTAGATAGCAATGAGATCCCCATCTTCAACATCTCAGGTCTCACACTGACACAGAAAAAGGTCAGAGTCCTCACAAAAGGTCTTTCTTTCATGCCCACCAATCCAACAAATTGGTTCAACATTGATATGGAATTGAGGAGTTTCTTCTGGAAAATAAGGCAAAAATCATTTTTTGAAGAACACACGGATGAGACCCATGAGTGGGACACCGGTTTTAGAACTAAATAATCTTTCTGCCCCAGCGATAACGAATCTCCGATGACCATTAACACCTTTGAGAAGTGTGTTACAAGACAAATTAAAAAACTACAATCTAGTTTAAAGAACCAGAGCCACACCATGTCTAATGATGAACGCAAGGCCTTGAAATCACTTGCAAATAACAAAGACATTGTTATTAAAACAGCCAGCAAAGAGGGAGGCATTGTGATCCAGAATGTGAACCAGTATCAGGACATGGTCAGGACACTCCTGGACAATGAAACTATTTATAAAAAATTGAAAAAGTATCTAACACCAATGATCAGGCAACACTGTATGATGTATCTATGAACATCCGGACCAGTATGGACAAAAAACACTCTATATGAGTATTCCCCAAATTGAAGCCCTCGAGTATGACCGAGCGTTTCTCAAACACCACATGATGCAAAGATGGGGGCCTACACATTTCATCAGTGATCTCTTGGAACTAGCGTTGACTCAAAATTATTTTATATCTGCAAACCTGTGACACCACGATGGGGGCAGCATTTGCCCACAGCTTGGCAATAATATACATGGTGGAATTTGAAAGAACATTTGCGATCAATGAGATAAACCCATTTCTGAACAACATTACAAATTGGAGAAGGTATATCGATGGCGTGATCTTCATCTGGCAAGTGGACCAGACCATACTAGAGAATTTACATGCCTGGCTCAATTCTTGCAATCAGTCCATAACATTCACCCTGGAAGCCGATACCAACTTAACCAACTTCCTTGATCTCACCATCCATGCGAAAGATGACCACCTGCTTTGTACCCTGTTCAAAAAGAACACAGACAAGAACACCCTGCTCCACTACAAAAGCAGTACCTGCAAAAACCTGAGGGAAAATCTCCCTTATGGGCAGTTCTTGCAGCTCAGATGAAACTGCACAGAAACATCCAAGTTCCGCTATCATGCCCAGGATCTAGAAAACCGACTACAAAATCAGGATAGACCAAGAGGTTGATTAAAAACAACTTCAAAAGAGCACTGAATACTCCTAGGGAAACCCTTCTTCAACCTAAAATCCATGATGCAAACCAAGATACCATCACCTGCGTGACCACATTTTGTTCTGATACTACCAAGATCAAACAAAGGATTAAGAGGTTTTGGCCACTAATCCAACTGGAGATTCTGGCCAAACTGTAGTCCCAAATGGCATTGAAATGTTAAAAAAACCTCAAAGAATATCTGACGCATGCTAGATTGTCTAAGAAGTCATTGAGAAATATCCTGTGGAATCTAAGAGACCTTTCAGGGCACCATCCCTGTGGAACATGTTCCATATGTATATTCACAGGTAAGGTCAAGAACTTTGAAGTAGCAGGCAGAGAGTGGACACTCTGACACTTTTCCAACTGTAAGAGCACTAACATAATTTACATCATTGAATGTCCTTCTGCTCTCCCGTATGTTGGTCAAACTACAAGACCAGTGCATAAACGGATCATTGAACATCACACTAGAACTCTGTGTAAAACACACACCGCCCTGCTTGTTTCCCACTACATTGAATTCCAGCACAATCAGGGCGATATGAGGTGGTGGGTAGTTGATAAAGTGCACAGTGATACCAACACCAGCAATGCACTGAACTACAAAGACGCATGGTGGGTATTTAAATTGAAAAACATTGACAATGGACTCAATGAGGCAAGCATTACTTCCTCATACAGGTGAACCATAATGCCACAGACATTACAACATTGCTCTCAGGTCTCTACCTCCCACTGTATCTGAATATATCAGACCCTATCTGAGGACTGTCCCAGTGCACATCATGTTCCTTGCATGAGCCACGTTCTATTCATCAGATGCTGACCTAGCGGGTTTCATCCACTTCCCTAGCCCCGGTTCCCACTAGAGGTCTTACACCTACAAGTTATTAGACTATGCCCATCCTTTCCGTGGATCCTGCCACCTCCCCACATTTGACACACTATCTTAATAGGATTGTCGATAAAAATGGCCCATCCATATCAGCTTGCGCTACCCAACATTGTGCGCTCTGCTGATACTATTATACTATTTTGCCGAAATGATTTTTCACAAACCCTCCAGTGTGCCCAAAACGTCTTTGCGCACTCAGTGGGTTTTCTCCCTCCAGTAGCGTCCTTGTTTTCATGGCTCCCCGTTCGCCCAACTAAGTTATCGCAATGCGTGGGTGTGCACCAGTGCCTACATTTTGTAAGGCGCAGACGTCGGCCAAGACTATGCTTTTGCTGTGTCCATGACAACACCGGCATGCAGTACACCTGCGGTGGGCGGCGTCCTCGCTATTTATGAAAATTAGCGTTACACAATAGGTAAGATAGACTCTGCACCCCCGCTTCACTGACTGCACTCCGGCAGCCATTCTCCCTTTTCTCGCCTCATCCAGAGGCATATCAGACACTACAATTGGTGATTACATATCGCTATAAGCACCTCATCCTTGCTTCTTTTCTCTGTGCTTGTGTCTTCCGCTCCCTCCTCTAGGAACAAGTAAACATGGGAAAAATGCATCAAAAACTGAATACAGCGACTTGATTGTGGTAATTCTCTGAATGTCCGTCCATATACAGAGTAAGCAGATTACTTATATTTATCTGGTCCATTTCTTAGCCTATGATTTTTGGGCAGTCTTGTTTACACACACCAGGACTGAAAGCACGGCTCAGCACTTTGCTGTCTCTTCACGGTTGCATTTTAAAGTCTCCTTAAACGGACATTCGATACTAATACAGAGGGACCATCCTACTCAGAAGCTTCCTCTACTAACCTCAAAGCTTGTACCTTTATGAAGATGTAACTCCTACTTGATCAACACTCCCACTCGAAGGACCTTCTATCAGGTCAGTGGTGCCGGCCCAGGCATTGCATTCACCGTACCATGCCAGCAAAACAATGTATGCTTTCCAAATCAACCCCCCTTTTCTTAAATGTCCTTAATTGTCGATAGTCAGGCAACCTCCATTAATCACTTCCGTGTTCTCTCTCTTTTAGAGACACGTTCCCAGGCCAAGAAGAAGGCAACCTCCAATGCTTGCCGAAACTCCTGTGTAACAAGAGCGCATTGTCCTTCAGAAGTCCACACTACTCCAAATGGAACTATTTTCCGACGTCGACCTAGAACTGGTCTTCTTTTACTTTAACCATGGACTAGTCGTCTTTGAACCTACAGCATAACCATTTATTGGTCCACTCCTAGTGACTGCAATACAATCACAGTTAGACATACCTGAATCCTGTTCTAACTGTTTCGATTAAACACACATACATTAGGAGTTGTTAACACTACAGCATACTTTTATGTTATGTTTGACTGCATTGAAGTGTTCAGACAATACCTGTGTGTTCTAGACTTTAATATTTATATGTGTATGTTTGTTTCACATTGAATTCACCATTACAGTGTGTCTATGTTTTTTTGTGCATATTTTCTTGTAATGTTTGTATTATATGAAGAAGAAGAATGAAAAAAAAATGTCATAAAAATTAAAACAGCAGCTACAAATGTAACCGCAAACGAAAAAAAAAATATGTGTGTGACACTTTGAAGGGAATACTAACACCTTTGGATTGCCTGTCTGTGGTCTGGTTTTTCCAGGACTTTTTTAAGGGTTCTTAGAAGGCTGATTTATTTTGGCTACGTTTTATTGAACTCAATACATACTGGATTAAGAGTATGCCATAAATGGATTAGTGGAAAGGCTACACCCTATTGTGCCCTAGCTATACTCGACCCTCTTTCATCTTTCCACTTAAGGGGCTACCCTTGCGTTTTTGTCCTTTGATATATTTGCAGTAAAAAGATACTTGCGCTTCAGTTTGCTATTCCAGTTGCATCAGTAATGATGCCTCGAATTGCCCTAAACCTCTCTAGTCATCATCCCTATTAAAGAGTTTCCAAATTCAGAGTTCCTTCAGCTAGTTGATTTGTCATTTAAAAAAATAGTCTTACCAGTTATTCATATACAATCTTTTCTAATTCAAATGTTTACAAAACTTATGTTGATCAATATGTATGTGCTTGAAGTGGACATTATGTCATGAAAAAACTAATATTTTATTTAGTGCTGATTTATCAGTGCTCAAGATCTGCTTGCCATGCACGTCATTAATTACAATCTTATCTGAGATATACTGACACCTTATTTGGTTTTTCACTTGGATCTGCTTTGTTTTTCTCTTGTTTTATTTGCCTCTTTACTTTACTCTCTCATTTAGAATTTTAGAACAGCACCTGTTCTCAGATCTGTCATGTGAAAGTATACGGTTGTCTAAAGTCTTTTCTTCCTTCTAATTAAAACTGATCCAAGATGGGTTTCAATGATGTAAAGGTTTCAGTATTTGTGCCTATTAGCAGACACCATTGAAGGCTGGCGTCACAGTGATATTTTTCAACTAATGGTAACATTCTGAAAAAGGACAAAGTAACCTTTTTCATTATTGAAGCATGAACTATTGAAAATGTGAAAACAATCTGCAAAGCTGCCTGTGCTACAAATTGCTTCCTCTATGCCATGCCCTACTTTCTTTATTCAACTTTCCGTAAATTTTCAATGTGATCCAAACATATAATTTGATGCCATACAACCTCATTTAAAAAAAAAAACTAGAAAACCTAGATTCAGACGACCTAGTCAACTACTATCCCACAACTACCGGCCCATTACCAACCTCCCGTTTATTGGCAACATCTTTGAAAAAGTAGTCGGTACACACTACTGGCCAGAATTGAACAACCACCTCCTAAATGACTGTCAGTGTTCAGCCCCAGGTGTAGCATCAAGACCGCCACCATCCAGGTGGTGAATGATGCCCTCCAAATTATAGATAAGGGCTACTCATGCCTCTTTGTCCTCCTTGACCACCTTGACCTCTCGGGATGCATTTGACACCATCGACCACCGCATCCTTCTCTCCCTTCCTGAATTGGTTTACCTCCTACCTCTCAGGCAGACTCCCAGATGTTCAAATTAACATTTTACAATCTAACTGACTCCAGGTCATCTGCAGAGTCCCCAAGACTCCATCCTCCCACCAATCATTTTTAACCTTTACATAGAGCCTTTGGGTAATCTCCTCGAAGATCCCAATATAGCCATCCACCAATACACAGGCAATACTCAGTTGTACATGAGAGTAGATAGCATGCAGGTCATCATTCGTCTCCAAGATCACCTAACCAGCATCCAGTCTTGGATGTTGACTGCCTACCTCAAACTAAATCCATCCAAGTCGGAATTCATCCTCATCAGTCTACCCACTAAAAGCAATTTAGCCAAAAATGGCTCAATGATATGTGCCTTGAAGGATTTAATTCACAACTCTCCCACTCAACGAAATACTTAGGCTTCACCATTGACAGCAGCCTGTACTTACAGAAATACATAGCCAAGAAGGCCCAAATAGCCTGGCTCAAAATCTCTTCCCTTCAAACAATCAAAGCCTCCATCCCGTGCAGGACTTAGAGACCATAGTGCAGGCCCTTGTGGTCTTGCACATCGATGGGGGAAATGCTCTCCAGATAGCATTTCCAACTACTCACTTGGCTCCCCTAAAAGCATTCCACCATGTTGCAGCATGTCTAATTGCAGGAGTACAGAATGTGACCGAATTACCCCCCATCATATGCAAATTACATTGGCTTCCACTCCAAGCCAGGATACTGTTTAAGAATGCATGCAAAATATACAAAGCAGTCAAGAGTAGCACACCGGCGTACCTGGTGGCTAAGCTCCACATATGTGGTGGCACATGCTCCCCGTTCAACAAATCGATCCAACTGCTTGAATCATACCTCGTCCGCAAAGAGAGTACCTGCAAACGATCCTTCTCTTGTCATGCACCCACCCTCTGGAACCCAATTACGATGTCAGCTCAAACTGCCCCCCCAATTCTCCAATTTTGCAAATCTCTCAAAACTGGCTCTTTCAACAACATCTGAACAAGGTCTAATTCCAATGGATGCACATACCGACACATAGAACTCACTGTAATGCGCTACTGTTAAAAGATGGCAGCACAAATGCTGGCTACCCACACTCTATACAGCACTTTGCTGCTCTCGAGCTAGGTCTGCACGTTAAACAAAACAAATAAAAAATAAATATAGGCACTTTGATAAATAGAGAGAAAATGGCAGAAAAGGCCCTGCGAGGTACAGCGCAATGACACCAATTATGTATGTTTGAATGGGCTGCAGGTAAGAGCGGTAGTGGGAACCTGCCTGATTACACACAAAAGTAGTGAATTAAGAGGAGATGGGGTTGCTCTCACACTGCGCACACAAACAAAAATATCAAGCACAGTTGCTTTTGTTGTTGGTTTTAATCAACCCTGTTGCAGCCTGAAACGTGTTTCGAGCTTCCCGCTCTTCCACTGAGGCTTGGTCTTGGCTTCTTGGTAAACTAGGTAGGTGAGTTATAGTTTCTAGATTAAAGAGGGTAGAGATTAAACGTGGGCTCCACTATAACTTGCAGTTGCAGGGGCATTTTCAAAAGTAAATTATTATTTGTGCAGCGTCTTCGCTTTGCTTTTCCTCACTTGGCAGCGAACATACTGCAAAATAATAATTTACTTTTGAAAATGTTCCTGCAACTGCAAATTATAGTGGAGCTCACGTTTAATCTCTACCCTCTTTAAACTAGAAACAATAACTCACGTACCCAGTTTACCAAGAAGCCAAGACCAAGCCTCAGTTGAAGAGCGGGAAGCTCGAAACACGTGTCTGGCAACAACAGTGTTGATTAAAACCAACAACGAAAGCAACTGTGCTTGATATTTTTGTTTGTGTGGGCAGTGTGAGAGCAACCCCTTCTCCTCTTAATTCACTTTGATAAATAGTACTTGTTTGTACCATTACCACCGTGCATTTAATGAGAACCTACGTATTTGGAATACTTCTTTATCTCACTTCATGCTACTCAAGTTCCGTAATAAAGGTGCATCTTATCCTGATCTGACTGATAAACCATCTGTACTGAAAACAAAAAGACTGACCAGACATATCAAACCCTACTTTTTGAAAGAATGCCTAAATGTCACCTAAGTCATCAACTCACCTGGCGCACATATTGCAGAAACCCATAAATAACTTCTTTATAAACATCTGCATAAACCTTGCTTTAGTGCACTAAGCACCTTCTTTCAATGAACTTGTGCACAAGGAAAAAGCTTGCCCTTGTACTAAGCATGTCCCATAATGGCACTAGGGCAAACTTTACCCGGGTGCAAAAATGCAGTGAACTAATACTTTTTTTACAATGGGGATATGTTTGCCCCACTGCTGAAACCATGCATAGTTCCGCCTGCAGCAATAAAATGTTCCTGTAATACACTTCCTGACATATTAAAAAAAAAATCTACTCACCTCAGATAGTCCACGGGAAAGACAACTAGCTCTCCTTAACCACACCATTATCATACACAATAATCTTTCGTCAGGTCGGTGATAAAAATCCTCATTGTTATTCTGATACCATTCAAAGAAATTGTTGTAGCATACTGCACTTGCACCTTTCAGGGTGACATTCTGACTTCCTGTAATTAGTAGTTTCATCAGCAATTTTATCCGCAGTGAGATGGCCAGCGGGTATAAATTAGCCTGAGTTTCTAAGGCTTGCACGCTATAATTTCCAGATGAGTTGTGCCCTTTCTCATCTCAAATATGTTTATTTCGGAACAAAGTCCATAAAACAATGTTGCAGATACAGTCAATAATAAAATCCATAATGCACATATACATATAATTTACATATCATAAGTAAATCAAATAAAAAACAATGGAGACAAGAATTATAGACTGATCCTGTCATAACCATGAAAACAAAAAATGATGCATGCAATGCCTACTATTTAAAATTGCCATTAAACGATCGAAGGCTTAATTCTGAGTTTGGTGGTAATTTGGCGGTAAACCCATCAAATTACATCCAGACTCAATTACAGTTACTGAAAAAAGGGCTTTATCAATAACACATCCATTTTGAGTTCCCCACTATGGATGCGGATGATGGTACATTGTACAAGCCGACGCGAGTGACCTGAATGCTGCACTTTTGAGGTGGGATTCAAACCCAGTGAGTTATGAGAAAAATTACCATCATCCGCATCCATAGTGGGGAACTCAAAATGGATGTGTTATTGATAATGCCCTGTTTTGAGAAAGGCTCTGAATGAGCCAAAACATGTGTCAATAAAAAGGGCTCTCCTACGGGAGATACATGAATTGATAACTTATCTAATTCGTGTTATTACTTTTTCAACATTTAACAAAAGTGGCGCAGTCACTGTGTGAAAACTTTGTGTAAAGGTGAGGTGATGGTTCCTACGTCAAAATAACTTCACACCGAAGCGACACCTACAATTTGCATTCTTACCTAAATAAAAAGGCGCAAGACCTAAGAGGTTGACCCCCAGCAACTACTTCAGTACTGATTTGATTAGAGTTACAACCACTTCTCCTGTTTAGTTACCGCATGATTACAGTTCTAGTCATTCCCCATTCTTGGAGTCCACAGGAATCCATGGAGATTTTTGTTGGATTTACTGCTGAAAGAATGACTTTGTGGTATATCTGCCACATTTCGGTGATAAAGTAGTGGATTCACCTCCAGCTTTTGCCAATGGTAAATCTTCCACATCTATTTCAACAAAAGGAAGGAATGTACAACAAACTATATAAAACAGTGAATTTATCCCCTCAGAAAGCAGAAATGCATAACAGCCGCTAAATCAATATGGGCTGCATTATGTATTCTCAATACACATAGAACAGTGTTGTTAGAAAATATCATTTTTAATATATTAATCTCTAATTCAGCACAGGTAATACAAAAATAGTTACAACAACATATACACATAACACAGTCATATACATGTTAAAAACATTCCACCTCACAATGTAGAAACATTTACGCCGACAATTAGATCAGCATAGCACCAAAAAGGCAACTTAATTGATTTCATTTCCCATTGTGTGTTACAGCCCAACTTATATAAGTTTCTGTCCTCTGTGTTCTCAATAACCGGACATTCATCAGGGGCAGAGGTAATCCTGTGCTTCAGGTAGATTCTTCCTATTCGACCAACAACTTGCTATTTCTAAGGAGAAAAGAGAGAAACATGTGTCACTGACACCGGCATAATTGGTTTAATTTACTCATCACTGCCATGCCCTAATCACCAATAGGGTACCAAGTATAAAATGAATCATATACCTGGTCTAAGGTCTCAAGAAATATATAACTTGGACCTCAAAAGCCAACCCATTTATGGCTCTTCACTGCAGAAGCAAAAGGGATTCAGCATCAAGTCCTACGAAATACCTCCCCCAACGCTAAAATGTAGAACTCTCTCAGTCATAATAGCTGTTCTTTTACCCTGAGTAGAAGAAAATCTAGGTATCTCAATCATCGGTTGGATCCTGGTACAACCCCAAATTTCAAAGATCTAATATATGGATTACTCACCATGGGATGTGGAAGCTGAATTTACCTAGATCCAACCAAGTCTCAATAATTGTCACCACCCGTGGATCCTTTCTAATTCCTCTAGACCTCCAAGTGTCTGAAAAACAGGTGGAGGAAGATAGAATACATTCGCCCTCCAAATATCCATTATTCCTCACCTCCAATTTAACAAAGTAATCTTACCTATCTAAGGTTCTTGTGAGCCAACAAATATATGTTTTAATCGGAGTACCATCAGAATACGGCCTCTTCCTCTTCACAGATGTGAACCTCTCGCTCTGTAAAATTACAATGCTAAGTCAGCAAAATGTCAAGGAGTAGCCCCATGTAAGACTTAAGTAATTAGACAACACTCCTAACTCTTACCCACAATTAGGTGGATCCGCTCCTAGTAGGCAGTCACATATAGAAGTTAGAGAACAGGGGCCGGCGGCCACGTCCATCGTCAGTTCTACCACCAACCGTCCACAAATCCTCATAACAAGTAAGTGGCGTACCGTGCTGACGTCACCACGCTGGTCATCGCGCAGCGACGTAAAACATCATCACGTACCCTTCATGTAAAAAAGGGGGGCCGGGCTCCAAAAATCCCTAATGATAGCGAGGTTGCTGCGCAACCATAGTTACGGGGAAAACAAAAAGGAGATCTCACACAACCCAAGGGCCCACAGTGTCCCTACCACAACAACATAACAGGTCTATACGGGGCTCAGAACTAGTAACACCCAATGAAAAATGGGGTAATTAACCGAAGTTTTTATACCCAAAGACCACCATCTGACTGAAATTAGTCACTCTTGCAGCGGGAAAAACCCTTGACCCGATCATGTCCAACGGTCATAGAGAAACCACAGAGTCATCTCTCTCAATAAGGATTTGCCACAATGGAAGAAATTACCAATAAATTACACCATCAGGAGATTTATGCAGATATTAGTTCACCAACAGATATATAGTTATTTGTTTCTGCATATAGAGGTTGGTATTCTCCTACAGTTGAAAACCCCCAGAAAGTGCAACACTCCAATGATTTCGTGAGTCCCATCACACTCTCTTATCTAATGTTATGCCACTCTATATTTTCATTTAATCCTGTAATGTGACTATTGGTAAGAAATATCAGCTTTTGTTCCAGATTGATTAATTTTCTATTGATTTCGTCTTGGGTTCTACCTTTAATCTTTTTAAGGATACACCATTCGAAATCCGAGAATGTGTGTCTTTTCTCATCGAAATGTTTTACTAAAGGAGCTTTCTCAATATGATTTTTCAAACAGCTCCTGTGTTCGATCATACGAGTCTTGCACTTTCTGTTGGTTTTGCCTATATAAATTAGGTCACATGGGCATTTAATCAAATAAATTACATTCTCCGTGTTACAATTAGTATGTTCTTTCAAAGACCATTCTGTGGTTAAACCCAAATCAACAGAAGTCATTTTCTTAGTAAAAGGGCACATAACACATTCTCCGCACGGATGATGTCCCGTCACACGGGGCAGACCCCACAATGTACTTTGGGCGCTCTCATGATTGACCACCTTGTGTATGTCGTTTTTCATGACAAGATTGCGGATGTTAGTGCTCTTTTTAAAGGCTATCAAAGGTACTGGGCTATTCATAGTCTTTTTCCAATTTTTGCATATAATGTTCTTAACTTTATAGGACATGTTACTAAAGGTATTAACAAACACCAATGGGGTGTCGCGATTGGCAGTGTTTTTCTTATTCCTTTCAAGAAGGGCTTCCCGATTGTTGTTAAAAGCTCGTTTGGCAGATTGTCTCACGACTTTGGTAGGGTAACCCCTTTCAATCAGTTTGTCCATTAGTATATTAGCGCCTATTTCATAATCATGATTGGTGCTACTGTTACGCTTTAGCCGTAAAAACTGTCCAAAGGGCAGATTGTCCCGGACATGTTTCGCGTGATGACTCCTGTAATGCAGTAACGCATTTTTATCGGTGCTCTTGACAAACGGTTTCACCCATAGTTGGTTATTCTGTTGGTAAATTGTTAAATCTAGGTAATTTACCTCTGTGGAGTTCATGGTAGCTGTGAATTTCAGGTATCTATTCTGGTTATTCAGCCAAATAAGGAAATTATTAGCTTCATCTATTGAGCCATGCCATAACATGAACACATCATCGATGTATCTTAACCATTGAGTTATTTGTTGCTTGAAAGGATTAATTTCCGAATAAATCACTGTTTGTTCTACCATGTCTACATACAAATTAGCCAAATTAGGAGCCATGGCAGCACCCATGGCTGTGCCCTCTACCTGCAGATAGAATTGACCCATGAATTGAAAAAAGTTATTAGTCAGAGCTGTTTCCGCACACCATAAGATGAAGGCATTACTCACAGGATGATTGTCCTCACGTTGGAGCAAAGTCTCTTCTACCACTTCAAGAGTGGCTTGTTGTGGGATGTTTGTATAGAGAGATTGAATATCCAGGCAGATCAGTATGTCTTTGGTCTGGTCAAACGGCAGTCCTTCAATTTTCCCAATGGCATCTCTGGTATCTTGAACATAGCTTTTCATTTTCATTACAAAGGGACGTAAATAAAAATCTACAAATTTCGATAAGGGTTCCAAAATTGAATTAACCCCTGACACAATGGGTCTGCCAGGGGGTCTCACCAGATCTTTGTGGATTTTGGGCAAGATGTAAAAAACAGGAGTTCTTGCTGTCTCTCTTGTTAAGTATTCTCCTTCCTGTTTGCTAATCTGTTTCAAATCGACTGCTTTATCCACTTTCTCCTTTATCATTTTAATGATAACAGGACTAGGATCTTGGTCAATTTTGCAGTAACTGATGTTATCTGACAATAGTCTATGACATTCTTCAATATAGTCTTCCTTATTCAAAAGGACTATCGCCCCTCCTTTGTCGGCCTGGCGAATAACGATTTTTTCATTTTTTCCCAGACTTCGTAATATGGCGATTTCTTGTTGACTTAAATTGGAGTTCTTGGGAATGCCTTTATTTTCAAGTTTCTTTAGGTCATGTAGGACCTTCTTTTCAAAAACCACTGATTCTGGGGAATGTGTATGATGCGGTGGACACCAAGTCGAGGGATTCCTTAACCCACTGTAATTAATCTGTAGACTCGCTGGTTGATTTTCAAAGAATTCTCTTAGATGTACCTTGCGCATAAATGTACTAAACTCCATCCTAAATTCAAAAGGGTTGTGATATTTAGATATCACAAAATTCAGGCCCTTGTTGAGACATCGTTCTTCATCCTTGGTTAAGGTTACGCTGGACAAATTCACTACCAACCCCGGTGACTGCGTGTCTGCATGCGGTCTGTTTGCCATTCCTGCCGACTGTTCCCTCTGCCTAAAAAAGGGGGGCGTCTTGACCCATTTCTTGCTCCTGTATTCCGACCTCTTTGCATAGAGGTATTCTTCTTTCTTCCTCTTTATCCAGTGTTGTTGGTTTCTTCATCTTCACCTGGTGTGCCTTCTTCTTCACTCGTGCTGTACGATGTGTTTCTGAACCTTACCCGACGGTTTGGTCTCTGCCCTCCTGTAGGTGCTCCAAAATTATAGTCTTTAGTGACATATTGGAAGGCCTTCTCATGCGTGAAGTTCGTTAAATCTTTTTTCAATCTTTTGATTCTTTCTGAGCTAGATTCCGCTTTAAATGTCTGCATTTCTTTCATGTGGGCTTCTAGCTTAGTTTTGAATGCTTCAATATCAAAATTGTTTTTCATTTCTTCTTCTAACGTTTTCAAATCCACCAGGATCTTCTTGGTGGTTTCCTGGGCTGTCTCAATAATTAGAACCAGCCAGTCCCTCCCACATTTATTAGCTATGTAGCTCCATTTGAGTTTGAATTCTGCGTTATCTAGGAAGAGCCTAGGCTCATTGCGTACTATGAGACCCTGAGGTAAAGCCTGATTTTTCAAATACTCCAGCATGATTATGGCATGCAACTCTGTTCGAACCAGTCTTTTTCGAGTTTGGGTAAGTTCATCCCATTTATCATCTTTTCCTATGTCTCCCAACTCATTGTCTAGCCCCAACTCTGGTATGGAATTCAAGAGTTGAAGAATGTAATCTTCAGTATAAGCAAGGCTTTTGTCTGAGGTTGTTGTCATGATGCTAACTATAGCCTCAGATATTTCATACAGTACTTGAAACCGTGACTTCCCTCACCTGCTGGTGCAGTGGAACCCTGCGAGACAAGCGTTGCCTCATAAACAGATACTCATCTACAAGGGTAACCCCACACTCTGGTGATGATCCCTCCTACTAAGTGAGGATATATAACATATATTTCAACAAAAGGAAGGAATGTACAACAAACTATATAAAACAGTGAACTTATCCCCTCAGAAAGCAGAAATGCATAACAGCCGCTAAATCATTATGGGCTGCATTATGTATTCTCAATACACATAGAACAGTGTTGTTAGAAAATATCATTTTTAATATATTAATCTCTAATTCAGCACAGGTAATACAAAAATAGTTACAACAACATATACACATAACACAGTCATATACATGTTAAAAACATTCCACCTCACAATGTAGAAACATTTACGCCGACAATTAGATCAGCATAGCACCAAAAAGGCAACTTAATTGATTTCATTTCCCATTGTGTGTTACAGCCCAACTTATATAAGTTTCTGTCCTCTGTGTTCTCAATAACCGGACATTCATCAGGGGCAGAGGTAATCCTGTGCTTCAGGTAGATTCTTCCTATTCGACCAACAACTTGCTATTTCTAAGGAGAAAAGAGAGAAACATGTGTCACTGACACCGGCATAATAGGTTTAATTTACTCATCACTGCCATGCCCTAATCACCAATAGGGTACCAAGTATAAAATGAATCATATACCTGGTCTAAGGTCTCAAGAAATATATAACTTGGACCTCAAAAGCCAACCCATTTATGGCTCTTCACTGCAGAAGCAAAAGGGATTCAGCATCAAGTCCTACGAAATACCTCCCCCAACGCTAAAATGTAGAACTCTCTCAGTCATAATAGCTGTTCTTTTACCCTGAGTAGAAGAAAATCTAGGTATCTCAATCATCGGTTGGATCCTGGTACAACCCCAAATTTCAAAGATCTAATATATGGATTACTCACCATGGGATGTGGAAGCTGAATGTACCTAGATCCAACCAAGTCTCAATAATTGTCACCACCCGTGGATCCTTTCTAATTCCTCTAGACCTCCAAGTGTCTGAAAAACAGGTGGAGGAAGATAGAATACATTCGCCCTCCAAATATCCATTATTCCTCACCTCCAATTTAACAAAGTAATCTTACCTATCTAAGGTTCTTGTGAGCCAACAAATATATGTTTTAATCGGAGTACCATCAGAATACGGCCTCTTCCTCTTCACAGATGTGAACCTCTCGCTCTGTAAAATTACAATGCTAAGTCAGCAAAATGTCAAGGAGTAGCCCCATGTAAGACTTAAGTAATTAGACAACACTCCTAACTCTTACCCACAATTAGGTGGATCCGCTCCTAGTAGGCAGTCACATATAGAAGTTAGAGAACAGGGGCCGGCAGCCACGTCCATCGTCAGTTCTACCACCAACCGTCCACAAATCCTCATAACAAGTAAGTGGCGTACCGTGCTGACGTCACCACGCTGGTCATCGCGCAGCGACGTAAAACATCATCACGTACCCTTCATGTAAAAAAGGGGGGCCGGGCTCCAAAAATCCCTAATGATAGCGAGGTTGCTGCGCAACCATAGTTACGGGGAAAACAAAAAGGAGATCTCACACAACCCAAGGGCCCGCAGTGTCCCTACCACAACAACATAACAGGTCTATACGGGGCTCAGAACTAGTAACACCCAATGAAAAATGGGGTAATTAACCGAAGTTTTTATACCCAAAGACCACCATCTGACTGAAATTAGTCACTCTTGCAGCGGGAAAAACCCTTGACCCGATCATGTCCAACGGTCATAGAGAAACCACAGAGTCATCTCTCTCAATAAGGATTTGCCACAATGGAAGAAATTACCAATAAATTACACCATCAGGAGATTTATGCAGATATTAGTTCACCAACAGATATATAGTTATTTGTTTCTGCATATAGAGGTTGGTATTCTCCTACAGTTGAAAACCCCCAGAAAGTGCAACACTCCAATGATTTCGTGAGTCCCATCACACTCTCTTATCTAATGTTATGCCACTCTATATTTTCATTTAATCCTGTAATGTGACTATTGGTAAGAAATATCAGCTTTTGTTCCAGATTGATTAATTTTCTATTGATTTCGTCTTGGGTTCTACCTTTAATCTTTTTAAGGATACACCATTCGAAATCCGAGAATGTGTGTCTTTTCTCATCGAAATGTTTTACTAAAGGAGCTTTCTCAATATGATTTTTCAAACAGCTCCTGTGTTCGATCATACGAGTCTTGCACTTTCTGTTGGTTTTGCCTATATAAATTAGGTCACATGGGCATTTAATCAAATAAATTACATTCTCCGTGTTACAATTAGTATGTTCTTTCAAAGACCATTCTGTGGTTAAACCCAAATCAACAGAAGTCATTTTCTTAGTAAAAGGGCACATAACACATTCTCCGCACGGATGATGTCCCGTCACACGGGGCAGACCCCACAATGTACTTTGGGCGCTCTCATGATTGACCACCTTGTGTATGTCGTTTTTCATGACAAGATTGCGGATGTTAGTGCTCTTTTTAAAGGCTATCAAAGGTACTGGGCTATTCATAGTCTTTTTCCAATTTTTGCATATAATGTTCTTAACTTTATAGGACATGTTACTAAAGGTATTAACAAACACCAATGGGGTGTCGCGATTGGCAGTGTTTTTCTTATTCCTTTCAAGAAGGGCTTCCCGATTGTTGTTAAAAGCTCGTTTGGCAGATTGTCTCACGACTTTGGTAGGGTAACCCCTTTCAATCAGTTTGTCCATTAGTATATTAGCGCCTATTTCATAATCATGATTGGTGCTACTGTTA
Source organism: Ambystoma mexicanum (assembly GCF_040938575.1). NCBI lineage: Eukaryota > Metazoa > Chordata > Amphibia > Caudata > Ambystomatidae > Ambystoma > Ambystoma mexicanum. Next base: position 698,828,065 of record NC_090930.1, read on the forward strand.
CGCTTTAGCCGTAAAAACTGTCCAAAGGGCAGATTGTCCCGGACATGTTTCGCGTGATGACTCCTGTAATGCAGTAACGCATTTTTATCGGTGCTCTTGACAAACGGTTTCACCCATAGTTGGTTATTCTGTTGGTAAATTGTTAAATCTAGGTAATTTACCTCTGTGGAGTTCATGGTAGCTGTGAATTTCAGGTATCTATTCTGGTTATTCAGCCAAATAAGGAAATTATTAGCTTCATCTATTGAGCCATGCCATAACATGAACACATCATCGATGTATCTTAACCATTGAGTTATTTGTTGCTTGAAAGGATTAATTTCCGAATAAATCACTGTTTGTTCTACCATGTCTACATACAAATTAGCCAAATTAGGAGCCATGGCAGCACCCATGGCTGTGCCCTCTACCTGCAGATAGAATTGACCCATGAATTGAAAAAAGTTATTAGTCAGAGCTGTTTCCGCACACCATAAGATGAAGGCATTACTCACAGGATGATTGTCCTCACGTTGGAGCAAAGTCTCTTCTACCACTTCAAGAGTGGCTCGTTGTGGGATGTTTGTATAGAGAGATTGAATATCCAGGCAGATCAGTATGTCTTTGGTCTGGTCAAACGGCAGTCCTTCAATTTTCCCAATGGCATCTCTGGTATCTTGAACATAGCTTTTCATTTTCATTACAAAGGGACGTAAATAAAAATCTACAAATTTCGATAAGGGTTCCAAAATTGAATTAACCCCTGACACAATGGGTCTGCCAGGGGGTCTCACCAGATCTTTGTGGATTTTGGGCAAGATGTAAAAAACAGGAGTTCTTGCTGTCTCTCTTGTTAAGTATTCTCCTTCCTGTTTGCTAATCTGTTTCAAATCGACTGCTTTATCCACTTTCTCCTTTATCATTTTAATGATAACAGGACTAGGATCTTGGTCAATTTTGCAGTAACTGATGTTATCTGACAATAGTCTATGACATTCTTCAATATAGTCTTCCTTATTCAAAAGGACTATCGCCCCTCCTTTGTCGGCCTGGCGAATAACGATTTTTTCATTTTTTCCCAGACTTCGTAATATGGCGATTTCTTGTTGACTTAAATTGGAGTTCTTGGGAATGCCTTTATTTTCAAGTTTCTTTAGGTCATGTAGGACCTTCTTTTCAAAAACCACTGATTCTGGGGAATGTGTATGATGCGGTGGACACCAAGTCGAGGGATTCCTTAACCCACTGTAATTAATCTGTAGACTCGCTGGTTGATTTTCAAAGAATTCTCTTAGATGTACCTTGCGCATAAATGTACTAAACTCCATCCTAAATTCAAAAGGGTTGTGATATTTAGATATCACAAAATTCAGGCCCTTGTTGAGACATCGTTCTTCATCCTTGGTTAAGGTTACGCTGGACAAATTCACTACCAACCCCGGTGACTGCGTGTCTGCATGCGGTCTGTTTGCCATTCCTGCCGACTGTTCCCTCTGCCTAAAAAAGGGGGGCGTCTTGACCCATTTCTTGCTCCTGTATTCCGACCTCTTTGCATAGAGGTATTCTTCTTTCTTCCTCTTTATCCAGTGTTGTTGGTTTCTTCATCTTCACCTGGTGTGCCTTCTTCTTCACTCGTGCTGTACGATGTGTTTCTGAACCTTACCCGACGGTTTGGTCTCTGCCCTCCTGTAGGTGCTCCAAAATTATAGTCTTTAGTGACATATTGGAAGGCCTTCTCATGCGTGAAGTTCGTTAAATCTTTTTTCAATCTTTTGATTCTTTCTGAGCTAGATTCCGCTTTAAATGTCTGCATTTCTTTCATGTGGGCTTCTAGCTTAGTTTTGAATGCTTCAATATCAAAATTCTTTTTCATTTCTTCTTCTAACGTTTTCAAATCCACCAGGATCTTCTTGGTGGTTTCCTGGGCTGTCTCAATAATTAGAACCAGCCAGTCCCTCCCACATTTATTAGCTATGTAGCTCCATTTGAGTTTGAATTCTGCGTTATCTAGGAAGAGCCTAGGCTCATTGCGTACTATGAGACCCTGAGGTAAAGCCTGATTTTTCAAATACTCCAGCATGATTATGGCATGCAACTCTGTTCGAACCAGTCTTTTTCGAGTTTGGGTAAGTTCATCCCATTTATCATCTTTTCCTATGTCTCCCAACTCATTGTCTAGCCCCAACTCTGGTATGGAATTCAAGAGTTGAAGAATGTAATCTTCAGTATAAGCAAGGCTTTTGTCTGAGGTTGTTGTCATGATGCTAACTATAGCCTCAGATATTTCATACAGTACTTGAAACCGTGACTTCCCTCACCTGCTGGTGCAGTGGAACCCTGCGAGACAAGCGTTGCCTCATAAACAGATACTCATCTACAAGGGTAACCCCACACTCTGGTGATGATCCCTCCTACTAAGTGAGGATATATAACATATATTTCAACAAAAGGAAGGAATGTACAACAAACTATATAAAACAGTGAACTTATCCCCTCAGAAAGCAGAAATGCATAACAGCCGCTAAATCAATATGGGCTGCATTATGTATTCTCAATACACATAGAACAGTGTTGTTAGAAAATATCATTTTTAATATATTAATCTCTAATTCAGCACAGGTAATACAAAAATAGTTACAACAACATATACACATAACACAGTCATATACATGTTAAAAACATTCCACCTCACAATGTAGAAACATTTACGCCGACAATTAGATCAGCATAGCACCAAAAAGGCAACTTAATTGATTTCATTTCCCATTGTGTGTTACAGCCCAACTTATATAAGTTTCTGTCCTCTGTGTTCTCAATAACCGGACATTCATCAGGGGCAGAGGTAATCCTGTGCTTCAGGTAGATTCTTCCTATTCGACCAACAACTTGCTATTTCTAAGGAGAAAAGAGAGAAACATGTGTCACTGACACCGGCATAATAGGTTTAATTTACTCATCACTGCCATGCCCTAATCACCAATAGGGTTACCAAGTATAAAATGAATCATATACCTGGTCTAAGGTCTCAAGAAATATATAACTTGGACCTCAAAAGCCAACCCATTTATGGCTCTTCACTGCAGAAGCAAAAGGGATTCAGCATCAAGTCCTACGAAATACCTCCCCCAACGCTAAAATGTAGAACGCTCTCAGTCATAATAGCTGTTCTTTTACCCTGAGTAGAAGAAAATCTAGGTATCTCAATCATCGGTTGGATCCTGGTACAACCCCAAATTTCAAAGATCTAATATATGGATTACTCACCATGGGATGTGGAAGCTGAATTTACCTAGATCCAACCAAGTCTCAATAATTGTCACCACCCGTGGATCCTTTCTAATTCCTCTAGACCTCCAAGTGTCTGAAAAACAGGTGGAGGAAGATAGAATACATTCGCCCTCCAAATATCCATTATTCCTCACCTCCAATTTAACAAAGTAATCTTACCTATCTAAGGTTCTTGTGAGCCAACAAATATATGTTTTAATCGGAGTACCATCAGAATACGGCCTCTTCCTCTTCACAGATGTGAACCTCTCGCTCTGTAAAATTACAATGCTAAGTCAGCAAAATGTCAAGGAGTAGCCCCATGTAAGACTTAAGTAATTAGACAACACTCCTAACTCTTACCCACAATTAGGTGGATCCGCTCCTAGTAGGCAGTCACATATAGAAGTTAGAGAACAGGGGCCGGCAGCCACGTCCATCGTCAGTTCTACCACCAACCGTCCACAAATCCTCATAACAAGTAAGTGGCGTACCGTGCTGACGTCACCACGCTGGTCATCGCGCAGCGACGTAAAACATCATCACGTACCCTTCATGTAAAAAAGGGGGGCCGGGCTCCAAAAATCCCTAATGATAGCGAGGTTGCTGCGCAACCATAGTTACGGGGAAAACAAAAAGGAGATCTCACACAACCCAAGGGCCCACAGTGTCCCTACCACAACAACATAACAGGTCTATACGGGGCTCAGAACTAGTAACACCCAATGAAAAATGGGGTAATTAACCGAAGTTTTTATACCCAAAGACCACCATCTGACTGAAATTAGTCACTCTTGCAGCGGGAAAAACCCTTGACCCGATCATGTCCAACGGTCATAGAGAAACCACAGAGTCATCTCTCTCAATAAGGATTTGCCACAATGGAAGAAATTACCAATAAATTACACCATCAGGAGATTTATGCAGATATTAGTTCACCAACAGATATATAGTTATTTGTTTCTGCATATAGAGGTTGGTATTCTCCTACAGTTGAAAACCCCCAGAAAGTGCAACACTCCAATGATTTCGTGAGTCCCATCACACTCTCTTATCTAATGTTATGCCACTCTATATTTTCATTTAATCCTGTAATGTGACTATTGGTAAGAAATATCAGCTTTTGTTCCAGATTGATTAATTTTCTATTGATTTCGTCTTGGGTTCTACCTTTAATCTTTTTAAGGATACACCATTCGAAATCCGAGAATGTGTGTCTTTTCTCATCGAAATGTTTTACTAAAGGAGCTTTCTCAATATGATTTTTCAAACAGCTCCTGTGTTCGATCATACGAGTCTTGCACTTTCTGTTGGTTTTGCCTATATAAATTAGGTCACATGGGCATTTAATCAAATAAATTACATTCTCCGTGTTACAATTAGTATGTTCTTTCAAAGACCATTCTGTGGTTAAACCCAAATCAACAGAAGTCATTTTCTTAGTAAAAGGGCACATAACACATTCTCCGCACGGATGATGTCCCGTCACACGGGGCAGACCCCACAATGTACTTTGGGCGCTCTCATGATTGACCACCTTGTGTATGTCGTTTTTCATGACAAGATTGCGGATGTTAGTGCTCTTTTTAAAGGCTATCAAAGGTACTGGGCTATTCATAGTCTTTTTCCAATTTTTGCATATAATGTTCTTAACTTTATAGGACATGTTACTAAAGGTATTAACAAACACCAATGGGGTGTCGCGATTGGCAGTGTTTTTCTTATTCCTTTCAAGAAGGGCTTCCCGATTGTTGTTAAAAGCTCGTTTGGCAGATTGTCTCACGACTTTGGTAGGGTAACCCCTTTCAATCAGTTTGTCCATTAGTATATTAGCGCCTATTTCATAATCATGATTGGTGCTACTGTTACGCTTTAGCCGTAAAAACTGTCCAAAGGGCAGATTGTCCCGGACATGTTTCGCGTGATGACTCCTGTAATGCAGTAACGCATTTTTATCGGTGCTCTTGACAAACGGTTTCACCCATAGTTGGTTATTCTGTTGGTAAATTGTTAAATCTAGGTAATTTACCTCTGTGGAGTTCATGGTAGCTGTGAATTTCAGGTATCTATTCTGGTTATTCAGCCAAATAAGGAAATTATTAGCTTCATCTATTGAGCCATGCCATAACATGAACACATCATCGATGTATCTTAACCATTGAGTTATTTGTTGCTTGAAAGGATTAATTTCCGAATAAATCACTGTTTGTTCTACCATGTCTACATACAAATTAGCCAAATTAGGAGCCATGGCAGCACCCATGGCTGTGCCCTCTACCTGCAGATAGAATTGACCCATGAATTGAAAAAAGTTATTAGTCAGAGCTGTTTCCGCACACCATAAGATGAAGGCATTACTCACAGGATGATTGTCCTCACGTTGGAGCAAAGTCTCTTCTACCACTTCAAGAGTGGCTCGTTGTGGGATGTTTGTATAGAGAGATTGAATATCCAGGCAGATCAGTATGTCTTTGGTCTGGTCAAACGGCAGTCCTTCAATTTTCCCAATGGCATCTCTGGTATCTTGAACATAGCTTTTCATTTTCATTACAAAGGGACGTAAATAAAAATCTACAAATTTCGATAAGGGTTCCAAAATTGAATTAACCCCTGACACAATGGGTCTGCCAGGGGGTCTCACCAGATCTTTGTGGATTTTGGGCAAGATGTAAAAAACAGGAGTTCTTGCTGTCTCTCTTGTTAAGTATTCTCCTTCCTGTTTGCTAATCTGTTTCAAATCGACTGCTTTATCCACTTTCTCCTTTATCATTTTAATGATAACAGGACTAGGATCTTGGTCAATTTTGCAGTAACTGATGTTATCTGACAATAGTCTATGACATTCTTCAATATAGTCTTCCTTATTCAAAAGGACTATCGCCCCTCCTTTGTCGGCCTGGCGAATAACGATTTTTTCATTTTTTCCCAGACTTCGTAATATGGCGATTTCTTGTTGACTTAAATTGGAGTTCTTGGGAATGCCTTTATTTTCAAGTTTCTTTAGGTCATGTAGGACCTTCTTTTCAAAAACCACTGATTCTGGGGAATGTGTATGATGCGGTGGACACCAAGTCGAGGGATTCCTTAACCCACTGTAATTAATCTGTAGACTCGCTGGTTGATTTTCAAAGAATTCTCTTAGATGTACCTTGCGCATAAATGTACTAAACTCCATCCTAAATTCAAAAGGGTTGTGATATTTAGATATCACAAAATTCAGGCCCTTGTTGAGACATCGTTCTTCATCCTTGGTTAAGGTTACGCTGGACAAATTCACTACCAACCCCGGTGACTGCGTGTCTGCATGCGGTCTGTTTGCCATTCCTGCCGACTGTTCCCTCTGCCTAAAAAAGGGGGGCGTCTTGACCCATTTCTTGCTCCTGTATTCCGACCTCTTTGCATAGAGGTATTCTTCTTTCTTCCTCTTTATCCAGTGTTGTTGGTTTCTTCATCTTCACCTGGTGTGCCTTCTTCTTCACTCGTGCTGTACGATGTGTTTCTGAACCTTACCCGACGGTTTGGTCTCTGCCCTCCTGTAGGTGCTCCAAAATTATAGTCTTTAGTGACATATTGGAAGGCCTTCTCATGCGTGAAGTTCGTTAAATCTTTTTTCAATCTTTTGATTCTTTCTGAGCTAGATTCCGCTTTAAATGTCTGCATTTCTTTCATGTGGGCTTCTAGCTTAGTTTTGAATGCTTCAATATCAAAATTCTTTTTCATTTCTTCTTCTAACGTTTTCAAATCCACCAGGATCTTCTTGGTGGTTTCCTGGGCTGTCTCAATAATTAGAACCAGCCAGTCCCTCCCACATTTATTAGCTATGTAGCTCCATTTGAGTTTGAATTCTGCGTTATCTAGGAAGAGCCTAGGCTCATTGCGTACTATGAGACCCTGAGGTAAAGCCTGATTTTTCAAATACTCCAGCATGATTATGGCATGCAACTCTGTTCGAACCAGTCTTTTTCGAGTTTGGGTAAGTTCATCCCATTTATCATCTTTTCCTATGTCTCCCAACTCATTGTCTAGCCCCAACTCTGGTATGGAATTCAAGAGTTGAAGAATGTAATCTTCAGTATAAGCAAGGCTTTTGTCTGAGGTTGTTGTCATGATGCTAACTATAGCCTCAGATATTTCATACAGTACTTGAAACCGTGACTTCCCTCACCTGCTGGTGCAGTGGAACCCTGCGAGACAAGCGTTGCCTCATAAACAGATACTCATCTACAAGGGTAACCCCACACTCTGGTGATGATCCCTCCTACTAAGTGAGGATATATAACATATATTTCAACAAAAGGAAGGAATGTACAACAAACTATATAAAACAGTGAACTTATCCCCTCAGAAAGCAGAAATGCATAACAGCCGCTAAATCAATATGGGCTGCATTATGTATTCTCAATACACATAGAACAGTGTTGTTAGAAAATATCATTTTTAATATATTAATCTCTAATTCAGCACAGGTAATACAAAAATAGTTACAACAACATATACACATAACACAGTCATATACATGTTAAAAACATTCCACCTCACAATCTAGAAACATTTACGCCGACAATTAGATCAGCATAGCACCAAAAAGGCAACTTAATTGATTTCATTTCCCATTGTGTGTTACAGCCCAACTTATATAAGTTTCTGTCCTCTGTGTTCTCAATAACCGGACATTCATCAGGGGCAGAGGTAATCCTGTGCTTCAGGTAGATTCTTCCTATTCGACCAACAACTTGCTATTTCTAAGGAGAAAAGAGAGAAACATGTGTCACTGACACCGGCATAATTGGTTTAATTTACTCATCACTGCCATGCCCTAATCACCAATAGGGTACCAAGTATAAAATGAATCATATACCTGGTCTAAGGTCTCAAGAAATATATAACTTGGACCTCAAAAGCCAACCCATTTATGGCTCTTCACTGCAGAAGCAAAAGGGATTCAGCATCAAGTCCTACGAAATACCTCCCCCAACGCTAAAATGTAGAACTCTCTCAGTCATAATAGCTGTTCTATTACCCTGAGTAGAAGAAAATCTAGGTATCTCAATCATCGGTTGGATCCTGGTACAACCCCAAATTTCAAAGATCTAATATATGGATTACTCACCATGGGATGTGGAAGCTGAATTTACCTAGATCCAACCAAGTCTCAATAATTGTCACCACCCGTGGATCCTTTCTAATTCCTCTAGACCTCCAAGTGTCTGAAAAACAGGTGGAGGAAGATAGAATACATTCGCCCTCCAAATATCCATTATTCCTCACCTCCAATTTAACAAAGTAATCTTCCACATCACCTACAAAGTTGTAATTTGACAGTGCAGGAAAAACAGGTAATTCTATTACTACCAAAAAAAGGTGTCGGTAACAAAATTGCCACCCCCTTTTTCCTGTACCGCTGAACCTGTAATACAGATCAAATAACCTGTGCTCTTGTTGTAAATTCATAAGAAATGCTGTTTTATATAATCAAAAATACAGAAAATCTATTGTAAACCGTTGTTACAGTGCACATGTACACCATGGCACAATCAAGGGCATTTATCTTGCGGGCATGCACAGTTAGCAATGCTCCTCAAATAAGCTAATGAAAGTATCTCACATGGCCTTCTGCGTTGCTCATGCATTGCTCAAAGTTTGAATAGTTTGATTTTTCCAGCCATGATCTATTGACATTGTTGGCAACTGCTAAGATAACATGGTGGTGTTTCATCCATCTACATAGGAATGCCTCCATCTCAGTTCGTACTCCTAATGAATGCATCACAAGTCCACCTACATAGGAGGCAAAACCAACTATATCATTAAGTCTCTTGTGAAGGGAACATAATTGGGACAGTGGTTGGCTGTACAATATTGCATACAATTCCTTAGTGCAGAATGGTCTTTGCAGTTTAAATATTGTCCAAATTCGAAAGTGCATTTGTGTTCCATGTAATAATGCAAGTAGCTATTAGGCCTACAACTCACTCAATGACAATTTGTCATCTAGAGAGACCAGTCTGCGATACTTCAGGTATAATAGAAGTACCTGTTGAATCAGGAATGTCATCAATCTAATCTAGTCCAAATGTTTTACACGTCTATTTAATGGACTTCAAGCATGGCAGCGAGTGCACGGCAAGGGAAACTAGAACAGCAACAACAGCTTTTCTGTACCTGTGAAGCCCAGTTTAGCACCACACTCTTATTTGCTTTAAGTTTGATTGTTACCAAATTCAAGTCACTGGAGGGTTTTAAGGGTACTAATAAGGAGACCTAGATATTTCTTAAACACCATGCACTCGTCAATTTCTAGGTTTTAGCCATTACAAACATGCACGATTTCTGCCCATATAAGGCTGCTGGCAGTACTTGGATCCTGTAGGACTCCATTGATTGTGACACTGCCCGGCTTTCAACGCATTTGGAAAAATGCAATAACGCCTTCAATCGTCTTAATGAAATGGTAACATTGTTGTCAGTTTGAGCACACCAGAATAGGATCTCATTGAGATGGACCCCAGATAACCAACATTATCAGACCTCAGCCTGTTTGCCCACATGGTGAACAGAGCTTGAAATTAAGATTCGAGGAGTAGGAGCTACCGCATCACCAAGTAGGCAGAAGCTACCACTAGGGAACCAGGAAAAAGTACACAGTGCATAGCAAATATAACTTCTACATGAGATGCATACTCAACTTTTGTCCTCAATATGTATGATCCATTACGTTTAAATGTGTCCTAGATGTATCCTAATTCTTCATTTAAATTCTCAAACACTCAAAGTTAATGTCACATATGCATGTTTGTAAGGCACCAGTTGGTCTATGGATCCAAATGTAGCTCCTGTTGTTGGTCGTAAGCAAGCCAGGCTCTCCTAAATAGCTCCTGTCAATTTTGTACCCTAGTGCAAATGAGTTTTGGGGCTCTATGAGAATAGCAGACCATCGATTTAAATTTGTTATTGTTTCTTGACAAATCCGTAGCATTGCAAATGCTGCTAACAAATTCATTTCATTTTGAAGCACAGGGGTTGTTTTTTTAAAGTAACTGTATGATTGGTGAAAGATGAGATGCATTATTTATGTCTTTAAATTTGGTACATATGCCCCATGATTGCTATTTGTTCCACATGCTCATGTGAGACAATAATGGAGTTTGATTTTTCATCACTTTGACCCCAATGCACAGCAGAATATGTTTTGGTGTCAAAGTTGTTAACGGCTGCCAATAACATGGTTAGGCTAGCTAACCATTTCAAACTTTACCAAAGCTGGTTATGTGGGACTGCATGAAATGCACTTCTTAAGTCTACAAAAATCAGATAGATACCTGGGTCCACAAGAACAGAGTTGGACTGGGAATCGAATGTGCCCCAGGAAATATTTTTCAATTTCGCCCTAGATTACACTAAAGCCCATCCAAGCTAAACTAAGCTTTTGGAGTCTGTGCCCAAGAACATTTGGAAAACAGTGTACAATTAGTGCATTTTAGAATAATATTATCACTTTATAGGCATTAAGAAGTAGATGCAAATTAAAATAAAGATATCAAACACTTGTTAAGTTTGAGGAATTCCATATAACACATTCTCTGCTTAAAAAGGGTGTGTGGAATGAGAACAGATGGATCAAAATTAGTTTGGTAACTGGGAGAATGAGTAATAGGAGCAGAAAACCAGGTTACCTGCAAAAAAGAGGCCAAACAGATGGATGCCCACAGAGAAATCATAAGAGTCCCCTGTAAGTCAGCCCACCACTGCTGAAGACTGCATGTGTCTGTGCTAAATGTATACACAGAAAATATGATACACAGTACTGATCCCCTTGTATAAACAAGCCTGTATGATATCCCCAATGCACCAGAAAAGATGTTGAAAAGGGGAGTATTTCACTGCCTGTTTATTTTAAAGTTAGGAGTACATTATTTTCTTTATGCTATTTTTAAACAAAATGTTACATTAAGTCCCATTCCCAACAGGGGTATTATGATTGTTTAATACATATTTCTTTGCACCTAGGTATTCATGCACATTACAAGATATATAATAAAATGTAGGGTTATTCTGTGGTAGTACATCTACTACTGATCTGAGCAAATCCATGGAGCTAGTGGGTGAAATCAGGGGAAGGCTCCTATGTGCGTATTTCCTAGTTTTTTCTGCCTAATTTTTGTGTGGGTATACTTGGCTATTCTTAGTATTAAACATGGCTAATATTGCCCTTATACTATGCAACATACCTCCAGACAGTTCAATAATATTTACCATACATTTTATCCATACAGTTTAATAGGGATATAGGCCAGTGATTTTATGGGCCCATCTGTCTCCTTTTTTAAATATAGAGCCTGTCTGAGCCCACTGCATCAAATTACCATGGATTATCCACTGTTTTTCCCACACCAGCAAATTATAGGTATTTGCAGATTTTCTGCCAACAGAATTACAGTACAATAAATACGCTGATTTTTTAGGGAGTAGTGGTGTATTCACCAGGTTGTTAGAGGTAAATCATTCACTTTAGCTCCAGAAATAGGCTGAGTTCTGTGCGATATTTCCGCCGGTGTTATATCCACTAAAAATCACCATGAATTCCTATGCACTCAAAATATGGGCAATTCCGCCACTCTACCAACACTTGTAATCCTGTGGTAACTCCACAGGACCAAGTGGCGGTAACGGTGATCAAGTTTGGTGGTAATTTAGTGGACCAAATATTTGTGCTAAAACTGAATTATATTTCCAATAGTGCAAATTTTACTCAGGTGCAACATTGTATTGAAAGGTGTTTTTTTGCATTAGAGGCATATTTGACCTAGTGCTAGTACCATGCAAAATTGCACTTGCAACAACACAAATATGTGTGAACTCATATCTACAACCCTAAGGCGAGACTCTCAGAAGGAACTGAAAGTGCTATGAAGCAGACCTTGGTCAAAGCTAAAGAACTTCCATCTATAGAGTCGTCAATGGTTCTTTCTCTGTGATAAGGTTTGCATCCACAAGTTGTTATACTTGCATGCATTTTAAAAGACAAATCACAGTGGCGTGGCTTGGCGCCGACAAAGATGGCCACCTGAACATCCATCTCCCACCCGCGATAATAATATCTTCACTCTGTAACGCTAAAATGTATTAATTGGTATTGTTAGCTCTCCTTAATTGTCTTTTCCTGTGGTCATTGTTCTGTACATACTTAATTCAATGCTATTACAGCTCGTGGAGGCAGTTCCTGTGTGCTCTGAACACTGCAGCGGCTGTTGCTGCTGCTGGCGGCCACCCATTGTGTGTTGAAGTTCTTAAGCATTTGTGACACAACATTGCTGGTTTTATGAGGTCGGGCCTCTCCTCTTAGCAAAGTGTCATCTCATGGTTAAATAAGAATATGTAGGGCACGTTATTCATGTTTGTAAAAAACATTTATTTTTGAACTGTGCTTTATCACGGGTGCGTTATTTTCCTGGTAACTCACCTCACTTCCCTGTGTGTGGCTGTTGTGACATTATTATATCCTTCACACACCCTCCAAGTATGGTCCTTGTAAGTACAGCTGGTTAGTACATTTTTATTATTTATTTGGCTTCTGGCAGAGGTGGTCAAAAGGTTCCTCCTGTCACTAAAGATTTACAAGCATTGCCCCCTTCGATCCTGGCATGAATGTACTTTTGCAGAACATAAGGTCACTTAAAGTTGTATTGAAGCCACAAATCAAAAACTACAACAGCTTGACGATAGATCGAGTGCTTTTGAAAATAGGATGTGTGAAATGGAGAACAGAATTAGTTTGTTTTGTGGAGGATATATCACCCAGAGTTCTTCATTTGATTTGGCAGTGAAAGTACTGCAAATAACCCAATGAGGAGTTAGAAAACAGATGCAGGCATAACAACCTTTGTATCTCTGGCCTTCCTGAGGAGTTTGAGGGGATTTATGCCATTTTATTCTTACAAAAAATATTTCCTGCTCTGCTGCATCTTCCACTGAAATTGTGCTTAATATGCAAAGGGCGGACTGTGTTGGGCCCATTAAAACCTCTCAACCATTGCACTCTTTGCCATACACTTTGACTTTCTTACTGCTGGAATACACCCAACTACAGCTTATCATTTCTAAGGCCAAGGAAAGAAATACCCTTCTTTGGAATGGTAGTAGAATTTATAAATCTCAGGATGTGGTGAAGAAAATGGTGCAGCAAAGGAAGTAATTCAGATCCTACCACCTGGCATTGAAGCATCTCAACACCAGATATGGTCCCTACTATCTGTGCACATTCAAAGTTAGCATCAATGGAAAAATGATACTGCTGACCTCAAAGCATTTATCAGATTCCTCACAATGGACAGCATGGACACTGTGTTACTATCTAATCCTCCAGCCTCATGTTTCTGAGGCTTTACCAACGTTATTATAATCTCTCGCTCTTTTTTTCTTTTTTCTTGAGAGTATTGCAGATTGTTGTGTAAATCAAAACGTACGCCAGCAGTGTGTCAATAAGGCATTTATCTTCCCATTGGGCCTGTTCTTTGGCCCTTTTGTTGTCACCTAGTCCTACATGTTCTCTTCCCTTTCTCCTTGTGTAAAAGTGACTATATCATCTTCTTATGCTCGATAGTACACTAAGTTTGTTCTCATTTTTTCATCTCCACATTTTCTGTCATGTCTATGTCAACATTTTACTACTCCCCTTATTCCTCTGTGTACTTCCCTCATGTGTATTGCTCTTCCTGGAATGGTGTATCCCCCACAATTTTGCGTCACAGTTTTCAACATTTAATTGCCCGGATCATTCACTATTCATTCTTTTATTTATTTATTTAGGTTTACATATATTTCAGCACACAAAACCCAGAGGCTTGTTGCAGAAAGTGCCTGGTACAGGACATGGTAGGTACAGATATACAGACTGGTAAAGCTACTCCTCCTGTTACAGGGAGGTACATCAGGCATGCATACATAGGACATGATATGTGCAGATATACAGATTGGTAAAGCTACTCCTCATGTTACGGGGAGCTACATCAGACGTGCATACATAGGACACGGTAGGTGCAGATATACAGACTGGTAAAACTACTCATGTTGCGGGAGCTACATTAGGCGTGCATAAATAGGACATTGTGAGTACATGTGTACAGTTAGGTAACTGTGGCTTGTGCATATTCACAGGAATTGTAGCATATATAGAGTCTATCTTGTAGGATATACTGCTTGTCATTTGTAGGTGGCTGCGTTATGGCAGAGTTGTTGCCGAGTGACATGAGCAAGTTCAGGGAACCTGTAGAATCAGGCGGGAAGACGGAGCAGTGCAGTTCGTTATGGAGCGGGGGGACACAGGGAGATGAAGGATGCGACCCAGGGTTTGTACGCACCCGGAAACATAAGCGAATCATCTAGATACACTGGGCATCAAGAGGGGGGCACAGAAGAGACAGAAATAGGTAGGTAAGTAGGGATAGCGAGACCAGTAAGATCGGGTGGATTAGGTAATCGGGGCAATATGGATGGTCAGCGTGGAGACATTGATGCAGAGAGGTAGATCACTTGTGGCTGCGATCACAAGGGTCACAGGAGATGAGAGAGGGGGAGATGATTTAGTGGGCATAATGCTGTAGTAAAGACTGGTATACATGGTTGGTGATAGGCTTGCCAGCTTGGTACATGGGAGCGAACTGGCATTACCATCCACAGCAGGCGGTAAGGAAGGGTCACCAGGGCCCGCCAGGACCCGGACAGGTACAGACAGGAATCGTATTGTCCTTATGTGCGTCCCTTGGGTAGAGGATGGAGTTCGCCTTCCAGCTCCATTTGCAGCCAAGTTTGAATAGGTGGTGTTCCAATCGAATCTGCCTTCAGGCAGGATGAGGCACGACAAGGTCAGGGAGAGGCGCCATGATGAATAAGGCTTCGCCAGGCCTTGGGATGCCCTCCACATGGTCCTGGGGCTGCGGGCTGGTGGAAGAGCGTCTCATCAGTGCAGATCAGCGTAAAGGGCCTAGACAGGAATCGACTTGCCCATGTGCATGGCCTCTAAGTAGAGGCCAGCGTTTGCCTTCCGGCTCCATTTGCAGCCGAGTTTGAATAGGTGGTGGTGGCGCCCTCCACCCGTTCCTGGGACTGTGAGCTGGTGAAAGAGCCTTGCATCAGTGCAGAACAGGGAGAAGGGCCTAGACAGGAATTGTCTTGCCAGTGTGCATTGCCTTTGGGTAGAGGCCAGCGTTTGCCTTCCAGCTCCTTTTGCAGCCGAGTTTGAATAGGTGCAGGTCCAATCGAATCTGCCTTCAGGCAGGATGAAGCAGGACAAGATCAGAAACAGGCGGCCATGATGAATAAGGTCTCACCAGACCCAGGGGTACCCTCCACGCATTCCTGGGGCTGCGGGCTGCTGGAAAACCCTTGCATCAGTGCAGATCAGATTCATAGAATGTTTACTTATGCATCTACTTTTCATCATTGATTAATCTTGATTTTTCATAATAGTGTTTAAATGTGTGTCTTGGAATATTACAGGTATCAATAACCCAATCAAGAGACATAAGTTCATCTCCCATCTTTAGAAATTCAACCCCTCAGTTGCCTGTATTCAGGAAACCCATTAATCCATAACCGAATATATGAAACTTAAATCATTTTGCATTCAACTTGTGATTGGTAGTCCTGATGTTGGGGAAAAAATGGAGCTGTCATAACAATTAATACAAATCTGCCCAAATTGGACCAAATGTTGTGACCATCACAAACATTTGTGGTCCAACCATGCCCGACCCTGGTTTTTGGGCTATCATCAGACAAATTGTACTACAAACCAATCTCACTAATCTTATTACATGTGGTGATTTTAATAATTTTATAGAACCCTTCCTGGATAGGAGATCCATATATATCTTTAAAAGCTCTAAATCCCACAAATCATTTGCTCATTGTATATCTGAGGTGGGTCTGGTTGACACAGGGAGGCTTTCCCATCCTGTGGATTTCAGTTTTCATTCCTTGCCCGATGACACGCTTTCATGCATGGACCAACTTTTTGCTGCTAAATAACTATCGGGCACTATCATTGATTCTTCAATTGTGAATATTATTTTCGATCATGCCCCGGTTAGAACGACTTTGACCTCTTGGATATTAAGAAGCATTTGGCCAGATGGAGATTCAACAACATCTTATTGCAAGATAAAAAAATGTGTTCAGTCTGTTTTCAGTTTTTCTATAATAATCATGAGGGAGCTACTTCCACGGTTAACAAATGGATGCTTTTAAGTCATTTTTAAGGGGTCATGTCATTGCTTATGTGTGTACATGAAATAAATAATGTAAAAAGGACTTGGGTGCATTATTTCTTCAGCTCACAATGCCGAGAAGCAATACTATCAATCCCCTTCCGAGTTAGTCCATTTCAATGTTCTGTCATTGGAATTCCAGGTTAATAGGAAATTGACTGAACAAGCATCCTGCGTCATTCTAAAATATAAATCTAATATTTACCAAACCTTTAACAATGCTAGCAAATCCTTTGCTTACCATCTTAAAGCAAAAAAGGAAATAACTTTTATCTTGCACGTCAAGAGTAACACTGGTGCTACTATTGCTGATCAAAGTGAGATTGTGGAAGTTTTAAGTCATTCTGATTTATATTCTCGTGAAGCATTACATCAACAAATCTTAATTCCTTTTTTTTCACAAACTCAACAGAAATTCCTACTCTAAAGTCGATTTTAGCGGCTTGGATAGTAAGATCATTATTGATGAAATTAGACATGCCATTAAATACTTCAGGAAAGAGAAGGCCCCTGTCCAGATGTTCTATTCATTGAGTTCTTTCGTCACTTCTTTAAATCTTTGTCCCCTAAACGAGAGCACTTTTCACCTGTTTTGCTAGCAGAGGCTTTTCATCTTAAAAGTGTGCCGAGGCTTTTTGTATCATGTTGCTGAAAAGCAAAGAAAGATACAGACCTCCCAAAGAATTATAGAGCAATTTCCCTTATAAACGTTGCATTTTTGCCAAAGTTCACGTTAATAGAATTGATTCACACCTTCCCAAATGTATCAAATCTGATCAAGTTGGATATGTCAAAGGAAGGAATATCTCATCCAATGCTAAATTATTACTTGATGTTAGTCGCCTGATTTCAAAGGATAAAAAAGATAGACAAGGATACACAGCTATTGCTCTAGATGCCGAAAAGGCTTTTGATCAGGTTAATTGGGATTATCTTTGTCAGGCTTTGCGTTGGCAAGGGTGTGGTTATGGTTTTGTATCCTTGGGCAAACTTCTTTATTCAGATCCTAAATCCTCCATCTTTATCAGTGGTCAATACTTAGCGTTTTTCTCTATCGAAAGGGGAGCTAGACAAGGTTGACCTTGTCTCCAATTTTATATGTATTGGCTCTGGAAACCTTTTTAGAATCTATTATGAATGGTATACAAATCCCTGTTATTAGTTGTGGCAAACAGGAAATGAAGATTGTTGCTTATGCAGATGACATTTGCATTCTTTTAAAACATCCTAAGGACCATATATCTAATGTGTATATTGGCTATCTTTTCCTTGTTTATAAGCTCAATAAGGATTAATCTGAAATGTCACCTCTTAATCCATTCTGTCTTAAACATGAAATTGATGATTTTGGTTTCAAATGGTGCGACAGTTGCTTTAAATATCTTGGTGTACATTTTGCCTTGACGGTTTGCAGCACCATTAAACTCAATATGAATTTCCTTCTTGATAGACTTAGAGAGTTAACTTCTTTTTGCTCTTCTTTGTCATGTGGGGACTGTTGGAGACAATTGAAAGTATTTTTTCTCTTCTTGTATTTTATTATTTACAAGTGCTTGTGGTGCCCCTTCCCGCTACCTTAGATCCATCAATTCTATCTCATTATATGTTTTAATGGGAAATAGGTAAAAATAAGAGAATTGCCATCAGTAAACCCAGGGCCCCCGTTAAAAACAGCGGTGTTCGATTCCCAGGCTTTAAGTGCTATCATAATGCATTTTACTCAAACAACCTCCTACTTGGTTCACCCATGCTGACTGTGTTGACTTCCAAACTGTTTTTTTTTTCTGGAGAAAGAGTTGGTATCTCCAATGAATGTTTGTGATCTGTTCTGTATATTTGGTCCTATCTCCTCAAGATTTTCAAGCCATATTAAAACCCCCACTTATGACCTAATTGTTTTCCTTTTCCCTACTACTAACTATCCATCGCAGGGGTTGTCACTGGATTTAGGGCATAATACATCTATCAATGTAAATGATAGAACTCTGTATCGGAAGCTCTGGGTAAATTAAGGTATCACGTTTATTCATCAAGTTTTTCAAGGAACTAGCTTGAGATCCTTTCATGATCTCAGAGATATTTTCTCTTTATCCTTATCGGACTACAGTTTGTACAATAATTCAGTTAATCATAGACGGAAACTATTAAAAATTCTCACATCCCTATCCAAACCACCATCCACACATTCCACAGCCTCATCCACTGCTGTGTGCAACTCTCTCATGGAATACTTCACCAGAAAAATACACATCAGGCTGCCCTCCCAAATGCTCTCCCACACCCACCTCCCACTCACAAACAATCCAACACATGGGACACCTTCCACCCCATAGACACACATGCTGTCACCCCCCTTACTTCCAAAACAAAACTGCACACTTCCTAGATGATGCTTGGCCACCTCAAGCCACATCCAAATGCATCACCACCCTGGCTCCCCACTGGCCCAAAATCTTCAACTCCTGTCTCTCACATGGTACTATCACTTTGCTCTAAAAACTGGAAAAATATCACCAGCCCTTAAAAAATTCTCTTTCGACCAGACACTCTCTGAAAATGGCCACCCATCACTATCCGGCCATACCTTACCAGAATCATGGAACATTTTGTTACTACCTAGCTTCAACAACACATCACCACAAACAACGTACTGATCCTCTTCCAATCTGGCTTCTGACCTGGATGCATCACTGAGACTGCTACACCTTACATACTTGGTGACCTTCACAACATCACTGACAAAGGACACACAGTACTACTCATACTCCCCAACCTTTTTGAGGCCTACCACACCATCAACCATTGACCGTACCATTCTAGTCAACATCCTGTCCCACACAATGAAATTCTCAAAAAACCATCCTCGACAGGTTCACCTCATTCCTTACTGACAGGACATAATTTAGCACCATGACCCCTTTTCCATCTGATACCACTCGGGTCATGTACTACACCCTGCAAGGCTCCTCCATGTCACCACTCCTCTTCAACCTATACATGGTTTCCTTTGGACAGACTCTTAGCAAACACAACATGAATTTCCACCGATACACAGATAGCACACACATATTCTTCCAAATCTCATACCCCTCAAAATTACACATAGTCAAAAACTGTCTCACCACCATCACCAACTGGATGGCCATACACTCCCTCAATCTCAACCCTTCCAAAATTTGAATACGTACTCATCTGCTCCCAGACACAAACCTGAACTCACCCCCTGCATCAAATAACTCACCACATGCAACCCACACATTGTGGGATGTTTTTATCCACGCATCCAAGCCCTACCTCAAAACTGTGCAGTACTGACATGGAAAACATCATGATGGCCAGAGCTTCCCAGAAAATGCACAGGGAAATGCATGAAGAATAGGCTGCCACTCATCTTTGCCGATGTTATGGGCACAGAAGGACACTGCCTAAAACCACCATTGGACTACCCACACAGTAGTCTGAAACCATTGGGAATGGCAATGCTGATTGCCAAAAGCAAACCCATAACTGTTGGGAATTCATTTTCTTAAATCCCAAAAAGGGGTGCAGTACCAGTACTCACCACTATCAAAAAGCCGGCGTTTTAAAACAACACCAGATTTTACTTTTTGTGTAAAACTGAATAAATGAACCCAAAGCAGGCCAGAGAAAGACTTACTGAGAGGTGGATCCAATGTAAAGTTATATTCTGAAGTGACTTGAAGGTTTATAACAAGACTGGCTGAGCTGTGGATTTCAGCAGTTTAAGTAAATTTGGACTGAAAGACACTAAAAAATCTAAGTGTTTAAATTGACTGAGTGACCTACTTTTGAGAGTCACATAGGTTTCAATTGTTTAAATGTCATAGTTTTGAACTTAGAATCAGCATTCTAGCTGCATATGTAAAAATATTTAGTTTTATTTGAATGCAGAAAACTGGGGAACAGAAGTGACATTTTATCTGAAAACTGGCTTAAAGAGATTCCAATTTTGCCTGGCAACTACCCCCCATCAGGAGTGAAACTTGAGTCACAGCTGTGTTCCCAGGCCTATCTGCCTTTTGCTGGCCACACTAAGGATATGCCATCTCTCTGATAATTGAATTAAGGGGAGCCCCACAGAATACAGGAGCTCTGAACAAAGCCCTGTCCTGACCCAGGCAGATGGTTTATTGCAGATGTCGTAAATGTAGCTTCCTCTTGGCAGAAGCTGGGAGGGGCAGGGTCTCTGAGCTTGGCAGAAACTGGAAAGACTGGTTTCTGTACCATGTGACATGAAAAGACACACCTCTATAGCCAGAATATGGTTTTAGAAAAAGATGAATAACTCATAGTACGGACTTGTGAAAATTATTTAAATGACACCATAATTCTTGTGATTTTTCTGCCCACATTTTAAGAGGTTTTTAGAACCGGTGGCATGTTCAGGGGGGTTTTAGCGGAAAAGAGGATATTACTCAAAATGTGTGCATGTGAAAAATCTGACACTTCATCAACTAATGTCCATACTCCTTGCGCACATGTGTGTAAATTTGGGGTAATGTCCGGTATTGCAAACCAGTTAAAAAGTGCAAAATATTGCCATTTCTGAATGCAAGCTCCCAGGAAGAGCAGAGTTTGAACAGGGTATACCTCCTGTGATATGTGATGGGTGCATGTAATTTCAAACCACTGTGTAGTTATGAAATATGTATTTGGTTCAAATCTAGATTTGTGTGTAAGTTGACAGGAGGAGTGGACTTTCTGCAGGCTGTAAAATGACATCACTCTGACACAACCTAGCTCCCCCAATCAAGTGAGAAATGGAAGTTTGACCAATGATAAGTGGAGAGGGGCTGGCTAGTGATGCTGCTCACACACACCCATTTTAAAAAAACATAAAAGCAGAGAGACAGGACAGATAGGGACTTTCAAATCCATTTGCAGCTGGAAGCTCTGCCGGGAAAATCCATACTTTACCTCCCTCAACCTTCAGAGACCCAGACCAGACCAGCAGAGTAGAGCTGACCTGTTAGCAGAACCAGAGAGAGCTGACCCAGATCACTGTGAAGTGCAGAGACCAGAGTCCAGTCTAAAACCTGACCAGATCCGTGGCGTGGCCCATTTCATTCAAGAATATAGTGTGAGTACCTAGCAAAATTGTGCAGAACCAATCTCTTAGTTAAAATAATATAATCCAAGCTATTTTAATCTAAGTAGAACTGCCTCCTAACTGTCACCTGTCATTTGTAAAGCTGTCACTTGTCATTTTCTAGTTGCAAGCTGCACTTGTCTTTTTGAACTTTAAAATTTCAAATCGGAAAAACGACCTTTATTTAATCGCTCATATCTCCGTGACCGTTTGTGCTAGAGACTTGCAGTAACTTTCATCTGGAAGCTGAGATCCTAGGCTGTCTTAGGACCCCAAAACGATAGTGATAGTCATTGTAGTTCCTCTGTAATAGCGCTCGGCGCATTCGCAAATTTAGCCGCGATTTGACATTTTACCGCGATTTGCAAATTTCTCCACGTGTAAAAAAATCTGCTGCTGCTTGCCTTCCATTTGCCAGAAATTTGTTTAACCTGCTAATTATCCCTGAATCATTGCTAGTGTGAGCCTGGACTAATATTAACTAGATACCACTCACCCTGAACCTCTAGAGGGAATTAAAAGCATTTTAACATATTTTCACTCCATTGCCAGCACATATCAAAGCATTTTGCCTGTGTTTTCAACTTCCGTAGTCTAAGTTGCTGGGGTGAACTGAATTACATTTGAATTGCATTTCTGAGAATTGTGTGCCTTCCTTCCACTTCCTTGCATTGCATAAAAGGGGTTGGTGAATTGTACAAGAAAGTGATTACATTTTTTTACTGAAATCCTATCAAGTTATTTTCTGTACTGCATTTCATTCCACATTGCATCCATTTGAACCCATAAAAGTATTGTTGCTATCTTATCCATTTCATGTCAACTCCTTAGTGATTATCAAGAAGTGTGCTAGTGCCAGATTCTCCGTTGTTAAATCTTTATCATCTCAGATTAAGTGTGATATCCAATTATTAATTTATTATAAAGCGTGATATAATATATATTGTTTAAATTATCAAATAAACCTTTTAACTTGCAAAACAGAACTACTTCTTGGCTCAGTGGGGTCAGGAGGATTCCAAGAGAGGGGTGTTATATAGGGGTAGTCATCCAGAACGCATGAACTGGACATAAAGATATATCAATAAGGGTTTTCATTCAGTATTATAGACTAGGCGTTGACTTAGCTGTAGTGTTGAATTGAATCCTCTTACAAATTGGGGGCTCGTGCCGGACGTTTGGGTTAGATCTACCATTTGTGCAGATTAATACAGCGTGCCAGCTGACCAGATACACATATCCGGTCGGATCACCACGCTGTGTTACGCTGTAAAAAACTCCTCATAGGAACGCTCTTAGGAAAAGGTCTGTTTTGCAAAAATAAAATACAAACTTCTGTAAGTCAGGACAGAGACTAATCTCTAGAATGACGACCTTAGTAGACATGAAAATAGCCAGAGAGCACCTCTTACATAAACTATTTGTGAGAGGTGAATGGACTGAACAGGGCCAGGATGCCTGGTTGCAGGCCATCACGCGACAGGTCACTGAAACAGGGTCAGACCTATGGAGAGATCAGGGTCCCCTACATGTGGCCCTGAGTGAACTATACATGGCTCCTAAAGCTAAGGATGAACAAGACAAGATGGTTAGGATAGCGGCATACCTGTACCTATATATGGGAGACATGCAGGATAAATGTACTGAAAGCCAAGATCTGGCGAATAAGCGACAGATGGCGTTAGAGAAGGCCCGATCTGATCTGGCCTCTTCTGAGCAGAGGCTGCAGAGGAGCCAGGAGTCAGAAAATGATAGTAGGCAATATATCATTAAAATAAAAGAGGATATGGGCATCCTACAACAGGAAAAGACAGACCAGGATACCAGATTTCTGGCCCTGCAGAAGGAGCACCAAGACAGTTTGGACTCCTTACTGCAGAACCAGAAAAAGTTGGAGCAACAGATCAATTTCAACAGGTCATGCGCGGAGCAGGTAGTCACCCTGCAAAGCCAGCTAGATAGAGAGAAAGAGGAGAGCAATAAACTGATTCTGAAAGACCTGGATACCCAGGCAGAGTTTGATGAGGAGCGCCAAAAAGCTGGTGCCTTTCAACGACAGAGGGACGACCTGGCAGCACAGATGCAGGCTCTCAGTCAGGAAAGAGACACTTTAGGCCAGGAAGTCTGCCACTTAAAAAAGGAAATTGAAGAAAATCACCTGGCCCTCCAGGGGCTGGGTGACCTCCAAAAAGAAAACCGGAACTTGGTAGAGCACACCAGAAGGGTGGAAGATGCTCTGGCAAGAAAGGAGCAGGCCAGTAGGGATGGGACTCAGGAGGTAAACCTCCTGCAGCAAAGACTGGCCCAGTTCTCCAGGACCAACCAGGAAGCACAGAGGGAAAATGAGACCCTTTGTCAACACAATGATAGGCTCCAACAACAGGTAGCGATGCAGGAGAGACTGATAGAGTCTAGTAAGGCCTTGACTGAGGAACTGAAAGCACACATGCAGGCTCTTGCATTGCAACAGGGAGCAGGGGCGGATAGAGATGAGGTCCGCTGGGAAAGAGAGACTCCTGACCATAACCTCAGGAGCCCTAACACCAGGGGCCTTCATCTCTCCCAGTCCCTGGACTCTACCACCCCCATGTCCCCTGGCGCACATGAGCACAGGGCCACAGGGATGGCAGATTACTATCCAGCTAAAAGTATGGGGCTCATAGGCCAGTACCACTCAGGAATGGAGGGGTGGGCATCCGGGTATGGGCACCCAAGTACAGTACAGTTCAGTGGGGAACCCCAGGAGAGTAGGCCCCTTAAGGGCATCCTGAAAACCTCTGCCCAGTTAGGTCAGTGGGGGGGGGTACCCATCAAATCCTGGCAGCAAGGAGGAATCTGAAGACTCCTCTGAACTGCGCAGGACACAGGAGACCAGGTCCACATATTCTGCCAGCCATTCCCAGGCTCGCAGAATCCGGGAAAACCTGGAAGAGCAGACAGGAACCTCTGGGAGCAGTGCCTCTGAGTCAGAGGATGAATGGACAAGGGTTACCCGAACCAAAAAGGCCAATAAGGCAAAAAGGGCCTTGCTTAAGGACCCCTTAAAGCAGATTAAGGCGATCAGGAGCGTCATCACGCCTTACCATAAGAACGCTAAGTATTCTGTTTGGGAGCACTTAGAGTTGTTTGAGCAAATGATGGAGACTTTCCATTTGAAGGACAGCCAAAGCTGTATTCAATATGTAAAGTGGACCTTCTCCCCGGAATACTCCAGTTTCTTTGCGGGGCTGGAGGACCAAAATCATTTAAGATGGTCCACCTATAAGGCGGCCATCTTGAAACATTTTTCTGTTCACAGAAATCCTCAAGAGGCTCGCAAGGCAGCCTACAATTTGCAATGTGGGGAGGATCAGGCCCCACAAGAATTTGTGCAAGAACTGAAACGTGCTTTTGCGCAGACCACCAGAAGGGTGCGCACAGACAGTAGAGAATTCATTAATACATTTTTTCATGCCTTGCCCAAATACATAATGAGCCAGCTCGTGAGGGATTTTCATGAGAAAAGATCTTTAGACTGGGTCATTGAACAGGCTACCCGGATCTATGAGGTGCAGAAACCGGTAGATAGCAAAAGTAATGCCCAGAAAAACCCCAAAGCCAACAGCACCCCTGCTGCTGCCAAGGTGGCAGAGGTAAAGGTCACCCCCATTTTGGATTTGGAGATGGGGGGGCCTAAAAACCTACCTGCACCTAATAATGCTAGGCCCAGAAGGTCCTCGGGCCAGTCACAGACAGGGAGCCAGGGAGGCAGCCCCACAAATGGGGTCCCTCGCTCTCCTGATTATGTAAGTCCCCGTTACAAGGGAAATCGACCCATCCTGGGTTATGTGTGGACTCCTCCAGCCCAAGGGGGGGGATCCAGCCAAGCACCTAACCCAGGGAACTTCCCTCCCAACTTCTCACAGGAGGGCAGAAACTCACCAAACCCTGGGCAGAACTTCTTCCCCAGGTATCCACCCAATTTCCAGCCCCAAAATCCTCCACCCTTCTTCCCCCAATTCCCTGAGCCCAGACAACCTAATCCGGGAGAGGGGAGGCCAAGGGTGGAGGGGTACCCAAATCTTCCCAACCCGGGGTACTACCAGAGAAGGGATAGCTACCCTTCCCGGGATCAGCCCAGGGGAGAAAACAGGGCCCCGTATCAGCCTGAAAGGGTTTCCCAGTTAGAGCGCCAGGTTCAAAACATGGCGCGGGATCTGGGTCACATACTGAGGGATCAGCAGAACCCTCAGATCGGCATGCCGGCGCAGAACGCACCCAACTCTCGACCTGGTGCTCCAGAACAATGACGGGGGCAGCACCCCGATAACTCACCGGTTCCCAGGGAGGAGGCACAAGGGGAAGGGGGGTGTAAGGCCTTGGAGGAAGCTTCCTTCCTCACTTGTAAACAGCCCCTGGAAACCCAGGAACCGGAAACAAAATCTCTTGCCCCTGAAAGTCTGCCTCCTAAGGAGCAGAGGGGGGGTAGGAGAAACAAAAGACCCAAACAGACTCAGTTTGAGGAGGAGGTACAGATATTCCAATTTGAGGGAGAGGGATCCTCAGAGGATCCTGGGAAAAGGATCTTCTCCTTCAGAGAGGGGGGAACTCGTCCCAAAGAAAAATGGGTCCCTAGGGATGCAAATCCAGACTGGGGAGATGTGGAGACTGAGCTACCGCCGCCCACTATCTCATCCCAGAACCAACAGCAAGAAAATCCCCTGGTTCAAACCCATCCTGGTGACTGCCTCCAAAAAGGGGGGGGCGGCCCAGAACCGGAGCCAGGGGAACCCAAAATGGCTCTGATCTCCAGTTGCCAACTTTCTCTTTCAGATTCCCAAGGCTCTCCACAGAATTCTGCCCAAATCTCTTCGCTAGCGATGTCCAAAACCAGAAAGTTAGCCCACCAGTTGTCCAAAAATGTGCATTATCTGTGCCCCCTTGAGGAGAAGGAGGGAAGATATTATGCCCCAGTACAAGTACAGGGGCAGGGTACAATTTTGGCACTGGTGGACACTGGATCTGAAGCTACCCTTCTGTCCAGAAGGGCCTTTGACGAACTGAATGCGTGAAGGGGAGGGAATTACCAAATTCCTCTCACCTCTCTTCCTGGACAACTGCAGAACTTTGACGGGAAGGAAATTCCCGTCGAGGGGACGGCAGATTTGGACATAAAAATTGGGCGACATAAGTTGAAACACCCGGTCATAGTTGTGACCCCAGAGGGCACCCCTTGTTTACTAGGGAATGACCTCCTGAGAAGGTTGTCACCCCTAATAGATTGCGTAAACAAGGTCC
The DNA here is from genome assembly GCF_040938575.1 of Ambystoma mexicanum. NCBI lineage: Eukaryota > Metazoa > Chordata > Amphibia > Caudata > Ambystomatidae > Ambystoma > Ambystoma mexicanum. The sequence continues at coordinate 698,854,963 of NC_090930.1, forward strand.
TCTGGACCCAGACTAGCCGACCAATAAAATTAAAACAGAGTGTCAACCATGTTAGTGTAAACGGCACCTGCCACATGGTTGAACAAAAATCTGACCAAGTAGAATTTCACTTCCAGAACAACCAAATTCCAGACGTGACAGTAATAGCAGTAGGACAACAGACTGGTGATGGAGGGTCCTCTCTATTTCTGAAAATCAACCTTCCCCCCAGTTTAAAGTGGTATTCCACGCTGGAAGGAAACACTCTGAAATTCTATACTAATCCACAATCAGAAACTCCCACTCCTGTAGTCCAGAAAGATGTGAAATCAGCTCAAAGCCTGGCTGATATTCAGCAAATTGGAGAGCAGTGGTTCATCCCTGTCCAGTTAAATGATGGGAAGGACTCTGTTCTCGCTCGAGTGTGTGTGAACAACGGTAAGAGCTTCATCAGCGAAGCCATGTTCCGCCAACTCCCAAAAGATCCAGCCATTCCCACATTCAAACTGATAGACAAATGGGAAATGGACCTGGAAGCACCCAATTCCAAACATCTCCTGCCAAGCAGGTGTATGCTCAAAATCTCCATTGGCAACAAGAGCATAGTCACAATTGTTGGGTCGTGCGAGACGTCCCTGCCGCCTTTTATTTAGGCAGTGACATTCTCAATCGCTTTGCCATTAGTTTGGACCTAATAAACTTCAAAGCTTGGTCCCGATTAGCGGATAATCCCATGGGCTTTGATGATCCAGAAAAAGCATTTAGGTCAGCTCAATTGCTACCTTATGCAGTTGAAATTCAGATCAAAGAGGAAGTCACCATCCCAGAAAGGACCCGACAATTCTCCCTGGAAGTGAAAGCTAAAAGGGGACAAGAGTTGAAAAACCCTGAGGCTTACATACATCTAAACGCTTCTCTCCAACAGCAAGGGTTGGGGGTAAACCCAACTCCATTAGTCAACATAGAACATGACACCATTCCAATAGAGGTGGATAACAGCGACTTAAAGAGTATTACTCTAGCCGCAGGCACCATTAATGGAATGGCGGTTGATGACCGACATTTTTCCATCGACTCAGTAAATGAACTGTTAGGACCAATCCCCAAGGACTGTTTTGACAGTGACAGTGATGACAATACAACACCAGACAGGATTTTTACCCGGCATGGGGGGAACTTCCTGGTGTACACTTCCTGCCCCTATGGTAAGGAAGATGTGACTTGTGACTTCAGGAGGGATGAGGTGATTTTCCAGGTCCATGAGGGCTGCCTTTCCCACCTGAAGCCTCCGGTCCAAATCAGCACTCTGACCAGGGACTTCTCCACCCAGCTGGAGGAGGCCGCTGAAATAGCCAAACCAGAAGTCTTTCCAGGCTTCAGGCAGATGGTGGAAGAGAGAGTCAACCTAGCTGATGCCTGTGTGACTCTGGAACAAAAGCAAAAGTTGAAACAAGTTTTCTTGGATTTCCAAGATCTCTTTGCGGTAGACTCATATGACTGTGGTCGCACTGACATCCACACAACAACAATCCCCACGGACCCTGGCATGACTCCTGTGTTTGTGAAGCAATATCGCTTGCCTCTCGCATCAATGGAGTCCCTTACTGAAATAATTAAGAACCTTGAGTCCCGGGGAATAATCCGTCCAGTTCACAGCACCTTCAATAATCCGGTGCTGGGAATATTAAAGCCAAACGGCCAGTGGAGACTCTGCGCTGACCTTAGGGAGCTCAACAAACGGGTCCATACTTCCCGATGGCCTCTGCCCTACATTGACCAAGGGCTGGCCCAGATCCAGGGGTCACAGGTATTCACTGCAATAGACCTGACCAATGGGTACTGGACCGTGCCTGTCAGTAGGGAGGACCAATACAAACTGGCTTTTACCTTTGGGGGCCAGCAGTACACCTGGACCCGGACTCCCTTCGGATACCTCAACTCCGGCAATGAATTTAACATTTTTCTACACAAGGCCATGCCCAACTTGGGTGCAAGGGGTAACCTGGCTTATGTAGATGATGTCCTCATCAAAAGTTCATCTGTGGAGGAACACATAGCGGAGATCCGTTATGTTCTGACGCAGTTGAGGGCCGCCGGAGCAAAACTTTCCTTTCAGAAAGCACAGTGGTGTAGTACCCGTGTTAATTTCTTGGGGCATGAGATTACTCCTCAGGGTCTCTGTCCCCAGGAAAAGAAAGTGGAAGCACTTCAGAAACTGAAAGACCCCACAACTCTGCGGGAACTAAGGAGCCTCCTTGGACTGACCAATTACAGCAGAAAGTTCATTGAGGGCTACGCAGAGATCACCAGACCCCTGATTCATCTCTTGAAGGGGGGGGTCAAGTGGGAATGGGGTCCAGAACAAGCCGAGGCAGTAAAACAACTCAAAAGAAGCCTCTCACAAGCGCCTTGCCTAGCTTACCCTGTCAGAAACAAGGAGTTCTTCCTGGAGACGGGGTTCTCCAATACGTGCTTGACGGCAGTATTATACCAAAAGCATGACAAGGTCAATAAAGTAATCTCCTATGCGAGCAAAACTTTATCCTCTGTGGAGGAAAAATTCAACGATTGTGAGAAGGCACTCCTGGCAACGGTGTGGGCATTGAAGAATTACCGCCCGTTTATCCAGGGGGAACACATCATAGTGGAGACTCCACACCAGCCTCTGCAATATCTCCAAAGTGACAGAATCCGGGCCGGAAATGTGAGTAATTCCCGAATTACTTCCTGGATTCTGTCAATGCAAGGCTTTCCTGTGGAGGTCAGATATGGCCAAAACAAGAAGAGTCCCCTCGCGCAAGGTCTGGCTGACTTGCATGCTTGTGCCAGAGAAAACTGTCTCGAGGACGAAAGTCTAAAAATCAAGGACAACATGGAGGCATACCTTAATTCCCCACACAAAGTCTTTGAAGAGGACAAGTGTGAGGGAATGCCCACTGTCTATGTGGATGGATGCTCTTACCATGTTGACAACGACGGGGAGAAAGAACTGGTGGCCGGCGTAGGGAATGCATGGGTGAAGGAGTTCCCAGAACCCTCCGCTGGATACAAAATTGGTCCCCGAAGTAGTCAGGTGGCAGAATTGATGGCTGTGCATCAGGCCATCCTCACTGCTGTCCAGCATCAACCTCACGAACTGGTCATAATCACAGATTCGGATTATGTACGGAACGGGTTCGTGGAGCACCTGGTTAATTGGAAAACCAGAGGCATGTTATGTGCTGACAACAAACCATTGAAACATGGGAAGTTGATCCAAAACATTGATGATCTGGTCACCTCGAATGAGATGACCATCTATTGGAAAAAGATCAAGGGTCATTCCAAAATAGAGGGACCAGACAAAACTGGAAATGACTTAGCTGATCAGCTGGCCAAAACCGGGGCCATCCAAGGGGATCTAATTGAGATTGAGTCTCTGTTGGGGGAAATCCAGGTCACTGCTATCACTAGGTCCCAGACAAATGCTCACAACGACCTTTCAATTGCACAATGGAGTAAGGAGACCCCTGATGCTGATTTGATTACAGCTCAGAAGGGGGATCCAATAATTGGTAAATTTTACCAGCACCTTGAGGACCCTGAGAACTTTCCCCTGACGGATACCGATTACATTGGGAAAGAGGACCTAAGAGTGTTGATGAAATGTCCAAAAATATTCCGAATCCAAGACGGTTTGCTGGTAAGGAAATACAAAGCTGGCCACGATCAGTGGGTGGTTCCTACCTCATTCCGAAGCCTGATGTTAAGTCACGCCCATGATGCGGCCACCGCCGGTCATAGGGGGTTTCACACAACACTGGAAATCTTAAGAGAGGTTGCATACTGGCCACACATGGGGCAGGACCTCGACCAATATTTGAAGGGGTGTCTTGTGTGTGCACAATTTCAGCCATCATCCCTCACGCACCGTGCACCTCTCCAAAAGAGGGGGATGACACTGCCATGGTCAGATTTACAAATCGACTTTGTAGGCCCCGTGATTCGCTCGGCTAGGGGGAATAAGTACATGTTGACTGTGACATGCTTGTTTACCAAGTGGGTGGAATGTCTCCCAGCCCCAAATTGCAAGGCAGAAACTGCAGCTGCCTTGATGATTAACCACATCTTTTCCCGTTTTGGTCTACCTCAAAGGATTGAGTCAGAACGTGGTAGCCACTTCACCAGTGAAGTGATGACAAAGATGTGGGAGATACTGGGGGTCAAGAGAAAGCTGCATATTGCTTATAGACCAGCTTCTTCTGGGGAAGTAGAGAGATATAACCGAACCATTGTGAGCATATTAAAGAAGTTTGTGGCAGATTCTGGGCCAAGTTGGGATATCCGATTACCTCTGGTCCTAATGGCCATCAGATCTACCCCTTCATCTGCAACCAAAATGTCACCATTTGAGTTGATGACTGGGCGCAAGATGGTGCTTCCGCAGCATTTGCTCTACAGGACCCAAGAGCAGACACTGATAAATGCCTCCACTACTCATGAGTATGTGGAGAATTTAAGGAAACACCTTCAACATGCTTTTGCTTATGCTCAGCGGAATCTAGAAAGATCAGCTGATAGCATGAAGACCCACTATGACCTGAAGACTTCCAGGAAGGAATATCAGGTGGGAGACCGGGTCTATCTATACAACTTCCAAAGAAACCAGGCAAAACAGCGGAAATTTTTGCCTACGTGGAAGGGACCCTTTGAGATCATCGACAAGATCTCCCCTGTGGCCACATCCCCAAAGGTCCTTTTGCAGCGGGGGAAGACAAGTGGGTCCACATAAACCAGTTGAAATGTTGCCATCCCAGGCACACTCTGCAACAACTGGAGGAATCCTCTGGAATCCTAGCGGTTACTGTCTCAGACTAATTCAGTTCCAACCATAAAACATACCACATCTAGTCTCTAAAATATTGTGATTTGCATGAAACTGTCTCTTAGTTATACTGTTTTTTTTTTTTTCAAAATAAGAATGTAATGTTTTGTTATGATGAAATGCATATGCTGCCCCACTATCTCAACAGTGGTGGAAAAATGTCTATGAATAGGTATTGCCGCTCTTCCTTTGTCGTCCTAGGAGAAAGAAAAGCTGGAGACGGGCCAAGGAGGACGATCCGGAGACCGGGAGCAGAGACGCAACGGGCCCGGGGTACCGCCCAATCTTCCCATCAGGACCGGCGAAGAGAACCGATCGATCCGACCGGATGGAGGAAAAGATGCTGAACTGTGCCATCTATTGGAAGAAGATGAGGAAACATCCCAGGTCTTGCGAGTCCCATCAGTGAAACAAAATGGCCATCGCAAGAGGGGGGCTTGTGGGATGTTTTTATCCACGCATCCAAGCCCTACCTCAAAACTGTGCAGTACTGACATGGAAAACATCATGATGGCCAGAGCTTCCCAGAAAATGCACAGGGAAATGCATGAAGAATAGGCTGCCACTCATTTTTGCCGATGTTATGGGCACAGAAGGACACTGCCTAAAACCACCATTGGACTACCCACACAGTAGTCTGAAACCATTGGGAATGGCAATGCTGATTGCCAAAAGCAAACCCATAACTGTTGGGAATTCATTTTCTTAAATCCCAAAAAGGGGTGCAGTACCAGTACTCACCACTATCAAAAAGCCGGCGTTTTAAAACAACACCAGATTTTACTTTTTGTGTAAAACTGAATAAATGAACCCAAAGCAGGCCAAAGAAAGACTTACTGAGAGGTGGATCCAATGTAAAGTTATATTCTGAAGTGACTTGAAGGTTTATAACAAGACTGGCTGAGCTGTGGATTTCAGCAGTTTAAGTAAATTTGGACTGAAAGACACTAAAAAATCTAAGTGTTTAAATTGACTGAGTGACCTACTTTTGAGTGTCACATAGGTTTCAATTGTTTAAATGTCATAGTTTTGAACTTAGAATCAGCATTCTAGCTGCATATGTAAAAATATTTAGTTTTATTTGAATGCAGAAAACTGGGGAACAGAAGTGACATTTTATCTGAAAACTGGCTTAAAGAGATTCCAATTTTGCCTGGCAACTACCCCCCATCAGGAGTGAAACTTGAGTCACAGCTGTGTTCCCAGGCCTATCTGCCTTTTGCTGGCCACACTAAGGATATGCCATCTCTCTGATAATTGAATTAGGGGAGCCCCACAGAATACAGGAGCTCTGAACAAAGCCCTGTCCTGACCCAGGCAGATGGTTTATTGCAGACGTCGTAAATGTAGCTTCCTCTTGGCAGAAGCTGGGAGGGGCAGGGTCTCTGAGCTTGGCAGAAACTGGAAAGACTGGTTTCTGTACCATGTGACATGAAAAGACACACCTCTATAGCCAGAATATGGTTTTAGAAAAAGATGAATAACTCATAGTACGGACTTGTGAAAATTATTTAAATGACACCATAATTCTTGTGATTTTTCTGCCCACATTTTAAGAGGTTTTTAGAACCGGTGGCATGTTCAGGGGGGTTTTAGCGGAAAAGAGGATATTACTCAAAATGTGTGCATGTGCAAAATCTTACACTTCATCAACTAATCTCCATACTCCTTGCGGACATGTGTGTAAATTTGGGGTAATGTCCGGTATTGCAAACCAGTTAAAAAGTGCAAAATATTGCCATTTCTGAATGCAAGCTCCTAGGAAGAGCAGAGTTTGAACAGGGTATACCTCCTGTGATATGTGATGGGTGCATGTAATTTCAAACCACTGTGTAGTTATGAAATATGTATTTGGTTCAAATCTAGATTTGTGTGTAAGTTGACAGGAGGAGTGGACTTTCTGCAGGCTGTAAAATGACATCACTCTGACACAACCTAGCTCCCCCAATCAAGTGAGAAATGGAAGTTTGACCAATGATAAGTGGAGAGGGGCTGGCTAGTGATGCTGCTCACACACACCCATTTTAAAAACACATAAAAGCAGAGAGACAGGACAGATAGGGACTTTCAAATCCATTTGCAGCTGGAAGCTCTGCCGGGAAAATCCATACTTTACCTCCCTCAACCTTCAGAGACCCAGACCAGACCAGCAGAGTAGAGCTGACCTGTTAGCAGAACCAGAGAGAGCTGACCCAGATCACTGTGAAGTGCAGAGACCAGAGTCCAGTCTAAAACCTGACCAGATCCGTGGCGTGGCCCATTTCATTCAAGAAGATAGTGTGAGTACCTAGCAAAACTGTGCAGAACAAATCTCTTAGTTAAAATAATATAATCCAAGCTATTTTAATCTAAGTGGAACTGCCTCCTAACTGTCACCTGTCATTTGTAAAGCTGTCACTTGTCATTTTCTAGTTGCAAGCTGCACTTGTCTTTTTGAACTTTAAAATTTCAAATCTGAAAAACGACCTTTATTTAATCGCTCATATCTCCGTGACCGTTTGTGCTAGAGACTTGCAGTAACTTTCATCTGGAGGCTGAGATCCTAGGCTGTCTTAAGACCCCAAAAGGATAGTGATAGTCCTTGTAGTTCCTCTGTAATCGCGCTCGGCGCATTCGCAAATTTAGCCGCGATTTGACATTTTACCGCGATTTGCAAATTTCTCCACGTGTAAAAAAATCTGCTGCTGCTTGCCTTCCATTTGCCAGAAATTCGTTTAACCTGCTAATTATCCCTGAATCATTGCTAGTGTGAGCCTGGACTAATATTAACTAGATACCACTCACCCTGAACCTCTAGAGGGAATTAAAAGCATTTTTACATATTTTCACTCCATTGCCAGCACATATCAAAGCATTTTGCCTGTGTTTTCAACTTCCGTAGTCTAAGTTGCTGGGGTGAACTGAATTACATTTGAATTGCATTTCTGAGAATTGTGTGCCTTCCTTCCACTTCCTTGCATTGCATAAAAGGGGGGGTGAATTGTACAAGAAAGTGATTACATTGTTTTACTGAAATCCTATCAAGTTATTTTCTGTACTGCATTTCATTCCACATTGCATCCATTTGAACCCATAAAAGTATTGTTGCTATCTTATCCATTTCATGTCAACTCCTTAGTGATTATCAAGAAGTGTGCTAGTGCCAGATTCTCCGTTGTTAAATCTTTATCATCTCAGATTAAGTGTGATATCCAATTATTAATTTATTATAAAGCGTGATATAATATATATTGTTTAAATTATCAAATAAACCTTTTAACTTGCAAAACAGAACTACTTCTTGGCTCAGTGGGGTCAGGAGGATTCCAAGAGAGGGGTGTTATATAGGGGTAGTCATCCAGAACGCATGAACTGGACATAAAGATATATCAATAAGGGTTTTCATTCAGTATTATAGACTAGGCGTTGACTTAGCTGTAGTGTTGAATTGAATCCTCTTACAACATATCCTGCTCACCATCTGTCAAATCCCTTGGCTTCATCATTGACCTCCACCTTCCCTTCACCCAACACATATCTGCTTTCACCAACATGTAATCTGCAACTACACCTCCTACAAAAGATCAGAAACATTATTCATCCTGAGGAATTCAGCACCACAATTCAAGCACTGATTCCTTACAAGCTGAACTATGACAATGCTCTCCGCACCGGATTCCCCATCAGCACCCTTGCCCCACTGCAAGCCATTCAAAATGCAGCAGCCAGACTCATCCTCCACCTACCAAACTATTCACATATCACTCGCCCAGCTCCAGTGGCTTCTCGTACCACAAATCATTGCCTTCAAAGGACTGTGCATTGTTTTCATTTTATCTTCACGACAAACTCAAACCCATCAGCCACACAAACACCAAACAAGCAAGCCAGCATATTGTACATATTCCAATCCTCAAACTAACATGCACACAAAGCAAGAATGTACCCACTGAGTACTCAGAGCATTGTACACACTACCTCTTTACATGCACATTGCAACCTCCATCACCACTTTCAGAAAGTGCCTTGAAGCATACTTGTTTCCCTACACATAGTGATGCCCCCAATTTCACCTGCTACCGCTTGTCTATGCTAATCTTTCTATCCTATCCTGAAAATGTTATCTAAAATCTGTTTTACCTCCTACCATTTTAAATATTGCACCTTGTAAGGTGCTTCTAGACCCTCTGTGTAGAACTAGTGCTGAACAATATTTCAATAAAATAAAAATAAAATAGAATTGAGTGTTGTGATCTTTAAGGGCAGCATGACCCAGTAAGAGAGCTTCAACATGACGGATAAGGGTTTCCCTGATTCCAGAGACAGACTCATTCCATGTTTTCTGCACGTCTGTTATGGTTTTATAGGGAGTACATGAGATCTAAAGATACTTGTTAGATTAGGCAAATCCCATAAAGAAACGGGGAGTGGTCACTTCTTTCTCAATATCTAACTGCTCTGGTTCTGCTTTTAATCCAGGATTATCACAAATCGAGCTATTCTAAAAAGAATGCAGTGCAACATTTTTGAATATAAGGCAAACAAGTGTGCATATCTTTAATATTCTTAAGTAATAAGTGGAGCAGAAGTATTCCAAAACGATATAAGAAACATAGACTGTGATTAATTGGTAATCTATTCCTTTTGCCCAATATTACTGCTATGTTTTACCAAGGGAGCTTTTTTTGTTACACCAATCTTATATTTGATTTTCAAATGTGTTGAGGTCCTAGTTAGTCCCTTTCCTCGGTTGTTAAAATAGCTTTTGATCATTTGAAATTCAATCCCTCATGCATGATCTTGTGACCAAATTTGAAACAGGACTGCTCTTTTACATCTAGTCATTTTAAAATACTATACCATGTCAAATATTTTCAATAGTTCAGATATTGGGTATAGGTGACTTGAGGTTACATTTTATAATTAAAATACCCCCATTTAGGAGGATTTATTTAACACAATTAACAAAATTGTAATCCATCAATCTTCCTTTCATCTTGTACCAATACGTACACATGTTTTAAAAAGTAGTGGAAGAGGGGCAGAACACTGTAATTCATCATCCAACAGTAAACTCCTCAGGAACTTTCTTATTCATTTTAATTTGAACTATTGTGGCTGTGTTCAGAACATTGAAGTGGCATTACAATTTCTGTTGAAGTTTCCCATATCTACACCTAAAGAACTAGCATTTGGGGTAAGCGACTGGTCTTACAGAGGTGGATTGTATCATTAAATCCATGCGCATTGAAATCAGCAACTGGCTTTATGGAGGTAGATTGCATCATTAATTCCATGCACATTGGAATCAACGTTTGGTCTTTTGGAGGAAGATCGAGGTAGATCATATAATTAATTCTAAGCACTTTGGATTCAAAGATCTTGTTCTTTTATTTAAAAGAAAACAATGTTTGGTTCTTACGAAACAGAGTAGACATAACTACATCCAGTCTCATTTTACATATTTTAATTATTCTCTTCACATCTACATTAAGCAAGCAAACTTAAGAAATTAACAAATTCAGTGTGGGGTTTTCATGCTTGGGATTAGTCAAATCACAGCTTAAGTCATGAAGTGTAGAATTTATCTTTCTCTAGGATTTCATTGTAGGTGCTTCTATAATGGGAGTCACGATGTTACTGAACATTGTCTAATAGTAGGGTTTAATAACTAAAACACATTAGGAACATATTGTTATATTCAGTCTTTGAGGTGTGCCCCTCCCCAGTCTCATTTATACATGTTACCTTTCTAGTATATTCTGCTTTTTGGGATGATTAGCCAATAATGTCCTCAACTTTTCCCATGTTCCCAAAAAACACGTGGGTGCAATCTATTTTTTATTGGCCTTTTAGAAATGTCACAGTTATTTGTGTTCATGAATTCAACCAATAAACTCTGGCTTGTGCCAGGATGGTCTACATTATACCATGGTTCTGTGACAGATCATGTTTTGCAGTGGTGGCTTTCTTTCCTTATTAACTTGGGATGCACATGTATTTAGCATCCCTCTAATATTGACTTCGAATGCAAGAGTGCAAATACATGTATCTGACAAGGAATCTACATTCTGCACAATATAAGTTGTAATTCCCCCCGCACTTCCAAACATATAACCTGTCAATAAGTAGTTAATGATTCTCCTCCCAATTGTACCCCTAGTCCTCCAACAAATCTATCCAGCTCTTGAGTGAGAGCTATTAAGTAGCAAGACAGAGGTGAACACATTTTCTTTGGAATGCTGTACTTTCCAAGGGTGTTCTACGTTGACGGAATGCTGCATAACCAGTTACCTTTCTCTACTAACTGGGGGTTTATCCACAGCGACATTTTAAAGCATCTTGAAGCTAGTGTATGGAATTATTTTATAACCATTTAAAGAAAAACAATAAATGTGCACATCCAATATTTGTGGTTTTTCTGTAGTCATGGTGCATCAAGTATCAAGGCACTGTCATAGTACTATCCAGCCATAGCATCGGGACAGCTAGCAAGGAGCTCCAGTATTATAGCAGTGTCTGTTAAATTACTTTCTAACACCTCTTCAAGAGCTAATAATGTTTGAATTTGACATGTACTTAGTGTAGGGAACAGATGCAAGGACACACTAAATCACTTATCAATCAAGTGGCATAGGGTACACTTGGTTAAGACATACGTATTGCACCAGGGACTGGTTTATTGCTGCAATTCAGTCATTGGTCCTCATTACGAGTTTGCCGGTCCGGATACAACAGTACCGGTAAGCTTGCCAGTACCATTGTATCCAGACCGGCAAACTCCGAGTTGTACTTGCAGGTGCCTTTCATTCCGCCAGGTCTGACCTGGCAGAATGAAAGGCACCCGCAAGCACAGCATTTCGGATGCATAGGCACTGTTGATAATGGTGCCTGTGCGTCTGGATTCCCCATTCCCATTGGGCCCTATGGGTCTCAAATGGGATTGTGGAACATCTTTTCCCGGTGCCCAGGAATGGGCAAATACCGGGTCTGGCAAGGCCATAATGACCCGGTAATTGGCCATTTCTGGGAGCCGGAAAAAGTGCAACTCCGGTGGCAGCCGTGCCTGTTTTACAGGCATGACTACCTCCAGGGTTGTAATGAGGCCCATTATCTTTCTGACGACTGCTTAGAATTAGATTGTAAATCCCTTAAAAGCACAAATCTAGATCAAAGAGGTCTTAGGGGGTAGGATTTGTGTGATATGGGGCATGTATTGGGTAGTGTCGTGGCCATAGCGAATAGCATGACAATGGGTGGTTGAGAAACCTCAAAAGTCCAGAGACTGTGTGCCTTTCTACCTACACTTCCCATGCATATAGTGTTGGCTTATGGCCAGCACTTGCAGCACAACATAATGGCCAGAACTAATGATTATCATGAAGCATGCAACGAAGTACAATCTCATTTTACCTACCAAATGCAATACTTTTTCTGTGCAGCTAGGATGTTGCTAGGATGTTATAATTTCATCCAACCTACAAAGAATTCTACAACGTTTTCTCTGCAACTGCTGATAACTGCTCATAACTAGTATTTGGTGGGGACAGTAAAAGATGCTACCATCATTTACATTAAATTCATGAAAAGCAATCTCATGCCTGCATCAAAACCAAAACCATTCTGAATTGTTCATCTCCTGTCAACATATCTCCTGCCTTTGTGTCATGCAAAGTTGTCTTGTCACTGGAATGTAGTAGAGTCAATAATAGTCAAGTCACAAAAAGATAGCCTGTTGTATTTCATTTTTCTTCCTTCCAATTTACTATATCCTAGTGATATTTTCTATCATTCTCTCAAATACATTCTATTTTAAATCCTTGGGACATACAATACGCTTTGAAGTGAATATGTATGCACCCAGTGGAGGTGTGGGGATTGCATATAGTGTCTAATGCAATAAACATAATAACAGATAAACTAAATCCTAAAACTGGTGCACATCGGGAGATGCCAGGAGCACCTGTGGGATGCCCTTGAAAAAATGTGTGAATTACATTTACATATGAATGTTTGCAAAATGCTGTAGCATCTCAAGATATTCTGTCATTTTTGGCTCTATGAATCAAGTATAGGCCTGCAGCTGCAATTTGGAGTTATTCAGAGACATCTTTTAACTTGTTCCAATAGGAGCTTTTGTGAATCAAGCCAACTGTGTTGTACTCTGTTAATTGGGAAATAGGTATCCAGTAATTAAGCTACACAATTTGATACAGAAGTTCTTTGTATTTTAGTACATATATTATAGCTATTACCTATGCTTTTGGGGGAGTATCCTGTAGGTACCGTCCAACAGCCCAAGCCTAGGCAAGCCCAAGTGAAGTAAAGTTCTCAACGATGGCTCAAGGCAGTTTCTGGCCTTGAACTCGCCCACAAAGTAGTGGTGATAGCTATTTGCACCAATGGGGGGGACCTGAAAGGATTTTTATTTACCTTAGAAGGTGGGCTCTGTGCGTATTGCCTAGATTGGCCAATCTCCTATGAAAAAAACAAGATGGCTGCCGGCACAGCAAATATAAAACAGACCTCTTCTATTTCTATGGTGAACTCACAGGATGGGGCGTAGTGCAGCAACTGGCGCAGAATCCTCTGGGCCTGCAGGTAAGTGGGTTGGGAGAGATGGGTGTGGGGGAAATGGTGTAGAATGTCCTGGGTGCCTGGTGGGTGGAGGGCAGAGCAGGGCTGGGAACAGGGAGGAGCTGTGGGTTCGAAAACAAAATAACATGGCCGTTTCCAATGAATGGGCTTTGAAATGCAGGCAGAAGACTGGAAGTTCTCATCCAATTTCCAAGCCATCTGATTGACTGAACACCCTTCCCTGGGTGCGAATTGTGTAGAATTGCTTTGTAATTATTTCACAGGTTAAGCCTGTGGATGTGCAAACAGTCAAATCAATTGGGATTTAGCATCCAGCATTCTTGCACTGCACATATTCCCATAATAAGTGTTTGATTTGATTTGATTTCGATTATTTGTACCACACACCAAGACAGACTCCACTGTAACCAGGTGCAGATGTTCAAAGCAGCTAACTCCCAGCTTTCCGAGCAAATAGCGTTATGTTGCTAGGTTGAAAGACCTATTTAAACAAATGGGTTTGTAGAAGCTTCCTAAAATGTGAACAGTCACGTCATATGTTGTCCTTTTTAGATACCAGTAAACATTGAAGACACAATTCTGGGTAGGTCTACTTTATGGCAAAGAGAAGACACAAATCATGGCTGTGCATCATTATGCATAACGCTTCTGAGGACTGAATGTGTAAATGTGAAATGAAAAGAAAAGGACAAATTATCTTCAGTCTGGGGTAAGACCTGGATTTTAAGCATATGCACTTTGCAAAATCATTTCCCCTAATGAATGCAGTCTAACTGCCCACTCGACATTTATATTTCCATAAGCATTTCCGTTTGAATCAGAAATGCTCACAAAATGATATTTCAATGTGCTTTTAATTAAAGATGATTATAACAAGAATGTGGAAAAACAAAGCCCTGCAGAGATAATAAGTGTCTTCTCTATTGGTAGCTCCGTTACACAAAAACCTATGAAATGTGTGCACACATTTAATTAAGACCAGGCGGAATAATGTCCTCTCATACTCAACCAGTGATCCTGTATCTTGTATGATGTCATTGCGCTATAGTCCTGAAATGTCATTTAAAATCTTATTGTGCCTTGTTTGACACAATGTATTCTATGAACCTCAACTTCACGCATATAAATTGAATTCAATATATTTTGCACACTAATAGAATTGAAATTCCACTCTGAAGCAAGTTGCATGTCGGGTATGGAAAGCATACTAACAGTACACAAGGTCACATAACTAACTCTAAGACATAATATACCCCCCATTAAAGGGATGTGGTCACCTGATGAACAATTCCCACAAATACATGCTCTTCTGCATCCTACTATAGGAAAGCTCTTTCCTAGAGGACATTTTCATACTGGTCCCTCACTTACAAACCGGGGCTCAAAAGTCACTTTACTTGGAGAAATCCAATGTATACATGTGCCCACATATCCGATAGGTACCCAGTGAAAATGTTGCCCGGTGAATTTTTGTCAACATTAAATGTGCCCACAATGTTGCAAAAGTAATAATGCAATCCGAGCAATACATCTAATAGACATGTTGGTCCACTACATGTTTTGGGAAAGACACCCAAAGAGCACTGACCCTCACAAATGCTAGGAATGAAAATAAAGTATTCAATGACATCATTGCTTCAATAGGATTATTGGATCTATGTTTTCTACATTTTGCTCTGAAGGAACCTTGGTGACATTTTTGATTGTGAAGTTACGGAAGCAGTATTGTACTGGAGACATTTTGGTTATGTCACCATAATGACGAGTCACCGCATTGACTCTTACTCGGAGCTGCTGCCACTGTCGCAAAATGCTCCTTTTTGTGTGCACTCCCACTTTCTCGCTGACACACCATTGTGAGATCCATGTTGCTGCCCCTTCCACTGATTAATGAACCTCACGAGCTTCACCTTACTTGTGGCCACTGTGCATTTTCTGCTACGCCCTTCTTTACTGGCCATTCTCTGCTTCCTCTTCATTTTGCTTCCTTCATAATTCAGGGGTTTCAATATTTTCTGCAACCTAAATAACCTAGATGCCAGTAAAGCCATTAAAATCTCTGAACAATCCCCTATGTCCAACGTACTGCTTCACCTATAAAGGTGGCTGACCCGATGCCCCCTGATCTTGCCAGATGAATTGTCCTTAGATATTCAGTGGTCCTGGCAGACCTCCTGAGATTGGCCAGCAGCATACAGTGTAGTCCAAGCTTCCACGAGAGATTCACCATTTGAGACCTGAATAATGGGCTGACAACCGCCATAAAATAGTCCAAGTGGGCCTATTGGTGTCCTTGAGTCTTTGGGAAGTATCTCTGGTCAGATAAAACACTCATTGCACTTCCCCCTTCTCTGTGGGTTGTGTGGCTGTTATAGAAAGGAACATGGGTGATAAAGTCAATGAGAGAGCAAGAGTTGTTTTTCTGTAGTTCTGATATTTCATTGAAGTCAATGAGAGAGCGAGAGTTGTTTTTCTGTAGTTCTGACAGGATTTCTTTTTAGACATCGAATTCCATGTATGACATGTTTTGTTCATTTGCTTCTATTGTGAAGTCCCTTAAAGTCTGACTCCACCTTTCACTACTTCTGTGGACCACTTTTAAATCGTGTTGTGTTCTCTTTCTGTTAGCTTTCTTCCCTCCACCCCAAAAAGAAAAAAAAATGCTTTTGTGGAAAATTCTTTGCGAACACTGTTTATCTTTTTCATCTTTTTATGCATTCAACACTTCTTTCCCTCATCCATCCCAAAAAAGGATGAAAGGGGGAAAAATAAACTTGCTGTACAAGTAAAAACCTGTGTGTTTTTGCTTTGAATCCTCTTTCTTACATCAACACTACAAATTGCAAAGGAGAACCCCACTATAAAACCCTTTATATAGAAAGGTGTGCAATGTTCTGCTATGTTACACAGCTTTAATCCTGCACAAGCCCCTTCCATGGCCTTCTTGCCACACAAGGAACCCCTTTTGCATAGTTCACCCACCATTGGGATGGAACAAGTTAATCTCTTTGGGGGCATGTCAACGTTTCCTAAGGATGAGGAACATCAGGAGGAGCATAAGGGGGCATATGTCACCAGGAGGTCGGGGTGGCAGGGGGTGAAACCCACACAATGACACAGAATTGAGGAACAGGCAGAGGGAGAACATGAAGGTGTGGATGGAGTGCAGGATGAAGAAAACAATGAAGGAAATGAGGAGCAGTAGATAGTACATGAGGAGGTGTGGCTGGAAGACAATGTGGCAGATTCAGGGCAATGGGTGGTGGTGAGAGGAAAGACTGGCTGGAAGAGATTCATTAAGAAGACTGGCATCAGCAGGTGGATTCAGTGGAATAGGATGACGAAGATATGGGGCTAGAGAAAGTTCAGGAGGGGTATGAGACTGTCATAACTGTCATTTGGGAGTCGGGAAGACAGAAACGGGACAGGACACACAAAAGGGCATTGCCCTAACACTGGTCCAGTCCTGAGTGTGGCAATACCTCCCTCTGCATGCAAGAAGTTTGAGGTCTAGTTGTGGGCAAGCTCAGCAATAAATAATGTTGCAGGGAAAGAAGAGTAACAAGGACACAACACAATTGCAAGACATGAATATATTTCACAGTTTTTCAGAAACTGACATTTCATAATTATGTTATGTCACCACACTAACCTACCCTAGTGGGGTGGTTACAGAAACTGCCAGCATATATGGAGATATGGGTTGTTCAATGCAATGAGGTAGATAACTGCCAACTGAGAATCATTCTCAACCACATCCAAGGGCACTGTCCCAGAGTGTCTCAGGGGCAATGCCTTAGAGGAAGGTGAAGGAAGAGGGCCCAAGGAGGGCGGCCAGATACTTTGTATCAATTGCAGTGGAAATGATGAACTGCAGAATTCTGATGTTGCTGTCAAAACTACTCCCCAGACAGAGAGCCGCATGGGTTCAGGTGAGGAAGCAGGTAGAGAGAAAGTATTTGAGGATGGGATGGAGCAGGTGCTGGAATATGGGAGGAAGATCACTTCTGTTTTGGAGGAATTGAGCTTTCAGCAGCACAATCATTTTTAGCAACATGTAGCAAAGAGACAGAGAGATGAGGATTGGTCAGACCTTTTGCAATTTGGCTGAAAGATCTCGCAAGCAGATTTTTAGTCTGTGAACGTTGTCTCCTCCATCTTCCAGAGAACAGAATGTGAACCAAGCTAACAGCATTTGCCCTTTTCCAGCCAGCTCGTAACGAGAGAAATCATTTAATTATGCTTCACCAAAAATGTTTACTCACTAGCTGTTTCTCAAGGTGGTGCAACTGACATGAACTCTGTCTTTGTCGTTTCACTAAAAAAGTCAACAATCTTTCGCCTTAATTATTTATGCTGAGGTAAAGGTGCAATGGATAACCGAAAAGCGGAAGTGATCTGTGGCGGATTAGATAAATCACATTGGGAGAAATATGATAGGAGAATGCTATAAAATCCAGTCAGTAATGGGGGTGTGGAAAACCAAGACAATCTTAAATAGATAGCAATATAAAATGGAGCCTACTGATCCTTATTATTGAAGCCCGTTGGAATTTGTTGTTGGTCCAATTCAGGTTCTCTTTAATTTCGTCACTAGCAAGAATCATATATCATCTGTTTTCCTGTCTTACGATTTACTGCAGTTCTCTCTCCTACATTAACCTACTATTAAGCCTTTTTTTAGTTCATTACCTGTCTTACTACCCAAAAAAGTTGGATTTTCAAAGTAGTGGATGGCATTAATGTTTCCCAATGTCTTACAGATGCTGGAAAATCACTTGATTACCTCCACACCCCATTTTGACAGCAGGTCTTACAACATAGTTTGTGTCTATCCAGGATTTGGATTAGCCCAAACTCTGATCCACAAATTTGGCGTTGAACAAGGAAGAGCCAAGAGCTTTTTTAAAAATCAATTTTCTTATCATTAAATTTCACCTTGCTCGGTAAATCACCAAATTGCTGCACCGTAATTGACTACCCCAATGTTCGAGCTTTATAGATGGTTGTAATGATACTGAGTGGTTTTCTGCTTGCTGTTTAATAAAATGGTATATTCCCCCAATTGGTTGGCTCATGAGTGCCAATTGCTTTGTGGAATGGGTACCTTCCCAAAGAACAGGTCAATGGGCCATGTTTGTTCTTGCAGAGGGGCGCCTATGGACTATTTTTTGATTGTTTAAGGGACTTAGGTTTAGTCACCCTAAGTTTCCTAGGGTCATCCAGACGTGGAACTCTTGCTCATTGTACTCAGAAAGGCACAGCAACACCTCACTGATGAGGCCCAACAAGGTTGAAACACGTGTATGGGGTTGCTGTTGGTACCTTTGTTCAGAAGGGAATTGACTTAGCATTTCGGGGCTGGACTGCCCATGTGGGTGGGACAAAGACTGATATGCAAATGGTTATTTCCCATCTCTGAAAGTTACAGTTTGCTAAAGTGACTAGGTTGAAGAGGATCAAGAAGTTATCCGACCACAGGATTTCCTTGATGGCAGTAATGTCTGCAGTAACATTGGTTGTGAGAAGCCAATCAAGTATACATCCTTTGGTGTGTGTGGGAGAGTCTACTAGTTGGGTGAAGTTCATGTCTTCCAGGATGAGAGCAACGGCAGTGGGTTTGGGGTCAGTTGTGTCATTAAATCCCAAATTAATATTGACTAGAATAATGCATTTGATGGTAGGTTTTAATAGTGGTTTAATAAGTAAGGTGATGTCCAAAGGGATGTCCAAATCGGGGTGACTGGTGTTGTTAGGTTGAGAATAGATAAGGAGTGTATTGATGGTAGTCTTTGGGTCTTTGGGTAGTCTTTGGAGAGGAGTAGGCCTCTGGCATCATGAAGCCAGGTTTCCATGGTGGCTAAGAATTCAGGTTGGTGTTTGAGTATAATGTCATGGATATTTAAGGCATGGACTTCCAGTGATCGAACTTTCAGAAGGACACCTTTGAGACAGTTGGGTTGTTCTGCCAATGGTTGTTGGGGGGCCTGTTGTAATTCCATAATGAGCAGAGGTGAGGAGGGCTTTATGCGGTGTGGTGGTATGGAGGTGCATCGAGGCCTCTGTTTTTTTAAGTGGAGGTGTATCAGATGGGCTGTTCTGGTTCAAAGTCTCGCAAGCTGCAAATCACCCATGCAAGGCTGCGTTTCTCCTAGATGTGCGGGAAGACGGAGTGTTAGATGGAATTGGTTGGTGGTGAATTGTAGGGGGGGCAGGAATGGTGCAGGCCAAGGAAGAGATGTGCGTGGGCAGGAAGGTATGTCGGGGTAGTTGTTAGAGGTCAAGGCCTTGCTAGTGAGCTTGTTACCTGTGATCAGACATATTATTTGCTCAATAGCCTCCATGGGATTGAGGAGAGGTAAGTTGTTCAACAGTCATCATTCATGGGTATAGAATTAGCTGGTGGGATTTTGGTGGGAGCAACAAACAAGATGACTACCCACACTCCTGTACCCCTCCTCGGAAGAGCTTCAAAAGTGGAAACCTGTTCAATTCAGCTATCCCCAACACTCCTCTGACATCTGCCACCTCTTTGAAGACCTCAACATAGACATCCTGGCTCTCACCAAGATGTGGACACACTCCTGCCTGAGGGGTTAAAAGACCCTCTAAGCCCAGGCCTAACCGGCCTGGGGGCAGAGTGGCCCTCATCTTCCCTGAGTGGCTCTGTGCTACTATCATACCCACTCGGCCTACTCCTCTTTTGTATGCCTTGCCAGCAGGCTTGGTGTCTCTACTGGCCTCTCTCTGACTCTGTCCACAATCTACAGGTCTGCCATGTTCACTGTAATTCATAGTAGGTATAGTCCACACATTTCATTTTGATACCAACGAGGTTTTTTGTTTTTACCTGTGTTTACAGTGAACAAGGCAAACTCATAGAGAATGAGTACAAGCACCATATAAGTAGGAATCCAACACAAAACTGCCTAATCTAGATTTTGGGTAACAAGAGCACAGGCCCTATGGTTTCTACCAACCGGCTGCATGTACAACAAAACCCGACAGATTATATAGAGTAAGGCGCAGCAACTACTAGTTCCTGGTGCTCTCACCTCTTTCTAAACAATCTGCAGGTCCCCTGGCCGGGTCTCCCACTTCCTCTCAGCATGGCCTGGCCTCCTCCTACAAGCTTTTCGTTCTCGTAGACTTCAATATTCTCCTTGACTCCCCTGAGGTGGCCTCTGGACTCTTCTACAACCTCTGTGACTCTCTTTCCCTCTCCATTCTTCCCTCTGGTCCAACTTACTCAGCCAGACACACTTTGGATGCTCTCATATTTTCAGACATCCCCATCTCCAACCCTCTCATTCCTCCTCTCTCCTGCTCTGATCATGCTCTTCTGTCCTCTCACCTGCACCTCCAGGGTCCCCCCTTAGCCCCTGTCTGCACTGACAGCCTCCTTCTCTGTCATTTGACTTATGAAGTGAGTGTCAGTTGTTGCATGTGCAGCCACTTTCAGTCCCCCTCCCACATCTGCCACTAACTCTCACTCTGACACATCCCTTACTAACCTTCAACTCTCCATCTCCAACACACTGGACATCCTTGGCCCTGTAATGAGGATCCGCATGAAACCTGTCACCAAGTGCAGCTGAGCAGAAGTGACAGGCTTCAAGCACATCCTCTGACAAACTGGCCTTTTGTCTGCTTCAAAGGCAATACAGACTCTCCGTCTGCTTGAAGAAGAAGGCCTATATCCAAGCACGCATCTCTGCAGCCACTAACAACACAGCTGAAATTTTCGAAATCTGCAAGCAACTCACCAACCCTACTGCTGTGTCCACTTCTCCTCTGCCTTCTTTGGCCCTCTGCACCTCTCTGACCTCTCACTTAATTTCTAAAACTCAGGGCATCTTGTCCTCACTCTCCTCTACTCCACCCCCTTACTCCTCATCTGCTCTCAGGCCTCCCTTTGCTCCCCCTCTCCTCTCCCCTCCTATTCTCCTCTTTTTTTCCCATAACACTTGTTGAGGTTTCTAGACAAGTCCGCACTATGACAGTGTCATCTAAACAGGTGCTCCTCTGCTCCTCCAGAACTATCAAGAACAACATTGTCTCTCTTGCTCCAGCCATGGCTGATTGATGCAATCACTGCTTTGCCACTGGATCCTTCCACTCACTCCTCAAGCACTCCCTTGGGCACCCTCTCCTCAAAAAAGCCTTCTGCCGACCATTCCTGTCTGGCTAACTATGGCCATATTTCCATTACCCCCTTTCTGAGCAAAGTCTTGGAGAAGCTGGCCATCTCCCAGCTTATCCACCACACTGAATCTGTTGGTTGTCTCCATGAATACCTCTTGATTCAGAGTTGCCAGAGGCACGGAAATTGCTCTCCTGAACACCCGTGAGGACTTGCTCTCTAATCTCGATTCCAGCTCTCCTTCTGTTCTCATCCTTCTTGACCTTTCCTCTGCCTTTGATACAGTCAATCATGCCACCCTGATAAATCGGCTCTGTGAAACCCTAGGTATCACAGACCTGGCTCGGGGCTCGGGACTAGTTGACCTCTTTCCTTTGGACCGACCCCAGGGCTTTTTCTCTCCCTCAGGGCTCTATCCTCTCACCTTCATTCTTCAACATCTACCTGGCCCCTCTAGCCCATCTTCACCTAGTCTCCTAACTTTCAGTGTTATGCATATGACCCGCAGCTCTCCTTCAAGCGTCCCTCCTCTTCCTCTCTCATTCCTGACTCCTTGTCTGCTATTCAGGAATTTTGCACTGTTAACCATCTCTGCCTTAATGCCAGTAAAACTGATTTCCTTCTCATTGGGAGCCCTGCTTCCTCCTTTCCTCCCATACTCTGCCTGCCCTCCATGGACCCCCTCCCATCGCCCTCCTGTGAGGAAGAAACACCTTGGTGTCATCTTCGACTACTCTCTCTCCTTCTCTCCTCACATCATAGACCTTGGCAAGAAGGCCCACTATCTAGCTGCATCTCCTCAGAGGCATTCTCACTTTCCTCACCTTCCCCCAGAAACTCAATGTCTCCAGAACTATGCTCCTCTCCAGGCTTGACTAGTGCAGCAGCCTCTTGCTCAATCTTCTCCTCCATTCGCCCCTTTCAACTAATCCAGAACAGGATTGCAAGACTTATCCTTGACCTCAAGCCCAGGGGCCACATCTCTCCAGCCCTACAATCTCTCCACTGGATCCCTGTCACTCTATAGAAGCAGCCGTAATTCTCCACGGAGCAAACAAGTGGCTGCACTCCCAGCATGGTTAGATGTGCTTAGAGGAAGGGACCCAAGACCTTCAAGGCACACCTCTAGCAAGCCGCTTCTGACAGAATAGTATTCTAATAATATCACCCAATAGCACAATATAGATATTACATGAATGGGGAGACACAACCAACCCCATGGGGAACACAGCACATAACAGAGTGTGGATCTGGCCAATAAAGACCCAAATTGACCAGATTTAGATTGATCTGAAAAAAATGAGAGGAACCGTTTTAAGACTAGGCCACTGAAACCATATGTGTACTGTGGTGGGTCAGAAGAAGGAGTCTGGCACGTTAAGGACATTCTGACTTATTTGTAGTTAAATTAAATGAATAATGCTTATCTTTCTCTACTGCTAGAGGGATTTCCCTGCCTATCTAAAGGAACTAAAATTCCATGTCAGTCATCAGAAAGTCCCAAAGTAAAATGTCCTCTCTCCAAGCCTATGTCATTCTGATCCTATCACTAATATAACCAAATCAATGAATCCAAGAGAATGGGCCTCATTACGAGTATGGAAGTAGCCATACCTCTTTTAGCGGCATGGCTACCCCCATACTGGGTACCAGACCCGGGTTCCAGAAATAGGGAATTACCGGGCCATGCCGACTTTGGCGGGCCCGGTAATTCCCATTCTCGGGACCCGGACCTGATACATCCCATTCCCATTTGAGCCCCCATAGGGCTCAATGGGAATGGGGAGGATGCTAACAACGGGGCCGTCATTAAGTTGTTAGCATCCTGGTCTGCTAGCGGGTCCTGCTAAGGATGCATGGTCTGACCAGGCGTTCCAGAGCGGGACCCGCTGTAGACCTTGTAATAGAGTGGCCCGGAATGTACGGTGCCAGTCCCTTACCAGCACCTTTCTTTACGTGGCCGCCCAACGTGTAATGAGGCCCAATGTCTTTCTTACCCCGGTCTTCTTTTATCTCTTGGTGTTTTAAAAGTCTCTCTTTACTCCATATGTTTCCTAATACACATTTATGGAATAGTCTCTGGATAGCTCCTGGATAAACTCTTGCAGTTCTTCAACAGTGTTTTTGGGTCTAATAGTCTCTTTAATGATATACTTGTGATATTTCTCCTTGAGATACTTTCCCACAGTCTTGTATACACTTGTAGATTTTTCACAGTATGTTAACCCAGACTTTCCTATTCTCGGTTGAACTTTATTCAATTTGATAATTCCCCCTTCTTGGGTTCTTTCTCTATAACTGTCTCTTTCTTTTTCTTGTTCTCTTGGTAGTCTTGTCTCATATCCCTCATACCAGGCTTTCTCCAATCTTCACCTTTAAACTCAAAGGGTAAATTCCCTTCCTTCCATGGTATTCATTGTCAGATATTAACTACAGGGTTGCTCATTATTCTCTGTATCTGTTTTACACTCTGCACTTAAACAGTGTGTTAGTGAATATCTCTGCCTTTTGACTGGGACTAATTTTTCTCTTCATATAATCTTGCCCTGCCGGCCTCCCACTTGTCCCGTTCTCACCAGTACCTGTATCTAAAGGGGAACATTACAAGGCTCGGCACTCGCTCGAGCAGTCCGGTTCGGTGTCTGTCTTCTCGTGCTTCTGGTTTGTCAGCTTCCAATTATTGGCTTCCACTCTGGCTGCTGCCATATACAGGTGCTGGTGATGGGGATCAGTTAACAGTCCCTGGTGTGATGAACTCTTCTTCCTTTGCCGGGTGTCCTGCCCACAACGGGCAGGTCGTGATTGTTCCACCACCTGGTACAAGATCCCTATCTCCTTCACAACATTCTCCCCATTGTATATGCCAGGTGTCCCGCATCTCATGCTGTCGTTCTTCACCTCGTCAAAAGTCACAGTCTCTGCAGCTCATCTCTGCTCTGCCTTTCCCAGACGTGATCACTTCATGGGACTTCCCCTGCATAAAGCACTCTCTCCCTCGTTACTCCACCGTCTCAGTTAAATGTACATTTCTCCTGAAAGAGACATCTTCTTTTCCTTTTCCAGATCGGTTTATTTCAGCATTGCCTTCCGTTTCTTCCCCCTGGGTAGGTCATTTCCCACTGCCTCTTAATTGGCCACTCAGGCAGGTCAGCTCTTCCAATTTTCTGGCATAGGTGGTGTTGTAGGTGTACTCTCATTCTTCCACCTAGGTCAATTAGTTTCCTCAGCTTCTTCTCAGGTGGGTCAGCTCTTGCACCTTTTTGGCTTAGGTGGTGCTTTAGGGATATTCTCCTTCTTTCCCCCGGGTCAGTCAGATTCCTCATACTCTTCTCAGGACTCTCAAGTAGGTCAGCTCGGCCTCCTTTTAGGCTTAGGATGTGGCTGCAAGGGGAACTCTCCTTCTCCCTTTTGGGTCAATCAGTTTCCTCAAGGTGCTTTATCAGCTTCCAGGTAGGCAGTGCTCCACAGTAGTCAAGGATCCTCCCCTGGCAGCATCTAATCCTTCAGTCTACAGCTCCTCCTACCTTCACCAGTATCTGGTGAGCTGTACAAGGAACCTCACCCTGACTGAGACAAGTTCAGAGTGAGCTGACTTTATTTGTATAGCCATACTCCTCCACACCCTACAGGGTGGAATGGCAGGGTGTTTCCACTCGGTTCCTTCTGTGTTAGGCTTTCTTTCCATTTGCCAGTTGAACTACTACTATTTAAATTGTGGTTTTACTTTATTTTATTTTATACATTCTTGTTTTGTCCGAGGCTCTTTTAAATAGTATTTGTCTGATCCTTGGGGCTCAGGTTTTGTTTATTTGATTAATTTAAACACCCCTTACATTTTCCCAGGTGTCTCTATGAGGATTTGAACTATGTTCCTCCAGTAGGCTCTCTGGTGTCCCAAACATCCTGTACTTGTCCTGGTGCTGTCGAAGGGAAAGGCCAAGGCAATTCCTCTGAAGTCCTGCAGTTCCTCTCTGTCATCCCCGTGCATCCACTTCCATCCCACAGTGCGGAGTGCACCGCAGTCCTTTCTCCGGGTGCTCCAGAATAAGCATGCTGAGGGACGGATGCCCTGTTTCTCCATGTGTCATGACCTGCTCCACTGCTGCTGTTGCCCTGTGTCAGTAGGCAGCACTGCTACCACCATCAGGCAGCCCTGGATATCCCTCTTGGGGGATCCAGCACTGAAATTCAGCACAATGGCCACTTTTCATTTCAGCAGTGTACCTTAAAAGCAGACCCCCTCCACCTTTTACCGATTTATTTAAATAAAAACAAACAATCTGTAATTAAAAATAGTCATGCTAAGTCAGGGAGGAGAAAGAGAGAAGGCAGTGAGACTGAGAGAAAGTAGTGGGTCAGAGGGTGGACAAGAGGTGGAAACAGTGGTCCAGAGAGGAAGCAATGGGCATAGGGGGGAGCAGTGGGCAGAGGCCAGAGGCGGGAGTGATGGATCAAGGAGTGTGGATGGACAAGAGGCAAGTTAGAGAAGAGAAGTCCAATAAGGGAGCAGTGCACAGTGAAGCAGCTGTAGGTCAGCCACGGAGTGATGGGAAAGAGACCAGTAGGGTGTGGTGGGCCACTGTGGGAGTGATGGGTCAAAGGGGGAGAAATAGACAATGAGTAGACAAGTAACCATAAAGGGAGATGTTGATCTAAAAGATTGGACCAGTTGCTAAGTAATGGTTCAGAGAGGGAGTGATGGGCACATGTGGAAGTGGTGTGCCAGTGAGTGAGCAGGGGCCAGGGTCAGTGAGGGAGCAGTACATCGGTGAGTGGGTGAGTGAGAGAGAGAGAGAGAGAGAAAGAGAGAGAGAGAGAGAGAGAGAGAGCATTCAGCCAGAGGACAGAGAGGGAGTGAAGGACCAGAGATGGAGCAATGGGCCAGAGTGGAAGTGACTCTGGGAAAAAAAGGCACAATAGCAGCTTGGCAGAGAGGATGGGCAGGAGAGTGAAAGAGAACTGGGAGAAATGTTTTGAGCTGTGGAAAGAGTGAGAGATTGGGGTGAAAAAAGTTAAAAGGGAAAAGAGTTACTAAGAAAAAACGAAGGACTGGCGAGTGTAAAAGGAGCTTGACAGTATAAAGTGTGTGACTGGGGTATTGGAGAATATAGAAGCAGAAGATTTGCAGCATTAGAAGAAATGGCTCAAATATTGACAACCTTTTTGTCCTGCAGTCTCAAATGCACACACTGTCACTGTCTTGCACCCTCTTACACGTTCGTTCTCATACATCTTCCTATGAATAGAAATGTGCCATGAAAATGCAGCAAACAACATTTCTTCCTGCAAAATGTGCTTCTTTATTCTGCAAAATCATATTCCAGAATATACTGGAGTGCCTAAAAAAGGGACAGATATTAACAAGCCAAAGATATTTAAATAATAAGGGTCAAGTAAATTCTTCTAAATTAAAGAATGATGCCAAATCCATCTTTAACAAAGATGGGAGAGGTCTTGGTAAGAAAGAGTTATCCATACATTCGCTCAGCAATCAAAGATATTGCACAAAGAGTTTCTGCCAAAAGAAGGCAGAGATAACATCATCACAATACCATGTTTTTTTTTGGGAAAATTAAAACATTTTATAAAACTTCAGGAGAAACCAATTCAAAACCGTTGCAAAACGTACAGTGCATAGGTTATCAGAATGATAAAAGATCCACTATTTGATGAGGTAATGAGGATGTTTTTAAAGCCAGCTTCTCAATAAAAAGGAATTCAACCTAACTCACTCATCAACTGAGAAATATTTTAATAGAAGGCTGGGAAAGAGAACACAGTTGTTAATGGAATTAAACATTCTGCGAGGTATATTAACTGCAGGCAAAATACGTTGTATATGAATGGATGACTTTTCAGTTTGATTCAGGATTTTCCTTTGCACCCGATCCTTACGTAAAGATACAATGTACTCTTCCATCCTCAACATGTCCTTTTTCTTTTCAGTTGGTCCGATTCCCATCTTATATAGCACAAGATTTTCAAAATACCTGAGGTCATATTTAACGTTCCCCGTTTTCAAATAATGTAGCGGGGAAAAAGACTGAAAAACTGAAAGCCGTCAAAGAAAACATCCTGGTCAGTCATGGAGTATAAAGACTCAGAAAAAACATTCATAACATGTTTGAACTCCAAAGTAGACACTGCGTTCAATTTTCTTTTTGGAATTCGTATCCATTTTGATTGGCTACACCAGACGGAGACCACATCAATGACAACAAACAGTTAAATAAAGTGTTCAGACCAATCCACATGAATTGGAACATAAACGTTAGTCTGATTTTATTTGTCTATGATCAGGTCCAGAAAATTCCCTAAAGGATTAGTTGTGTCTAACATAAACTTATATAGATTAGAAGGTACTGTACCAGTAAATCCTAAAGTGTATTTGTCATAAATGTTTCGGATTCAGGTAGATTATTTGGATACATTGAAATATTATTTCTATGATCTATGGCTCTCCATTTCCTTCTGCTCCAAGTTCCTCAGGCAGATTTGACTGACAGATATTTTGTATCATCTATGTCATGTTTTTCACCTTTATCTATAGCGGATATGTACATGTTTCTCAATGAGGCACATCCAACAGATGCACCATATAATCCTTTCCCCTCGGTTCTCATTTCAATTGTACATTCTCTTTTAATTCAATTTCTTAATATGTTATGCAATCTATCTCTTTCAGCTGGTATTTCCCCTTCTGTTTGAAATATGCCACTATTTTTCCAATACAAAATTTGCCGTCCTTAACTGGTTCAATTCCCTCCAAAGATGCAAAATCAGGTAGTTTACACAGAATGGCTATTTTACCTTGATTTACATTTGGTTATTCCTACTAATCAATCAGGTTTCTTTCTTTTTCACTATAATGAATCTTGTCTTCATGTAACTAATTCACAGTTTTTTTTTTAGATCTTTCCACTACCTTTGACACCATGACTCATTCTGCTTTTTTGTATTCTGTCTTCAATAGGATTTCTGGTACAGTTTGTCACTGGTTTTCTTCTTATCTCAATGGCCAAATGCATTCAGTCACTAGGGGTGGAAAAACATCATCTGCTCATCATCTTTAGTATGGGGTCTGCCAAGCCTCCTTTCTTGGTCTGTTCATCTTTTTTTCTTTATAATGCTCCTTTTTCTGACATTATTACCCCTTTTGTAATCTGTCTTGTCATTTTGCATATTCTTTTCCTATTCTATTTTTACTAATTCACCTCATTCTTCTATTTCATCCTTCCTCTCAGCCATACAGAAATGGATTCCCGCACATTCTCTGCATCTTATCCCTTAAAAAACTACATTTTTGTTCTTTCCTTCCTATTCTTCATCTTCCGTCCCGTCATCTCATCGGATTCCTTTTCCCATAACAGTTTTCTACATACATTTGAAATTTAAGGACCATTTTTTGCCTTATCATACCGTTTTCTTGCATATCTCACAGATGGCATGTTAGTTTAATGTTTTGTCTGTATAATATCTCAAACATTGGACCTTTTTAATATATTTTAGGCTATCAAATCCTTATCACTACTAGTATTTCACTTGACTTTTGCTTATTGTGTATTATTTGTTTGTACCTTCATGTTCTATTTTTAATGTAATTGTTCTTTTTCTTTTTTTTAGTTCCCTGTTCTACTTTATACCCCCTCTCGCTTCTCTATAGTCTCCATTGTGCTCTCTTCTTTCTCCAAGTCATTTCCTTGTTGGTGCCCCACACCCACCTTTTGTGCAAGACCTTTTCCATTCTTTCACTCTATGGCTCCCAAACAATGGATTTATGTAACGTTACATGTTCTCGCAGCCTCTTCTTTGGCTATTTTCTGTTCTTAGATAACCTTTCCACCTTGTTTCTAACTTGTTCCTGATGCTTTAGTAGTATTGTTAAATTGTCATCATCAATTATTCCTCATGATTGTACCTTTTTTGTTTTGCATTGAGATCACTTTGACAGAAACACTATTTAAATGCAATAAACATCTAACCAAATGCTGAAACAAAGATTACATTTGTCCATGTAGATGTTGCTTCCCAGTGAAATAGACTTCACACAGTATCCTTGGTAGACAGAAAATATTAATCAATGACTCCTCCTGAATATTCTCCTCCATTGTGGAGTAAACAATGACAGATTTTGCCTCAATGGCACTGCCAACTAAAATGTTCTGGTTTTCCTCTTCATCCAATTTGGTATTCAATTATTTGGCTTTTGATTTGCTCAGATTGATCAACACAATGGGCCTCATTCCAAGTTGGACGGTAAGGGACACCAGGCACCGATAAGGAGACCGATGCGGGTAATCCCTTACCGCCCAATTCCGAGGTCCCTTAGCGGGAACCGTAAGGGACGTGTGGTCTGACCACACGTCCCTTGCGGTTCCCGCTTAGGGACCTGGGCGCTAATAACGGGCTTGCTAGTCTCAAGCCCGTTATTAGTGCCCTCCCCATTCCCATTGAGCCCTATGTGGGCTCAAATGGGAATGGGGAACGGTTTGTTCAATGGGGACTTACTGGACCCCCAGGGTCGGAATGCAATGGTAAATCCCCATTGAACAAGACCGGATTCGGACACGGTATGGGAGGCAGCCATGGTGCGAATAGCACCATGGCTACCGTCCATCTTGTAATGACCCCCGATAAATCCAGTAAATACCTTATCTGTACCACCGGAACAGAGAGGTGATCAAGTTTAAAAGTTAGTAGAGTATCGGGTCAGAAGAAGTTTGGGCAACAGATAATGGGGCATCTGCACTCCCTGTATGCCCCCGTACATGTCACACTATCCTACACTACATCTCAAAATCAACACTTTTTTGAAGACCAACTGGTATCAACTTAACTATTTTCCCACAGGGAAATCACTCTATGTGCTGGGTTGTACACAGCACATGCACAATGGACCACAGTAAGAAAAAGGTGACAATAATAGTATGCAATAATATAGATTCAATAGGATGCATAGAATATTGAGGGTACACTTGGAAGAACATGGAATGAGAGCATACAGAGGGTTACAGCAAGGCTATGCCGATTGGGAAGTGAAGGGTGGGGTGGGCCCATGGGCCCACCCTCATTGGTTTGTTGGTGGACCAACTGCTGAGCTCCCATTAACGTCTGTGGCTCCTGCAGTGTGATATGACATCAAACACATGAAGCACATGCAAAAGCAGAAGCAGGCATTCTGTGTCACCTCCCGATCTAGCATATACCATTTCCATGCTTCGATCATTCCACTGTCATTGGCTGAGAAAAATAAAACTTGTCAGCGTTCTGGCTATTGTCCACCACTGCGTATATGAAGTCAGCAATCCACAAAGGGGACACCTGATTCACCTATAGTGATACTGATAATAATAATAATACATTCTTTTATTCAAAAGAATATATTATTATTATTATTATTATTATTATCTTACTCAGCATCCATGATCCACTGATGCCCATTTATTGTGATATGATATGATGTGGCATTTATAACACGCCTGTGCAAACGTGTTTCTAGGTGCGACAAGACAAGGAGGGGGAAACAAGGGAGGACAAAATAATGATCTTACTAGCCCTTGTGTCATTCAGATCACGCAAGTGTGGGGAAGAGGGAAGGGGAGAAGTGCCAGGGTGGAGGGGGAGGGGAAGGGGGAAGTGCAGTTACCTCACAAGTGCAGCCTGGGGTGGCTCATAAGGGCAGAGAGAAGGGAGTGTAGGTTTGGAGATACAGACCATTAAGTGTCGGGGAGCCCAGAGGCAGTGCAAGGGCAACTGGACATGCAGTTGTCTGGGCCCGCGTTCAGAGAGTAACCACATGACCAGTGCATGGAGCAGTCCGGTGCATCAGCGGGGGAGAGGAAGAGAGGAAACGGAAGCGAAAAGGAAGGTCTTCAGTTGCTTCCGGAACCAGAGGTGGTTATACTCAAGTTTGAGAGAGGCAGGGAGGCCCCGCCGAAGAGATAGATCTGCCTCCAACTCTCTGCTTGGATAAGTGTCTGACCTTCAGAGAGTTGAAGGTGGATGAGCGGAGATCTCGAGAAGGAAGATGTTTTGGAAGAGAAAAAGGTAGAGTGGTCCCAGGCCTCAGAAAGTCTTGTGGATAATGCAGAGGGTCTTCAACTTGACCCTTGCAGACACAGGGAGCCAGTGACGAGATTTCAGAGCTGGAGAGATACAATCACTGGGCTTGAGGCCGAGAAAAAGTCTTGCAGTCTTGTTCTGAAGGTCAAAGAGTAGAGGCAGGAAGATTTAGAAAGAGGCTGTTGCCATAGTCCAGCCTAGAGAGGACCAGAGCTCTGGAGACAGTGAGCTTCTGCGGGAAAGTTATAAAAAGAAGAATACCTCTGAGGAGCTTCAGCTGATTGTTTGACTTATTAGAGATGTCAGTGATGTGAGGAGAGAAGGAGATGGTGGAATCATAGATGACACTAAGGTTCTTAGCCTCACTGGAAGGGACAGGAAGAGGGCCCAGAGTAGGCAGCCAGAAAGAGAGGAAAGGAGGGAGCAGGTGTCCCAATGAGGAGGATCTCAGTCTTACTGGCA
Source organism: Ambystoma mexicanum (assembly GCF_040938575.1). Lineage (NCBI taxonomy): Eukaryota > Metazoa > Chordata > Amphibia > Caudata > Ambystomatidae > Ambystoma > Ambystoma mexicanum. The sequence goes on from NC_090930.1 coordinate 698,887,050, forward strand.
TTAAGGCCGAGATCATTGGTGGCACACCATTCCTGAATTGTGGCCAGACAGTCTGGTATGAGAGAAGAAGCAGAGGTGGCTGAGGGTAGACAGAAAAAGAGCTCAATGTCATCAGCATAACATTGAAAATTGGAGCAGAAAGTAGTGATGCGGTTAGCAAGAGGTACCAGGTAGTAGTTGAAGAGCCAGGGAGAGAGTTTAGACCCCCGGGGAACACCACAAGTAGGGAGAGAGAGTTATAAGAGAGGAAAGACCCCAGTGGACCTGCGAGGGATGGTCGGTGAGAAAGTAGGTCAAACAGGCCAGGGCCTGATTAGTAATACCAAGATTGTCAGAGAGGCAATTGAGTAGGATGGCATGTTTGACCGTGTCAAAAGCAGAGGATACATTAAGGAGAATGAGGACAGAAGGGAGATTGGAGTCAAGATTGGAGAGCAAGTCATCACGTGTGTTAAGGAGAGCATTGTCTGTGCTTCTGGCAGCTCCGAAGCCAGACTGGTGGTCACAGAGGCAACCAACAGATTCAGTTTGTAGATTAAGCTGGGAGATGGCACAGGAAAAGAGTGATCTAGATCAGTCAATAGTTAGCCAGAGAGGAAGGATCGGCCGAGGGCTTCTTTAGAAGGAGGTGCACAAGAGAATGCATAAGGGGGAGGGGAAAGTTCCAGTGGCAAAGGAGTGATTTCAGAAAGTGGACAAGACTGGAGCAAGGGTGTTGATGTGGTCCTTGAGGGTTCTAGATGAGCAGAGGAGAACCTGCTTTGAAGAGACTTTCATAGATTGGACTTGTCTAGAAACATTGTCAGGGGTGAACAGGGGAAAAGAGGAGAAAGGAGGGGGAGAGACAGCCTCAGGTGGGCCAGGAGTGGTAGAGGAGGAGGAGGAGGAAGAGGAGGTAGAGGAAGAGAGGGTGACCAGGATGTCCTGAATTTTAGTAGTGAAATGAGAGGCCAAGGCCGTGCAGAGGGCCTGGGAGTGAACAAGAGATGTAGAGACTGTAGCAGGATTGGCCAGCTCCTTGCAGATTTTGGAAAGTTTGGCCAAGTTGTTAGATGCTGCAGAGATGCGAGCTTGGATGTAGGGTCTCTTCCTAGAGAGGACAGAGAGTCTATACTGCCTTCTGAGCAGACGGCAGGCCAGTTTGTCAAGGGGTGCCCTCCACCGTACACTTGCCTTTAAGGGCAGCAAGGTCGGAATTGTACCAAGAGTTGCACTTGGATTAGGGCTTCAAGCGGATCCTAATGACAGGTACAAGGACATCCAGAGTGTTAGCGATAGAAAGATGAAGGTTAGAAAGGGCTGTGTCAGGGTGTGAGTCAGCCAAAGGTGCAGGAGGATGATAGAAAGTAGCGGTGAAAGCCTCAACTGACACACGCTTCATGGGTCGGATGACAGAGAAGGTAGGTGGCACTGCTGGGGTTGTCTTGACCTGCGAGGAAGACAGAGAAAGAGAAGGGCAGAAAGGAGAAATTAATTACTCAATGAGAGAGGAGATGAGAAGGTTAGAGAAGGGGAGGTCTGAGGAAATCAGAACATCCAGGGTGTGCCCTGGCGAGTGAGTCGGGCCAGAGGAATAGAGAGGGAGAGAGAGAGAGAGAGAGAGAGAGAGAGAGAGAGAGAGAGAGAGAGAGAGAGAGAGAGAGAGAATTGCAGAGGTGTGCATACTTTTTCCAAAAAGAAGAGTCTTATCTAAATGCTGCAGTAAAGGTTAAATGCTTACACATTTTTCATATAGAGAGTGTGATAGGTGTAAGAGTAATTATCATTCAAAACATTTTATCAGCAAAGATCCCGATCCGAATGTGTTTTAGATGCATACGGTTTATTTATTCTAAATCAATTAATATTACTTTTCTAAAACAAAAACAATATAGATGGTGAAAATACAAAAACACAGGAATATGCACTTTCACTTTTCTTTTGGTCACATTGGTACCACAACATGCATCACAAGGTCAAATAGTTCCAAACTGATTTTGCACAATGTATAATGATTTAATTGTTTCCATAAGGATTCATGCGTTTTCTTCCTATTTTAACAGTTCTTTCATACAATGTTGTAACTATAGAGTTACTGAGATGACATGTTTCGATTATGTTGTGTTCCTCTGGGTCTTTGGTCAGTGTGTCTTCTTAAAACCAAAGTTGGTTTAGATCTGGTAAACTCAAAGCCATGACATCAATTGTCAGTTAAATCTGGATAGGAAGACTGGTGTCTGGTATTGCGTGTGAGCTTAGGGCCCTGTAATCAGCAGCATAAAAGGTACCTGTTGCCAAATGTCATCAATCTTAGTCCTTTTTTCTATGTTTGTAGTTCGACTTCGTCTGCTGGATAGTTTATTAGCCTATTTTGCTTTTGGTCATTTTTCTTGTGACATATCCTCTTCAATGATAACTCGTTTATGAGAGTTCTTCGGTCATTTCATCCTCATCAATTACACACAGTAAATCCATCTACAATACATACACCAACTGATAATTCTCAGATACATATTATTGTCTTCTCTTGGCTGACAGCCCATCTTGAAAAACAACTGCCAATGTATGTGTGGTGCCAACACTGGCATAGCCATTCCAGAGGCCATTGAAGACTTCTCTTTTTAAAATTGTAAATCAGCCTCCTGTGCACCAGCCAGTTCTGGTCCCACAATGATTAGCTGCACCAATCATTTCTAGATTGTGGTGTTCAAAGGCTATCCAAGTGCTAATCAAACACACTATGTAACGTCATGACATTAAGTGCACAAACTGTTATTGCTGCGTTCCACCTTGCCTGAGCTTTGCCATGCAATTCTGCCTTTAACAATAGATGCACTATGTTCTGCATGGTGACTTTTAAACTTCATTTGTTGATGACAATGGCCTATACTGTGGAGAAAAATAAAAATGTCCTTGGAATGTGCATATATTTTAGTGGGAAATCAACAGTGACAGTAAACATCTGACAGAGTAATCTGTCCACGCCAACGAATAGTATGTTTCTCTTAGTCTGGTGTAAGACCTGGATTTTAAGCATATGCACTTTGCAAAATCATTTCCCCTAATGAATGCAGTCTAACTGCCCACTCGACATTTATATTTCCATAAGCATTTCCGTTTGAATCAGAAATGCTCACAAAATGATATTTCAATGTGCTTTTAATTAAAGATGATTATAACAAGAATGTGGAAAAACAAAGCCCTGCAGAGATAATAAGTGTCTTCTCTATTGGTAGCTCCGTTACACAAAAACCTATGAAATGTGTGCACACATTTAATTAAGACCAGGCGGAATAATGTCCTCTCATACTCAACCAGTGATCCTGTATCTTGTATGATGTCATTGCGCTATAGTCCTCAAATGTCATTTCAAATCTTATTGTGCCTTGTTTCGACACAATGTATTCTATGATTCTCAACTTCACGCATATAAATTGAATTCAATATATTTTGCACACTAATAGAATTGAAATTCCACTCTGAAGCAAGTTGCATGTCGGGTATGGAAAGCATACTAACAGTACACAAGGTCACATAACTAACTCTAAGACATAATATACCCCCCATTAAAGGGATGTGGTCACCTGATGAACAATTCCCACAAATACATGCTCTTCTGCATCCTACTATAGGAAAGCTCTTTCCTAGAGGACATTTTCATACTGGTCCCTCACTTATAAACCGGGGCTCAAAAGTCACTTTACTTGGAGAAATCCAATGTATACATGTGCCCACATATCCGATAGGTACCCAGTGAAAATGCTCCTTTTTGTGTGCACTCCCACTTTCTCGCTGACACACCATTGTGAGATCCATGTTGCTGCCCCTTCCACTGATTAATGAACCTCACGAGCTTCACCTTACTTGTGGCCACTGTGCATTTTCTGCTACGCCCTTCTTTTCTGGCCCTTCTCTGCTTCCTCTTCATTTTGCTTCCTTCATAATTCAGGGGTTTCAATATTTTCTGCAACCTAAATAACCTAGATGCCAGTAAAGCCATTAAAATCTCTGAACAATCCCCTATGTCCAACGTACTGCTTCACCTATAAAGGTGGCTGACCCGATGCCCCCTGATCTTGCCAGATGAATTGTCCTTAGATATTCAGTGGTCCTGGCAGACCTCCTGAGATTGGCCAGCAGCATAAAGTGTAGTCCAAGCTTCCACGAGAGATTCACCATTTGAGACCTGAATAATGGGCTGACAACCGCCATAAAATAGTCCAAGTGGGCCTATTGGTGTCCTTGAGTCTTTGGGAAGTATCTCTGGTCAGATAAAACACTCATTGCACTTCCCCCTTCTCTGTGGGTTGTGTGGCTGTTATAGAAAGGAACATGGGTGATAAAGTCAATGAGAGAGCAAGAGTTGTTTTTCTGTAGTTCTGATATTTCATTGAAGTCAATGAGAGAGCGAGAGTTGTTTTTCTGTAGTTCTGACAGGATTTCTTTTTAGACATCGAATTCCATGTATGACATGTTTTGTTCATTTGCTTCTATTGTGAAGTCCCTTAAAGTCTGACTCCACCTTTCACTACTTCTGTGGACCACTTTTAAATCGTGTTGTGTTCTCTTTCTGTTAGCTTTCTTCCCTCCACCCCAAAAAGAAAAAAAAATGCTTTTGTGGAAAATTCTTTGCGAACACTGTTTATCTTTTTCATCTTTTTATGCATTCAACACTTCTTTCCCTCATCCATCCCAAAAAAGGATGAAAGGGGGAAAAATAAACTTGCTGTACAAGTAAAAACCTGTGTGTTTTTGCTTTGAATCCTCTTTCTTACATCAACACTACAAATTGCAAAGGAGAACCCCACTATAAAACCCTTTATATAGAAAGGTGTGCAATGTTCTGCTATGTTACACAGCTTTAATCCTGCACAAGCCCCTTCCATGGCCTTCTTGCCACACAAGGAACCCCTTTTGCATAGTTCACCCACCATTGGGATGGAACAAGTTAATCTCTTTGGGGGCATGTCAACGTTTCCTAAGGATGAGGAACATCAGGAGGAGCATAAGGGGGCATATGTCACCAGGAGGTCGGGGTGGCAGGGGGTGAAACCCACACAATGACACAGAATTGAGGAACAGGCAGAGGGAGAACATGAAGGTGTGGATGGAGTGCAGGATGAAGAAAACAATGAAGGAAATGAGGAGCAGTAGATAGTACATGAGGAGGTGTGGCTGGAAGACAATGTGGCAGATTCAGGGCAATGGGTGGTGGTGAGAGGAAAGACTGGCTGGAAGAGATTCATTAAGAAGACTGGCATCAGCAGGTGGATTCAGTGGAATAGGATGACGAAGATATGGGGCTAGAGAAAGTTCAGGAGGGGTATGAGACTGTCATAACTGTCATTTGGGAGTCGGGAAGACAGAAACGGGACAGGACACACAAAAGGGCATTGTCCTAACACTGGTCCAGTCCTGAGTGTGGCAATACCTCCCTCTGCATGCAAGAAGTTTGAGGTCTAGTTGTGGGCAAGCTCAGCAATAAATAATGTTGCAGGGAAAGAAGAGTAACAAGGACACAACACAATTGCAAGACATGAACATATTTCACAGTTTTTCAGAAACTGACATTTCATAATTATGTTATGTCACCACACTAACCTACCCTAGTGGGGTGGTTACAGAAACTGCCAGCATATATGGAGATATGGGTTGTTCAATGCAATGAGGTAGATAACTGCCAACTGAGAATCATTCTCAACCACATCCAAGGGCACTGTCCCAGAGTGTCTCAGGGGCAATGCCTTAGAGGAAGGTGAAGGAAGAGGGCCCAAGGAGGGCGGCCAGATACTTTGTATCAATTGCAGTGGAAATGATGAACTGCAGAATTCTGATGTTGCTGTCAAAACTACTCCCCAGACAGAGAGCCGCATGGGTTCAGGTGAGGAAGCAGGTAGAGAGAAAGTATTTGAGGATGGGATGGAGCAGGTGCTGGAATATGGGAGGAAGATCACTTCTGTTTTGGAGGAATTGAGCTTTCAGCAGCACAATCATTTCTAGCAACATGTAGCAAAGAGACAGAGAGATGAGGATTGGTCAGACCTTTTGCAATTTGGCTGAAAGATCTCGCAAGCAGATTTTTAGTCTGTGAACGTTGTCTCCTCCATCTTCCAGAGAACAGAATGTGAACCAAGCTAACAGCATTTGCCCTTTTCCAGCCAGCTCGTAACGAGAGAAATCATTTAATTATGCTTCACCAAAAATGTTTACTCACTAGCTGTTTCTCAAGGTGGTGCAACTGACATGAACTCTGTCTTTGTCGTTTCACTAAAAAAGTCAACAATCTTTCGCCTTAATTATTTATGGTGAGGTAAAGGTGCAATGGATAACCGAAAAGCGGAAGTGATCTGTGGCGGATTAGATAAATCACATTGGGAGAAATATGATAGGAGAATGCTATAAAATCCAGTCAGTAATGGGGGTGTGGAAAACCAAGACAATCTTAAATAGATAGCAATATAAAATGGAGCCTACTGATCCTTATTATTGAAGCCCGTTGGAATTTGTTGTTGGTCCAATTCAGGTTCTCTTTAATTTCTTCACTAGCAAGAATCATATATCATCTGTTTTCCTGTCTTATGATTTACTGCAGTTCTCTCTCCCACATTAACCTACTATTAAGCCTTTTTTTAGTTCATTACCTGTCTTGCTACCCAAAAAAGTTGGATTTTCAAAGTAGTGGATGGCATTAATGTTTCCCAATGTCTTACAGATGCTGGAAAATCACTTGATTACCTCCACACCCCATTTTGACAGCAGGTCTTACAACATAGTTTGTGTCTATCCAGGATTTGGATTAGCCCAAACTCTGATCCACAAATTTGGCGTTGAACAAGGAAGAGCCAAGAGCTTTTTTAAAAATCAATTTTCTTATCATTAAATTTCACCTTGCTCGGTAAATCCCCAAATTGCTGCACCGTAATTGACTACCCCAATGTTCGAGCTTTATAGATGGTTGTAATGATACTGAGTGGTTGCTGCTTGCTGTTTAATAAAATGGTATATTCCCCCAATTGGTTGGCTCATGAGTGCCAATTGCTTTGTGGAATGGGTACCTTCCCAAAGAACAGGTCAATGGGCCATGTTTGTTCTTGCAGAGGGGCGCCTATGGACTATTTTTTGATTGTTTAAGGGACTTAGGTTTAGTCACCCTAAGTTTCCTAGGGTCATCCAGACGTGGAACTCTTGCTCATTGTACTCAGAAAGGCACAGCAACACCTCACTGATGAGGCCCAACAAGGTTGAAACACGTGTATGGGGTTGCTGTTGGTACCTTTGTTCAGAAGGGAATTGCCTTAGCATTTCGGGGCTGGACTGCCCATGTGGGTGGGACAAAGACTGATATGCAAATGGTTATTTCCCATCTGTGAAAGTTACAGTTTGCTAAAGTGACTAGGTTGAAGAGGATCAAGAAGTTATCCGACCACAGGATTTCCTTGATGGCAGTAATGTCTGCAGTAACATTGGTTGTGAGAAGCCAATCAAGTATACATCCTTTGGTGTGTGTGGGAGAGTCTACTAGTTGGGTGAAGTTCATGTCTTCCAGGATGAGAGCAACGGCAGTGGGTTTGGGGTCAGTTGTGTCATTAAATCCCAAATTAATATTGACTAGGATAATGCATTTGATGGTAGGTTTTAATAGCGGTTTAATAAGTAAGGGGATGTCCAAAGGGATGTCCAAATCGGGGTAACTGGTGTTGTTAGGTTGAGAATAGATAAGGAGTGTATTGATGGTAGTCTTTGGGTCTGTGGGTAGTCTTTGGAGAGGAGCAGGCCTCTGGCATCATGAAGCCAGGTTTCCATGGTGGCTAAGAAGTCAGGTTGGTGTTTGAGTATAATGTCATGGATATTTAAGGCATGGACTTCCAGTGATCGAACTTTCAGAAGGACACCTTTGAGACAGTTGGGTTGTTCTGCCAATGGTTGTTGGGGGGCCTGTTGTAATTCCATAATGAGCAGAGGTGAGGAGGGCTTTATGCGGTGTGGTGGTATGGAGGTGCATCGAGGCCTCTGTTTTTTTAAGTGGAGGTGTATCAGATGGGCTGTTCTGGTTCAAAGTCTCGCAAGCTGCAAATCACCCATGCAAGGCTGCGTTTCTCCTAGATGTGCGGGAAGACGGAGTGTTAGATGGAATTGGTTGGTGGTGAATTGTAGGGGGGACAGGAATGGTGCAGGCCAAGGAAGAGATGTGCGTGGGCAGGAAGGTATGTCGGGGTAGTTGTTAGAGGTCAAGGCCTTGCTAGTGAGCTTGTTACCTGTGATCAGACATATTATTTGCTCAATAGCCTCCATGGGATTGAGGAGAGGTAAGTTGTTCAACAGTCATCATTCATGGGTATAGAATTAGCTGGTGGGATTTTGGTGGGAGCAACAAACAAGATGACTACCCACACTCCTGTACCCCTCCTCGGAAGAGCTTCAAAAGTGGAAACCTGTTCAATTCAGCTATCCTCAACTCTCGCTCTGTCGTCCAACACTCCTCTGACATCTGCCACCTCTTTGAAGACCTCAACATAGACATCCTGGCTCTCACCGAGATGTGGACACACTCCTGCCTGAGGGGTTAAAAGACCCTCTAAGCCCAGGCCTAACCGGCCTGGGGGCAGAGTGGCCCTCATCTTCCCTGAGTGGCTCTGTGCTACTATCATACCCACTCAGCCTACTCCTCTTTTGTATGCCTTGCCAGCAGGCTTGGTGTCTCTACTGGCCTCTCTCTGACTCTGTCCACAATCTACAGGTCTGCCATGTTCACTGTAATTCATAGTAGGTATAGTCCACACATTTCATTTTGATACCAACAAGGTTTTTTGTTTTTACCTGTGTTTACAGTGAACAAGGCAAACTCATAGAGAATGAGTACAAGCACCATATAAGTAGGAATCCAACACAAAACTGCCTAATCTAGATTTTGGGTAACAAGAGCACAGGCCCTATGGTTTCTACCAACCGGCTGCATGTACAACAAAACCCGACAGATTATATAGAGTAAGGCGCAGCAACTACTAGTTCCTGGTGCTCTCACCTCTTTCTAAACAATCTGCAGGTCCCCTGGCCGGGTCTCCCACTTCCTCTCAGCATGGCCTGGCCTCCACCTACAAGCTTTTCGTTCTCGTAGACTTCAATATTCTCCTTGACTCCCCTGAGGTGGCCTCTGGACTCTTCTACAACCTCTGTGACTCTCTTTCCCTCTCCATTCTTCCCTCTGGTCCAACTTACTCAGCCAGACACACTTTGGATGCTCTCATATTTTCAGACATCCCCATCTCCAACCCTCTCATTCCTCCTCTCTCCTGCTCTGATCATGCTCTTCTGTCCTCTCACCTGCACCTCCAGGGTCCCCCCTAAGCCCCTGTCTGCACTGACAGCCTCCTCCTCTGTCATTCGACTTATGAAGTGAGTGTCAGTTGTTGCATGTGCAGCCACTTTCAGTCCCCCTCCCACATCTGCCACTAACTCTCACTCTGACACATCCCTTACTAACCTTCAACTCTCCATCTCCAACACACTGGACATCCTTGGCCCTGTAATGAGGATCCGCATGAAACCTGTCACCAAGTGCAGCTGAGCAGAAGTGACAGGCTTCAAGCACATCCTCTGACAAACTGGCCTTTTGTCTGCTTCAAAGGCAATACAGACTCTCCATCTGCTTGAAGAAGAAGGCCTATATCCAAGCACGCACCTCTGCAGCCACTAACAACGCAGCTGAAATTTTCGAAATCTGCAAGCAACTCACCAACCCTACTGCTGTGTCCACTTCTCCTCTGCCTTCTTTGGCCCTCTGCACCTCTCTGACCTCTCACTTAATTTCTAAAACTCAGGGCATCTTGTCCTCACTCTCCTCTACTCCACCCCCTTACCCCTCACCTGCTCTCAGGCCTCCCTTTGCTCCCCCTCTCCTCTCCCCTCCTATTCTCCTCTTTTTTTCCCATAACACTTGTTGAGGTTTCTAGACAAGTCCGCACTATGACAGTGTCATCTAAACAGGTGCTCCTCTGCTCCTCAAGAACTATCAAGAACAACATTGTCTCTCTTGCTCCAGCCATGGCTGATTGATGCAATCACTGCTTTGCCACTGGATCCTTCCACTCACTCCTCAAGCACTCCCTTGTGCACCCTCTCCTCAAAAAAGCCTTCTGCCGACCATTCCTGTCTGGCTAACTATGGCCATATTTCCATTACCCCCTTTCTGAGCAAAGTCTTGGAGAAGCTGGCCATCTCCCAGCTTATCCACCACACTGAATCTGTTGGTTGTCTCCATGAATACCTCTTGATTCAGAGTTGCAAGAGGCACGGAAATTGATCTCCTGAACACCCGTGAGGACTTGCTCTCTAATCTCGATTCCAGCTCTCCTTCTGTTCTCATCCTTCTTGACCTTTCCTCTGCCTTTGATACAGTCAATCATGCCACCCTGATAAATCGGCTCTGTGAAACCCTTGGTATCACAGACCTGGCTCGGGGCTCGGGACTAGTTGACCTCTTTCCTCTTGGACCGACCCCAGGGCTTTTTCTCTCCCTCAGGGCTCTATCCTCTCACCTTCATTCTTCAACATCTACCTGGCCCCTCTAGCCCATCTTCACCTAGTCTCCTAACTTTCAGTGTTATGCATATGACCCGCAGCTCTCCTTCAAGCGTCCCTCCTCTTCCTCTCTCATTCCTGACTCCTTGTCTGCTATTCAGGAATTTTGCACTGTTAACCATCTCTGCCTTAATGCCAGTAAAACTGATTTCCTTCTCATTGGGAGCCCTGCTTCCTCCTTTCCTCCCATACTCTGCCTGCCCTCCATGGACCCCCTCCCATCGCCCTCCTGTGAGGCAGAAACACCTTGGTGTCATCTTCGACTACTCTCTCTCCTTCTCTCCTCACATCATAGACCTTGGCAAGAAGGCCCACTATCTAGCTGCATCTCCTCAGAGGAATTCTCACTTTCCTCACCTTCCCCCAGAAACTCAATGTCTCCAGAACTATGCTCCTCTCCAGGCTTGACTAGTGCAGCAGCCTCTTGCTCAATCTTCTCCTCCATTCGCCCCTTTCAACTAATCCAGAACAGGATTGCAAGACTTATCCTTGACCTCAAGCCCAGGGGCCACATCTCTCCAGCCCTACAATCTCTCCACTGGATCCCTGTCACTCTATAGAAGCAGCCGTAATTCTCCACGGAGCAAACAAGTGGCTGCACTCCCAGCATGGTTAGATGTGCTTAGAGGAAGGGACCCAAGACCGTCAAGGCACACCTCTAGCAAGCCGCTTCTGACAGAATAGTATTCTAATAATATCACCCAATAGCACAATATAGATATTGCATGAATGGGGAGACACAACCAACCCCATGGGGAACAACGCACATAACAGAATGTGGAGCTGGCCAATAAAGACCCAAAGTGACCAGATTTAGATTGATCTGAAAAAAATGAGAGGAACTGTTTTAAGACTAGGCCACTGAAACCATATGTGTACTGTGGTGGGTCAGAAGAAGGAGTCAGGCACGTTAAGGACATTCTGACTTATTTGTAGTTAAATTAAATGAATAATGCTTATCTTTCTCTACTGCTAGAGGGATTTCCCTGCCGCTTGTGGGATGTTTTTATCCACACATCCAAGCCCTACCTCAAAACTGTGCAGTACTGACATGGAAAACATCATGATGGCCAGAGCTTCCCAGAAAATGCACAGGGAAATGCATGAAGAATAGGCTGCCACTCATTTTTGCCGATGTTATGGGCACAGAAGGACACTGCCTAAAACCACCATTGGACTACCCACACAGTAGTCTGAAACCATTGGGAGTGGCAATGCTGATTGCCAAAAGCAAACCCATAACTGTTGGGAATTCATTTTCTTAAATCCCAAAAAGGGGTGCAGTACCAGTACTCACCACTATCCAAAAGCTGGCGTTTTAAAACAACACCAGATTTTACTTTTTGTAAAACTGAATGAATGAACCCAAAACATGCCAAAGAAAGACTTACTGAGAGGTGGATCCAATGTAAAGTTATATTCTGAAGTGACTTGAAGGTTTATAACAAGACTGGCTGAGCTGTGGATTTCAGCAGTTTAAGTAAATTTGGACTGAAAGACACTAAAAATCTAAATGTTTAAAAGAAATGAGTGACCTACTTTTGAGTGTCACATAGGTTGCAATGGTTTAAATGTCATAGTTTTGAACTTAGAATCAGCATTCTAGCTGCATATGTACAAAATTGTCTTGACTTAAACTGGGGAACAAAAAGTGACATTTTATCTGAAACCTGGCTTAAGGAACTGAATTCTGCCCACCAGCTACCCCCGACAGGAGATGAGACTTGAGTCACAGCTGTGTTCCCAGGCCTATCTGCCTTTTGCTGGCCACACTAAGGATATGCCATCTCTCTCATAATTGAATTAAGGGGAGCCCCCACAGAATACAGGAGCTCTGAACAAAGCCCTGTCCTGACTCAGGCAAAGGTTTTATTACGGGGGCTGTAAAAGTAGCTTCCTCCTGAAGCAAAGGGGAGGAGCACTGCCTGTGAGAGCAAGCTGGCTTGGCAGAACTGGAAAAACCAGAAATTCAACCTTGTGCTGGGGAAAACCACACCCCTTTGGGGCCAGAACATAACTCTAAAAAGATGAATAACTCATAGAGCGGACATGTGAAAATTTTATAAATGATACCATAATTCTTGTGATTTTTCTGCCCACATTTTAAGAGGTTTTTAGAACCGGTGGTATGTTCAGGGGAGTTTTAGCGGAAAAGAGGATATTACTCAAAATGTGTGCATGTGAAAAATCTGACACTTCATCAACTAATGTCCATACTCCTTGCGCACATGTGTGTAAATTTGGGGTAATGTCCGGTATTGCAAACCAGTTAAAAAGTGCAAAATATTGCCATTTCTGAATACAAGCTCTCAGGAAGAGCAGAGTTTGAACAGGGGATACCTCCTGTGATATGTGAGGGGTGCATATGATTTTAAAACAATATGTACCTCTGCAAATATGTATTTGGTTCAAATCTAGATTTGTGTGCAAGTTGACAGGAGGAGTGGACTTTCTGCAGGCTGTAAAATGACATCACTCTGACACAACTTAGCTCCCCCAATCAGGGAAGAAATGAAAGCTTGGCCAATGACAAGTGGAGAGGGGTAGAGCCTAGTGATGCTGCATACACACCCATTTTAAAAACACATAAAAGCAGACAGACAGGACAGATAGGGACCTTCAAATCCATTTGCAGCTGGAAGCTCTGCCGGGAAAATCCATACTTTACCTCCATCAATCTCCAGAGAAAGCTGTGCAGAAAGACCCAGAGAAAGCAGAGCAGTATCCAAAACCAGAGAGAGCTGACCCAGATCACTGTGAAGTGCAGAGACCAGAGTCCAGTCTAAAACCTGACCAGACCCGTGGCGAGGCCCATTTAACTCAAGAATATAGTGTGAGTACCTAGAAAACTGTGCAGAACCAATTTCTTAGTTAAAATAATATAATTCAATCTATTTAATCTAAGTAGAACTGCCTCCTAACTGTCACCTGTCATTTGCAAAGCTGTCACCTGTCTTTTTCTAGTTGCAAGCTGCACTTGTCTTTTTGAACTTTAAAATTTCAAATCTGAAAAACGACCTTTATTTAATCGCTCATATCTCCGTGACCGTTTGTGCTAGAGACTTGCAGTAACTTTCCTCAGAACGCTTAGAATCGTGGCTTTTCTAGGAACCTAGAACCGCATTCCTACCCCCTATAGTTTTGCCGCAATCCTGAAAAACGCACTCGCGAATTTTCCGCGATTTGCAAATTTCTCCACGTGTAAAAATCTGCTGCTGCTTGCCTTTCAGTTGCCAAAAATTCGTTTAACCTGCTAGTTACACCCTAGATCCTTGCTAAAGTGAGCCTGGACTAATATTAACTAGATACCACTCACCCTGAGCCTCTAGAGGGAATTAAAAGCATTTTAGCATATTTTTTTCTTCATTTCCAGCACATTTAAAAGCATTTGGGCCTGTGTTTTCAACTTCTGTAGTCTAAGTTGCTGGGGTGAACTGAATTACATTTGATTGCATTTCTGAGAACTGTGTGCTTTCCTTCCATTTCCTTGCATTGCATAAAGGGGGGAGGGGATTGCCAGAGAAAAGTGATTACATTGTTTTGTTGAAATCATATTGAGTATTTTCTGTACTGCATTTCATTCCACATTGCATCCATTGGAAACCATAAAAGTATTGTTGTTATCTTATCCATCCTATAACCACTCATCATTGATTATAAAGAAGTTTGCTAGTGCCAGATTATCCGTTGTTAATCTTTATCATACCAGATTAAGTGTGATATCCAATTATTAATTTATTATAAAGCGTGATATAATATATATTGTTTAAATTATCAAATAAACCTTTAACTTGCAAAACAGAACTACTTCTTGGCTCAGTGGGGTCAGGAGGATTCCAAGAGAGGGGTGTTATATAGGGGTAGTCATCCAGAACGCATGAACTGGACATAAAGATATATCAATAAGGGTTTTCATTCAGTATTCTAGACTAGGCGTTGACTTGGCTGTAGTGCTGAATTGAATCCTCTTACACTATCTAAAGGAACTAAAAGTCCATGTCAGTCATCAGAAAGTCCCAAAGTAAAATGTCCTCTCTCCAAGCCTATGTCATTCTGATCCTATCGCTAATATAACCAAATCAATGAATCCAAGAGAATGGGCCTCATTACGAGTATGGAAGTAGCCATACCTCTTTTAGCGGCATGGCTACCCCCATAACGGGTACCAGACCCGGGTTCCAGAAATAGGGAATTACCGGGCCATGCCGACTTTGGCGGGCCCGGTAAATCCCATTCTCGGGACCCGGACCCGATACATCCCATTCCCATTTGAGCCCCCATAGGGCTCAATGGGAATGGGGAGGATGCTAACAACGTGGCCGTCATTAAGTTGTTAGCATCCTGGTCTGCTAGCGGGTCCTGCTAAGGATGCATGGTCTGACCAGGCGTTCCAGAGCGGGACCCGCTGTAGACCTTGTAATAGAGTGGCCCGGAATGTACGGTGCCAGTCCCTTACCAGCACCGTTCTTTACGCGGCCGCCCAACGTGTAATGAGGCCCAATGTCTTTCTTACCCCGGTCTTCTTTTATCTCTTGGTGTTTTAAAAGTCTCTCTTTACTCCATATGTTTCCTAATACACATTTATGGAATAGTCTCTGGATAGCTCCTGGATAAACTCTTGCAGTTCTTCAACAGTGTTTCTGGGTCTAATAGTCTCTTTAATGATATACTTGTGATATTTCTCCTTGAGATACTTTCCCACAGTCTTGTATACACTTGTAGATTTTTCACAGTATGTTAACCCAGACTTTCCTATTCTCGGTTGAACTTTATTCAATTTGATAATTCCCCCTTCTTGGGTTCTTTCTCTATAACTGTCTCTTTCTTTTTCTTGTTCTCTTAGTAGTCTTATCTCATATCCCTCATACCAGGCTTTCTCCAATCTTCACCTTTAAACTCAAAGGGTAAATTCCCTTCCTTCCATGGTATTCATTGTCAGATATTAACTACAGGGTTGCTCATTATTCTCTGTATCTGTTTTACACTCTGCACTTAAACAGTGTGTTAGTGAATATCTCTGCCTTTTGACTGGGACTAATTTTTCTCTTCATATAATCTTGCCCTGCCGGCCTCCCACTTGTCCCGTTCTCACCAGTACCTGTATCTAAAGGGGAAAATTACAAGGCTCGGCACTCGCTCGAGCAGTCCGGTTCGGTGTCTGTCTTCTCGTGCTTCTGGTTTGTCAGCTTCCAATTATTGGCTTCCACTCTGGCTGCTGCCATATACAGGTGCTGGTGATGGGGATCAGTTAACAGTCCCTGCTGTGATGAACTCTTCTTCTTTTGCCGGGTGTCCTGCCCACAACGGGCAGGTCGTTATTGTTCCACCACCTGGTACAAGATCCCTATCTCCTTCACAACATTCTCCCCATTGTATATGCCAGGTGTCCCGCATCTCATGCTGTCGTTCTTCACCTCGTCAAAAGTCACAGTCTCTGCAGCTCATCTCTGCTCTGCCTTTCCCAGACGTGATCACTTCATGGGACTTCCCCTGCATAAAGCACTCTCTCCCTCGTTACTCCACCGTCTCAGTTAAATGTACATTTCTCCTGAAAGAGACATCTTCTTTTCCTTTTCCAGATCGGTTTATTTCAGCATTGCCTTCCGTTTCTTCCCCCTGGGTAGGTCATTTCCCACTGCCTCTTAATTGGCCACTCAGGCAGGTCAGCTCTTCCAATTTTCTGGCATAGGTGGTGTTGTAGGTGTACTCTCATTCTTCCACCTGGGTCAATTAGTTTCCTCAGCTTCTTCTCAGGTGGGTCAGCTCTTACACCTTTTTGGCTTAGGTGGTGCTTTAGGGATATTCTCCTTCTTTCCCCCGGGTCAGTCAGATTCCTCATACTCTTCTCAGGACTCTCAAGTAGGTCAGCTCGGCCTCCTTTTAGGCTTAGGATGTGGCTGCAAGGGGAACTCTCCTTCTCCCTTTTGGGTCAATCAGTTTCCTCAAGGTGCTTTATCAGCTTCCAGGTAGGCAGTGCTCCACAGTAGTCAAGGATCCTCCCCTGGCAGCATCTAATCCTTCAGTCTACAGCTCCTCCTACCTTCACCAGTATCTGGTGAGCTGTACAAGGAACCTCACCCTGACTGAGACAAGTTCAGAGTGAGCTGACTTTATTTGTATAGCCATACTCCTCCACACCCTACAGGGTGGAATGGCAGGGTGTTTCCACTCGGTTCCTTCTGTGTTAGGCTTTCTTTCCATTTGCCAGTTGAACTACTACTATTTAAATTGTGGTTTTACTTTATTTTATTTTATACATTCTTGTTTTGTCCGAGGCTCTTTTAAATAGTATTTGTCTGATCCTTGGGGCTCAGGTTTTGTTTATTTGATTAATTTAAACACCCCTTACATTTTCCCAGGTGTCTCTATGAGGATTTGAACTATGTTCCTCCAGTAGGCTCTCTGGTGTCCCAAACATCCTGTACTTGTCCTGGTGCTGTCGAAGGGAAAGGCCAAGGCAATTCCTCTGAAGTCCTGCAGTTCCTCTCTGTCATCCCCGTGCATCCACTTCCATCCCACAGTGCGGAGTGCACCGCAGTCCTTTCTCCGGGTGCTCCAGAATAAGCATGCTGAGGGACGGATGCCCTGTTTCTCCATGTGTCATGACCTGCTCCACTGCTGCTGTTGCCCTGTGTCAGTAGGCAGCACTGCTACCACCATCAGGCAGCCCTGGATATCCCTCTTGGGGGATCCAGCACTGAAATTCAGCACAATGGCCACTTTTCATTTCAGCAGTGTACCTTAAAAGCAGACCCCCTCCACCTTTTACCAATTTATTTAAATAAAAACAAACAATCTGTAATTAAAAATAGTCATGCTAAGTCAGGGAGGAGAAAGAGAGAAGGCAGTGAGACTGAGAGAAAGTAGTGGGTCAGAGGGTGGACAAGAGGTGGAAACAGTGGTCCACAATGGGCATAGGGGGGAGCAGTGGGCAGAGGCCAGAGGCGGGAGTGATGGATCAAGGAGTGTGGATGGACAAGAGGCAAGTTAGAGAAGAGAAGTCCAATAAGGGAGCAGTGCACAGTGAAGCAGCTGTAGGTCAGCCAAGGAGTGATGGGAAAGAGACCAGTAGGGTGTGGTGGGCCACTGTGGGAGTGATGGGTCAAAGGGGGAGAAATAGACAATGAGTAGACAAGTAACCATAAAGGGAGATGTTGATCTAAAAGACTGTACCAGTTGCTAAGTAATGGTTCAGAGAGGGAGTGACGGGCACATATGGAAGTGGTGTGCCAGTGAGTGAGCAGGGGCCAGGGTCAGTGAGGGAGCAGTACATCAGTGAGTGGGTGAGTGAGAGAGAGAGATAGAAAGAGAGAGAGAGAG
The DNA here is from genome assembly GCF_040938575.1 of Ambystoma mexicanum. NCBI lineage: Eukaryota > Metazoa > Chordata > Amphibia > Caudata > Ambystomatidae > Ambystoma > Ambystoma mexicanum. Next base: position 698,904,927 of record NC_090930.1, read on the forward strand.
AGAGAGAGAGAGAGAGAGAGAGAGAGAGAGCATTCAGCCAGAGGACAGAGAGGGAGTGAAGGACCAGAGATGGAGCAATGGGCCAGAGTGGAAGTGACTCTGGGAAAAAAAGGCACAATAGCAGCTTGGCAGAGAGGATGGGCAGGAGAGTGAAAGAGAACTGGGAGAAATGTTTTGAGCTGTGGAAAGAGTGAGAGATTGGGGTGAAAAAAGTTAAAAGGGAAAAGAGTTACTAAGAAAAAACGAAGGACTGGAGAGTGTAAAAGGAGCTTGACAGTATAAAGTGTGTGACTGGGGTATTGGAGAATATAGAAGCAGAAGATTTGCAGCATTAGAAGAAATGGCTCAAATATTGACAACCTTTTTGTCCTGCAGTCTCAAATGCACACACTGTCACTGTCTTGCACCCTCTTACACGTTCTTTCTCATACATCTTCCTATGAATAGAAATGTGCCATGAAAATGCAGCAAACAACATTTCTTCCTGCAAAATGTGCTTCTTTATTCTGCAAAATCATATTCCAGAATATACTGGAGTGCCTAAAAAAGGGACAGATATTAACAAGCCAAAGATATTTAAATAATAAGGGTCAAGTAAATTCTTCTAAATTAAAGAATGATGCCAAATCCATCTTTAACAAAGATGGGAGAGGTCTTGGTAAGAAAGAGTTATCCATACATTCGCTCAGCAATCAAAGATATTGCACAAAGAGTTTCTGCCAAAAGAAGGCAGAGATAACATCATCACAATACCATGTTTTTTTTTGGGAAAATTAAAACATTTTATAAAACTTCAGGAGAAACCAATTCAAAACCGTTCCAAAACGTACGGTGCATAGGTTATCAGAATGATAAAAGATCCACTATTTGATGAGGTAATGAGGATGTTTTTAAAGCCAGCTTCTCAATAAAAAGGAATTCAACCTAACTCACTCATCAACTGAGAAATATTTTAATAGAAGGCTGGGAAAGAGAACACAGTTGTTAATGGAATTAAACATTCTGCGAGGTATATTAACTGCAGGCAAAATACGTTGTATATGAATAGATGACTTTTCAGTTTGATTCAGGATTTTCCTTTGCACCCGATCCTTACGTAAAGATACAATGTACTCTTCCATCCTCAACATGTCCTTTTTCTTTTCAGTTGGTCCGATTCCCATCTTATATAGCACAAGATTTTCAAAATACCTGAGGTCATATTTAACGTTCCCCGTTTTCAAATAATGTAGCGGGGCAAAAGACTGAAAAACTGAAAGCCGTCAAAGAAAACATCCTGGTCAGTCATGGAGTATAAAGACTCAGAAAAAATATTCATAACATGTTTGAACTCCAAAGTAGACACTGCGTTCAATTTTCTTTTTGGAATTCGTATCCATTTTGATTGGCTACACCAGACGGAGACCACATCAATGACAACAAACAGTTAAATAAAGTGTTCAGACCAATCCACATCAATTGGAACATAAACGTTAGTCTGATTTTATTTGTCTATGATCAGGTCCAGAAAATTCCCTAAAGGATTAGTTGTGTCTAACATAAACTTATATAGATTAGAAGGTACTGTACCAGTAAATCCTAAAGTGTATTTGTCATAAATGTTTCGGATTCAGGTAGATTATTTGGATACATTGAAATATTATTTCTATGATCTATGGCTCTCCATTTCCTTCTGCTCCAAGTTCCTCAGGCAGATTTGACTGACAGATATTTTGTATCATCTATGTCATGTTTTTCACCTTTATCTGTAGCGGATATGTACATGTTTCTCAATGAGGCACATCCAACAGATGCACCATATGATCCTTTCCCCTCGGTTCTCATTTCAATTGTATATTCTCTTTTAATTCAATTTCTTAATATGTTATGCAATCTATCTCTTTCAGCTGGTATTTCCGCTTCTGTTTAAAATATGCCACTATTTTTCCAATACAAAATTTGCCGTCCTTAACTGGTTCAATTCCCTCCAAAGATGCAAAATCAGGTAGTTTACACAGAATGGCTATTTTACCTTGATTTACATTTGGTTATTCCTACTAATCAATCAGGTTTCTTTCTTTTTCACTATAATGAATCTTGTCTTCATGTAACTAATTCACAGTTTTTTTTTAGATCTTTCCACTACCTTTGACACCATGACTCATTCTGCTTTTTTGTATTCTGTCTTCAATAGGATTTCTGGTACAGTTTGTCACTGGTTTTCTTCTTATCTCAATGGCCAAATGTATTCAGTCACTAGGGGTGGAAAAACATCATCTGCTCATCATCTTTAGTATGGGGTCTGCCAAGCCTCCTTTCTTGGTCTGTTCATCTTTTTTTCTTTATAATGCTCCTTTTTCTGACATTATTACCCCTTTTGTAATCTGTCTTGTCATTTTGCATATTCTTTTCCTATTCTATTTTTACTAATTCACCTCATTCTTCTATTTCATCCTTCCTCTCAGCCATACAGAAATGGATTCCCGCACATTCTCTGCATCTTATCCCTTAAAAAACTACATTTTTGTTCTTGCCTTCCTATTCTTCATCTTCCGTCCCGTCATCTCATCGGATTCCTTTTCCCATAACAGTTTTCTACATACATTTGAAATTTAAGGACCGTTTTTTGCCTTATCATACCGGTTTCTTGCATATCTCACAGATGGCATGTTAGTTTAATGTTTTGTCTGTATAATATCTCAAACATTGGACCTTTTTAATATATTTTAGGCTATCAAATCCTTATCACTACTAGTATTTCACTTGACTTTTGCTTATTGTGTATTATTTGTTTGTACCTTCATGTTCTATTTTTAATGTAATTGTTCTTTTGCTTTCTTTTAGTTCCCTGTTCTACTTTATACCCCCTCTCGCTTCTCTATAGTCTCCATTGTGCTCTCTTCTTTCTCCAAGTCATTTCCTTGTTGGTGCCCCACACCCACCTTTTGTGCAAGACCTTTTCCATTCTTTCACTCTATGGCTCCCAAACAATGGATTTATGTAACGTTACATGTTCTCGCAGCCTCTTCTTTGGCTATTTTCTGTTCTTAGATAACCTTTCCACCTTGTTTCTAACTTGTTCCTGATGCTTTAGTAGTATTGTTAAATTGTCATCATCAATTATTCCTCATGATTGTACCTTTTTTGTTTTGCATTGAGATCACTTTGACAGAAACACTATTTAAATGCAATAAACATCTAACCAAATGCTGAAACAAAGATTACATTTGTCCATGTAGATGTTGCTTTCCAGTGAAATAGACTTCACACAGTATCCTTGGTAGACAGAAAATATTAATCAATGACTCCTGAATATTCTCCTCCATTGTGGAGTAAACAATGACAGATTTTGCCTCAATGGCACTGCCAACTAAAATGTTCTGGTTTTCCTCTTCATCCAATTTGGTATTCAATTATTTGGCTTTTGATTTGCTCAGATTGATCAACACAATGGGCCTCATTCCAAGTTGGACGGTAAGGGACACCAGGCACCGATAAGGAGACCGATGCGGGTAATCCCTTACCGCCCAATTCCGAGGTCCCTTAGCGGGAACCGTAAGGGACGTGTGGTCTGACCACACGTCCCTTGTGGTTCCCGCTTAGGGACCTGGGCGCTAATAACGGGCTTGCTAGTCTCAAGCCCGTTATTAGTGCCCTCCCCATTCCCATTGAGCCCTATGTGGGCTCAAATGGGAATGGGGAACGGTTTGTTCAATGGGGACTTACTGGACCCCCAGGGTCGGAATGCAATGGTAAATCCCCATTGAACAAGACCGGATTCGGACACGGTATGGGAGGCAGCCATGGTGCGAATAGCACCATGGCTACTGTCCATCTTGTAATGACCCCCGATAAATCCAGTAACTACCTTATCTGTACCACCGGAACAGAGAGGTGATCAAGTTTAAAAGTTAGTAGAGTATCGGGTCAGAAGAAGTTTGGGCACCAGATAATGGGGCATCTCCACTCCCTGTATGCCCCCGTACATGTCACACTATCCTACACTACATCTCAAAATCAACACTTTTTTGAAGACCAACTGGTATCAACTTAACTATTTTCCCACAGGGAAATCACTCTATGTGCTGGGTTGTACACAGCACATGCACAATGGACCACAGTAAGAAAAAGGTGACAATAATAGTATGCAATAATATAGATTCAATAGGATGCATAGAATATTGAGGGTACACTTGGAAGAACATGGAATGAGAGCATACAGAGGGTTACAGCAAGGCTATGCCGATTGGGAAGTGAAGGGTGGGGTGGGCCCATGGGCCCACCCTCATTGGTTTGTTGGTGGACCAACTGCTGAGCTCCCATTAACGTCTGTGGCTCCTGCAGTGTGATATGACATCAAACACATGAAGCACATGCAAAAGCAGAAGCAGGCATTCTGTGTCACCTCCCGATCTAGCATATACCATTTCCATGCTTCGATCATTCCACTGTCATTGGCTGAGAAAAATAAAACTTGTCAGCGTTCTGGCTATTGTCCACCACTGCGTATATGAAGTCAGCAATCCACAAAGGGGACACCTGATTCACCTATAGTGATACTGATAATAATAATAATACATTCTTTTATTCAAAAGAATATATTATTATTATTATTATTATTATTATTATTATTATTATTATCTTACTCAGCATCCATGATCCACTGATGCCCATTTATTGTGATATGATATGATGTGGCATTTATAACACGCCTGTGCAAAAGTGTTTCTAGGTGCGACAAGACAAGGAGGGGGAAACAAGGGAGGACAAAATAATGATCTTACTAGCCCTTGTGTCATTCAGATCACGCAAGTGTGGGGAAGAGGGAAGGGGAGAAGTGCCAGGGTGGAGGGGGAGGGGAAGGGGGAAGTGCAGTTACCTCACAAGTGCAGCCTGGGGTGGCTCATAAGGGCAGAGAGAAGGGAGTGTAGGTTTGGAGATACAGACCATTAAGTGTCGGGGAGCCCAGAGGCAGTGCAAGGGCAACTGGACCTGCAGTTGTCTGGGCCCGCGTTCAGAGAGTAACCACATGACCAGTGCGTGGAGCAGTCCGGTGCATCAGCGGAGGAGAGGAAGAGAGAAAACGGAAGCGAAAAGGAAGGTCTTCAGTTGCTTCCGGAACCAGAGGTGGTTATACTCAAGTTTGAGAGAGGCAGGGAGGCCCCGCCGAAGAGATAGATCTGCCTCCAACTCTCTGCTTGGATAAGTGTCTGACCTTCAGAGATTTGAAGGTGGATGAGCGGAGATCTCGAGAAGGAAGATGTTTTGGAAGAGAAAAAGGTAGAGTGGTCCCAGGCCTCAGAAAGTCTTGTGGATAATGCAGAGGGTCTTCAACTTGACCCTTGCAGACACAGGGAGCCAGTGACGAGATTTCAGAGCTGGAGAGATACAATCACTGGGCTTGAGGCTGAGAAAAAGTCTTGCAGTCTTGTTCTGAAGGTCAAAGAGTAGAGGCAGGAAGATTTAGAAAGAGGCTGTTGCCATAGTCCAGCCTAGAGAGGACCAGAGGTCTGGAGACAGTGAGCTTCTGGGGGAAAGTTATAAAAAGAAGAATACCTCTGAGGAGCTGCAGCTGATTGTTTGACTTATTAGAGATTTCAGTGATGTGAGGAGAGAAGGAGATGGTGGAGTCATAGATGACACTAAGGTTCTTAGCCTCACTGGAAGGGACAGGAAGTGGGCCCAGAGTAGGCAGCCAGAAAGAGAGGAAAGGAGGGAGCAGGTGTCCCAATGAGGAGGATCTCAGTCTTACTGGCATTAAGGCCGAGATCATTGGTGGCACACCATTCCTGAATTGTGGCCAGACAGTCTGGTATGAGAGAAGAAGCAGAGGTGGCTGAGGGTAGACAGAAAAAGAGCTCAATGTCATCAGCATAACATTGAAAATTGGAGCAGAAAGTAGTGATGCGGTTAGCAAGAGGTACCAGGTAGTAGTTGAAGAGCCAGGGAGAGAGTTTAGACCCCCGGGGAACACCACAAGTAGGGAGAGAGAGTTATAAGAGAGGAAAGACCCCAGTGGACCTGCGAGGGATGGTCGGTGAGAAAGTAGGTCAAACAGGCCAGGGCCTGATTAGTAATACCAAGATTGTCAGAGAGGCAATTGAGTAGGATGGCATGGTTGACCGTGTCAAAAGCAGAGGATAAATTAAGGAGAATGAGGACAGAAGGGAGATTGGAGTCAAGATTGGAGAGCAAGTCATCATGTGTGTTAAGGGGAGCATTGTCTGTGCTTCTGGCAGCTCCGAAGCCAGACTGGTGGTCACAGAGGCAACCAACAGATTCAGTTTGTAGATTAAGCTGGGAGATGGCCAGTTCTTCCAAGAGTTTGCACAGGAATAGAGTGATCTAGATCAGTCAATAGTTAGCCAGAGAGGAAGGATCGGCCGAGGGCTTCTTTAGAAGGGGGTGCACAAGAGAATGCATAAGGGGGAGGGAAAAGTTCCAGTGGCAAAGGAGTGATTTCAGAAAGTGGCCAAGACTGGAGCAAGGGTGTTGATGTGGTCCTTGAGGGTTCTAGATGAGCAGAGGAGAACCTGCTTTGAAGAGACTTTCATAGATTGGACTTGTCTAGAAACATTGTCAGGGGTGAACAGGGGAAAAGAGGAGAAAGGAGGGGGAGAGACAGCCTCAGGTGGGCCAGGAGTGGTAGAGGAGGAGGAGGAGGAAGAGGAGGTAGAGGAAGAGAGGGTGACCAGGATGTCCTGAATTGTAGTAGTGAAATGAGAGGCCAAGGCCGTGCAGAGGGCCTGGGAGTGAACAAGAGATGTAGAGACTGTAGCAGGATTGGCCAGCTCCTTGCAGATTTTGGAAAGTTTGGCCAAGTTGTTAGATGCTGCAGAGATGCGAGCTTGGATGTAGGCTCTCTTCCTAGAGAGGACAGAGAGTCTATACTGCCTTCTGAGCAGACGGCAGGCCAGTTTGTCAAGGGGTGCGCCCAATGCCCTCCACCGTACACTTGCCTTTAAGGGCAGCAAGGTCGCAATTGTACCAAGAGTTGCACTTGGATTAGGGCTTCAAGCGGATCCTAATGACAGGTACAAGGACATCCAGAGTGTTAGAGATAGAAAGATGAAGGTTAGAAAGGGCTGTGTCAGGGTGTGAGTCAGCCAAAGGTGCAGGAGGATGATAGAAAGTAGCGGTGAAAGCCTCAACTGACACACGCTTCATGGGTCGGATGACAGAGAAGGTAGGTGGCACTGCTGGGGTTGTCTTGACCTGCGAGGAAGACAGAGAAAGAGAAGGGCAGAAAGGAGAAATTAATTACTCAATGAGAGAGGAGATGAGAAGGTTAGAGAAGGGGAGGTCTGAGGAAATTAGAACATCCAGGGTGTGCCCTGGCGAGTGAGTCGGGCCAGAGGAATAGAGAGAGAGAGAGAGAGAGAGAGAGAGAGAGAGAGAGAGAGAGAGAGAGAGAGAGAGAGAGAATTGCAGAGGTGTGCATACTTTTTCCAAAAAGAAGAGTCTTATCTAAATGCTGCAGTAAAGGTTAAATGCTTACACATTTTTCATATAGAGAGTGTGATAGGTGTAAGAGTAATTATCATTCAAAACATTTTATCAGCAAAGATCCCGATCCGAATGTGTTTTAGATGCACACGGTTTATTTATTCTAAATCAATTAATATTACTTTTCTAAAACAAAAACAATATAGATGGTGAAAATACAAAAACACAGGAATATGCACTTTCACTTTTCTTTTGGTCACATTAGTACCACAACATGCATCACAAGGTCAAATAGTTCCAAACTGATTTTGCACAATGTATAATGATTTAATTGTTTCCATAAGGATTCATGCGTTTTCTTCCTATTTTAACAGTTCTTTCATACAATGTTGTAACTATAGAGTTACTGAGATGACATGTTTCGATTACGGTGTGTTCCTCTGGGTCTTTGGTCAGTGTGTCTTCTTAAAACCAAAGTTGGTTTAGATCTGGTAAACTCAAAGCCATGACATCAATTGTCAGTTAAATCTGGATAGGAAGACTTGTGTCTGGTATTGCGTGTGAGCTTAGGGCCCTGTAATCAGCAGCATAAAAGGTACCTGTTGCCAAATGTCATCAATCTTAGTCCTTTTTTCTATGTTTGTAGTTCGACTTCGTCTGCTGGATAGTTTATTAGCCTATTTTGCTTTTGGTCATTTTTCTTGTGACATATCCTCTTCAATGATAACTCGTTTATGAGAGTTCTTCGGTCATTTCATCCTCATCAATTACACACAGTAAATCCATCTACAATACATACACCAACTGATAATTCTCAGATACGTATTATTGTCTTCTCTTGGCTGACAGCCCATCTTGAAAAACAACTGCCAATGTATGTGTGGTGCCAACACTGGCATAGCCATTCCAGAAGCCATTGAAGACTTCTCTTTTTAAAATTGTAAATCAGCCTCCTGTGCACCAGCCAGTTCTGGTCCCACAATGATTAGCTGCACCAATCATTTCTAGATTGTGGTGTTCAAAGGCTATCCAAGTGCTAATCAAACACACTATGTAACGTCATGACATTAAGTGCACAAACTGTTATTGCTGCGTTCCACCTTGCCTGAGCTTTGCCATGCAATTCTGCCTTTAACAATAGATGCACTATGTTCTGCATGGTGACTTTTAAACTTCATTTGTTGATGACAATGGCCTATACTGTGGAGAAAAATAAAAATGTCCTTGGAATGTGCATATATTTTAGTGGGAAATCAACAGTGACAGTAAACATCTGATAGAGTAATCTGTCCACGCCAACTAATAGTATGTTTCTCTTAGTTGCATAAAGAATTGAGTAGAAAAATAGACTGCAACCAATGTCCCTTTGTAAGAGGAGACAGAGTACATTTGAACAAGCAATGAATTAAGAATGAGTGGGAAAATAGTTGACCTAATGGCTGTCCAGTGTTGCTAACCAGATTTCAAATATCACTGCCCAATGAAAGTTGTGTGGCTGCGGAAGAAAAACTGGCTACTTAGTTCCTAAATAATTCAAATATGTTGGTCCAGCAGGATGGTCATATGGCTGTTTTCAGACAACAAATGTGATAATTTAGAGTAATTTACATTGGGCCTCATTATCAGTCTGGTGGTAATTTGGCAGTAAATCCCTGTAATTACCACCCAACTCCAATACATTTATCAACACTCAATTCTGTGGTAAATCCATGGGCTTATGAGTGATGCACTGTGCTGTAATTCCCCCTTCTGAGCAGTACTTCTGGCAATTTGAGGTATCCCCGACTTTATCGCCAAAATAATTATGGCGGTTCAGTGACTTGTGGGCAACAGAATTACTGCCACTTTAGCAACATTTTTAACTACACTGGCCCTCATTATAAGTATCGCAGTCAGAAAATAAAGGTGCCGGTAGCAACGTACCGGCACCCTTTCCGGACCGCCATACTACAACAATGCTGGTAGGGGCCATGGATGCCTTGACAGGCCTGATCCACTGGATTGTCAGGCCCCTACCGGCATGGTTGTCCGGTGCTTCAGTGACACCATTTCCATGGAGTCCTATGTGACTCCATGGAAATGGGGATTTACCATTACCGCTGCTGTGTGTGACATCCCAGAGGCACCGGTATATCAGGTGGCAGTAAAGGGTGTTAAGGGGTTGCTTGTGACCCGCCACCTAGCATCGGGTTTTACCGGCAATCCCGTAATGAGACCCACGGACAAACCCAAAATGGAAAACAATATCTGTCGGATTTGTTTCGCGGGAAGGATTCTTTTAAAGAATGCTAATAGACTATGTGCTTCATTAGTATGCTGCCACCAGTATTTTATTTTTCCGGCGCCAGGAATGGGCAATTATCAGGTGATTACGCCCTTGCCGGAACCGGTAATTGCCCATTTCTGGGCGCTGGAAAATATTCTTCCCCCTTCCCATTTGAGCCCCATAGGGCTCAATGGGAATGTTGAAGCCGGATGCACCGGTCAGACCTGGTGGGCAGAAAGGCACCCGCGAGCACAACCCGTAGTTTGCCTGTCCGGGAACTACGGTACCAGCAAGCTTACTGGTACCATAGTTCCCGGACAGGCAAACATATAATGAGGCCCCATGATACACTCCATAAAATGAACAGCTAAACATTCACGTTCATGTTCCATTAAGAAAAAAACAGTTAAACATTTAAGTTTATTGCATTTATGCAATTGTGTACTTTTTTAATCCATGTTGATTTCTAACTCTGTAAGCTATTTTAAGGAGACAAATATCATCGATGCATTTTATAGTTGATGTTTGGGTGTCATTTTGGTTACTTGATATTTACTTCCTGTAAAGTGTTACAACGACCCATTAAGAGTCAGGGTGAAGTTATCACTGTAAAAATGAATGAGACAATAATCCCTATTCATTTTCAGCTGACTGTGCACATTTGACAGTGTTTTAGCTTCCAATGCCAAAGTATGTACCAAATAACCATAGTTAATGAGCGACTTTCTTCAGAATAGAATCATACGGAGATGCACTACTCTGTCAGTGTCCTTGCCATATGTAGTGTAGTGAAGTCGGCATCTATGTGCAGAATGTCGATAGCACTGTAACTTTAAGACCCCCGAAGTGGCATTCGTCCTTCTATGTTCTTAAGAATACATTTCTGTGATTTCATGCCCCATTTTTTTAAAAGTAATTTGTGACAAAAAAGGGATGCCACTGTTTCATTTGACTGCATTTTCAGACATTCACACGCCAAGTGATTCCCGAGGCAATCGCATGCTATCTTGCCCGCAAAGCTTAGCAGCACAGCCAAATTAGAATTCCACGCCTGAAACCAATGCTACAGAATAAGGCCTAGAGACGGGCGTCTAGGGAGCCTTACACTTGAACACGAGGAATGTTGAGCCTACTCAATACACATATCCGATTCTATACATGGAGAGTGAAATTACCATAATCAAACATTCAAAGAGGTTAAACATGGGGCTTGCAGCATTATAAATCCTCTTGAATCACTGCAGCTGAGTATTCCACACAGCCCCATTAGACTTTAGCTGACAGCATTTTGAAGTGACGGATGAAATGAAAGAAAAAAAAAAAAACACACTGAATTTTAATGTATTTCAAAGCAAGCTCTTGGTTAAACAAGATTGCAATGTTACCTGCCAGTGAATTCGTGATGGTGCTGCTCGTTCAAGCAATTCCCGTCGGCTTCAATTGAAGGTCTGCCCCTCTTAGGACTTAGCAGACTCGGGGCACCGTCGCAATGTATTGTTTTATCTTGCTGTAGTCGACACTATCTTCTACATCTGCATCAGTGTACATACATGCCCCACCATCACTGGCGTACTTTGTAACAGTCATGTGGTGCTGCCAAGACCACAAAGGATGCTCATAAGGTGGTGCATACACTGAATGTTGGTCAGTTGGGTGAAATCTGGTTTAACATGCGCTGATCACATGCTCGCATTACATAATCCATTTTCTAAAGCATCTCAAGCTTTGGCTAGACTCGCGACGAATTGGCACTTAGGTTTCTGGGTCCAGATTCTCAAAACGTTTTGTTGGTGCAAATGATGAGATATGTTTGCATTACTCAACACTTGCGCCAAAAGAAGTCACAGTCCAATCCATAAAGGACATTTGTCTGGGTGCATGTTAGATGTGCCCACCCAGAGGTCCTTTTCCACCTCTTTGTGCATTTCAGTATGCATTTCAGTGCATGTAAAAGCACAGCCAAAAATCATCAGCAAAATGTGATTTTAAATGCGTAATAATGAAGCACATTCTCCTGCTGTTGTAGGGAACAGGCGTAGGGAAATGTGCAAATCATTCCCGGGTCATTTCTGACTCGGTCATGATTTGTCTTGAAGTCAGGCAGCCGTGGATATAACCTTAAGTGACACACTTGCATTTCCTTCACCCAAAAAGGCATGGGTTATTTTTTTGGGGGGCTCGCATTTCATAGCTAAAAACGCACCTAGCTACTAAGTGGTTCCTTCGAGCCAGAGACGCACATATGTAAGGGGGCTGGCCAATGCATCGTTGCCTTACTGCCCAGCACCCCTGAAAGGCGCAGGTCACCTTTGAGAATAGGGTGACTTGCGCCTTTTTACATTGAACATAAATGAAAAAAGTGCATTCTCTGCACTTTTTCATTTAGTATGCCCTTTGTCTACCTGCTCATCCAACCTCTTTGTTTAGTGTATGAAAAAGCTGGAAGTGTGCATTGGAACAGTGACAGTTCAATGGGCCGCATTACACGGAAGGAGGTAACCATGGCGCTGTTAGCGCCATGGTTGCCGCTGGTAATTTACCGATCCTGCCATGGTGAATGGCAGAATTACTGCCCCATTCCAAGGTTGGCGGGGCCGTAATTCCCCATTCACCATTGGCCCTTCCCCATTCCCATTTGAGCCCCCATAGGGCTCAATGGGAACCGTAATTGCCTCCAAGGTCATTTTGCGGGTCCTGTCCTTAACGGCTGGTAAAACCAGCCGTTAAGGTAGGGACCAGCAAAGTGACCTCGTAGTAGGGCGGTAAGGGATTACCGGCACCAGTGCCCTTACCGGTGCCAGTAATCCCTTACCGCCATCCGTGTAATGAGGCCCAATGTCTTTTCCACTGCTGTATTTACCTCTGTATGTCTTTGCACCAGTGTACTTGCAACGGTGTACTTGCTTCATGTTTTTGTAAATGGCATGAACACTCAAACCCTCTTTTTTAATCTATGTCCGTTTACCATGTATTTCCCCTGTTGGATTTCGATTTGATTTGATTTTAATATTTGTAACACGCTCATCCCTGAGGGGAACTTGGCAGAAAACTGCATCTGGGTGCAGATATAATCAAGACGAGTGGACATAGAGAAACCACTTTACGTAGTCCAGCGAATTTACTGAGCAGGTATCCTTGCTCCTTGAAAAAAAGTAGCAACATCTATATGCCTCTCCTTTGCTGCACTTACATCTGCATTTGCCTCGTTTGAAATTGAGGAGGCAGCTCCCCATTCCACCACCCCTTCTTTAATCTGTGATGTCTAGACTTTGGGCCTCACCAGGGGTTGGGCAAAGTGGTAAAAATGCAGCGGTAATGCTATTAACGCTGCATCACTGCTCCAACCAATCCTGAGTTTGGGGAGACTAGTAATTGTGCTGACATTGCCCCATTGAGTCCTATGAACTTGAGATAAATGGGGATTTACCTCAATGCTGCAACTTGGGATCTGGCGCTAATATAGCTCTGGACCAAGTTGCGTTAACGTTAACTGTGTTGGGCGGTATCCAGATGGATTTTTCACTGGGATACTGCCCACTCGTGATGAGGCCCCTTGATACAAGATCCCCCAGAAAAAGGAGCAAAACTGAAGCAAATGCACCCATGAAATGGACACAAAAGAAAGTAAGTGGGGTTGGGAGGGCGGGGAGTGAATTCTTTGGATTTGGGGAGGCTAAGGGGGGAAACACTTACCTCAATCCCTGGCGGGGGAAGATGGCAGCCTCCAACCGTGTGGTGGCTTGGAGTGGGGATCACCTCATTGCCTACACCCCCCCACGGGGACAGAAGGGAAAAACGTTTGTTGGGAGAGCGAGACCCGCAAGCACAACTCATAGTATGGCGGTATGGTGACAACGATGCCGGTGAGCTTACCGGCACCATTGTCACCGTACCACCAGGGTCGTAATGAGGCCCATTGGCTCCACATACCAGTGTCCTCAAGCATATCTCCACCGTGTTCAAACTTATTTTGCAAGCAACCCCTTTATGTCTAAAAAGATCATTTGTTGTTTGAAAAAAGATCATATGCTTATTTTCCAAGGCTCCCTTAGTTAACGCTAAAGCTAGAATTATATAAACTGGTTTCTCTCTTCTTGATTATTTAATCCATTCACATAGCTCTGTGTATGGTAAAGCCACCACTGTTCTCAGAGAGTGAGTTTAACTGATGTACTATGTTCATAATTCCCAAACACCTTTTCAATACCCCACCAAACTCCTCTGGACCATGTTATTCAGCAAGAAAATGGGCGACCAATGGTGACGTCAAGTGTTATGTCCCTATCATGGACTTATCTTCTGTTATCATTTGTTTAGCAGCTCTAGATGTTTTACCTATATAAGTGTTTGTTACATGGGCATGTAATTGCATAGATGAAATTATTACTGTTACATGTAGTATGGTTTCTTAAAGTCCATTTGAGTCACACGAAAATTAAAAGCCACAATTGCTACAATTCCTGCATGGGAAATGGCTCACGACTGGTGCCATCCCCCACATTGATGTAAATGTTGGAGGTTTAACTTTGTAAACTCTCTCAGCGCGGGATAACCAGTCCATACATTTCTTTCCCTTTTTAAAGGAAAACATTGGACGTTGTAAAGTCGGGTTCTCTAGCTGTAGTAGATGCTTTTGTTGCAAGATTGCTTTCCTATTCACGTTGTGATATGTATTATAAGTCATGGTACATACAAGCCGGGTATTTCTCCTCTCTGCCTTTCCATTTCTGCTTAACAGTATATCTCTTGATTGCTGTTTAGCTCATGTATTAGATTGTCACAAAAATCTTGCAGGGTAAGCCCTTTTGGACCAAAGACTGTTAAGAATTATGAATTTATATTTGTATGATTGTAAATACATTTGTTTCACTTGGTGATTGTTTGCTACTAGGCTCATGCATAAGGACACACATTGATTTTTTAGGACATTTTATTTATTTAGATTGTGATGGTTTTTAACAACGAAAAGATTTGTGTACAACTATGCGTTTTTGCACCTTCCATGCATGCCTTTGCACAATGTCTGACTCTATTCATTTTCCACAATTGTTGATGCATTTTATGAAATGTTTTGTGTCAACGGTGTCTTATTGTGAAATATCCTTGTATGTTTAGTATGTGTGTTTTGTAATATGCTAATAAATGAATAATATCTATGCTTTTGCCTGAACAGATCCATGAATACTTACACAGCCCCAATTGAGAATCCAATTTGAAATTGTTTCAAATTAGTACTTGCGAGACAACACCTTTGGTTTACTATACAATCATATACACGTGTTCAACTGTCTTTTCTTTTCACAACATTTTCACTAATATTGTACCAGTTAAAAACAGCATGCTTGACCTGGCAATGCTGCCATTGTAAACTGTGTAAAATATCACAACTGTCACTTCTATATGATAGCTACAGAGTATCATTTTATTGAACACTGATGGAGCTTTTTGTGTTTTCCAGATATGAACCACTGTTCTGTCTATCAGTTTGATGTTCCTTATACAAGCACCAATTGAACATATATATATAAGCACTTCCAATATTTGATGGACAGACACTGAAACCCATAATCTGTCCTTATGATGAGCAACACTTCTGCCACTGTAAAAAAACAATGGTCAGACAGTCTATTCATACTCTTTATATTAATGTTTGAGGAAGGACAACAAAGAATTTAGTGGGGACCTCAGTGCCACATGACTCTCACAGTGGAGGATACTACAAACACATGCATTTTTACTCAACACTTTACACCAAAGACAATTGCTGATGGTTGAAAAGCGTGTGCATTGGATGGTGGTGGTTCTTACAGTGCATTTCCAGACTGTGGCTACTGTTGTAGGGATGCATCGGTCACTAAGAATTTCATGATGACATCCTAAATAATCAAGTATTATTGTTCGTGTAATGCTGCCTGTGATGATGTATTAATCTTGGACAAAGGGCAGAACAATGGTCTTCAAGTTTAGACGAAGTGATCCCTTAATGCCAGGCCATCACACTTGCAAAGTCATTTAAGATGCAAACAATAACTTGCTTATTCTACATAGAAATGACACTCAGTGTTTAGCATGGCATCGAGCCACATGCACGTTATTCCTTGTAACCATGTGGCTTGTTCAGGAAAATGTGTTACCACGGGCAGAGAATGGGACAATGCGTGCAAGGGGAATCAGAGTTACTATCAGGCCCATGTCCTTTACACATTGGAGTGCTGGTGTAGGGGATGCTTACATTAGCACTGCTGCCAAAGTGCAAGGTGTAACTGTCAACAGTCTTATGAGGTGGGAAGGGTGCTGGTAGACAATGGTTGGTCTCTGTACAGTTGCAACCAATGATGTCAAAGATAAGATGGTTTGAAGAGGGCTGACATTAACTTTGATGGTTCTCTTTTTCCAGGGTGGAAGACAGCTCTCGACTATTCAACAAAGGTACACTCTGGATGTGACCCCTATTGACATCCAACATGTTTATTCGTTCTGCCTGATCTGAGCAGCTTGCTCCCTGCACCCCATTTTTGCAGCCTTTGTTAACTGGTGCACAATGTCCCATATGAGTCTCCAATGCTGATTCAGGCTGCAAAACGAATCGAGAATCCCTCTATATCCCAGAGTGTACACGATGAGAGGCGTTGCAGGTGTTGGAATACTTTCTTGGCATTCTAAACATTGCATCCCCTCTCCTACACAATGTCTATGCCACTAGTACTTTCTTCACCTGCTACACCGATGCATCATCATTGTTAATATCTTTGGTTCAAAATTAATGTTGAAACAGTTTATAGAGTAAAAGAAGAGGATGAAGTCTGTTGTGTTATTTTAAATAACCTTTATTGAGCACATTCAACACCACCTAAATGGCCTGACGTCTCTGTAGAGCTGATGAACACTACAGTTACCAGCACAAATTAATGAGGCCCCAAGAGCATAATGTATCGGGTGCAGTACCCTGCCATCCATAAGAATGACCGCATGTCGGCTACCTGAGTCGGCTCTCGAAGGTTGAAAATGGTAGAGATCTTTGTCAGGATCTGGCGTCATGTTGTCTGCCGATAAAGTTGTGGCCGAAGAATTTCAGCTTGGCCTTACTTAATCGACACTTGTCAATGTTCAGGGTCAGGCCTGCATCTTGGATAGCTGCACAGGTCACACACAGGGCAGCGTCATGTTCTTCTCTAGTCTTCCCAAAGACAAGGATGTCGTCACTGTAATTTAGGGATCCACGTATCGGTCTGACAACCTGTGGCGGGTTCAATGATGTTGTCATTCAACAGATGCATGAGCTTGCAGCTTGTAGGTGAAACCCTACTCTTCTTGGGTGTTGAAGAATGGGTCGAACTGTCGTGTCTATATGTAACATGACGGCGGGACCTTTCATCTTCCCTAGCACTTTGCAGAGAAATGGGAAGTCTGCCATGATTGTGTCTTTTGTGATCGGATTGTTGATTCGGTGGGTATTTTCCATTGTGCAGATATGTTCCTTCAGGTCATTCGGGGGAGCAGAGGAATGTATCATGTCTCCATTGTGGACATGTATGTCAATTAGTCCCAGACATGATGATGTCCGGAGGCTTAGAAGGCATCTCCCCTTTGTCGGGCTTCAAATCATGTGGATAATGGTGGTGGTGGACAGTCCTTTGTGCATGAACCAACGTCCAAAGTGTCCTAAGGACTGGAGAGGAAGATCTGCTCCCCACTGGAAAATGTTGGATACCTTCTGGGTCAACGTCAGCCTTTCAGGGATCTGGAGAAACTCTTTTTCTCCCATAATGTTAACAGTGGCTCCTGAATCTACCAGGAAACAGAATTGTTTCCCACCAATGATGACAGGTATATTGGGCTCCTCTCTTGCTTCTCTGTCATTTTGGATGAGGTTGACATATTCATCTTGCCCATATTGGTCATAGTATTCGCTTTCATATATGGGTGTGTGGCACTGCTGCATATAGGTGAGAGAGTGGTTGAGGTGGTCTGTCACACTCATCCTTGAAGGGCGAGCTTTGTTCGTAAGCCTCGGGAGCTTGGGGATCATCTTAGGGGTAGAGATCCTCAACCTCCCTCACTTAGCGTCTCGCTCCTTGCTGGTATGGGCGCATCTGTAATGTTGGAGTTTGCAGGAACCTACTGACCATCCTGTACTGTCGGATAGGTGGTGGCCCTGCTGTGGGAAGGGTCTGTCCTCTATGCAGACAGCTTGAAAGTGTCCTTCTCTGCCACAATTGCCACATCTCTTTGAGAGAGCAGGGCACGTTCCTGAATGGGGGAATGCCATCCTGCAGCGATAGCACTGCCTCTGCATCCTGGGCATTGCTTGGTACCCCTCCTGCTGTTCTCCTGTCTCCTGGTCTGTTGTTGGTCTGCTGGACTGCTGCAATCAGTTCACTATTATCAGGTTTGGTGACGGCACACCCTGACATTAGAGTTGCTTGAGTGTCCACTTTTTCGAAGATCCTGGCCATTTCACTGACCTCGTCTATGGAGAGTGGATTCTTTGGTAGTTGTTTTTTCAGAGTCTGGGACAGGCACCCCTCGATCACTCTCATCTGGATGGCTTCCTCTAGAGAGAAGTCGTGGAACTTGCAGTGGGCCTCTTTGATCCTCAAGCGAGTGATGAACTCGTCTAGAGTCTCTTCCGCCTTCGTTGATTAAACATGTATCTCTCATAATCGCGGTTGAGTTTGATGACAAGTCTCTTGTTGAAGGCAACTATGAGTGCTGCAAGTCAGGTTGTTCTTCCAGAGAAATGGTCTTAATAAACGTTTTGACTTCACTGCCAGCAATGTTGAGGAACATGTTGTGTAGGTTAGGTGAGTTTTCTTCCCCAGCTGCCTTGATGAAACTATTAAAATCATCTACCCATTCAACCCATCGCAGGCCTTTTCTGCCTGCGGGGTCATGGGAAACGGAGGCGGCATGCACCAAGCGGTGGATCTCATGGGTGGATCAGTCAAGGCAGGTGGTAGGATGACAGGTGGCTGAGGTGCAGGTGTGCCCTGTGCACTCATGGCGGTGCTTGGGTGAGGTAGGGTGGCTGTGAGTCGTCAATTGTGGTCCCCTCAGGGAATAAGTGTCAGTACTGTTGTTGATGGCCGTGGAGGCCGATGAGATGGAGATCAGCAGGCATGCGTAGCACATGGGGGAAAATAACGTGTGTGGACCAATGGGCCGGCGTTCATTTTCATGTATACCAGCTCACTCAGTGGTTAAATGTTAAACGTATACATGCGTGGTGAAACTGCAACTTTTGCACTTGCTTTGATGTAGTTAAGATGCTTATGGGCAGCTTGTGCCCTTTCAGTGAGAGGAGCTCCGATGTAGCAGAAAGTCTGGTGGCACCCACCTGCTGGGCCGCGTATGGTGACATGCTCCAGCATGTGAAGAGCAGCCAGCCGCAGGCGGATTGCTGCTCAGGGAGGAAACGGGGTGTTTCCACTCCACTCGCAGAGCAGAGAGTCCATGAGTGTAGGAAATAGAGGAGACCTGGGATCAGGCGTCGCAGCATCGGCGGGATCGCCGTCCTACGTGTAGGTGCACTGTGGAAGCGGGCAGGAGCATGATGTGGGATAAGGAGCATAGTACGGTGGGATCACCTGCACGCTGGACAAAGGAGGACTTGGTGTGCGGTGGAATCAGCCTCGTTGCCAGTTGTTCGGCCCTCAAGGCTCGGATGTAAAGAAGGATGCAACACCATTACAAGTATACATCTTTCTTTATTCACTTTTGGATACAATCTAAATTGGTTTCACTTTCCCTTGCTCTTCCCCCTTTTTCCCATCATGCCGTGCATGACTCCTGTCTGTCTCTTAAGGAGACAGTGCCCCGTAATAAACAAATAATAATTATTAGTAACTAATGAAAGAGAAGCAGTGTAGCACAAAAACAAAGGAAAGGAGCATTGTCATCTTGGGCTGATAAATGTTGAAAGTTGGCAGCTATTTTGCAAGATAAGGCACCAATTGAAGCATGGAGAATATTTCTTTACCAGTTCTACTAAGCATTGATCGCTGAGGGAATATCAAATGATCTACTGGTCAAATTTACAATTTTAGGGCTCAGCCAATTCGTTTAGAGTAGGAATGCTTTTCCTGAATCTGCTTGCCTGGTTTTAAGTATCATTAAATGTATTGTTTATAGTCAAAGAAAATACCATTTCTGACTCGAAGAATAAATATCATTCAATACATTCTCTATTTTTTTGCAGTGGTTTCATAATGTGTGTGTTTTTCTGGCCATACATATCCCAAAATATAAGTATATTATATTGAAAAAGCAAAACGATACTTATATTTTAGAGATTTATTATAATTAATAATGAGGAGAGGAACATTCATAGTATGAGATTTTTGGTGCAGAGGATTGAACTGACAACTCCTGCACATGCTTGCCTTCCCAGTGAGAGTCCTATCCTATGTTCCTCCAACGCTCTGGCAACAATGCATGTGTGAGTGCATAGAAATTTCACACATGTGCATTGTGCACATAGGATGTAGGTGCAAGTCCTATTGAATGGCAAATCTGTTCGAGAAGCGATAGACCAGATCTTATGCACTGTTAAGGTGGCCCCAATCAAAAATCGATAAGCAATAAAAAAACGAACTCGAGAAAATTGAGTAAAAACAAGTGCACGGGCACACCTTGCTTTATTCAAACAAGAATCAACAGGGAAAACACAAAAAAAGCATTCTCATCATTACAACATAAAACACACACTTTTAAATCCAAAATGCATTACACATGAGGTCATAGTTTGTGATAAGAAAAGCCCTTCTGACATTAGTTAGGAGTATATGGTACATATATATATTACATACAATGATTAATACTATTGGATGTTCTTGAACTGATGGCTACTCCTAAGGTCATCCTACTAAATGTGTTTACTCTATTTTCTGCCACCTTATTGGTTGGCACCATGCTCCGGTGACCAACCTGATGGACACAGTCTTAATTGGCCAGCGGTTTGTTCATCCGATCTTGGACACTATAACGCAATGCCAGGATGCCTGGTGAGGAAGGAGATATGGGCGGACTGCTGTCATTTAGTTTGAAGAAGTCAACTCCCTTCCTATTATCAGGCCTCAGACCTCCATCTGCTAATTTGCTTGTGGCCTTGTCACTGCCCCTGTGTCTGATTGCACCACGGAAATAGCAGGTGCACTGTCTAGTCAAGCCGGAACAAATAGTCATTGTTCCAATCACGTGGTATGGGACCATTACTTCAGACCTCATCTTCGTCCATTTATTGAGTTTTCTAATATTCTAACCCATATTTGTTGCTCTGTGTGTTTATTTTATGGAGCTGTATGACATGGCAGCCTCTTCCGCCTGGATATCAAAATCTATCTATATCTTCCCACTGCTACCGATAGAAACAAATGAACTTTTGGAGTTGCATACTCTCCACTTCTGGGAAATGGTAATTTTAGAGATTTTGATTCCCTGTTGGGTCTCCCTGTCTCATAGCCTTGACTCCTGAACCTCTGTCTGAATACTGCAGGGCTTGAGACTGTGTGTGTAAAACAGTTTCGATGTCTGGACTCAGTATTTCGGAATGAAGGCCTTTCACAGTTCTATCTAAAATGACACTGGGCCTCATTACGAGTCCGGCGGTAACCGCGGCGGTAAAACCGCCTGGTTACCGCCGGACTCGTATTACCATTCTGCCTCCGTGATTCCCGGAATTACCGGGGCATTACAACCCCAGTTTTCCGGGAATCACAGAGGCGGAATGGTGTTAATCCCCATTTCCATTGAGTCCTATGGGACTCGATGGGAATGGGGATCATGGAAACACCGGCAGCATCTCGTAATGCTGCCGGTGTTTCCTCGTCCGCCTGCAGGCGGGCGGTGTTAAACCCGCCAGGTCAGACCTGGCGGGAACATCACCTCCCGCCTGCAGGGGTCGGACTCAGGCGGTCCGGAAACAACGGTGGCGGCGGGTTTACCGCCACCGTTATTTCCGGACCACCTGGGTCGTAATGAGGCCCAGTACATTGGTTCACTCTGCTACATATTAATGTTCTTCATATCTAGTGTAGGTTCACATGTCCGATGTATCACATGGCGCCATACATGTAATTCCTACTCATGTCTGTTACCATCTACTTTATTTGTGTCTATGCTACTTTGTATAACCCTATCTGGTTATTCTCCATCCCTTTTAAACTTGTGTCTGCTCTCTATTTAGGCCCTACAGCGTGTGCCGCAAACTATCCTACTCTTTATGACAGCTGCATTTTCCCTAACGTTTAAACAAATTGTTTGCCTTGTCATATTCGTCAACTTTGTTCATCTCTGTGAACTTTTGGGGTGGGGCCACAATTGGTGTTGATTTTATCTGCATCATGACAGCACCTTTATCAGCCATGTCACTGGATATTTAGGGGACAACTTATAGCCTGATTCATGGAATTATTTGTGTGAAAAACGCAGATTTGCACTCCTTTCTGCCCGAAAATCCCTGTTTGAAGTATGGGGATTTTCGGGCAGAAAGGCGCGCAAATCTGCGTTTTTCACGCAAATAATTCCATGAATCAGGCAGTTAGTGTTATGTGATAATAAAACATACAATATGAAAGATACAAATTAGAGATATGTCCAAATGTCACTCTCAAGTCCAGTATGTTTGAAGTGTCCGTACTAATGTGCAATGCCTCAGGACCAGCTAGTGTACAACTAAGGAGGGACAGATTTTCATTGGACAACTATGTTGCTTTAATAGTAGAATTCAGAATTGCTTGAGCCTAGAGGAATGTTTTAGAAAATGCATACCAAAATAGCATGCTCCACTGATGATACTAGTTATTATACATGTTTGCATAACAATCCCAAAATAATTTCAGTATTGGATTAGACTCCTTTTCTATATTATCCTACTAGCTTGGACCCAAATTTCAGTAAAACAGTAAAACAAAAATGTGGTTCACCCTGCTTAGTATTTATAAGAAGCAGCCTAACACTTTTCTGTCCAACTCACACTTTTTTAAATCAACTCTTTGTGAATACATCGATTATCTTCCAACACAATCCCAGAAGCTGCCTCCTCCAGGAAGAAGATTGACCTACTACTACATGAGTTCTATCACCACGTCCTTTTCAACTAAATAACTTTTTGTTCAAATATCTTAAGCTCTAAAATAAGGTGTCAAAATATATAAAACTGATATTGGATGTCACATATGGTCCGGTCTGATACACTGCCAAGTCCAGCATTGATCGTTAAAGATTATAACTGATTTAAACGTAGAGAAGATCAGTGTCTCAATAGCATGGAGTGATCTGGCATATAGCACAAACCCAGCTCAATAATGCTTACCTCTATCACCAACGAATGAGAAATCAAGAACTATTATAGTCAGTGATGCATTTAGAAGTACAACATAAATCCTGAGCTTCATGGGGCAGTCCACCAGGTATCCACCAGACAGAAGGATGTACATACACCTGTAGGATGCTATGAAGCTTAGAGTGTGAGAAGATATGGGATTCAGATGATTATTTAATGGTCATAAACTGTCATGCCAGTGCCCAACCCGATATAAGGACTTATGTTCTTGATTAAATTTGTTTTAAAGCAATTGAATGATGAAAGGTCTTTTGAATAAGGCTCCTTTGCGGGTCTTCTGGGAGACTGAAATGGCAAACATTTGCTTTCTCTCATAGCCAGCCGTACAGATAAGGTGTGTATCGACCACTTTTATTCCCTAAAAATAGGGAAATA
The DNA here is from genome assembly GCF_040938575.1 of Ambystoma mexicanum. Classification (NCBI taxonomy): domain Eukaryota; kingdom Metazoa; phylum Chordata; class Amphibia; order Caudata; family Ambystomatidae; genus Ambystoma; species Ambystoma mexicanum. The sequence continues at coordinate 698,928,335 of NC_090930.1, forward strand.
CTCCCAAAAAATAAAAATAGGTAGTAGAAATACTCCCAAAAAAAATTGGGAAACAGGCACGTAGGACCTTCCGCTCCTGCTTTAACCCACATTACTCCATGGATATGTTTGGACCAGTACCACAGGCAAAAACTACTATTACTATTGCCTGATTGGAAGAGGCAAGCATGTGTCTTTTAATGTGTATGAATAAATAAGTTATACAGAATTATTATTACAAAAACTTTTCAGTTTTTCAGTTAAAACATATTTTTACTTGCTTATGATACACTCCCATATGGGAATTGGATTTACATTTTTACTCCCTAAAAATCATTTTACTCCCAACTAAAAAAATAAATAGAGTAAAATACTCCCACTTCAAAATCCTATCTGGAGCACTGCTCATAGCTGAATGTAATGGTGAGCATCAAGGATGAGCATTCAGAGACATGGCACACATCTCTGTATCCACTCTCTCCATGTCATTATAACAGTGCCATGGTCATACTATTCTCCAACTTCTCTATGGTATACTACTTCTTGCCCATTGTAAGGCACACTACATTTGATTACATGCTGCTTGTGGAGCCCCTGCCAAAGTAAGTGACTGTAAATAATAGTGTAGCATCCTTGAGAGAACACTCCAGCAATATCAGGCTTGCTTTCCAAGAATAAATAAGTATTGGGATAAAAGGTTGAGATGTATGTGGGAAGGAACTGCCTAGTGGTTTAGTGACTTTCCAGCCCTTATGGGGCTTTTTTCTCTGTTGAGATATAGCTTTGGCTATAATAGGGACCTCTTCACATTAACCCCTGCTATACTTATTTTAGCCCAACCATTTAGGACGCTCTCTGGTTTTCTCACCCCTATTTTTGGCCATCCATATTGATCAGGCACTGACACTGGTTCTAGCTCTGCACCATGGATCAAACCCTCAGCTTCACGGAAGAACATATCCTAGAGATCATCCAAGGCCCGACTCTTTTTAACATTGAGGGTGCCCAACAATTCCTAGCATCCTCAGCATCAGGTGAGGACTTGCTCAACCTCAAAAAACGGTGCTTTAGAACTGAAGTGCATGGGCACTTCCTAAGGGAATACCTCAGAGCATACTTAGTACCCATGGGATTACAGGTACGCAACGAGCCAGCCCTATTCTTAGAGGAGAAAGACTATACACTTGGCTTTAGCAGAATTGCAACTAAATGCAGCAGGGATCTGATGGTTCTAACGATTACCACTGCCAGGAGGATACACCAAGACATCTCCAAAGAACTAAAAGTACAAGAGGAGAAATTCCTCAATGATGAAAGCCTGGATAACGCTAGAGACAAACTGAAGGAAATAAATAAAACAATGGAGACCTTTATGAGTAGCACGCTGGATAAAAAGCACAAAAAACTAGCCAAAGATATTAAAAACTTCCAAGTAGAACTCGTATATCCTTATTTATCAGTCGACTATAAGGACAAGAAAGAAAAAGAAAGACTTCTCAACCAAACGGGCCCAGCTAGAAATAGATGCAAAATGGTCTCCTTCTGGAACACATCAAGCTCGGGCTCATCCGATGATGACTTAGCAAATACCAACAGTAGACCAAGCAACCGTGATAACCATCAGCGTCACAGATGGTGCCTTTTTTAGGCCTAGGGGGTCCCAGGGGAGGCTACTGGGGCCCTCCTCAATTCCAGCCCATGCCTCCATACAACTTTCCACGATGGAGGGCATTGAACCCCAACAGGAGACGGAGGAGATATTAGAGACCATACCGATCTTCAACCTCTCAGGAAGTACACTTACCAAAGAGGAGAAATCCGTATTATCCAAAGGACTGTCATTTGTCCCGACTAATCACACCGATTGGTTCAGACTCGATCAGGAACTTTCCTACTTTTACAGAACCATCAGAAGAAAAGTCTTTTTTCAAGACAAAGAAAGTCCCCTAGAACCTGAAGATTCAGGATTAAGGAAAAAATCGGACTTCCTTCCCAATGACAACGAAATGCCAGCATCTGTCCTTGCATTTGAAAAATGCATCAAGCAAGAAATGAAAAAAGCTCAGCGTACCACCTTGCATAAAAAAAATAATCTTACGCAGGGGGAACAACAAGCCCTTAAGGCACTGTCAGAAAATCCTTCTATCGTGATTAAAGCGGCGGACAAAGGAGGAAGAGTTGTCGTCCAGAGCAAAAACCAATACAAAGCAATGGTTATGTCATTGCTTAATGAAGAGGGCAATTATAAAAAACTGTGCAAAGATCCTACATCAGAAATCAAAAAGAAGATTAAAGATACAACCGACTTCGCCATGGAGCACAACTGGATATCGGAGAAAGAGGAAATCTTTCTCAATAAATCCGAGGGACGTATTCCAGCATTCTATGCTTTACCCAAAATCCACAAGAACCAGTTTACACCCCCAGGAAGACCTATCGTATCAGGGTGCGGTTCAGTGCTTGAACCCGTCTGCAAATTTATTGATTTTTTCTTAAAACCTTTAAGTCAGAAAACTCTGACATACCTGCGAGACACCATGGCTACTATAAACAGATTTGAACATCATCCTTTCAACCCTTCTGAAGACATATTAGTCACCATGGATATCAACAGCCTCTACACGAGCATCCCCCAAGAAGCAGCGGTCGAATGCATCAGACACCATTTAACCCACCATATGTCACAAACTAGAGTTCCGATCAACCTAATAGTTGAACTACTGGAACTAGCTCTCACTAACAACTTTTTTCAATTCGAAGAAACTTTTTACCTACAAATCCGCGGTACTGCCATGGGGGCGGCTTTTGCCCCGAGCATGGCAGTTATATTCATGGCAGAATATGAATACAATAATGTCCTCAACTTATGTAATCCATTCCTCAACAACATTGTACTCTGGCACAGATATATCGATGACAGTATCTTTATCTGGAAAGGCGAAAACAGTACCCTGTCAGACTTTTTTGGATGGATCAATAATCGTACGGATGAGATTAAATTTACGATCAACAGCAGCAACATCAGCATTAATTTCCTGGATCTTACCATCAGACCTAAGAACAACATCTTGGAATGCACCATGTTTAAAAAAGAGACAGATCGCAACACAGTGCTCCACTATAAAAGCAATCACCCGTGGAACTTAAGAAATAACCTTCCTTACAGTCAGTTTCTCAGAGTACGGAGAAATTGTACAGACATAGATGAGTACAAAGTGAATGCGGCAGCTCTTGAATCTAAATTGAAAGCTCGTGGTTACCCCAGAAAGCTCCTTAGAGACACACAGAAGAGAGCGATATTTACACCCAGAGAAGCACTCCTCACACCCAAAATTCAGGACACCCAACAAGAAACCATCATGGCATGTGTTACCACTTTCGGCCCTAACACCACTAAACTCAGAGGAGCCATAAGAAAATTCTGGCCACTGATATAGCTTAGCCTACCACAAGAACCGCTACCTAGGATGGCACTCAAAAGATCTAAGAATCTCAGAGACATGCTCACACATGCAAGAATGACCAAAACCAGTACAAGATCTGCCTTGTGGAACCTGAGAGAGATCAACGGCCACCATCCGTGCGGTAATTGCACTGCATGTAAACAAACCAAGAAAATGAACTCTTTCATGATTGGTGACAAGGAATGGAAATTAAAGAACTTTACTAACTGTAAGACCTGCAACGTAATTTACATTATAGAATGCCCCTGCAAACTATGCTATGTGGGACAAACATCCAGGCCAGTTCACAAAAGAATTGGGGAACATCGTTCCAGAATCCGTTGCAAAAGTCTGACAGCCCCATTCGTGGCACATTTCCTTGAATTGCAACACGGCCCTGACAGCTTCACTTGGTGGGTGGCGGACAAAGTCTTTAATACCCACAACATCACCAACTCCCTCAATTTCAAAGAGAGGTGATGGGTGTACAAACTTCAATCTACCACTTTGGGGCTTAATGAAATAGAACCACATCACTATTTTTAGATTTACTCCTCTTGACAATCTATCACATTTAAAGCTCGGGTCATGAGCCCATTTTACTTTAACCCTGAGCCCCACAGCGTAGCCCATTTTTTAACGGTGGACTCTGTAGGCTTCAGAACTTTCCCCCTCCAGAGCCACAGCGCTGCAGCTTTCTCTAAAGTTCTTGTCCCTCCACATTCTTGCTGCGTATACACTTTCATTTTCAGCATTCGCCTAAACCCGCCGATTTCGCAGCTTTATGGGTATTATTATTTAGCCCCCCCCTTACAACTAGCATCTGGTTGCCATAACACCGCTTTTCCTTCTTTCCGCTCCCCCGCATGCGCCGGAAAGCAGCGTCTTTCATTTCTGCACATGCGCAGTTCACCACTGTGCATACAGCTTCATTCCGTACTGCTCTTCACTCATGAACGCACACGTTTGCTGCGGCTCGCGTTTACAAGGTAACAGCTACTCTTGTCTTACATTTTTAGGCCCCTTCTTATGCTCGCAGCCTTCTCATATCCTTACCATATTTCGGGGGGGTGTGTGTTTGCTTTTGTTTCTTCAGACTCGAGTCATTCCGGTCTTCCACTGGCCATTTCAGCCCGATTTTCATGTCCATGTGAAACCTTAAGTTACCTAACCACTGGGAACTCAGCTCTCGTACCAAGGTAATCAGCTTCCCTGGCGTGTTACCACAATTGGCTTTAATCCTTTTTTCCACATAACATTTACCCACTTGTGCCTTTCTGCTCTTTCCTGTCCTTTTCAGCTACATGTTTTGAGAATTTTTCAACTTACATCCATGAAAGTTTTCCGTCGGAATTCTTCAAAGTCAGCCGCCTGGCTAGCACCCAGGTTCCAGTCCAGTGTAAGGTCAGTTCATGACCAAAAATATGAGTTTACCAGAGCCCTTTTTAATTTGTTTGTCCTTTAGTATCTTATCATTGGAACATTTGATTGTACTACACACTGCACCCAATCATCACATATGGTGTGTTAACCTAAATTCCCCTTCATCTTTCACAGGGGATCTCATACCTTGGCTCCATGAAGAAGGCTGTGACTCACTGTTTAGCCGAAACGTCCAGGGACCCTTCCACCTTCTGTTGTTAGGTCCCCCCTCCCCCTTTACAATCTTGGGTTCGATTTATGTCAGGGACGTCGATCCACTTTGGTCACCCTCTAGCCTGGCTTTTGTCAGACCTATCCAAGGTCCTGTGCTTAGAGCAATAATTGTTTATGTTGTTTCTATCCGTTTGAGGTAAATGTGTAACTTACCTGTTGTTGATATTAGGTGAATTATGAGAAGAACAAGTAATGTACTAAATACAAGAAAAATCTGCCTGTACATGTGTCTTTCTCAAAGAATGTCAGCATACGGCATACTCATGTATCCATTCACTCAGGTTCTGTTTTATGCATGCCGCAAAAGTCTCCATGCATCATGTTTTTGAATATGCGGAACAATTGTATCAATGTATAAATGCAATTTCTGTCTTTCATATTGGAATTGACAATCCAATTTTTGTTTCCTTTTTAAAAAAAGTGATTCAATGACTAAAGAGAGAAAATAAAAACTACTCTAAGGTTTATTTAATTTAACTGACACAAGTGCATGTGTATTATTACTCCTTTGTTTGTACACCTATCCTCTGGATATGCATAAATAAGGCTACAATAGAGGATCAGATACACCTTAAATTTATTTTGCATACAATTAAATTGCAATTGGCTTTGACTCCATAGACAGGACTCCTCCTCTTGTTTGCTTTCTTATGGGGGACTAAGCGGGAACACATTCAGACCAGGAACACAAGCTCTGATGCATACCCAGTGGTTAAACTACTGTCTGTAGACCCTCTCTCCATTGCCTTCTAACTGTGCCCTTAATGTTGTAACCTTCTAATTTTATACACATTATTGTATCCGATTGTTGCATCACATTGTTTTTTTTGTTTTTGTTTTTTTTTAATTTTATTTTCAAATTTTTCATTATTGTGATAAATGAATAAAAACAGAGCAACATATAATAAGCAATACCAAAACAAAATAAAAAAACATTACCTGTATACAAAAAACACCCCACCCCAAAGAGTCACATCCAATAAAAATCAGATCTAATACAATACAAGAAATTTACCCCAGATCTTGCTGAACAGCGCAATTTTCTTTTCCCTTTGATATAGAACTCTTTCCATATCTGCTAAAATATGCATCTCTGCAATCCACAACTCAATTGTAACAGGAGCCGATGCTTTCCAATTTCTCAAAATCAACCTCTTCCCCACCATTGCACCCCGAAAGAACCATTTCTTCTGGGAAGTACTCAGTTCATCCAAATCCTCATCACTGGCCAGCACAACAGTCTTAAAATCCATTCAAACCTTTCCATCCAGAACCTTCTCACAAATCCGATCAAATTCAAACCACATACCTCTCACTCTTGAACATTCCCACAACATATGTTCAAAGGTGCCCATCTCATGTACACATGCCCCGCATTCAGAGTTGTCATTCATTCCTCTTTTCATCAATCGCTCAGGTGTCCAATGCAAAATCTTAATTTGACGCGATCTCTCAGCAAGACTTAAAGAACACAACTTCACATTGTTGTGCCGCAATCCATTGCTTCACAGCTAGATTTACACTAGAAAGTGCCCAACACTATCCAAGCAGTACAATTCAATTTTATTCTATGTCAGATGTATGTTTTGAAATAGACTAATATGAACTCCGAGAATGTAAAACAATATCTATTTCACATTTAGCTTTCTCCATTACTTTTCCATATTGCTGTCTTAAATGAATAGAAAGGAGAAAATGTGTGAACATTAGAAAACCATCACTATGATGATCTCATCAGACTCAATATTTCCAGTACCTACGATAGTACACTATCTGGTCCCTCTCTTCACTCTTCCCATTAAATGGATCTCCTCTTGATGAACTCTTCCATCCCTCTGGGGCTCCGTGCTAAACTTCTTTTCTAGCTTAAGCTTTTGTAGCATGCTCTCCACTCTCCACTGAAAGCATCCAGTGAGAAGCATAAAGTCACAAGAACCCTGAAATTGTCAATGCCATATTCATGAAACCCCTATGCTGGTCTGTTTGTCTTGACATATCTTGCTTAATAGCCACCTTTAAGGCCTCTAAGCCAGTGATTAATTGGGCCAAGATGTAGTTTGATAGGACTTGTGTAACAGACCTCATGGAACGATGCAGTTTGTGTGTGCGGATGAGATGCATGCAAGGACGGTACTGGAGATCTTTGAACTGCTGTGTTTGATGGATGGAGGGGCAAACTGCTGAGATATGAAAGAGGTCCAGGTTTGAGAATTGAAGTACTGCAGGTTCAAAGACCTGCATTTCTCTATTCTGTTATACTAGCTGTTCCTGGCTTAACATATGCCATTGTAGCACACACTCTCTCTCTCTCTCTCTCTCTCTCTCTCTCTCTCTCTCTCTCTCTCTCTCCCTCCCTCTCTCTCTCTCTCACACACACACACACACACACACACACAATCTCTCGCTTGCTCTATCTTACTCACTCGCACTGTTGTTATATGAGGGTGAGCATCACTGGTGAAAGGTAAGCGACCTGAGAAAGAAAAACAGATATCTTGAGGAAGGGGATTGTGGTTTATTTGCAAAACAAGGTATTAAAAAGGGGTTATTTAAATAACTGTTCTAACATTGTAAGCTGCCTCTTTTTAAAGTTATCCAATGTGTATTTCTAATGATCACGTCCAGTATGCACTGTAGTCTTAACAAGAATTTTACACTTGTCTTACCAAGCAAGCACATTATAAAATCTTAGACTACCAATATAGTGTATTTTCTGATAGAAGGTTACCATTGCAAGAATGACAGTTTTGTACACATCTACTGTACTCTTTTGAAATGCCCTTACGAGTAAGGGGAAGGGGATATATAACACCAGTGAGGGTTCAAGCCTGCTTTTCTTAAAATCAAAGTGCATTTTGGGAACATAAACCAAATATCTTCATATTTAACAAACATATCTGTGATAAAGAGTCTCCATACTTGACTAAGTACTTAATGTGCATTGGGCTTGGTGCTCATTTTATTTTTTCACAGGGCTCACCCTAACATTAAAATGCTATAAACACTGATGCATATATACTGATTCATACAGCTTCAGTAATTTGGTAGCAAGGATACAATGGCTGTGACATTACTCGAAATAAGTTGTTTTGTTTCGAGAACAGACGTCTAGTCCAGTATCTGGTTAAGAGTGGTAGTGCACAGATATCCTCAAAACATTGCATATATAAGATCACAATCCTATATCAACCATTCTGTGTTGTTTATCAAGAGGTTACCCCTGCTTGCTCCTGAAAGGTTGGGGACACGTCAGCTATTAATTTGCTAGTGCCCTGGCACTTCACCCCTGAAGGTTTGCTTTATTGAAAGTGTCTTGTTTTTCCTTGACTGGAAAACTAATAGTAGATGGGGGAAGTTTGGGGCTCCTTGTGTCTTCTTTTTTCTGACAGCTTCCCCACTAATCCACAATTTTTAATGTATCGTCACCCCATTATGGTGGTCATGGAAAGGTAAGGTAAATTAAAGTGAGCAAAGGAGTTCCTCTTTTTTATAAGGGTGCTTTGTAGATGAGGAAATAGTCAAATCAACCAAAGAGACTTCCACAGAAAGCTACCCTGCTTTTAAACACATAGATCATCACTGTCCACTGCTGATGTACTATTGCACTGCAAAATATTATTTACGCAGTAATGTACCCGGTCAAATAGATAAAACACATATTTTAATCCATATACACATATAACATTAGGTTGAAACTATAAAAAACAGAAACACACACAAAAAATTATGGTATCTGAACAAAACGTGTTGGATGGACATTTAGCAGCACAAGCTGAGAGATCACATTGATTTTATATCACTTCAATTACTTTTGTGAGGTTAGTAACAAAAGTGAGAGATACGTTTAATATCTATCTCTATATATTGGTCTTCTGTGTTGGTCATGGAAAGGTGGCAAAGAAAGGGGCACGAAAGGATTATCTCCTGCGCTCTGATGCATGCTGGAGGGAGCAAGTGAAGTTTAAAGGGAAGTACAGCTACTGGATGTGCAGACACGATTCTAATGTTTTATTATGTTATGTTATGGCATGGGTGCCAAGAGAAACCAAAAAACAAAGCAAACAATGAGCATGTCCACTACTCCTGGGTTATACTTTTCCTCACACACAGAGCTTACTTCACAGAAACTTCATCCACACGCAGTTATGCGTCTATTCCCCGACTCAAGGAGTTGATCACCCAAACCCTCAACTCTTCAAAGAAGTTTGTGTCGGACCACGACAGAAGGCCTGATTCGCAAAGTGTTGCACTAGACAAAGTCAGCAGTTGCCCTAAGCATCTTAGATTTGATTCTGCTACTGCACACCTGATTTAGAAAGCATTGAAGTCAAGCAAATTGTGGCCATGGTTCCATTGAAAATCTTTGCTAAAGGTTTTCGCTGCACTCCATAGCCACATATTTTAGGGCATCCATTATCATAGACACAGAACCAACAACAGTCCCTTCGTCAAGCAGAGGGGTCTCACACTACCTACGACTGATAGTCGCTGAGGAAACTAATACTTGTGAGCCAAACTTGTAATCTGGCTAGAATTCCTAGTAGGTGGAATCAACAATGTGTAAAATCCAGTAGAATTCCATGGTAAAGTTGAGACGTTCGTGGCTCAGTTGCTTATGGTACGCACATCCTACATTGGGGAGATTGCTCAGAGGATCACCACGAGAATCGGCGCAAGAACCCAGTGAACATTTTATTGGAGTACCGTCCTATTCTTCCTAAAGGTCTTATAGTCCAGTCATTGTGGAAGCACACATCCTGTGCCTGTCTAGCTCATTCACACCATCACACTGTCACCAGGCAATCTATATGCAGGGGGTCGCAACCCTTCATTGGCTCTCTGTGCAGTAAAGCTTTCCTTCAAACATCATTTTAGAGGCTCATTCCTGGGTTTCGGCATCACACTCCATGGGGACATGGGCTTAGGCCCACCCACACACCTGACTCTATAGCATTAATGCATAGAGCATGATACTGATCTCTACTCATCAACCCAGCTCGCACTGGACCTCTCAGAAAACAACCCTTTACAATCGGCAGAACCTTCCTTGGCTGACTCTCTAGAAGGCTATCCGGAGTAGATTTACACACCACTCATTTCACACAGATTTTCTTTTTGCAGCAGACCTTTCAGTGCGCTCAATCAAGCCGCTTGGGCAAAAGCACACCTCTTCCGGTACACTCACCAGGGTCCTGCACAGCAACTGGCTAAATTAAATTCACTTGCGCAGCAAGTAGATGGTGCGCTAATGCGCTCACCAAGGCTGTCGCTCTTTCTAGGACAGTGTTTCCCAACACTGCCAAAATGCTGTCTCTACCCTACCACTGAACCCTTGCTGATGGTTCTCTTATCACCAAGCGCTAATTATCATGTACCTTCAAGTATAATAAATGTCACACTGACAGTCAGTTCTCTTTGCATCGGATCCACCCTGATAACTGAGTCTGGGCATGCCGATGTATTGGGTCAGAGAAAAGATTGGTGAATATGCCAGGGTGTAGATGGGTTGCGGGAATACCCTTACATGCATTGCGAATATGGCAGCCATGCTGAACTATCGCAACTGACTACTCTTGAAGCAGTAAGGTTGCACCATAGACACATTTATTAAATCCTTTCCTTGGCACAGTAATAGTGTCATTTGTTAACATGTTTTTACATGTATTGCTTTGATGTATTGTATTCATCATCATCATCTTGATTGTGCATATGGCTAGGAATATTTTTGCAAATAAACCATTCTCACACGGTTGTGATTTTATGATACCCATCATAATTAGTGGAAGTGATATTGCAAAAACGAACACAGACTGTGTTCTGATTAACACAGTGTAGTGAGGCTGCTTCGCTGGCCTTCTTGTGTAAAAACCTTTTCCCGAGAATGCCAAGAAACCATGTGGTAGCACATTTTCCAAATGCATTTCCGGATTCCGCGGTTCCGGTGTTATTTTCTGTCAAGAGACTGCTTGCTTGATTTGCAATCATTTGGCTCCCCTGAGGGCGCAAGAATCGGCATGAATGCTTCATGCCGCTTTACAAGTCACAATCGGCTGTCACTTGCTTTAAATCTTTGGCTCTTGGTCTTTGGAGCCGGCAGCATCCGCACTGTCGATCCTTGTTAAAGTCATGCATAATTTAGCCCTACACACTGCAGCAATGCTTGTGTCACAGCTGGGAAATTACCTTATTCTGTGGCACAGTTTGTTTATTAATAATGCAAATAAATATATCGACACTCTGAAGTGAATACAATGTCTGCGTGGCTCTAGCAAAGGCGCCAATCACCATATTAGACGTAAATCAATGAAGCAGTTGCATGTAATATAAAGTAACCATGTTTTGTATAATATTACTTGTACACATGTGGATGGCCTCTTGGCACTAGTTTCTGTAAGAAATAGGGAAAAGGTTGCGTTAGTGGGGGGGGAACAAGGAAAGAGTAAGGGGCAACACCTCATGGGCGAGTGCATGCAGGTCAGAAGAAACCAGTTTCTGTGTGCTTGTAAGAGTCTGAGTGAGGTGCATGGGGGCACCTCTGGTATGTTGCCAGTGCGGATCCGCATGCATTCAACTACTACTGCGTTACTAACTAACGCAACATCCCTGCTAGGACAGATGGGCCAGGTGGGGGTGTATGCCTACAGGTAGGGGACAAGGAGTAGAGTGTAAATAGTGTCGGTATTCCAGGCTTAAAGCAAACTGGGTTGTCGGCGAATGTGAAGTGCCAGATGAAAGATGTTGTGTGTGCAAGTTAATGAGGTAATTTTTGGTGAAAAGTAGTCCATGTCTGTGGTTAATTTCCAGGGCAAAATGTCCTGCTTTTTAGCGTTCTTTTTTAAATTGGGGTATCTTGCACTCTTAGAATCCTGGTGATGACCTTCTCTAGATGGTTCAAATGTATTTTGTCATTTTGGTATTTCAGATCTGAAATGGTTTTAAAAATATTTCATTGAAGCGCTTCAAATAGTCCTTCTCTTGCAATATGATCAAACAATACTTGCTCCAAAATGCACCAGCATGTGCTTTGAGCATTGCACCAGGGCATTTATTTTACACAGTTAGGAGGCAGCATTGACTGTTGGATATTTATCCTACATTGCGGACCAAATGACAGTTTCCTTCCTCCTGCCATGGCAGAGAGGTTAAGCTAGGTGGATGCCAAAGGACCATTGATCCCCCCCCGCCCATACACCACACAGAGTCCTAACTGGGGGAATATTTAGCCCAGCGAGCAGTGAAAAAAAGACCATCATTGTGGAGGAGCCTTGGGTCTTCTGCAAAGTGGAAGGCAGTAGGAAACGGGTGCATCAGGGAATACGTGGGATGGGGCGAGACCTAAGAGACCGAATAATCCAATATAGTCCAGATCTGCAGATTCTGCACTACAAAGTCCTTGCAAGAAAGTCAGTTCCAGCAAACACTCCATCCAAATGAATGAAAGGACCAATGAAGCTGCAACAATGTTTCCTGAACCATAATGTTTCAAACCTAATCACAAACTATTCCTCCAGACGATTGAGTAACCTGGACATAAAAAGCAGTAGATGTTAAATTGTTGCATTGCGCCGGTTATGATAGTTATATTTCTGATCACTATGTATAGCAGCATTTAATCGTCATAGCAACCAGAAGAGTCCCGATGTAAAACTCTAAAAACCATACTCTTGACAAGGGGTTGCCAGTAATGGTAAGATATCTTCCATGACCAAAAGTACACCTGATGTCCAAATATTCAAACATTAAAATGCGCCTTTGGCATGAGTTTGTTGCCTGTACCAACGAATGCTGAGCCCATTTTCTTACCAGAGAGCTGCAATACCTAGAAACTTAGTTTGGAGTTTTCCAGTGATGTAACATATCTATTCATCTCAGGTTGTCCCTGGCCTGTTTGGTCTAGGCGACCTAAGCTACACCCCTGGCTCAAGTCATCCTTGAGAAGTTTCCCTATAGGCTGCCATATGGGGATTAGAACAGCGTGTCATCCTTTTGAACTCTTTGAAGGTGGGAAATGTTGAAATTGAGTTAAACCTTAGCTATAAAAGGACAACGCTACTAGCAGTAGATGGGAAAGCCTAAGATCTGCTATTGTTCATAGGTAATATTTTGTGCCAGCCATACCTAAACATGTCACCCCCCTCTGCAAGCTGCCAGTGGGTTCCATGTGTTAAAACTGCTCCATGTGTTTTCTTATGTCCATAGCAAGACACTTTGTTTCAAAATAAATTGTTTTTCAATCAGTTGGCTTGGCTACTGAAGAAGGACAAAGAGAGTTGTATCATCAAATTAGATATTAAAGTAGCATAACCAATTGCAGGGGGTGCTTTTAACATACATGACAACAGAACATAACATCTGCAACAAGTAAGATGTCTATGGGTGGCTAATGTAAACTGGGTGAATCCGCTCTCAGAGAAGCAATATCAGAGGCCAAATCATTAATACCAAGACAAAAAAGGGCTCATCTGAGCAAAGATCATTGCTTCAACCCCCTTCGCACCAGCAGATTCGGAGTCCACTTTCTCATAGGGCATCTCTGACATATACAGAAGTCTCTGAAAATAAGATTACCACTGCCTTAAGAAGAGAAAGGGGAAGTTGCTCATCAGCAAAGGGGGAACCAATACACACACCTGGACTGCAACAAAGGCAGTGCAAGGGTGTAAAAATGCTATATAGAGGTTCAGATTTTGGTAGCTTTCATATTTGTCACACAATAGTGGGAGACTAAAATCTTGATTCACAGTACTGATCCCTCTCTGGAAACCACCTGTAAGGGTGAAATTACTTCATTGGAAGTAATCCAGTCATCCGAGTGGAACATGATGGTATTCCCAAATGCCTTGCCCATGGAATCCACAGGAGTTCTTTGTCAGTAGTTTTAGCTAGTTTGTTGGTTCTGGGTAGATGTTTTTCCACAGTGTAGTGACTGTTGATTTTCATAACAGTTGTTGTTAAACATGCAGCATGGTAAATGTCTTCTGTTGCTATAGATGATAACTCTTGTCGCAATTAAACCTTTCTTGGTCTTCAAAATTGCTGGGGCATCTTAGATATTGATCTGCATCTCACACAATTGTTCCTGTCCACATGAATTGATACAAACTACCAATAATGTGATGGGTCGAAATCCCTTCTCAAGGGTAAAGTGCACAGTCGATAGGTTTCAAGTATCCGTGCAACTGATGTCTGTTCCCGTTAATGAGTCATCTGTAATCCAGGTGTTCAGGTCACTGAAGAGGGTTACCCACAGATTCTTCTACTCGTAGGCTGTGCCCACACGGCTTATACAGTTGTCAACAGGTGCCAGTGATGTACAACACGCTGATGTTTCCGTCATCCATCATAAGCTTTGCATGCTCAGTGTAGTTTGTAAAATATGGACTGGTTGGTGTACTTTCATGAACCAATCAATGTTGCATATGCTGTATCAAAGCATGTTTGGACATCTGCACAGTTTCTCCTCCATGTGACACAGGAAGTGACAGTGTTTACCCTGAGACATGCTAAGTGCACACTTTTACATTGATAACGGGCCTCATTACAAGTTTGGTGGTAGCCTTGCAGGTAAAACCGGCAGGCTGCCCCCAAACTTGTGATTTTTACGGCACCCGCGAATGGGCAATTACCGGGTCATTACGGCCCACCAGACCCAGTAATTGTAGGCGCCAGAAAAAAATGCTTCCCATTCCCATTTGGGCCCCGTAGGGCTCAATGGGAATGGGGAGGTCGGATGCACCGGCACAATTCAGAATGGTGCTGATGCATCCGACATGCTCTGCTCGCAGGTGCCGGTACGCCCGCCAGATCAGACCTGGTGGGCAGGAAGGCACCTGCGAGCAGAACTCACAGTTTGCCCGTCCGGTAACAACAGTACGTGCAAGCTTACCAGTACTGTTGTTACCTGACTGGAAAACTTATGAGGCTCATGGATCTACAAAGAAAGACAACATGTTCTCAATGTTACCTTTAAACTCAGGTACCTGTGGTTCACCTTAAAAGTTTGAAAGCATGCCCCTCATCACATCACCATCACCTGCTTTGGCACAGGCTTTCACTGGGTTGGTCAAGCTGAGCTCAGGCAGGTACACCAGTAGGTGCTCTCACTCAGGAATGCACTGTGATAGCTAACCTGCTTGCTGGCCTCTTAGAGAGTGTTTCAGTAATCTGTGATGCCATTTCACTGTTCACATAACGTGTCCAGCATGTGAAATGTAGAGTTCCAACAGGTGGATACTAAAGACCTCTGAGTGTGCAGTGGAAACCTATGGCATACTTCCAATTGGTAAAGTACATTTATGGCATGGTATCCCCAAGCCCAGATGAAATTGAAGCTGATCTTCTGAGCCACAGCAACCATTTTGTTTCACACACTTACACTTGCCGACAAAGTGTGTTATATCGATTTGCAGAACGTGTGAAAATAAAAGGATGTGATTTACCATGTAACTTCATAAGGCAGCATTGTCTGCTGCAATAAGCCCAAATGTAAACTGCCTCAGACACTTTTCTTCCCCCATTCCACCTTCTCCTAGATATCAACTCCCCTCTGGCTACTGCTCTGCTGTTGGAGGAAGTGAAGGCCACAGTGGAGAGGATGGTGGAGGGAGGCAGAACAAAGTGGAAAAAGGAGGAAGATTCAGAGAATAGTTGAGTTAAAGGGGTCAGAGAAAGACAGAGGAGGATTTAGGAAGATTCTGGCGAAGGTCAGAGTCACACACAATTCAGAACATAAATGTGGAGACCAGGAGCAGGAAAGAGTGATGAAAATAGTGGAAGTAGATGGACATGTAACACAGGTGAGGTTAGAGAGTGGTGGAGGAAGACAGATGATATTGGGATATACAACAAAACATTGTGTTTGCCAATCAAAAAGTATGAAAAGGGGTGGTAGGAAACAGGTGGTTGGACAACTACCAACCAACTATAGACCCATCACCACTGTCCCTTTTCTGCTAAAAATTCTGGACAGAGTTGCCTACATCCAGATTCAGGAGTACCTGGAATCTAATCAACTGCTAGGGATACGTCAATCTGGCTTCAGACCTCTACATGGAACTGAAACCGCTCTGGTTGACCTCAAAAGCCAGATTGACGAAATCAAAGACAAAGGCAATGCAGCTATCCTACTTCTCTTAGACCTCTCAGCGGCCTTCGACTTAGTCGACCACGAAATCCTATGCAACCACCTATCTATCGCAGCCCACTTCACCTCCTCTGCCTCCGCTTGGATACAATCCTTCCTGGCGAATAGAACCATGCGAGTCTTCTCAACTACAGCCGCTGCTGACCCCATCCCCATTACCTGTGGAGTCCCTCAAGGCTCCTGTGTCTCCCCCACCCTGTACAATATATTTACGAAGCCCCTATTCGACAAACTGGACCGTCTGGGTGTCACCTACACCAACTATGCAGATGACACCCAGATCCTCCTCACCATCTCAGGCAACTACAACGCGGACGTCTCCCGGATCAACGAAATCTTCTCCATCATTCAGGCATGGATGGCCACCCACGGCCTCTGCCTGAATGATGAGAAGACGGAGCTTCTGCTGGTCGGCTCTCCTCATAACCTGTCTAAACTCAGTCCTAGCTACAAGAATATTATCATAGACGGTCACACCATCCCCATTGCTAAAAGTGTGAAAACCTTAGGCTTTCACCTCGATGCCAACACCAACCTCTCCAAACAAATCAACTCAACTGCCTCGGCCACCGCCTATACGGGCAAGCTAATCAGGGCTAGCAGACCCTTCCTATCCCCCGACAGCTGCCTCACTCTGGCCAGAGCACTCATTCAATCCAAACTAGACTATTGCAACAGCCTGTACCTAGGAGCCAACCTATCCGTAACTAACAAACTCCAGGTTCTTCAGAACAATGCTCTGCGTGCAGCACTGAACATCCCATGGCGTGCGCACATCTCCACTACCAGGAAAGCGTGTAAATGGCTCTCCATACAGCAAAAAATCGACCTCAAAACTATTTGCCTCACCTACAAGGCCTTAAATAACCTAGCCCCACTGTACCTCTCTGACAAATTCACTCTAAAACCCACACCCAGAACCACCAGATCGTCCAACTCCCTATGCCTGTTAGTGCCCAGATTTGCCTTAAAAAGAGCAGGAGGCGCCAGCTTCACTGTACTAGCCTCCCAACTCTGGAACACCCTACCACTCAACATTAAAACCACTGAGTCCTTCCCTATCTTTAGGAAACTTGTTATAGGCTGGTTACTGAACAAAGAGTAGCTTTTAACCTCATCTCGAAACTCTAACAGCCGTAACCACACCTGTATTATACGTAAATTGTTGTACGTTGTAAATCTATTTGATGTACTTTGTAATTGTAAATGCTCTCTATTTGATGTACTTTGTAATTGTAAATGCTCCCTGTAACTTGTTGTACTCTGTATCTGTAAATGCTTATCTTATGCCTGTAACCGATTCCTTAAGCGCCCTTTTACCCACGGGTCCGGAGCGCTCTACAAATAAATAAACAAACAAACAAACAAACAAACAACTAGGCCTGTTCTTGAGGAAAGCCAGTGCTTGTGAGGTGGAGAGCCTTACTTTTCAGTGTATGAACATTGGCAGGGCCAAGCACCTAGACATCTAAAGAGAGAAGAATACAACTAGCCAGCAGCCCTAATTAAGACTATAGTGGGTCTAGCAAACCCATAATGTGAGATATGGAGCATTGTTTACACAGGGACAGAGAAGAAGGCCCAAGTGGACAGCTTGATCAAGGCTCAGCTGAAAATGCCAAACTCATCAGAGAAAATAAAAGGCACTGATGCATTAAACAAGCCTGTGGTGGGCTCATCGGCAATGGAACAGTGAAAGGCCCATATGAACAGCAAACCAGATGGTTTAGCCCATGATAAAGCCATGGGAGAACCTGTATTGGCCTCCAAAGAAGTGACTGGAGGAGGCACAAAAGACTCTTAGAATTGTTTTGTTCTGTTTTGCTTGTTTGATTATTTTTTTACAGCAGACATGCCTCTGCCCATGAAATCTACAAAGCTGGGAGATAGTTGTAGATATTATGGATGCACAGAAAAACAGGAATACCAAAGATAGAACGTGGTAGGGAAAAATATTAAGACTCCAAAGTTTTTACTGTAGACTGAATACAAACCATTGGTTGCCCAATGAGGAGGGACAGTCCAGATGGTATTGACCAACAGAAATGGTGGCATATTGGAGTGGAGTGTGACAAATGTAGGGAATTCGGCCCTTCTCCTCAAGTATGAAGCCCCCTGTAAGCCAGGGAGGTGAGCTTGCTCTCCAACATTCTCCCTATGTGTCGAGGCAAGTAGGACTTCCCAAGGAGAGACTTGTGGGGAGAAAGAATCCCGTTCCTGTGAGAAACTCCCTTCATCAGTAAGCCTGCTGGCATACATGGAACTATCAAGTCTTGTCAAACACTTAAACTGTGCCGAAGAAGATGCTGAAGGATATTATTCTTCACAATAAAAAGAACATATCTCTTTGATGAAAACTGACCAAACCATTGAGAAAAGTAGACTGAGCAGAAAATACTTTCATATATGGCAGGAGAATGAATGTGGAAGTTGAGAGAGCTGTACGTCTCTATGCAGTCCAAGCACCCAGCTGACATAAATCTGGAAAGAGTGCAAGCCACTGCGGGATACAGACCACACAATATCCAAACTTGCTGTCAGGCAAGCGATCAAACTCTGAACTGTCAGCGTACTGAAAAGCTGCAGAGAAGAAGAATTGGTGGTGGCATGACTCTGGGTGGACAGCGGACCTGAGCAGCAACGCTTAGAACATCAGAGGGATGCGGCTCCCTGGTGAGAGACTGAAGAGAATGGAAGAATTGCAAGGACTGCAGGCAGTGGGATGCCAAGAACACTGGCTCACAAGTACAGAAGAGAACGGCAACTGCTCCTAGACCTTTAAGAGTCCCGGGGCTGTTTCTGAAGAAGAGAGAAGATAATGGGGGACCCGGGGAGGCATGGAAAGAATAATGACTAAAGTAACACAGAACAAATAACTAATCACAATACAAGAGAAGAAGTACAATATGTGAACTGTGATGAATTAAGTGTGATATCCATACAACTCTGTGAAGGAGAATTTAATATAAAAGAAATACCATTGTCAAAGATGAAGAGTGATCATTTATGTAAAGGAACAAGAACATTCCCGGGAGGGGAGGAAAGTAGAAATCCAGTCATTCACTAAATGTGAACGTTTATGGAATTAAGAAGGAGAGAATACCATTCCCAGAGAGGGACCAGCATAAATGAGAGAGAAATCATATAGTTATAAATACAAGAGCGAGATAAAGATATTCTCAAAGAGGGGAACAACCCATGGAAAATATTCCTACCTAAGAAAGAAAGAAAGGCTTGTGTGATACCCAAAGGAAAAGGCTGTGAAATAAAGGAAAAAGAATATCAAAAGTTAAAGGCATACATAAGCTATACCAGGAAACAGACTGGACAAAGTTAAGATTTGCATAAAGTGGTATATACACTCTCTGCTGTGAGAAAATAACTGTTGGAACTGATCAAAATAGCTGCTTAAGAAAAGAACATATAACCAGCGGCCTAGTGCTGGCAGCACGAAACAGGAAATGCAGCCATTCTCCTGCCTTTAGTTAGTTAAGATAAGTGATAAGGTCAGATAATATTAGTTTGGACGGTAGATACATTATTTTTGGACATTGAAAAATAGACGACTGATTGACAAGCACCTTAGTTATTCTTTAGGTAGAG
Organism: Ambystoma mexicanum; assembly: GCF_040938575.1. Taxonomy (NCBI): domain Eukaryota; kingdom Metazoa; phylum Chordata; class Amphibia; order Caudata; family Ambystomatidae; genus Ambystoma; species Ambystoma mexicanum. The sequence goes on from NC_090930.1 coordinate 698,948,159, forward strand.
CACCCATGGCGATAGGGATAGCTAGGCCTTTCTGACTTATTTAAGTCATTAAAGAGTCTTCATCCTTCTTCTGACCCATCATAGGAGGAAAACAGAAGGCGACCCCACAAAAGACCCAGCGTCCTGCAGTTGATTCTGGTCTCCAGTAGAAATAGTTAAAATATTGTCACTTTTATTGCATCTCACAAGATTTGAACAACAATTGTGGCATATTTACATGGAGCGGTGGAAACAGATGGTGATCCCTCAGAAGGTTGAAGGTCCTGCAGTTGCTTCTGATCTCCAGCGGGTAGCAATTTAATTAACCCCAACGACACAGTGAATTGGTATGGGCTGTTTGGGGCACACTGTAAGTCAGTAGACTGCCCCGCTGAAGCCTGTGGCCGTGGTTAGATGATGGTCCCCACCCTGTATCCCATCCTCTTCACTTCCACAAGCAGCCCCAGCAAGACAGACCGCAACACGCCAGCATTTAATTATTCTCCCCATGCAATATAATGGCCTCATGTGACAGGCAGGTCTCAAAATGATCATTACACCTTTCCCTGCAATGTTGCCGGTATCACAGTGAGTCATGAAGTCTCATCACTTTCCTTCAGAAACCGGTAGCAGTGGCAAATTCTGACAGCATCTGAAGTGCCACTGTCCATGGCTACAAGAACCAAACTCTCACTGCATATGTGGATGTGAAATCTCTGCTCCACCAGCCAGGCAAGGAATCACTGCAGAAGCTCTGGTGCATTGCCCTTCAGTTTCTGCAATACACTATGCCCCCTCCCTGAGACAGGCACACTGGAACGTTTTCTGACTTGTGCTTTGGTAAGCAGCGTAAGCTCTGTGAATGCCTGCCATTTTACTAGTGATGAATGGGAAGAACTCAACTATCAAAAAGAAGCCAAGGAGCCAACACCCAGGAGGGTGATCTTTTCTCAGCGGCGTACACACTTGTTTCCATGATTGAACTTATATCTCACAAACTGTAATTGACTGGCTAACATAGCAAAGTTAAAGATTAACCAGATCTTGGGGTGAACCTCACAAGGACTGTGAAAGAATATGGGAAAGAATGTGGGCCTCATTATGAGCATGGTAATAATTTGGTGGAAAATCCAAACGCATAGGATTGCATGGGGAATTTTGGTGGATTTTCCTCTGGCGGGATTACCAAAAAGTAAATCTGATGATTTTTGGCAGTGAAGTGGCATATTCACTGCAGTGTTTTTGCAAGGGTTATATCTTCCACTTCACCTCCAAACGTATAATTCAGTGGTGTGGAAAAAATGACAGTGATTACCTTACTGCCACAAAAGTGGTGTTAACAGAATTACCACAACTTTTTTCTGATGAGGCCCTTTACAGGATATCCTTAACATTTGTCCATCCTGGGTACAAAATGTCGTAAGACGCCCTGAACTCTGGGTGCCAGTCTTTGTATAAATTACCATTTGAGGACTGAACACCCCTTTCACTTGCTGCATTACCATAGTTCAAACTCATTCATTGAAGAAACATTTTTTATTATTGCTCTTACACCTCTGTTGGTTCTGAACATAAGCCTTCACATTATCACCTATTTTGAACTTAGAGTTGCCTGTCGATCTGTCAGCCCATGACACCTCCGACTTCTTTCCAATACTGCATGTACTACTTTTCCTAACTATTTCTATGCCCTTACCTTTACTGCTTGATTTCTGCACTGCCTCCTTCTCCATACACTGCCAGTTCAAGTTGTCTCCCTTTTCCCTTCCTTGACTTTCTCCTTCCCTTCCTCTTTGTAGCCATCCTTCTTCCTCCATCACTAAACAACCTTAATCCAACTCAGAAGGATTCTGAGATGAATTGAGGGAATGTGTCCCTTCTCCCGAGGGGAGTCTCCCCCTTTAAGGCTAGGGAGGTTAGCCTGTTCCACATGACCCTCCATAGGGCTCTGGGCAAGTGAGACTTCACTGGGAAAGACTCCCCATTAGGGGACAAGGAACTTCCTAACCCATTCCCCACCATGGCATAAATTGGACTGTCTGAGATGCTTAACAGAAATAAACAATAAGACTTGGCTGAAGACTCATGCACCATGATTATCAGAGAAAACTCATCTGTCTGTTTAAGGACAAACCCCAACTTCACAGTGACGAGGACATTTAAGGAGGAGGGGACGCTGAGATTGGGGAGAGAGAGAATCATACAGCAGAAGAACAGGCCCCCTGGTAGCATAACAAAGGCAGGAGGTGGAGCCAATGAGATCCGCGGTAGGCAGTCCAAACGACTACGCCAACACCAACATGCAGAGAGATACATAATGGAACTGGCTATCAGGAGAGACATCAGATCATAGCACGAAGGGGAAGTGAGAAACTGATGAGGAGACACAAACAGAGAGGACAACTGAGAAAGAGAAGCCAAACGGGAAAGAAGGTCTCAACCAACAAGTGCCCCCTGAGACATTCCCTCATGAAGAGAGAGGTAACGGGGAGAACAGGAGGACCAAGAGGCCTAAAGGGAATCATTTTCAGAGTGATGAATATGGCCCAGTGAAATTCTGAAAACCTAAAACACAAAGTTGACAAATCAGAACTGTAACAATATAAGAGGAAACATTATAATTAAACCTGAGAAAGAGAATATTAATTAGTGGGTAAGACTACCCTGGCAAGAGGGGCAAAGATCCCAACCTTCAAGAGTTATCAATTGGAGAATAGTGGAAACAAAATACTCTGAAACACGAACAGGAGAAGTGGATAAACAAATAGATGACCAAGATAATTCTAAGCTAAAATGGGATCAGAATATTAATCCTGAATGGATCCACAGCCAAGAGAAGATATCATACAAGTTCGTATACAGCCAAACCATGTGGATGCAAGGATCAATCAATCTTCATGAAAGATCCCTCAAGATCCATCAGGTCTCAGGAGGATAGCTCAGAGGTAACATACTTATCTTGGAAGCAAGACAATGTAGAGCAACACAGGTTTGATCCCCGGGACTGTGCTTCAAAACCTCTGGGTATTAAGTGCATTATAAATAGCCAGTTATAATTATAAGATGAGAGAAGAGTCAAATACCTTATCCAAAAATTGAAATCCTTGGTACAGAAGGTGGCTAGAGACTATTTAAAAATAAGATAGTTAGAGGACTCTAAAGAAAAGCAGAACCCTGCTTCACGAGGAGAAGGGAGTCATTCTCCTGGACTTAGTTTATTCTGGATAGTGGTCGGGTCAGTTAAGGTACTTTCGTTTGGACAGCTGACTTCCTTTTGATTTGGACATTTCCAGACGACTGATGAGCACCTTTAGTTATTCATATAGGTAGGGCACTCCCATAGTTAATGGGAGAGATAGGCCTTTTTGTTATTTAATTAATTGTTTTGGAAATGTCTTCAGAGTGTCTGTGTCCTTCTTCTGATTGACCAGAATACACAAACATATTTCAGAATTTCAACATTGCGTGGCTTACTTTTTATGTTGCCATGTTTGCCATGCTTCCATAAACCTGTGGCAAATATTTTCGAGCAATCCTTTGCAATCATGCCTGTCTCATTGGCACTGTAAGGATATTTGGCATGTTACAGCACAGAGTACAGCACTACTGCACAAGTAGCATTACAGCACTACTGCACAAGTAGCATTACAGCACTACTGCACAAGTAGCATTTTTTTTTTGCAGCACCACCACAAGGGTGCGGTGCATTGCTATATGGGTTAGCAGATTAACAAGGAAAGACAGGCTATTCAGTCAAAAAACGATTTTAACATATAAGATGCAAAGCTATTTTTACAGTTAAAAGCACACGTGTTCATTTAAAAATGCACACTATTTTTCACCTGAAATGCCTATATTGCTAGAGACACATTTGAAAATTAACAGCTAACATATTAACCATTAACCTGACTAATAAAACCTTATTTTATTATAACTCACTAATAAAATGTGTTCTCTACTGCAGAATTAGGCATATTTTGAAAACCAGTTAAATGAGTGTGCAGATTTTTCCTCTCTTCTCTGCCTGATTATCCGTGTTGTTGTGCACAGTAACTGCAGGAGGAAGGAAGTCAGATTTGCAACAATTGCAAATGTATAAGCGAAGCTATTGTTTAAAAGTAGGAGGATGAGAGATGATGGATTTCATTGGAACACGTCATAAAGAGGGCTGAGAGGAAAGTTTTAGTGGGCAGTAGCAGGGAAAAAGACAGGCAGACATCTTTCTGCACTACTGGGGAGAAGACCTGGCTGTGGGGGTGTCCTGCTGCAGTCGAGACTGGGGAAAGCTGAAAGAATTACCTTTCCACTGGCAGAGGCAGTCCTATCTGAAAAAGCTGAGAATTCCAGGCAATGACTCCGGCTTGAGAAGGCAAGCGTTCCTTTTTGTTGGAGTTAAGCCAAGAGAGCCACATTCACAGAGAGAAGACTCTGAACAGATAAGGTAATTACCTAACTGGGGGAGCTGTGTGTGTGCACGAAAGTATGCAGTCAGTGTAGAAAAATGAAAGTCCCGTGCGTGTCTTAATCAAGTGCTAATGTTGCAATTTAAGTTCTGTTCTCCGCCACTATAATTGCAGTGTGTCATTGAAAATGCTTTGATTGTTCCCTTTTATTGCTGTAAAGAATGAGATCATGTCTAAATGCAAATTTTATAATACAGAAAATATTTGAAAACAGACGGGTGGTTTATTTTCTATTTACCATTACAATGCCAATGATGTGGGGAGATTTTTAAACAGTGCAATGGTCATTTTAAGACAGATGTGTGTATGTCAGAATCAGTATGAATAATTGTGAGTGACTGTAGTATAACTTGTTGGAGGTACATGAGCCAACGGGAAGAGAGACTCTCTGAACATAGCTCCCTACCGTATATAAGGTAGTGGAAATTACCACAAGACTACCACATATAGCTCTCTGTCGTAAATAAGTCAGTGAGTTTGCCCATGGTGGCGCACCAACACTATCACTGGAAATTGTGGTTTCCCTAGAATGCAGGTCTGAGGTCTCTCTAGTGATCACACGAAAAATCTAAGCGAAGATAAGGGATTCTGGACATTGGGGCCACAAATAAAACAAGGGAATTATGCTCACCAAAATACCACCAACCACGTATACCAAATATGCAGGTCTGGGTGCTGAAATAATGCATGTCCATTGTATTATTGTTGCACATGGCCAAATCTGAATACAAAGAGTGATTATTGCTAAGTTATTTCTCGGCGGTAATAAAATACCGTCAGGCCCCAAATCTCCACAAAATACCCTACATATTTATGGTGCGTTGCAGGCCGGGAAAGTGATCATAGAGTACCTACTGGGCGTGGCAAGCGTGTCTCACACTGCCATTTGCACATTAAAGGGAACCCATTTTATAATAGCAGTGTGCCACTAAAAACGAATTTCAGAATGTCACAAAGGGAAACCACATTCTCAGATCTAGTGCAATATTTAGAGGCAAAGTTATTTGCACATGGGAATTGGTCTTCGAACAGTACCTTAGAATGGAGTAACCGCATTCAGGGTGAGGTGCAGAAAGAAAAACTAGACAATATTTTTGCAGAAGGCAGCATAATTCAGGTCTGCCTTACAAGATTATTGAATGCAGCCGATAAAAGTGCAGAGAAAGACTGTTTAATACGGCTATGCGGCAAAATATGGTTTATTTTAAACAAGTCACTGCGAATGCAAGAGAATGATACTCAGCTAATTAACAGGTTAAAGACTGAATTAGATGGGGCAAGTAAAAATCAGGAAATGTTGAGAGCAGAATTGGATGTATGCCAAAAAGACATGCAATTAAAATGCAGAGACTTTGATACTCAGTTATCCAAAAGCAAGAAACAATTTGAAGATAGTGAGCAAGAATTGACACACTTAAAAGCCTTAGTGGATCACATTAGGCAGGATAAAGATGAGGTTGTTTCAGAAATGCAGATTTTACAAAAAGAACATTGCGAAAAAGAAGGTGATCTCCAGAGTGTAGAACAAGAAATGATTAAAATGATCCAAGAAAGAGACAAGAGAAGTAAAGAGTTCAATGAATGCCAAATGCAAATGTGCGATATGCAGGAGGCAATTAATAAAATGAGTGATGAAAATAATTATTTGCATGATGAAGCCAACAGACTCCTTAAAAAGTGTAAGGACTTAGAACAGCAAATGTGCATTCCCAGGTCCCAGGAGAGGCGGCAGGGTACCACATTCAATGGAGTGGAGGTGAATTCTAGCTCTGCCCAAAGAGCTAGTGCCCCAGTGACTGGGCCGGTGACTGAACTTGGTTGCAGTGCCCTTGGGGGATTTGATACTCCCATTGGGGGCAGCCACCAATCTCATACACCTGAAAACAGGATTGAATCACAAAATAGTGCAATTCCATGCATTGCAACAAGTAGCCCCATAAAAATAATGAAATCCATTAAAGCCCTGATCAAACCATTTAAAAAGGGAGGTGAATGCTGCATTGAGGATCACTTAGAAGCGGTGCATGACATTTTTAAAGCGCTCCAGATACCTAAGGAACAGTACAGACAATATTTTCATTTAACTTTAGATGCCCCGACAGCCAGCATCATAAGGGGATTAAATGAACAGCAGAATATGACATGGCTGGAGTTTGAAAAAGAAATTAGGCGTCATTTTTCTCCTTTTCAGTCATTGCAGGAGGCAAAGAAAGTTGCGTACACTATTACTGCTGGACCTAATACATCACCTCGCCAATTTTTACAAGACTTAAAAAGAGCATTCTCTCGCTTTGATGTATCTTTTGACTCAAATTCCAATGAGTTTAAAACCGCATACTTCTATGGGCTACAGAAAGACATCATATCCCAATTGGTCCGTGAATTTGACCGTGACAAGTCCCTTGAATGGATTGTACATCAAAGCACCAAGCTATATGAGGTACTCTATTGTCAGGGTAGAGAAAGTGATAAAATGAAAGATACTAGGCCTAAATCTAAAGAACCCTCAGCCACAGTAATGGAAATCAGGTCAGCCAAAATGTCCCTTGAGTCTGCTCAAAGCCAAGGTAAAAATAATGTGACACCTGAACAAAGGGGTAATCAACAAAGATCGCCATTTACTGTACCAATATTCCAATCACATGATCCTAGTAATAGAGAGAGCTACATCAGCCCTAGATATTTAGGAGACAGACCCCGGGTAAGATACCGGTCTGATATGGCAGGTATGAACAATAACCAGAGACAAAATCAAGATCAAAGAAATGATGGTCCCTACCAGTCATTGGGGACACAGAGCAGATTTGATCCCAGCACCATGATATATGGTAATCAGGATAGGCCCCGATATGTGGATCGATTTACTGATAATGGAAATCAATATAGGGGCCAGTACCCACAATCTGAGAGACAGGACATGAAGCAAAACGTGAACTACAGTCCACGCCAGTACAATGATTCCCCACCAGGGGACTATAATCAAAGGATGGGTGCAACCCGCTCCCCTCCACAAATGAATCAAGAGTTCAGAAACCATCCCAACCGGTATCAATCACCTGAGAGGTATCAGAATAGATCCAATCAGGGGGAAAACAACCAATATCGACCTAGGCCACAGAAAGAGGATCCTAGAGAGGGGGAAAGGTTCCAATGCCTTGAGGCCCAAGTGAAAATGTTAGCTGAGCAAATAGGAAAGCTCTATACAGCGCAAAAACAACCTTCCAAAGAGGGGGCTGATGGCCATAGCAATGACCGGGGGGCTTCCGAAAAGTGACTAAGTACTCATGATAACTGCAGTGCCAAAATGACAGATTGCTCTGATATAATTTTGCATAACGACTCTGAGATGTCTAATGGATTAAAAATGAAAGTACCAGTAAATGAAATTGTGACGGAAAGTGCAAATACTTCTAAAAAAGAGGTACGGTTTAACTTAGAGCTAAATAAAACAGTAAAGATTTGCACAAATGAAAAAGAAACATTAGGAATTCCAAAAGAACAAAGGGACAGATTTAAGAAAAATGACTCATGCATGGGGAATACCAGTGAACAGGGAGTAAGTGGGGATGCCATAGCTCCTTCCCTGGGCAAGCAAAACAATTACCAAACACAGACAGAAAAAGGAAATACTCACAAGGAGGGTACAAGTCAATCACCTGAAAAATTCTTTGAGCCACATATTTTTGAAAAGGCTGAAAGGGCTGGTATTACACTAAATGATCACAAATGCACAGAATTAAAAAATGACAAATTGCTGAATGATGTTGTGACACACGTTCAGTTGGAAGGTTGTAATGTGGTCTCTGATGTTACCCAGATGGATGGGCGAACGGTGGCCACACTCCAAAAAACCTCTGAACATGGAGAAATGAATAAAATATCTCGCACAGAAATGGGTAAAAAGGAGGGAAAAATGTCTTTTCATTTACCAATGTGCTTAGCCAAAAGTGAAAAAGACCTGAGAAAGGTGAGCCCTGAAATCAGTAAGAATTCACATTTCTTATGTGTATTAGAGGAAGTTGAGGACAGATATTATGCACCCATCACTGTAGAAGAAAAATGCCACACCTTTGCTATGATTGACACTGGCGCACAGGCCACAATTATGTCCAAGGAGCTGGTAAAGAGTATCAATGAAGGGAGGCCTCCACAGAGTCAGATCACAGTGAAGGCAAATCAAGGCCCAGTGCATAACTTTAATGGGGAGGAGGTGCCCATCATAGGTGTAACTGAGGTTGACATAAAAATAGGAAAGCACAGAATGAAACAAGAGGTATTGATCACATCTATTTGTGAAATTACATTTCTGATGGGGACAGATTGCCTGAAAAGATTGTCTCCTCTCATAGATGGGGTGAATGGAGTGCTGTGGTCCTTAACCAAAAAACCATTGAGGCCTAAGAAACTAAAATCACAAAACAACAATATAAAAGAATGTCACACCGTTGCCAAAACAAATGATGCTGTGGAGGTATATCTCCAGAATAGCTGCATACCTAGTGTCACTGTTATATTAAGGTGTCAAGACAAAGATCAGAGCGACAATGAAAAACTACCTGTACAAATATACTTGGACCCAAGGAAAGATTGGCAGACTGCCATAGACGAACACACATTACGTTTCTATTTAAAAGAGAATACATGCAAACAGAATATTGTTCCTAAAACAGATTCAGAAAAACACATTACCACTCTGGCAGAGATACACATGGAAGATGGGCAACCATGGGTTCACGCTGGTATAAATGATTATCTTAAAACAATAAAAGCCACTTTAGCGCTTGAACATGAAAGGAGTTTCATTAATGAGAAATTGTTGCAAAAAATTATGGAGAGGGAAGAAATCCCGAAATTTAGGATTAAAAACCAATATGTTTCTGGGTTGGACAGTCCAGACTTTGAAAACCGAATTACAGGCAGATGCATGCTTAAAATTAGCATTGGGCAGAAAGCAATTTACCATAATGTATGGATAGTGAGTGGAGCACAAAATGAATTTTACATGGGCAATGACATCATGCACAGAATGTGTATGGTGTTAGATTTCCTTAATCAAAAAATATGGTCACGCCTAGGTGGGCCGGCGCCTGAATTTGAAGACAAAAGAAGGGCTTATCATTGTGCACAACTAGTTCCTTATGCAGTCGAATTACAGATGAGGAAAAATACTATTGTTCCTGCATTTACAAAACAGTTTGCAATAACACTGAAATGCAAAAATGGACAGCAGATGAAAGGCTCTGATGCATTTGTATGCCTGAATGAATCCATAAAACAGCAAGGCCTGGATTATGAATACATTCCATTGGTAGACATTGGTGAGGGATCTGTAAAAATCATGGTGAATAATAAAGGTTGTCAGGATATTCATTTAGAGGAAAACTCCCCATTAGGAATGGCCATACAAAAATCACATTATACGGCAGATTTAAATAACATGGTGATTGGGAATATTCCTGAAAAATATGTAGATGCCAAGGGCGAGTTGCCAGAACACCTGGACTCTCAGCCCAAAGGAATATTTAAAATTCATTCTGTGTATCCTTATGATTCAAATGAGACAGTGTGCTGCCATCAAGAGGATTGCATAATATTTAATTTAAATGAAAATGAAACAGGAAATCAGCCCATTGAAGTGGAAGCTGATATGCCAAAATATTTGAAAGTGGCAGCTCTACAAAAAGACACAGCCACACAGTTAGAGGAAAGCGCTGAGATTCCTTTACCAGAAGAGTTTCCAGAATTTTCCAGAATGGTAGAAGAGCAGATCTCCTTAGCGGATGCATGTAACAGCGATGAGGATCGACGCAATCTGAGGGAAATATTTATGGAGTTTAAGGATGTATTTGCAAAAGATGCTTATGATTGTGGTTTAACTGATTTACATGTGGCCACACTACCAGAAGGTTGTAGCAGAAATCCAGTGTTTGTACGCCAGTATAGACTACCGCTGGCATGTTTAGAATCATTGGCAGAGATTATTAAAAATTTGGAATCACGGGGAATAATTAGGCCCATTCATAGCACATCCAATACGCCTATTTTAGGTGTGTTAAAGCCAAATGGTCAATGGCGGCTGTGTGCAGACTTAAGAGAGTTAAATAAAAGAGCACCATTGATGAAAAGAGGCCTAACTCTCCCATGGTCAGATTTGCAAATAGACTATGTAGGTCCTTTAAAAAGGTCGAGCAGGGGACACCGCTATATTTTGAGTGTGGTATGTTTGATGTCAAAGTGGATTGAGTGCATTCCCGCACCAGATTGTAGTGCGCAAACAGCAGCCACATTGCTGGTGAACCATGTGTTCTCAAGGTTTGGGTTGCCACAAAGAATTGAGTCAGACAGAGGAAGTCATTTCACAAGTACTCTAATGAGTAAGGTATGGCAAATACTAGGTGTGAAAAGGAAACTACATATCGCATATCGGGCGGCGTCTTCAGGTACAGTTGAAAGAAGCAATAGGTCTGTTGTGGACATTTTAAAGAAATTTGTGGCAGAAGCAGGTTCCAGCTGGGATTTGCGTTTACCATTGGTTTTGATGGCAATCAGGTCGACTCCTGCCAAAGCAACAGGTGTTAGCCCCCATGAGGTATTAACAGGTAGGAAAATGGTGTTACCACAACACCTACTATACAGAACACATGAGCAAACTCTAGTGAGTGCATCCACAGTTCATGAATATATTGATGAACTGAGGAGGCATTTGCAACATGCATTTGCTTTTGTGCAGAGAAATCTGGAAAGAGCTGCTGACAGTGCTAAGTCATATTATGACAAAAAGACATCAGTAAAGGAATACAATGTAGGGGATCAGGTGTACAAGTTTCATTTTGGAAAAAGTAAACAGAAAAATTCTAAATTTCTGGCAGCCTGGCAGGGGCCATTCCGAATTATAGATAAAGTCTCTCCTGTAGTGTATAAAATTTTGAAAAATGAAGGTGAAACAGCAATAGAGCAGTTTGTCCATGTAAATCAAATCAAACCATGCCATCCCAGACATGAGATCAGGCAGCTTGAGCATGTGGAAACGGATAGAGTCCCTTGAGAAAATAAATGGGTGTGATCAGGAGGCAGTGACAAAGAAGTTAAAAAAAAAAAAAAAAGTTGATTGTTATGATGGCACATAAACACTGTAATATATGTGAAAATATATAATATAAATAAATAAATAAATAAATAAATAAATAAATAAATAAATGCACATATAACGGAAGCTCGTGGTTGGTGTGCAGAGAGAAAGTGTATTAAATATTGAATGCTGTTTTATATGTGTTTGTTTTCTTTTAACTTGTGTTTAATTTCAGAAAAAAGAAAAAAAAAACGAAGTATTTTTACCAAGCATGTTTTATTTTTGGCAAAAGGATGAAGTTAGTATTGTGCTATGTACTTAATCTGTTTATTTTCTATTTTGATTTAGACAATTAACATTATTTGATCGGAGGTTCCGGGATCAGAGGCCACGGGAGACGATGGAGTCCTGGAGTCCCCTGGATGAAGACCAAAAGATGCCTGCCTCCAGGTGGAGGTGAAGACAAAATAACCGGAATGCCAAAAGAGATGACTACTGTGGATTCAAGATTGCCAAGATGAAAGAGTACTCGAATGAACCGAATAACTTCGCTGGTCGGGATATACCAAAAGAGACAAAGCAAAAGTTCCGGCATATGAAGTTCCACGTATTTATTATTTTAATTATTTATTTTAACTTGTTATATTACTTATTTGTTTTAGTTAATTGTTTTATTTCATTGTTTTTAATTGACTTGGAAAATTTAAACTTAAAGTAATGCCACTTCCACTGAGAAGGCAAATGTGGAACATTTTATGAACTGATGGACTCAGATGAAATGTTAATTGCAAATTTTCATTGATGCACATGAATATTCATTTTGTTGGATTGCTATATTGTAAAAAAAAAAAAAAAATAGAACAAGTTGTTTTTAGGAATTGGCTTGGATTATAGCCAAGTTCTAAAAACAAAAGGAGGGTATATGTAAGGATATTTGGCATGTTACAGCACAGAGTACAGCACTACTGCACAAGTAGCATTACAGCACTACTGCACAAGTAGCATTACAGCACTACTGCACAAGTAGCATTTTTTTTTTGCAGCACCACCACAAGGGTGCGGTGCATTGCTATATGGGTTAGCAGATTAACAAGGAAAGACAGGCTATTCAGTCAAAAAACGATTTTAACATATAAGATGCAAAGCTATTTTTACAGTTAAAAGCACACGTGTTCATTTAAAAATGCACACTATTTTTCACCTGAAATGCCTATATTGCTAGAGACACATTTGAAAATTAACAGCTAACATATTAACCATTAACCTGACTAATAAAACCTTATTTTATTATAACTCACTAATAAAATGTGTTCTCTACTGCAGAATTAGGCATATTTTGAAAACCAGTTAAATGAGTGTGCAGATTTTTCCTCTCTTCTCTGCCTGATTATCCGTGTTGTTGTGCACAGTAACTGCAGGAGGAAGGAAGTCAGATTTGCAACAATTGCAAATGTATAAGCGAAGCTATTGTTTAAAAGTAGGAGGATGAGAGATGATGGATTTCATTGGAACACGTCATAAAGAGGGCTGAGAGGAAAGTTTTAGTGGGCAGTAGCAGGGAAAAAGACAGGCAGACATCTTTCTGCACTACTGGGGAGAAGACCTGGCTGTGGGGGTGTCCTGCTGCAGTCGAGACTGGGGAAAGCTGAAAGAATTACCTTTCCACTGGCAGAGGCAGTCCTATCTGAAAAAGCTGAGAATTCCAGGCAATGACTCCGGCTTGAGAAGGCAAGCGTTCCTTTTTGTTGGAGTTAAGCCAAGAGAGCCACATTCACAGAGAGAAGACTCTGAACAGATAAGGTAATTACCTAACTGGGGGAGCTGTGTGTGTGCACGAAAGTATGCAGTCAGTGTAGAAAAATGAAAGTCCCGTGCGTGTCTTAATCAAGTGCTAATGTTGCAATTTAAGTTCTGTTCTCCGCCACTATAATTGCAGTGTGTCATTGAAAATGCTTTGATTGTTCCCTTTTATTGCTGTAAAGAATGAGATCATGTCTAAATGCAAATTTTATAATACAGAAAATATTTGAAAACAGACGGGTGGTTTATTTTCTATTTACCATTACAATGCCAATGATGTGGGGAGATTTTTAAACAGTGCAATGGTCATTTTAAGACAGATGTGTGTATGTCAGAATCAGTATGAATAATTGTGAGTGACTGTAGTATAACTTGTTGGAGGTACATGAGCCAACGGGAAGAGAGACTCTCTGAACATAGCTCCCTACCGTATATAAGGTAGTGGAAATTACCACAAGACTACCACATATAGCTCTCTGTCGTAAATAAGTCAGTGAGTTTGCCCATGGTGGCGCACCAACACTATCACTGGAAATTGTGGTTTCCCTAGAATGCAGGTCTGAGGTCTCTCTAGTGATCACACGAAAAATCTAAGCGAAGATAAGGGATTCTGGACATTGGGGCCACAAATAAAACAAGGGAATTATGCTCACCAAAATACCACCAACCACGTATACCAAATATGCAGGTCTGGGTGCTGAAATAATGCATGTCCATTGTATTATTGTTGCACATGGCCAAATCTGAATACAAAGAGTGATTATTGCTAAGTTATTTCTCGGCGGTAATAAAATACCGTCAGGCCCCAAATCTCCACAAAATACCCTACAGCACACCTAAATGAACTAGTAGTAGTAATAATAATAATAATAATAATAATAATAATAATAATATAATAAAATGATATGGAGATGAGTGTAATCTAACATGTTTTCCGATAATACATTTCAACATGAGGTACATGAAACTACTTTAGCAGGAAACTAGTTGACAATCATCCATGGATAGATGTTTCATCATACTGGCCCACATTACAAGTTTGGTGGTAATTCAGTCTGCCAAATTACTGTTATACTGGAAAATACCATTACCGCCAGTCCACTTGGTTCTGTAGATTTATTGTGGGATTTCAAGTGGTGGTTGGGCAGTGTTAATCTCCATTTTCGGAATCCATTGGACTCCATGTCGATTTTGGCAGCTTTACCACCAGAGGTAATTTTGTCATTTTGCTGGAGGTAAAAACTCAACCTTGCCATCAAACATGTAGTACTGCAGTGCCGTGCTTGTAATGAGGGCCATAGCTTTGCTTCTGTTTTCCCTGCAGCTGGGAAATGATAAAGGACAACTGAGAATAAACTATTTATGGATGTATGTTGTCAATTTTAGAAGCTATCGATCCTTGAGGGCACCAGAAACACTTTGAAATCAAGTTGCTGAAATATGAACTGCTTTCAAATAGTGTCACTTTCACAAAGGGGTGGTGACAGCACACAGACAGCTGTGCTAGCTTTTGTGATCATGAGGCACTTCTCCATTTATTAATATCCTACTGAGAAAGCCTGGCTTTCACAATGTGACTTAAAACAGCAGTAAGTCTCATTAGCAAACGGGGACCTGCTGGCTTCTATAACAAGCCATTGAGCAACGTACAAAGAGGTTGCATGTCCTAGAACTATCACATACCTTAATTTGGGATCCAGCTGCTCAGGGCTGATGCAGACAGTCACATTAAGGAATGGATCAAGTGGGATATTGGTCTGTTTAAGAGTTGAGAGAAAAGATGGCACGTAGAAGAAAGCAGCCTCCTTCTTTTCCATGGCGTGGAAATTGTTCCCATAGTGCACTCCATTGCTTATACCAAGAAGCCCGGTTTACCAGCTATCACAATATAAAACTGTGGTGCATGGTTAGATCACTAAGGAACTCTTTATGAGTTTGATTGCCTGTTTAACAGTAGCAGTAGCAACAGGCAGATGTGCAAGTGTTGCTCGACAATGCAGTAAATGGTGCCTAATAATGAAAGTAAATAATTCAGAAAATTAACATTTTTCCTTCCACCTGAGACCTGAAGGTAAAAATGATAAAATGCTCCAGGCATTTTATTTTACATTAGGTGAACAGGTGAAATAGTGCACTTCTCCTCAGAACATTTTCTGTGGGATCACAAGTATAGCTTAGGGTTTGATCAAGTGCCACACTGATGAACAAAACAACCATGTTCCCAACATAAGACTCAACACATGTTAACATACAGATCCTGTGAACGTACCTGTGTCAAAAGAAATAGTGAGTTGGCATGCATGCCTCTATCCTTCCTGGGTATTCAGCTGTTTTTCCTCCCACTAGTCCTCTAACTAGTTTCTTGCATTATGTTCTTCAATGAAATGTTCCACTTTGCTCAGGATGCTCAGTACTACCTCTTGCATACATAACCTTGATCTCTTTTCTTAGAAATAAAGCACCATCACTTTTATTTTATTCAATTAAATGTTCACGTTGAATTCTTCACTTATTTAATTAAACATTAGCACCTCACCCCTGGTTCTCCCTTCGGCTCCCCACCCCAGTAATGTCACAGGACTTACCTTTCCCTGTGAGGCCTTCACTGTACCTACACATCCACTCTGCCCAACAGAGAACATCTCTCTCTCTCGCTCTGTCTCTCACTAGTCTAGTGCCCCCCGCTCATTAGGATTGACCCAAAATCCCTTCATCTTTCTTCCCCTCCCCCTGTACTCTGAGGCCACAATCAGCACCCTGAGACCATTTCTATACAATCTCATGCTTAGTTAGTAACTTGTACTGTAAGTACCAGCCGGAACTTAGAGGTGGGAGGGAAGAAGGTTGCTGCGTTGAATGGAAAGTCATCGGAGTGCTCCGTCAACATAAATGTAACCCAAGACTATTTTCCAGAAGTAAACTGATGCTAAGAAACTATGAACTGTGCTGCTTCTTTTATCTGTAAGGCAGATGGTTCAGTCTAAGGAGAATCATAGAGCAATAAAGACTGTTTCAAGTTCATGAAAGAGAGGTGCCATAAACATGCATAATTTTAGTTATGATTTCTGCCTCTTACTACCACAACAAAGGGGCACTTTGGGCCTTTGAGTACATTCCAAATAAAGACTTGTTTTTTTACAAAATGTGAAGGAAAACGGGAGATGCAGAATGCATCATTTTAAAATGGAACTTCATTTTTAAAAGTGCAAAGGTGCCTTAATATGTAAAAAATGTAATCCTGTTAACCCGAGAACAAGGACTATGTTACAGAAGATTTAAAATTATAACATGTCTGTGGTAGAATTTTGCCAAGTGTTCTGAATTGCACACCCATGCATCTCTTACTGTATGTCAGATGAAGAATGGGAATCATTCAAAAAGGAAAGGACTGTTTTATTTCTCCAACAAGTGTCAGATTGTGCAATGAGTATACTAATCTATTGGGCATAGATAATATCCTACACTACAACACATAGAAAAACATTAATTATGCTGTGTTTGTTTGAATAACATTGGTGTTTGATTCAGCCATATGCTGTGCTGACTTCGATTTGACATGGGTTTAACAGGTCTCCTAAGGGAGAAATTTAGAAAAATACTCTAACATTCCAGGAAATTAGAATATGCAGTCTTTGTAGAGATTAACATCTGCTGGCAAAAAATGTGTTCATTTTTATTTCCAGCATCAAACAATTGAACTTCTTTTGAAGCATCCATCATCATGAAATCGACATGTGTGTTCTAATGCATTGAGAAAAACCGGTTATCATATTTTTTATCAATCGCTCCCTGAACGCATTAGATAGTTCTGTTTACTTGGTTTGTGTTAAACAGTGGCCTTAGCCCATAGTTACAGTGCAGGGCATGATTCAAATATCACCCTTTGCACAGAAAAACTCATAAGTCTGTAGCCATATGACAGAGAAAAAACTGAAGTTTGTGCTACAGAGTTGTAGGGTATTTTGTGGAGATTTGGGGCCTGACGGTATTTTCTTACCGCCGAAAAATAACTTAGCAACAATCACTCCTTGTATTCAGATTGGGCCATGTACAACAATAATACAGTGGACATGCATTATTTCAGCACACAGACATGCGTATTTGGTTTGCGTGGTTGGTATGCGTGGTTGGTATGTGTGGTTGGTGGTATTTTGGTGAGCATAATTCCCTTGTTTTATTTGTGGCCCCAATATCCAGAACCCCTTATTTTTGTTTAGATTTTTCGTGTAATCACTAGAGAGACCTCAGGCTTGCATTTCAGGAACACCACATTTTCATTTTTAGTGTGCCACCATGGGCAATTTCTCTCTGTCTTATCTACGGCAGCGAGCTATCATGTGGTATTTTCACTATCTTATATACGGTAGTGAACTATGTCCCGGGCCTCCCTTTTTGCCGACTCATAGACCTCCGACAAACTACAACACACACAGTTAGTTATAATTGCTCATACTAAATTACATTGTGCACATGGCTGCAGCAAATTTGACGTTTAGCTACCTTGAAAATGACAATTGCACTGTCTAAACATCTCCCCACATCATCAGCACTGTATTGGTAAATATAAAACACACCACCCGTCTGCTTTCAAATATTTTTGTGTATTATAAAAGTTGCATTTAAACACGATCTCACTCTTTACAGAAATAAATAAAATAGCACAGTAACAACATTGTCTGTGATACACTGAAAAGAGAGTGGCGGAGACAAGAACTCAATTTGCAACATTAAACATGTGATTAAAGCACAGGAATCTCCTTTCCTACACTGACTGAATATTCTCGTACACACTCAGCCCCCACACTTCTGTAATTACCTTATCTGTTCAGCATGAGTTTTCTTCAGCTGTTCTCTTTCTGAATTTGGCTCCCTTGAAGATTAACCCCAGTGAAAACAAGCGTCTTTCATTCTCAAACCGGGGTTATTGCCTGGAATTATCAGCTTTTGCAGCAGGAATGCTTCCGCCAGGTAACAGGTCCTTCTCCCAGCTCTGCCAAATCCCGACTGTTCTCCCCCTCTCTTCAAGCTCCCCCAGCAAAGCTCTCATCACTGCCTCTAGCATGATACTTGTTATGACGCTGCTCCAATCAGAAATCAATCATGCCATCTCCTCCCTCACTACACAATGGCTAATTTCTACAGTAATTATTTGTAACCAACTGATTTCCTGTTCCTTCGAGCCCTTTTGCTTCCTGTAGTTATGTGGACAGAGCAGCAGAGAAAAAGAAAAAAATGAATGTGCGTTTAAAAGTTCACTTTCAGAGTAGGCCTAATTCTGCAGTGGAGACAGATTTTTATTAGTGGGTTATGTTAAATGCAGTTTTATTAGTCAGGTTATTTATTAATAATGTTAGTTATTAATTTTCAAATGTGTCTCTTGCACCATAGGCATTTCAGGTGAAAAATAGTGTGCATTTTTGAATGTGCACGTGTGCTTTTAACTGTAAAAATAGATTTGCATCTTATATGTTAAAATCGTTTTTGACTGAATAGCCTGTCTTTACTTATATGTCCACGTTAATCTGGCAACACATATAGCAATGCACCACACCCATGTGGTGGTGCTGCATCAAAAAAATTGCTACCTGTGCAGTAGTGCTGTACTCTGTGCTGTAACACGCCAAATATCCTTACATATACCCTCCTTTTGTTTTTAGAACTTGGCTACAATCCAAGCCAATTCCTAAAAACAACTTGTTCTTTTTTTTCTTTTAAAATGCATGTGTATTGGGATATCTTTCTCTTCCTGACGTAGCTAGTAAAATCAGTAACATTTTCATTTTTACTGATAGCACAATCAACCATCCACCCATGATTATCACCAGGACAGCCAAACCCACTATTGAGCGTTCCCCCCAGGTTCCCCAATTAAATCTTTCCACTTCTATTATCCCCAGATTACTAATTGTAATATTGTTTTTTCTCAAATTCATTTTTATAACATGCAGTAGTTTGTTTGTGCCTACACCTCTTTGCGCCAAATTTCTGATGTAAATGAATAAAAGTATGTAGTCAAGTTTCTTCAAGTATATTTTCTTAATTTATTTGATATATGTTCTGCCCATATGGATGACACGTGTTTCGGCGTTTCATTGGCGCCTTTTTCAAATCCGGCTGAATGCAAGCGTAACATGTAATAAAACAAAACACAAAATATAACATATGAAATAGCATTTTAGCATATTTTGTAACACATTTAGTAGTTAGAATAGTGACTTAGGCTGTGTAGTATATCCTTTTAGCATTCCCAAATTGCATGAACACCTAAAAGTGCAGCACCTTTTAGTTACCTCAAATGGTTAAAAATAAATCCATTACAGTGACTATGTTAGTTTTTTAAAATTGTATGGGATGGCATGGACCTAACAATGTTTGGCTATCAGAAAAGCATGTAAATTTGTTTTCTTACCCTTATTGAATGTAATGCGAATCTCCCTTTCCTTATTTCCGGGAATTAGTTTTTAGTTGAAGTGTATCACGGTAGTTCCAGGGTTAAATCCCACCTAGAACACATTTGGTTGTTCTATTATGCTAACATTAGCCTTTTAACCTTCTATCGGATTGATTCTTTATGCATGATTCCCTGGCATATATTTAGACACATTTTAAACTCTAGTAAGCATGACTAGTAACATCTTTCTCATTGCATTTATGTAAAAAGTGCTATTCATATTTGCAATCCTCCAATCGCATTACATATCCTTGGTCTCATGCATTCTGTTACTCTACCGGTCAATAGGAATTACTTTTTCAGTTACAATGACTGGTAACCGATTTGCTCCCCATTTGTGTTTACTAAAACACCCTTTCGCGTGAGTTTGAAATCCCAACCAAAATATATTTTGTTTATCCCACTCGGCATCAAGCGTGCTGAATTCTACATTGAGCATGCTTGTAGCGGTGGTCTTTCCACCCCTTAAAAGCGCTTACCTACAAAATTCTCTTGCTCATGCCTCAAGCATCGGGGGTCCTGTTTTGGTTCTGGCAAATATTTGTTCATAAAGAGTTACAGATTGCTAGTCCCTCTTTCCTTTTGTTCATTTTCAAAATTCGGCGGCCATACTTTGGGCTGAGTTTTAGTACGTAAGTCCTTTTTTCCTTTTTGATGTTTAAAATGATCTGTTGCATTTGTGTTTAGTGTAACATTGATTTGAATTTAAACTTCCGTATTTATCTTGCGCGGCTGATCTGTTACTTATTATTATGTCCAAATTTACAAAAATTAAAGTTAAAGGAGTAACTAATTTTTCACTATGTTTATTAGTATTTTTTTCTTCCTCCCCCCCGCAATCTCTTTATATTATGTATACCTAAGACAGTTTCCTGTTGGGAATGGTGCATTATGGTAACTTTAGTTTTCTTCATTGACCATTATTTTCTTACTATATTTTATTAGCATTCTTTTCACAATTTCAGAATGGTGCATTGTGGTACCTGTGGTTTGATGTAAATTTCGCCTCTGTCATATGTTTAACTTTCATATGATTAGCGGTTTCGCCCATATAGGATCTCCCCTTGTGTATATCTAAAACAAATGATTTAACAGTGCACATTCTTTTCACAATTTCAGAATAGTGCATTGTGGTACCTCTGGTTTGATGTTAATTTCGCCTCTCTCATCTGTTTAACTTTCATCTGATTAGCGGTTTCGCCCATATATAGGATCTCCCCATGTGTTTATCTGAAGCATATGTTTTAACATTGCAGTATTCAATAATATTTTTCTATGCAGCAAATTATAATTGAACAAAATAGAAAACAGGAAAAAAACATTTTTGTAATTAATGAAAACATTTGCAATATTCATAACAAGAGTCCTGTATATTATCATTTTTTTGGTTTTGTTTCTGCTATTTCTCTGCTACTTCTCCAGCATCACAAAAAGTGAATCATTTCATTGTCTGAATTTAATCCATGTTCCAATGTTTGAAAATGACAGATTAATCTGGCTTCTTCTTGCCTTAAGCAAAGTTCTTGATTTCCTCCTCGTTTGCCCATTTTGATTCTTTTCAGTCCAATAAATCTAATGTCTTTTTTATTTTGCATTTGGTGTTGGTTTTGCCAATGAACAGATAACGGGAGGTTTTTGTCTTGACTTCCTATGGCTGAAATATGTTCTCTAATTCTAGTTCTTAACTCCCGAATGGTGCTCCCAGTGTAGAGCAGATTACAGACACATATCACTGCGTAGACCACATGTTTGGATCTACAATTAATTTGTTCCCTAATCTTTGTTTTGACACCTTCTTGGTTCGTGAAAGTAACTGTTTCTTGTAGTGCATAGTGGCCCATCGAACAGAAGCCACATTTCCTGAAACCTGACTGTGGTTGTCGTAACCATGTTTGTGATCTTGTTTCTTCTTCCTCCTCTTCGGACATCATAGAAGGACTCAACATGTTTTTCAGAGTTCTGGCTTTCCTATAAATTATTGTTGGATAATCTTGTATGTGTTTCTCGATATGTGGGTCTAGTTTTAATAGATACCAGTTCTTTTTTAGGACTTTTTTAATTTCTTTGTTGTTTGCACAATATGCCGTAATAAAATAAATAGTATCATCTGGTTGTGTACATTTGCTGCTTTGAGATAATGTTGATTGTCTGGTCATGTTTTTGGCTTTCATTTTTGCAGTTTTAATTGATTTTTGTGAGTATCCTCTGGCCTTAAATCTGTCTGATAACAGTTGACATTCACTCTCAAAATCTGATAATTCTGTGCAATTACGTCGTGCTCTAATGAACTCTCCTTTTGGAATGTTGTAGATAACCGGTTTATGGTGGCAGCTAGTCGCATACAATGTTGAATTGACTTCCGTCTCTTTTCTGAATGTTTTTGTGTCTAATTGTCCTGTGGATACAAAGATGGTTAGATCCAACAAGTTAATTTTTCGGTTTTGCTGCTTTGCCCAATAAATTCTAGGCCAAATTCATTGTTATTTGCTTGGTTTAGTAAAGACTCCAGTTCTTCCGGTGTACCGTTCCAAATAATTAGTACATCATCGATGTACCTTAGCCATTTGATTATTTTGTTCTTGAACTCAGGTATTTGGTATATGTGTAGGTCTTCAAACATTCCCATTACAATGTTGGCAAGGGCTGGGGCATATTTAACGCCCATTGCGACTCCACGTATTTGTTGAAAAAACTGATTATTGAAAATGAAAACATTATTCTCTAAAGTTGTCATGAGCACTTCTTTAAGCATGCATGCAGAGTTGAAAAATGACGCAGATCTATTTTTGAACGTATAGTCCATTGCCTCCAGGGCCAATTCGTATTTAATAGATGTATATAGAGCCTTGACGTCCCATGTTGCTAATAAGTATGTATCTTGCCACTGAATTTCTTCTACAATTTTAATGGCATCTGTTGTGTCTTTCAGATATGCCTGTATTTTAGGTACTTCAGGTCTTATTATATTGTCAATATATTCCGCTATAGGTTCTGTCGCCCAACCCATGCCACTTACAATAGGCCTTCCTTCTGGGATTGTGTCATATTTCTTGTGAACTTTCGGAAGAAAGTATATGGTTGGAATTGTAGGTTTATTTACCCGTAGGTGTGTCTGCTCTTCATCAGTTATTAGTCCTTGCTGGTGCCAGGCATTAATAAGGCTTGTCAAATCTTGTGTTATTTTCGGTATTGGATTTCCTATTAATTTCTCATAACATTCTGGATTTTCCAAGTGGTTCATAGCCATCTTTATGTAATCCACTCTATTCATTATTATAATGTTGCCACCTTTGTCCGCTTCCTTGATAACCAATTGATGATTTGATTGTAATTTTCTTATGGCAAGAATTTCATTTGCTGTAAGATTTTTGAGATTAGTCTTGTTTTTTATTTGTGGTCTTTTTCTTAAGTAGTATAAATCTTGTGTGACGGCTCTGTAAAATGCGTCCACCATGTTATCTGGTGATAGCTGGGGTGTGAACCTGGATTTGGGTTTCAATTCTTTCATGGAAAAAGGAGTTGGCTGTATTTCTAACTCATGAATGGTTTGATGTATTGGATAGTCTCCTGGTTCTTGTAGGGATCGTAATAGGTGAATACCGCTTAGTTCTTCTATGGTTATATCACTTCTAGTTATGGTTTCAGATGTTTTTTTCCTTTTTTCAACTTGAGTCGCAAAACATTTTTTAAGTTTTAATTTCCGAACAAATTTGAAAATATCCACATGTATTTCTATGGGTTCAAACTCAGTTGTCGGGGCGAATGATAGGCCTTTATTCAATACATTAATTTCATCTTCAGTTAGTATTTGGTTCGATATGTTCATCACCAAGTTATTTATTTCTGTTGTTTTTTTTTGTGTTTTTTTTTTGTATGCGACTAGCTGCCACCATAAACCGGTTATCTACAACATTCCGAAAGGAGAGTTCATTAGAGCACGACGTAATTGCACAGAATTATCAGATTTTGAGAGTGAATGTCAACTGTTATCAGACAGATTTAAGGCCAGAGGATACTCACAAAAATCAATTAAAACTGCAAAAATGAAAGCCAAAAACATGACCAGACAATCAACATTATCTCAAAGCAGCAAAAGTACACAACCAGATGATACTATTCATTTTATTACGGCATATTGTGCAAACAACAAAGAAATTAAAAAAGTCCTAAAAAAGAACTGGTATCTATTAAAACTAGACCCACATATCGAGAAACACATACAAGATTATCCAACAATAATTTATAGGAAAGCCAGAACTCTGAAAAACATGTTGAGTCCTTCTATGATGTCCGAAGAGGAGGAAGAAGAAACAAGATCACAAACATGGTTACGACAACCACAGTCAGGTTTCAGGAAATGTGGCTTCTGTTCGATGGGCCACTATGCACTACAAGAAACAGTTACTTTCACGAACCAAGAAGGTGTCAACACAAAGATTAGGGAACAAATTAATTGTAGATCCAAACATGTGGTCTACGCAGTGATATGTGTCTGTAATCTGCTCTACATTGGGAGCACCATTCGGGAGTTAAGAACTAGAATTAGAGAACATATTTCAGCCATAGGAAGTCAAGACAAAAACCTCCCGTTATCTGTTCATTGGCAAAACCAAAACCAAATGCAAAATAAAAAAGACATTAGATTTATTGGACTGAAAAGAATCAAAATGGGCAAACGAGGAGGAAATCAAGAACTTTGCTTAAGGCAAGAAGAAGCCAGATTAATCTGTCATTTTCAAACATTGGAACATGGATTAAATTCAGACAATGAAATGATTCACTTTTTGTGATGCTGGAGAAGTAGCAGAGAAATAGCAGAAACAAAACCAAAAAAATGATAATATACAGGACTCTTGTTATGAATATTGCAAATGTTTTAATTAATTACAAAAATGTTTTTTTCCTGTTTTCTATTTTGTTCAATTATAATTTGCTGCATAGAAAAATATTATTGAATACTGCAATGTTAAAACATATGCTTCAGATATACACATGGGGAGATCCTATATATGGGCGAAACCGCTAATCAGATGAAAGTTAAACAGATGAGAGAGGCGAAATTAACATCAAACCACAGGTACCACAATGCACTATTCTGAAATTGTGAAAAGAATGTGCACTGTTAAATCATATGTTTTAGATATACACATGGGGAGATCCTATATGGGCGAAACCGCTAATCATATGAAAGTTAAACAGATGAGAGAGGCGAAATTTACATCAAACCACAGGTACCACAATGCACCATTCTGAAATTGTGAAAAGAATGCTAATAAAATATAGTGAGAAAATAATGGTCAATGAAGAAAACTAAAGTTACCATAATGCACCATTCCCAACAGGAAACTGTCTTAGGTATACATAATATAAAGAGATTGTGGGGGGGGAAGGAAGAAAAAAATACTAATAAACATAGTGAAAAATTAGTTCCTCCTTTCACTTTAATTTTTTTAATTTGGACATAATAATAAGTAACAGATCAGCCGCGCAAGATAAATACGGAAGTTTAAATTCAAATCAATGTTACACTAAACACAAATGCAACAGATCATTTTAAACATCAAAAAGGAAAAAAGGACTTACGTACTAAAACTCAGCCCAAAGTATGGCCGCCGAATTTTGAAAATGAACAAAAGGAAAGAGGGACTAGCAATCTGTAACTCTTCATGAACAAGGATTTGTCAGAACCAAAACAGGACCCCCGATGCTTGAGGCATGAGCAAGAGAATTTTGTAGGTAAGCGCTTTTAAGGGGTGGAAAGACCACCGCTACAAGCATGCTCAATGTAGAATTCAGCACGCTTGATGCCGAGTGGCATAAACAAAATATATTTTGGTTGGGATTTCAAACTCACGCGAAAGGGTGTTTTGGTAAACACAAATGGGGAGCAAATCGGTTACCAGTCATTGTAACGGAAAAAGTAATTCCTAGTGACCGCTAGAGTAACAGAATGCATGAGACCAAGGATATGTAATGCGATTGGAGGATTGCAAATATGAATAGCACTTTTTACATAAATGCAATGAGAAAGATGTTACTAGTCATGCTTACTAGAGTTTAAAATGTGTCTAAATATATGCCAGGGAATCATGCATAAAGAATCAATCCGATAGAAGGTTAAAAGGCTAATGTTAGCATAATAGAACAACCAAATTTGTCCTAGGTGGGATTTAACCCTGGAACTACCGTGATACACTTCAACTAAAAACTAATTCCCGGAAATAAGGAAAGGGAGATTCGCATTACATTCAATAAGGGTAAGAAAACAAATTTACATGCTTTTCTGATAGCCAAAAATTGTTAGGTCCATGCCATCCCATACTTACTTCTTTTTCGGATTGCACAAATTTAATTTTAAAAAACTAACATAGTCACTGTAATGGATTTATTTTTAACCATTTGAGGTAACTAAAAGGTGCTGCACTTTTAGGTGTTCATGCAATTTGAGAATGCTAAAAGGATATACTACACAGCCTAAATCACTATTCTAACTACTAAATGTGTTACAAAATATGTTAAAATGCTATTTCATATGTTATATTTTGTGTTTTGTTTTATTACATGTTACGCTTGCATTCAGCCCGGATTTGAAAAAGGCGCCAATGAAACGCCGAAACACGTGTCATCCATATGGGCAGAACATATATCAAATAAATTAAGAAAATATACTTGAAGAAACTTGACTACGTACTTTTATTCATTTACATCAGAAATTTTGCGCAAAGAGGTGTAGGCACAAACAAACTACTGCTTACTTTACAAACGGAGCTGAGGGACTCTATGTCTCCGTGTTGACCTAGATCCTTGCGACACAAGAATAAAATAATAAAATAAGAAAACTATTGCCAACCTTAATAGCACTAACATACGGGTCGCGAGAGTACACCTTATGAGATCCCCACTCAAGAAGTTCCTCACTCAGTACATTTTTATAACATGTCTTTCTTTGTGATTCAATAAATATTCCACATCCGGATCTATTGGAAAAGTATCCCTTTGGAATAAATCGATATTTTCCACTTGGCTTTCCCAAACATCATTTGTTACATGAAACAATGTTAACCCCCCAATTGACACAATTGTATCCTTTGGAACCTGTAAATAAAAAACATTATATTTCACCTGTTTAACTACGTATGTTCCATGGTTTAAATGTACTACTGTCATGTTCTTTAAACAGGTGCTGACCAACCATTTACCTCTGACCATCTTAGCCTGTGCCATTTCTTCACTCCCCATATTGCTAATAATCACTTCACATCCCTCTGATATACTTGGGTCAGATTTCAAACCACAAATAGCATCTGTGGCATCAGGAACAAACGGTTTACCTGGACACATATAATTTTGTTCTTTAAATTTTACACATGTTTCCAGGTTTGGTATTAAATTAACTTCAGGTTCTCATGACTGAAATGCCACCACTTCTGGAGTCTTAATCTTAATAAATGTGTCCTCTTGCCAAAATCCCACTTGTGTACCCACTTCGTTTGGTAAATAAGTTCATGGGCTACATATAGGATGCATAGCAAAAATCCGATCTCTAGTCTTTCCAAGTCCACATATAACGGCATTGCATTACCCATTTCGAATGCAATTTTTACCTGTATTATATCAATTTCCCTCCTGGTCAATCTTTCTATCATTTGACGAATAATATCCTGCAAAATAAAATACAAGGGGATATGTCCTTGAATCAATTGTGAAACTGCCGTTTGAACTTCTCTCATATAATTCGTTAATAGTCTATCAACAGGACTCATTATGTTCAATATTTCATTTAAAGTTCTGTCATGCTTAAGTATTATTTTAGTCGCCCGTTGCATTACATCCGCTTGTTCATTTAGAATGATTGCAGTTTCATTTATGAATCTTACTTGTTCATCCAGTCCCCCTCTAATTCCATCTAATGTTTTTTGTATTATTTCTAGGTCAATACTCAGTTGTTGCGCTTTAGTACTCAGTGTTCTTACCGAAATAGAATTGGCTGTTGATATTGTGGTACCTATTATGGCTCCAACTATAGACATTACCAATGATATCGCGAGCATCACCGCACCTCTCTTTCCTCTCTTCTTCTTAATGTCTGCTGAATTCACGAATGTTTTTTCCAATTGCATTAATATATCTCTTATTGACTGCTTAGTGTCGTCTTTTCTTATTTACAGCCACTCTTTAGTCTGTTCAATCTTAATTCCGGTATTGTTCAAGTGTTTTTCAATCAAAATCTCAGGATTCAATGGTATGTATATATTTTGGAAAATCATCCTTCTATCACTCATGATGAATCCTGGTGCCTCTTCCACCGCGATACCAGATGCTGGTCCAGGTTCAATGACAACCTGTGCTTTTGAATTCTTGAAGATCCCTCCAAATATCATCATCATTAACCATATCATCCGTATCATCTTCAATGCTGATCGCTTTGCAGCCTTGGTCTTCACCCCTCTTTGGG
Organism: Ambystoma mexicanum; assembly: GCF_040938575.1. Classification (NCBI taxonomy): domain Eukaryota; kingdom Metazoa; phylum Chordata; class Amphibia; order Caudata; family Ambystomatidae; genus Ambystoma; species Ambystoma mexicanum. Next base: position 698,976,376 of record NC_090930.1, read on the forward strand.
GCTTTCCTGGAATCCGTCCACGTGGGCTCCAGGACTCCATCGTCTCCCGTGGGCTCTGATCCCGGAACCTCCAATCAAATAATGTGAATTTTCTAAATCAAATAGAAATAAACAAATTAAGTACATAGCACAATACTAACTTCACCCTTTTGCCAAAAATAAAACATGCTTGGTAAAAATATTTCGTTTTTTTTTTTTTTCTGAAATTAAACACAAGTTAAAAAGAAAAAAAGCACATATAAAACAGCATTCAATATTTAATACATTTTCTCTCTGCACACCAACCATGAGCTTCCATTATATTATTTATTTATTTATTTATTATATATTTTTACATATATTACAGCATTTATGTGCCATTATAACAATCAACGTTTCAACTTCTTTGTCACTGCCTCTTGATTGTAACCATTATTTTCTCTTTTTGTGTTCAAGGGACTTTATCTGTTTCTACATGCTCAAGCTGCCTGATCTCATGTCTGGGATGGCATGGTTTGATTTGATTTACATGGACAAACTGCTCTATTGCCGTTTCACCTTCATTTTTCAAAATTTTATAAACTACAGGAGAGACATTATCTATAATTCGAAATGGCCCCTGCCAGGCTGCTAGAAATTTAGAATTTTTCTGTTTACTTTTTCCAAAATGAAACTTGTACACCTGATCCCCTACACTGTATTCCTTTACTGATGTCTTTTTGTCATAATACGACTTTGCACTGTCAGCAGCTCTTTCCAGATTTCTCTGCACAAAAGCAAATGCATGTTGCAAATGCCTCCTCAGTTCATCAATATATTCATGAACTGTGGATGCACTCACAAGTGTCTGCTCATGTGTTCTGTATAGTAGGTGTTGTGGTAACACCATTTTCCTAACTGTCAAGACCTCATGGGGGCTAACACCTGTTGCTTTGGCAGGAGTTGATCTGATTGCCATCAAAACCAACGGTAAACGTAAATCCTAGCTGGAACCTGCTTCTGCCACAAATTTCTTTAAAATATCCACAACAGACCTATTGCTTCTTTCAACTGTACCTGAAGACGCTGCCCGATATGCGATATGTAGTTTCCTTTTCACACCTAGTATTTGCCATACCTTACTCATTAGAGTACTTGTGAAATGACTTCCTCTGTCTGACTCAATTCTTTGTGGCAACCCAAACCTTGAGAACACATGGTTCACCAGCAATGTGGCTGCTGTTTGCGCACTACAATCTGCTGCAGGAATGCATTCAATCCACTTCGACATCAAACATACCACACTCAAAATATGATGGCTTCCCCTACTCGACCTTTTTAAAGGACCTACATTGTCTATTTGCAAATCTGACCATGAGTTAGGCCTCTTTTCATCAATGGTGCTCTATGCATTGGTGAAGCAGGTTTAAATTGGGCGCATACTAGACATCCTCTAGTATATAATTCCACATCTTGGGACATATGTGGCCGGTAAGCATAATCTTTTAGTATTTCTAATGTTTTTTGTGAACCTCTATGGCCTGCAGTTATGGCATCATGTGCATGGTGTAGCATTAGCCCTCTGAAAGAAAGGGGTACTACCCACTGTATTTGTCCTGTGGTCTGCCTTTATCATTTTCCTCCTTATCCTCTCCTGGTGTTTTTAAATGCCCACAAATTTTTCTCCAGTATATTGTTAACTTATTCTCTGACACCAATTTGTCTATGGCTTGTATCATTTTTCCATGCTTAAGTGGCTTTTTGTTGTATGTAATCATGCCTCTTGCTTTCCAACCAGGCAAATACTCCACAAAGCTATTCCGTGCATAGTCAGAATCAGTCACCAGGACAATTTCACTGAACTTTTTATCAACTGCAGTAGCAATTGCTTTATAAATGGCTGCCAATTCCGCCACCTGACTGCTCCTATCTCCAATCCTCATCCCTATACTGACATTTCCTATTCCTGCCACTAATTGTTTATTACTGTCATTTTCAATGTGAAAAGCACAACCATCCACATATACAGTTGGCAAATCCTTGCATGTTTTTTCATCAAAAGCTTTGTGTGGTGATTGTTCAAATTCCTGCAAACTAGTTTCCACTTCCATTTCATTTGGTATTTGTTCAGCTGCACAGTCATGTAAATCAGCTAACCCTTGAGCAATTGGGTTCTTTTTATTTTGTCCATATCTCACTTCTACGGGAAAACCTTGTAATGCCAGCGTCCATGAAGTGATTCTGGATTGCGCTAGATTACCTGATCTAATTCTTTTACTCTCTAAAAATTGCAAAGGTTGATGATTTGTTTCAATAATCACCTTTTCTCCCTGAACAATGGGGCGGAAATGTTGTAGCGCCCACACAGTGGTTAATAGGGCCTTTTCACATTCATTAAATTTAATTTCAACTTGGGAAAATGCCTTACTTGCATATGCAATGGTTTTGTGATTCAAATCGTGTTTTTGTGATAACACTGCTGACATACAATGTTCAGAAAAACCTATTTCTATAAAGAAATCCCTGTCCTTTATGGGGTATGCTAAACATGGTGCCTTTACAAGACATTCCTTTAATTTAGCCACTGCATCAGACTGCTCTTTTTCCCATTTCCAGGGAGTATTCAGTTTAAGCAGTTTAGTCAATGGTTGAGTGATTTCTGCATAATTTTCAATGAACTTTCTGTTATAGCCTGTCATCCCTAATAAACTTTTTACTGCTTTCACATTTTTAGGATCTTTTAATCTTTGTATGGCCTCTATTTTCTTCTTTTGTGGATTTAGCTCATGTTCAGTCACTTCATGCCCTAGAAAGTTCACTTTTTTCTTGCACCATTGTGCTTTTTGCAAAGATACTTTGGCGCCTGCTTTCTGCAATTGGCCAAGTACATGTCTTATTTCATCAAAATGGCTTTTCAGGCTTTCATTTTTTATCAGGACATCGTCCACATAAACTATTGTTCCTCTTTCCACTGCATCCGGCATGGCCTTTCTCAAAAATATGCCAAATTCACTCCCACTATTGCTGTACCCGAACAGAGCTCTAAGCCAGGCATATTGAGTCCTGTCAAATGTAAAGGAAAATAAATGTTGTATCTCCTCTGCCAATGGCACGCACCAATATCCAGAGGTGAGATCTAATGTGGTAAATACATTTGAACCATGTACCTGAGCTATGCCCTGATCAATGAATGGCAGTGGCCATCTAGATACTGGTACTCTTTTATTTAACTCTCTCAAGTCTGCACACAGCCGCCATTGACCATTTGGCTTTAACACACCTAAAATATGTGTATTGGATGTGCTATGAATGGGCCTGATGATTCCCCGCGATTCCAAATTTTTAATAATCTCTGCCAATGATTCTAAACATGCCAGCGGTAGTCTATACTGGCGTACAAACATTGGATTTCTGCTACACCCTTCTGGTAGTGTGGCCACATGTAAATCAGTTAAACCACAATCATAAGCATCTTTTGCAAATACATCCTTAAACTTCATAAATGTCTCCCTCAGATTGTCCCTATCTTCATTGCTTTCACACGCATTCGCTAAGGAGATCTGCTCTTCTACCATTTTGGAAAATTCTGGAAAATCTTCTGGGAAGGGAATCTCGGCGCTTTCCTCTAACTGTGTGGCTGTGTCTTTTTGTAAAGCTGCCACTTTTAAATATTTTGGCATATCAGCTTCCACTTCAATGGGCTGATTTTCTGTTTCATTTTCATTTAAATTAAATATTATGCAATCCTCTTGATGGCAGCACACTGTCTCATTTGAATCATAAGGATACACAGAATGAATTTTAAATATTCCTTTGGGCTGAGAGTCCAGGTGTTCTGGCAACTCACCCTTGGCATCTACATACTTTTCAGGAATATTTCCAATCACCATGTTATTTAAATCTGCCGTTTAATGTGATTTTTGTATGGCCATTCCTAATGGGGAGTTTTCCTCTAAATGAATATCTTGACAACCTTTATTATTTACCATAATTTTTACAGATCTTTCACCAATATCTACCAATGGAATGTATTCATAATCCAGGCCTTGCTGTTTTATGGATTCATTCAGGCATACAAATGCATCAGAGCCTTTCATCTGCTGTCCATTTTTGCATTTCAGTGTTATTGCAAACTGTTTTGTAAATGCAGCAATAATAGTATCTTTCCTCATTTGTAATTCGATTGCATAAGGAACCAGTTGTGCACAATGATAAGCCCTTCTTTTGTCTTCAAATTCAGGTGCCGGACCTCCTAGGCGTGACCATATTTTTTGATTAAGGAAATCTAACACCATACACATTCTGTGCATGATGTCATTGCCCATGTAAAATTCATTTTGTGCTCCACTCACAATCCATACATTATGGTAAATTGTTTTCTGCCCAATACTAATTTTAAGCATGCATCTGCCTGCAATTCGGTTTTCAAAGTCTGGACTGTCCAACCCAGAAACATATTGGTTTTTAATCCTAAATCTCGGGATTTCTTCCCTCTCCATTATTTTTTGTAACAATTTCTCATTAATGAAACTCCTTTCATGTTCAAGCGCTAAAGTAGCTTTTATTGTTTTAAAATAGTCATTTATACCAACATGAACCCATGGTTGCTCATCTTCCATGTGTATTTCTGCCAGAGTGGTAATGTGTTTTTCTGAATCTGTTTTAGGAGCAATATTCTGTTTGCATGTTTTCTCTTTTAAATAAAAACGTAATGTGTGCTCATCTATGGCAGTCTGCCAATTTTTCCTTGGGTCCAAGTATATTTGTACAGGTAGTTTTTCATTGTCGCTCTGCATTTTGTCTTGACACATTAATATAACAGTGACACTAGGTAGGCAGCTATTCTGGAGATATACCTCCACAGCATCAAATGTTTTGGCAACGGTGTGACATTCATTTATATTGCTGTTTTGTGATTTTAGTTTCTTAGGCCTCAATGGTTTTTTGGTTAAGGACCACAGCACTCCATTCACCCCATCTATTAGAGGAGACAATCTTTTCAGGCAATCTGTCCCCATCAGAAATGGAATTTCACAAATAGATGTAATCAATACCTCTTGTTTCATTCTGTGCTTTCCTATTTTTATGTCCACCTCAGTTACACCTATGATGGGCACCTCCTCCCCATTAAAGTTATGCACTGGGCCTTGATTTTCCTTCACTGTGATCTGACTCTGTGGGGGTCTCCCTTCATTGATCCTCTTTATCAGCTCCTTGGACATAATTGTGGCCTGTGCGCCAGTGTCAATCATAGCAAAGGTGTGGCATTTTTCTTCTACAGTGATGGGTGCATAATATCTGTCCACAACTTCCTCCAATACACATAAGAAATGTGAATTCTTACTGATTTCAGGGCTCACCTTTCTCAGGTCTTTTTCACTTTTGGCTAAACACATTGGTAAATGGAAAGACATTTTTCCCTCCTTTTTACCCATTTCTGCGCGAGAGACTTTATTCATTTCTCCATGATCAGAGGTTTTTTGGAGTGTGGCCACTGTTCGCCCATCCATCTGGGTAACATCAGAGAACACAATACAACCTTCCAACTAAACATGTGTAACAACATCATTCAGCAATTTGTCATTTTTTAATTCTGTGCATTTGTGATCATTTAGTGTGATACCAGCCCTTTCAGCCTCTTCAAAAATATGTGGCTCAAAGAATTCTTCAGGTGATTGACCTGTACCCTCCTTTTGAGTATTTCCTTTTTCTGTCTGTGTTTGGTCATTGTTTTGCTTGCCCAGGGAAGGAGCTATAGTATCCCCACTTACTCCCTGTTCACTGGTATTCCCCATGCATGAGTCATTTTTCTTAAATCTATCCCTTTGTTCTTTTGGAATTCCTAATGTTTCTTTTTCATTTGTACAAATCTTTACTGTTTAATTTAGCTCTAGGTTAAACCGTACCTCTTTTTTAGAAGTATTTGCACTTTCTGTCACAAGTTCATTTACTGGCACTTTCACATTTAATCCATTAGGCATCTCAGAGTCGTTATGCAAAATTATATCAGAGCAATCTGTCATTTTGGCACTGCAGTTATCATGAGTACTTAGTCACTTTTCGGAAGCCCCCCGGTCATTGCTATGGCCATCAGCCCCCTCTTTGGAAGGTTGTTTTTGCGCTGTACAGAGCTTTCCTATTTGCTCAGCTAACATTTTCACTTGGGCCTCAAGGCACTGGAACCTTTCCGTCTCTCTAGGATCCTCTTTCTGTGGTCTAGGTCGATATTGGTTGTTTTCCCCCTGATTGGATCTATTCTGATACCTCTCAGGTGATTGATGTGGGTTGGGATGGTTTCTGAACTCTTGATTCATTTGTGGAGGGGAGCGGGTTGCACCCATCCTTTGATTATAGTCCCCTGGTGGGGAATCATTGTACTGACGTGGATTGTAGTTCACGTTTTGCCTCATGTCCTGTCTCTCAGATTGTGGGTACTGGCCCCTAGGTTGATTTCCATTATCAGTAAATCGATCCACATATCGGGGCCTATCCTGATTACCATATATCATGGTGTTGGGATCAAATCTGCTCTGTGTCCCCAATGACTGGTAGGGACCATCATTTCTTTGATCTTGATTTTGTCTCTGGTTATTGTTCATACCTGCCATATCAGGCCGATATCCTACCCGGGGTCTGTCCCCTAAATACCTAGGGCTGATGTAGCTCTCTCTATTACTAGGATCATGTGATTGGAACATTGGTACAGGAAATGGCGATCTTTGTTGATTACCCCTTTGTTCAGGTGTCACATTATTTTTACCTTGGCTTTGATCAGACTCAAGGGACATTTTGGCTGACCTGATTTCCATTACTGTGGTTGAGGGTTCTTTAGATTTAGGTCTAGTATCTTTCATTTTATCACTTTCTCTACCCTGACAATAGAGTACCTCATATAGTTTTGTGCTTTGATGTACAATCCATTCAAGGGACTTGTCACGGTCAAATTCACGGACCAATTGGGATATGATGTCTTTCTGTAGCCAATAGAAGTATGCGAGAAAATGCTCTTTTTAAGTCTTGTAAAAATTGGCGAGGGGATGTATTAGGTCCAGCAGTAATTGTGTAAGCGACTTTCTTTGCCTCCTGCAATGACTGAAAAGGAGAAAAATGACGCCTAATTTCTTTTTCAAACTCCAACCAGGTCATATTCTGCTGTTCATTTAATCCCCTTATGATGCTGGCCGTCGGGGCATCTAAAGTTAAATGAAAATATTGTCTGTACTGTTCCTTAGGTATCTGGAGTGCTTTAAAAATGTCATGCACCGCTTCTAAGTGATCCTCAATGCAGCATTCACCTCCCTTTTTAAATGGTTTGATCAGGGCTTTAATGGATTTCATTATTTTTATGGGGCTACTTGTTGCAATGCATGGAATTGCACTATTTTGTGATTCAATCCTGTTTTCAGGTGTATGAGATTGGTGGCTGCCCCCAATGGGAGTATCAAATCCCCCAAGGGCGCTGCAACCAAGTTCAGTCACCGGCCCAGTCACTGGAGCACTAGCTCTTTGGGCAGAGATAGAATTCACCTCCACTCCATTGAATGTGGTACCCTGCCACCTCTCCTGGGACCTGGGAATGCACATTTGCTGTTCTAAGTCCTTACACTTTTTAAGGAGTCTGTTTGCTTCATTTTGCAAATAGTTGTTTTCATCACTCATCTTATTAATCACCTCCTGCATGTCGCACATGTGCATTTGGCATTCATTGAACTCTTTATTTCTCTTGTCTCTTTCTTGAATCATTTTAATCATTTCTTGTTCTGCACTCTGGAGATCACATTCTTTTTCACAATGTTCTTTTTGTAAAATCTGCATTTCTGAAACAACCTCATCTTTATCCTGTCGAATGTGGTCCACTAAGGCTTTTAAGTGTACCAATTCTTGCTCACTATCCTCAAATTGTTTCTTGCTTTTGGATAACTGAGCATCAAAGTCTCTGCATTTTAATTGCATGTCTTTTTGGCATACATCCAATTCTGCTCTCAACATTTCCTGATTTTTACTTGCCCCATCTAATTCAGTCTTTAACCTGTTAATTAGCTGAGTATCATTCTCCTGCATTCTCAGGGACATATTCAAAATAAACCATATTTTGCCGCATAGCTGTATTAAACAGTCTTTCTCTGCACTTTTATCGGCTGCATTCAATAATCTTGTAGGGCAGACCTGAATTATGCTTCCTTCTGCAAAATTATTGTCTAGTTTTTCTTTCTGCACCTCACCCTGAATGCGTTCACGCCATTCTAACGTGCTATTCGACGACCAAGTCCCATGTGCAAACAACTTTGCCTCTAAATATTGCACTAGGTCTGAGAATGTGGTTTCCCTTTGTGACATTCTGAAATTCGTTTTTAGTGGCACACTGCTATTATAAAATGGGTTCCCTTTAATGTGCAAATGGCAGTGTGAGACACGCTTGCCACGCCCAGTAGGTACTCTATGATCACTTTCCCGGCCTGCAACGCACCATAAATATGTAGGGTATTTTGTGGAGATTTGGGGCCTGACGATATTTTCTTACCGCCGAAAAATAACTTAGCAACAATCACTCCTTGTATTCAGATTGGGCCATGTACAACAATAATACAGTGGACATGCATTATTTCAGCACACAGACATGCGTATTTGGTATGCGTGGTTGGTATGCGTGGTTGGTATGTGTGGTTGGTGGTATTTTGGTGAGCATAATTCCCTTGTTTTATTTGTGGCCCCAATATCCAGAACCCCTAATTTTTGTTTAGATTTTTCGTGTAATCACTAGAGAGACCTCAGGCTTGCATTTCAGGAACACCACATTTTCATTTTTAGTGTGCCACCATGGGCAATTTCACTCTGTCTTATCTACGGCAGCGAGCTATCATGTGGTATTTTCACTATCTTATATACGGTAGTGAACTATCTCCCGGGCCTCCCTTTTTGCCGACTCATAGACCTCCGACAAACTACAACACACACAGTTAGTTATAATTGCTCATACTAAATTACATTGTGCACACGGCTGCAGCAAATTTGACGTTTAGCTACCTTGAAAATGACAACTGCACTGTCTAAACATCTCCCCACATCATCAGCACTGTATTGGTAAATATAAAACACACCACCCGTCTGCTTTCAAATATTTTTGTGTATTATAAAAGTTGCATTTAAACACGATCTCACTCTTTACAGAAATAAATAAAATAGCACAGTAACAGCATTGTCTGTGATACACTGAAAAGAGAGTGGCGGAGACAAGAACTCAATTTGCAACATTAAACATGTGATTAAAGCACAGGAATCTCCTTTCCTACACTGACTGAATATTCTCGTACACACTCAGCCCCCACACTTCTGTAATTACCTTATCTGTTCTGCATGAGTTTTCTTCAGCGGTTCTCTTTCTGAATTTGGCTCCCTTGAAGATTAACCCCAGTGAAAACAAGCGTCTTTCGTTCTCAAACCGGGGTTATTGCCTGGAATTATCAGCTTTTGCAGCAGGAATGCTTCAGCCAGGAAACAGGTCCTTCTCCCAGCTCTGCCAAATCCCGACTGTTCTCCCCCTCTCTTCAAGCTCCCCCAGCAAAACTCTCATCACTGCCTCTAGCATGATACTTGCTATGATACTGCTCCAATCAGAAATCAATCATGCCATCTCCTCCCTCACTACACAATGGCTAATTTCTACAGTAATTAATTTGTAACCAACTGATTTCCTGTTCCTTCGAGCCCTTTTGCTTCCTGTAGTTATGTGGACAGAGCAGCAGAGAAAAAGAAAAAAATGAATGTGCGTTTAAAAGTTCACTTTCAGAGTCGGCCTAATTCTGCAGTGGAGACACATTTTTATTAGTGGGTTATGTTAAATGCAGTTTTATTAGTCAGGTTATTTATTAATAATGTTAGTTATTAATTTTCAAATGTGTCTCTTGCATTTCAGGTGAAAAATAGTGTGCATTTTTGAATGTGCACGTGTGCTTTTAACTGTAAAAATAGATTTGCATCTTATATGTTAAAATCGTTATTTGACTGAATAGCCTGTCTTTACTTATATGTCCATGTTAATCTTGCAACACATATAGCAATGCACCATACCCATGTGGTGGTGCTGCATCAAAAAAATTGCTACCTGTGCAGTAGTGCCGTACTCTGTGCTGTAACACGCCAAATATCCTTACAGAGTCTACTCTTTGCTTTGCACTCACTTTGCATTGACTATGAACAGAATAAAGAGAGAATTATAGCTATATTGAATAAGCACAGATTCCAGTAGTGCTTCATTGTGTTTGCGTGTTGATCCTTTAAGTTATATTAGAAAAATGATTTAGCATGTAAAGTACTGACACTAGGAAGAGCTGCAGGAACGAACACCATCTGTTCTCGTGGATGGATTAGACAGAGAGACCAACATAAGGGCTGCATAAGGGGACGTTGCCGCTCCAGGGGATGATTCCTGACCACAAGAGAACCCTTAGAAGGGGACATGATGATGACTGATATCCCCTGGGAGCACTTGAGGGGTTCCCCTGGCTCCATGCTTCTAAAGACTAATCAAAAGTGAGTTTGAGATTTGCCCAAAAGAAATTATATATGCTCTCTATAACTATTTTCCCACTAAGTCCCCACAGAAAGGGGGTGGTTTGGGAAGGTGTTAACAACGTCAATTGATTTGAATGGGAAATAAACCCAGTGCCAGCCAGAACATTCACATCCCCACTACACCCTCCATCTCCACTTTAACAAAGAGCCTCAAAACATACCCTTTCCCCCTCACATAACCAGACCCTCTTATCCTTAAAATATTGTGTAACTTCTGTTTGAACGCCCACCTTTTCAACCTTTGAACCATGTAAAATGCTTACCTCTGAGTAGGGTCAGTGCCAACCAACAACTCAAATAAAATAAATTCAACAGTGAATCTCATTGCATGTACAATTAAGTGAGATGTAAATGCAATCCAACTTAAAATACCTTTCTGAGTTGTGTGAGCAATGATAAAGATAGTACACGTGTGCATTCAACAGCACCCTTTAATATCATAATCTCATTCAATTTTACCCAAATTGTTTTTACAGAAATAGTTGCCAGTGTGCTGTGATATGATGACATCCATAGGAGAGCCTAAAGGAGATATGTTTCATAATGTGTATTCTTTGAAGGAAATAGCTATTTTATAAGGATGGAAAGGAGAGTGTGCTTATTTGAGTTATTTCTGCTCCCTACAAATTATGCATATGTAAATCCCATGTACCCCTCACTCTTAAATGTGCACAGTGGTACTATGTTAGTGAAGTGAGAGGGAAAGAACACCTACCTATACCTGGGTAATGCAATTATAAAGCCATTATTCCAAGTTCCTAAACCGAAACCTCTAGACTTTTAATGCAAGTTACTGAAAACCTAGTATAAACTGCACACACATTAGCAGCCCACAGCACCAGATCTACAACCGAAATGTGATATTCACAACAATTTTATGATTCTATAAATTGTCAGTACTATTGGAGAATGCAACATTCTTTGATTCATTTGGTAATGTGACTTTGTGTAATTTGGAGAGATTTGTTTTAAGTGACAGATTTTGAGATATTGATCCACAAGCGGTAGACATACAACTAGAATGTCTAGTGGTATTCAAAACTTTTGGTATATATAGAATTGATTATGAAAATGAATGCCTGTTTGTGATAAATAGTGAGATTCATTCAGGCAGGTTATTTGTTTGTTTTCTGTAGACACATTGTTATTGCACAACATTCTGGTGACTTGGCCACCTATAATTCCACTATTTCAATACATTTGAGTTTTGAGCAAACCACCTGTTTCTTGCCCAGTTATGTGGGGTGGGACTGTATATTACAGGTCATGAGATTTGGGTGCTCATTTAATGAGCTACTCATACATTAACATATTAATCACAATACATCTTACAGCTCATCCTGCTTTGTGTCTGATCACAAGGTGTTGAACAAATGCAGTTTCCTTTTTATAAAGTGAAAGCCATATTTACATCACTATCCATTTTAATTTAAAACATGTAATATTTATATGCACATGGACCAATTTAATGGATTTTCAAATATTTCCATTTCCAGAGGGATACCATATTTAAAGAAACCCAAGTCAAAAACTAGGTTAAAGATTTGCCAGTCTGGTGGTAGCTTTCTCCATGTTACCATTACTGTTGGGAAACACTATCGCCCCCTGCTTCTCAATTTGTCAAAGAAAAGAGATTTCCTTTGTCTGTCTCATCCCGGAAGCATTGTGGATGCTGTACCACCTCCAATGGCATGCTGGAAAATGTAGTCTGATGGCAGGTGTGGATCCTTCCAGCCTGCCATGCAATGCACATCCTCTTTGAAAAGATTATATCAATGAACTTACAAGCAAACTTCAGGACATAGAGACAGTGTTACAGTAAGCTTCAGGTTAGTCAGCAGGCTTAAGGTCCCTGCTTACAGAGGTGAATCGTGTTTTGGCACGGTAGCAGTATATAGCAGAGAGGGTAGTTATTGCCAAAGGGCAGAGGCTGCAAGATAACATCTCTTTGTTTATTGTAACTCCAACCACTTCAATATGACTAGCCAGTGTGACAAAACACATTGAAAAGAATGTGTTATCACCTATTGATGCCTCTGAAGCAGTAAATCACAAATGCTTACATCAGGGATAGTTGGGCATTCTTTATAAAAGTAAGAGACTTAGTACCACAATATGTACTTAACTAGGAGAAATATTTAAATGGAGGACTCTAAGAGTCATTAGTAGAAAAGAAACCTGATTGCCTAATACAATGTGCTTCCAAAAATCATCTGTTTGTAAAAATGCTTAATAATGTAAAAACTGTCCAAAATAGATGAATCTAAAATCATGCAAACACACTCTACACAGACATGAATGTGATAATGTTTTAATTTTATCAGCATTAAGGCAAAATCGACCAGCACAATCAACACAATATTTTTCACCTCTCACACCCACAACCTCATGCATAAAAAGAATAAATCTGAACTTCAAAAATAGACTATTCCAACTCCAATTGATATTAGGGAATTTCATGAGTTACTAGTAAGTTACCTGAATCTGCAATCCTCGTAGCCATAGCAAGGTACTGTTTATTGCATGGAGGTAATTCCCTCATTGGAACGCAGTTCTATGCTTTTTTTTTTTTTTTTACCAACACTGAATTCCTAATGAATGTTTCGGGAGAAACCACCAATGCTTCCAGGAAATCATCATTTTTGCTCTTAAATACACTTAATACTTTTGCACCTTCTTTATCCAAATATAAGGATGAATTAGGGGGATCTATGAACCATCTTAACAGGCTTTAAGCGACAATAACCACAACTCTCATCAAATTATGCTAGTAGGGACAGAAATATGCAGGGCAGGAACACGCCTCCTTAATACACCCACCTAGTTCCACATTCTCAAGTTCAGGAATTAAGTTAGGCACAACTTCATCCTTATAATCATTAATCATTGGAAGCAATGACATTTATAATTCTAATTTTAATTGGTTATTTATAGCGCACTTAATACCCAGAGATTTCTAAGCATTGGGTATGGGCATCTAACCTGTGTTGCTCCACGTCATCTTGTTTCCAAGGCCAGTGCGTTGCCCCTGAGCTATCCTCCTGACACCATTATAAGGGAGGGTCACCTGAAAAAGTGGCTATGTTTTATTTTAAATATTTGCACCTAAACTGCAAACATAATAACTACGTGTCTCGGGTAGAAATGGTCAGCATGAGAAGATGCACTCTTATAAATTGAGAAACACAGATATGTCAGTTGCTGCACAATTTCAAGTTTAGTGGTGTGAATTTCTCCAAGAACATCTTTTATATTTATGGATTGTTCACATTTAATGACTTTGGATTTGGCAATTATAATTGACAGGCTATTGTTAATAGCAAACAGTTTGAATTCTCAATGCATGCTGATATAGGTAGAATCTGTCAGGAACATATAATCGGCGTATGTGAGTCAACATAAATGTAGGTGGCTTAGACACAGGGGAAATACATATGCTTCTTCCAATGTATTACCAAGGTCTGAAAATTTGGACATGCCCCTTGCATGTTTCAATTTTGTAAGATAAACTCCCTCTTCTGTCACAACAGATTTGAACAGTAGTATTATAATCGAACACTATCATAACAATTAGTAAGCCTTCCTATGGCACAGCTGGCAACTGAGGGCTAGATCAGCTGTCAGTTTCAAATTCTCCTGATAAATCAACAAAGGCAGCATAAACCGGGATTGGTGGCTCCCTCCCTCAGTGTGTGAGCATGTAGACAACTCATCACAATCCCAATCAATTAAGTGCCTATATTGTTGTGGAAGCCTGCTTGACATTTCTTTAATCTTTCATACTTAATAGACCACATCTCAAGCTCAATCAAGACCAAGTTAATAAACAGTTTACTAGCAAGATCCAACAATGCAATAGGTCGATAGTTCCTTGGATCAAGCCTATCACCCTTTTTTAAATATGTGCACAATTTAAGATAGGCACCAAGAGGAAGAATGCACGTGGAGGGTAAGTATCTGTCTCAATAAAATGGCCAGGATGGCACCCCAAAGTCTAGGGAATATTTATAGTATGTTATCTGAAAGACCATCAAGACTACAGGCCCTAGATTTAATTTCCAAGTTCTTAATGTCTTCAATGTTAAGTCAGGGACCCACAGAGCAGGGAACAAGCACTGGTCGACAGAGAACAGTTTTCACTATGAGGGGTATAGCTCTTAAAAATACGTAATCCATGTGGATTCAGTAATTATGTTCCATTGACACAACTTTTGATTCACAACTCCTATATTTAGGAGTTCCCACAAATTGACCGCTTGGTACTGAGACAAGAGTTTGCAGCATGCATTCACTGTCTTTTTGTCAAATTAGTTATTTTTGAAATTTTAACCTGTTCTTCTAATTCTGATTGCGCTTCCTTTGTGCAATCACCATACCCAAATGATGGGAAGCCCCCTGCACAACACCTCTTAGATTGTGCCTTAATTCACGTTTTTTCATTTGGACCTCAAAATCAAAAGTGAGGTTTGAATTATGGATTATTTCCATAATCAATATTAGATGGAGGAATACACGTTGGCCAATCTGTAAACAAAAGTTAAATATCGTAGAAGGTGAAAACCACTCATGCCCCAGTGAAACAAATACTGGATGACCCCGTAACCTGTGCCGGTAACAGTCCCTTCCTATAATACAGGCAAAATAAATGCCAGTAATAAAGGCAATCGCTAGGCAGCAAAAATTCCACCTAAATGCAGGTGGTAATTGTGAGCAAATGCCACCAGGTGTGGAAAATGAGACCACAGGCGCATCCAAAGCAGCATGGAGAAGCTGAAAAAGGCCACACATTCAACAGACACACTTCCAAACACCACCATGCTGCCACTGACATGCAGTTGCTCCAACATTGCAGTGCAGGGGCTGGAGGATAAACAGCTAGCCCAAGAGGCAACAGTTAGGAGATTGAGGAATGATAAAATAACGTGTGTGTCGACCTACACTCTGATAAGTAACAATCTCAGGAAAACCATCTTACAAAAATTGGCACATTATCAGGACTCCAGATTTTGAACCAGACCACCATGGTTTGACTTCAAAAGACAACCTAATCTCTGAGACAAACTGGTACACACTTATCCTTCTAACGTTCACAGAACTTCCAAACAAAATAGTCTATGGACCTTGCCACCCGTAGATCAAAACAGTCGAGAGTTGAAATTCAAAACGTTTACCAATTGCAATACACAGTGGGCTATATGCAGCATCAAATGCCCCTGCAACCTTCTATACATAGGTAAAATGAAACGACAGATCAAACAAAGAATCTGCAAGCATAGGTCTTGCATTAAAAATAAAGTGGAGAACAAACATATGGTAGCCCACTATACCAGAAAACAACATCCGCCGTCTGAAATGTTCTTGTTTGTTATTCAAACAATACATCAACCACCTAGAGGTGACGATAGAGAACTTGCCCTGAAGAAATGCGAGCAAAAACTGATTTATTTTTGTCTCAATACAGTAAAAAATGGTCTTAACTCATCAGTCGAATGGGGCCTGTTCATGTAATAAAAAGAGATTTCCAAACTACAAGTTATAATATCACATCTGTATGGTGACCAATTGATCACATGGTCGTCATACATCCAACATTTCACAGGGGTTTCTCTTGGTTGTGAACATGAGAGAACACAACTCTGAAAACACAAGCCCTCGCTGGCATGAACAAATCAAACTAAACACTTGATGAGCAACGAACGTGCGAAAACACTAGATCAAAATTGCCGTATGTTTCATTGTTTTTGAAAGTGGTATGTTCCCTAGACAGTCCCTGTCTGTTACATTCTAGTAACTTTTTTGGGTAAATTCTCGGGGATGAAATGTTCAGAGCGAGCAATCTTTTCATGTTCACATCTTTTTGACATGAAACTAGCCCCTTTATACACTTCCAATATGGCGACTGAAAAGTGACACGACAGCCACTACCAAGACATCGGAGGTCTTAGACTGATCACGCGTCCTCTTATATC
The DNA here is from genome assembly GCF_040938575.1 of Ambystoma mexicanum. Lineage (NCBI taxonomy): Eukaryota > Metazoa > Chordata > Amphibia > Caudata > Ambystomatidae > Ambystoma > Ambystoma mexicanum. Next base: position 698,992,875 of record NC_090930.1, read on the forward strand.
ATCATGTGACACGTAACAGCGAAATGAAGGAAATTCAGTAGATGAAAGGTTCTTGCGTGGCCATAGATGCCATGGATCAGTTGACTCCTGCATTAGTAAGTACTTGCTGTATTTACTCTGGAAGAATAAGGGACTTTTTCTCTCTTTCGACCGGCACAGATATATTAGTATATTTTTTTCTGGTTTGTGCAGATCCTGTTGTGCATTACGCTGCGTACACCAAGGATAAAGAACGTGGCAGCAAACAACACATAATTGGAAATAACGTTTGCGCGCCATTCAAGGTTGTTGAAAAACATCTCAAAATCGAATATAGATGACCTAATACATCTGAAGCCACAATTAACAAGAAATCAAGTATGTACAAGCAATAAGCTTTTTGCGGTTTCTTTGCATACAATGTGACCTTAACTCACAAAGAATCAACACATGATACATGAAGTGTGAGTAACACACGACGGCAATCTGCGCTCCTTTTTATTTTATTCTGCAGGGAGCTGCGCCACGCGGTTACTTTTAAGAATGTTGCTGAGAACTCGATCTGAATAAAGATAAATTAATCTTTTCAAGTAATAGATAGATTAGTGAAGCTTTTTTATCTCCCTTCTTCTAACGACAATAATAATAACTCAACTATGCTATGCATTGCCATGACAATACTGACTGGCATGTACCTAACATCGTAGGTAAAAAAGAATACTTTGAATTGATTTCATGAAATGAAAACACTTTGAATGCTTACAAGGATATTCATTCCGACTCGACTTGCTCAAAACTTTAAGGTTAGTGCCCATCACTGTCATTGCGTTGAAATGGCTTTATTACCAACAAAATTATTTTCAAAACATGTTTTCTTCAGAAAGCTTTTGCTAAAAAAATGTATGTCTTTTTTCTTTACAGGGGGCTTGAATAATCATTATATATGAAAGAAAGGATATGGTTATTTGTTACAACATCATAAACCAGCATTATTGTCCTGAGGATGGCTACACCAGCACAGAAAGACACTAGAGATAGTGCCTTATCACATGCAGTATCCCGAAACATATGTCAACCATCTGAGAAGCTAAAAGCTATTTTAGCCTATATGACAGAGTCTTTATTCAACATATCTCTGCTTCTACCCAATCCGTGATGATGCAACCTATTCACGTACTAACCCCACCTACTTTTTTTTAAATTATTTTTTCCTTTTTAATTATACTGTATCTACAATTTAGCAACTCTAAGATTTTTTTAGCATATTGTCTGTAATAATATTTTAATCAAATGTGTATTTTCTATAGTTTTATGGTTTTGATATAGTCATTTTGAATCCCCAATATCTGGGATTCATCGTTTTTGCAAGCTTTGGATGGTGTACTAACCTTTAAGAAGTCGTATTTTGAAAATGGGGTAACCGCCTTTAAAGTTTGTTGTATATACATTACTTCCCCTATAAAGGCTGTCCCTCAATAACAAAAAAATGGGCCACCCACTTTCATTCACTGCAAGGGGGTGGGCATGGTTGCCTAGGGGCATACAAAGTATGTGTACCGTAGTGCCAAGAGCATTCGAGGATGTGCAGATACAAGACAACAGCACAACCATTCACCAAGGCCACACTAAGCAGTAGCACACATCAACATCATCGACAAGTCAGTAAATCTGAAGAATGGCATATTGGGCGTTAGCATGGCCTGCCAAGCCCCAGACACCCATTGTGCATGCTGATGGATGGGGGTAAGGTACATAGCCATGTCCCACAAACGGGAATAAAACACATAGGGTGAACACTGTGTCAATGACTGCATCACACTGCCACACATGACATATTGCCCTGATGAACTGCAACAGAGGGACTCCAAAGCAGCAATGGACATGGCATGTGACCAGTACACCATGCACAACAAGCCATAAAGTGATGTACACCGACACCACCCACATGTAAGCTAGACCACCCCATTGATCATGGGAGCAATTGACAGGCCCAATCCCATGGGTGCTACGATTGTTGGGAGTGTGCAAAAGGTGCCTTGCCTGCTCCACCTCCAACTTTAGTAGTACACTCCACATGCAAAGACCAAAATGTGAATTGGCGTAGTGGGCTGACACATGTCATGCCATCACCGACTGACAATTGTGAAACAGAGGTAATGATGAACCCGTCCAAAGTACCCAATGACATACTCCGATGTATGTCTATCCCCCATGTAGGTGACTCTGGGTATCCGCAGCTTCTGTGGTTGATGACTCCTCTGAGGAATACTCAGATGCCACAGAAGTTGGGATAGAACTGGGCCCACATCAGGATCAGGGTGGCAACTGAGCATACCTTCAGCCTGTGGAAGGCACTCTTCAGATGCTTACACCGGACTGGGTGTGTGCTCATGTACAGGTCAGATAAGGTGGCAAAGATAGTGCTTGCATGTGCCACTTTGCACAACATATGCATCTGACACAACATACCCCTGCCCCCAGATGGGGACATGCCACCCCATGAAGAGGATGACACTATGCCTGCGGGTGGCACACATGTACATACTGAGCATGCAGAGGCCAGGCATGGGTGACTTGCTCACCAGGAACTCATAAAGAACTTCATCTGACGTGGACAACCAGTATCACTATGTATGCACTTTTAGTAGTAATTGCACATGATAAACACATGCACCCAATGACTAATTTCCACTCATTGCTGCAAGTGAAAAGCATTTATCAAAATAAGTGCAACTTTTACTGTACCTGAAATGAATACCTGATGCTCCTCAAACTCTGAACTCAGCACACACTCCCCGAACAAACCCACCCAGGCCCACATCCCCAAACACCCACTGCAGCACACCCTCCCCAAACGCCAACCCAGCTCAGAGAACTTAGGATTTCTTAGCAAGGGTTCTGTGCCTGGAGTCCTCTGGTCCTGTGAAATGTTAGTGGCTTGCTGCTGGGTCTGGATGCCTGAAGGAACTGGTAGATTCAGGTTGATTCCGTTTTTATTCAGGGCCACTGCAGGCCTTCCAGTTTTGGTGGCGATTCTGTTTTGGGCACTGGTATTACAGGCACTGCATTGTTGTGCCGTTTTTAATGACATATTTTTGCCATAAGCGCTATTTACAGATTTTTTTGCCAGTAATGCCGGCATGTTATTTTTCCCATCCGTTAATACGGGCATGCCGGTATTGCCGCTTCTGGCTGGAGGTTGTGCATGCACCCACTGACTTATAGTACGCCAGTGATTGTAGAACATACCCCACTGGAAACGGTAATAACGGGATGCCGGTGTTAGCGGATGGGAAATTGGCCCCGTTTTAGGGGAAGATTCTGAAAGAGGCCCAGTGTCCTGCCACCTGTTGTATGGCCAAAGGAACACCAAACACTGCATACATAGTCACTATGACTCTGTATTAGTTGCATGTCATCCATGTGAGCAGCACCAGAGGAAGGGGGACTGCATTTTAAAAATATAAAATTAAACAACCCAAAAAGTTAATGTCAAAATCATTGTTAAGAAATATATGGTTCTATGATATATTGATATAATAAACGATGTTCAAATAATCTTACAAATCAGCAGAAAAAAATAACTCCAGTTGAAGTTAGTTTATTTTTACAATGCAAATACATATATACATATATACAGATTATAGTGTGGTGGTCACTGCAATATAGTTAAGGTGTGTACCTAGTTCCATAGGAAATCCACAAATTTAATTGGTAATAACCTTTGACTTGCAGGACAGATTTGGCTGATCATTTGCAAACTAAACCTGGTCCCCTCATGCTTATTCCCATTCATTTCCTACAGAGAAAAAACTTGGATACAAAGGATTTACTTGATATGTGGGAGGGATCTAGGGTTTTTACATCCAGTGGTTTTTAGAATATTTGACGGGGCAGAGGTTGTCCCCTTATCCCAAATTATAGCTATATCTCCAATGGTGGTTTGCAGAAGATAGGCTTTTTAGAAATGAAAAATCAGCCATTTTTCCCCAAAATTCTATTGCTAATAACTTTTGACTTGCTGAATTGATTTGGATGACATTTTCAAAAGCAAATGTCTGTCAAGGACCCCCTGCCCAAACAAGACATTTTGTGATCAATATGTTAAAACATGAAAAAGGTATTGAAGAAAACAAAATTCTGCCGTTTTCGTCCCATTCGTGTTCCCATAGTAAGAAGGTCTAGTGTTCCCTACCGATATAAATACCAAAGGTGGTCAGCAATGATCCACAAATGTCCAAATCAGTAGAAAGTCTGCTGTCTAGAAAATAACCTTACCTGACCATACCAAAACTCAGAATACACTAAAGCTTCTGTCCTGCTTTGGAGATATTTTAATATCTTATTTTCAAATAGTCTCTAGCCACCTTGTGTACAAGGGCTTGTAATTCTTTGTTAAGTTCTGTGACTCTTTCCTTATCTTGTGGGATTATTTTCCCAGGGTTCGTTTATGATGTTTTCTTGATACTTACCACCACATGGTTTGGTCATTTACAATCTTGTGTGATATCTTCTCTTGGCTGCCGTATCCCTTCAGGATTATTAGTATGATTCCTTCTTAGCTTAGAACTATCTTGGTCATCTGTTTGTTTATCCACTTCTCTTGTTCGTGTGTCAGAGTCTTTTGTTTCCACTATTCTCCAATGTATCCCTCTTGAGGGTTGTGTTCTTCTCCCCTCTTCCCACGGTAGTTTTACCCACTGATTAATGTTCTCCTTCTAAGATTAAATATAACATTTCCTCTTATATTGTTACAGATCAGATGTGTCTAATTGCGTGTTTTGGGTTTCTAGAATTTCAATGGAACTAGTTTCTCCAATCTGATAACAATTTCCTTTTGGCCTCATGGTCTCGTGTTCTCACCTGTGTTCACTCTGAACTGTCTTTCCTGCTTGCCTTCTCATTCTCTGTTGTCTTCTCCTTTGGCGTCTCCTTGCCAGTTTCTTGCTTCCCCTACAGTCCAGCATCTCCCCTGGTAGCCGGTCCCATTGCGGATATCACTCCACGCTAGGTGTCGGCATAGTTGTTTGGGATGCTTTGGGATGCTTGCCCACCACAAACTACTCGTGGTCATGCCATCAACTGGTTTCAGGTTATTTTACCCTCAGTTTCACGCCTCTTCATTACGTTGTTTCCCCAGTGTCTGATACTCTAGCTCAGAATCCTTCTGAATTCTGCGGGCTCTGCAGCTCTCATTGGCTCTGCCTCCCACTTGCGTTAAACATCCAGGGTGCCTTTGCTGATGCTGTGTGATTCTCTCTCTCCAGTCTCAATTTATCATCCTCCTTAAATGTCCAGTGAAGTCGAAGTTTGCCCTTAAACAGAGAGCTTCTTTTTTCTGATACTCATGGTGCATGTTAACTTTGTCTTCAGACAAGTCTTGGGTTTAATTGCTGTTAAGCATCTCCGACAGTCCCGTCTTGCCATGATGATGAATGGGCTAGCGAGTTCCTTAGAGGAACGGGAGTCCTTTTCCCCTAAGGGGCATCTCTCCCAGTGAGGTCCCACTTGCCTAGACCTCTAGGGAGGGTATGGCAGAGCTGACTCACCTCCACTGCCTCAAAGGTGAAATCTCCCACTTGGGGTGAAGGGATGAATTCCATCGATTCGTCACAGTAGATTTGGACCCAATAAGAAAATCTTTTGCCACAAAGTACTTAAAAACGAGTTGCCCCTTGCTCATTAAAACCTTTATATCGGTCTTGGTGCTTTGCAGCAGAGAGTCTGAGAGAGGCTAATAACTTTTGACTTTCTGGAAGGATTTGGATAACATTTTTTATACAAATTGTTTGTCAAGGTTCCCCTCATTTTGAGAACAATTCATAAAAAAAAATGAATAACACATGTTTAGACTAGTCTCATTCATTTTCACATAGAGAAAAATAGCAGTTTTTGTACAGCTGTTGCACAAAAACCTCTGGGAAGATTTGGACCAAACTTTGGAATGAACTCCCACACAACCTTAGAACATCAATCATGTTCTCAAATGAGATAGATATTTGTGTTCATGTAGTCACTTAAGAGCGGAACACTGATTGTTTTGAACAACAGCGTTTAGATGGCCTGACCAAAGGTGCTATATAATACCACTACCAATAGTGGGTGGGTTGGGGAGCCAGTTGCAGGTAGAGATGTTTTGGTTTATCAGAGGAAGACAGCCCAAATCTCAAGAGATTACAGATTAGAGATGCAAAAAAGGGTACAATTGTTGAGTGCCTGTAAGGATGTGGAAGACTTTTTAATTCTGATCAATTGTGCTCGTTATCATAGAATTCCAGCTATTGTAAATGATTAGTGTGAAATTATCAATGGAATAAGGGGCTAGAAAAAAAAAAAAAGGTTTAACCTCTGCAGTACCTACATCTACTGGACAGGGGACAATAGATGTTTCTTAGCAAATAAATTATGTGACGTGGACAGTGGACATTTCTACTGGGCCCAAAGGAAAGATATTGGTGCAAAACGTACAGAGGCAACAGTAGAAGGCCATTGCTAGTGAGACCTTGTGAAACTATACAACATGTTCAGCCGTGACCACTGGTCATGGCATAAGGTCAGGGCTTGTGGGTCCAAAAGAAAACATTTGGTACAACATGTAGAGTGGGCACAGGCAGAGGCCATGCCCAGTGGGCCTTCAAGACCCTTGAAATTCAGTGAAAACCCATTTGTTATGAGAGAGTTAAGGTGATCAGATTTAGCGCAACAAAACCCCTAAAATTAAGCACTCACATTTCAATCAAGTCCAGCTCAGAGAAGAAAATGTGTCACACAAACCAAGCTGTGATAGGGGGTAATATCCAGGAGAGGGCCAAGGAGGAAAAATGCAATTGATGGGGATAGAGAGACCATGGAAAGAGGAGAGGGCACTTGGTTAGTGCCTGTGAGGACATAGAAGAGATTGTTATTTTCAAGCATTATCTGGGGAATATGTTATGTTAAGTTAAAGGTTCATATATCACACACTGTCACCACCAGAGTGGCTCCTTGTTGCTCTGGCAGATCTGCAAAGCAATGGGGAGCAGGGGGTCAAGTTAGTAGGACTGAGCAGGAGAAATGAGCAAGAGAGCTGTAATATGCTGTTGGCAGCTTCAGCTCGGTTGACACCATTCCCCGGGCGTAGGTGAGTTTTTCGGTTGGTAGACGCTATGTGCTGTTGGGCGAGGCTAGGTGTGGTTTGTTTTGTTATTTGGTGTAGTGAAGAGCATGTGGGTTGTTGTACTTTAGAGGTATGGTTGTGTTTAGTTCAGAGTTTGAGTGGTGTATGCAGAAGGATGAGTTTTTTTTTGTCGTGGGGAATAAAACAACTAGAACTGGAACAGAGGTGTGGTAAAGAAATACTTAGAGCTGAACCAGAGTGCTAGAGGGGACAACAACTAGAAGAAAACAGTAATTGGGGAGACAATAAGAAATGGGATAAAGCACCTAACGGAAGCACATCTAGATTTGTAACATAGGAGCAGTATGGAAGCCCTTAGAACAATCACACAGTGCAGGAGAGGGAAAACACCAATGTGTGAGGTGCTGCTTTAGGTAGAGAATGACTAGATTTGAGATATAGCAGTGAGTAAAAACACCTAGACTTGAGACATCTGTCAAGTGGGAGAAAACATCTATATTTGCACTACAACAATAAGTAAAAAGCATCTAGATTTGAAACAGCTGGCAAGTGACAAAACGCCAAAATGTGAGATAAAGAAGTGTGTAAAAAAAAAAAAAAAAACTAGATTTGAGACACCTGCCAAGGTAGAAAAATTGCTAAACTTGAGATACAGAAGTGAGTAAAACACACATAGATTTGCGACGCAATATCGGGAGAATCCTGCGGGCATGGGTAGTTCGATGCCTCTGTATGTGCAGTTTTTTACCATTATCGAAGGAATATCAGGGGAATCCTGCAGGAATGGGTGAAGAGTGGAAAAAAAGTTATTTCACACCTGCAGTGATCACCTCTCCTAGGCATGGGGTACTGGGTCTCTGTGCCGAAGGTCCTGGCTAGTGGGCTCCAAAGAAACCTATAGATGCAACATGGCCAATGCTCATGTCCAAGGGCCATGGCTAGAGGGGGCTGCAAGGAAACCTGTTTGTGCAACCTCTACAGTTTCCATGGCAGTAGTTGGAGGATTGTTAAGGTGGACTTGCTGAAAATGTGATTGTCGAATTTCAGGAGTTTTGTTGCTTTAAATCTGATCACCTTAACTCTCTCTTATCCAAGGTTTTATTCACCAAAATAAATATATATATATATATATATTTATATATAGTACATGACCTGCAGTAGTGGCCCTTTATTTATGGTTAAGTTGCTCAACGCATAGAAAGAACACTTTTTGTGAGGCTTGTAACTTGCCCCCCCCCCCCAGACAAATACTTGTGAAACATTGCAGAAAAAAAGTATATGGACCTGTTTGATTGATTCAGCGAAGTTTGAGGTTTCATCCAAGGGGGTCAAGTTATAGGGTGGGATCCAACAATGTGTGGGTTTTCCCATAGATGCAATGGAATTTTGGTTTGCTCATGCCTACAGCCAAACCCGCTTGATGGATTTTCACCAGACTTGCACCAGGAGCAGGGGCTTGGTCCCGAAAGGGTGCTTCTGTGAATTTGGTGTAAATCAGCCCAGTAGATTTTTTTAAAACCTCCAAAAAGTAGATTAGTAAAATTAGTGATCTCTGGATTCGCCCATGGACTCACTTCCCTGTTCAGTCTGCAGACAGGCCTCTGAATGGTCCAGGGGCTGTGGTGAGGTCTGCAGACAGCTGATTGGATGGTGAAAAGCGTGATGTACGTCATATTTTCTGAAATGCCCTCCATGTTGTATCTGCGGACAGTCACAGCTGACCGCGGACATCACACTGGGGAAAAAGTCTATAAAACACATTGGGGGTTGTTTGGTGATGGAAAGATAGTGTAAGAAGGGTGGAGAGTGGAAAAAAAGATGATAGGGACCCTCGGATGTGGAAACAAGGCACAATCACCACACACAAATGGATACGCCAGACACAAGGGTCTGTTCCAAAAATCTAGGGTTTATTGCCATAAAAAATTAGTCCCAGTTGGCCAAATGGTCCCACTTCCCGCGACATGTGTCTAACAGGCCTCGGGGGATGCAAGAGAGTGAGAGACGTACATCAGTTACATTTATACAAAAAGAGCACCTTCCAATCAGCAAAGACACAGTATGACACATTCGATGCCGCCCCCAATTAATTTCTCTTTGAATTAGAGGCGATGATTGACCATTGTGACAAATATGACACCTGAGACCACCATATCTAGTAACAGGTTGCAATCTCCAATTTTACAGACACCATTCTTTATTTGCGGGAACACAGCGTTTCTGTTTTCATGGGCAAGCTGCGCATAGGAGACTGGCACATACCAGGCCTCACTATCTCTTAGTTTTGATTCTCGCTCTAGCGGTCAGCCCGCTCTCCGGGGCCTCAATGTGCTCAGAAAGGGGGGGCATAAAGAAGAACATAATTCAACTCTTTAAATGCTAGTTTCATACATTGATATTCTTTCAGGAGACTCGCTGGCATTTGTGTACTGATTAAAATGCCTTGCTCCCTGCCTTCAAGGATATGTGAGGGAGGGAATCGGGCATTTCTGTCTGGCTTTCCAGTGTAATGTTTCAACATGTTTCCTAGCCTTGGGTCATTGAAGCGAAATAATTTCTACAGCAAAGCAGTTTTACATGAGGCAAAGTGGCAACGTTAGAGAGAGCAGAGAGAAAACAAAATGGCGATTCTGGTCATCTTAAAATGGCCTCACTCTAGTTGAACTAATAGCTGCATAATAACTAATGAGTATATATTCCTAACACTGTAAATGAGGCGATTGGCCTTTGGCCAACCAATTAATCATGCATTTCCTTCCGCCCAAGGGGTGTTTAGTATTTCTGGACTGACAAACCCTCCTCTTGGCCGTATGCCAAATGCCTCATCCATACGTTGCATCCTCCTCTGACCAAGTATTTGGATCAGATTCAGAATCTGATTCAAATTCTGACTCGTATACACTTGTTGTCTCCTCCTTATTATTATCAATGTCGATTGCCATGAATTCTTTAATGGTTTTAGATTAATCACTGTTGTGAGTGCTTGATTTAGTAATGTTTTTTCGTTCCATCATTTGTACACATTCTTCACTAATTTCAGTACATACTATAGGGAGACAATGTATGTAACAACAACATGTCACGAGTATTCCTAGGATTGTTACTAGAATTGCAAATAGCTTCCATCCCCAGGATCGTAACACTTCCCAAAACCAGGAGCTTACGTTCAATTCCCAGGGATGGAGATCTGAATTTAATACATGCAATTTTCTTATCACCTTAAAAATCGTGGGGGAGCAGTCACTTACAAATACGCAACACACTGATCCCACGATTTTGCAAACACCGCCGCGATCAACTAAGATTATATCAATGGCCATTCTATTTTGCAGTGACTTCAATCTAATTCCTTTCTCTTCAAGAGTCATATTATATAATATATCAGTGGTTCCATTTGTTGTTTCTTCCAATATCCTAGACAGTCGTCTTATGTTATAAGAGTGTATCGCCTGGCCCCAAAATGGTATGAATGATTTTGCTATGTCCCCTACAATCAACCCGTCTTCAATATTAGGGCAAGGTTGTGACCTGGTCAATTTGGTTATGTCTGATGTTTTTAAAAGAAACACCCCAGGAAACAGAAATCCCAAATAAAACGTGCCTCCCCAGTTCCTAGGTAACCAAGGATATGCTTTTTCTCCACATATGAAATACACAGGATTTCCCACATATATTGGTTCCACTTCTTTATCAAGGAATGCTATGGCCTGCATCTGGTAAATGTTCCTACCTGGAAAGAACCTTTTTTCTTTAAACAGAATGGGACAGAATGAGGGTTATATTTCACTGCATATGAAGGGGGTTCCGCATCCTTATTCCCCTATGGGTTCATGTGGAACGTGATCACAGAAGTTTTATACGGTACAGACAATCTATCCTGTGGCATTATTGCTGGTGTAATTAATCATCTTTTATGGAACATGGAGCAACCCACCGGTTTCATAATCACTTCCTCAAATTCATTCGTGTTTGTTTTATCTAGTTGACCAGTTTCACTTTCGTTCCAATTCCCATAGTATAAGGCACTTAGAGAAGCATAACATGCAGAAGTTAAGGGCAGGGGCTGTACATACCATCTTATTCCCTGACCACCATGCTGCGGCAGGTGGGCACAAACCCAACAATTTTTTTTCTTAGGATTGAGTGTTTCATATTCATTATTAACAGCAATGTGTTGTTCCCATATCCTTCCCTATGTTTCTCTTCCATTGGAGACAAGGTATATGAAATCACATGGACTGAGCTTTCCGTTGTGGAAATATTCATAATAGGCAAAAGTACTTCAAGAGGGTGCGTTTCTTCTAGGTATCATAATACTGATATGGTCAATATTGGGGCTAATATATTCAATATACACATTGTTCTGGTTAGACCCAACATACAATTCTTTCGAACATGTCCTTTTTTCACCTTACTATGTACTGCGTTTAACTCGCTATCAGCATTGGTGCAGGAGGGGGCATTTGCTGGTTCCGAAATTCTTCTCTCGTCCTTCTTCTTCTGCTGTGCTTGTCGTGAATATCTTGTGTTCATGTGCTTCTCAGGATGTTGAAAGAGTTCAATCAATGTCTACAGTCTTTCTATGCCAGTTTGCTATCTGCCTGGATTGCTTATTCATTTGGCAAGGCCTCCGTGCATTTTGTACATTGCTCTAGAATTTCAGAGCAGCTGCCTTTGTACCACGGGTGTCCCGCTTGTTCGCTCGGGTTCCTGACACATGGATTTAGCACCGAGGAGTTGCGTTTGGTGAGCTGTCTGACTTGCACAACTCTTACGCCACCCTCCTCTAGGCCTCTGGTTCCCACTTCATCCAAAAATAGGAAACAGAGGCAAGAAAATCACAAAGAGATGAAAATTTGATCACTCCTTCTTTTCTGCTCCGCAGGTTGTACCGATTTGCTCCTGGTATAGTGTGATCGACAAATAGTGCGGGTGCACTTCCAGTCTCAAGCTTGGAGTCACCCTGGGGCACAATGGCAGATGATGATGGGTGCCCAGGCGACAATGCAGACTGTGGCTCAACAGAAGATAGTAGGCGCCACAGAGGTATGTCCGCCAGCAGGGGTGCAGCATCTGCTGGACAACGTTGAGGCACTCTTTGCCCTTCCGCTTTCATAGCAATCTCATCAGGCTTTGTTTCAGGATCAGGCAGCTTCTGTGGCAAGAGATTGGCAATGGCATTTTTCGTTTCTGGAACCGCTGCTGTCTCTTTCTGGTCTTTGTCCCGATCAGTTGATGTGTCAAATGGCGATGGGACTTTCTTGGCATGTGCGTGGCATGAATCCACGCCTTCCGTCCACCCACGCATATCGCTTTCTGCGTGGTCAGGAGTATTTGGTACGGCCCATGCCACCTGGGTGCCAGCGATGTTTTCCGTTCGTAGTTTCGGATCAGTACCCAGGTTTCTGGCTGCAATGCATGTCCTGGGCCAGTGTACCTCACCAGTAATGCCTCCTGCACCTGCTGATGAATCAAATGCAGTTTTTTTACTAACAAATTACAATAAATGATGAGTACAGGGTATTCTAGCTCTCTCATTTTCTTCGGCTGAGGTGCGCACCACACATTCGCTGGTCTCCCCATTATGATTTCATATGGAGACAGCCCAGGTCTGGCCTGCACTGATGTTCGCATGCACAGTAATGCTATTGGTAATGCATCTACCCAACTTAATTTGCTGCCTGCACAGATCTTACTGATTTTGGACTTCAAGATTCCGTTGTGGCGTTCAATAAGGCCAGCCGACATCGGATGTCTCGAACAATGGAATCTTTTATTGAACTGTAACCCTGCATAAATCTGCAGTATCACTGCACCTACAAAATGCAGATCATTGTCTGACCATATGACACGAGCAGACCGAAGCGAGAGAAATACTCTTTCAGCATTACTTTCGCCGTGCTCATGGCTGTGCAGTCTTTCAATGGATATGCTTCCACCCATTTGCTGAATGCACATATGATCACCAAAACATACTTCAGATTTTGGCATCTCTCCATTTCTATGAAGTCAAAGTGAATCACTTCGAATGGCATAGAGGGAGGTCCAAAACTTCCTGTTGGAGTCACCGTTCCCTTTCCCACATTGTGCTGTAGGCATGTAATGCAGTTTTGTACCAGCCTCTCGGCATTCTTTTTGATAAGTGGATTTTCCCAGACCATGGCTAAATGTTGGACTATTTTCTTCACACAGATGTGTGTGGGACTGTGAGCCATTGTAACCATTGTGTTTACATACGCATTTGGCAGCATCCAATTCCCACTTTTCTTGTCCACCCAACAACCCTCCAAATCCAGTTCTGCAGAGCCCTAGGCCCATCCCTGTATTTCGTCAGCGGTAGCTTCCGCCTGCATCTATTTAACAGTTGCAATTCCATTCTCTATCATGCAGGGCACTTTCTCCGATTGTACTGTCAACATGTTTGTATTCAAATCAGTGGCAGTCTGTTTCGCAATTTTGTCTGCAAATGCGTTTCCTTCTCCCACTTTACATGTCACCTTTTTATGCGCCTCGCATTTCACTGTTGCCAGATGATTTGGACACGTAAGTGCAGACAGTAATCGTACAATCAGAGGGCCATGTTGAATTCTAGCCCCATGTGATGTTAAGAAACATCTCTCAGCCCATAATCACCCAAAATTATTAACTACGCCAAAAGAGTACTGGCTATCAGTATAGATATTCACTCTCAAGTTCTCCGAAATTTCCCAAGCTCCTTTCACAAGCAGTTATCTCTGCTGCTTGGGCAGAGTTATAAGGAATTATTTTGCTCTCCACAGCACTTTTTAATGTCGTAACAGCGTATGCGGCAGTTGATGTGCCGTCAGGTAGTTTAAAACGAGAGCCGTCACAAAACAGTTCCCCTTCTGGTTCTTTTAGGGGTATATCACTTAAATCAATTCTCCATTTTGTTTCTTCCTCAGTAACCATTAAGCAATCATGGGGAGGCAATTCAGTCCCACCAATGTTTTCCCCTGGCGTTGGCATTAATTCTGCTGGATTCAAAGTGCTACACCTCATAATTTGGATGTGGGGCGCGAACAAAACAATTTCATATCTAGTCAATCTAGCAGAAGTGAGTAGAACATCTATGGCATGTGGCACCATTAAAATTAAAGTGTGCCCCAATACCATCCCTTATGTTTGTTTCACTGACGCAGCAGCGGCTGCAACAGCTCGCAATCTTTGTGGTAGTGCGCGCATTACAGGGTCCAGCGCAGAAGAAAAATAACCGCACAGCCTATTTCTTCCACCTTGTTCCTGTGTTAAAACAGACAACGCGCATCCTTTGTTCTCATGCACAAAACGTCTTAAAACCTTTTCATAATTCGGTGTGCCCAAAACTGAAGCAGAACTCTAAATGGTTTTTAGTGAATCAAATGCTTTCTGGCATTCTTCATTCCACTGCAAAGGCATCACAGCATCCTTTTTTGTCAATTCCACCATTGGTTTCACAATCAAAGCAAAGTTTATAATCCATTGACGGCAATATGAAGCCATACCTATTATCACTCTCACTCCTTTCTGTGTCGTTGGAATAGGCATACCAGAAATGCTTTTTATCCTCTCTGGTGTTAATCTTCTCCCTTCCTTTGGAAGTAGGTAACCCAAATAAGCTACTTCCTTCTGACAGTACTTTAATTTCTTTAGGCTTGCTTTATGTCCATCTGTAGCCAGATGAGTCAATAATAGAACAGTACCTTTTTTACATATCTCTTCCGTGTCAGCAGCGATTAGTAAACCGTCAATGTATTGTAACAACACACAGTCTGCTGGTAATTCTAACATGTCTAGCTGTTCTTTCAATGCCCTACTGTATATGCTCTGACTTTCAGTATAGCCTTGTGGAATGCGTGTAAATGTGAATGATCGTCCTCTTAAAGTGAAAGCAAATAAATACCTGCTCTGTTTATGTACTGGAATGCTGAAGAAAGAATTCTTCAAATCGATAACACTAAAGTATTCTGCTGAGGCAGGGATCATTGTCAAAATTGTAGTGACGTCTGGCACTAACGGGAATTGGGGATCTACTGCTTTGTTCAGTGCACAGAGATCAATTATGAAACGGTACGGTACCTCATTACCCCATTTCTTGTACACCAGGAAGAATGGGGCTGTTACATACACTACCTGTAATTTCTTCGATCACTCCCAATTTTACCAAACCAGAAACAATACTTTTCAATCCTTTTTCTCCTTCTGCTGAGATTTTATACTGCGGAATACACGGTAGCGTTACTCCTTCTTTTAACGCAATTTGTATTGGCTCTATTTTCAAGCATCCCAAATCATTGTCATTCACGGCCCAAATGCAATTTGGTATCTCACTCAATTCCCCTGTTAAATGTTTCGTCACAAATTCAGAAGTCGGCCTAGTCTGGGGAGAAATAGTTAAAAATACCCCATCTGATGTACAATGGATAACTGCGCTTAGTTTTTTCAATAGATTTAATCCTAAAAGATTTTCCCCACAATGCTCTGTTAAAAGAAATGGACAGTGTTCAGTAAAAGGCCCTATTGTCACTGCTACTGATTTGGACTCAGGGTTTATTACTGGGGTACCTGCGAACCCTACTGTCGATATTCTGTCGCCCTGACAGAGGTATGTCTGGAACCAAGTGATGATCTATCGAGCACTTTTGTGCCCCCGTGTCTACGAGGAATCTATGCTCTTCATTCCCGATTTTCATCTCTATGTAGGGTCCTTTCTGATTCACGGGAATTGACACTGGTTCCGACCCCTGTCCTTTTGGGGTAACACCACATCATCTGAAGTGTAATCACCACCTCTTCCTCTATTACCAGTTTGTATAACCTGCTTATTTTGACTTTGAGTCGGAGTATAGGAGTAATTTGATCCGGAGCCTGACCTTGATTCTGTGCACCAATCCCTTGATTACTTTGGTGTTGTGACATCTGATTTCTGTTGTGACCATTTGTTCCCGGGTGCCCTCTGTGAGGCCTTCTATGACTATATCCGCCTCTATTTTGCAAATGCGGACATTGTGCCCGCCAGTGTCCTTCCTCTCTGCAATATGCACATTGGTTTAATCCCAAAGGTCCTCCATGCATATTCAAATTTCCCCTGCTTTGTGTATTTCCCCTTCCCCTGTTGTGTCCTGCTACCTGCTGGAGTAACACCTGTGTTTTCAAATTTGTTCTGTCCTTCGCTTCTCTTTCCTTTTCGGTATTTACCCGGTTCTCATAATTTTGGGCCATATGTAATACTTCTCCTAGCATTTTTGCTTGCCATGCACTTTCTGATGTCATTATCAAATTTTGAATCGGGAGTATTAATCCCCTCACATATTTATCCACAAATAACCTTTTTCCTGCTTCTGTGCTCACATCCTGCCTACTGAAATCTGTAAATACTTCTTCAAATCTGTGGAAATAATCTGTGGCCAACTCGTCTTTACCTTGAACACACGCAGTCATCTTGTCCCATTGAATTCTTTTCTCTGGGACCAATTCTTTCAATTTCTGTACTATTTCGTGTCGATAATGCTAAAATATTCGCCCCTGGCTGTGCACCCACCTCTTTATTTTTATCCTCCAGTATTAAATTTGCCCACGTGGCGCCATAGACTGTCTCATCATCTACCTTTCTTATTCGTTTCCATATGTCCGCTGGCAAAATCATGAGGAATATTAGATCTATGTCACCCATAGTGAATACTGAGGACTGTAATAAAGACTCCACTTCTTTATGAAAACCTGATGGATTTTTCCGTATGTCAGGGATTGTTTGTTTTATATTATTCACTTCCTGTCTAGAGAAGGGAACATGCACATATTGGGCTGTGTAATGTGCTGGGATTACCACAGGTGGCGCATTGCCTACTGCGGGAATCTCTACCTTCAGTACAAAGGTAGGGGGCACTTCTCTCATGGGGAAAGCCACACTCACTATTCCTCCCCCTTTCCTCATATGCAACAATATTTCCAGGTCGAGGGATAAAGCTGTCTCTCCTGTTCCCCGTTCCATTGCTCTCCTATATACCGCCAACAATTCAGGAGGGCCCACCTTTTCCTCGCTTATATCTTTGTTTATCAAATATTCAGCCATTGTCTGTAACGCTCTCCTTTTCATTGATAAAGTGTATTCATCAAATATTCCATGTATTTCCAGCGTGGGAATACTGGGATCTGAAATCCATTTTAGTGCCTCCCGCATACATACTTTTAGCTCTGCACTAATTTGCGCTGCTGGTGACGAGAATCGCTGCTGTCTACCCCTCTCAATATTTTTTCTCCTATTCCCCGGTGTGGCGACTACTTCAGAATATTCTTCATCCAGTTCATTCTTTATTTCAAACAGTCGCTTCACATGTTCTTCTCTTTCCTCATCTCTCCCTCTGCAACGGGCTAATGCATTTAAATCCAACAATCATTGCGGTGGTAACTTCCCAATTACATTTTTCCATTGTCCCGACAAATATTCCCCCATGCATTCCAACAATACCTGTTTTTAATTGTTTCTTCTGAAGTCATATAGTGACACTAGCGTGGATGCCCCATCATTCTCGTCTATATACATTTCCGCCTGTTCTTGCAGCTCACGCTTTCTCTCCTTGCTGATCGCGCTGCAAGTCACTCTCATACATTCATTTTGCTCAATTCCACTCATGGGAGGGGTGGTCGGAACAGTGGCACCCTCTTGGTCGGGAGGTGCGGAGGGGGCAGTGAGAGTGGGAGGTATCTGTTGGGGCTGTGGTAATTGCAAAACACTCGGGGCTGGCTGGCTAGTGGGCAGTGCAGTTACTGATGTAGCCTGTGGCTGTGCTGGGATTGGGAGGGGCTGAGCAATGGGAGGGGGTTGAGCGGCAGCTACTGACGTAGTCTTTTTAGTCTCACTCCTCGGGCCCTGTTTTGTTTCAGTTAAAATTGTGTTTATTAATTCGTCTGATAAGTGTAGCTCTCTTTGTGGATATATGTTTTCTACGTTTTATTCATCGCGCCACCTTGTCTTTCTCAAACTATTACTCCACTCCTCCTCCTCCTCCTTCTCCTCAGCTTTCTCTGTTTTTGACTTTGCCTGCGCGCATGTTTCTCTCTAGTTCTAAATCGGAGCATTGCTTCCCTCGTCCAGTCCCTAAGGATATCAAGTGCCCCAGGGCGTGCTCTCTTTCTTATCAAAACCTTTTCCAGGTTATCTATCCGGTCCATCTCAAAACTCCCATTCCTCCGCCACTGAAGGTCTGTCTGCTTTCTGGTTTGCTTATGCCAAGTTTCACAAAACATTATCGCTCCCATACCATACTTTATATACATATCATAAGCTGGCGTTCCCCCCGGACGCGCTACCTGGCCAGTTTCTAAAGAAAAATACTGCTAAAGTGGACATTACCCCAGGCATGTTTTTAACTTACCCTTGGCTAATCAAACTTACTCTGGGTGTTTGATTTTGCAAAATCAACTCTCAACCAATATCAGGATTACTTACGAATCGGGGCATGACTGATTGTTCCCAAAATCTAGGGTTTATTGCAATACAAAATTAGTCCCAGTTGGCCAAATGGTCCCACGTATTGTGACGTATTGTATTGTGACAAATATGACACCATAGACCATCATATCTAGTAACGGGTTGCAATCTCCAATTTTACAGACACCATTCTTTATTTGCGAGAACACAGCGTTTCTGTTTTCATGGGCAAGCTGCGCGTAGAAGACTGGCACATACCAGGCCTCACTATCTCTGAGTTTTGATTCTCGCTCTAGAGGTCAGCCCGCTCTCCGGGGCTTTACTCTGCTCAGAAAGGGGGGGCCGTAAAAAAGAACATAATTCAACTCTTTAAATGCTAGTTTCATACATTGCTATTCTTTCAGGAGACTCGCTGGCATTCGTGTACTTATTAAAATGCCTTGCTCCCTGCCTTCAAGGATATGTGAGGGAGGGAATCAGGCATTTCTGTCTGTCTTTCCAGTGTAATGTTTCAACATGTTTCTTAGCCTTGGGTCATTGAAGCAAAATAATATCTACAGCAAAGCAGTTTTACATGAGGCAAAGTGGCAACGTTAGAGAGAGCACAGAGAGAATACAAAATGGCGATTCTGGTCATCTTAAAATGGCCTCACTCTAGTTGAACTAATAGCTATGTAATAACTAATGAGTATATATTCCTAGCAGTGTAAATGAGGCGATTGGTCTTCGGCCAACCAATTACTCATGCATTTCCTTCTGCCCAAGGGGTGTTTAGTATTTCTGGACTGACAATGGGGCTATTTTTTATAAGTGGAAAAAGGACAGATTGTTGTCATGGTAATCCGTGGACACTGCAGTAGTCTGCGAATAGCGAGGTGAATGGCTGGCTTGGGAGACACATTTGGAGTTATTTGTTCAGTGAAAGAGGGTTTGGAAAGGGAAGGGGAGTGCAAAAAAGATGATATGGAGCTGTTTCTATGGGTGGAAAAAAGGGTTTGCAGATGCTATGAGTCCACAGTCAATTTCAGTGTCCGTTGGTTCTGGGCGAGCTTTCATATTTCAATATGTATTGTATGTACGTTATAGTGCAGTGGTTGTGCAGCCATGCCCCCAAGAATCTGGCCACACACACTATAGTTATATGTTTAAAGTAATTATAGGTATGGTAGGGGAGTATACAGTACTATATGGTGGCATAATACAATTAAAGTGCAGTACAATTGAGGGTAGTTGCCATGCCTCCAAGAATCTGGCCACTGGCTAAATACACTATAGTAATGTGTGTGTATAGTAATGTGTGTGTATAGTAATGATAGGTAGAGTAGATGGAGTAAACAGTTTCAGTAATATGGTGGCATAATACTATTAAAGTGCATTACAATTGAGGGTAGTGGTCAAATTTGTATGTGTTTCTTTGTAAACATAACACATAGGATTACATTTGGTTGGGTTACTTAGTTGCCGGTGGTGAAGAAGGAGAAATCTCTGGCTCTTTCTCTGTAAAAAAAACAGTTTAATATGTTAATCAGGATAGTTTAAACTGTTTAATGGCATACAATTTTACATATTCATGTACTTTTAAGACCCTCATTCTATGTACTATGTTTGGTACAACAGTAGTGTGGGCTACAATGTTCTTATCATTGGGTCATTGGGAAAACAAATCCATACTACTACATTTATGTGAGTGTAAGTTTGATAGCATGTTTGTTTGAAGGATGTTGTACTTAAGGCAATGAATAAAGTGCTTAAATACTTGTTGGCGTATTCTTATAACATATTTGATGTTGGAAGAAGGGTTGAATTAAGAAGAACTGTGATGGCGTATTTGAAGTTTGGTGAAATGAAGTGTACTTTCAAAGTAGTTAGATACCTGTTGGGTATTCTAACTATTTTGACTATTAAAAGTAGTATTGTAGTATTATGAATGTAGTTAGATATAACAGTTGGCTTTTTCTAACTCTTGATAGTGCTACTGGTCAGTGCCAAAATGTGCCAAAATGTGGGTTTAAGGAATATTAATAGGCATTTGTTAGATTTTTGGGTCATCTTTGTTTTAGAGTAATGGAAATAACCTTTACATTCAAACCAACCACTTCTTTTTTTAACACATGCAGTATAGTGGTCTGCAGTGGTTGTGGCACCAGTGTGGTAGATTATGCGTACTGTTGTGAAGGTTGTTTTGCCAAGAGATACTTGGCTGTGTGTGAAGCTAATAAGTTTGCAGTTGTTTTTGGTACTGTGTGCATTGTACCTTAAAAGCATTAATATTAGACTGTCAGCTATGTGAGTTTATTTGTATGGTGGAATGATTGTCTGAATTGCAAAAAAGTGCATAATATGCCATGATTTGCATTTTGCATACGCTGGAAAATTGGAACGGATTCACAATTTGGTATAGATAAATTCAAACATCATTCATTAGGGATGTTCTCTTGCGAAACATGGTTGCAGAGACTGCATGTATGTTTTCATGTGTATGACATCTGCAAGATGTCATGTATAGGTATGTTTTGGTCTCTAGTACTTGTAGTAAGTACATTAGAAATTCATGTGGATCTTCCTGTGTGTTTATGGTGAATTTTACCATTCCTATACAAAAGTCCAATTCTTGCATTATACCTGAGACACTGTAGGTGTTGTTTTGGTTATTTGTGGCATTTCTAAGAAGGACGAGCATTTGTAAACACAACTGGACTGAGCGATTTAAGTAAATGTTTTCACCAATTGGTGAGACTTGGAAGATAATATTAATTGCAACATTTTCCCAGCATTTTACTCCAGTTAAGTTGCTAAATTTAAATGGACCAAAGAGTTGTTTTTGTGTTATTTTATGGGCTTGCACTTGTTTCTTTAGAAAAAATATGTGTCTTGTTGTCCTCTGTTGGAGCAGCAGTTGTTTTTTGTTTCGTTGGTGGCATTGTTGGATATCTCTCATAGGTACTGTTTGAATTACATTTCTTTTTAAAGGTTTCATTTTTAGACGAAACATATCTAGTTAAAGGGTGTGCAGTGCATGTAGCCTGTTGTATTCTGGGATGCAAGGAATGTCAGTGTTGACGTTCTTTGCATCAAAGTTGACTATGAATAAACAAGTGTATGTAGACGTGAAAGTGCTATGTAACTCATACCTTCCTTAAAGACTATGCTGCCAATGTCAATCAATGCATGATCTAGGGTTAGGCCTTGTGATTTGTGATTTCTTAACTTCTGCAAGCTTGTCAAAGTGGATGTTGACAAACTGAATGTTGTTTCCATGTGGACATTTGGAAGCCAACACATGTACCAATTGCTCCATTGACTAAACCTTGTTCTATGTCAAGTTTATGTTTTAGAATTACTCTGCTGTTCTGTGACAACGTAACATTTTCTCTAATCCAGCTTTGTTGGAGATAGACTTTTCTAAGCTATTTAGTCATACTGTTGCTTGCTGACACATAGGGGGTGTCAATCCATGCTCTTCTAGTTTGTCTATGGAGTCGATATGCAGTATGGGTTGCATTTCTATTGTTTAATATTGTTTTCATTGAATGGACTGCAGTTTGCTAGAGTTGGCATTAAGTACATGCATTTCATATTTTGCTGAGTTAATTGTCCCATTACATCAGGAGTAGATGTCTTCCGCCCATACAGCTCGGGGATTAGTCTACTATTTAAACTGGAATGTTCATCTTTACTAATCAGACCAGTTCTAATGATTTTTAAAATGTTTGCACAGGTGAGGTCTGAAGACTGACCAATGTTTTGAGTTAGTTCTCGGTACTGAAATGTTGCCAGAGATTTACATTTCCTATGCTTCCAAGTGTTTTGCGGCATTGTTTGTGTCCTAATATTTTGAAAATAGGTTGACCTTTTACTGATGTTAGCTGTACGGTTCCGAAAACAATAACGTGTTTCCTACAAACATTTCTTCGTAGTCAGGTTTTTAGTACTTCTTGCATTCTGAGGTGAATTAAAGCCAACATGAGTTTGGAAAACATGATTACTTCATCTGTAGGGAACACTTTCATTTGTTTCAGAATCATTTGTACTTCAGTTGAAGCTTCTGCTGATAATTTGCAGCATTCTAATTTGCTTTGATGTTCTACTGGAATGAGCTGCAGTCGGTGTAAAGTTACATCTTCTATGTTTTAGGTAGCCCAAACCTCTGGGGGATGTTACAATAGGTGAAAGATTGTTGTTTGTTAAGCTTTGTAGAAATTTGCTGATTATTTTGAATTAAGAAAGTTTTGCCTGAACCAGCTTCACCACTTACATACAGGAGCAGAGGTTTATAATTTTTACAGCCAGATGTTTTAGTTTCATGTTTAAAACCATGTTCAATTTCTTCAGTGACTTCTAGATAAATGCTGAGTTGTTCATCATTTAGCTGTAATTCGAGCACTGTCAAATCTTCTTCAGATTGCTTAGGTTGATTCATGGTATTTTCTACCTCAGTCATGGCTATTTCTGCTTCATTTAGTATAAGTGGTTCTGCAGGTCGTTCTTAGCTTCCTGAAAGGGAAGGTTGACTGCACACAGGAGTGTCATTATCTAGAAGAGCTTCAATGTATAATTATTTTTGGCGTTCATTGTCAAACATTTCTTTGTATTGTTTGAAATTGACATTTGTTATGCTGCATTCATTTGCTTTTAATGCAGCTGCAAATGAGTCATAGTCACCTAATACGTCTTCTGCTTTTCGCCAAGGTTTAAAAAGTTCCAGTAGGGCCATTTAATAAAGTTCTCTATGTTGCAGAGATTTAACTGATAACTTTATATGATTAATTAGGCTGTGGTTGGTAAGTTTTACTAGGCATCCTTCACAAGTTGAGACTGAATATTTGCCAATTGTCTTATCTGGTGTGACATTGTTTTTGTAGGAGTCGTTTTCGGCTATGTCATACATGCACATGTTTTCCAAAGCAATACTTCTGTTTGGGTAGTATGTGTCAATTAAATTGTTTTTGAAAATGGCTTGGCTGCTGGGATCATTTGTGACTATTCTTTCTATCTCTTGGTAGGATTTTAGTACTCGTTTACGGGCTGAAGCTGGACCAAAGTTTAGCTAGACAATGTGTTCAGATTTGCCATATAAGGCTGTACCTGTTAAACGTTCCGCATTTCCGTAGCACCCATATTCTCTATGGATGAACATGCTTATACCAAAGCTGTACAATTTTTGTGTCTGTGTTTTGTCAGTTGATATGTTATCTCAGAGGTTTTAAGCTCTGTTTTCTCAGCCTTGGTGAGATCGGTTGTGACATATCTTGCAACAGCAGAGGAATTGTCTACAATGTATTGTATATCTATATCTGCAATCCACAAGAGGGCAAATATTGCATTATAATCATTGATGTACTTGGATTCTTCATCCCTTTTAATGTTGTATGTATTTTTAAGGCATTTGCCTTTTACACTATGTCTAACAGAAGACATCATGCTATTTACTTGTCCTTTTTGGCAAACTGGTCTAGGGAACTAAAGTGACATTTGGTTTAGTATTTGCCTTTGTTTTTATATCTATGTCAGCAGTATTTGCCACTTGTATGTTTTTGGAAGCTTAAGATTTGTGTAAGTAGGTCACTATGTGTGGATTCTGAATGGATTTCGGAGGTAATGTATTTTTCAATAAACTGTAAAACAATGACATCACTGTAATGGCCAGAATTGGGAGCATCTTTTATCCACAAAAGCATATGGATGTATGGTACTCCACTGGATTGATATTATTTTCTCCAAATTATGTGTTGCACTTCTCGGAGCGGAGGGGTAGTTTTATTGCAGATGAAGTACAGCAAGCCAATGAAGCAAAGGAGCTAGTACCTTGATACATTGAAAGGTTCAAGAGAACAGTGGAACTTGTGTGGCTTATGGAGCAAGTGACCATGTGAAGGAGGATCCCAGATGTAAGGTCAACACCTCAGGGTTCCACTCTGCTAATCTGGCCTTCTCCTCCTATGAGGAAGAAGAGATTACAGGAGCATCCTTCGCCTCAGATTCCTTCCCCAGTGGGATAGATTCCAAGGTAGTTTTAGTTTCCCTGGGTTCCTGGGAGCCTAAAATCTCAGAGGCTTATGCTAGGATTCCAGACAATACCAAGCACTACTTTAAAGACAGTCTGTTGATCAATAGAGTAGATACTGCAGCTCTTAGGGATAGTAGGTGTAGTCGAACTGTAGTGGACTCTACCTTGGTAGACCCAGAGGAAGTTGCCAGAGCTTCTCTGATGCCCACTAAGTTGGCTCATGGTCCACCTCTCCAGTTCCCAGTAACACCTGTAAATCTTACTATTAATGGTACAGTAGCCAGGATTCCAGTGAGCATTCAGAGAGATGTCACAGGAAAGGTCTTGCTGGGAAATGATCTGCCTCTCCATGCCTGTTCCGCTTTCCGGGCCCTCCAGATGGTGATGGTGAGGGTGGCTGGGGAGGAGGAATGGCCATAGCAGATGCAATTTTGCAGGTAAGTAGAAGTTTGGTGAATTTCTTGGATGCAGGTCTTTGCCTAATGCGCTTTCCTGGATAGCAAGATTGAGAATGAAAGAAAGTAATGGGTGGGTCCCCTCGGAGGAACTGTTCATGGACTGCATGACTGTCCGCAGACTGTCAAGTCTAAATTATGCCTTGAGAAGTTGTAAAACGTTGCCAGATCAACTAAGAATGGATGTAGGAGCTCTGGGAGGGTACACAATTAACTTGAAACACCCTAGATTGGCAGACAATGCAGTTTAAAACTGTCCCCAGTGCATGGACACCATCCATGGACAGGCCACCACTGCACACGGGTGTGGTCAATTGATGACACCTGGGGATGTCCACAGACCACGCACTGTCCATGGATCCCATTTGAATGGGTGAATCCGGGTGCATGCGCATGGGTGTCTGCAAATGGGGCACGCTATCTGTAGACTAATTAAAAGTGCTTCATGCAAAAACAGACATGTCCGGACATGGCATGCAGTCCGTGGACACCCCTTTATCATAAAACAGGCACCTGAACAGTTGTGTAGTCTGCTGACTATTAATTGGGCCTTAAAAAAAATATCACTGAATTGTATACAAGACATTTATAGAGAAAGAAACTATATATTAATTAAAAGGATAGGGTATCGGAATGGGAAACAAACATGGAAGAATTTGGAATTCATAGAAAGTCATGATGGGCAGAGGGAGGAAGAGAAGTTTCATCTAACCGTATTTCCTGTACATTTTTGTACATTTGGTGAATGGGATACTCTTTTGGGTGGTTCTGATTCTTCATAAATCATTGTTGGGGAACTTTCTTCAAGTAAAGTATGTACTACGAGAAAAGAAGACATTATTATTTCAATTGGCTGTATATAAATCACATTGATTGTTTATATTGAACGATGTATTGTTAACCATTAGAGATTGCATCCTCACTCATTTCTTCTTTTGGGAAGTTTCCCTTGAACCACTCCAGTGTTTGCGCCATTCTGGCAAAATAAAACATGGTAATATTTCTTTATGACAAATGGTAAAAAAATGTTCTCAAATTTTGAAATGTTGAATTGTACAAAAAGGTATATTTGGGTGTAGTAAATATAAGTAATGGTGTTTTATGTATATTTTTTGTGGGTCGAAGGGTAAAACATTTTCTGTTCTCCCCTTTGCTTCTGGGTTTTGTTGGTGCCACCTGTTGTCCACAGACATTTGCTCTTTTCATGGACTCTACAGCAGCTACATTGTTGGTGAGTGTGAGTTATTTGGTGTACTGATTAAAAATAGGAGTAAAGAACTTGCAGAAAATTAATCACTCTGGCAAAAAGCTATGAAATTCACTGAAAAAAGCTTGTTAAAGGGACATTCTGGTTAAGTTGCACTAACAAAAACCTATGACATTGAGTGAAAAAACGTTGTTAAAGGAACGTTACGGTTACAAGTAAAACCAAAAACCCTCAGAAATTCAGCAATTATGATAAGCTAAGCAACCAGAACTCCGCCACCACCATGCACTGCTAAGCCTAACACCCAGGACATCAAAGATGACATCACAAATGTCATTCAAAAAGTGTGGCCTACTTCCCTTTAATTTTCCCATAGACAAACAAAGTCCATTTTTGCCAAAGCAAATAGCCCAAACTGCTGGTTGGATTTGGACCAGGTCTGAAACAACTTGGGCAAGAAACATTGACTCGCAATCCATGTACCATTTTATTAGTTGTGGTTTGGGGTTATTCAGTGCAGTAGTTTTTTAAATATTTCACAGATAAGGGGGTGCCCGCTTCTCAAAAATAGATAGATATATTTAGCGTAAAAAACATGCAAATGCCATCAGGCTAGCGGTGGGGATGGGGTGGCAGGAGGGCAGCACATGAAATTTAGGAGTTGGAGGGAGTCCAGGGACCGAGTTTGCAACGCAAAGCTTTCTGTAGCCTCAGCTATAGCCACAAATAGCTGGCATCTGAAACCAAACTACATCACAGAAACAGCGTCTGTTTTGGGGGGCAAAGGAGAGTGCATGGGAGGTGAGGATGCTTTCAAGGGAGTGGGAGGAGCTGGCACAGTTGAGGGGAGCACTTGTTGGGGGTCTGGGGCGGTAGGAAAAGATTTCTTTTTCAAGCAGTTTTGACGATATTCGCGGCTATATCGAAGGCTATGAAGGACTACAGAAATCCACGGGTAGGAGTAGTTCCATGCTGGCGGCTATATATTTTGGGGTGTCAGAGTTGTTTTTATTTTTTGAAGGTATTTTTATAGGTATAGTGACGTCAGGGGTGAACAAACAATGGCCACGGCTGAAGGCCATTTTCAGTGACATGGTAGGCATTTGTGAGTCTTTTATTTTTGCTGTGTGTTTTAGAGTTTTAAATATGAGAGACTTTGGAGAAAAAGAGAAAAAAATTGTTTGACAAAATTAACATAAAAAGGAGGAATTGTACTCTAGTTTTAAATGCCACATACAATGTATTTTTGTATTATTGTGTATAGGTTGTGTATCCTCCACTTATGGTATTATATTGTGTGGCTTTGAAATGTGTGCCTACCCAGTTTACTGTTATGTATTTTTCGCATCTTTCTTTCTTTTGCTACTTTACATAAGTACATGAGTAATGTTGAACTGTATTGATCTTTTAAGTTGTATTATAGTATAAAACCTGAAGTGAGCCCACGTTTTAAGTTTTTGTAACAGCAGTTATGATAAAAGTCAATGGGCCTCATTACACGGAATGCGGTAAACCATGGTGCTATTAGCACCATGGTTGCCGCCGGTACCATACCGGTACCACCATGGATGAAAAGGGGAATTACCACCCCATTCCAAGGTTGGCGGGGTGGTAATTCCCCCTTTCTCCATGGCCCTTCCCCATCCCCATTTTTGCCCCATAGGACTCAATGGGAATGGGGAAGGAGCTAATTACGGTACCGCAAATTGCGGTACCGTAATTAGCACCAAGGTCCCTTTGCGGGTCCCAACTTTAACGGCTGGTCTACACCAGCCGTTAAGGTCGGGTCCCGTAAAGGGGTGGTAAGGGTTTACTGGTACCGGTGCCCTTACCAGTACCGGTAAACCCTTACCACCTACCGTGTAATGAGGCCCAATGAACTGTAACCGTGGGTATAATAAAAAAAAACTTGTTTTTGTTTATTGTATTGTATTGTATTTGTGCATTTATGTGTCATAAGTATTCCTTAAAGGACTGTTTTGGGGTACACTGAGTGTAGTATATTAGCACATCTGCATTTCCTTCAACAGCTAGGTGTACTCTGTTATGTTTATAGTGATTGGCCATGTACAACTGTAGGATGTTCTTCAAAATCCATAACTGTTTGTGGTCTTTCATGAATGCTGAAACTGCTTTATTAATCTTTCTCCAGGATTTCTCAATGTTACCATTACATCTGGGTCAGATTGGAAAAGATAAAGATAAAGATGGTGTGATGAAATAGTTCCATTAGTTTTTCCAAGTCGTGTTTCCTCATTAAAGAAAGGGACACACCTTATTACATTCCCCAAATCATTGCCTGCATAATTAATTAGTATGAGATCTGGCTGCTCTGCACTTCACAGATTTAACAGCCTGGAACCAATGCATTCCCTGCAATGCAAACCATTTTATTGTAAAATCTCTCAAACCTAGGTCCATGTTAATATTTAGTTTCTCACAAAAAGCCAGCAACCAAAAACACCCAATTGTCTCCAATTAGCCACACAGTTTTCAAACCAGCCATGATATCTGCAGCCTATTTCTGTTTCCAGGAAAATGATTCCTAGTTTGAATATTCTAATAGTTTCTATGAGCAGGGTGTGTATTAAACTGTGTTTGAGCAGACTGTGTTTGTTTGGAAGATTTTGATTGGTTTACGGTACTGTTGTGCTTATCCGCTACTATGCAGCAGCCACTCTGTGTGAGGCTTTGCTATTCGACGCTAAATGTGACACAGTTCTGCTGCCGCAGCTATATCATAGCAAATGGGACGTTGTGTATTTGTAGTTGTGTCTATTAAAAATGCACATGTGTAGGCGTGTCGATACTATTCAGCGTTTTATTAGTTGTGGCTAGAACCACAGGTATATTTAAAGCTGTGCCTATAAACTTAAATGCTCTGTGCAATAATCATATTTTTATGTGGATGATAGAGTACATTTATTTGGTTGTGTTATTTTGTGTACTTAGTTCACTTGTTTTAATTGAAGGTTTGAAGGCCATTTTAGTTTGATATTGGGAATGCAGAAAAATGTATGTGTAGCCACGGATAAAAAGCAATGTCTGCAGCTCCGTCAAATAGCTGCGGCTATGAAAGAGGCTATTTGGGGAAAAAATAGATTTCTGTGAGTTTCATTGTTTGTTATTGGTTGTTGTTACTGTTCTGTTTGTGTAACTCTTTGTGATTGGTTATAGTGAACATGTGTCATCAATTTTAGTAGTTTTATTGGTATGTAATCCTCTTTTATTGGAATTCATTTTGGAAAATATAAAAGCCGCCATTTCCTGCAGTTGTATTCGTTTGATTCCAGAACTCTCACTGTGCACATGGCAGGAGTGGGGTTGATGTAAAAGTGTTAATAAGTATTACCATGGTTGAAGGTTTATTTGCAGTGTTGTGTGTGTTAGTGAAAGTGAGCAGTCCCACAAAATACAATACAAACTCCCCAATGAGAGTCAGTAACGGTCACACCCTGGTAGGGAATGACACCAAGACCAAGTGCGGGTGAAGTTAAGAGATATGTTTATTAAAAATATAGGGCATACAGAGGACTCTGCATACTCCGAGAGCACTCTGTCAAACAATAAAAAAAACATTCTGATTTATTACAAAATCACGTCATCGATGATGTAGAATATCGGGGGCACGTGAGTTGTGGGGATTGGATGGTGAGGACTGGACATTATGTGTTGTTTAGGCCCAGTGCTCCAGGATTTGCGGAGGTCCACATGGTGCCAGCGAGGGGTGCACGGGTCAGCTGGGCTCTTCTGGGTGGTGCGCTGGGTCAGGTGATGTCCGAGCTGTGATGATTTGCGCTACTTAACAATGCCCTTTCTGCCACACATACTCTGACATTTATTGGCATATCTCTATTCATTTAATATATTTTACACCCACAAATTATATACACTTGAAGAGTTACTTCATGAGTTAGATGCTTTATCTTGAAGTTACATTCTAGGGCTATCTACATCAATTACTTCATTAGATCTATTAGACAACAGCGTAATAGTGTGTAAGTACAAGAGAGGATATATTTTCACTTGGAATTTGAACGTTAGGGGTGAGCTGGGGTGGTGTTTGGTTGAGGGGCACACAACTGGCACATCAAACAAAACTAAGGATTGGGGCCCGAGGGTCGTGTTTCTGAATCTGGGGGCCTGCTAGCGCAGATTCAGAGTTGTGGAGATGGATGTTTTTTTCCAAGCCAGAATTATAACCCAGTTCACTCACAGGGCAGTGATGTAAAAGCAAAGACAAAAGATACAATGTTCAAAGTGTTTTACACTCAGGCTTCTGTGAGAACAAGTTCACTGCAGAGGTGGCACAGGGGAGAAGGAGGGGGGTGTGGTTGGCTAACTGTGCGCGGACCCAGGGGGAGAGGTGCAGGCCTGCAGGCCTGCACTTCTACATGGCCTACTAGAATTAATACAAAATTTAGTTGGTGAGCATACAAAATGGAATCTGAAGTCAACCCTCTTTAGGGTGTTGCACGTGTATGTTTTGCTCCAAGGCTGTCCAGAACCTTGGCCAGTAGTGCATGGTCAGCCATGGAAGGAGCATAGTGTGCATGTGGGGAAGGGAATGAAGAGGAGGGGGGCCAAGAAAGACCTTTCCTCCCTTCCATTAGTTATATTAATTACCGTTTTCAGATGGTGTTTATTTTCATTTTGTCAACCTGCTCTGATTGTGTGGCAAGTATGTTTGAATGTATTGTGTAACATTCACTAACATGGACCTACAAAATTAGATTTGTCAATCAACGGCATTTACATGTAAGCATTTAGTGTTTGTATTAATTTAAGTGAGGTTGAAGGTTTATTTGATTGTATGTGTTGTAATTTTAATTCAGTTTCAGCAAACCAGTACTCTTAGCTGTTGTGAGTTTCCTTTGAGGTAGTACAATTGATTATGTTTTGTAAGTTGATGTTAGTCATTTATTATTTTTGTTTTAGCTGCATAGTTCTCATCATCCCAGTGGATTTACAGCTGTGGGACAGTTAACTTCCATGAAAGGTCAACATGTATTCAAAACATAGTGGTACTGCTGGAGATGGGAGCAGCACACTTGTAGACAGTGTATGAAAAGCCTTCTTTTTGTACCTGTCTAACATGTCTGATGATTCTTGAAATGGAGTGCCGCAGTGTTTCAAGTCTTTGGTTGTTGGTGGCAGCACCTTTAATGTGTGGAGTTTGATTATGTACAAACGCTGATTACACTTACCTTTTAATTTTGGATTTTATTTCCCAGTGACTAGCATGTGCAAAGAGAATAACAGTATGCAACAATGTAGTATTGCATATAGTACATGTGATGCACTGCATACAATATCTGAGGGTTATAACCCGTGTATTAATTTTTGTTTCTTAAAGTGTGTGTTTTCTAATGGATTGTTTTCTTTTTTTCAGATAGAACAGTATTTTTTTTACACATACATGAATAACAGTGGGCTGAGGTGTAGCCCAATGAGCTGTTGAATATTGGAGGCGAGGTTAACCGCAGCAATGACTGGAGGGGTCATAGTCGCAGGTCCATTGGTCCATAACCGTGGATATTTTGGGGAATTGGGAGAGACCAGGGGTGTGGAGGAGGACCATGGGGAGTGGAGGGGGGGATGATATGTGTACTAGGGACACTTGTTTGGCATTTGGAGGAGTTGATATAAAAGTCATTGGGCCTCATTACGAGGTAGGTGGTAAGTGATTACCGGCACCGGTAAGGACACCGGTGCCGGTAATCCCTTACCACCCTATTCTGAGGTCCCTTAGCGGGTCCCTTCCTTAACGCCTGGTTTTACAAGGTGTTATGGAAGGGACCCGTTAAGGGACTTCAGAGCTAATAACGGTACCGCAAATTGCAGTACCGTTATTAGCTCCATCCCCATTACCATTGAGCCCTATGGGGGCTCGAATGGGAATGGGGAATGGTTCCCGGAATGGGGACTTACTGGCTCCTCCAAGGTTGGAATGGCCGGTAAATCCCTATTTCGGGAACCCAGAATCGGAATGTGGTATGCGGGTAGCCATGGTGCTAATAGTACCATGGCTACCTCCTACCTCATAATGAGGCCCATAGTTTTGCAAATAGCCACGGCTATCAGTAAAATGCTCATGCATGGGTTTTCTATAACTATGTGTATAAAGAAGCATGTGCGTAGATGCGTCAACACTTTTTGTCTTTTTATTAGTTGTGTTCGTAGGCACAGTTATATTTCTAGCCGCATATATTTCTGTGCAATAATCATATTGTTACGTCGATAATATAACACAACATTTTATCTGTCTGCTATTTTGTGTGCTTAGGTGTTGTCTTGTCATATTTGAAGTTTTGAAGGTTAGCTTAGTTTGGTTTTTAGTTCATAGAAAATGTTTGTGTAGCCATGGCAACAAGTGAGCTTTGTAGCCGTGTTGAATATCCACGGCTATTAATGATGCTGGGCAGGGTTTTGTTTGTGTTTCAGTGTTTGTAATTGGCTGTTGTTAATGTTGTTAATGAGTACTTCTTTGTGATAGGTTACCATGATTATGTGTTTGCCATTTAATTAGTTTTCTTAGAATATAGTGCTCTTCTTCTGGTCTGTCATTTTGACTGTAGAACTCACACTGTGCAGTTCATGTTAGCTGTGATAAAATATGATTGGCATTAATCAGTTGTTTATCATTGTTTTGTTGAAAGATTTATTTGATAATGTATTGATAATGGGGCTTATTTTTTTTACTGTATTTGTTAACAATGAAGTGGTCCTGTTGCATATGTAGGAAATGGGTGGGAATAATTATTGGAAGTTGTTTATCAGGAAAACAAATGAATTTCACTGAGGTGCATGATAAGATAAGAAATGCTAGTTTATTTATATAGTGCCTATACACAATGTGTTTCAAAGCGCTTCAAGGCAAGGAAGGGAAGAAGGGAAAATACAATGACATTCTTACAGGCCATGAAGAGTAAGGATGTGAACTTAACTATTGTACTCGGCCTGACAACATTTCTAGTTCAAGTACCAATTTCTTGTTGCAAAGAGGTGGAAGTGAGCTGTGTGTCATGAGTAAGTAACTCTTTGCAACAAGAACTTGGTATCCACCAACAAAATGTGAAATTGGTAGATCACAAATTAAGATCCAAATTTGTACCAGCAATTACCAATGAAAGTGTTATAGACACTTTCAATCATGCAGTTATGCAGGACATTTATAAACATATTGATAAACCCCACTCTTTGTCTTCCAAATCCAATCTCACACTGTCTGAAAAAGTTGCTCTTAAAAATCGAGCAAAAGATGTGAGTATAACCATTAAGGTGGCAGATAAAGGTGGCAATATTGTGATTTTAAATACTGCAGACAATATTACTATGGCCAATAAACATCTCAGCACTCCAGGCTGCTACCAGCTCTTACAGGACAATCCCACTCAAGAGACAGTGGGCCTCATTCCGAGTATGGCGGTAAGGGATAGCGGCCACCGGTAACGAGACCGGTGGCAGTGATCCCTTACCGCCATACTCCGAGTTCCCTTTGCGCCCTCGCCCTTAACGCCTGCTTTGAGCAGTTGTTAAAGTCGAGGGCGCAAAGGGGCCTCCAAGCCGTTCATTACGATCACCGTTATTTGCATCTTCCCCATTCCCATTGAGCCCTATGGGGGCTCATTTGGGAATGGGGAAGAGCCTTGGTGAATGGGGAATTACCGCCCCGCCAACCTTGGAATGGGGCGGTAGTTCCGCCATCCACCAAGGCGCTGCCGGTCCGGGTACGGCGTCAACCAAGGCGTTAATAGCGCCATTGGTTAGCGCCGTACTCGGAATGAGGCCCAGTATCACAACTTAAAACTCTTATTCAGGACTGGCATTCACGTGGGACACTCACAGATGACGAAAATCCTTTTCTTTACCGCCCCAATCCAGTTATCCCCACCATGTATTTACTTCCCAAGATTCATAAGGATTACACCACACTCCCTCAGGTACGACCGATAATGAGCGGCTTAGGATGGGCCACTGAGGGACTCTCCCAATACATTGATACTGCAATAAAGGACATTGTACCAATGCTACCTGCCAATGTACGCGATTCCACTCAAACTTTACATATCTTACACAACATAGAGTGGTGTTCTAATTTTCTTCTGGCCAGCTTTGATGTGAAAGCATTAAACACTTCAATTCAACACCATCTAGTTCTGAAAACCATTGACTTCACTTTCCGCAAGCATTCAGCCTCACATACTCTACATGTCCAAATGATCAAAGATTTTTTACAATTCACTTTCACTCACAATCAGTTTCTATTCAACCAGCAGTACTACCTGCAAATGAAAGGAGTAGCCATGGGTGCGAAATATGCTGCATCCTTGGCCAACCTCTTTATGGGTTTTTTGAGGAGAAATACATCTTTAGTAACCATGAATTTAAGCACAATCCTGTTGTGTGGAAAAGATACATTGATGACGTCCTGGTCATTTGGAACAGGACGTTACCAAAATTTGAAGAATTCTCGAACTGTCTGAATCATATTCATTTTGGCATTGAGTTCTCTAGCCATGTGGGCCCTGATTCATTAGAATTCCTTGATCCTCAGATCTATGTCACTAATGACACTCTTCAGACTCAAACATTTTGGAAAGCAACAGCTGTTAATGCCATTGTCCATGTCTCTAGCTGCCATAAAATATCTGTCATTACCAACATCCCATTCGGGGAGTCCCACCGTGCACGACGGAACTGCAGTACCCAGGTGGCTTTTGAAAGAGAGTGTGTCATGATCAGGCAGAGATTTTTGGAACGAGGTTACACTGAACATTCTATCAACAAAGGGCTATATCGCATTAACCAAATGACCAGAGATTCAATTCTGGCTAACCATAAAGCTCAAAATACATCACAATCTGACAGTGTTCAGTTTATCACCAAATACTCTAAAGACAGCAACATGGTTTATCAGCTTTTGAATAAGCATTGGCATTTACTGTGTCTTTATTCTGACCTGGTACCATATATTACCAAGACACCCAAACTTATTTACACTCGCAATAAAACTTTGCGCAACAAACTTTGCCCCTCGTTTCTTCAAACCAAATCTGCTCAGACGCAATCTCTCACATGGTCCAGCCCAAACCTTTGGGTTTCATTAAGTGTGGCTCATGTAACTTTCCAATTTTCCTTGAACCAGAATGTTTGTAGTTGTCATCAAGGTCTCACAATTCACATTACTGATTTCTTTAACTGTAGGTCGAAATATATAGTGTATGCTATCCAGTGTGTATGCCATAAGGTATATGTTGGCTCTACGATTAGGGAGTTGCAAATACGTATTCGGGAGCATTTCGCCCATCTGAAAAGCCAAGATCCTAAACTACCACTTGCCATGCACTGGCAACAATATCACCAATTGGACTCAGTTAATGACCTCAAGTTCATTGGACTAATGAACACATGCTCACCCAAGAGGTGTTGACCGCCAACTTTTATTACGCCAGCTTGAGGCACGGACTATTGCCAAACTTCACTGTTCCAGTCTGGTATTGAACACAGACACAGAACTGAATGGGCCTCATTACACTGTAGGCGGTAATGGTTAACGGTCACCGTTAAGGGTACCGGTGACTGTTAACCCTTACTGCCTTATTATGAGGTCCCTTTGCGGGTTGGTACTTTAACGCCTGCGTTTAGCAGGCGTTAAAAAACGAACCCGCAAAGGGACCTTGGTGCTAATTACGGTACCGCAATTTGCGGTACCGTAATTAGCGCCTTCCCCATTCCCATTATGCCCTATGGGGGCAAAAATGGGAATGGGGAAGGGCCTTGGTGAATGGGGAATTACCGTCCCCGCTCACCTTGGAGTAGGACGGTAATTCTGCCATCCACCAAGGCGGACACAGTAAAATACCGGCGGCAACCATGGCGCTAATAGTGCCATGGTTACCGCCTACCATGTAATGAGGCCCAATGTATTTCTTTGAATGTGCTACCTCAGCGTTGGTGCTTTGCTCCTTCATTTGCACCCTGTTTTACCCCATTGTTCTCAGACATAGCTTTTATTTGAACATTCAGTACCAAGTATTCTTTCCACTCCTTCTTTCACATTGCACATATAGCATATCACAGGAACACAAAAATATATATTTTCTGTTTGACTCAACATGTCCTCAAAATTGTTTCCTCAATCACCTTTTCGTATGTCCTATCTCCACTCACGCCTTTATTGTATATTGTATATTGCTTTTCCATATAAATATCTCACAATCATGCAACAGTTTTTCTTTGTGCAGCTGCCACTTCTTTCTGTCCATCCTGTTCAATCCCCTTGTTCTATTACATTTTAGACTTGCAAACCACAAACCAGTTCTTACAAGTGCTTGTTTGGTATCTCCCATTGTTTCAAGTATCATGAAAACGTTCATGCTTTATTCATAGATTAGACCCACCCACATAGATAAGGGCCTTTCATCTGTAAGAGGTAGTTTAGCAATCGCATTGCACCGTAGTATTACAAGACTATACACGCGCACGTGATTTTGTCACGTGATGCGATTCTTGGTCCTTTCTTCTACAAACGTGGAAGAGGCGACGAGCGTTGCACCAAGCAATCTATGCCAGGACCATCGCTTTCACAGGGGATCTAACCCCAGCGTTGGCAGGCACTGTTCTCCATCGATACGTGTGTGGATCATTAGAAGGTTGGGAAGTCATCTGTTGGAAGATAAGCGCCATTTCATTTTCTCTTTTCTGGAAATCTGCAGGTTTAATTTTTTCGACCGCGCCAGGGAACAAACCATTCTTCCAATCTTCTAAATCCATATTATTTCTACACGTTCAGGTAACACCTTATTTACTAGTACAGCACCTCAGCTATCTTTGCATCCACCGGAATTCACAGTAGTTGTGATACACTCATATTGGATTTTCTCCTTACAGACCAAGTTTGCTACAATAGCACTGTGTTGCTCACAATGCTACCGCCGGCAATCTATGTAATTGCGCCTAATTGCAATGCCCAACCGGCTGCGCCATATTTTCCCTTGCAAACCACGCTGCTGCAACATCACAGTGATTTATTACTTCCTGGATTCTCCTAATTTTATCTTGAGATATCTGGCACCCAATCACCTTGGTACCCAATCACCTTGATATCATTGCATGTGTTCACTGGGGCGAACAGGAGATGGACAGTGAGAATTGGTCACTGCACACTTCGTTTCTCATACTGTACTCTCTGCCATTTAATGAATATAACTTGGCCTATTGCCCTAGGAAAATACACCTTTTTCTCTAATGTTGGCACAAGTGATCTTTAATAACAATCCACTGATTAGTGACTAATGTCATGCAATTAGTTTGTACTATGTGTATCATCAGAATACGTAGCTCATTGTCTGCCCCATACTTTCTGTTCTTTCTTTATGTATAGAACATTGGATGCTACATCGCTGGACCTTGGCTAGTGAATACCCTATTTCCGGTGGTAACATTACATTTTGACAATATGGTATCACCTTATGTGTGTTTAATACTCACCATGAATATGTACCTTTGAGTTTTTTCGGATGGGTTCTGGCCCCATTCCACTTTCCTCGTTCAACTATGCTTTGGAAAATATTTCTTCCTTTGTTTTCATCTCTATTTTTTGTTTCGGATGCATTATGTGTTTATTACAACATGTGACTTTTTGTTTCAAATTATGAACAGTTTTGCGTTGAAAAGGACCCGTTGCATAGGGTCGAAACACGTGTCGGCAGTTCTGTTTCATTGTTTTATTATAAAAAAAAAGGTGGACTAAGCACCCAGGATGATGATTTTATTGTTAAGCTTAATTGGGACCATTGTTTCTTAACAATGACATTGATCAGGCATACCTGTGCACTTATTAACTTGTGTTAGGGTTGTGCAATGAAACAGAGGTGACACCCTCCCTTGTGTTATGGACTTCTGAATATGTCTAACATTGTGCAAGAAAACACAAAGACATGGCCCTCCTAATGTCCTGTCAGAAAGCTCAGGAACATCAATTATTATAAATCATTGGGTGCGAGTCACCTGGGATGATGTGGAGGATGCATATTGAAAATTGCACGAGATGGTCTGGACCATAATGGGCTGCAGCATTATTTGGCTTATATGTGGTCTTATATCTTCACTGCAGCTGTAAGTGGTGGTTGTGTGGAATCAACCACCACTCAATAAAGGTGCTGCCAGCAGCAGCTAGATTCTTCAAACACTGGTAGCACTGGAACACTCTTTTTGAAGAGTTATTAGAAATGCTAGAGATGTTCATTGAGAAGGATTTTCATGAAGTGTATACAGATGTGCTGCTCTTATCTCCACCACTACCACTTGGATGAGCAAAAGGCCTTCCCAGGATGTTTTCTTTCTGATGCAATGCATCTGCCAGAAGTCTTCATCCACTACCCCCCGGGGTACTAACAGTGTCTTTATTCGGTTGAAGACACTCTGGCATTTCACAACTGAAAAAAGAACAAAATAAAGAGGTCCACCATGAAATGGAATCTGAAGCTTGGGAACATCAATTATGATAAATCATTTGGTGGGAGTTTCCTGGGATGATGGGGATGATGTATATTGGAATTTGCATGAGATGTTCTGGACCATAGTGGGCTGCAGCAGTTTTTGGCTTGTGTAGTCTGATATCTTCACTGTAGCTGTAAGCAGAGGTTGTGCAGAATTAACCTCCACCCATTATAGGTACTGATAGGAATAGCCACCGTCTTCAAACACTGGCAGCACTGGAACACTATATTTGAAGAGTTATTAGAAATGCTAGAGACATTCAGAGAGGTGGCTTCATT
The DNA here is from genome assembly GCF_040938575.1 of Ambystoma mexicanum. Classification (NCBI taxonomy): domain Eukaryota; kingdom Metazoa; phylum Chordata; class Amphibia; order Caudata; family Ambystomatidae; genus Ambystoma; species Ambystoma mexicanum. The sequence goes on from NC_090930.1 coordinate 699,031,850, forward strand.
TTGTTTGGCATTGTCTTTTTAGAGTTGTCATTTTTGTTATTTTATATTTTCATCACCAGTGGGGCATTTGAATATATCTAACATTGTGCAATAAAACACTAAGAAGCAGCACTTCTAATGTTCCATCCGAAAGCTTGGTAACATCAATTATGATAAATAATTTGGTGCAAGTCTCCTTGGATGATGTGGATGATATAGATTGGAAATTGCATAAATTAGTATGGGCCATACTGGGCTTACGTCTTTTTTGCTTATATGTGGTCTTGTATCTTCATCGTAGCTGGTGAGCAGTGGTTGTGCAGAATCAACCTTGACACAGTAAAACTGCTGATAACAACAGCCAAATCCCTCAAACACTGGCATCACTGGAACACTCTATTTGAAGAGTTATTAGAAATGCTAGAGATGTTCAGAGAGGAGGGATGTCATTAAGTTTCTTCATATGTGCTACTCCTATCTCCAGCAGCACCACTTGGATGATTTAAATGCCTTCCCAAAGTCTTTTCTTTCTGATGCAATTCATCTGCCAGATGTTTTCATCCACTTGATGGGGTACGAATAATGTCTTTATTCGGTTGAAGACACTCCAGCATTTCACAACTGAAAAAAGGAAGAAAAAAAAGATGTCCGCCATAGAATGGCATCATGAATTCAGTTCACCCTTTCAATGGTGTCCATTTAAAACAGTAAAAAAAATGAACCAAAGAACATGGCCACCAAGGAAAGAGAGTAGGAATTTCATATAGTCTCTTCTCCCTTTCAATGATGGTTATTGAAAAGATCATTTCTCTCTTTCCATCGCAGCCACTCACAGAACAAACACCAAGGGATGCAGTGGTGACCGGTGCCTTGTCTGGATGCTAAGGACATGGAGAAGGTCAATCAGATTTTTTGTAACAATCCGATTTTCCCTTGTTGGGTACTAATTGTACTTTAAATTGTCTGCTTGGATAACATTAGAATAATGAACCCAATGTAGATGTAGTGTGAACACAAAACTGTTACATGATCTGATTACCTGTTGCAATCAGGCAGTAAGCTGCGGAGATGTGTCAATGCCACTTTCAAAGTGATTGGGCCTTTCCTCAACATTACTATGGCTATGTGCAGGCGTGTCTTCTCATTGATTTAGGCGATTGGTCAATAATTTAGTCGCAAACACATCATTGCGTTTGGGCGTAACTGCGCATAGGGAAAACACATTCTGGTTCGCTATATCATGTACCAGCGGTTGTATCTCTCTCCCAAGCACCTCATTCCTGTTTTCTGTCATTGCTTTTTGTCTCTTGGTGGGTGAACATCTTTGTAAGCCTTCTGGAACTTTTAAAAGCAGTACCTTGATATATCCATTTTGTTTACCTTTCTTCTTCCTATACCTTTCTCTGTTGTCTTGTTCTTTGTACTTTGTCATTTTTTGTTATTTTAGCTTGTGTAGATATAAATATGGGCAGTGGTCTTGTAAAGATTTATTTTAAGATATAGTGAGTGGTCTTTGTACACAGTTACGGTAACACTTTAATAACTTTATATTCTTTAACATTACAAATACATGTAAACACTTAAATAAGTTAAGTACATATGCAACCAAAGTTTGTTATGAACAGGTTTATTGGGGTGTGGGGGTGGTTGCACAATTTAATTTTCATTAACCTAATTCTCTATATTATCGATGTCAATTATGTATGGAATAACACAACCCTTGAAATTCAAGGAAATAACTTTAGTTGCAGGGACGTTAAAGTGAGAACTAATGCTACAAATTCACTGAAATTCAGCTAAAGCCACCTTATCTTCGTAACCCCTCTTGTGCAACCTATGACCACAATGATGACATGCCAGTGTATGTATCCCCTTGATAGTTACAGTCTGTGCGCGGGAACCTCGCAATCCTCTTCATGGCTTGAGCTCACATTAAAAACGGACAGATTCCAGCACAGTTAGACTTGAGGAGCATTTCACCAAAGTTGGATTTACTGTACATTCTGGCAAAGTTTAATTGAATGCTAAACGAATTGGAACTAGGACTACGATAGAGGCTTTAGAATTTATTTTCTACATGGTGTAATTCTCAAAATCTACCCTTTTATGGCAGTTCTGCTTGTAAGGCTGTATTCAGTGTAGATTCTCTGAAATACTGCAGTGATATTTCTGAAAAATCTCATGGGCTGTCGCTAGACATTGTGTTGTCTTGCCATTACAGTATAAGTGACTTTTTTCATGTGCAGTGTTTCTAAATTCATGTCCGTACCTTTATCTTAAAATAGACTATGTCCACAGTAGTGTGAGTTCAACTACCATCTGTGTCTAATCCTGCTTTCTGTCACAGCTGCCCAATGCATCTATTATACTGTGGTCTAATACTCCTGTGCTACATTTCTGTTTTCCTTGTCTTGTGTACAGCCTTTCTCTTTCTTGTGTAGTTCCTCTTACACTACATTATCTGCAGTCTATCTTCACTATAGCCTCTGTCTATGTTAACCGAGCTGAAAGTACCAAACATCTATATAGTTTTGTGGAAGTGGGTATACAGATTATACAGTTATACAGTTTGACATATAGATTTTACAGACACTCAGTAAAACATAAACTGCCATCATGTCAATGGACTTTATGTATTTTTGATGTTTAAGAATGGAATCTCACTGCTATTTTCCAATCATTCTCTGTTGTATTCCCGATGCTCCCCCATACTGACCACTCAAAACAAATAGCTTGCTGTCTTAGCTTGAGGCAGTTGATTGCAGTCAGCTATTGCATGTATGCCCCCATGACAAGACTAAGAGTCCTTGTAACATATTATTTTCAATGAATAATAAACAACAACTTGATAGGCCTGCCACTCTAAGATGTCATTGTACCCATTCTCCTCATTACATTCCTCAAATGCTGCTTCTATCACTATCTTTCCTTTTCTCATATTCTCTCTCTTTTCTCTTTCCCTACTGCTCTCTCTTCGTCACCCCACTTCCTTCTCTCCTTCAATCTCTTTGGCTTTCTTTCCTCGTCATTGAGCTTCATCAACTTCTGGACCTACTCATCAAGCTTCTTCTGTAATCTACTCTCTTGCTGTTTGCTGGCCCAGAATTCTGTATTCTCCCCTTCTTGATGTTCTTTTCCCCCATCATCCTCATTACACTGTTCCCTTCATGCACTCACCTCTCCCTGTGCACCTCCTTCTGTACAGTGCTCTCTCTTAGCACTTCCATAACCTCTGGCACCTTCTGTCTCTGCACAGCTCTGCTCCTCTACCCCCTTCCTGCTCAAGACTAACGCAGTCATTTTGCATGTTAATGTCTCGCCTTTCGGCTACTATAAACACCATTCTCGCTGTATATCTGCCTGGACTTATATAGGAGCTCATCCTTTCTGCCTGGGTCAGGCAGCTTTTTAAGATTGCATATGTAATTATGTGTGGTTTGGGATTGGTTAATCAGTACGTCTATGGGTGCGTTTAATAAAGTTCCAACAAGGTGCTCAATGGACACGTCCTTTAATAGTCCAGTCCATCACCTTGGAACTCTCATTCATTCACTTGCATAGAGAAGTGCATATTAAATGTTCATAAAGGAAAGCAGTGGCACCATCAACTACTCTATGGGCCTCATTACACGGACGGCGGTGGACCAAGGTGCTATTAGCACCTTGGTCCATTACGGTAAAATACCGGCACCACCTTGGTGGAAAGGGGAATTACCACCCTATTCCAAGGTTGGTGGGGCGGCAATTCCCCCTTCCCCCATTGCCCTTCACCATTCCCATTTTTGCCCCATAGGGCATAATGGGAATGGGGAAGGTGCTAATTACGTCACCGCAAATTGCGGTACCCTAATTAGCTCCCTGGTCCCTTTGCGGGTTGGTTTTTAACGCCTGCAAAAAGCAGGCGTTAAATTCTCCAACCCGCAAAGGGACCTCGTAGTAAGGCGGTAAGGGCTTACCGGTACCAGTAAAATACCGGTACCGGTAAACCCTTACCGCCACCGTGTAATGAGGCCCTATGTTTTGCTTAGAAACTGCAACACATATCAATAGATGATTTCTCTCTTACGTATTTGATTACCGACTCTGGTGTTTTACTTGCAAGGAGCAAACGTTGATTAAGCAACTATGGGCCTCATTACACGGAAGGAGGTGAGCCATGGCGCTATTAGCGCCATGGCTCATGCCGGTAAAATACCGGCACCGCCTTGGCGGAAAGGGGATTTACCGCCCCATTCCAAGGTTGGTGGGGCGGTAAATCCCCCTTCCGCCATTGCCCTTCCCCATTCCCATTTCTGCCCCATAGGGCTCTATGGGAATGGGGAAGGCGCTAATTACGGCACCGCAATTTTGCGGTGCCGTAATTAGCTCTGAGGTCCCTTAGCGGGTTGGTTTTTAACGCCTGCAAAAAGCAGGCGTTAAAACACCAACCCGCTAAGGGACCTCGTAGTAAGGCGGTAATGGTTAACGGCCACCGTTACCATTAACGGTGGCCGTTAACCATTACCGCCTTCCGTGTAATGAGGCCCTATATCTATGATGAAACAGCTGATCATCTTTGGTGCAGAATTCTTGCGGCCCGAGAGACATTGCTGTGCTAGTGAAATAAAGTATTCCTAGACTGGTTTGTTTTAAATGCTGCAAATTTTGAATTGTGTATCTGTGATTAACATTTCTATGTATTTAATCTGTGACTTTGATTTCTTGCTTTTCTTTGTGAAAGGTTTAAATCACAATAACAAAATAAATACATCCATACGTGATTTCACTACGTCTGCATGAGCACGGGGAATGGAGCTTATCTCTGCCTCTTGATATGGTATAATATGGCATTCATAACGCACCTATACACAAGTGTTTCAAGGTGCGACGAGGCAAGGGAAGGGAACAGAGGGAAGACAGAGGGCCTCATTACACGTTGCACGCTAAAAATTGCAAATTACCGGCATGGCGCCCTTAACGTGTCCGCTCTCGCATTAGGGCGCTAATAGCGTACCATTACGAGTACGCGGACATGAGCATCGCGCCATGCCGGTAATGCCCCAACTGCCATGCCGCTAAACTCCCCCAATAGTCCCTTACCGGCTTCGACGACAGTGCAGATAGCGCCTCCGCCTAAATAGCGGAACCGTAAACAGCGTCATCGCACAGGAATGGGAAAGATCACGGCGGCCATCTTTAAAAACACAATCCATTGCCATCCTCTGCCCCCTGGACCTATTTGTAGGACTTTGCTGTTTGAAAATATCTGGAACACCCTTACCATGCCCAAGGCTCTCAAAAAAACAACTGACCGCCAGCGGAAAGAAAAGTTTTTGACTGAGGAGCGACTAATGCTAACACAGACCCTATCTGAAAATGCTGCAGTGGTCTTCGCAAACGACATGCAGCGGGAGACACTCCTCCAAAAAAAAGCAATCTGGGAGGAGGTGGCACTGAAAGTAAGTGCTGTGGGCACCAGCACCCGCACTGTACGTGAGTGCCGGAAAAGATGGGATGACCATAGACTCTGGGTCAGAATGATCTTGGCAGAAAATCACAACATTGCCACAGCTGGTGGATCGGGGTCGCCAATCAAACTAAAAGAATGGGAGGAGACATGTGCCAACCTCATAGGGGTTGAATGCATCGAGGGAGTCGGGAGGATGGAGCATGGTGTGGCAGGCACTTCGGATGGAGGTAAGTGTACCAATGAAAGCATGCAATGTGAATCTACTGGTCCCCGCAAATGTCAGCCCAGAATCACCTCATGGATGGCCTGCCACACATGCATCCCACCCTGCCCATGTCAGTGCCAGACCCAAACACACACACATGCACACACCAACAGAGCCAAGTGCCACACACAACACTGCATGGATGAGCCACTGAAATGACACATCACATGCATCCTTCACAATGAAGTCCAAATGCCCACAACTGCATTGATGATGTATCCTGCATTAAGTACATCGAACCGTAACCAATGCCATCCCCCTTCTTGTCCCCGACAGGGTCACATACAGACAGTGGCGATGGAGGGAATGCATCTCAGGTGTGATGGGACTGTTGTGGGGGTGTGGGGGGGAAGGTGTGATGGGACTGTTGTGGGGGTGGGGGGGAAGGGTGTGATGGGACTGTTGTGGGGGGTGTGGGGGAAGGGTGTGATGGGACTGTTGTGGGGGGTGTGGGGGAAGGTTGTGATGGGACTGTTGTGGGGGGCGGAGGGGGGTGTGATGGGACTGTTGTGGGGGGTGAGGGAAGGGTGGTGGGATGTTTGGGGACATTCACATTTTCCTGTTTAAGTTCATTAATACACTGGTGTTTGACCAAAACACAGGCCTGGACTCCTTCAATGTGTATGTGTACTTTATTGACGCCAGGGTCCATTGTGAGCACACAAACAGACACCAGTGCATTACTAGCCATATCCAGGTGACATTACGAGAACATGTTACTCAGAATATTTGGTTGATCAGATGCTGTCTCACAGCACGCCCCTCCTGGCCATCCCCTCTTGCATGACCTGCATCCCTTTCACCTCCATCCTCATCACCATCATCATCCTCATCAGGTGCCTCCATTTCAACGTCAGGGGGCAGTGGCACATTCCGTCTGATACACATATTGTGCAGCATGACACATGCCATGGTGATCTTGACCATCTTCTCATGTCCATACAGGAGAACGCCACCAGACCTGCTAATGCACCTAAACCGTGACTTCAAAAGTCCAAATGTCTGCTCGATCTCGATGCGGGTGCGGGTGTGTGCACGATTGTATTCCGCTTTGTGCCTGTTCTGTGTATTCCGTACAGGTGTGAGGAGCCACCTCTTCAGGGGATAGCCAGCATCACCTATATGGGGGAAGGAATGTGGTCCTGTTACTGTTCACCTCAAGTGTGGCCTGTTCATTTCACAAACATTGACTTGGCATTGAGATTCAAGTACAAAATCAACAGCATACATGCAAATGGTCTGTGTAACTGCAATGTGCAAAGGTGGGCTCAACCCTGCAAGTAGACATGCCCCATTAATGCCTCCACCAGTAATTGACATGTCCTGTGTGAGGCCAGTTCTTAAGTGTCCCTGTGCCCAGGCAGATTTGGTACCACACTGGTGGTGTACTGCCCTTCCAACATTGACGTTGCCATGCTGATAGGCATCACGTCAGTGGTGCTATGGGTTTGTGGTGCATTGCTATGGCTAGGGGGTATCCCTTAGCATGCATTGAAGGGCACATTGCAATATTGATGTCGTGCTGGACGAATTCAGCATGACTATGTTGACGGCATGGATGACATTTGTGTATTTTGTGGTGTGGAATATTGTGCATTGTGGATGTGGTTTGATGTTTGGTGTTTCTAAACTTGGATAGTCATCTGTGTTGTGTAGCATATACTTGCATGTCCTTTCATCTCAAGTACGTTGCGGCCCTCCCAGATGGACATTGGCCTACATCTGTATGTGCATTTGGACGACAGACTAGAGGCTACACCCAGTTGGAGTATCTATCTCTCCCCCCCCAAGCACACCCAGTTGGAGTATCTATCTCTCCCCCCCCCCAAGCACACTGACATGTGGTTGGCCTGCTACTCACCAAGTAGCCACAAACGTTGTCCAGTTTGTCGCTCCATGTAGCGGGCGATAGTTGAGTTACGCAGGACCATGGAATCATGGGTTGATCCGGGAAATCTGGCACAGCAATGTGTGATTATCTTGTTGGCGTCACATACCATTTGGACATTGATGGAGTGGAATTGCTTCCTGTTTTGGTACACTACTTCTTTATGATGTGGGACGACCAATTCCACATGCGTACAGTCGATGGCCCCGATGCAACTTGAGATGCCTGCCAGTGAATAGAAACCAACTTTGGTGATTGCAATCTCCTGGGCAGTCCGTAGCATGTATATGTGTTCTGGTGCATGCTTCATGAGGGCATCGAGTACCTGGTTCAGTGTGCGTGAGAATACTGGTTGGGAGATGCCATGCATCTGCCCCACTGTATGCTGGTAGGTGCCTGTGGCCAGGAAGTGGAGCACAGTCACCACCTTCAGTAGAGGAGGGATAGCAGTTCTGATGTCTATGAGGCTCACAATGTCATGATGTATCATGTCCACGATGCTGGTAATGGTATCCCGGTCCAGACGGTACAGGGTGTGTATCTGCTCAGGTGTTAGGTTCAATGGACTGGCTCTGATCCTGGGAATTGGTGGGTGCCTCTGTGGTATGATTAGGTGCTGTGGTGGTGCTTGCTGTGCCTGTCTTGCCCTCCTCCTCCTCCTGCGTCTCCTCTGTGCTGCCTGTTGTTGCAGCTGTGCTGCAATCAGGTCCCCCAGGCCATGTAATGCTGCTAATATTGGAACCATCTTGGTGTGGGAAGGGGTGTGGGAAGGGGTGTGGTGTGCTCCTTTTGAGCAGCCACAGTCTCCATTGCCTCCACCTGTGCTGATTGTGGCCACCTGTGGCAGGTGGTAACACTGCACAGTTCTTTTAATGGGTGGTTCGCGATGGCGGTATTAGCACCATGCCGGTAAGGGGGTTTGGGTGCTTTTCCATGCCGCTATTGGCACGTCCGCCTGGCTTGTGATGATGTGCTAATAGCAGCATGATGTAAATTACAGACGCGAGGGTCACGCGCCTGCGGACTGGCCGCTATTAGTGGCACCGTACTTAGCGGTGCCCCAAATAGCGGTGAGCAAGGTCATAATTTGGATGGGGATTTAGCGTTACCGGTATTCCATTACCAGTACCGCCTACCGTGTAATGAAGCCCAGAGACAATAATCTTAATAGGGCAGGTGACATTGAGATCACGCAAGTGCAGTGGAGGGAGAGCAGGGGAAAAGTGCGAGGGGGAGGGGACGTGCAGTACATAGGATAAACAGTAAATAAATAAAAACAATAAATAAGAATAAATAAGAAGTGCAGACAGCTGGTGTCAGGTGCAAAGGTAGGTGTAGACATCCGGTGTCGAGTGCTGGTAGGGGCTCTAGGGATATATAAACAGCCCCAGAGTACAAGGGTGTGCAAGTGTCAGGGAGGGGACCTGGGCCTGAGAACAGAGGGTAGCCAGGTGGCCAGTGCAGTTTCAGCCAGGAGCTCTGCAGGGGAGAGGAGGAGAGAAAGCAGGGCCAAAGAGGAAGGCCTTGAGGTGCTTCCGGAACCAGAGATTGTTCTCCTCAATTATCAGAGAGGCTGGGAGGCGGTTCCAGAGGGAGGCCCCAGCTGAGGGAAGAGATCTACCCCCAACTCGTTGCTCGGAGAAGTTCCCTGTGCTTGAGGGCGTTGGAGGCGGATGATCGAAGAGCTTGAGAAGGAAGATATTTAGGAAAAAAGAGTTGAAGGTATTGAGGCCCCAGACCTCAGAAGGCATTGTGGACAATGCATAGGGTTTTGAACTTAGTCCTCGCAGCCACTGGGAGCAAGTGCAGAAATGTAAGTTCTGGAGAGATACGATCCCTGGGCTTGAGGCCAAGGACAAGTCTCGCAGTTCTGTTTTGGATGAGTTGCAGAGGGCAGAGAGTAGAGGCAGGCAGATTTAGAAAGAGGCTGTTGCAGTAGTCCAGCCTAGAGAGAACCAGAGCTCTGGAGACAGTGAGCTTCTGGGGGAAGGAGAGGAAAGGAAGAATACCTCTGAGGAGGTGCAGCTGATAGTGTGAGTTCTTAGAGACATCAGTGATGTGAGGAGAGAAGGAGAATGTGGAGTCAAAGATGACCATGAGGTTTTTTCGCCTCACAGGTGGGAGCAGGAAGAGGGCCAAGAGAGGCCGGCCAGAGAGTGACAGGAAAGTTTGGATCGGGAGTGCTGAGGAGGAGAAACTCAGTGTCTTAGTGGCATTAATGTAGAGATCATTGGTGGCACACCACTCCTGGATACCAGACAGGCAGTCAGAGATGAGAGAAGGAGGAGAGGTGGCTGAAGGGAGCCTGAAAATCAGCAGAGTGCCATCTGCATAGCACTGAAAGTTGGGGCAGAGAATGGCAATGCAGTCGGCAAGAAGTGCCAGGTGTTGGTTGAACAGCCAGGGAGAGCTGTTAGACCCCTGGGGAACACCACATGTAGAGATAGAGATATAGGAGAGGAAGGACCCAAGTTGGACCTGGAAGGGTCGATCAGAGAGGAACGAAGTCTGCCAAGCCAGGGCCTGATCAATGATACCCAGGTTATACAGAGATGGTTGAGCAGGATGCCATGGTTGACCGTGTCAAAGGCAGAAGAGAGATCAAGTAAGATGAGGACACAGCGAGTGTTGGAAACAAGGTTGGGGAGCAGGTCTTCAAGGAAGTTTAGGAGAGCAGTTTCCATGCTTCTGGCAGCTCTGAAGCCAGACTGATGGTCATGAAGACAACCAACAGATTCAGTGTGAAGATAAAGCTGAGAGATGGCCAGCTTTTCCAGGAGTTTGTGCAGGAAAGAGCTGATGGAGATTGGATGATAGTTAGCTGGGCAGGACTGGTCGGCAGAGGGTTTCTTAAGAAGAGGGTGCACAAGGGAGTGCTTCCGGGGAGAAGGGAAGACTCCAGTGATGAAGGAGTGGTTGCAGAAGTCGGCCAGAGCAGGAGCCAGGGTGTCAATGTGGTCCTTGATGGTTTTGGAGGACCAGGGGTGAACCTGTTTTGATGAGACTTTCATAGATCGGACTTGTCTTGAAACCCTGTCTGGGGATAGCAGGGGAACGGCAGAGAAGGAGGGCTGAGAGGTGGCCGAATAAGGGCCAGAGGAAGAGCAGGGAGTAGGGGCATGAAGGGGAGAGGAAGAGAGAGAGAAGACAGGATGTCCTGAGTTTTAGAGATGAAATGAAAAGCCAGAGCCATGCAGAGGGCCTGGGAGGGGACAAGAGAGGTAGAGACTGCAGCAGGATTGGCCAGTTCCTTGCAGATTTTAAAGAGGTCAGCTGAGTTTTTAGATGCTGCAGAGACACAGGCTTGGATTTGAGCTCTTTTCCTGCTGTGGACAGAGAGTCGGTATTGCCTTTGGAGCAGGCAGCAGGCCAGTTTTTCAGAGGATGTACCGGAAGCATGCCATTTCCTCTCACCCACCCTACACTTGCGTTTGAGGGTGACGAGGTCTGAGTCATACCAGAAGTTGCACTTGCCTTTGGGCTTCAGGCGGATCCTCATGGCAGGGCAAGAACATCAAGAGTATCAGATATAGCAGAGGAGCATGAAAAGGGCTGTGTCAGGGTTTGAGTCAGTCAAAGGTGGAGGGGGGTTAAGAAAGTGGTGGTGAAAGCCTCAATTGACACATGCTTCCTGGGTCGGAAAACCGAGAAGGTGGGTGGCAGTGCTGGAGATGGCTTGGCCTGATGGGTAGAGAGTGTGAGCTGGGAGGAAAGGAGAAATTGTTCACTCCAGGAGAGAGGAGAAGTGAGGGGGATAGAAAGAGAATGGCCCAAAGAGATCAAAACATCCAGAGTGTGCCCTGCAGAGTGAGTGGGGCCAGAGGAGAGAATAGAGAGTGATAAAGAGTTGCATAGGTCGTTAAAGTGTCCAGAGGAAGGACAGAAAGCATCCAGGTGGATGTTAAAGTCTCCAAGAAGGAGGAGTTGAGTAGTCAGGACTAGGAGGGAAGAGGTGAGGTCAGCCCACTCAGAGAGGAAGGAGGAGATCTGACCTGGTTGCCGATAGATGGTAGCCACAGTAAGGGAATGGCCAGGAGAGAGAGAGAGCCTGCAGACAAGGCATTAAAAAAAGCAGTAGGCCTTTGTAGGAATGACATAGGCAGGGATCCACTCAGGGAAGATGAGGGCTACACCCCTTCCAGAACGGTTGGACCTGGGCATGGGGAGGATCTTTTAGCCATCATGGAGGACAGTGTCAAAGCGTGTGACAGAGCTGGCCGTGAACCGTGTCTCGGTGAGACCAAGGACATCAAGGTCAAGTTCTTCCAGGAGACAACAGATGTCAAAGGAATGTCTGACAGCAGAGCGATAGTTGGGAATGGCAATATGGAGAAGGTTGCCATCCATGAAAGACATCCGGGGAGTGGTACAAATCAGAGGTATGCCCTGCAGAGGTGTAGAAGAAGCCTGAGGGGGGCAGAAGAGGAAGGAGGAGAGGGCAAGGTAGCCAAAGAGGAGACAACAGGGGAGAGACAAAGAAGCCTTGGGGGGGAGAGAGAGGACAGCAGGGGATGAAAGGAAATTGATCAGGCGTGGGAAGCATCTATCAAAGAGGAGAAGGTTGGCCTGAAGGCCTTGGGCCAAGACGGTACCATTCAGGTCGACATCATGTTAACCTTAAAGGAGGGGAAGGAGGCCAGGAGTGCCTCCCACCGGGTGCCACCATTAATCAGAGAAGAAGAGAAAGGAGAAGGCACAGAGACCATATGAAGAGTCCATAGGTCTGGTGAGGGAACAACAAAAAGGATGTTGGTGAGGGTTTTCCTGAAGGAAGCACTGGTATAGGTATCAGCGATAGGGAGGCCTGGAGACCAGGATGTCCTTTTTAAACTTCTTCCTACCAGATTTATTGTGGAGAGCAGGATAGTCAATAGATAAGTAGTTTGAGTGAATTATTTACTGGCAGTCTTAGCGAGAAAATATCCAGTAGAAATATGATACATGCATTGCAATGTACACATCGGGTATGCATTGTGTGAGGGATGTAGCCACTGCATCTGCAATTCAGAAAATTCCCACATAAATTTGGCATGAAAATTCTTGGTGAGAAATTAGGTCTGGATCTTTGGGTTTGAGGTCCATGAATAATTTGTTTCATGCATATACTTTTGGAGTGGATGTGGCTCTACTGATAATGGGGCTATTTCTGGGACCCCTTAGTGTGCCATCCACCATAGAAACACTATTTGTCAATCCACTGCTATCAGTTCCTGCAGCTGGTCCACGTTTGTGCATATTCCACAGATTTCTTTTTGTGTTGCCTACCTCCTTATTTGCAATTCTTGCAATTCTTCCTCCAAATATTTTCTGTTAAATGGTGAACCATGGTTAGGATAACTCTACAGGATAAAGGCAAATGCGACACTAGCCGATTGCATATAGCTGATTGTAGAATAGAGCAATGCATGCATCATGAAAGGCACTTTTAGCACAATGGGGCAAACATGAGTGTGTGATAGAGATATTCTTGTGCAAAATGAATTCAACAAGATCATTAGTGTGGACTTTATTTTCTCGAAAGAGCCACTTTCGTGGCCTTCAAATTGGCATGCTCTTACTGACCATTATTTATTTTGTTAATGGGTGGCTGATGTATGACTACTGCTCTAGCCAGAGGGGAGAACATCTCTCCCCCATTATATCTTGCATGTGAGCCTATTGTGACTATCCATACATCAAGTCTTGGTGAATGTGTTAGAGCTAAGCTGTTACATGTTTTACATGTTGTTGTGGAATAGTTACTTGGATGTGCACTCCTTTTTTTCTCTCAGCCAGACTTAATGCAAAACTGTATCTTTTTTGCACTCCCTTAAACGTCCTTATTACACCTGATGCTGGGGTACCTGAAAAGTACCCCTTGATCTCCCACAGAGAGCACCCTCTCTCTGTTAGTTCTGTGTGTAGGCTGGTGGTAGCTTTTTGGATGTTTAAACATGGGTAAATGTGGTAGAATGTATTTCACATGTCCAGGTTCTTTTTCTAACCTCCTCCTCCCCTCATCAAAATTCAGGTTTTAGTCATTGATTTGAAGATGAGAGGTGTCCCATAATTATATAAGGGGAATTTATTTTATTTATTGGGTGTTTATAATGTGCCTATAAATCAGATTATGTTTTGTGCTGCTTTGTGTGCAAAAGAAGAGCTGACCAACTTTGGTAAATATATGTGTGTGTTCCGGGACTGGGGGCTTGGAGAGTGGTCTGCCATTCGGTAACCATTTGTCTATTCAACTTATACTTACTGTGTGATTGGGTGAAATGTTCATTCACTGGTTTCTGTGGAAGATAAAACCTGACCAGAAATATTCTGCACAGCTTCATCTCTGAACCTGCACTCGAAAAAGCTTGCTGCTCAAGGACTGAAGCTCTCTAGCAGCATCCTTTGAAATCCAAAAGAATCTGACAGTGAAACACTTTCTCTCCAAAGAAGATCAGAAGGGACTCAGTGGCGTTCCTTTTCTCTGATCCAGTCGGAACAACTGCCTCACAGCTCCTGGTTGAAGCCCTTGTCTCCCTGAAGGTTCTGACTTTGCCTACATCACCGGACCCAGAAGAAGTGGGTTGCCTTTGCTGCCAGGACCCTAAAGTCTGTTTGAGGGAAAACAACAAGAGAATCTTCAATCTTCATCCTATCAGGCACACACTCTGGCTCTGTCTTCATCTGGGAAGCTGCAGAGGCCATACCATCTCAAGTCCTGTGAATGCACTCCTGAACTTGCCTGCCTAGTTATTCTTCCATAGCTGGCTCCTCTCTGGTGTGAGATATTTTAAGTGTTCCTCAATATCTTCTCTTCCTTGTGATCTCTCTAAGCTGAGCACATCCTCAGAAGCCTAATCTTGTGCCTGAGGATGATAAGGGATTCCTTCTTCACCATCACCCTCTGAGTACAGCTGGCTCAACTTGTTGCTCCTCTGGCACCAGCCCTGAACTGTGAATACATCGATCAAGACTAATCACTATTTCCCTGGGCCCCAGGTTCCCCTCTGCACCTTTTTAAGGCAGTTAAAGTACTCATCAGTAGCTAAATGATGTGCACAGTGACTGGGTCTAGAAATCACCAACCCCACCCTGCATAGATTACCTGGTCTGAAGGTAGTGTGCACTCCACCCAGGCATTGTTTTGAGGCATTTTCTTCGTTATTTTCTTTATCCATGAGTCTCTCTTCATCTTCACAAATTCATGAGTGTCTCCCTCCAATGTGACGGGAGGAAATGCTCCTATGGGGCACTTGTGCACTAGCTCTCCCACCAAAGACGTCCCTTGTTCAAAATAGCTATCCCTCTTGGTCGCTAGTGAGCTTGCCTGATGGAACAAAAACCATGCTAACCACTGCTGCTTGGACTGGTGGCCTGCATTTCTTTGTTTACCAGATCCCTGCCAAATCGGATCTGCATGATTTTTCTGTCACGGAAAAGCCAGTGACGGAAAGGTTTGCATGAGAAATGTGAAAACCACAAAGTTTGCACATTTCCCAGGCAAACACGCATTGAAAACACCCACATACCCACACCCACAACATACCCGCAAGACACCTCCATCACACCCTCACCCACACCCCCAACATAAACAAAGCCTACTTACCTTTTTTACACGCTGGGTCCCCGCTGCGCCAGTTCCCTTTCACTTCCGTGATCGGGAACAGGCGCCGGAGGGTCCTTTTCTCTTTTTTTTGGGAGCTGCAGGGGTATCCCCTGCTCACAATACCACACAGTATAGTGAGCGGGGTGTTGTGGGGGACACCCCTGCACCCCCTTTTTTTCTTTTTTGTTTTTTTGTTTTTATTTATTTATTTTTTCGGGTGTGCTGTGGGGGTGTCCCCCATAACACCCTGCTCACTATACCACCGTCTTTTTTTTATATATACTTTCCTACAATGCTACCACCAAAGGTTTCAACTTTTGGTGTCCGAACCTTTGGTGGTAGCATTTTTTCTGACTTTTTGTGCGGTCTGACCTTTTTTCCGGTCTGGTCGTACAATTCTGCCATATCGGCACCAACACCGCCCCAACGCTGCAGCACTGTCCATGCGGGCCCCCTACTTGCCAGCTGTGCTTCCAAACCCTGAGATTCCTCCGTCCTTGCACTTAGCCAGCCGCCTCCTCCTCTAGATCCCCTCGGCACTTCCCTTCCGGCTCTCACCAGCACTTGTCCATACCTTGCATGTCCGAATTCCTCAAGGCATAGTAGGTCCACGAATGTACATTTACTGTTTTCCTTTGCCATTTTTATTTAATCCCCTGTTCCCTCCCCAATTGCCTTGAGGCGCCTGGAAACACACTTTTGTTGTATAGTCATCTAACAAATCCTCAATAAATACATTAAATACAGAAATACATACCTGTTACTGCTGGTTCTTTTTCAGGAAGGACTTTGACACTAACAGATTTTTTTTTTTTATGTTTACTTATATGATACATTGGGATCTCCCTATCTCACACAGTTGTACTTACATTATAGTATATTGCTTTTCTTTTTGCCCTTTGTTAATATAATCACTCCTTTATTTACAATTGATATGATATGATAGGTTATTTATAACGTGCTTAATACCCAGAGGTTTCTAAGCACGGACCTGGGGATCAAACCTTTGTTGTTCTGTGTCGTCTAACTTCCAAGCTATCCCCTTGAGACATGTGTACATTCGTTTATTTGGCATTAACTAAATATTTGCACTCTAATTAAGGACTGTGATACTCGGTCACAACGTACACTTGGCGAGCCTGTTGAGCATGATGAAATAACTAGTAGTACTTGTCTCAAGACGATATAACTGAAGTCTCTGACCATGGGGTCTTAAGGGAAATCTTCCTAACACACCTGGTATAGCTTCTGAAGTTGGATTTAATGTGGGAGAAAGTATTTAACAGTTGCTAGTATGCCAAACCTGATCCACTGAACGAGTCAGTTGATGGAGAGTTTGCAAAGGAACCGACTGCAGAATGTTCCCCAGAAGAATAAGCAACTGGGCGTGCCCAGAAATATGTGCTGACATGAGAAAGGGTTACACATGAAGTCACCAAATCTACTTAATCCATGTAATGTTAAATGAGAAAACTTTAATTTTTTTAAATGTCGCTATACAGCCATCAAAACATATTGCAGGACTTAATTACGTAGACAAACCCCAGTTCTAGAATATGTCGAGACATGATAGTGGGTGAAAAAAAACCTTTCTGTTGGTAGATGTTAAATAACTCTGATGTGCGTACAAACGTTAATAGACATGTCATCACGATGTTATTTCTTGCCCACACATCCTGTAGGACATTTTTCCCAAAGGCGTGAATTGCTCAAAATATACTACACAGGTGAGGTCTATCAGGAGGAGTTTGTTAACAAAGCAGGATGTGTATGGACTGCACACTCTTAGGTGGATTACTCTATGAAGCTATCTCATTATCGTCTATTGGATAACGATGTTTAACACTTCCAAATGACACCTCTTTGGTTCATCTTCCTCACACAATCACGGCACCAGTGACTGTGCCATGAAAACAATTCTTCGTCAAATGTATCTGCAGAAAACTAGACTGTTGCCTTACATGTACAAACTGACTTGCTTACTGCTACACCAAATGCAATGATAGAGCCTTGGTTGAATTGGGCATCTGATCCATTGAATTATGGCAAGAGTAGCTCACGCCTTCGCCCGTTATGACTGGTCAACAAAGCCCTGCGAGATTCGACTCTGCATCTTTTAAATACCTATAGCAAGCATTTATTTTCTAGACCACAACACACCATTTATTTTTTTATGTCTTTTATTGTTTAAGGGGGCAGCTAGCTCGAGAGCAGCAAAGCGGTCTTCACAGTGTGGCTAGCTAGCATTTGGGCTGCCATCTTTCACAATAGTGCAGCACTGTTACATTCTCTTTGTGCGTCAGTCTGTGATTTGTGAAATTGGAGACTTTTGGGGGCATTTCAAGCCAGTACCAGGGTTGAGTTTCATGACAATAGAAGGATTGTTTGCGGGTCCTCTCTGCACGGCGAGTCGTGATTCAAGCTGGGTGCTCTATTTGCTGTGTGAGGAGCACATGCCACCAGATATGTGGAAGTAAGCCTCCAGGTATGCTGCTTTCCTACTCATGCATGCTTTGTAGATGATGCATGCAGTCTTGAACAGTATCCTGGCTCCAAGAGGAAGCCAATGTAGAACGCTATAAAAGTCTGACCTACACAATAATTAAAGGAGACCATTGGCGATGAGGGAGGATTGAGTTGAGCACTTCTGGCTGCTTGCTTTCCAAGTGGTCTAACCTCTAAAAATACCATGGCTTTGATCCTCCTTCTGCAAATATGTACCCAAGAACTGAGAGCCGTTACATGCAGGCACATGCACTGCATTTGAATGACAGGAAGACACCTAATGGGGAATGAATATACATTGCCTCACACAGCTGTATCAGACACACCTCAGGGAGACTGTCAAGCTGAAGACAACAATATGCCATGTATGGCGGTGTAAAAAAGAGTGGTATTGTAATGTGTTCATGTGCCCCACTTGTTTCTACTTTAGATAATCTTGTTATGTTAGGTATTCTTATATAGCTCTTAACCTCCTAAGGCTTGAAAGTACACAGATATAAATGATTCAAAACTGTTAAGACTTGGTAAAGTAATTCTGCTGTTGACACCTTTTGAATGTCAGGCAATTGTATTATCCTCTGATATTAGAGCTTCCTGAACCGAAAACGACCCCCCTCCTGCTTTTTTAGGTTTGATAAAGGTTGCACATTAGTGTGAGGATTAGACGATCTTAAAGATCTATGAAATACATATGGAGCAATGTTGGAGGCTAGATAAGAAGTTGCCATATTATACACGCATTTAAACCACATATTAGCAAGTTTGAATTGAACACTCATTTGGGCCTGTGACCGTGGAGAGTACACAGGACTGATATGATGCCAGCTTCAAAAGGGATATGAGTAATAATTGGAGAAATCCAATGCTGCATTGTTATCCTGTGGATAGGATACCTAAGTCCAACCTTGCACCAGTTACCCCATATGACTCTGATTTAAATAGAGACATATGTGCGTTAAAAGCTTGCTATATCAGCTGCAGGTGTTGAACAATATACATCTCTGAGGTGTCTTGTTTGTGTTGCATGCCCAGATCCATGGAAGTGGGAATAGTATATAATGTACTGTTGGTCTGGCTTGGACAGACAATAGTTGTGTTTTCATACAGTTTGAAGTTTCATACTTAGCCAGCTGCTTCCATTATTTGATACTACTAGAAATATCTACTAACTAGAGGATGATTGTCCTGAGCAACACTGGCCAAACATTTGAAAAATACAGTACCATCTGCATAACAGTGATACGATACATTACAATGTTTTAATACTTGTTGGAAGGTTTAGTATATACATTAAACAGTAACAGTGAAATAGCCTAGCCCTGTGGAGCGCCCAAAGACGCTAGAGAAGACTGGGTTTGAAATCCAATGGAGTTGATAACCATGCCTCTGCCTAACAGGAATGATTTGAGACATTCAATAGTAGGTTTTGAAACTCTAGCCACTGACAGTAAGCATTGTAAACTGACATTTAAAGTCAAGGAGTGTTCCAGCATTAATAGGACAGAGTTTTGATGATCCTCCATGTTCCATGAAAAGTGTCCCTTAGCATCTAGCAAGGCTGTGTCCATGTCCAAACCCCGTCTGAAGCGGGCCTGTCTTTTGTCCAATAAATAATGAGATTCAACAAAGGATTGCTGCTGGTATACCTGTTGCAGTATTTTGAGCAGGAATGGCATATTTACTATTGGGTGATAGTTAACAGGTATATACAGGTATATCTGGATTCCAGGAGGGATTCTTGAATAAATGGGTTATCCAAGATTGTTTCAAAAGAGAAGGGACAACACACTGACTGAGTTAATTATTAAGAAATGAGGGCATGGATGGGAGCAGTTCATCAAGATTTCAACATTTTCGATGAACCTGTACCTCCCCAATTATTGCCTTTCGTATCAAAAGAAGAGTGAATTTGTTGTAGCCCTTCGAATGAGTATAAACGAAGGTGCAGGAAGTGCTATATTTTGGAGAAACCTTGTTCATTACAATGCACTGAAAACACACTTCATAAGGTGCCGCAACTCTCCATCAGTGTTTTAAAAATGTTACACAACATTTAAACCTGGCTACATTAGGCATTCCCATGGTCAGTTTGAATGTATAAAATAACCTTCAATGGGGACCAGTCTACACGAGGGGTGCTCAAGTGGCCCATTTGCAATTTGCACAGGACATTAAAAAACAAAATCTATAAAAATGTGCTGTTGTGGCCTTCTTAACTTATTAATTCATTAGTTAATTTATACACTTTATATTCTTATTACATTTTGTTAAAATTGCAATATTTTCTGTGAAATGTATGTGCTGTTTCATCAAAAAAGAATGACTGTGTAACGCAGCAGAGCGTGTAGTCTATCGCAGTGGAAAAAGCCTTGGAACTCTTTACTTGTGGCGTGGTTGCAGAAGAGACTGCAATTATTGGCGCACCACTCTGCCTTTAAGTTCCTTAACGCAGGGTGTGAAACTCACTGAGCAGAGAGCGGTACTGAGAGAACATGCAGTCAACTGCAATGGGAAAAGCCGTGGAACTGTTCTTTATTTGCTGTGGTTGCAAAGTGTTAGGGCAGTGGGTAAGTCTGCGAGCAAGTGTGATGCACTTTAAAGAAAGGTACTGACATGGATCTTCAACATCAACGTCTGTCTTTATTCAACTCTCATTAACTGAAACACGGACGTGTGCTTTTGAATCTGTGGCTGCTTAACGGCTACAACATCACCCACTTCAATCTGGGGCACTCTCGCTCCTCTGCGAATATCTGAGTAGGCCTTCATGCAAGCGTTTGCAGTCTCATCTCGTTCCTTTATTTCCTTGTTCAGTTAAGGAGAATTGTTGACCGGTCTCACTTGTGGGAGACGTGTTTGTATGTTTTGCACAAACATTAGTTCTGCAGGGGTCCTCCCAGTGGTGCTATGGGGAGTACTCCGGTAGTCTCTCACAAACTGGTTCAGTACTTGTTCGTATGGCAGCCCTGTAAGCTTCATTATCTGTAGCGCCTTCCTGAGATTGGCCATGAAGCGCTCTATCATGCCATTAGCTTGGGGCTAGAGTGGTATTATTTTCCTACAGTGGAATCCCATGTAGTTAGCAAATTGTGCAAACTGGTGTCCACTGAAAGGAGGTCCGTTGTCTGTCTTGAGCACCTTGGGAATTCCATGCGCAGAGGAGATGCAGTCTAAGGCGGGTATTACATGATGAGCAGCTGTTGGCGATATCAGTTGTGTCTCTGGGTATCGAGAGTATTCGTCCATCACCGCTAAAACATACTTTCCCACCTCAATGGGCCCAAAGAAATCCACAGCCATTGCTTCCCATATTCCTTACAGAAGCTCAGACATGTTCAGTGGTTCCAGGTGTCGGTTGGGATGATGAGGCTGTACATGGGACATGCCTTCAAAGCAGCCTCCACCATGGAGTCCATGTTAGGGAACCAAACTTTCTGGTGGAGAATACGCTTGGTCGATGCCATTCCCCTGTGGTTTTCATGGGCTAGCTCAATGATCTTCACTCTCAGGGACATGGGGATCACCAGTTTGCGGTCTTTCAGGAGGGAGCGATCCTCTGACAGTGCCAGTTCATCTTTCACTTGTATGAGACGCTCTACGTCCGCATGTGTCGGGTCTCCTACCACTCTCCCTCTCTCTTTAGCCCTCCTCCACCTGCCCGACTCAAGTCCCTCACATTTGTTCCCTTTCCCACGCTATTACTTCAGTGTCAAGTCCTTCCAGGGTGGTTTGATGGATAAGGTATCTGAGGTACCTATCCGCTACGGAGGGTTCTGGCGCACACCCCTCCCGGGTTCTTCTGGACAGAAAGTCTACATGGTTTTCACCTTTTCCCAGCCTATGATCGATCTCAAAGGCATAGTTCTGTGGCCTTAGCCCTTGTCTGATATATAGGAATAGGTGGAAGTGTTCACACGCCGACGCCACTGCAAGACCTTCCTTCTCGCCATGCGAGCAAGCTTGTTCGGTGGTGGAGAGGCTCCTGCTGGCATATGCAACAATGTATTTCTGGGAGGGCTCTCTCAGGTCCACCTGGGCCAGTATGGCACCTAGCCCCACGGGGCTTGCGTCCACTGACAGTTCCATCTGGCAGCTTGGGTCGTAGTCGGACATGTTTTCTGCCTTAGCGACTCTTTCTCTGATGATTTTGAAAGCCCTATGGCAGTCATCAGTCCAGTGAAACGTGGCGTCTTGTTGGGTTAAGAGTCTCAGTGGCTCACTCACAGAGGCAAAGTCCTTGATGTAGTGGGTGCAGTAGCTGGCTAACCCTAAGAAAGAGCACAACGCTGATACGTTTGTCGGGGGTGAGGTTTCATTAAGTGCAGCAACCTTTTCTGGGTCCCATGTCATTCCGTCTCTGAAATGATGTGTCCGAAAAAACCTCAATGTGCTCTTTCGAAACTCACATTTGTCTCAATTAAGGGTAAGATTTGCATCGTTCAGGGCTATGCACATCTTCATCCGTGCCTCATCATGCTTGTTGACATCTGTGCCGAAGATCACTATATCGTCACTGTAGTTGTGGCAGTTCTGTATGTGTTTGATAACATCATGCACCTCGGTCTGAAATATTTCCATGGCTGAAGACACACCGAAACTTAACCTCTTGTAATGAAATAGGCCCAAGTGCGTGACAAACATAGTAGTGTTTCTGCTTTCAGGGCTCAGTACAGGTTGGTAGGTCAAGTTTGGAGAACACCTCGGCTCCATTTAACAGGTGGATCATATCTGTAATGCGAGGCGCCAGGTCTCCCTCCCGCCGTATGGCCTGATTGGGGCACCTCATGTATAAGCACAGCCATATGGCTTCTGACCCTTTCTTGGGAACGGGTACTATCAGAGATACCCAGATGGTTGGGCCCGTGGCAGGTTCGACAAAGTCTTGTTCGAGCAATTTGTTTAGCTCCTCTTCTACCTTCTTCTGTATGTTGGCGGGGATCCCCCTGTAGTGTTGTGCTATCGGGCTTACAGAATCATTTGCATGGAGCTTTATTTGTCCGTTCTAGGACATAGGTTGTTGACCATCTCGACTGGGTTGATATACTTGTGAACCACGATGTCATATAGGATGTGGATGAGTCCCATATCAGCCGCTGCCTTGAAGCTTAGGACAAAGCAGCTGTCTGTCTCGGTGTCCCGAACGTGGATGGGCATTTTCTTCTCGTGTCCTTTGTATTGGCAGAGACCCTCAAACTGTCCTAGACATTTGAGGGGTACCTTGGCGCCATAGGCGTATATGTCCACTGTTGCGGGGTTCAGCTTTGGCCTTTGAGGCTGTTCTTTGAAAATGTTCTCGCTGACCACATTCACCGGTTCCCCGGTGTCAATAAGAAATTCAGTTGGTTGCACGTTTAACCTAATGATCAGGGTTGGGCTATGTGCAGTGGCAGTGGGATTTCCTAGTGGGTACACAAATGCTTTCTTTTTCTGAACGTTCCCTGATGAGCTGGGGTCCAAGTCTGTTGGAGATTGTTCCACTAGGTAACTCACATGGCGCCTTGACCTGCATTCTAACCTCGCACGCATGAAGTACCTGCTTCTTTCTCTCCTCTCTCTCCACTGCCTGTCCTCCCGAGTCTCTCTCTTGTTCTAGGTTTGTCTGACTGGGCTGGCCTTGAGAGTTTGTACTAGGGTGAGGTCCAGATGATGCACTGTTTCTCGACTTGGGTCAGGGTGGGGTGTCCCAGAAAAGTCTACATACCGATTTGAAATGACCCTCCTCGCCACAAGTTGGCCAATTGCAGGGCAAGTGCAGTTGTGGGGGTATTCAAATCTGCACTTGTAGCAGAACAGTTAATCCGCCTTCCCCTCTAGTTGGAGCCTGTGAATATTCTCTTCAGGTGTAGTGTTGCCGAAACTCTCCACCTGAGAGTCTATGGCCCTTTCAACGTGGGCTAGGGCTAGTATTTCTTCCAACGTGCGGGACTTTTGTAGTAGTTTTCTCCTAAAGGCCTGAGACTCACACCCTGCTATGATCTGAGATCATAGGGCCTCGGTGTTGGAGTAGTTGGCAAAGTCACCATGTTTCATTTTTGTGTGTAGGCACATTACATAGGAATCCTTTGTCTCCCCTTTGATTTGCTTGGTGCTATGGAAAAGGTCTCTCATAATCCATGTTGGTGTGTGGTGTGAAGTATGCTGCCAATGCATCTTTCAGGTCCTGTATGGAGTCGATGGAGTCTGGGGGCATTTCATCAATGATGTTGCGGGTGGTGGAGCCCACTGCAAGCTTCAACAGGCTTATCTGTCGTGCATCTGCGATCGGCCCTGTGGCCCCCATATATAGATTGAAGTCTCTTATCCATTTGGTCCACCTGGGACCCATGTTGCAGGTGTCTGTGACATCAAAGGCGCCTGACATTTGGGCTGCCAGCTGTAAGAGGATTCAATTCAACACTACAGCTAAGTCAATGCCTAGTCTGGGATACTGAATGGAAACCCTTATTGATATATCTTTATGTCCAGTTCATGCGTTCTGGATGACTACCCCTATATAACACCCCTCTCTTGGAATCCCCCTGACCCCACTGAGCCAAGAAGTAGTTCTGTTTTGCAAGTTTAAAGGTTTATTTGATAATTTAAACAATATATGTATATATATATCACGCTTTATAATAAATTAATAATTGAATATCACACTGAATCTGAGCAGTAATCAATAACTCTGGCACTAGCACACTTGTGAATAGGAACAGAAGAATAAGGTGGTAGAGAATGCTTTATATAAGTTCAGATGGATGTAATGTTGAATGAAAATGCAATACAGAAAATACTCAATATGATTTCAACAAAACAATGTAATCACTTTTCTCTGGCAATCCCCTCCCCCCTTTATGCAATGCAAGGAAATGGAAGGAAAGCACACAGTTCTCAGAAATGCAATCAAATGTAATTCAGTTCACCCCAGCAAGCTTAGACTACAGAAGTTTGAAACACAGGCCCAAAATGCTTTTATATGTGATAGCACTATATTGGAAAATGTGCTAAAATGCTTTTATATGTGCTGGCAATGAAGTGAAAACTATGCTAAAATGCTTTTATATCCCTCTAGAGGTTCAGGGTGAGTGGTATCTAGTTAATATTAGTCCAGGCTCACTCTAGCAATGATTCAGGGATGGTTCTTAAGAGGCAAACGAATTTTTAGCAAGGAAAGCAAGGAAACTGTTGTTTTCACACGTGGAGAAATTTGCAAATCTCGGCAAAATTCATGAGTGCGTTTTTCGCGATTGCGGTGAAAGTGTATGGAATAGGAATGCGGTTCTAGGTTCGTTGAAAAGCCAAGATTCCCAGCTTTCAGAGAAAAGTTACTGCAAGTCTCTAAGACAAACGGTCACGGAGATATGAGCGATATGGTAAAGGTCGTTTTTCAGATTTTAAATTTTAAAGTTCAAAGTGACAAGTGACAGCTAGCAGCTAGAAATGACAGGTGACAGTTAGGAGACAGTTCTACTCAGATTAAAATAGATTGAATTATATTATTTTAAGTAAGAGATTGGTTCTGCACAGTTCTGCTAGGTACTCACAATATATTTTTGAAATAGAATGGGCCTCGCCACGGATCTGGTCAGGTTTTAGACTGGACTCTGGTCTGGTCTTGGCACTTCACAGTGATCTGGGTCAGCTCTCTGGTTCTGCTAACAGTGGTCTGGGTCAGCTCTGCTCTCTCTGGGTACAGCACTGCTTCTGGATCTTTCTGCACAGCTTTCTCTGGAGATTGATGGATTTGAAGTCTGGATCTCTGGATGTGGTATGGTCCGGCAGCATGCTCCGCAGCAAATGGAATTGAATGTCCCTATCTGTCCTGACTGTCTGCTTTTATGTGTTTTGAAAATGGGTGGAAAGGCTAGCTTCCTAGGCCCTACCCCTCTCCACTTGTCATTGGCCACTTCATCCTCTTCCCCTTGATTTGGGGAATGAAATGAAGTGTCATCATGATGAGGTCTGGTTATGGTACAGAGAACCCACCCCTGTCAAATTACACACAATCTATATTTTGAACCAAAAGACATATTTGCACAGGTACACATTTGTTTAAAATTACATGCACCCATCACATATCACAGGAGGTATACCCTGTCCAAATCTGCTCTTCCTGGGAGCTTGCATTCAGAAATGGCAACATTTGCACTTTTTAATCAGGTTACCAATATCAGATTCTTACTCAAATTTACCCAAATGTGTGCAAGGCATGCAGGCATTAATTGATGATGTATCAGACTTTTCACATGCAGACATTTTAAGTAATACCCTCTTAACTGCTAGCTTGCCCCCAGATCATGCCACCGGTTCTAAAAACCTCTTAAAATGTGGGCAGAAAAATCACAAGAGTTATGGTATCATTTAAATAATTATGACAAGTCCGTACTATGAGTTATTCATCTTTTTCTAAAACCATATTCTGGCTACAGGGGTGTGGTTTCCCCCCAGCACAAGGTTGAATTTCTGGTTTGTCCAGTTCTGCCAAGCCAGCTTGCTCTCACAGGCAGTGCTCCTCCCCTTTCCTTCCAGGAGGAAGCCACTTTTACGGCCCCATAATAAAACATTTGCCTGAGTCAGGACAGGGCTTTGTTCAATTTCCTGCAGAGCCCAGGTAATTCAATCAGAGAAGTGTCATATCCCTTTTGGTGGGAGCAGCAAAAGGGCAGCTAGGCCTGGGAACACAGCTGTTGTGCAAGTCTCATCTCCTGTCTGGGGTAGCTGGTGGGCAGAATTCAGTTCCTTAAGACAGGCCCCAGCTAATGTCACTTTTAGTTACCCAGTTTTCTGCATTCAAATAAAACTAACCATTTTACATATGCAGCTAGAATGCTGATTCTAAGTTTAAAACTATGACATTTAAACAATTGCAACCTATGTGACACTCAAAAGTAGGTCACTCATTTCTTTTAAACATTTAGGTTTTTAGTATCTTTCAGTCCAAATTTACTTAAACTGCTGAAATCCACAGCTCAGCCAGTCTTGTATAAACCTTCAAGTCACTTCAGAATATAACTTTACATTGGATCCACCTCTCAGTAAGTCTTTCTTTGGCCTGCTTTGGGTTCATTTATTCAGTTTTACACGAAAAAAAGACAAAAAAGTCTGGTGTTGTTTTAAAACGCTGGCTTTCTGATAGTGGTGAGTACTGGTAATGCACCCATTTTTGGGATTTAAGAAAATGAATTCCCCACAATTCTAGGTTGCTTTTGGCAATCAGTATTGCCATTCCCAATGGTTTCAGACTACTGTGTGGGTAGTCCAATGGTGGTTTTAGGCAGTGCCCTTCTGTGCCCATAACATCGGCAAAAATGAGTGGCAGCCTATTCTTCATGCATTTCCCTGTGCATTTTCTGGGAAGCTCTGGCCATCATGATGTTTTCCATGTCAGTACTGCACAGTTTTTGAGGTAGGGCTCGGATGTATGGGTAAAAACATCCCACAAGCCCCCCTCTTGCGATGGCCATTCTGTTTCCCTGATGGAACTCGCAAGATCTGGGATGTTTCCTCATCTTCTTCCAATAGATGGCACAGTTCAGCATCTTTTCCTCCATCCGGTCGGATCGATCGGTTCTCCTCGCCGGTCCTGATGGGAGTATTGGGCGGTACACTGGGCCCCTTACGTCTCTGCTCCCGGTCTCCGGATCGTCCTCCTTGGCCAGTCTCAAGGTTTTCTTTCTCCTAGGAAGACAAAGGAAGAGTGGCAATACCTATTCATAGACATTTTTCTCCCACCATTGATATAGTGGGGTGGCATATGAATTTATAGTCAAAACATATGTACATGCACATTTCTTTTTGCATTCAAAAACGAAAACACCCACATTGAGAAACTCAGAATTTGATAGGCGATATGTAGGATATTTTAAGTTAGAACTGAATTAATCTGAGACAGCACCCTCTAGGATTCCAGAGGATTCCTCCAGTTGTTGCAGAGTGTGCCTGGGATGGCAACACTTCAACTGGTTAATGTGGACCCACTTGTCTTCCCCCTCTGCCAAACCGCCTTTGGGGATGCGGATCTGGTAGGCCACGCTGTTTGGCCTGGTTCCTTTGGAAATTGTATAGATAGACCCGGTCCCCCACATGATATTCCTTCCTGGAAGTCTTCAGGTCATAGTGGGTCTTCATGCTATCAGCTGATCTTTCTAGATTCCGCTGAGCATAAGCAAAAGCATGTTGAAGGTGTTTCCTTAAATTCTCCACATACTCATGAGTTGTGGAGGCATTTATCAGTGTCTGCTCTTGGGTCCTGTAGAGCAAATGCTGAGGAAGCACCATCTTGCGCCCAGTCATCAACTCAAATGGTGACATTTTGGTTGCAGATGAAGGGGTAGATCTGATGGCCATTAGGACCAGAGGTAATCGGATATCCCAACTTGGCCCAGAATCTGCCACAAACTTTTTTAGCATGCTCACAATGGTTCAGTTATATCTCTCTACTGCCCCAGAAGAAGCTGGCCGGTAAGCAATATGCAACTTCCTTTTGACCCCCAGTATCTCCCACATCTTTGTCATTACTTCACTGGTGAAGTGGCTACCCCTGTCTGACTCAATCCTTTGAGGTAGACCAAAACGGGAAAAGATGTGGTTAATCATCAGGGCAGCTGCAGTTTCTGCCTTGCAATTTGGGGCTGGGAGACATTCCACCCACTTGGTAAACAAGCATGTCACAGTCAACATGTACTTATTCCCCCTAGCAGAGCGAATCACAGGGCCTACAAAGTCGGTTTGTAAATCTGACCATGGCAGTGTCATCTCCCTCTTTTGGAGAGGTGCACGGTGCGTGAGGGATGATGGCTGAAATTGTACACACACAAGACACCCCTTCAAGTATTGGTCGAGGTCCTGCCCCATGTGTGGCCAGTATGCAACCTCTCTTAAGATTTCCAATGTTGTGTGAAACACCCTATGACCGGCGGTGGCCGCATCATGAGCGTGACTTAACATCAGGCTTCGGAATGAGGTAGGAACCACCCACTGATCGTGGCCAGCTTTGGATTTCCTTACCAACAAACCGTCTTGGATTCGGAACATTTTTGGACATTTCATCAGCACTCTTAGGTCCTCTTTCCCAATGTAATCGGTATCCGTCAGGGGAAAGTTCTCAGGGTTCTCAAGGTGTTGGTAAAATTGACCAATTATTGGATCCCCCTTCTGAGCTGTAATCAAATCAGCATCAGGGGTCTCCTTACTCCATTGTGCAATTGAAAGGTCGTTGTGAGCATTTGTCTGGGACCTAGTGATAGCAGTGACCTGGATTTCCCCCAACAGGGACTCAATCTCAATTAGATCCCCTTGGATGGCCCCGGTTTTGGCCAGCTGATCAGCTAAGTCATTTCCAGTTTTGTCTGGTCCCTCTACTTTGGAATGACCCTTGATCTTTTTCCAATAGATGGTCATCTCATTCGAGGTGACCAGATCATCAATGTTTTGGATCAACTTCCCATGTTTCAAGGGTTTGTTGTTAGCACATAACATGCCTCTGGTTTTCCAATTAACCAGGTGCTCCACGAACCCGTTCCGTACATAATCCGAATCTGTGATTATGACCAGTTCGTGGAGTTGATGCTGGACAGCAGTGAGGATGGCCTGATGCACAGCCATGAATTCTGCCACCTGACTACTTTGGGGACCAAATTTGTATCCAGCGGAGGGTTCTGGGAACTCCTTCACCCATGCATTCCCTACGCCGGCCACCAGTTCTTTCTCCACGTTGTTGTCAACATGGTAAGAGCATCCATCCACATAGACAGTGGGCATTCCCTCACACTTGTCCTCTTCAAAGACTTTGTGGGGGGAATTAAGGTATGCCTCCATGTTGTCCTTTATTTTTAGACTTTCGTCCTCGAGACAGTTTTCTCTGGCACAATCATGCAAGTCAGCCAGACCTTGCGGGAGGGGACTCTTCTTGTTTTGGCCATATCTGACCTCCACAGGAAAGCTTTGCATTGACAGAATCCAGGAAGTAATTCGGGAATTACTCACATTTCCGGCCCGGATTCTATCACTTTGGAGATATTGCAGAGGCTGGTGTGGAGTCTCCACTATGATGTGTTCTCCCTGGATAAACGGGCGGTAATTCTTCACTGCCCACACCGTTGCCAGGAGTGCCTTCTCACAATCGTTGAATTTTTCCTCCACAGAGGATAAAGTTTTGCTCGCATAGGAGATTACTTTATTGACCTTGTCATGCTTTTGGTATAATACTGCCGTCAAGCACGTATTAGAGAACCCCGTCTCCAGGAAGAACTCCTTGTTTCTGACAGGGTAAGCTAGGCAAGGCGCTTGTGAGAGGCTTCTCTTGAGTTGTTTTACCACCTCGGCTTGTTCTGGACCCCATTCCCATTTGACCTCCCCCTTCAGGAGATGAATCAGGGGTCTGGTGATCTCTGCGTAGCCCTCAATGAACTTTCTGCTGTAATTAGTCAGTCCAAGGAGGCTCCTTAGTTCCCGCGGAGTTGCGGGGTCTTTCAGTTTCTGAAGTGCTTCCACTTTCTTTTCCTGGGGAAAAAGACCCTGAGGAGTAATCTCATGCCCCAAGAAATTAACACGGGTTCTACACCACTGTGCTTTCTGAAAGGAAAGTTTTGCTCCGGCGGCCCTCAACTGGGTCAGAACATTACGGATCTCCGCTATGTGCTCCTCCACAGATGAACTTTTAATGAGGACATCATCTACATAAGCCAGGTTACCCCTCGCACCCAGGTCGGGCATGGCGTTATGTAGGAAAATGTTGAATTCATTGCCGGAGTTGAGGTATCCGAAGGGAGTCCGGGTCCATGTGTATTGCTGGCCCCCAAAGGTAAAAGCCAGCTTGTATTGGTCCTCCCTACTGACAGGCACAGTCCAGTATCCATTGGTCAGGTCTATTGCAGTGAATACCTGTGACCCCTGGATCTGGGCCAGCCCTTGGTCAATGTAGGGAAGAGGCCATCGGGAAGTATGGACCCGTTTGTTGAGCTCCCTGAGGTCGGCGCAGAGTCTCCACTGGCCGTTTGGCTTTAATATTCCCAGCACCGGATTATTGAAGGTGCTGTGGATGGGACGGATTATTCCCCTGGACTCAAGGTTCTTAATTATTTCAGTAAGGGACTCCATTGATGCGAGAGGCAAGCGATATTGCTTCACAAACACTGGAGTCATGCCAGGGTCCGTGGGGATTGTTGTTGTGTGGATGTCCGTGCGACCACAGTCATATGAGTCTACCGCAAAGAGATCTTGGAAATCCAAGAAAACTTGTTTCAACTTTTGCTTTTGTTCCAGAGTCACACAGGCATCACCTAGGTTGACTCTCTCTTCCACCATCTGCCTGAAGCCTGGAAAGACTTCTGGTTTGGCTATTTCAGCGGCCTCCTCCAGCTGGGTGGAGAAGTCCCTGGTCAGAGTGCTGATTTGGATTGGGGGCTTCAGGTGGGAAAGGCAGCCCTCATGGACTTGGAAAATCACCTCATCCCTCCTGAAGTCACAAGTCACATCTTCCTTACCATAAGGGCAAGAAGTGTACACCAGGAAGTTCCCCCCATGCCGGGTAAAAATCCTGTCTGGTGTTGTATTGTCATCACTGTCACTGTCAAAGCAGTCCTTGGGGATTGGCCCTAACAGTTCATTACCTAAATCTATGGAAAAATGTCGGTCATCAACCGCCATTCCAATAATGGTGCCTGCTGCTACAGCAATACTCTTCAAGTCGCTTTTATCCACCTCTATTAGAATGGTGTCATGTTCTATGTTGACTAATGGAGTTGGGTTTACCCCCAACCCTTGCTGTTGGAGAGAAGCGTTTAGATGTATGTAAGCATCAGGGTTTTTCAAATGTTGTCCTCTTTCACTTCCAGGGAGAATTGTCGGGTCCTTTCTGGGATGGTGACTTCCTCTTTGATCTGGATTTCAACTGCATAAGGTAGCAATTGAGCTGACCTTAATGCTTTTTCTGGATCATCAAAGCCCATGGGATTATCCGCTAATCGGGACCAAGCTTTGAAGTTTATTAGGTCCAAACTAATAGCAAAGCGATTGAGAATGTCACTGCCTAAGTAAAAGGCGGCAGGGACGTCTCGCACGACCCAACAATTGTGGACTATGCTCTTGTTGCCAATGGAGATTTTGAGCGTACACCTGCTTGGCAGGAGATGTTTGGAATTGGGTGCTTCCAGGTCCATTTCCCATTTGTCTATCAGTTTGAATGTGGGAATGGCTGGATCTTTTGGGAGTTGGCGGAACATGGCTTCGCTGATGAAGCTCTTACCACTGTTCACACACGCTCGAGCAAGAACAGAGTCCTTCCCATCATTTAACTGAACAGGGATGAACAACTGCTCTCCAATTTGCTGAATATCAGCCAGGCTCTGAGCTGATTTCACATCTTTCTGGACTATGGGAGTGGGAGTTTCTGATTGTGGATTGGTAAAGAATTTCAGGGTGTTTCCTTCCAGTGTGGAATACCTTCTTAAACTGGAAGGAAGGTTGATTTTCAGAAATAGAGAGGACCCCCCATCACCAGGCTGTTGTCCTACTGCTATTACTGTCACGTCTGGAATTTGGTTGTTCTGGAAGTGAAATTCTACTTGGTCAGATTTTTGTTCAACCATGTGGCAGGTGCCGTTTAAACTAACATGGTTGACACTCTGTTTTAATTGTATTGGTCGGCTAGTCTGGGTCCAGAGGACCTTGTTTACGCAATCTATTAAGGGTGACAACCTCCTCAGGAGGTCATTCCCCAGTAAACAAGGGGTGCCCTCTGGAGTCACAACTATGACCAGGTGTTTCAACTTGTGTCGCCCGATTTTAATGTCCAAATCTGC
Source organism: Ambystoma mexicanum (assembly GCF_040938575.1). NCBI lineage: Eukaryota > Metazoa > Chordata > Amphibia > Caudata > Ambystomatidae > Ambystoma > Ambystoma mexicanum. Next base: position 699,064,298 of record NC_090930.1, read on the forward strand.
CGTCCCCTCGACGGGAATTTCCTTCCCGTCAAAGTTCTGGAGTTGTCCAGGAAGTGAGGTGAGAGGAATTTGGTAATTCCCTCCCCTTCCTGCATTCAGTTCATGAAAGGCCCTTCTGGACAGAAGGGTAGCTTGAGATCCCGTGTCCACCAGCGCTAAAATTGTACCCTGCCCCTGTACTTGTACCGGGGCATAATATCTTCCCTCCTTCTCCTCAAGGGGGCACAGATAATGCACATTTTTGGACAACTGGTGGGCTAACTTTCTGGTTTTGGACATTGCAAGAGAAGAAATTTGGGCAGAATTCTGTGAAGAGCCTTGGGAATCTGAAAGAAAAAGTTGGCAACCGGAGATCAGAGCCCTTGTGGGTTCCCCTGGTTCCGGTTCTGGGCCGCCCCCCCCTTTTTGGAGGCAGTCATCAGGATGGGTTTGAACCAGGGGATTTTGGTATTGTGGGTTCTGGGATGAGATGATGGGCGGCGGTAGCTCAGTCTCCATATCTCCCCAGTCTGGGTTGGAATCCCTTGGGGCCCATTTTTCCTTGGGAGGAGTTCCCCCATCTCTGAAGGAGAAGATCCTTTTCCCAGGATCTTCTGAGGATCCCTCTCCCTCAAATTGGAAGATCTGTACCTCCTCCTCAAACTGAGTCTGTTTGGGTCTTTTGTTTCTCCTACCCCCCCTCTGCTCCTTAGGAGGCAGACTTTCAGGGGCAAGAGATTTTGTTTCCGGTTCCTGGGTTTCCAGAGGCTGCTTACAAGTGAGGAAGGAAGCTTCCTCCAAGGCTTTACACCCCCCTTCCCCTTGCACCTCCTCCCTGGGAACCGGTGAGTTATCGGGGTGCTGCCCCCATCATTGTTCTGGGGCACCAGGTCCAGAGTTGGGTGCGTTCTGCGCCGGCATGCCGATCTGAGGGTTCTGCTGAGCCCTCAGTATGTGACCCAGATCCCGCGCCATGTTTTGAACCTGCCGCTCTAACTGGGAAACCCGCTCAGGCTGATACGGGGCCCTGTTTTCTCCCCTGGGCTGATCCCGGGAAGGGTAGCTATCCCTTCTTTGGTAGTACCCCTGGTTGGGAAGATTTGGATACCCCTCCACCCTTGGCCTCCCCTCTCCCGGATTTGGTTGTCTGGGCTCAGGGAATTGGGGAAAGAAGGGTGGAGGATTTTGGGGTTGGAAATTGGGTGGATACCTGGGGAAAAAATTCTGCCCAGGATTCGGAGAATTTCTGCCCTCCGGTGGGAAGTTAGGAGGAAAGTTCCCTGGGTTTGGTTCTTGGCTGGATCTCCCCCCTTGCGCTGGAGGAGTCCACACATAACCCAGGATGGGTCGATTTCCCTTGTAACGGGGACTTACATAATCAGGAGAGCGAGGGACCCCATTTGCGGGGCTGCCTCTTTGGCTCCCTGTCTGTGACTGGCCCGAGGACCTTCTGTGCCTAGCATTATTAGGTGCAGGTAGGTTTTTAGGCCCCCCCATCTCCAACTCTAAAATGGGGGTGACCTTTACCTCTGCCACCTTGGCAGCAGCAGGGGTGTTGTTGACTTTGGGGTTTTTGGGCGCATTATTTTTATTTTCTATTGGCTTATGCACCTCATAGATCCGGGTCGCCTGTTCAATGACCCAGTCTAAAGATCTTTTCTCGTGAAAATCCCTCACGAGCTGGGTCATTATGTATTTGGGCAAGGCATGGAAAAACGTATTAATAAATTCTCTGCTATCCGTGCGCACCCTTCTTGTGGTCTGTGCAAAAGCACGCTTTAACTCCTGCACAAATTCTTGTGGGGCCTGATCCTCCCCACATTGTAAATTGTAGGCTGCCTTGCGAGCCTCTTGAGGATTTCTATGAGTAGAAAAATGTTTCAAGATGGCCGCCTTATAGGTGGACCATCTTAAATGATTTTGGTCCTCCAGCCCCGCAAAGAAACTGGAGTATTCCGGGGAGAAGGTCCACTTTACATATTGAATACAGCTTTGGCTGTCCTTCAAATGAAAAGTCTCCATCATTTGCTCATAGAGCTCCAAGTGTTCCCAAACAGAGTACTTGGCGCTCTTATGATAAGGCGTGATGACACTCCTGATTGCCTTAATCTGTTTCAATGGGTCCTTAATCAAGGCCCTTTTTGCCTTATTGGCCTTTTTGGTTCGGGTAACCCTTGTCCATTCGTCCTCTGACTCAGAGGCACTGCTCCCAGAGTTTCCTGTCTGATCTTCCAGGTTTTCCCGGATTCTGCGAGCCTGGGAATGGCTGGCAGAATGTGGGGACCTGGTCTCCTGTGTCCTGTACCGTTCAGAGGAGTCTTCAGATCCCTCCTTGCTGCCAGGATTTGATGGGTACCCCCCCCCCCCCCACTGACCTAACTAGGCAGAGGTTTTCAGGATGCCCTTAATGGGCCTACTCTTCTGGGGTCCCCCATCAAATTGCACTGTGCTTGGGTGCCCATACCCGGATGCCCGCCCATCCATTCCTGGGAGGTACTGGCCTATGAGCCCCATGCTTCTGGCTGGATAGTAATCTGCCATCCCTGTGGCCCAGTGCTCATGTGCGCCAGGGGACATGGGGGTGGCAGAGTCCAGGGACTGAGAGAGATAAAGGCCTCTGGTACTAGGGCTCCTGAGGTTATGCTCAGGAGTTTCCCTTTCCCAGAGAACCTCGTCTCTATCCGCCCCTGCTCCCTGTTGCAATGCAAGAGCCTGCACCTTCAGTTCCTCAGTTAAGGCCTTACTAGACTCTATCAGTCTCTCCTGCATCTCTACCTGTTGTTGGAGCCTATCATTGTGCTGGCAGAGAGCCTCGTTTTCTCTCTGTGCCTCCTGATTGGTCCTGGAGTACTGGGCCAGTCTCTGCTGCAGGAGGGTTACCTCCTGAGCTGTGTCCCTATTGGCCTGATCATTTCTTGCTAGAGCATCCTCCACCCTCCTGGTGTGCTCTAACAAGTTCTGGTGTTCTTTTTGGAGGTCACCCAGTCCTTGGAGGGCCAGGTGATTTTATTCCATTTTCCATTTTAAGTGGCAGACTTCCTGGCCTAAGGTATCCCTTTCCTGACTAAGAGCCTGCATCTGTACCGCCAGGTCGTCCCTTTGCCTTTGGAAGGCACCAGCTTTCTGGCGCTCCCGGTCAAACTCTTCCTGGGTATCCAGGTCTTTCAAAATCAGTTTATTGCTCTCTGCCTTCTCCCTATCTAGGTGGCTTTGCAGGGCGACTACCTGCTCAGCACATACCCTATCGAAGTCTAACTGTTGCTCCAGCTTTTTCTGGCTCTGCAGTAGGGAGTCCAAACCTTCTTGGTACTCCTTCTGCAAGGCTAGAAATCTGGTATCCTGGTCAGCCTTTTCCTGTTGCAGGATGTCCATATCCCTCTTTATTTTAATGATGTGCGGTCTACTCTCATTTTCTGACTCCTGGCTCCCCTGCAGCCTCTGCTCAGAAGAGACCAGGTCAGATTGGACCTTCTCTAACGCCATCTGTCGCTTATTCGCCAGATCTTGGCTTTCAGTACATTTATCCTGCATGTCTCCCATATTTAGGTACAGGTATGCCGCTATCCGAACCATCTTGTCTTGTTCATCCTTAGCTTTAGGAGCCATGTATAGTTCACTCAGGGCCACATGTAAGGGACCCTGATCTCTCCATGTATCTGACCCTGTTTCCGTGACCTGTTGCGTGATGGCCTGCAACCAGACCATGCGGTCCTGGTGAGTCCACTCACCTCTCACAAATAGCTTATGTAAAAAGTGCTCTCTGGCTATTTTCATGTCTACTAAGGTCGTCATACTGGAATTTGAGTTCCTTCCTGACTTACAGAAGTTTGTATTTTATTTTTGCAAAACAGACCTTTTCCTTAGAGCGTTCCTTTGAGGAGTGCTTTACAGCGTAACACAGCGTGGTGATCCGACCGGATATGTGTATCTGGTCAGCTGGCACACTGTATTAATCTGCACAAATGGTAGATCTAACCCAAACGTCCCGCTCGAGCCCCCAATTTGTAAGAGGATTCAATTCAACACTACAGCTAAGTCAATGCCTAGTCTGGGATACTGAATGGAAACCCTTATTGATATATCTTTATGTCCAGTTCATGCGTTCTGGATGACTACCCCTATATAACACCCCTCTCTTGGAATCCCCCTGACCCCACTGAGCCAAGAAGTAGTTCTGTTTTGCAAGTTTAAAGGTTTATTTGATAATTTAAACAATATATGTATATATATCACGCTTTATAATAAATTAATAATTGAATATCACACTGAATCTGAGCAGTAATCAATAATGGATACTCTGGCACTAGCACACTTGTGAATAGGAACAGAAGAATAAGGTGGTAGAGAATGCTTTATATAAGTTCAGATGGATGTAATGTTGAATGAAAATGCAATACAGAAAATACTCAATATGATTTCAACAAAACAATGTAATCACTTTTCTCTGGCAATCCCCTCCCCCCTTTATGCAATGCAAGGAAATGGAAGGAAAGCACACAGTTCTCAGAAATGCAATCAAATGTAATTCAGTTCACCCCAGCAAGCTTAGACTACAGAAGTTTGAAACACAGGCCCAAAATGCTTTTATATGTGATAGCACTATATTGGAAAATGTGCTAAAATGCTTTTATATGTGCTGGCAATGAAGTGAAAAATATGCTAAAATGCTTTTATATCCCTCTAGAGGTTCAGGGTGAGTGGTATCTAGTTAATATTAGTCCAGGCTCACTCTAGCAATGATTCAGGGATGGTTCTTAAGAGGCAAACGAATTTTTAGCAAGGAAAGCAAGGAAACTGTTGTTTTCACACGTGGAGAAATTTGCAAATCTCGGCAAAATTCGCGAGTGCGTTTTTTGCGATTGCGGTGAAAGTGTATGGAATAGGAATGCGGTTCTAGGTTCGTTGAAAAGCCAAGATTCCCAGCTTTCAGAGGAAAGTTACTGCAAGTCTCTAAGACAAACGGTCACGGAGATATGAGCGATATGGTAAAGGTCGTTTTTCAGATTTGAAATTTTAAAGTTCAAAGTGACAAGTGACAGCTAGCAGCTAGAAATGACAGGTGACAGTTAGGAGGCAGTTCTACTCAGATTAAAATAGATTGAATTATATTATTTTAACTAAGAGATTGGTTCTGCACAGTTCTGCTAGGTACTCACAATATATTTTTGAAATAGAATGGGCCTCGCCACGGATCTGGTCAGGTTTTAGACTGGACTCTGGTCTGGTCTCGGCACTTCACAGTGATCTGGTTCTGCTAACAGTGGTCTGGGTCAGCTCTGCTCTCTCTGGGTACAGCACTGCTTCTGGATCTTTCTGCACAGCTTTCTCTGGAGATTGATGGATTTGAAGTCTGGATCTCTGGATGTGGTATGGTCCGGCAGGATGCTCCGCAGCAAATGGAATTGAATGCCCCTATCTGTCCTGACTGTCTGCTTTTATGTGTTTTGAAAATGGGTGGAAAGGCTAGCTTCCCTACCCCTCTCCATTTGTCATTGGCCACTTCATCCTCTTCCCCTTGATTGGGGGAATGAAATGAAGTGTCATCATGATGAGGTCTGTTTATGGTACAGAGAACCCACCCCTGTCAAATTACACACAATCTATATTTTGACCCAAAAGACATATTTGCACAGGTACACATTTGTTTAAAATTACATGCACCCATCACATATCACAGGAGGTATACCCTGTCCAAATCTGCTCTTCTTGGGAGCTTGCATTCAGAAATGGCAACATTTGCACTTTTTAATCAGGTTACCAATATCAGATTCTTACTCAAATTTACCCAAATGTGTGCAAGGCATGCAGGCATTAATTGATGATGTATCAGACTTTTCACATGCAGACATTTTAAGTAATATCCTCTTAACTGCTAGCTTGCCCCCAGATCATGCCACCGGTTCTAAAAACCTCTTAAAATGTGGGCAGAAAAATCACAAGAGTTAGGGTATCATTTAAATAATTATGACAAGTCCGTAGTATGAGTTATTCATCTTTTTCTAAAACCATATTCTGGCTACAGGGGTGTGGTTTCCCCCCAGCACAAGGTTGAATTTCTGTTTTTTCCAGTTCTGCCAAGCCAGCTTGCTCTCACAGGCAGTGCTCCTCCCCTTTCCTTCCAGGAGGAAGCCACTTTTACGGCCCCATAATAAAACATTTGCCTGAGTTAGGACAGGGCTTTGTTCAATTTCCTGCAGAGCCCAGGTAATTCAATCAGAGAAGTGTCATATCCCTTTTGGTGGGAGCAGCAAAAGGGCAGCTAGGCCTGGGAACACAGCTGTTGTGCAAGTCTCATCTCCTGTCGGGGGTAGCTGGTGGGCAGAATTCAGTTCCTTAAGCCAGGCCCCAGCTAATGTCACTTTTAGTTACCCAGTTTTCTGCATTCAAATAAAACTAACCATTTTACATATGCAGCTAGAATGCTGATTCTAAGTTTAAAACTATGACATTTAAACAATTGCAACCTATGTGACACTCAAAAGTAGGTCACTCATTTCTTTTAAACATTTAGGTTTTTAGTGTCTTTCAGTCCAAATTTACTTAAACTGCTGAAATCCACAGCTCAGCCAGTCTTGATTAAACTTCAAGTCACTTCAGAATATAACTTTACATTGGATCCACCGCTCAGTAAGTCTTTCTTTGGCCTGCTTTGGTTCATTTATTCAGTTTTACACGAAAAAGAAAAAAAGTCTGGTGTTGTTTTAAAACGCCGGCTTTCTGATAGTGGTGAGTACTGGTAATGCACCCATTTTTGGGATTTAAGAAAATGAATTCCCACCAATTCTAGGTTGCTTTTGGCAATCAGCATTGCCATTCCCAATGGTTTCAGACTACTGTGTGGGTAGTCCAATGGTGGTTTTAGGCAGTGCCCTTCTGTGCCCATAACATCGGCAAAAATGAGTGGCAGCCTATTCTTCATGCATTTCCCTGTGCATTTTCTGGGAAGCTCTGGCCATCATGATGTTTTCCATGTCAGTACTGCACAGTTTTTGAGGTCGGGCTCGGATGTATGGGTAAAAACATCCCACACTGCGTGTCTGGTAGTCGATATGGCGCTTGGTCTGAGACCTGTGGGCCTGGTGCTGCTGGTACATTGTCCTGGGCTTGTGCCCCGTGGTTATCTTCCTGACCTGACATCTTGGCTGCCCTGTCAGGATGGTGTCAGGGTGATTTCCTCACTGGCATTTCTTTAAGAGAATGTTCCTTGTGTCAATGATCCCTGCAGGCTCCAAGACTGCTCAGATGGCCGCCTTCTCCAGGCACGAGCACCATCCATTGTCTGTGTCTGCCCCTGTTTGCCACCCCTTTGTGGGGCCTTGATTTGGTATACAAGCCCTTCTGGGGACACAATGGCCACCTTTAGCAGGCACGAGCACCAACTGCTGTGTGTTGTTTGTTGGGCAGGGCCTTGTTGAACACTCACTGTGTGTCTGGAGCCCTCTGCTCTTAATGTGCAGCTGTTCAGGATCACCGCTGCATTGTTAGGGCCCTGGGTAGGCCTGTGAGCAATTGTGACACACTGCAAAGAAAGGCACGGACACGGAACTTCAACATCAACGTCTATCTTTATTCATCTCCCATTAACTCTGCCCTCATCTGGCCCTCTCTTTGTCACTTCCCCTTTTTCCGTCACTTCCCTTTCCCAAAACCTGCCTCCCCCTGTCCATGGAGAAATCAACATGACACAGAGGAGACTGCAATTGTAGGAGAACCACTTTGCATATAAGTTCGTAGCAGAGCATGGATTGCACAGAACAGACCACGGCAGCACAGCGTGCAGTCTACTGCAGTCCACGAAAGCCCATGGAGGGGAGCCAATCCTGCCTGTGTGCGGTAAGGAGTTGAATGTTATTATTCTGTGTTTCCCCTTACAGCCCTTATTAGAAATGTATTATTTTAGGTGTAAGGTAGATGAGATTTCAGTTGCACAGAGTGTGCGTACTCCCATTACGTCTACACTGTCAGCACAGCAAGAGGAAAGGGATAAGAGTAATGGATGAACACTCCCCATTGCATGGATCTGTATCCCAGTGCCCACACATAGACTTCATCATTTCTTCTACCAATATAAAAAAAAAAACAGAACTGATTTTTCTTGTGTGAGGAACGCCAGTGGAGGAACTCCTAAGAACCCTCGCTAACTCGTTTAAAGATATAACACTTTTACGGCCAGCGATGCCTGTTGGGAATGGAAATATTCCAACCTGTGCTAACAGCCGTCCAGCTCACACAGTTGACAATGCAGCACCACTGGAAGATGTTAACTCATCTGTGCCTCTCTCGGTGACACCAGTGATCTTCAGACCGTTTTGTCCAATAGAGGCACTGCCACTGATAGACTTGTCTTTCTCTTCATCTGATTCTTCAAACATGTTATCTATTAATACCCAAACTCGTCCACAACAGTTGGCAGTTTTAAACTTCATACTCAATTCTTTGGTGAAGGTATTTGAGTTGTACTCAACTCTTTGATGAAGGTATTTGAGTTGTTAAAAGACAAAGTAAAAGAACATGCAATGCATTTTTTGGGGCTGCATATTAAGATGGATGAATGTGTGACACGTTTGAGTTTGAGAGAAAAATAATTTCAGACTTCAACACAACACATCGAGGTGCTGCAAACTCCTCGGGAAGGTTTCTATTGCTCTGTTTTTAGTATGGCTACTTAACCCCCCCCCCTTTTCGGCCACAGTTATGTTAGCATTTACTCGGTAGAGTGTGATACCCTGCAGGGGAGCTGAGTAATTACAAACTAATTTAGCCACCTCTCCAAAAAAACAGTGATTGTAATTCTAGAGTTCCAGTCAACTGCACCCAACCAAGTACGTGTGGGGAAAGAAATCTAAAAAACAGAATCTAGGGAACAAATGGTGCAAGAACTCATCCTGCATATTTTTAGATTCTCTGCAAACAAAGGAGAAAGGAAACCTGAGTCCCAAGCTTTATTCCATTTTTAAAGATAATGGGAGTAAAGAAATACCATAGGTATAACAGGAAACCGAAACCCCAGAGGAGGTACAAGTTACTAAAAATTTGAGGAAAAGGAACATGAAAAGTAAGGTACGTAGCGGGGGATTTTGTAATAGAACTGACTTGGAGATCATTGTAAATGTGGACTCTACTACGCAAACTGGCACGAGAGCAGAATCTTCTTTGTCACGATTGAATACCTCAGTACTCTGTAGGACACAGGAGGTGAACGTAAGTACGGGCTAACCAAATATAATAAATGAAATTCGATGAACAGACCAATCTCCACAGAATTATGATCAGCAGATAAAAGCTTCTTACACCGGCAATGGCTACCCAAGTGGATAAATAAAGGGATCTTTAGTGAGCATCCCTTGAGGCCAGGCTTCTAATATTGACATTGGGTGTAAAATACTTTCATGGAAGTCCTGTGGCTACAAACACTTACTGGGAAGTCCGGAGATCAGTAAGGTCTATGAATATTTTGTAATTATTTGCCTCCAGGAAACCTTCTCAATAGTAAGCTTTTCCCTTGACAGATATTTTACTGTCACCCATAAATCTGAAAGGGGCCCAGCTGGCAGATCCACTGTTTGATTACTGACTGCTATAAAGAAGACTTGGCTCCGGGAGGCCTCTATCTCCTCTAACACCACGTTCGGTTTGTTGGCTGTGGAACAGTATACGAAAGTAGGAGAGAGTCACATCGTAATCATCAATATTTTTTGCACTCGATCTAACATGTTTTTGGAACAATGTTTAGATCATCTCGAAGGGGGTTTGTGTAAATGGGGAGAAGTAGATACATATGGAGACATCATTATTATGGAGGATTTTCAATCAAATTGTTTATGGGATACAGTGCCATATGTAAGCCCCCCTTGTATTATTTCTAAATACCAGTCCCAGCTCTGTGCTAGGGGGAGATGCTGGACAAGGGCTCTAGGTCAAAGTTTTGAATGCATAGGATCGAATGACCAAAGGGTCAAATCAAAAGGACCGAAAACCAAAGGGTCGACATTTTTTTTTCTTTTTTCTGGGGTGTCCCCACCCAAACCCCCTTTTTTTGTGGTAAAAAACACTTTTTTTCCAAAACGGAAACCCAAAAAAATATATATTTTAAAAAAAAGAAATTCGACCCTTTTGTTTTAGGTCAAATTGAGTCGACCCTTTGGCATTCCATCCTTTTGTATTCGGTACTTTAACTGGACACCCTGGACAAGTACATTGGAAGACTGGAACATGCATCAGCTTAATAGAAATGTTATGTGGTTACCTGGACTAGAGGAACACAGAGGTCCTGTCTTGATTTTATATATGTTTCAGGGAATGATATCATCAATGCACCTTTTTAGATATAGGGCCTCATCACGAGTTGGGGGGTAGCCATTAAATGCGGCTGTAATAGTGTTACCACTGCATTTACCGCTCTGCCCAATCTCAAGTCTGACGTGTTACCCCCAGCTATGGCTGGGGGTAAACATGGGTGAAAAATGCCAATTTTCGGTGCAATTACTGCCGGCGGTATAACCATGTGGTAATTGCACCGAAAATTCCCCTTTTGGTCCAATGGGGAATAGGGGGTAACGGTTAGCGCCCAACCCGTGATCCAGCAGTAATCCAGCCAGAAGGGTGAGGCCCATAGTGTAGCATAATTAAGGTGATCATAACCTTTTATATGCTTCCTTTAAGGATTGGATATATGAGAAAGTTCTAGTGAGCTGGCAGGTATGCACAATTTAAATTGGAGAAATAGGATTTTATGGTACCCTGGTAGTCTTAAAAAATGTCATGACATATATGTCAACTAGCTCCAGTAATATTATTGTTGAACATCTATTTCCAGCATCTTTTCTGTTTTTTTTTACAGAAATGTATTGATGTCTTTGCTCACCCAAAGCCTTATGAGGTGACTCGTCCTCGTGGGTCAAATTACATTATTGAGCAACAAAAGAAAATAAGGGAGAATTGTGACGAATCTGAGGATGTCGTCCCTTCTCCACTAAGGTGATACATTTTCCATGGGGCCAGGCTGGTGCATCCACGGTACAATAGTCTGCCTGGGGGTGGTGCACCGGTGGGATTAGGGACGACTATTCCCAGAGAACGCAGTACTGCTCTGCTTTATTAGACCCCAAAAATACTTCATAGTTAGGATTCCATGATGGCCTCCAAGGGGAGAGCTGTGTGAGCATAGTGCTCTCACCCCCAGGGCCCATTAAAATAAAGAAACCAGGTGGGGATCTCATTCTATAAGTAGCAGTGGTGGTGACCAGCAGCTAGACCACTGGATGGCAACAGGATTGCCTGTTCCGAGTCCCGAATGGGTGTAGAGCTCAGAGCGCCGGCGAGCCGTCTCCGCAGCCACTACAGAGCGGGTAGTGCCACATGCCTGGTGCTGCTGGCACAGAGGTGCCTCATGCTGGGATAAGGTGCCCCGTGGAGTTGCGGGAGTCGGACATAGCAGGACACCCCCAAAAGGATCAGCCCGGTCGGAGGCAGAGCCCGGGGTAACTGTTGGCCCGCACCCGAGAAGACAGCTGAGGAGGCGGCAGACTGCCGGCTTCACTGTGCAGGTTGCCGGGAGGAGGAGGCAGCAGGATCCATGTCCCCTCATTGAAATAGGACCCGTGACTCAGCAGGGCTACTGGGAGAAGATATCACTTGGAGCAGCAATTTGGTGGGGCAGGCTCAGGAACATCCATTATTGAGAAGGTGGGGGCCCTGCCCCCAGGAGTGAGTGAGTGAGAGCACACCACAGCTGGTCTGGGTGTGAGGGGCACACCGGACAGCCATACCATTATGGTGAGGAGCGGGAGAGTGGATCGGGGGAGCCCTGACCAATACCCCCAGAGTGAGGGAAGACCCCCATTGGTGCAGAGGAGTTGTTGAGGACATAGGTTGAAGTGCCAGGTGAGGGCCTCACCTTAGATGAATAAACCTGTGGCTGGTGAAGACAGGGCAAGTAAGAAGTGACCTGGACACGCGCAGGGGGCAAGGAAGGAGCAGAGGGTGCCCTGGCCTCCTGGGCTGCTCAGAAGAACAACAGGAGCGGAGTATAGGCCCAGAGAGCTCTTCAGGTTGGCAAGGAGTGCAATAGATCTGTGAGGCAACCTACCTCCAGACATTGGGAGGCTTGACCACAGTGCCGGAGACCAGGAGAGGCAACGTCTGGAGTCCGAGCGTATCTGTCAGCCCACCTGTATGGAGGAAGAAGGGAACATCAGGAGTTAGCTTCCGGCACGTGGCTGGTTCACAGAGAGGTGTGGCAAAGAGGCATCCACGGCCCTGGGGCAGCTGCCTGGGGAGGTGGACGGCGAGCAGCAAAGCAGCTTGGTGAGGATGAGGGATTTGGACTCCCTTCATCGGAACCTGCCACACTTGTGTACAAAAACAAGGTGAAGAAATCGTAAGCGGCCCCCAAGTCTTCAAGAAAGTCACAGGAGGGTAACCTGCAAAAACTCTAGTGCAAGGAAGGTGGCATCGCACCTGGGAGTGACCAGGGGCCCTCTGCACAAGAAGACCCCAGAGACATGGTGGGGCCATCGAAGGATCAATTGGTTACTCAGGAGGTCTTCCGGCAGTGCTTTCAGGACTTTGGGGACCATATATCAGAAACTATTCAATTGCAGCTAAGTTTTATGCATGCTGAACTTTCCCAGTCACTGCGGGAAGTGAAAGGGGACATAACAAAACTGGAGAAGCGGACTAATGCTGCACAGAATGCTATACAAGATATTGCTGAGGACACCAGGAAGATTGACAAACTGATTGATCAGCTGGCAAGGGTCACTCAAAACCTAGAGATTCAGAGTGAGGAGCTACAGTACCGCACGAGAAGATCCAATATTAGAAGAAAGGACCTTGCTGAGGCAATGGAAGACAAGGATTTATGTTCAATGCCACAGCATGTGTTTGCAGACCTCCTGGAGGTGGAATATTGCTCAGGAATAAAGCTAGACTGCATTCATAGAGTGAGGCTTAAGTGTGGAGAACCATGGGTCAGACCCAGAGATGTAGTGGTGGTCCTGATTCAGTATGGGCAGAAAAAGAAGGCACTGGCAGCTACAAGAAGGGCACGATCAATCGACTATAATGGCTCAGAGCTCCAATTGTTGCAAGACTTGGCCCAGGTGATGGTCCGGTGGTGCGTGTTTTGGCTCAAGCTGATATACCACAAAAATTGACCCTTCCCTTTGGTTTACTGTTTGAATGGGAGGGGAAACAGTACAGTCACCACATGCAAGGCTTGTGGATACTGAGGCTGGAAGAGGAGGCACCACAGCAAGAAGGGAGATCGGCAAGAGAACTGCTCAAAGCGAAAATTTGGGAGTTGTCAAAAGGCTCCAAGAAACAGCCCGATTGGTCTGGGTAAAACCCCTTATGGTGGGGAAGTAGTGGAGGGTACCCACCCTGACACTGCTAAAGATCCACCACACTGAAGGAATTGAGGGGAGACAAGAAAGTATGTATTAACCACCTGAGTGAAGGCGACAGGTCGTAGGGACTGAGACGTGGGAGGCGATAGCCAGCTTGGTTGTTACCATGGCACTATGGGGACCCACACAAGTTTACTCTGGGTTACAATAAGGGCTCAACTCCTTGAACATTGGTCTGGGGGAGCTAGAGGCTGGTTAAACCTTGCCAGAGTGGGGAGGTGGGGGGAGGGAGGAGAGGTTAGGAAGGGGGAAACAGCTGACTAGAAAGAGGGTTATAGTCAGAATTCCAAACTTCAAGCTGATCACTCTTAATGTCAGGGAACTTAACTCCTCTGTGAGGAGGAGAAAGGTTGAGACCTTTTTGGGGAGGCAGAAGCTAGACTGGTGGGGCTGCAAGAGACACACATCCAAAAATCATGCATAATCTTAAATTGAAAGCATACCCCAGTTGTTCCAGGCGAATGCCAAGGGTAAATGAGGTGGAATGCTTCTGGCCCTTAGCACACAAACAGGGCTGGTCGTAACAGAAACTATGGGAGATCCCGAGGGCAGCTACATCATGACGAATGCCAAATGGAGCAGAGAAGGATACACCCTAGCAACAGTATATGCCCCAAACATCGGGCGGGATGGGTTCATGATGTCGGTCATCTCCAAATTGGAGCTCTTTGTGAATGGTCGGATAGGATAGTGCTCACAGGGGATTTTAGTCTGATATTGGGTCCCGACAAAGATAGGAGCATGAGGATCTATCGCAACCAGGTGGCCCATCCAAGAAGACAAAGGAAGGCATGACTAGCCTGGCTCTATTGGATTCATGGACAGAATTGCACAGTGAAGCCCGAGATACACCTTGTACTCCCATGTCCATAGGTCCTTTTCAAGGATTGACTGGATGGATTGCACCCTTTTAGGATAGGTGAGGGAGGTAGACATGGGGGTAATAGCGCTATCAGATCACACACCCATTAGCCTTACTCTGCAGAAGAGGGGGGAGGGCACAGGGCTCTGCAAATGGAGTTAATCAGAACACCTCCTTAAAGACTGAGTGATATATGATGACCTAAGGGGGAGGGTTAAAGAGTTCTGCGCAAACAATGGGTCTCAGGGGACGGGAGAACACATTGTATGGGATGAGTTCAAGGTAACATTGAAGGGGGCACTGATCGCTAAGAAAGCACAGAGTGATAGGCAGAGGAACCAGATGCAGGGGGAGCTTGAAGACCAGCCTAAGCAGGTAATGGCTAAAATGGAGAAGGATACAAGTAATGCAGTTAGGAGAGAATATAGGCTGATCAAGGGTCAACCTGAGATACTCCAAACTAGGAAAGCTGAGCAAGCCCTCCTATAGTTGCAGCAAAAATATTATATTAAAGCAAATAAGGGTAATAGACTTCTGGTTAGACAAGTGCGGAAAAAGGAAGCGTCCAGGACCATCTTGAAGATTAGAGAGGGACAGGGTGGGATAGTGCTCCTCAAACGAGGGCATCATAGATGCCTTTATGGAATTTTGCACAAGCCTATATACATCTGACTCACCACAGCCCAGAGGGAGTAACTGGTGTGATAGTATCTGCAAAGGATCACACCAGGGGAAAGGGGGGACTTGGATGTGATTTCATCATTGCTGACAAAAAAGGCCTGAGGCCCGATGGCTTACTGGGAAGCTTTTATAAAATCTTTAGGGATGTCCTGATCCCAGTTCTTGTGGCACTGTTCAACTCCTTCAGGAGAAAGGATGACTCATCTTGTCCATGGAGGAGCCCAAAGTGGTCCTGCTTCATAGACCCAGCAAAGATGTCACACTGTGTGGGTCATATCTGCCTATAGCTCTAATTAACACAGATGCAAAAATGTACACTAAGATCCTGTCATCGCGCCTGGACCGGTGTTGCACCCTAGGTTGATCGGCCTACACCAGTCTGGGTTTATTAAACTCAGGCAGTTATTTGATAACACCCGCAGGGTATGCCATCTCATTGAGAAAGTCAATTTAACCAACACCCCGGAAGCAATTCTGGCCTTGTATGTGGAAACGGTCTTCCACCGCAAGGAGTGGTCTTTTCTTTTTCACACCATGGAGGCCATTGGTATGGGGAGAAATTTCTGCGGATGTGAGGGCCAACTATCGGGACCCAACTCTTCATCTAGCTATCAATGGCCGGCTATCTCACAGGATATGGGTGTCCCAGGGTATGAAACAGAGATTCCCGTTCTCCCTACTTCTCTATGCTATTCACCTGGAAACCTTACACAGTCTAAGAGGTGCTCCAAATGTCAAGGGTATTTCTGATGGGGGCCAGGAATATAAGGTGATCGCTTTTGCGGGAAACCTATTGTTGGCATTCACATCACCAGAGAAAACACTGCCAGCAATTGGAAGGGAGTTGGAGGAGTTTAGCAGTGTGTCAGGCTTTAAGATCATTGGGAACAAATCAGAATTGCTCAACCTGACCATGCTGGGGAGAGGGTGAGAGGACTGAAGGAGACATGCCCCTATGTGTGGGCTACAGGTAGTGTTTGTTACCTGGGAGTACAACTCACAGGGTCCATGTGGGATTTACACAGGGACAATTATTTGCCTCTCATGGAGAGAGTCAATCCACACTTACAGGACTGGGGGTCATTATTAATATCATGGCTGGGGAGAATAACACCCTGAAGATGATGATCCTCCCCAAGGTCCTTTATTATATTCAGGCTCTTCCTGTGAGAATTCCAAAGCATTTCTTAAAGGATCTCCAAAAGCAATTGAGTAGATTTATTTGGAACAACAAAAAACAAGATTGTCCATGAAGATACTAATGACACCCACTCAAAAGGGAGGTCTAGGGGTAACAACCCTCTACTTCTCATATTTGGGGGTCCAGATAATGGTTGTTCAGGAATGGTTTAAAGGTGACCGGGGCACAATATGGAAGGATATGGACACGGCGGTCGTGGGGAGATGCCTACAAGAAGCACTCTGGTGCCCCAAGGCAGTTAGACCCAAGCACACGTACATGAGTAAGATAAGATCTCTAGTGGGGGAGGTGTGGGACTCCCTGGTTCGCCTGGTGGGTCTGACAACCATCACATCCCCACTGACACCAATTCTTTGAAATCCCCAATTTACCCCAGGCTGGGAGGAGTGAGCCGTTGTTAAATGGGAGACAGTGGGGTGCTGCATGCTGTGGGACATGATCAGGGGACAGGATGTCAAAACTTATCTACAGTGTAAACAATACTTTAATCTGGCAGAGGGAGTGAGGTTCAGATACTCTCAACTTCACCACTGGATAAATAATCCTGAGGTCTTGTGAGTCGTGACCAGGGGTCTCACTCTCTTAAAAAAATATGTAACGAAAGGTGCCCGAGATTTCCATATGTCAGCAGATCTCTACAAGATATTTTCCACCCCTCTGGGAGCAGTGAGATGGCCATACAAGAAATACTGGGCGGACGTCCTGGGGCATGAAATAGAGGCAGAATTATGGGATCACCTGTGGGGGACATTCCCAGGCTGACAAGGCAGATGCAAATTAGGGAAATGTGGATTAAGGTCATGGTGCAGTGGCACCTCACCCCTGTAAGTCTACACAAATGCTACCCAGTGGTTTCCAGTAGGTGTTGGAGAGGGTGTGACTCACCAGGAACATGGGAGCACATATGGTGGTCGTGTGGGAAGCTACTGCCCTTCTGGGACTATGCATGAACTGTTATGTCTGGAATTGTTGGTATAAAGGCCTACGAGGACGTTGGCAAGGCCATGCTAGGAACGGGGGACTTTTTGGAGACCAACCCCACTAAAGCTAAGAAGAAGACCTATATGATCCTAAGCATATCAGTATTATTACTTGTGGCTATCCAAGATTTGGAACTGTGTTGCCCTGGAACTAATGACCTATTCTGAGCAGGGAGACCAGCATCAATTTGGGGCAGATTGGGATGTGGTCCTATCCTTTCTTTGCAGTGACTCGAGGGGCTCCTGTCCACAAAGGCTTTGGGTGTTGGATATGGTTTGAAGTTGGGAGTGGGGTATATTGAGGGTGAAATAAGCTGCCCTTTCTGTTTGTGGGGAGGGTAATGCAGGAGGGGGTCCAGGGTGGATGGGAGATGTTATACACTGTTGAAAACCCCAATAGAAATACTTAAAACATATTTATTTCAGGGTCCAGCGAGAGGAAATAAGGTGGCGGGGTGGGAGTGGGGGTGTGTTGGGGGTGGGCATAGGGGTGTGGGTGGGGGTTTGGGTAGGGGTTTGGGCACATCAGGAATGTTCAGAGGAGAAATGACAAGAGATTATTTCAAGCAAATAATCTTCGGTCATTACTCCCTCAAACATTTCAGTCGCAGGAAAATCACGCAGATTTGATAATAGCACTTGATGTGCTATAAACCAAAGTAAATTTACATGCACGTTTATGAACTTCAGACATAGGATTGGCTGAATCAGTGTTGCTGGATTTTGGTTTTGTGACATTGCATATGAATTTTCCTTTTTACCTTTGCCTGTTGAACATGATCGATATAAACCCCACAGAAATGTGGGAAGGCATCAGGAGTTGTGCCCTAGTAAACACACAAACTATGTATACCACAATAAACAGAGAAAGCATTACAGGATGAATTAATTGGAGCACTGTAACGCTCACCTGGTTTCCTCGGAGGCGCGTGTCTTGACTGGGCGGTGAAACCGTCTTCAACGTTAGGCGTAGGATTCGTTTGGCTCCCGGATTTGGCCCCTTTCTCACCGAAAGTTTGACCTGAAGGGTGAGGTGTCTGCAAGTGGAAAATCAAGGTATTAGTGGCTGGAAGGTTGGGAGAAGTTCCAAGCCCCTCTCTCCCTCTCTCCCCGTGGTACTCGGTCGATTGTTGTGCTCACCTTAAATAGGTGAATGCTGGGCTCTCCATCCTGCGTCTCGTGCAGGGGCGCTGGGTCCAGTTACTTCACTGGATATGAGTTCAGCCTCTTAATTACAGAGGGTAAGTTGAGAGCGATGCCGCCGTGTGCTGCACGAGCGTGACTTGTAAGTATTAAAGTTCCCTTTAGATTGCTCTCTTCAAATGCCTTATCTCCTTAATGTCTATGTCTTTTCCCTTTCAGATGCTGTCGGTGCCAAAGAAGATGCTCCCCCCAGGTTCGTGGCAGAGAGCGTAACAAGAAGATGGTGAATACGAAGGCACGTAAGTAGAAAGGCTGCTCTAGGGCTGTAGAATGCATCTTAATGTCTCTTTTGTCTTTACAGGTGCCGGAATGCAGCGCGAGCAGAGTTGGAGCGAGCGTAACACAGGTAAGCAGTTTTGTAACTAAGCATTACTAACCAATGTTCTTTGTCTTTGCAGGCCCGATGCCGGACGAGAAATGCAGAAAAAACAGCTTGAATGCTGCCGATGGATCGGGTAAGTTGAACCGCTAACTTTGCCTTTGCCTAACCTGTGCCTTTTGTTATGCAGGAGCTGCTGAAAACTGAGGATTGGTTCCCAGCAGGTAATTTTGGTATTCGCAGGATCCGGAACTGAAGATTCGCTGGAGCTGACATGGTGAGCGTCCTGCTGCAGATGCAGAATAACGCGAAGCACATTGCACCAATCGGGTGTGGTTTAAATAGTCCATAGGAGTGCTTAGGTGTCTTCTTCCACAGCCTCGCCCAGGCAAAAGAGTTCCTGCTTCCAGATGGGGTCCAGCATCAATGATCCAGGGAGTGGTGCCTGTCCCACCCAGAAGGAAAAGTAGTCCCTGCCAGAAGAGAGTGAAACATCATCTTGCTGGTAAGTAAGCAGCATGGTCTGCTGCAGGTAGGTCCACACAAGCACTTTCACACTTGTTATGAGCCCGGCGCTTCCTGTGCCGGGACGGGTCCATGCTATGAGCCTGGCACCACCGGTGCCAGGACAAGGTCCAAAAGGTCCCTATTGGGACTTGCTGGTGCCGATAGTATATGTTATGAGCCTGCTTCCAAGGATGTTGGGTAGGTCCTGACTCTTTGGAAGCAGTGGTCATGACAAGCACAATGTACTTGTCAACAACAGCCAGGTGACAGGTTTAGAGCCTCAGCAGCACAGCATAAAAAATACTGATGTGTGGTGTTTAAGTTTGGTGAACAATGGGAACTAATTTGTTTGGGTAGGTCAGCCTTGTTAACCCCTACAAGGTGCGGGGCAAGGGGAAGTGCCCCTTTTGCTCACCCATAAAGACGCCTCTGCTAATATGTCTAACCATTTATAGCTCTGATCATAATTCACCACAAGGGTATAAAGTATAATGGCCATGAACCACAGTATATAAGCTAGTATAACGTCTTTAAGGCTACATTAGCAGTATTCTTTGCAAATGTGTTTATTGTGGTCATCAAAGACGATACTTTGTATCATTTTATTTCTGTCAATTCCTTGTTCTCGTCTATTGTATCCACATATCCCAAATAGCTCTGTGAGCTGGCATGTTCAAAAATGCCGTCCTCAATGTGCAATGATTGTACCTATGTTCTGCATCATCCAAAACACATACATTTAGCCTTAATTATATGTAAACATTTGTTTTTCATTTGTTGTTTCAGCATTTCTCTTTTGTTGAAACAGCATTTTATTTGCATTTTATTGCACCTAGAAACACTTGTGTAGAGGCACGTTATAAATGACTTATCATATCATAGCATCCCTCCTTAATCCATTAAATGTGTGGTCTAAAATGATCACATCATCTGCATAATCAAGCAACAGGATGTGGATTTTTCCCTTTTTCAGGAACATTATTAGTGTTGGCCAGAATTTCTGGGTAATATGCAAGGTAGAGGTTGAATAGCATGGGGCAGCACACTGCCTTGTTTCAAGCCTTTGTGTGTTGTTCTTTCTTTGGTGAAGAGCCCCATGCTTCTCAGCTTCACCTGCACTCTTGTGTTCTCATGCAGTTGAACTATAACTCCTCTATCTCTATCACTACCTGTGGTGTTCCCCAGGGTCTAACCTCTCTCCCTGGCTGTTCAACCAATACCTCCACTACCTTGCCTTCCGCCACCTCTTCTCCTTCTCTCATCTCTGACTGTCTGTCTGCTATCCAGGAGTGGTGTGCCGCAAATGATCTCTGGCTTAATGCCAGTAAGACTGAGATTCTCCTCATCGGCACACCTGCTCCCTCCTTTCCTATCACTCTCTGGCCGACCTCTCTTAGCTCTCTTCCTTCTCCCACCTGTGAGGCTAGCAACCTCGGGATCATCTTTGACTCCACACGCTCCTTCTCTCCTCACATCTCTGATGTCTCTAAGAAGTCACACTACCAGCTGAACCTCCTCAGAGGAATTCTTCCTTTCCTCTCCTTCCCTCAGAAGCTCACTGTCTCCAGAGCTCTGGTTCTCTCTAGGCTGGACTTCTGCAACAGCCTCTTTCTTAATCTGCCTGCTTGTAAACTCATCCAGAAAAGGACTGCGAGACTTGTCCTTGGCCTCAAGCCCAGGGATCGTATCTCTCCAGGACTGAAATCTCTACACTGGCTCCCAGTGGCTGTTGGGTTAAGTTCAAAACCCACTGCATTGTCCACAAGGCCTTCTGGGGTCTGGGGCCTCAATACCTTCAACTCTCTGTTCCTAAATATCTTCCTTCTCAAGCTCTTTGCTCATCCGCCTCCAACTCCCTCAGTGTCAGATTCTTCTCCAAGAAATGAGTTGATGGTAGATCTCTTCAGCTGCGGCCTCCCTCTGGGACACACTCCCTGCCTCCCTGAAACTCGAGGAGAACATCTCCGGGTCCGGAAGCACCTCAAGACCTTCCTCTTTGCTTATGCTTTCTCTCCTCCTCTCCCCTGCTGATCTCCTGATTGAAACTGCACTGTTCACCTGGCTAACCTCTGATCTCGGGCACAGGTCCCCTCCCCCACCAGCTGCACACCTCCACTGCCTCCCAGGTAACCCCTGCACTTGGGGGCTGTTTCTGTACCTCTACAGTCCGCACCAACTCCTGACACTTGATGTCTGCACTCACCCCTGCACTTGCCACAAGCTGGTCACACTTTCTACCTATTATGTTTATTTATTCTATTTACTTATTGCTGTTGATCCTATGTACTGCACTGTCCCCCCTCTACCCCTGCACTTTCCCTTTCCCCCTCCCCTGCACTAGCACAATCTCAATGCCACCTGGCCTAGTGAAATCGTTGTCTCTTTCTTCCGTCTGTTCCCCCTCCCTTGCCTCATCTCACCTTGAAGCACTTGTGTATAGGCGTGCTATAAATGCCATAAAAGATCATATCGTAAGGCATAGCAACGATCAGTAATTTTCCATTTTAGAAGTTTCTGCCACAGACGTTGAAGGTCAAAGTCCACATATAAAGCAAAACGTGGAGGAGCAGATGTTGCCTGAGCAGCCCTCATCAGAGCGTGTAATGCCAAAATGTTATGCGTCGTGGCACTGCCTAATCGAAAACCTGTCTAGAAATCGTTTACAATATTTTCTTTCCTATCCTAATTTTGCAGTTCTTTAAGGAGAAAGGAAGCAAATGCCTTGCTAATTGCATCCAACAGTGAAATCAATCTTTAATTCATTGAATCAAGTTTGTTGCCTTTTTTATGTATTGGTATTAATAACGCTTTCCTCTAGGTGTTTGGTATTCTTCCACACTTAATAATTTAACCAACCAGGATTGTAAGAATGTCTGGACATATCTCCTAATTTCTAAGTGTTTTTCTTTTCTTCAATTTAGTGATATTCATATGGACGATCTCAATATCTGCAATCCATGTACAGTTGCTGCAGTTGCATGTCAATTTAGACACACTGCTTTCAACACGTTTACCAAACCTCTGGGTATTAAGCATGTTATGAATAACCAATTATAACAATTATAAAATGATTATAATATTTATTTTCGATATGTGTGTCCCAACTATCTTCCTGCATCAGAATAATGACCAGTGAGGCTTTATTCCCCTTTGTTCCCTCATTTAGATTCCCATTTTTTAATTTTTCTTATGTCCCGCTGCTATTATGTTTCTTGTTTTTGCATTGTACGGTACATAATGTTTGTTTCCTTTGCTATGAGACTACGTTGATCCAGCAGGCGTAACTATTTATAATAAATGTATATTCACTGATCAGGATTTAGTTTGTTAAAAGTTTTTTTTTTATTTTTTTTTATATCATATTTACTTAATGCATGCACTTGCTAATAGCATTTAATTACAGTTCCGTCCAACATATTCTGTTTAGTCAGGTACTTATGTCTATGTTCCCTTGCTTCTTATGCATCACTATGATTATTTCTGTATTTGAATTCATGCCCCAAAACAACGCGATCTCTGATTTGATTGAAATTCACTGTTAATAATATTGCACACTTGACAGCTTCCTCATTTCCTAAAATATAGTCTAGGGTAGCCCTTTTCTTGTGGCTTGCCATGTATATTATCCTGGTGTGTCGCCCATTAAATATGACCAAAGTCCCAGACTTTCTGGAAGCTGACGCGTTTTTTACCATGATTGTTTCCGAATTTTTCCATCCAGGTGCTTTTTGTTTTTTGGATAATCAGTTGTTCCTTGTCTATCCAAGCAATGAACATTTAGATTGCCTCCTGCAAACAGCATATTTTAGCTAGAGGTCTCATACCTCTCTAAAAACATTCACTTAGTCACATGTTCTTTTTATTTCGTTCTCATCTGCCATAATAATATCATTATCCTCTATTGCTATTCCTACAATGGATAGGTAGGATCAAATTCAGATAATGTAGCCTCCCATAGGGCGTCTGAGAAGTCCCTTTGTTGCAAATTATTGGCATATGCCAATAGCCATCAAAATGATATTTGTTTGTTAACCAACATTCCTGTAGTATGAATGTATTGTATTTTGTGAATGCTTCAATCTCTTCACTGCTGCTAGTGATACAGCTGTGTCCTCTAGTGTTCAACAAACAGATTTGACATGGTCATGGGCATTGTCTGGAGAAGCCTTGTTGAACCAGACCAGTATATGGTTTTTATGTTTTCAAAGGGTTCTCTTTTACCATTCAACACCCTTCTACCCTCCTTAGTTGCTGTTATTTTTAAGTCTGCACCCACGTCATTATTTTCAGTCTCAAATATATTTCCAGAAGCTTAATGGTGAATGCCATATGGCAGCTTTAAGAAGTTGGGCAGATAAGATTTGTATTAAACTAGCTGTTCTCGATAGAGGTACCTCTTCAACAAACTCTTTATAGTCAACACCATTGGATGCCATTGCCCTCAGTCGTGGTATAAGATACAACAGATGTAATTCATGTGCACGAGTAAGTGTGACATCGTTCACATCTGGGAATAGATTACTTGAAATAAATAAATGAGCGTTTGGAAGTTGCATCTTTGTTTGTCGAATAGTAAAGTTCAACTACATCTAGTTTACTTCCTTAGTTGGCTGCACAGCTCTCTTTTATGACCAAACGATGGGAGAGTGCACCCTGTTTAGGTGTAGACCAGCGCTCATCCCTAGTGTGTGGTGCTTCCTCTGTAGTCATTTCATGATAGAAGGCACTTCTCAGAGGCGTTTCTAGGAGGGCCGAGGGAGCTATAGGTCCAGGTATTTTGGTTGTAGCCCCGTATAGACGCTCAGGGGCTTCAACCAGAAGGCTAGCTAGACCTGAGTCCTGACAGTGTGCATATTAGGGTAACCCCAGATCGTATCCAGACCGAGCAACACCCCTGGCACTTCTTGCACATTGGCTTCATTTTGATTTTGCCTTTTTGCTTTTATCAGCCAATCTGTCTGCACTTCCAAGTACTTGTCACGTCTTTTTAAAAAATCATTTTTCTTGTTTCCTTTATTTTTTGTACGTGCTGCAGTCTGTGTTTCCCCTAAGAGCTCACAATCTTCCTGTTTTTTCATGTTTTTCCTGGCACTAGATTTACATTTTTGTGCATTTAACTTTTTCATCCTTCTTCGCTCTTTGCAGGAAATATAAACATTTCCTTCCTCGTTATCAATTCCCTCACACAAAATGGTGCTTGGCCCTCATCCACGTTCTCATTATCGTGAGTGCATTTCTTAACAAGAATATTTATGTTTCTTCTATCTGCACCAACGACTCAGATTCAAGTTGTGCTGTGAGGCGGGATGCCCTTTCCCCCCAATATAAAGGGTTTACTCACTTTTAATTTTTAGCCGAACTGACGTTTGTTTGCTAATTTCTTCTTGAATCTTGTTGCACATTTTAAATAACATCTAAAGTGCAAGTTGTGTAGCCCCATCTTCTGTTGTCATCAAGGAGGAGCTACTTATAGTAGATCCGTGGTTCACATCACTTACACTGTTCTCAAAAAGTGAAGGTCTACTTGTTACACTATTGTCCAGAGGGCGAGCTTCATTCAGTTATTTGGTTGTTGTGAGTTGTTGCACCATATCTGTATTATCATTTCTCAGCAAATTGTGCTATTTCCTTATGTAATGAATAGCAAAGATGTACTCATGAGTTATTGTTGTCTATTAATGACATCTTCGAAGTGTTTATTTCAGCTCGATTCGTTTCTGATACTGTGGTCGCTATGGTACCACATTTAACATTATTTGTATTTTCCCTGCGTGTAACGTAATCGGGCACATTACTGTTTTGTTTGTGTTTTCTAAAAGGTGCCCCTCTTGGGCTAATTTTCATTGACTGTTAAACGGTCATTGTCAGCCACAATGCTTGAAAGAATAGCACTCCTCAATTCAACAGAAACTGAGCTCCTTGTGCGTAGATTATAGGAGCCCCTCATATTTTTGTTTTTCGGCATCATGATAGTGTTTCAAAACAGCTGTCATCAAAGGTCAATTTCAATCAACATGCAATCAACATGCAAGTTGCACGGATGGTATGAAATGGAAAAACACTTGCATTCATTCACTTGTGTTTCAGCAGCTCGAGTTGGTTATTTAGGACGACCCTTTCCAGCAGTATTAGGCATCACCCCTTCCCAAGCCTACAAATGCACTTGGCAAATTTTTACTGAGTATGCACTTGTGCTACGTGCAGTGCTTTGGTTAAAGTACAGGCAGCACAGTACGTTTTTCCACCAAGTTCTCCAAACAGCCCAATACAATCCGCTCTAGAACGGGTTGTCCCAGTGTGAAATGCAGGTCCAAACAGCCAGGTGGGGAAGTTAACTTCTTTACTAAGTTCCAGGTGACAAGGTATATACAACAGGTAAGTCCAAGGGTAAGTAAGTAGGAATATATAGGAGGGACATCCACCGGCCTCCACTCTTACAAGCTGCTTCACACCAACTGACATTCATGGAACTCACAGGGGCAGTCCCACCACAACATTCCACAGGCATACATTCCACCAGACATTCCATCAAGCAAGCATTCATGCAGGACCAATGCAGGGTAACACAAGATATAACATAGCTCCCTCCTCAACAGAAAACAAGGTACAGGGTATGGAAAGAAGCACAAGGGAAAACAATGAAGCGCTATATAAGACTAATAAATACAAATACAATTGAGGTAATGCGGCCAAAGCATAAAACCAACAACGCTCTGACCACAACCAACCTCCAAACTCCAATCCAAATCCTACTTACCCCATTCCGAAGAACACAGAGCCATGCTCCCACCCCTCAATAACCCACAGTGAAGCCAAGCAACCACTCAATACTCTCAAAGTCAGTCTCAGTCCTCCAACAGACACTCTAAGAAGGGAACCAGCCCTAACACAACAACAACCATCAATGCTAAACAATCTTAATCCAGGAACCACAAGCTATTTACCACCAACCACTAAGGTGCACTGGTGCACAGCCACCCTTCAAACACCCACTCCAGTGCACAAACAGGTGGAGAGGACCAGCCCCTCAGGGTACTGATGTCCAACTCCCGAGAAGCATGGGAAGGAAACCCCCACCCGATGTGCAGGTGTCCAACACTCCAAGAACACTAATGTGAAAAGGCACAGGTCTATGACTCCTATGGTGCTAGGTATCTAACACCCCAGTTGGCACATGGCTGGGTCAGACTCTCTAGCGGACACCGCACCACCAATACACACAGGGTCAGGTCAGGCTATTCAGCAGACACAGCACTGTAAACACACATAAAAACACAGGGTCTGGGCAATCACAAACACAATTCCAGTGGTTTGCTAAACCAGCAGGTTGGTTTTACAGCATAAGACATACCACAATCAAGGCCTCAACACAGACACATAGGCAATTTAACGTTTAATGCATGGCGAGCGAAAATAAAAACCCTATTCTAATACAGTCCATTGCCCTGAGCCAATGAAGTCCATAAACATTGGTGGTCCTGTGGGGGCAAAATTCTGTTACACCAAAGAAAATTTTCACATAAATCTGTCATAATCAATACATCTCTGACGTCGTAATTACAAAGGCCACAACATGCATTTGGGGTACTCGCATCCTAAACACATTCCAAAACTTTCAACAGGCCTCACATGACAGTGGCATTCAGAGCAAAACTGGTCCCAAACACCTATTAGTTAAGAACATTCCTCAGTTTTGATGGTGAAAGGAAGACAAAAAAACACAGTGCACACAGCATAAGTGATAATCAAAAACAACTGCCTTCGTTTCTATCCCTTTTTTTCCATCACCCCAAGGCACCAACAAACTAAGACGTTACCAGTGATGACACTTCTTAACCATAGTCACTAAAGTATATCAACAGGCCAATGCACTATGATCATGAATTTCATCCAACTCAGTAGCAAAACGTTAAAGAAATTTGAGCCAAAGTAATCCAGCACTGCTGGAAACCAACTAGTGATAGGGGTGCAGTACCTCATCGGTGCCCAGCACACCGACTCTTCCATTTCCTTTATTTTTTCATGCCCCATCGACTGTGAAAGTCCAAAAAGCCAGCGGTACATCAATTCATTTATTTATATGCTAGATTTGCTCGACACACAGCTCTCTGTCTCCTCCGTCTTCAGTGTTGGAAGAAAGAGAAGCTCTCTGATGTCGCAAAACAGAAGAACGTTGCAGGGCTTTACTTGTGCCTGCACCAACGCTTCCAGCAACACATTCTGTACAAAGTTTCAAGGACGTCATCATTTCGGAGGAGATCCTCATGGCGAATGTAGCTCCTGCTCCAGCTGAAATGTAACGGACAGAACTCACACAAGATATGGGAATGCGGCTTGCATAGTTCCGAAAGCGCCACTCCTACATCCTGTCCATTGCCACCACTGGAGATGTGGGGTAAAATATAGCCCCTGAAGGCCAGAGTGATTTGAAGGAAGCTGGCTAACCTGGAGTCCCTTTGAAGTCTAAAGCTAACATAGAAATGGTGATGTCAAGACATGAGGCCTATTGAACTGAAAACAGGCCTGAATCTCAAATGAAGGAAAGTGTGCTTATAAATTGAAAAGTGCAAACATATGCACAATGCATTTAGCAAGGAAAAGAAAGATATGAGGCTGAAAATGCTGTTTTACTAAATCCATGGAAAGCTAAACCTTCTTCTTAAAGAGACAGATGGCAGCTTTTACATTATCTTCAATGTAATACTAGATTGTAATCCACTAATCTCAAGTGAAACCAAGCTCATTGCATTTATAAGAAATAAAATAACTTCCTTTTCCTCCTCCCAAATGACAGTATATGCAAAGTGCCCACTTGGTTTCAAGGTGAATTGATTTTCTCACATACCTGGCCTGTGTATGGACAATCCAGAACTGATACTCATGTCTTTTGCAACTGTGAGATTAAAGAAACACATTACAGATGGACAGAAGGCTCGGATGCTTTATAAAATGCTTCATGTAAAATGCATTGTGTGCGAGTCAAAAGCTATTTCTTGCAGAATTGTACATGCAGCTGGGCATTTCTACTGAACTGAAACTATAACCGCAAAGACCTTTTCTCTGCTTGCCTCAAACACAGTGGAAATAGATAAAGCCCTGCCTGTTTTTTCAGCAGAAGCGACCTTGAGGTCATAATTCCCATAAAATGTGCATTAAGCTATAGCCAGGACCCTTGGGAGGCCAAGGAGGGATGGATAGGCTAAGATAAACATGAACCAGCATCTGGCTGGTCACATGTTTAAGAATAAGTGGAACTCAGAAAAAAGGTGGGGGCTAGGAGAGTGAGTGAGGCCTGTGAGGCAGGGGTTTAATTAATTGAAAAATACATTGTATTGCATAGAAAGGGCAGCGTATATGCCACAACGCTCATTCCAGACTTTTATTAAAGGTCAGAGAAATCTACTTTGAACCATGCTAACACAAGTATTGTGTAAGAAGTATAACAGACGTTATTAATAAAAGTCTAATTTGGGCCTTCCCATGATTCCGAGAGATTTGAAAGTTAATGTGAGGGTGAAGGACAAAATTAACGGTTGTATGATGAAGTGTCATATTTTTCACTGGTGCGGCTCCTGAGTAAACAAAGGAAAACTGTATCTCTGCTTAGGAAAGACGTGCTGACTTCAGAGTAGTATCATCGATTTGCCTTAAAATGTAGTTCATAAAAATATATCCATACATGTAAAGGTTTGAAAAATCATGGTACTTGCCATGTTGATATATTTTCAGATTTTAAACATGCAAAACCAACATGTCAGTTTGGGATGATTAAGCTTTTCCCACCCTTAGCTTTCCTAACCCACACCCCTCAACTCCTTGTCCTATTGGCGCACAGGTGGGAGGTGGGTGGAGGGAACTACTCAATCCCTTCTGCGGGAATCATGACAAGTCTGTGGTGTAATGTGCCTTGTAAGTAGACCAATCTGCATCAGAACTAGGCTTTTTCACTTTATTCCGGGAGGTAACCTGCTGCTGAACTTTTGTGAGAAAACACCCAAGCAGAGAGGCCTCACATCTTGCCTTGAAGACATGGACAAAGAGACATAGAAGCTGACTTGGACCCCTCAGAGGTGCCCGAGAGGATTATCCTTGAAGGAAACCCTTGCTGTCCCAGAGGTGCCCTGCTGTTCCCTGATGCCCGATACTAGGCCTCTCCTGTAAATTAAACTATCCATTAGACTGTGTAGGCCCTGCAATTTTTCCCAAGTATTGCTCTAGTTATTTCCCTATATCAAAATACCCTTGGTCTGTGTAGATCTTTAGCATATTTAATGAAAGTAAATCAATTCTCCCAGAAATCACAGGATGTGTTTTGTTAGCATTCAAAACTAACAAGCTCCTCCCAGTGTGTTTCAAGCTGGTATAGACATAAAGATTTGATTAACTATTTGTAAGAAAACCCCTGACTTCGGTACATAAAGGGGGGGTCCTGAATCCAAAAGAATGAATCCCCAAAACCCTGTTTCCAAGTGAGTGTGCAGGGTGCAAACGGAATTCCCCATTGATTCCCCTTCATTTAAAATCAGAAGTGTGAAGCCTTGTATTTCCTTTGCATGTGTGGTGGAAAAACAAAATTGTCCCTTTGTTCCCATTGTGTCCTGACGCAAAACACAAAGCCCTGCCTCTTCTTTTCATGTGTGGCAAAACGATTTTTCCCATTGAATCCCTATTCCAAAGAGTACATGTTTCTATCAGAACACAAAACGAGTTTCCCATTGTGTTCTCACTCCCTGCCGCTGGCCTTCAATTCAGAGGGGTCAAACCTAATTGATGTTTGGAGGGTGGGGGTTGCTGGGAGAAAAACTATTATAACCAAATAAGCAATCACTGTGTGGTTTGATTTGTTCTTTTTTTGTATTGGTTAGTGACTTGAAAAGAAAGCTGTGGGAAATTGTGACTGCATATCTTAATATTATATGTGTGTTGGTGCCATTACTGAAGTTGGTTTGTTTGTTTGTTTGTTTGTTTGTTTGTTTGTTTGTTTATTTATTTGTATAGCGCTCAAGACAGCGCTCAAGACCCGGGGGAAAAGGGCGCTTAGGACAGGTTACAAGGCACAAAATATATAGCATTTACATACAGGTTACAAGGCACAAAATCTATAGCATTTTCAGTGATACATTTGTAGAGTTATGTACAGTATATACAGACAGAGGTAATTATAGCTTACATATGCAGCATAGGTGAGGTATGTACAGTATAAGCAATTTGTCATAGTCTTGGTCTAACTTAAGGTTAGTTTTTAGTCAGTAGAAAACCAATGGCAAGTTTCCTGAATAAATGGAAGGATTTGGTCAATTTAATGTTCAATAGATGATAGGCGAGGACCGTGAAGCTTGAGCCGCCGGCTCTTTTAGCGGTGAATCTAGGCACAGTGAGGCATATCGAGTTGGAAGATCTAGTGATTCTAGTGGCTGGTTTCAAGGTGAATTTGTTAGTGAGGTAGGGAGGGGCTAGGTGGTTGAGTGCTTTGTAGGTGAGGCAGGGAGATTTTAAGTCCATTTTTTGTTTAATGGACAGCCATTTGTAAGAAATTCTGGTTCAGATATGTGCTCATGACTAGGAATGTTTAGTGCTACTCATAGCGCATTATTTATGAGGACCTGAAGTTTGTTGATTATGGATTGATTGGCACCAAGGTAGAGGCAGTTACAATAGTCAATCTTAGATTGTATGAGAGCCCTAGCAAGCGTGAGGCAGCTGTTAGTGGATAAAAAAGGTCTGCAGGCTCTAATTAGTTTCCCTGTGTAGGCGGTAGCTTAGGCAGTCGTGTTAACTTGTTTGGTGAGGTTGGTGTTGGCGTCGAGGTAAAAGCCGAGGGTTTTCATATTTTTGGCGATGGGGATAGTGTTACCATCAATGATGAAGTTGGAATAGTCAGGGCTTAATTTTTGTAGGATGTTAGGAGATCCAACAAGGAGAAGTTCAGTCTTCTCATCATTCAGGCAGAGGCCGTGTGTGGCCATCCATGCCTGAATGATGGAGAAGATTTCGTTAATCCTAGTTATATTGGTATTGTAATTGCCCGAGATGGTGAGGAGTATCTGGGGGTCATTTGCGTAGTTGGTGTAGGTGACACCCAGATGGTCCAATTTGTCAAAGAGAGGCTTTGTAAAGATGTTGTATAGGGTGGGTGAAACGCAAGAGCATTGTGGGACCCCGCAGGTGATAGAGATAGGGTCTGCTTTTGCCGTGGAAGAGAAGACCCTCATGGTTCTGTTGGCCAAGAAGGATTGTATCCATGTGACAGCCGAGGAGGAGAAATGGGAGGCAGAAGAGAGGTGGTTACAGAGTATTTTGTGGTCAACCAGGTCAAAGGCTGCTGAGAGGTCTGGAAGGAGTAGGATGGCAGCCTTGCCTTTGTCTTTAATGTCATCAATCTGCCTTTTGAGGTCAACAAGGGCGGTTTCTGTTCCATGCTGAGGTCGAAAGCCAGATTGACTCAGACCTAGTAGTTGGTTAGACTCCAAATAATCCTGATTTTGCAGGTAGGCAACTCTATCAAGGATTTTTAGAAGGAAAAGGACCGTGGTGATAGGCCTATAATTAGTGGGGATGGCTGGGTCTAGTGATTGTTTTTTTAGTAGAGGGAGAACCCAAGATTGTTTCAAATTATTGGGTACTGAGTTGGTGGTGAATGATAAATTTATTAACTTGGTGATGAAGGGGGATAGGTCTCTTGCTGCATCTTTAATGACCTGAGCGGGGCAGCTGTCCCGTTTGCAATTTGATGGTTTGAGGGATGTTATAATTTTTTGGATTTCTAGAGTGGTTACCTTTTTGAATGTGAAGCCTTAGGTGGTGTAAGTGGTGGTAGGTTTGCTAATGGTGGAGGGATTATTGTTGGAGAGTTGTAGTCTTTTGGCCTCAATTTTCGTTTGCAGGCCAAAGATTTTATTGGCAAGGGCTTCTTGGATGCTCGTGCACCAAGGTTTGTTTTTCACAGACGTGTCCGTCGGTGGGTTGGGGTTTTCTAACTCCTTTAGGATGGTGAAGAGTTCTTTAGCACTGGATCCTGCATTGTCTATTCTGACATTATAGGCTTCCTTCTTGGTGCGGATTATCTCCTTTTTATAAATGTTGGAGGTATTCATGAGATTCATTTTATTTTCAGGTGATGGAGTCATTTTCCATAGGGTTTCCATCTTGGCTTTCTTTTTTCTAAGTATTTTAAGTTTGGGAGTGTACTAAGAGTTCAGATGAGCTCTATGTTTGCTTTTTTAAGTGGAGCAACGGTGTCAATGGCCATGGTCATGGCTTCATTGTAGGTATTTACTACAATATTGAGGTCTGCGGTGGCAGGGAGCGTATTTAGGATAGGGAGAACAAATGGCATAAGGGTTTCCGCAGTAATGTTAAGCTTATTTCTAGTCAGGAAGGCTGGTGCAGGGGGGGCCTTGTTTGGGGTTCTGGATGTTAATGCTAATGTCAAATGATAAGATGAGATGGTCAGTCCATACGAGAGGTTGGGGGGCTTTGCGGGTGATGTGCAGTTGTGGGCAGCGAGCCAATCAATGGTTCTACCTTTCTGGTGGGTGGGTAGAGTGTTGAGTTGAGTGTAGTTATGTTCGGAGAGGGTGTTAGCAAGGGAGGATACAGGAACGTCGTTGGGGTCGTTGTACCCCAGGTTAAAATCACCTAGGATGATATTCTGTGAGATGGGCTTAGAATGTTCCACTATAAGCGAGGTAATGTCTTCCTCAAAGGTGCCTATGGGACCTGTGGGTCTGTATATTAGTTCCAGAGTGATGGTATTCTTAGGGGTAGTTTGTATTTTAATGGTGAGGTGCTTGCATTATTTCAAGGGATGGGAGGTAACAGATCTGATGTCAAGTGAGGATTTAAATATGATAGCTACACCTCCTTCACGAGCGTTAGGTCTGTCGGCCCTAAGGATGGAGTAGTTGTCGGGTACCGCAAGTGTTAGGTAGGGACCTGCTGCAACATGTAGCCATGTTTCTGTAGTGGCAAGGAAGTCGAGGTCTAGTGAGCGGATGATGTCAGCAATTTCAGTGGGGTGAGCAACGAGGGATCTGACATTAAGAACAGCACCTTTTAACGAAGTGGTGTTAGCAGCGTTGGAAGTGTTCTTATTAGTGGCCTTAGTCAAAGAGGTTGTAGGCAGTTTGCTAGGTGAGATGTGGAATCTGGAGCCTAGTCTATTGTTACGGGTAGTAAGGTTCGGATTGGTTGTGGGCTGGCATTCTGGTATCTTGGGTGGGTTCTGGTAGGTAGCAGCGTAGTCATCTTTGGGAGGGTTGTGTGGAGGGTAGTGTGCAGTGGCGCTAGTTTTAACGGTGTGGTATGAGTAGGCACTGTGGGGGAATGGCGGCATGGTGGGCAGGGAGGGTGTGGGACAGGGGATAGGGTGGTGTCATTTTTGTGCTTGTGCTGCCACAGCATTGTTGGCTGAAGTGAACCTGTTTGTCAAATCTGGTTTCAATAAATGAATACATTTTTTTAATACACACCGGCCTGGTTATTAGTCCATTGTGACACCGGGTATTTTTTGAGGTTGGGTGCGAGACGGGTTGGAGGCCTTACAAAACTGAACTGAAATAACAGTGCTTTGTTTTGCACCACCTTGCTTGGGGGGAACAGAACTCCCTGTATTGAATGTGACCATGTCATAAACCATGACAGATATCGCAAATGCTTGTAAGTGCTGCAGGGCCAAATTTCTCATTAATCTTCAGCAGTGGCCACAGCTGCAGATGCGCACCCTATCCTCCACAACGCTACTCTGACATGCTGCTGGCCGCCCTACCAGCTCCCCTGAAGGCAAGCTGTCTGCTGCTTGCGGTTTTAGTTTCAGGCTGGCCTGGCAGGCTCACATGCTCAGGACACAGACGTGCTCTAGCTGTCCTCAAAGCACAAGGTAACTCCACTCCCAGGCCAATTGAAGCTACCAGTGGGTTTTCTCCCAGGACTCTCAGCCACCTCATTCCACACTCCCAGGCTATTTCAGCCACCTAGTGGGTTCTGTCATACAGAATGGCCCAATTTACCACAGTGCCCTCTGGCTGACCCTTGCAATTACACTCCAGGTCCCTGCTGCCCCCTTCCACCTTGTCACTGCTGCTGGACATTGGGACAAGGGTCAGCTCACACTTGGTTGGTGAGGGGGGCAGGTGGATGTCTCCTCCTCTGGTATCTGACGCTTCCTTACTTCCAGGTGCTGCCCCCCATGGACACATGCAGGCTTCTGTTCCTTCCCTCAAGCCAGCTAAATGCAGTGTTACGGTGTGAAATGAAGGTCCAAACAGCCAGGTGGGGAAGTGAACTTCTTTACTAAGTTTCAGGTGACAAGGTATATACAACAGGTAAGTCCTAGTGTAAGTACATAGGGAGATATAGGAGAGACATCCACTGGCCTTCACTCTCACAGGCTGCTTAACGCCAATTGACATTCATGGAACTTACAGGGGCACTCACACCACAACATTCCACAGGCATGCATTCCACCAGGCATTCTATCAAGCAAGCATTCATGCAGGACCAAGGCAGGGAAACACAAGACATAACACTGGTCCACCTGAATACCGTCTTTCCTGCTGTGCTCTACCAGCTCTGCCTCCTTCCTATTCTGTGGCTCTGTCATGCAGGGACAAAATGCAGCAGCAACACTTTTGGAAAAGGAGTCACTTGAGAAAACGAGCTAAGTAGACCCAAATGTACCTTCATAGAGGGAAGGGCAATAATGTATCTGTATATATATATATATATATATATATATATATATATATATATATATATATATATATATATATATATATATATATATATAGTTTTCATCTGAAGTTATGGTAACAGGTGGGTTTGCCACTGCAAATCACATCTGAAAAGCAAAACAGCACATTGAGTACAATACAAAGGTGTGGCATATATTCAACAAATTGAAAGCATGGTATAAGTCTAACGCTCAAGTAGTCTGCTTTGTTACAGATGGTATCTGAGACCTGAGCTGAGAGTTGGATTACATAGTGTGGTTGATGCTTTGGCTGAGTCATCATTGGTTACATAAATTCTGGTGTTTGCAGGTTAATCATATTACAACAAACACAAAACAAATGGGCATTGGCACTAGTCAGATAACCTGTTGCAGGATCAAGGCATGTAAATAACAATCCAACAAAATCATAATGAAACCAGCAGACAATGGTGTCGTTGTAGTCCTGGATACTCAGGAACCCAAGATGGAGTCATACCAACAGTTTCCTGACTGCTGGCTTGGGGTATTACCAGGAACTGAGTGAGGAACTATTACCTGGAACTGAGGCAGGACCTCATCATGCACCATAAAACACAACTCTGGAAATAAAACATCAGGTCCATGCCAACCAGTAGTGTGGAAATCTGTCAACATCTGATGCCAGACAATCTAACTTCTGCAATATTCTTTAGACGTCCAAAGATACACAAACCATTAAATGTAAGCCACCAAATCCTCACCATTGTTGATACATTAACTTAAGCCATATCTTGACATATTGGTCCTCATTACGATACTGGCGCTAAACCATGGCGCTATTAGCACCATGGTTGGTGCCGGTATCGTAACGAGTCCGCCAATGGGGAATTACCACCCTATTCCAAGGTTGGCGGGACGGTAATTCCGCCTTGAACATTGGCCCTTCCCCGTTCCCATTTTTGCCCCGTAGGGCTCAATGGGACTGGGGAAGGCGCTAAGTGCGGTACCGCAAATTGTGGTACCGTACTTAGCACCAAGGTCCCTTTGCGGGTCCCTACTTTAACGGCTGGTCTAGACCAGCTGTTCAGGTCGGGTCCCGCAAAGGGACCTCGTAGTAAGGTGCTCAGTGTTTAACGGCGATGCAGCCTTTTACGGCGCTGTTAAACACTTAGCGCCAGGGTCCTAATGAGGGCCATTGAATCCATTTGCCCACCTCTGGTGATTAATGCAAACATATTTGTACAAGACACAATACATTTACTCACATAGGTTCGCAATATGGAATGTGCAATACTGAATGCGCTACTTAGTCCTGGCCATGTTCAATGTCACCTCATGGTATTTCAGCATTTCACAAGAAGAGGGGATGGTTTCATGCCAGAGATGTATGTGAAACACAACATGAAGACGGACACCGAAGGGCCATCGCAGATCTCATGAGGTTCATACTCGCACAAAAAAACATTTTCTTCCACTGAACACATTTCCTACAAAAGACTGTAAAGAACATGCACATCAAAATGGCACCTCAGGATGAAAATCTTTTCATGGAGGATGATGACTACTTTTTTTACAACAAAAATTTCCGAAACCACTACTTTACATACAATCAATCCATTGATTTTTCTTAATTTGGACAGAAGCCAATAATGTTCTTAAACAATTCCATGAATCCCTAAATGGCTTTCACCAAGAAGAGCATATCTTGTATACTATCATTTCTGCTGGAAGGAATTACCACCAATAAACCACTGTATAAAAGAAACAAATAGACAGCAACACATACCTGAATAGGGCACATTCCCATCCAAGATACACAAAATGATATAGTATCTACAGTCAGGAAGTCTGATGCCATCATACATGCTCCAACAAGAAGACTGAGGAAAATCAACGTTCTACACTCCGTACGTCCTTCTTGTAGAAGGGTAGCTCAGTCAGAGAGATTGACTCAGAATTTGATCAGATATTGAAAATATCCAGAGATGAATCTGTTACAACTGTAGAACAAGTACCATTTGCTGTCACTTACCATCGAACACTAACACACCTGTTAGATTTGTTAAGGACCTACAAAAAATATTCAGCAGGGAGTTTGTTCTGAGGGAAATTTTCCAGAAAATAATCCCTTAATTGTACACAAGCATGCAAGCAACCCAAAATACTAATATGGTCTTTGAAGAGATGTGCATTTATACCCGAGCAAGTAAAAAGAAGACAGTGAACATACCAATGCAAGGTGTTACAATACTCTTTATTCAATTACTTTGATGAAGGAGATTACCCCCAATGTCTTCTTCCAATTCGGTACTTCTGGCACAAGTACTGAGATGAGGGAGAGTACTCCCAATGCCTTCTTTACATTCGGTACTTTTGAGACAACAACTGAGACGAGGGAGATTTCTCCCTAGCTTTTCTTTCTTTTGAATACTTTTGATACAATTACTAACACAAGGAAGATTACTTCCAGTGCCTTCTTTACATTCGGTACTTTTGAGACAAAAACTGAGACAAGGGAGATTTCTCCCAAGTGTTTTTCTTTTCAATACTTTTGATACAATTACTGAGATGAGGAAGAATACTCTCAATGGCTTCGTCACATTCTGTACTTCTGTAAAAAGTACTGAGATGATTGAGATTACTCTCGAGGCTTTCTTTACATTTGGTACTTTTGATACAATTACTGAGACGAGGGATATTACTTTTGATGTCTTCTTTCCTTTCTGTACTTCTGGCACAAGTACTGAGACTAGGGAGATTACTCCCACTGCTTTCTTTAAATTTGGTACTTTTAATACAGTGGAGGTCATTACGACCTTGGAGGTAGCCATGCTGCTATTTGCGGCATGGCTACCCCCATTCTGGGTACAGGGTCCGGCTTCCTGGAATGGGGAAATACTGGGCTATTCCGACCTTCTAGGGCCCGGTATTTCCCCATTCCAGGAAACCATCCCCATTCCCATTCGAGCCCCCATACGGCTCAATGGGAATGGGGAGCATGCTAACAACGGGCCCGTTAATGACGGGTCCGTTGTTAGCATGCTGGTCTGCTTGCAGGACCCGCTAAGGACGCCTGGTAAAACCAGGCATCCTTACTGGGTCCCGCGAGCAAACCTCGTAATGCGGTGGTAGGGGGTTAATGGGGTCGGCAGCTCTACTGGCCCTGTTAACCCCCTACTGCCAGGGTCAGAATGACCCCAGTGACTGAGATGAGGGAGATTATTCCTGATGCCTTCTTTAGTTTCAGCACCTTACCCACTCCCCTACCGGGTCTCCCGTGATTCCTGTTACCTCTTCACTATGGGAGCCACATCGCTGGTTCTTCCTGGGGTGTTGGGTCGATGTGTTCCCATGGAATGTTTTCTCTGCTTCTCTTTCCACTCAAAGCTGCCATGCTTTGGCTCTGTGGGGTCCCAGGACAGATGGTGTTGGCGCAATTATTGGACCTCTTTGTCCACATTCTCAAGGTCACACCACCATCGGTCGGTTTCTAGCTTCCAGTCAGGCCTGATCTGCGTCAGCCTGAAAACGACTCCTGCAATCTGACTGAAGGTTTGTTTCCCCAATTCAGATTCTTACTTCAGGTTTGAACTTCCTGGGTCAGCCAGGCTGCACGCTTGATTTGCTTGCAACGCCCGCTTCCCTTCTCATTGGGGCCTTTCTCCATTTGTATTTCATTCAACTGGTTCGTCCCCCGCAGAGTTTCACAGTCCATTGTGTACTATTCATGACTCCATGAGGCCAACTCTTACCAGCAGTGTCTATACTTGGCAAATTAGTAATTTGTACACCTTCATCTATCTTTTTCTTCACAGTACTCCAGGAAGATGACTTGAGAGCAGACTGTATGTCAATTTTAGTCTTCCTCATCTTGGTGCTATCCATATTTACAGGAGTAAAGGAAGGAGTTTTGCAATAGCATACATTAGTGCTTTCAGTAGACTTTATGGGTTTCATGGTTTCAAGGGCAAGAGGGTTAGGGAGTTCCATCATGGAATGGGAGTCCATGTCCCCATGAAGGGATTCTCTCCCTGTGAGGTATTGCTTTTCGCCTCCCATAGGGGTAATATTTGGTAGTGGCCTCACCTCCCTAGACTCGAATGGTAGGGCTTCCCTCAGAGAAGTGACGAGATCCCATGATTCCTCACAAAGTCCAAGACGTCAAGATCTACCACAGTATCGAGCAAAATACTCCTATGTATAAAGCATATTGCAAGCTCAGTACAACCAATAGTTAAGTTGTGGCTATTCATTTTATGTCACTAATCAGATATAAGGCAGAACTTGTGTATTACAAAAACAAAATTTGCTCATAACATCACAACTGATGTGGCTGGCATGGCAAACAATTCAGACATGATATATTATTTGCCAGATGAAACAATGGCAGCTTAAATGAGTGTACCAGAAAACATGCAAATAAGCGGTCACATGCCCCTTCAATGAATTAATTCAAAGTGCAGGAGAGCATGCCTCTCATAATGTGTGTTAGGATGATAGTTACACCAAAGAGTATTGTGAGGTGTAATCAACGGCCCCAAACTGAAGGGACAAGTGAACAGGGCCTACCTATCATTACCAAAGGAACATAAGTATTTTAATTCACAAAGGCAGAATAAATTCAAAGGTCCCTTTCACATGAAAACAGGATTTATAAACACTAACACAAAAAAACGGCTTTGCATGTGTGTTTGCAAGTTAAAGCAAGCCATGAGAAAAATGTCCCTCTGCCAACATAAAGATGTCAGGGAAAAGACATGGTATGTGTATTGACAAAAAGTAAGGTACATTATGCTTTGCATGCAAAATGCCAGCAATACGTTTGAAAAGAAAAACCTGCTCGGTTGCCATGAAAAGTTCTTGTCAGCCTATTTAGGCATATTTTTCAGGTTTCTATCTGCAACGGAAATCTAGAGAAGGCTAAAACATAAAGGTAATCCAAGTGTAAATTGGAAAAGCACATCAAATTACTGGCTGGGAAAAAAAATGCAGTATTTTCACTGAAAGTTCTACCCATCAAAAGGTGGTGTACTGTGACAATTCAGACTCACTTTCGAGCTGGAAACCAAACAGCAGATAATTAAAAGTGTTTTTTATTAATGACTGAAAGAAACAGGCATGTACTTTCAGTGAAAACATAAAGTGGTCCCTGAAAATACAGTATATCAAGGAATCAAGGCTGATGTTAAAAAATTCAACATAGGTGCCCATTTCTGTCAAAGACAAATGGTGGTGCTCTGGGAAAAATTAAAAAAGAACCTCCCCCTCTGAAAGCCTGGCTTTTACATCCTACCGGTCATTTACAACTGAATACCGTGTGGCTGCTAAGAGGTGTTGAAAACAGACTTTGCCTACACTTGGGGCCTCATTACGAACCAGGCGGTAAGTTACCGCCTGGGTCGTACCCTTACCACCATGGCGTAAACTATGTTTACGCCATGGTGGTTGGCCGATTTACCGCCCCATTCCAAGGTGAGTGGGGCGGTAAATCCCCATTTCCCATTTTACCCTTCTCCATTCCCATTTTTGCCCCATAGGGCATAATGGGAATGGGGAAAGGTGCTAATTACGCCACCGTAAATTACGGTGGCGTAATTAGCACCAAGGTCCCTTTGCGGCATGGGTTTTAATGCCTGCAAAAAGCAGGCGTTAAAATCACCATCCCGCAAAGGGACCTTGGAATCAGGCGTTAAGGGTCGGCGCCGTTTACGGCGCCGTAAACCCCTTAACGCCTGGGTCCTAATGAGGGCCTTGGTCTCTTTTAAAGGGCAGTTCTGAGCAGGCCAAATGCTCTAGCTGGTGCATTGCAGGTATTTACAACTTCAGGTAACAAACTTCAAAGAGACTTATAAAACCCTGGCCGAGAGAGACAAATGGGTTGGAGGAAGGGAAGCTCATATTTGCACATCTGAAGATTCCCTTTGTTTAAAAGGTTTAGTATAACTTCAGCCTTTTTCTCAGAAACCACAAGTCACACTGATCACATGTAGGTTTCATTTTTAGATAATTTACAGGCAGTTTTGGTGATCGAAAAAACATCCACTTGTGACTCAGGGAACTGTAATTGCCATTTAAAATGGGTTTCTGGCTGATCTGAAAAGATTTCAAATGTGAGAGATGGCGAATGGGTGGAGGGTAACATTAGGAATATGGATAGTAAATTGCATGTTCCTAATGATTTTGACAACGTTACTCACCGTAGTGATTACCTTACTCCTAATCCATAGTCCCCATTTCTCCATATTTGTGGGACATACCATCCATCTGGATGGGACCAGATCACTTTTAAAGGATAAAAAAAGTAACTTTTGTGTCCTTCTATTATTTTTACGTGGGGACACCGCACGTGACCGCAGCCCACCTTCCTGAGCTCTGCCGCCCCCCCACCCCAACGCATCACAATTTAGTCCTTTTCAGTCTCCAGGTACTGGACCATTTAGCTACAATAGAGCATACTTATTAGAGGGGACAGCGGGGTGGAGTAGGAGTAAGGTAGTCACTACGGTGAGTACCTTTGTCATACTCTTGCGTCCCATCCCCTTTCCGCTATAATTGTGGGAGATTCCCAAGCACTGACCAAAGGAAAAACTGGTGGATGGAAATTTCCATTATTGGAACAAATTCTTAAAAACTGCCTGGCCAAATTGGGCATCAGCCTGGGATTTCAGATCAAGACAATGTCTGTAAAAAGCTGAAGGGGAAGCCCACGTAGCAGCCCTGGCTACGGACTCCCAATGGCTGTATTTTTGGAAGGCAACAGCAGCAGCTTTGCCACGGAACAGATGTGCATGAATGCCCTTTGGGGGTTGGCCTTGAATCTTGTAGTACTTGGAAAAACATGAAGCTATCCAACGAGAGATGGACACTTTTGAGGCTGGTTTCCCTTTTGGGTCACCAAACATAACAAAGAGTTGTGAAGAAATTATAAGTTTGCTTGTTCTGTCGAGGTACAACTGCATGGCTTGTCTGACGTCTAGGTTGTGTAAAACCCTCTGAGCATCGGACAGGTGTTTGGAAAGAAAACCAGTCAAGATATTGACTGGTTTAAGTGGAATTCAGAAACAACTTTGGGAAGGAAGAAGGATGAGCCCGACCCTATCCTTGTGGAAAGTTAGGAATGGATGTTCGACAGAGAGAACTTAAAGCTCACTTATCCTTTTTGTTGATGTTAGTTCATTCAAGAAAGCCATCTTTCAAGAAAGGTTCTTGAGCTCGGAAGTGGCCATAGGTTCAAAAGGCTAATGACACAAGGCGGTGAGGACCACATTCAGATCCCATTTGGGATAAGGGGCTTGAACCGGCAGAAAAAGATGAAGAAGACCTGCAACATGTCTCTTGATGATGGATTTGCCAGTGAAAAAGAGCAACTGTCTGCGAACAGATAAGCCGCAATAGTGGATTGGTATGTCCTGCATGATAAGACATGGATGCTCGAGGCTGCAAGGTCTGATACAAAAGACAAGACAGTCAATAGAAGCCTGTCGGGATCAGGCTGTTTAGTTAGATACCAATGTCAAAAATGGAACCATTTGCTCCTGTACTGAGCCCTTGTAGAAGGCTTGCGTGCTGTTTGAATTATGTGCATGTTATCCTCAGAGAGGTTGAACTGTGCTTATGATCGGAATTCAGGTGCCAGGTCCCCAAGCTGAAGGATTGTTGAGGGATTCCACAACTGATGATTGCTCTGGTGAAGGAGGTCAGGAATATGCAGCAACCTGATCGGGGTGCACACCGACAGATGCTGCAATTCTGAAGCAGTTGGAAGCACTCCTGAGTTTCCAGAGTGACCGATGAATCAGTGGTGAAGCAGGGACGTCGTAAGCCTTCTTGTTGTCCCAAGGGATCTCGAGAGCTTCCCCCAAGGAAGACACTCTGAGACCGTCCCTGGAAGCATAAAGAGGACGTTTCCTGTTGATTGAGGTTGCAAAGAGGTCGACCGCTGGATAACCCCATTGCTGAAAGATCTTGGTGAGAACATCAGAGTTCATCTCCCACTCGTAACTTGCTGCAGATTGACACCTGAGCGAGTCTGCAGCCAGATTGATGTAACGCAGAATGTGCACTGCCAGAAGCCAGACATGGTGCTGGATAGCCCAATTCTAGATTTGAATAGCTATGTCCACCAGAGGAGGTGACCTGCTGCCCCCCTTGTTTGTTGATGTAGAACATTGCTAAGGAATTGTCTGTGCGAATTCTAACCACACTGTTGGTAATAGAGGGATGAAAAGCCTTGAGTGCCTGAAAAACTGCCAGGATCTCTAGGTAACTTATATATGACTAACTGGCCTGGGGCATCCATAAATCGTATACCTCGAGGTGATGCAGTGTCGCTCGCCACCTTAGAAGGGAGGAGTC
This sequence comes from Ambystoma mexicanum, assembly GCF_040938575.1. Classification (NCBI taxonomy): domain Eukaryota; kingdom Metazoa; phylum Chordata; class Amphibia; order Caudata; family Ambystomatidae; genus Ambystoma; species Ambystoma mexicanum. Next base: position 699,107,485 of record NC_090930.1, read on the forward strand.
TGTAGTAACCATTACTTGTGGGCAGGGCTCCTGGAAAGAGGATCCCACTGAAAGGTTTTTGGCAGACGACCACCACTGCAGAGCCACCGTCATGGAGGATGGTACTGGAATCATCTTAGAGTTTGGATCCGAAGTCGGAGACCAGCAGCTCAGAATGGCAAGCTGAGTGTGCCTCATCTTTAGTCGAGTGAGAGGTAATGCTAACATGCAAGAGGCCATCAGGCCCAGGAGTCTCTGGAACCACCAGGCCGACATGTGAGAGGACTGCAGCAAGAGCTGACAAGTGGTTGAAATGTCTGCAATCCTGTCCTCCATCAGGAACACTGTGGTTGTGACAGTATCCCAACAGAAACCTAGAAAGATCAGGTTTAGACAACCGTCATCAACGGTTTCCGCCAGTTCACCGACAGCCCGAGATGGAACAGGAGCTGGAGGAGTGACTGAAGATTTGCTGTTGCAACTTGTGGACAAGGACTGCGCAGGAGCCAATAGTCCAAGTTTGTATATACATGAACTCACTTCAGTCTGAGGAATGCTGCGATGATCGCCATCATCTTGACATGCAGAGCAGAGCTGAGACCAAACGGTAGCACTTGATATTGGAAGTTTTCCGTTCCCATGGAGAACCACAGACATTTCCGATGCGGGCTCCAGATCAGGATATGCATGTAGGCATCCTGAAGGTCTACCACGTTGAGCCAATCACCCTTCCAGAGAGAGGACTTTATCTGGCTGGGCATAATCATCTTGAATTTCTCTTAGGGTTGAAATAGATTGAAATTGGAGAGGTCGAGGATAATGCGCAGGCCAGCCTGGTTGGGTTTGGGAACTGTAAACCGATGGGAGTAATAGCCCTCCCATTGCTGCTGCAAGGGAACATGCTCCACTGCTCTGAGGTCTAAAAGATTCTGCACCTCGGCTCTGAGGGAAGGTGACCCAGTCTGCTGAAGAGGATGGGGAGAGGGTCGGGTAGGGAAAAGAGGCAGGCAGAAGCCTGCCCAGGCAATGGACAAAACCCATTGGTCTTCTGTGATGGTCTGCCATGCCTCCAGATGAGATGATATTCATCCTCCCAACGGAGTCTCGTGCGGCCAATGAAAAACATAATTTAGAAAGTTTATCTCCGGGGAGACCACCTGTTGCTGAAGAGGAGGCTTCTGACCAAGAAAAAAACCGGCCACCTTGCCTTTGCTGCTTGCAGCGAGGGCCACCAGTGGGAGAATCTGACCGGCGTTCACGGTGGTCCTGGAACCCTCTGAAACTAGAGAAGGAACTCATTTGAGACCCCAACCTCTGAGTATAAGCCGCCTTAGCTGGGGTTTTGGCAAGGACAGACAATGACTTAGCAGTTTGCATGCTTGCTTTTCTTTTGGTGAGTTCCTCATCAGTGAAGGAGTGGAATAGTTCCTTAACTTCAAAGGAAAGATCAAGTAATTTGTCCTGAACCTCCTTCAAGAACTTTGTAGTTTGTAGCCACGCTTGGCGGGAGATGTCTACTCCAACCATAAGGCCCACAGCGGAATAGTCAACATGATGCACCAGAACTTTGGTATTGGATAAGCCGCCCTTAAAGTCTTTGAGCTTGTCAGGAGGAATAGATTTCTGAAAATTGGCAAGCTTCTTCCATAGCTTGAGATTAGCAGCCGCTGGGAAGACCTCGATATTTACCTGATGCAGCTGGACGGATACTTGTTTCCCCAATGGTGTCAAGAAGCTTGTCCTCCTTGTAAAGGACTTGGGACACTGCAGTGGAGGATGTAGAGGATGGCTTGGACTGGAGCATAGCTGCTGCCACCACCGTCGATGAAGGGAGTGGACATGCAGTCGAGGATATGTCTTCAGATGCGTGTAGTTTGTAGCGAGTGTCAATTTTCTTGTTTAGGTGCAGCCCGGAATGAGGTTTTTCCCAGACCTTGCAGGCTTCGGCCAGGACATCCCTTTGATGGAATAGGCCGGTGTGCTCCTGTGTCAACAGAGTAAAGGCTCCAGAAAGTATGCCTGCTTGTGGAGCTTGTGACTCGGGTATTGGAATATCTAGCAATGCCATCATATCCACTACCCGATTGTGAAGGGCTATAATAAAGCAGAGCGGGTCATCCCTATCCTGATCCGCTTGATCTTCATCCAGTGCAGTGGGAACAGAATCCTGATCCACATCATGTGGCACCTTGGACCCCCCCGGGCAGACTTGACTGCGCAATGGGAGCCTTAAGCACAGGTGAAAGTGGAGGCAGAGGAGGCAGTGTAGGCAGCGGACCCAATGGAAGTGGGTGAGGAGGTGGCACTACCAGGACCTGCAGAGGAGTAACCAGAGCAGGTTGTGGTTCAGGTGGCTTAGGATACATTTCTTTGAAAAGATCCTTAAAGTATGCCTTCATTGGATCAGAGTGCAAAAGCATCTGAAACTTGCCAAAAAAACTCATCCTCAGAAGAAGGCCTTGCACTAGAGTGGGTAGAGGCCATTTGGAAGGGACATACCCCCAGGATTGCAAAGAGGATGGTTGCCAGGAAGGCCCTCTGCCAACTGGATCCACGTAAACCAATGGAGCGGATGTAGGAGGGAGCGAGACTGTGTGTGACAGCAGAAAATGAGCATGCCAATTCATCAGGGAGTGGAGCAGATTCTTATTATCCATATTACGTCGAAAATGCTGCTCCACCCCAAAAACAGGCCCCTAGAAACCAGCTGTTGAGAATGTTGGTGTGAGAGAGGTAGTCAAAATGGCAGCTGCAGATCATGGGGGTTGCACCACCATTTTGTTACTGCCTGTGGTGAACTGCGTCATAGGAGTCAGTGAGGCCGTTGTCACTACAGGGGTATCAGGGGACCTATGTTCCATTTTAGCTTTGTGACAGGGAACCTCAGCAGGACCGGTACTAGCAGATCTAGAGCACTTCTGTGACCCCTTAGAGTCTGCTGGAGAATTAGCCGTCAATGAGGGAACCTCGGTGGCGCAGGTACTTTTTAAGACTTGGGATGTTTAACCATCTTCTTTGCCCAATCAGCAGGATCGGTTCGACCAGAGGCTTGTGTGTGGGAAGGCTTAGGGTCACCCCCAGTAGCCAGAGCCTTTAGAGGAGGCCTCTCGATCTTGCTGGTCTTAGATATATCCTCAGGGGGTAACCCTGGTGCGTTTAGTTGCCTTATCGGGAACCTCGAGGTGATTTGGAAACCTTGGGAACTACCCCAGTGAAAACAGCCCCAGAAGTACTGGGCTTAACCTTAGCACCCAGATGGGGAACCTCTGATGAAAATACGGTTCTGGTAGCTTCCTTGCAGGCAACCTTGCAGGAAACTCTGGATTCCAGGTTAGATCCCTTTTGGGACATTTCAGGGAGAACCCTGGTACCAGAGCCACATGGACCCCTTCCAGAACCAGAAGACCCCGGGATGGAGTCCCCTGGCCGAGGTGCCCTTAAAAGGAAGGAACTTACAGGCCTCTTCCTTTTCTTTTCACTGAACTGCTGCAAATGTGGAGGAGGAATATGCTGGAACACCTCCTCTCACCTAACAAGTTGATGCTGGAGGGCCCGGACAGAGAGAGTTCCAGTAGAAGCAAGAGACACACCGGTTTCCTGGGCCCAAGAACTCCAGACAGAGAGAATGGGGATCAGCCCTCGCAAAATGATGTTTGCTCAAAGCACAGGACATGAATCCCAGACACTACAGCATAGACAGAAGAAAGAAGACCATGGAACCGGATCAGGAATATGAAGGATAAGGGAACAAAAGAAAACATTCCCTAAGATGCAAGTGCATCCGACCCTGACCGCATGGAGAAAGGGACTGAAGGGCCATGCGCGGGATGGAGCTCAGGAAAGCGGAGCTGCGGTTTGGTCCTGTCCCGATAGACGGAATGTCTCACAATTATGGAGGAAAGGGAATGGGACGTTTTGTCAAAATGGCAGAAAATTGACAAATGGCCTTGCAGCATGGTGCAGACCTGGCTGTTGCTTTATTAAATTCCCCCTGATTAGCTAAATTTGAAACTATATATTGTATGGCACTGGCTAGTAAAATTATGAAGTTCTGCCACACAACTAGTTTTTGCCAAAAAGTTGACATGAGAACAAAGGGGATTGCAAATGGGAATTGCCATATGCCTGCTCACACTCCTAAACCAATCCTTAGAGAGGGACAGGAGTTGGGAGGAGAGAGAAGGGAAACTGTCCGATCCTATTTGTGAGAACTCTTGCAGGGTACTCCTCAAGATTGTGAACTTGATGGTTTCATCACTGCTATATAAAGTGAATACACTATGAGTAAATGGTACAGAACTGCAGAAATGTACCTTCAGAGAGAGCTGCTGAAACTTACCATATGACTGCCGCAAGGAAACACCAACAGGAGATGTTGCAGAGATTTCCTGGGTCCTGTGGTGGAGAGTTGGAGCCCATCCTTGAGAGTGGAGCGATCAGACCCTGCCATGTCCTTCCACAGGGTCCTGACATGCAACTGGCTTTTCTGAACTTTAAATGGAGGTGTTCTATGTAAGCAGAATTGAACCCTGTGAGACCAAAAGGTGGGGGAATCGGCTTGCTTAAATCCTTTTCCTTTATAGCAGGTGAGGGACAGGGGGTGCAAACCTGTGTAGATCTTTAGCCTATTTAACTAAAAATATTAATTTAATGGATTCCTCTTGGAAGAACACCACAGATGATTTTTGTTAAAATTAAAAATTAACAAAGCTCATTCCTGGTGTGGGCTGAAAACTATAGACTGCAATTTAATTAGGTGATCCCATTTGTACTGTTCACCCTGACTTCTTTAGGAAGAGGGGTGTCATTGTCCCTAAATAAAAGAATCCCTAAACTGCTGGATTCCCCAACACAGGCCTTTAAGTGGGGGGGAGGGAGGGGGGGTCTGAAATCCAAAATACTTTAATCAACCTAATTTTTCTGTCAGACTTCACCCAACAGAAACCAAAGTAGGGCGTCTGACAAACTGCTAAATCACCCTGGGTTTGTTTTAAAGCAAAGATGTGGGTGAAATAATAATTGCCTTTTGCATTTGCACAAATGTGTAAACTGCTAGACTTTTAAACATGCAGGAAAATCGAAACTGCTCAGAATTGTATATGTAATTGTTGTTTGTGTGTATTGATTAGTTTAATTAGTTCTTGAAGTGAAATTTGTAGAAAGTGTTTTCATTTGTGTTTTTCCTAACTGATTGGTGTGATTCACTTGTGTAACAAGAGGTTAATGGTTTGTGGTGTGTGCAGTTTAGTGTGAGTTCTATTACTACAATTCAAATAAATACGAATATATTTCCTACACCCATCCTGGTTCTTGGCTCACTTTGGGAACATAGGGGAAGATTTGTGTGACTCTGTGAGTCATCAGTAAGGCCAGCACTAAAATACTTAATCTCAATATAACGTGACAGTATGAAAATCAGAATTGCTGCATCACTGCTTACCATCAACATTTCTTTGTCTATTCAACATAGCAACATAGCAATGACAACACTTACTCTAAACCATCTCTACAGATAAGAAGCATACATGTCACCCAATTTGAGTCCCTAGAATCAGGAAAACTTAACCAACAGAAAATGAGTACAAATAAGCCAAAAGACAAATAGGAAACAATCAACACATTGGAGCCTACCCCATGTTTCTACCCATGATGTTCCACAGATATTTTACAATCAGTGGCCTGCTGAGTAGTACCATAAGATGTTGCTTTAATAATTATACTTCCCAATCTCAAGATGAATTTTACGGGGAAGAACATCTTTTAAAAAGAAAGTCTTTTGGCAAAGCTTAGTTTTTTACTCCTTAAAAGGTCATTTGCTTCCAAGTACGAAATAAAATCTGACCCGATTTCCTTTGTTGCTCTTACAAAGGAAGTGAAATGGCTCACCACATAATAAAGCGTGTAGCTGTTTTCCCCACCCTTCTTCGCCCCAGCCTGGTCCTCACTGAGGCTTTTTTTATGTACGCATTTGCATTTTAAGTTAATAGCAGCAATCAGGGGTGTTGCTAAGTCTGGACAGGATCCGGCGCTACACTAATGTCGGGACTGTCAGGACTCGGGGGGTAGCTAGTCTTTCGGTTGTAGCTCCTGAGCTTCCATCTGGGGCTACAACCAAAAGACTGGAACTATAGCCCCCTCAGCCTCCCCCCTAGCAACGCCTCTGGCAGCAATTCTCTCAGGTAAAACAGGTGGAGTGGCATTTCCTGTAACCAGGGACCCCTCTTCAGCAATACACTGTTTTTAGTTGAACAAGATGCATGAGGACGTAAGAGACGCTAAACACAAAAAACATATTATATTCAAATGCCCTCAGCAACTGAGCATGGAACGAAACAGAAGGTGCAGTCTCCTAGACTGTTACTAGATTTTACTATACATTAATTCGAATAAACTACACATTTCCTGCACAGTAATATGCTGCCCAAATATCTGACTTGGTATTTAAAAGTAGTTAGTTTGTTCTTCACCCCTCACGAGTGTTCTCCTGGATATTGTGCTTGCCTCCAAGAGAAGTTGACTGACCTCTGTAAAACGCAAGGGAATGTAGCAGTAAAACACTCACTGGAATATCTGAATACCCACAATACTTTGCAAGCAAAACATATTTAAAGGCTCACCATGGTAGTATGGGCAGTTTAAGAAAATGTCATGAACATGCATGCACACAATTATTTTTCAGTGCAAACCAGATTGTATGCAATATCCCCTAATATTGCTGGGTAGGATTATACAAGTGCTTAGAGAAAACATTTTTCTAGAGCAGATAATTACCATTGCATTTGTTAACGGCTACGCCCGATGGAACACTAAGCATTTGGAAAGCAAGCAGGTTGTGTGAAAAGCAATGTAGCTGTTTGAATAGTCATTGTCCTAATGATATGTATGAGTAGCCAGGCTTATTCTGTGCTCATAATCCCTTGTAGAACAAACAGATGATATTGCAATGTTGCTATCCACTTAGTAACATTAGCAATGCCAGCATAGAAGAGGTTGAGAATGATATTTGCCTACTCAAAATCTGTAGAGGGAAAATTATTATATTGGCATATTATAATGCGGTGCCTCTCAAGGATACTCCTTCAAAGTGCCTCTGTGACATATGTACATAAAATAGGAATTATGGTAAGTGTTTTTTCAAAAAACAGGATGTTATCTAGTCCACATTCAATGAACAAGAGTCATATGTGAGTAACAAGCAAAATCCATTTGGTTAACGTTACACAGACAAAAGGGCATTTTAATTACTAGGTTCATAGTCCGAAAAATGTGCCCAACTTCACAGACATTATATGAAACCCCAACAAATATGTACATAGACCCCCTGAAAATGATGAAACAGAGTTCTTTTGTTTTTTTTTTGTATTGGGACCCACCTAGTTGAACAAAGTTGTTGCATCTCACGAGTGGTTTGGAAATAACCACAAAGTTCTATTGCTGTAGATGAACAGCATTATGCCAATCAATGTCCTCATTAAACCCATTTCTATGACTTTGTGTCTTGAAAATTATTTATTTTCCAAAGTAAGGAGTTTCTTATCCATTCTTTACTTGAACCATATACTTATTTCAGGATTACCCACGTCAGGTTCTCGTGTGTATGGCATTTCTCAACAAAGTGCTTGATCATAGGGGCCTGTACAACCTTTCCTTTAATACAACTCCGATGTTCAATCAGACGGGTCGTACATTCTCAGTAAGTTTTGCCTATGTAGTGTAACCCACATGGGCAGATGATCATGTAGACAACATTTATACGGTTGCAATTACAAAACTCTGTGATCAACCATTTTGTAGGTATGCCAATGTCTACATCTTTGGTTTTAATCATGTACTGATACATAACACACTGTCCACATGGATGATGGCCCACAACCGGCCCACAACCGGGGATACGCCCCATAGTGTAGTCTGTTTCACTATACCTTGTGATTTGTCCTTGATGTCATTCCTAATTAAGATGTTCCTCAAACTGTTCTTGTATGCCCCTAAGGGTGTCAGTTTTTCCTTACTGTACACTTACTTCCATGTTTTGGAAATAACATTTTTGATTTTGTAGGATAAGTTGGAAAACGTGTTGACAAACACCATTCCATTCCACTCTTCCCCCTTGGGTCTTTCAGGGTTTGTTTGAAAATGGCCTAAGGATTGTTGTTATATGCCCACTTCGCAGAGTCCTTTACCAATTTTCTAGGGTATCCTTGTTACAAGTTACACAATTAATAATCAAGGTTCCACATTCAGCAACAAAAATAACATAATTAAACAGCCATTTGACCTCAAGTTTCATCTTCCTCAAAAGATGTTTGTTAAAAGTGTTGATACCTCAAAGAACACCGGATGGACAGTATTAGATTTCAATAGCTTGACGGCTTCACTTCTAGTTCCAATACAATATAAATTGAATACAATATCTCACAAGGAGAAGACTAAAAATGAGGTTATCAATTGTTACAGATGAATAATCAAGATTCCACATTCAAGTATTAAAATAACCTAATTAAACAATGACAATTTGATCTCAAGTTTCATACTCCTAAGAAAGGTTTTTGTTAAAAATGTTGATACAGCAAAGAACACCGGAAGGGCAGTATTGCATTTTATTAGTGTGATGGCTTCACTTCTGGATCTAATACAGTACAAATTGATACTCCGCTTGAGACGCTTGCATCTGGCGGCTTCATGCAAGGGACATAAATATCGGAAATGCAATTCATTTTCATCACAAATTTTTCCTGAAGTGTATTTTGTTGTAGTGCCCATTACCCAGTCGGCTGAAAACATAGCAAGTGGCAAGATGCCTAGACGGAATTTCTTATATAAGGATTTCGCACATCTAGCGGAAGAGAAGTCAAGGTTCCATGCATAATTGCATTTTTACTGACTTATATTTTGATGACAGATGGTGAGAGTGACCTATGTCTAATTTATCTTTCAAAATATTTTTGGATGCTGCACCAAATTTAGTTGGATCATTCAAAAGAACTTCGAGGCCTAATGCCAATTGCTTTACAAATTTAAAGCAAAAGAGTGACTTTCCTTCATTGAACTGGTGCACATCAAGAATATCCTCTCTATAAGAGATCATGGCATTTGTGTGGCATATTTCTAACCAAAAAACCAATAGTTTCAGCATAATTTCATACTTAACCTTGTTTAGGCCTAGTTCTAGCACTATAGGTTCAGAAGATGGACTGCTGGATAGGCGTTTCAGGAATTTGTTTTCTGAGAGCTGTATTTTACAGCATGGTTTATGACCCTATAGTTACACCCCAAATGTAATTGCTGGAATTTGTAAACCTTCATGGCATTTGAGATTGATTTGTCCCCAAAATGGGATGAAAAGCTTGCAACAGCATCACCTTGCCTTGTAGTTGTTCGGTTGCTCTTGTCAATGTGGCTAGACCATTTCAAGTTACTAGATAAGTCGCGTCCTAGATATTCAAAGGCCTTGACAGAATCTAGCGGGAGATTATTTAAGAAGAATTTCGGTGGGGCATGACACCTACATCCCGCGGGATGACATATCATGACTTTGGTTTTGTATATATTGATTGTTAAGCCTTTAGTGACAAATATGGCTGACAAAATGGAAGAGCTGCTATTTAATGCCAGATGGAGTTTTGTGTAAGAGCACAGCATTGTCCACAAATAACAGCAGACTCCATTTGTTTTGGTCTAACGATACAGCGTCCACTGCTAAGGTTTTGATTGTGGTGGCAATGTCATTTATGTATAGCAGGAATTACAGGGGGCCAACACATACCTCCATCCCCTTGGATATTAATATTTACCAAATTGGAGTATTCACCATCTTGGAGTAGTTGTTAGTGTATAAAACTGTTCTGGCACAGCATTGGTTAGTGGGTACCTGAAGCACATCTACAGGATGTTGGAGCTGTGGGACAGTATCAAAGGTTGTCTGCAAATCAATGATTTCCGTCACTGACATTCCTCTTATTGACATGTTTTATATTCCTTGGTGGGTGAATACCAGAATCCATCCTTCATACAGGTGATGTAATGAATCCCCTGTTGATAAAAAATAATCTATTCCCACAAGTAACTAGCTGATTATCCTGTGTGTACTCCCCAGAACTAATCATTCCTATAGGTGACTGGCTTGCCACCTCTGTGCTAGTCACCAGAACAAAATATTCCAACATCACATTAACTTGTGTTTCCATAGCTCTTAGCGGCATGTTTCACTTTTTAATGAGATGTTCCCTGTCCTTGTGCTGATCCTCTAAACTCATTCTTTCTACAGGTAAAGGTTCTTTGGCAATTGGCAAATCCCACAATAACATATTTCTTACATTTGATAGGCTCTTTGTCCATGGGTGAATACCAAAATCCCTACTTCCTACAAGGGAAACATTGTTTTTGTCCCAGCAAAATATATCCCAGAATCCACCCTTCATATGTGGGACAGATTCTCTAACCCACAATCCATAAAAAAAAGAGACATCAAATTGTTCACATCTTTCTGGGAACTGACACCTTTGAATGAGAACATGCCCAGAATCTAACAGGTGACATGCAGTGTTTTTCCTTGGAACATTAGGCAGAATCTATACTTCTTAGAGGTGAAATGTAGTGTTTTGGCTGGGGACAATGCCCCTAACCCATCTGCCACTACAATAGCTTGTCCATGAGCAAATCTCCAGACCCCAACCCCTACAAGTGACAATTTTCTTTCAATAGGCAAACTTCTACTGTCCATCAATCTTTCGAGTGGCAGTCAATGGGACTTGATGAATCCCCTGCACTTATGCTTTCCAAAAATAGCTTACCACAAAAACGAATTCTTCCTAAGTTAATGGCAGTCCACACTGGATCCATTCTTCCTACACATGGTAGGTCCATTGTTCCTTCCTGCATGCTTAAACCATATTATCACTGTACACAGCTGATTTACCTTGCAACAGTGATTAATGTGACTGGGTCAGAGGCTTGACACTTTCAAGGGCCAACAGGGAGCCCTCCTGACCAAGGCTAGGAGGCCTATCAGGGTGTGAATTCAAGTCCGTCCTACCCTAGAGGTGGGTGAAGGTGTTGGGCTGGTCCCAGACCCTGAACCCTCTGAATGTGCCTGGACTGATAAAACTGGTACCACATTCAATCGGCTAACATCATAGACCCTCAAATCTGCTCCAAGGTCACTTTTCTTTATTTCAGAACTACCTGGACCATCTTACACTTCCACACCGGGCGAACCCTGCAGACCGCTGTTGAAAATAGATGACTTCCAAGCAGATTTTGACATTTTGATGCCTGTCATAGAAGAGAAGCATTACTCACTGCATCCAAAATGGGGCACAACAGGGCCCAACATCCAGCAGATGGAAATCAAGAGGCTATTATTATTTTTTAAATGTGTTTACAAGGGGGTGGGTCTATGAGGGTATTTTGTAGCAGTGCCCTACACTGACCCGACCCCGGGGAGGGGAAAGACAGTTTTCAATTTGGCCAATGAAGGGGAGAGGAAAAACAGAAGAAGGGAATCATGGGTATGAAAGACCCAGAGGAATGAAAGAGAGAAAATTGTCTTTAGGTGAGTTCAGGAGATGGACCAAGAAACCAGAGGAAGACAGAAGTTGGAGCACAGTGCTGGAGAATCTATGGAGGAGTTGGATAGGAGTGCAGGTGATGTTTTATATGTGAGAGAGAGAGAGTGGTACCCAGTGGAGATATTGATTGTGAAAGAGAGTGGTAGTAGAGTGGGATGTTAAGGGAGATTGTGTTGTACGAATGAGAGTGTAGAGGTAGTGAGAGTGTGAGAGAGGCATGAATTGTAACAAGGGAAAAGGTAGAGAGAAAGTGGAGCCAGTAATTGTAGATGCAAAGGTTTCAGGGTGGGGATAATTGTTGGTGGAGGAGGAAACTAATAAAGATAGCGGGGAGAGGAGGTTGGTAGAGATGTGAGATGTGTGAGAAGATCAGAAGAAGAGAGGAGGGAAGAGGTGGGATGAAGGAGAGAGAGAGAGAGAGAGAGAGAGAGAGAGAGAGAGAGAGAGAGAGAGAGAGAGAGAGAGGGAGAGAGAGAGAGAGAAAGAGAAAGAGAAAGAATGCGCCAGGGGGTGATGAGACTGGCGATAGTAGGAAGTGAGAATAGAAGTGGGAGTAGGAGGGAGAAGACCACAGTGACTAGGAAGAGAGACGAGAAGGTGGGAAAGATGGAAGTAAAAGAGAGGAAGTAGGAATGGAAATGAGTAAAAATTAAGGAGGCAAGATCAGGACGCAGAGAAGTGAAAGGGAGTGAGAGGTAGAAAGAACAAGAGAGTGTTTGAAGAAACATGCACCATCTCAAAGAACATTAAGACCATCATTTGGGGGAACACTAGACTAGGGCATCCTTAGGAAGTATTGGAGGGAGTAAGGTAGATAAGTGGCCTTCATGTCATCCCATGTCGCTGATTCTGCCTTTGACTGTAGGGGTTACTGATTTTTAGTTTTAATGCTGGCATTGGGTGACTGGCCCAGGCCTACAGTGAAGGAAGCCCATGGGGGGCTTGAGGCACCAGCCAGGACACGACCTTAGTCGAATGACCTTACAATCTCAAAACCCTGGCAACAAATATTGTAAATATTTGATAATAAAAAATCTGTGAACCATTTATTGGACATGTGAGTTTGTGACAGCTACAGAGTAATTCAGCAAATGAGTGTTGCTAAAGCTCTCTAACACTGCAACCTAAATGTACATCTGGCAATATTGGTCTTCCCCACAACTTTGCAATGGTGGTTGTTCTCCTGGGTGTACAGGAAATATTGTCTTTGCCATGGTTTGGAATTATTTAATATAAATGTGACCGATGGCCACTTGATAGTTTGAAGACAAGTTCAGTTGTTATGAAGGAAATCCAGGAGATAGAAGAAACTTATTTATGGATTGCCACTGTCTGCTGATGAGACTTTTGCTATTTTACTAGGCATAGATAGAGCAATCTCCTGAGCTACGAGCTTTTATGGGACTGGTGCTATTGGTGCATTTGTGGATCAGCCTTGTGCAGGAAAAAGCAATTGACTGATGGTCATGCATGCTACGGCAGCATTACCAATGGTTTCACAATCCTTTAGGAATCCTGTGCGGTCTGAAATGTGACCGTGTGCACCTTTGTCTGCCTACTCCTATTCCTGCCCTTTTTTCTGCTTGTATGTGATTTTGAATATATGACTAAGTTTTGCACTAATTATATGACCACCTGATCCACTTTCTGTCAGTTTACCAGAAGTGAAATGCGTGCGAGATAACTTTTTGTGATGTTATCTGGCTCAAAGGCCATATTGCGTCACTTCCTGAAATATCATGACATGAGGGTCGAATGGCGTGCTATGTCTCCTACAATATCTCTATGATTTTGGTGAAAAGAACAGGTCCCAGACTTTTACAATGTGCATCTCCATGCAAGGATGCTACTGTAGTATCCTTATAAATGGGCACACGATGCATTATCAAGTTCAGATATGGCAAACACAATGAAACATGTCGAGGTGGATATCTGTTTCTATTCTTTCTAAAAATCAAACATTTCTCTTTTCATTGTTGTGTTTCACACATGCTAAAAATAAAATATGGGATAATATGCATTATAAGTATATTGCAGGTCACCAAGGAGTTCTGCGTCCATATAGAGGAACAAGCAAGTTCTGTTATAAGGTCACAGGGACTCTTAGGTGACCTGCAACATCCTTTCAATGTGCAGCATTGGTCATTTTAATCTTTATAAAATACATGGTTACAGTCTCATCTCCTATCTCATGACAGAAATATATATATATATATATATATAGTAGTGTCCATGTAGTTATGGTTAAGTTGCTGTTTCCATAGGAAGAGCACTTTTTGGGCGGCTTATAACTTCGCTCTCCCTGGACGGATCCTCACCAAACTTTGCAAAAAAAGTATTTGGGTCACTCTGAATTCTTTTGCAAAGTTTGGTGAGGATTCGTCCGGGGGGCAAAGTTATAGGGGGTCCCAAAACTTTTTTTTTCCCCATAGACCGAATGGGAAAATAATTTTGCTCGTGTCTACAGCCCAGACCGCTGGACGGATTTTCACCAAATTTGGACCAGGAGCAGCGGCATGGTCCCGAAAGTGTGTTTTTGCAAATTTGGTGAAAATCCGTCCAGTCGTTTTTTTTTAAATGACCAAAAAGTAGGTCAAAAAAATTTGTGATATCTGTGTTCGGTCAGCGGATGGACTTCCCTGTTCGCTCCGCGGACAGTGTCCTGATTGGCCAATCGGCTTGCGTGATGTTCGCGGACATGCAACGTGTTTGCTGATTGGACGGTGTGGAGCGTGAAGCGCGTCAGATTTTCGGTAGCGCCTGCCATCTTGGATTCGCGGTCAGCGCGGTGAAACATTGTTCAAAATTTGTATTTGTATTTTTGTATTGTATTGTGTTTGGGGAGGGTGGGAGTGTATGAGATAGGATAAAAGTTGTGTTTATTATGTGTTAGATGTTCTTTTGGTGTTCGATTTGTCTGCGGACATCACCAAAAGAACATCTAACACAGTCTTCATCAGCCAGGTGGCGCGGGCAGGAGCCCCCACCTTCAGCTCTTCATCAGCCAGGTGGCGCGGGCAGGAGCCCCCACCTTCTACAGGCCAGCTCATCAGAGCTGCAGCACCGTGCTACGAGGCACGTAGAGGATCGCAGTGCAGCCAGGCCCCCACGAGCCCCCACCTGCACCTTGTGCTGCCCCCCCCTCCCAGAGGAACTTTTCACCCCCCTACCAGCCACCCCTTACCTAGAAGCGGCCCGGGTTGCGCTCCAGCAACACGCCGATTCGGAAAAAATAAAAAAAAATAAATAAAAACCAAAACAAAATGTCGGGCGCGATGCGGCGCCAGAGCGAGGCTCGGCATCCTGGTTGCTAAGCAACCGTGCTTCTTAGCACTCAACATCCGCCGGCAGGCGGAAGAGCCGGCCACACTCAAAGGCCACTCTAAGGCCCTGTTTGCCCCTCTGCACCCAGTCTTCATCAGCCAGGTGGCGCGGGCAGGAGCCCCCACCTTCAGCTCTTCATCAGCCAGGTGGCGCGGGCAGGAGCCCCCACCTTCTACAGGCCAGCTCATCAGAGCTGCAGCACCGTGCTACGAGGCACGTAGAGGATCGCAGTGCAGCCAGGCCCCCACGAGCCCCCACCTGCACCTTGTGCTGCCCCCCCTCCCAGAGGAACTTTTCACCCCCCTACCAGCCACCCCTTACCTAGAAGCGGCCCGGGTTGCGCTCCAGCAACACGCCGATTCGGAAAAAATAAAAAAAAAATAAAAACCAAAACAAAATGTCGGGCGCGATGCGGCGCCAGAGCGAGGCTCGGCATCCTGGTTGCTAAGCAACCGTGCTTCTTAGCACTCAACATCCGCCGGCAGGCGGAAGAGCCGGCCACACTCAAAGGCCACTCTAAGGCCCTGTTTGCCCCTCTGCACCCAGTCTTCATCAGCCAGGTGGCGCGGGCAGGAGCCCCCACCTTCAGCTCTTCATCAGCCAGGTGGCGCGGGCAGGAGCCCCCACCTTCTACAGGCCAGCTCATCAGAGCTGCAGCACCGTGCTACGAGGCACGTAGAGGATCGCAGTGCAGCCAGGCCCCCACGAGCCCCCACCTGCACCTTGTGCTGCCCCCCCTCCCAGAGGAACTTTTCACCCCCCTACCAGCCACCCCTTACCTAGAAGCGGCCCGGGTTGCGCTCCAGCAACACGCCGATTCGGAAAAAAGAAAAAAAATAAATAAATAAAAACCAAAACAAAATGTCGGGCGCGATACGGCGCCAGAGCGAGGCTCGGCATCCTGGTTGCTAAGCAACCGTGCTTCTTAGCACTCAACATCCGCCGGCAGGCGGAAGAGCCGGCCACACTCAAAGGCCACTCTAAGGCCCTGTTTGCCCCTGTTCGCCGCTAACGGTGCGTGGCGAGTTCCCCTACTATACACTCACGACCCTCTGATGCCCCATGACAACACATGGGCTTACACCGGGGAACGCAGCGGCTGAACAGGAGTTCACGACACGGCAGAAGCAGCGGACCTGGCTAGGAAACCCTCCGGGATCAAACACCTGGTAAGCGCGGCCACATTGCGCTACTTTTAACTCTGTTTTTGTGTTGGTCAGCCAGCCTCGAATTTGCTTCACTTGGTATAAAGGCACACAAGTGCTCCGAGTTGCCCCATAAAGGCCTAGGCAACGTGCACATGCATGCGCCTTATACTTGCCTGTAACAATCAAGGCCCGTCAGCCTCTGTATCACTCTCATGCTCATTGCCTTACTCTGCACCCACCTTGCCACCCTCTTGCCCTCCACATCCAGCCTCGTACTCAAATACTTTGACGCACTCCAGCCAACATACAACCCTATTGTATTTGAGTTGTGTTGTGCCCTATGGTCGCCCCCATACTACATTTGAACTGTGTTGTGCCCTATGGTCGCCCCCAGACTACATTTGAACTGTGTTGTGCTTTATGGTCGCCCCAGACCACATCTGAACTGTGTTGTGCCCTATGGTCGCCCCAGACCACATTTGAACTGTGTTGTGCCCTATGGTCGCCCCAGACTACATTTGAACTATGTTGTGCCCTATGGTCGCCCCAGACTACATTTGAACTGTGTTGTGCCTTATGGTCGCCCTAGACCATATCTGAACTGTGTTGTGCCCTATGGTCGCCCCAGACTACATCTGAACTGTGTTGTGCCTTATGGTCGCCCTAGACCACATTTGATCTGTGTTGTGCCCCATGGTCGCCCCAGACCACATCTGAACTGTGTTGTGCCCTATGGTCGCCCCAGATCACATTTGAACTGTGTTGTGTCCTATGGTCGCCCCAGACTACATTTGAACTGTGTTGTGCCCTATGGTCGCCCCAGACTACATTTGAACTGTGTTGTGCCTTATGGTCGCCCCAGACCATATCTGAACTGTGTTGTGCCCTATGGTCGCCCCAGACTACATCTGAACTGTGTTGTGCCTTATGGTCGCCCTAGACCATATTTGATCTGTGTTGTGCCCTATGGTCGCCCCAGACTACATTTGAACTGTGTTGTGCCTTATGGTCGCCCCAGACCACATTTGATCTGTGTTGTGCACTATGGTCGCCCCAGACCACACTCGAACTGTGTTGTGCCTTATGGTCGCCCCAGACCATATCTAAACTGTGTTGTGCCCTATGTGTTGTGCCCTATGGTCGCCCCAGACTACATTTGAACTGTGTTGTGCCTTATGGTCGCCCCAGACCATATCTGAACTGTGTTGTGCCCTATGGTCGCCCCAGACTACATTTGAACTGTGTTGTGCCTTATGGTCGCCCCAGACCACATTTGAACTGTGTTGTGCACTATGGTCGCCCCAGACCACATTTGAACTGTGTTATGCCCTATGGTCGCCCCAGACCACACTCGAACTGTGTTGTGCCTTATGGTCGCCCCCAGACCACAGTGCACTTAGCCTGTCCCTGACGGCATTTAACCTGTCTCTGATTGCATCTAGCCTACATATGATTGCTCCGTCTAGCCTAGAGGTACCCGACTCTTGCAAACCAACTGCTCGAGCCTAAAACCAGGCCACAATGATACTAACCTTTATTTACCTGTCAGCCTTTTGGACCACAATGCCTAAAGTAAACTACTATCCGAGGCCCACACTACAGGGCTTACCGCCTGTGGATTAAGGACTCTTAACATCCCCCCTAGAACCCAGCCATCAACTTTCACACTCACTTATTACCCACCAATCACTAACATACCTTCCCTGTGACATTGCAAATAGAAACGCAAAACTACGTTCAAGACTACCTAAAATTTACGAACCATTAGCTAGACTCAATACCTCTTGCAATAGAAGTAACGCTAACATCCGAAACACTCCTCCTGTAAAAATTGACCTCCATCGCAACAACCGCCTAAATAAGCAGCCCAACGCTAATAATAGCATACCAAAAAAGAAAAGTAATGCCACCCAGGCCACAGCAAAGCCGAACATCCAACTGAAGTGCGCCCTTATTAATGCCAGATCACTAATAGCACAATCTACCGAAATTGCGGATCTCATTCAAATAGGAGACTATGACATCTTCGCCATAACAGAAACTTGGCTGCACCAATCTGCAGGACCTGCCCTAATGCTTGCCTTACCCCATAATTACACCATACTTAGAGAAGACAGAGTCAACTCTCGAGGAGGTGGCCTAGCTATTATTGCTAAAAATAATCTCACCCTAAAAATTGAATCAAGTTCAACGACTAACTCCTGCGAATCATTAACTGCTAAACTCCTCGCATCTCCCTCTCAAACTATTACTATTCACCTTATCTATAGACCACCAGGCCCTATTGGCACATTCGAGGAGGACATTTCCACAATCCTCTCAAACAACCTAAAAACTTCATCCCAAGCTATCCTTCTGGGAGACCTAAACCTAGGCTACAATGACCCTAAAGACCTGCAAGCAACTAATATCACTAATGTCATCTCAGAACTAGGCTTCTCCCAAAAAATCCTACAACCCACACACGAAAAAGGCCGTATACTTGACTGGGTTGCTGACTATAACTGCAATACAACGATTGTCGATATCACCTCACAAATCTGGACTGATCATGCACTGATAACTTTCCTCCTAAATGTTAACCTGGCCCTACCTATTGAAAATGCTCTGGCTCCCCCCTTGCCAACCAGAAACAAAAAACTTATAACTACAGAAAAACTGCTACCACTCATCCTCCCCAGATTAAACTCTCTACCTGACTTATTGGACACCTCATCACTAGTAAATGAATTCAACTCTTCCATGGCTACAGCTCTAGATACTATTGCCCCACTGAAATTGAGAAAGAGCAAGCCCAGAGCCCACCTAAACACCTGGTTTACTCCTCACCTCAAATCTCTAAGACTTGAAAAACGTAAATGCGAATCTGCTTGGCGACTAACCCCAACAGAGACAAATAAAATTACACTCATCAATGCCTCCAAGATTTACAAAAATGAAATAAAGAAAGCAAAAAGAGATAATTTCAACAACAGAATACTGCAGGCCAAATTTGGAACGAAAGAACTATTCCTTATACTAAAGGAACTAGAAAACCCTATTCCTGTCCAAGATAACTGTGACAAAAATAAAATATGGTGCTCGAACATCCAAAAAGCACTAAATGACAAAATTGCCATACTCCAAACAAAAATTGAGACAAAGAAACAGAATATTCCACCCTCAACTAACCCAAGAGGCAAACCACCAATCAGCACTAAACTAGACCATAAATTTAACTTCTCGAAAGTAACTATACTCGAAACTGAAAAGATAATACTTTCACTCAAGCCATCCAATTGCCGAGGCGACCTATGCCCAGCCCAACTAATAAAGGACGCGGCCAGAGACCTCTCCCCATTCATCTCTAAGCTTATTAATGCCTCCTTTGCTTCAGGCACTATACCAGATAACCTCAAGCAATCCTGGGTCCTCCCCCTCCTAAAAAAACAAACACTGGACCCGTCCATCCCGACTAACTACAGGCCTATCACAACGGTACCCTTCCTGTTAAAAATCCTTGACAGGGTAGCCTACCTGCAGATCCAAAAACATCTGGAGCTGCACCACCTTTTAGGCACAAGACAATCAGGCTTCAGACCCCAGCACAGAACTGAAACCGCGCTCATCGATCTTAAAACTCAGGTTGATGAGCTGAGAGACTCTGGAAAGATGGCCCTACTCCTCTTACTGGACCTCTCTGCAGCCTTCGACCTAGTGGATCATGATGTGCTCTGCACCCACCTAGAAACAGCTGCCCATTTCTCCACACATGCCATCGCATGGATCAAATCATTCCTAACCGGTAGAACTATGAGAGTCTTCTCTACTTCTGCTGCTGCTGACCCTGTATCCATCACATGTGGAGTCCCACAAGGTTCTTGTGTCTCCCCCACTATGTAAAACATCTTCACGAAGCCCTTGTTCGATGATCTAGATGATCTGGGTGTTACCTACACTAACTATGCGGATGACACTCAGATTCTCATACCACTTTCAGGGGATTATGAACAAGATTTGGCATTGGTGAACAAGACCTATCTCATCATTCAGGCATGGATGGCCACCCACGGGCTATGCCTGAATGATGACAAAACGGGACTTAGCGCAATGGCATCCAGCACCGCATATACCTGCAAGCTGATTAGAGCCGCAAAACCATACCTATCCACTGCCAATTGCCTAACCCTTGCTCGAGCATTAGTGCTGTCGAAATTGGACTATTGCAACGCACTATACTTAGGGGCCAATAAACATACGTTGCAAAAGATTCAAACACTACAGAACAATGCTCTTAGAGCTGCCTTAGGAATTCCAAGAAGGGAGCATATCTCAGAGGCTAGAAGACAATCCAACTGGCTCTCCACAGCGGACAAAATCAAACTCAAGACAGCTTCTCTAACTTTCAAAAGTATCAACCATCTAGCACCCAAATACCTAGCTGCTAAATTCAACAGAAAAATCTCCACTAGACCCACCAGAGAAGTATACTCCAACCAGTTAGTGATACCCCCATTTAAACTAAGTACGGCCGGAGGAAACAGCTTCCCGGTCAAAGCTGCCCAGCTTTGGAACTCCCTCCCGCCCGGCCTGAGATCTACCCAATCCTACGCTCTCTTCAGATCTAACTGTATCAACTGGATCAAAGAAAATGACCGATAGTCCCGCCCTACACTAACATAACTACTGTCCTACAGACGTACTATGCACATAATTATATACTCTCTATCTTCCTACTGCATATTTCCTGTACATATTATGTTATATGTTTATTTTATGCACAATGTATATTCTCCCTACTGTCCTGCATTATGTAATTTCTACGATGTATAACCACCACTTGTAAGCATGCGTAACCTGTAAAGTTTAAAGTATCCTTGAACAACGCGCCCGGTTACCCTCGGGTTTGGTGCGCGCTATAAATAATAAACAAACAAACAAACAAACAGGTATTCTGAAATGTTTTAAATAAACTGAATGAGGGTGTTCTGAGGACTCAATATGTGTCAGTTTTGTTCACAAGCAAACTGAAACTGCTCTAAGAACACTTGCAGTGTCCTGAAATGTTCGCAAATAAACAAAATGGGGGTGTTCTGAGGACGCTGACTGTATTGTTCGTTGTCAAGTTGAATATGTTCTAAGAACACTTGCAGTGTCCTGAATTGTTCGCAAATACACAAAATGGGGGTGTTCTGAAGACATTGTCAAACACTTGCTGTGTCCTGAAATGTTCGCAAATAAACAAAAACAAAATGGGGGTGTCCTGAGGACGCTGTTCGTATTGTTCTCTGTCAAGTTGAATGTGTTCTATGAACACTCGTGATGTCCTGAAATGTTCACAAATAAACAAAATGGGGGTGATCTGAGGACGCTGTCCATATTGTTCTCTGTCAAGTTGAATCTGTTCTAAGAACACTCGCAGTGTCCTGAAATGTTCACAAATAAACAAAATGGGGGTGATCTGAGGACGCTGTCCATATTGTTCTCTGTCAAGTTGAATGTGTTCTTAGAACACTCATGGTGTCCTGTAATGTTCGCAAATAACGAAATGGGGATGTTCTGAGGACACTGTCCGTATTGTTCATTGTCAAGTTGAATGTGTTCTAAGAACACTCGCGGTGTCCTGAAATGTTCGCAAATAAACAAGATGGTGGTGTTCTGAAGACACTTCTAAGAACACTTGCGGTGTCCGGGGAATGTTCGTAGGGGGTGTCCTGAGGACGCTGTCCGTATTGTTCTCTGTCAAGTTGAATGTGTTCTAAGAACACTCGCGGTGTCTGGGGAATGTTCGTCAGGGGGTGTCCTTAGGACGCTGTCCGTATTGTTCTCTGTCAATTTGAATGTGTTCTAAGAACACTTGCAGTGTCCTGAAATGTTCGCAAATAAAACAAATTGGGGGTGTTCTAAAGACGTTTCTAAGAACACTCCCGGTGTCCTGGATAGTTCGTAGGGGGTGTCCTGAAGGCGTAGTCCATATTGTTCGCTGGCAAGTTGAATGTGTTCTAAGAACACTTGCAGTGTCCTGAAATGTTCGCAAATAAACAAAATGGTGGTGTACTGAGGACGCTGTCCGTATTGTTCTCTGTCAAGTTGAATGTGTTCTAAGAACACTCGCGGTTTCCTGAAATTTTCGCAAATAAACAAAATGTGGGTGTTCTGAAGAAGTTTCTAAGAACACTCCCGGTGTCCTGGAATGTTCATAGGGGGTGTCCTGAAGGTGTAGTCCGTATTGTTTGCTGGCAAGTTGAATGTGTTCTAAGAACACTTGCAGTGTCCTGAAATGTTCGCAAATAAAGAAAATGGGTGTATCCTGAGGACGCTGTCCGTATTGTTCTCTGTCAAGTTGAATGTGTTCTTAGAACACTCGCGATGTCCTGAAATGTTCACAAATAAACAAAATGGGGGTGATCTGAGGACGCTGTCCGTAATGTTCGCAAATAAACAAAATGGGGGTGTTCTGAAGATGTTTCTAAGAACACTTGCGGTGTTTGGAATGTTCGTAGGGGGTGTCCTGAAGGCGTAGTCCGTATTGTTCGCTGGCAAGTTGAATGTGTTCTAAGAACACTCGCAGTGTCCTGGAATGTTTGCAAATAAACAAAGTGGGGGTGTCCTGTGGACGCTGTCCGTATTGTTCTCTGTCAAGTTGAATGTGTTCTTAGAACACTCATGGTGTCCTGAAATGTTTGCAAATAAACAAAATGGGGGTGTTTTGAGGACACTGTCCGTATTGTTCGTTGTCAAGTTGAATGTGTTCTAAGAACACTCGCAGTGTCCTGAAATGTTCGTAAATAAACAAAATGGGGGTGTTCTGAAGACGTTTCTAAGAACACTCGCGGTGTCCTGGAATGTTCGTAGGGGGTGTCCTGAAGGCATAGTCCGTATTGTTTGCTGGCAAGTTGAATGTGTTCTAAGAACTATCGCGTTGTTCTGAAATGTTCGTAGGGGGTACCTGAAAACGCTGTCCATATTGTTCACTGGCAAGATGAAAGTGTTCTAAGAACACTCATAATGTCTGCGGACATTAAATTTTCCATAGACCATAGTTGAAATGTTTGACTCTATGGATGTGATATGCTGCGGTGGTTGTTGCCAGGGCATAGAAGACTCTATTCCCTGGCAACAACCACCGCAGCATATCACATTCATATTTGCTTATAACTTTGGGTGAAAAACAAATGTATAAGGAACAAAGGTATTAGATACTATGGATGTGATATGCTGCTATGGTCCTCCTTATTGTATACTTACTGTTTTGTCTAGTAACGGGAGTCCATGTTTTTCTTGTTAATTTCTGTGATAAAAGAAAATAGCATGTTAGTATTAGTATTTTGTAAGGACTTATTACATTCTATAATCAACATACTTTTTTTTTGGACCCTCATATTTAGTAGAGTACAAATCAGAGTACTGTGCAATTTGCTCAGTTTCTGTATTTGTTGCTAAAATCATTGGGTCTGTGGGAGAAAAAAAATCCATGTTGGATTAAAAGAAAACAGTTTATTTGTTTGTTTGTTTTCAGTGTTCACTTGCTTCTGGCTAATGCTTTATACTTTGGCTTGTTGCATTTTTTTGGAGCAGTAACATATTATTTATTTGTTTTGATATTATAACATTTTGGAGCAGTTAGATACCAATTGGCGTATTCTGTCTATTTTTTTGATATATTTTAGTGGTATTGATTTATCTATTTGGATATTGTTAAATTTTGGACAGTTAGATACCAATTGGCGTATTCTAACTGTGTATTGTTTGGTCTAATTTAGTGGTATTCATTTATCTGATTAGTTGTTGTAAAATCTTTGAGCAGTTAGATAGCTTTTGGAGTATTCTAACAGTTTATATTTTTTTTACCACAAGTTTACTTAGGGTTTAAATACAGTTTATCTATCAAATTTTGGTTTTAAGAACATCAAATAAGCGTTTGTAAGATTTCCTGGTAATCTCCGCTTTAGAGTAATGGTATTATCATTACATTCAAACCATCCACATTTCTTTTTTATATATGCAGTGTAGTGCCCTGAATTGGTTGTGGCTCCTGCGTGGTAGATTATACCTATTGTTGTGAAGGTTTTCTTACCAAGTGATATTTGACCATGTGTGAATCCAGTCAGCTTGCAGTTGTTTTTGGTACCATCTGCATTGTAACGTAGAAGCATTAGTATTATGTATTTACTATGTGTTTGTATTACTAACGTGGATCGATTATCTGAATTGCAGGTAGAGCATAATCTACCATGGTTTGCATTTTGTACAAGTCGCTGAAATGGAATGAATTCACAATTTGGTATTTATATATATATGAAGCGTTCATTGGGGATTTCTTCTTGTGTCACATTGTTGCAGAGAGTGCATGTATGTTTCCACATGTATGAAATCTGAAAGATTTCATTTATAGGTATGTTTTTGTTTTCTAGTACTTGTAGTAAGTACATTAGAAATTCTTGTCGATCTTCCTGTGAGTTTATAGTGAATTTCACCATTCCAGCACATTAGTCCAATTGTTGTCTTATTCCATGAACAGTATACGTGTTGCCAGGATTGTTTGCTGCATTTCTGTGAAGTACTAACATTTGCAAAAACAATGACTGTGTAAGTAAATGTTGTCAACAATTGGTGGTAATTGAAATAGAATATTCATTGCTACATTTGTGTAGCAACTTACACCAACTATATTTGAGAATTTAAATGGACCAGGTAGTTCTGTATCTAACTGCTTTTTTTGGAGTTTGTCTTCCTTCTTTAAAGAAGTACCTGGTTTACTTTCCCTAATTGATTCTTTTTTGCTTGTGGTACTTGGTGAAGTATTAGTTTCTTTTACTCTCTTTGGAGGATTTGCAGTGACATCCTGTTGCATTTCTGTTTGATTTATTTTTCTTTTATAATGTTTTACTTTTTGTGGAACAGAATATGTGTTTAGGTGGGGGGGTGTATAGTGAGCGAAATCTATTGTATTCTAAAATGCAAGGAATGTCAGCGTTTATTTTACTTGCATCAAAGTTCATTAGAAATAGACCGTCAAGTGTACGTAAGCGTGATAGAGCTACATAGCTCATGCCTTCTTTAAAGACTGTGTTACCAATATCTATCATTGCTTTGTCTAGGGTAAGACCTTGTGATTTATGAATCGTGACTACGTATGCAAGAGTTAGAGAAAATTGTTCTCTGCGTACATACATATCTTTGAAGAGAAGGAATCTAGCTGCTGAGCGTCCTATCCTTTTTACTTCTGAAAGTTTGTCAAAGAGTATATTGACAAACTGAATTTTGTTGTCGCGTGGGTATGTTTGAAAGCCAACAACTGTACCCAGTGCTCCATTAACTAGTCCTTGGTCCACGTCAAGGTTACGTTTAAGCATTACTCTGCAATTTAAGGATGATTTTAATATCTTTTTTAAGCCTGCTGTGTTTGAGATTGATTTTTCTAAACTATTTAGTCTTGTTGTGGCTTGGTCACACATGGGTAGTGTCATACCATGTGCATCTAGTTTGTCTGTGGCGCTAATTTCCATGATTGGTTGCATTTCTTTACTTAACATTATTTCATTGAATTTGAAACAGCTTGCAAGAGTTGGCATTAAGGCCATACAATTGACATTTTTGTGGGCTAATTGTTCCATAACATCTGTAGCACATGCATTATCACCATAAAGTGCATGAATGTGCCTGGTTTTCAATATGGCTTCTGCTTCTCTAGAAAGTATACCAACTCTGATACTTTTTAAGATGTTGGCATAAGTGAGATCTGCAGATTGCTGCATGTTTTCTGTTAATTCTCTGTATTGGAAATCTTGCCAAAGGTTGACATTTCCAATGCTGCCAACAGTTTTACGGCAGAGTTTGTGTCCTAATGTTTTAAAAATAGGCTCACCTTTCACTGGTGTTAATTGAAGCAGATCTCCAAAAACAATAATGTGTTTTCCTGCAAAGAGCTCTTCATAGTCTGTTTTGAGTACTTCTTGTAATATGAGGTGAATCAAAGTACCATTTTGCACTTGTTGCAGGTGACACGGTTCGCACGAGCCTTAGTACCATTCCCATGAATGGTAAACAACCGCCACACCCAAGAATCACGCTGCGGGCGGCTAGTAGGGATTTCCTCTTCCTCATTCTCGTCATCCTCTTCTTCCTCCTCTGTATCCTCACTGCTGTTCCCCTCTTCAGGCCCTTGGGGAAATGGTGGTGGTGGAGGGGGTGGTGGTTCTGAGGCAGATGTAGCACCATGTGGTAATAGTCGAGCCATGGATGTCATAGGCTTGGAGATGGAAATCTCAAAATCTGCAAAGTATGCAGCAAAATGCAGTGTGCTCTGTGCAATAGTCAGAAACACAATGAGAATGCGCTCTAGGGCGTGGTCTTATATAGGGGTGCTTGTGCGCGGGACGCGGACAGGCGCGCCGTCCGCAAGACAGATCGAACATCAAAAAAGGTTCAAAAAGTCACAAAAACTATGTGGAAATTTAGGATTAGTATGTGGGATTTGTGGTATGGTGATTTTGTAATGAGAAATATTGTGGATTACCTGGAAATGTACTTTTAAACTGTTCGGGGACACGAACAGTGTCCGCATTTAGAGCACAAGATG